>NC_092500.1:89342874-90560999 GCF_047511675.1 Marmota flaviventris | reverse complement strand
GACTAATTAATCTGGTGGAGGAAATTTCAAGGCAGTACAGCATTCAGTTAGTGGCATTTTGCTGGCAACCTTTATCCAGCTTTACTGTGAGAATCAGGAGTAGAAAGCAGAGAGGGAGTATTTTAAAAACTTGCACTTGGCCAGAAAAGTGCAAGGAAACTGGTACCAAGGAGGGTGTGGTTGTTGAAGAGATTATAGTCACTAAAGAGATGTACTTTGCACAGAGATAATAGGAAAGATGGCTTGAGGGCATCTCAGGGATTTGTAAGACCACACCCATTACAGGCTCCAGGCTATCAAAGGGAAAATTTCTTTGAGAAGAGATCACAGAGGAGCGGGGTATCCTGCTTGTCCAGGGGGGCCTACCAAGTTGTCTCATCATGTTTAGCCACCCAGGCACTCAGAGGCTACTGCAGCCATGATTCCAGGAGGCCAGCTACTGTTTGAGCTGATGGCATCATCCACATGGTTCTGGTTCTGCAGGAATGAGGGTTGCTGGAGTTAGGGGCTGATTGGGGCTTCCATTGAGATTTCAAAAGAAGACCTGGGAGGCCAGGCAAAGTATAGCAGGGTTGGAATGCCTGCAGATTGTCCCTGAGAAGGCAATGCATGGAGCTGTGAAAGTAAAGCTAAACTGGAATAGAGACCCCAGGAATTATGAGATGACAGTAGCATGGGCTATCTGCCGAGAAAAGGTGCTGTTTGTGAAGAGACTCAGGCTTAGGAGAGCCTATGTGTGCAGCAACTGACAAGACCAAAGGGGAGGTGCTGCCCAAGACCTCTGGAGAGAACATCTTGCCACTGTGCATCCTAGATGCTGTATGTAGAGTTATGGGACCTGTTTGCCTGGCTGGGTTTTGATTTTGCTTTGGCCACATCCCTTCTTTCTATGCCCCTTTTCCTCCTTTTTGGAATGGGAACATTTACTTTGTGCCATTGTATATCAGATATATGTAAGTTGCTTTTTATTTTTATAGGATCTTGCAACCAAGAATTTACCTGGAGTCTCGGGCAATGTTGTGAGTATGGGACTTTTGGAGATGAACTAAATGCATTTTGCACTATGAGAGGGACATGAGCTTTTGGGGACCAGGGATGGAACATTATTTTTCAAATATGAGGTGCCTCCCCCCTTCCTCCTGCCAAGTCTCCTGTGTTAATGTAGGGATATTCAGAGGTAAAATGATTGGGATGTGAGAGTTTTAGCCTAATCAGTCCATTTTAGTTTGAATGGACTGGGTGGTAAATGTAGGTAGATAGCCATGGCTGGAGGAGGTGGGTCACTCAGGGCAAGGCCTGGAAGGGTTCATTTTCTCTGTGGTCCTTTCTTTTTCTGCTTCCCTGCCTCTATGTCCTGAGCAGTTTCCCTCTCTGTCATAATCTTATGTCTCATCTTGGGCCCAAAACAATGGAATCAGCCCATCATGGACTAAATCTCTGAAATCATGAGCTACAATAAGATTTCTTTCCTCTAAGTCATTCTTGTCAGGTATTTTGGTCACAAAAAACTGAGTAATACAAGGACATTGATCTAGAAATATGAAGGCCCAAGCCTAAGTCCTTCTTGTGTCACTATTGAATGTGACTGACTTCTCCAAATCTCAGTGCCTCATCTGCAAAATCTCATCACCTGAAATACTTTATAATGTTGCTGTGAACATTAAATATGATAATATATGAAAAGATGATTCGTAAACTATGAAGTGTCTTTCAGTCTTCATTCAGTAAACATGTATTGAGCACATAATATGTGGCAGTTATTTTGTTAAGTTTTACAATACAAAGCTGAAAGAGATAGTTATTCTCCTTGGGGAGCTCACTATCTATGGCGATGTCAGATGAGCCCATAAATTATAATGCATTACAATCTATAACATAAAAGATGGTAAGGGCTTATGAAGATTGAGTGACTTTCTTAATGTAAGATTCATAGACCTGTAGTGCCACTCTTTGAAAGTTTAGATGATTAGATGATGACTTCTGATCTGTTGTACTACATGTATCCAGGTTAGGAAGTGGAAAATGGGGAGCCACCTCTAGTGTAAAGTTAGCTTTGTATAAATTAGAAGAGTAATCTTTTCTAGACAGATAAATTACAAAATGTGGCCATCCTCCAAAGACCAATCAGAAAAAGGTATCATTTTTGGTGGACCAGTTTAGCCCTAGCCAGGGCACAAGAGAGCCGGATTGAAATAATCTCTTATACTATAGGGGGCCACTGTTTCAAGCATAATCTGAGTCAGTAAACACGATATCCTGGCAGCAGTATGTTTTTGTGGTTGTTGCATTTGAAGATGATAATTTAAAAAAATCATAGCAGAATATAGCTTATGTACACATATGTGCAAGCAATTTAGGAAAGAATTTGTGAACTTGGCCTACATAAACAGACTGATATACTCCTGGGAGGGATGGGAACACTTTGCAAAAACTGGGAAAAACACTTGCCAACTTTACCATATGATCTTAAACAAATTTTGTAGAGCTGTATCAGAGCCCACATAGGAACCCAGAAACTCTCAGTAGGTAGAATACAGGAAATTTCTTGCAGCTATTGGTCACAAGGGTGATGAAATTGCTGGGAAGTCAAACAGAATATGTGAGCCCACTCAGATATTGGCAATGGAAAGAATCTAATATCATGCCTTGGTGGGAGTGACGGGGGGAGGAATTAGTGTTACTGGAGCCCAGAGGCCAGGATCACTCTAAGGAAAATGAAGCCACAGTAGCCTGGGCAGAATGAGCTGGCACACAGAGAGACAGTGTCATTACTGGAGATGTTGCTGAAGGCAGATAAGGAGAGGAAGAAGTCCCCTTGGTTCTCCTTTCCTTCACCTCTTCAGTTTCCTTCTAATACCTTTCCTGGCTGATCCCAGATCCTCCAACTATAGAAAGCCTTGGTAATCAGTCTGCAGGACTTAGCCCCCTATTATAGAGTAGGCTTGGGGGGAGAGGAGGAAGCACACCTGAGGGCCAATAGGCTCAAGACTGGTACAAGAAAAGGAAAAAAGAAGAAGAAGAAAAGAAAAAAAAAAAAGCGAGACTAATTGAATAACCAAGAATAACCCAAATGTTTACCCCCTCAAATAAAGCTTTATTAACAGAGGCAACATAGAGGAAGGACTTCAGATTTGCATTTAAAATATATCAATTATGGCTACAAAGTCCATAAGTCAAAGAACAGAGAATGACAAAACAAATAAAACATCTAAACACGAAAGACGAACACTTGGTTGCTATCATTGAGACTTGCTGGAATAGATCTAAGACTATGGTCTTAAAAAGTACATATGAGGGCTGGGGATGTAGCTCAGTTGGTAGAGTGCTTGCCTTGTATGCACAAGGCCCTGAGTTCAATCCTCAGCACCACCACCACAAAAAAAAAAAAAAAAAAAAAAAAAAAAAAAAAAAGTACATGCATTCCATGGAGATCAAGGTAGGTTTCCCCACTCTAGCTCCAGGAAAGAAGTGGTCTCTGAGATGTCTCAGAAACAGCCATTACTCACTGTGTGAGCCCCTGTGGTCCTTAGTGCTCCTAGATGTAAAATGAAATCTAGTTGTGAATCAGGATGCGTAGTGCCAATGTCCTACTAAGACAAGAATATCTTGTCTTTCTTTAGATTCCAGTTTGTATCTGGAATGTCCCTCAAGGACTTGTATGTTGAAAGTTTGGTCCCAGGTGGTGGCACTATTGGGAGGTGGTAGAAATTTTAGGAGGTGGTGGGATCTAGGTGGAGGAGGTGGGTCACGGGGGGCATGACTTTGAAGGATATATTTTTGTCCCTGAACATTTCTTTTGCTTCTTCTCTCAATTTTTCTCAGTCTCTGTATCCTGGTCATTGTGAGGTAAGCAGCTTTGCTCTACCACACCCTCTTCACCATGATATTCTGCCTTTTCACAGGCCCAGAAACAACAGAGCCAGCTGACCATGAACTGAAACCTCTGAAAGCATGAGCGAATTAATTGTTCTTCTTTACATTGATTTTGTCAGGTTTTTTGTCAAAGTGATGGGAAGTTAGCATACCTACTCTGCTCACTCTTATGCAAACATCTTCTAAGTACTATCTGTCCAATAGAATTTTCTGTGATGATGCAAATGGTCTCTCTGTGCTGCCCAATGGGGTAGCCACTAACTACATGTGGTCACTGAGCACTTGAAATGTGGTACTGTAACTGAGGAACTGCATCTTGAATTTTAATTTTAATTATTTACAACTTTTTTTTTTGTATTGGGGATTGAACCTAGGGGTGCTTTACCACTGAACTACATCTCTACTCTCCCCCCCCACTCTTTTTTTCCATTTAAAAATTTTTTTAGTACTTTAATCTGGTGTGGAGTGTGGCCATTAAGTTACAAATAATTCCAAAACCATGTGGAGTCTACATTAGAAAGAAGAATTAATATTTCCAGGGCCTTTTATTTTTTATTTTGAGACAGGGTCTCACTAAATTGCTCAAGCTGGCCTTGAATTTGTGATCCTCCTGTCTCAGCCTCCCAAATCTCTGGGATTATAAGTGTGCACCACAGGCACCTGGCAATTATTTACAATTTAAATTTAAATTTGCACATGTGGCTAGTGGTTACTGTGTTGGATAGTGTTTCTCTAAGGTATTGAGACTGAGCCTTTTATTTTCTCACTGGTTTATTCCACAAAAGGAAACAGTCTTTCCTGTGCCTTCCAAGTAATCTCGGGGATTAAGTTAATTAAGTCAAACCAGTAAGGTACATTGAAATTTCACTGAAACTGCAGTCTTTGTTGATAATTCTGCTGTTTATGTCCCTAGTGCTTCATGCAGCTGGAGAGATTTTCAGCTTCTCTTGTTGATGAAATCAGGGGAGACAGAAGCCCTGGTGGAAAAGTCCCTTTTGTGTGATTCCAGGAAGGGTAAGCACAAAGCAGCCCTCTAATCGTTTCAGGGCCACAGAATAGTGTGGAGGCATCTGGAAGGTTTTTGTTTTTTGTTTTTTCCCCTGAGAGAGGCACAGAAATGGCTAAGTGGGAACTAAACCATCTCAGAGGCTGTTGTCAAAGAAAACAGCCAAAGCCCCAAACAAAACAGTAACAATTCAGAACCAAGACAAGGTACATCCCATAGGATGCCAGTGGAAGGCCAAGTATGACAGTGAGCCAGAAACCTTCTTGTGGTACAAAATCATGCTTCTTCATAGGGCCACCTGGACTGTATAATCCCCCTCTGGATAAAAGGACCAGAGAGAAAAATCTTGGATAGACTGGACTTAATTTAAATTGGGAAAATGCAAAAGTGACCAAAGTTATTCCTCCAGAGAACTCAAGTTACAGAGCAAAATGATAATGGTTAAATAATAGTTATTCTTGCATGTGGATACTAGGAGCATGATCAAGTGTATTTATAGCAGCTTTGGTGGTAATGGTAAAAGCAGAGAGAGACGGGCGAGGGGGGGGGGCTGGGAACGTGCATGCATGAGAGAGTAAAACGGTAAAATAAATAAAATCTCCTTAATAGGAGAATGGATAATGTGTGGAATTGCCATACAATGTACCTGATATATCACAGTGAAAATGAACTACCTCTATGTCAACCAGTGTGGCTGCATTTCCAAGATGTTGAATTGGGGAATCAGGTCACAAAAGTATGCATAAAAATATTCTATAAAATAGTGGTTAACACTGAGTGATACTGGATCACAGTAAGTGGTAGTAACTATGTAAAACAGTGGAGGAGCCAGGTGTTGTGATGCATGCTTGTAGTCCCAGCAGCTTGGAAGGCTGAGGCAAGAGGATCACAAGTTCAGAACCAGCCTCAGCAACTTAGTGAGTCCATGTCTCAAAGAATAAAAAGGGCTGGGGATGTGGTTTGAGATTAAGCGCCTCTGGGTTCAATCCCCAGTACCAAAACAAAACAAAAGCAAACAAAAATCAGTGGAGGAGTGAGTCAGTCTCTTTGGGACACAAGGGTAGGATCTAGGAGTAGCCCACTGGGTCTTCTCCTTTTGTTAACCTGTGTGGTGATTATTGGTTTTTTTTTTTTTTTTTTTTTTTTTTTTTTTTTTTTGAGAGTGAGAGAGAGAGAGAGAGAGAGAGAGAGAGAGAGAGAGAATTTTAATATTTATTTTTTAGTGTTCGGTGGACATAACATCTTTTTTTGTATGTGGTGCTGAGGATCAAACCCGGGCCGCATGCATGCCAGGCAAGCGTGCTACCGCTTGAGCCACATCCCCAGCCCAGATTATTGTTTTTAAAATTAGAAAATTCAAAACACTGAGTGAATAGTATATGTACACCATGATGTAATTTCTTTAGAATTTATTTATTTTTGTTTTTATTTTTTCTTTTCTTTTTTTGTGGTGCTGGGATCAAACTCAGGACCTCACACATGCTAGGAAAGCACTCTACTACCAAATTATACCCCCACTCCTGTGAAGTTTAAAGTCATGTATTATTTCTAGGCATATTAGAAGTATAAAGTACACCTGAGTCAAGAATAGTGGTGAATTCAAGGGAGAGAGAACAAGGTATCTACAGAGTTCACCAGGGCTTTGGTTAAAGTATTCATTTTCATTTTTTATTTCTGTAGCTGAGTGGCATTTGTTATCTTTTTGTGTGCCTGAAATATTTTGCCAAAATAATAAAAAGCAACAACTGGTGTGGTTTCACTGGAGGATCTGTGGGAAACTCAGACTGCAAGGGCCCAAGAGGGGAGCACAGGAAGAAAGATGACTGCCAAATCACCTCCAGGTACCTTACCGCTTTAAGATTCAATGCAATTCCCATCAAAATTCCAATGATGTTTTTCATAGAAATAGAAAAAACAGGCATGAAATTCATTTGGAAGAATATGAGGCCAGAAATCAATAGCCAAAGCAGTCCTTAGTAAGAAAAGCAAAGCAGGAGGCATCACAATACCGACTTTAAATTATACTACAGAGCTGTAGTAACAAAACAGCATGGTATCGGCACCAAAAGAGTCAAGAAGCCCATTGGAACAGAATAGAAGACACAGAGACAAACCTACAAAAATACAGTTACCTAATACTTGATAAAGGTGCCCAAAACATATATTGGAGAAAAAATAGCTTCTTCAACAAATGGTGCTGGAAAAACTGGAAATCCATATGTTGTAGAATGAAATTTAATCCCTATCTCCCACCCTGCACAAAAATCAACTCAAAGTGTAACAAAGACCCATGAATTAGACCAGAAACCCTGCTCATACTAGAAGAAAATGTAGGCCCAATTCTGCAACATACTGGCTCAGGAGCTGACTTTCTTAACAAGACTCCTAAAGTGCAAGAAGTAAAACCAATAATCAATAAATGGGATGGCATCAAACTTAAAAGCTTCTTCATAGCAAAGGAAACAATCGAGAACATGAAGCAAGAGCCTGCACAATGGGAGAAAATCTTTGCTACCTTCAGCTAAGATGGAACGTTAACTTCCAGGATATAAAAAGAACTCAAAAAACTTAACACCAAAAACACAAATAACCCACCAGGCGGTGACAAACACCTGTAATCCCAGCGATTTGGGAGGCTGAGACAGGAGGATCTCGAGTTTAAAGCCTGTCTCAGCAACTTAGTGAGGCCAGTGAGAACCTGTCTCTAAATAAAATACAAAATAGGGCTGGGGATGTGGCTCAGTGCTTAAGGCCCCTGGTTTTAATCCCTGGTACCAAAACAAAACAAAACAAAATAACCCAGTCAATACATGGGCAAAGGAACTGAATAGCTATTTCTCAGAAGAAGAAATACAAATGGTAAACAGGTACCTTACCATTAAACCAGGTGCTAAGGTTAGAAAAGAAGTTTGTGGAAAACGTGGGTTCAGAGCAGAGACAGCACCAGAGATGTGCTAGGTCTGCTGGATTGGAGAAAGCAAGAGCCCCAATACCTCTGTTCATTTGTTGGACACATTCTTATTGACCTTTTCCACCTGGAAGACTTTGATCTGCTCATCTATTTTTGTGTGTCTTCTTCAATAAGCAGATACCAAACTTGAAGGAATTGAAAATTTCCAAAAATAATCCATGTAAAATAGGTGAGGGGTTATTAAAAGCCTACTTAGCATCGTGTAGTATTGTTTGCATGTTTTGTGGAGGCAGTCTAGGACAGGAGTTAAGGGTATGGGTTTTAGAAACAGACTGCCTGGGTTTCAGTTCTAGCTCTCCCAATTTCTAGCCGTGCATTCTTGAGCTAGTTGCCTAACTTCTCTATGCCTTATTTCCATTGTCTATAAAAACATGACTGACAGTAGTTGGCTTATGTATGTCTTGGGAGGAAGAAATGAATTATTGTACATAAAGATCTCAAAACACATACTATGTAAGGACTTCTATGATTATTAGTTCTACCCCAAGTTTATTTAAATTTCTAGGGCTAAATTAATACCTTAGAAAACATGTCAGATATTATCATAGCAATTAACTGAGGATATGAGGACATGAGGACATGAACGTGGGGAGCATTTGGTGGGGCTGGGACAAGGGAAGAAGATAATCAGGTAGAACCAGTAAAGGGATAGAAATTAGACAGATTAAAAATTTACCAGTGGACAGTGAACACATTCATTGTGTATAAAAACTCTTCTTACCACTCTTCAAGGGAGGAATATTATCCTTGCCATGTTGCTCCTGTATGTTTTCCTCTTAGGAGAGTGTGAGTTTGGAGTTCTTTATTCACATATTGTATTTTTGTAATGATTGGGATGGATAGAGCTAGGTATGAAGAAGGGAGAAGGTAATGGTTTATCACTTAGAAAGAATAGTAAAAGTCATCAGTAGCACCCATGGGACCAGATAATATATTCTGGAAATGGGATGTGAACTTGTTTTGAAAAAGAAAAAGGAAACACAAATTCTTGGGTGAATTTGTTCTGATTCATAATAAAAGGAATTTATAGATGTTTAACCATCTAGTTCTCTGCTTTATTTGCTGATAGTGAGGCCCAGAAAATATATAATTTGTTAATTTACATTTTTTTCCATATGTTTATTTCAGTATCTAGAGATATGAAAATTTGAGGCAATTTTCTACAGCATGTATTTTATCTAGGATATTTTAATTCCATTGAAATTATTTATATTTTATATTTTGAAATCATTTATATTTTAGATGCATATGTTACTATGCTTTTGGGTCATTCAAAGAAAGGTGAATTGATGTCCTCCTCATTAGACTTTGTCAATTGCAGTCTATGTCAGAGGTTCTTTTTATTTATTTGTAGTTTTGTATGGACAGAATGCTTTTATTTTATTTGTTAATTTTTATGTAGTGCTGAGGATCGAACTCAGTGCCTCACTCGTGTAAGACAAGAGCTATACCACTGAGCTACAACCCCAGCCCATGTCAGAGACTCTTCTTTAGGAATATGACATTTTTCTGTAGTTCTCAAGGTCAAGAATTTAAAATTAAATCTCTAGAGAAATATAACCCCTGCATAATTCTTTAGACTGGCTAAACTTTTCAACCTATTCATTCAGTTATTATCAAAGGCCTAATTAGTGTCAGTCATGACTATGAAGACACTAAAGCTAATAACAGACTTTTTGAGGAACACTTTATGAGGTTGTGATTTAGTGGTTTCCTGAGTCATTGTGATCATTGGCATTGACTTGACACTTTCTAATTTCTTGGACTATGTGTTTTCCCCCACAGTTATCAGTCTGAAGTGGTTCTTTTCTCCTAAGAAATTCCAGGTCACTGGGCGCTGTTAAAGAACTTTATGGTGATTGCAGTTGGAAAGTGTTTTAGACAAGGAAGTGGCCTTAACACGTCCCCTCATCTTATTTTACTTGATTTATTTATCAATTGTTTTAGTCTTTTTAAAAATATTTTTTGAGAGAGAGAGAGGGAGAATTTTTTAATATTTATTTTTTAGTTTTCGGTGGACACAACATCTTTATATTATTTTATTTTTATGTGGTGCTGAGGATGGAACCCAGCGCCCCGTACATGCCAGGCGAGCGCGTTACTGCTTGAGCCACATCCCCAGCCCATCAATTTTTTTAGTCTTGAAACCAAGAAATCTTAGTATCCATCTTAGTGTGTGGTCTCACTCAGGTTTGGAAGGAATGACTTGGCAGGACTTTGAGAAATGTTAAGAGCTCCTTTGGATCGTGTATGTACTCAACATAATGGAAAACTGGCACTAAACTCTCAGAAATTGCAGCTAATTTGTAAGAATAACGAAAAGGGATCTACCAGAGTGAGTGTTTCACTACCTGGAGATGGTGTAGCTTTTAAAACTTAAGTTAAAAAAGAAATCACTAACCACAGCACTAGCACACACTTTACCAGGACAGACATTTCTAATTAATTCCTAGGCCATTAAATGTGTTATAGGCCAATCCAGATGAGCAATAAAATTAGAGAGGAGTAATGGAGAAAATTTTCCTTTTTTGACTCAGCATAACCCGTCATATTTTTTCACTCTTTGGGTTAGAAAACACAGTTGCAAAAATGGCTAGGGAAATTTGACAAGTATTAAATGTTCCCTGTATGGCTATTAAAATAGAAATTCCATCTGTGTGTTACACAGAATTAAGTTTTTTTTTTTTTATTTAGATTTTTGGTACTGAGGATTGAACCCAGGGGTACTTTATTACTGAGCCACATCCCCAACCCTTTTTATATTTTATTTTGAGACAGAGTCTCGCTAAGTTGCTTAGGGCCTCACTAAGTTGCCGAGTCTGCCCTCATACTTGTGATCCTCCTTCCTCAGTCTCCAGACTTGCTGTGATTACAGGCATGTGCCACCATGTCCAACAGATATAAGTGATTCTAAGGAATATAATAGCTCTTAATGTTCCTTTAGTAGTTCCTTTAACTTCCCACAAAGAAGACTAAACTAGTGATAGTTTCTGAGTTTGGATACAGCTGACCCTTTAAATTCCATGTTCCCACTGCTCATGTCTACCTGCTTCCTAACCTAATTCTTCACCCTCTTTCCTTCCTTCCTCTGTCATTCATGCAATAAGTGGTAAAAGTAGAACAAAACCTCAAGCTTTGAATCCAGAAAGATGCAGTAATAGCAAAAATTAAAATGACAGCAACAACAACAGGTTTGGAGTGAGAAGATGAGAGCTTAAGGTGCAACTTCTTAAGGTGCACTTCTTAGTTACTCGACTTTGGATCTTTTACACAAGTGATTTTGCTTATCTTTAAGAGGCACATTCTTCTCTGCCCAGAAACCCGAGTGTTACACTTTAAAGTTTCACAAGCACTTCTTTGACTTGTGGGTTAGAAAAACTGACTACTGTGCCTTCACTATTCTCATGAAGTACTCTTAATAGAAAATATCAGTCTCTATTTATCAGTCAAGAAAGCCATGACTTCAGACTTCATTGCCCAGTGAATGGAATGGTTCTTTTTCTACGTTGAAATTCTTTTGACCTTATAAATTGGCTATTATGATATCTTCATTTTATGAATATTCAGAAGCATATGACTTCTGAATGCACTATTTCTAACTATACTGATTAATACACACTGTACTAGTGTATTATTAGTGCTACACACAAAAGTGGAAAGTCAAAAGAATGAAGTAAAAAAAATTAATAGCACATCTCATATTTTGTTCTTTTCTGTCTTCAGTGGATCATTTGATTTACTTGGTTTATTTCCTGGAGTATATGCAACCCACATTAGACATTGCTCTTGTAAAATACGAAGAAAATATTAATAGCAGACTATATCTATCAAGAACATATAAAATCTTGTCATGTGTTTTTGTGACTCAATTTCTCTTGTCCAAATCAAACACTGATTTCTAAGTGCACATGTTAAGAATTACAGCTTTTTGACATGATTCATTCTGCGGGGAGAATTGATAAAATGAAGCAACATGAAAATATTGAAGATATTAATATCATCTAAAATTTGTGAGGTGCTTTAACGTGAAGCATATAGACAAAGTCCCTATGCATGAGACTGTCAATGATTGAAGACTGCTATAAGACTGAATGTTTATGTTCCTCCAAAATTCAGATTTGAAATCTAACCTCCAGTAAGATATTGGAAACTCTAGGTCTTGGGAGTGGAGCTCTCATGAATAGGATTTGTGCCCTTATAAAAGAGGCATTAGAGAGCTCCCTTGTCCCTTCTGTCTTGTGAGGATATAGCAGAAAGATGGCCATCTATGAACCAGGAAGCAGACAGACTCTCAACGACATTGTATCTGTCAGTGCCTTGAGCCTGGACTTTCTAGCTTCCAGCACTATGAAAAATAAATTTCTGTTTATAAGCCCCCAAATTTACAGTGTTTTTATTACCAAAAAGGGGAGGGTGCTGTTATAGCAAACAACTAAAAATGTGGAAGCAATGGGTAATGGGTAGAGGCTAGGAGAATTTTGAGGCACATACTAGAAAAATTCTATGTTGCCATGAACAGACCTTTTAAAGGCAATTCTGGTAAAGGCTGATTAAAAAGAGACAGGATGGGGGCGTGGAAAGTGGTGGGGGTGGAGATGAACTGTAGAGAAACTTTCAATTTTCTTAGAGACATTTAATTCTAGACAGAATATTAATAGGTATATGGACAGTAAAGGCCATTCTGATGAGATCTCATACAGAAGAGGAAAATGTTATTAGAAACTGGAGGAAAGGTGATATTTGTCATAAGATGACAAACTATTTGGCTGAATTTTTTTGTATCCTGGTGTCTTGTGGTAGGTAGAGCTTATACGCAATGAGATTGGATATTTGGCCGAGGAAATTTGTACATGCACTATTGAAGGAGTGGCATGGATTCTTCTGATGGCTTATAGTAAGACACAAAAAGAAAAAATGCTTTAAAGATATAGAAAATTCCCAGCCTATTTTATTGAAAGAAGTAGTAAACAAACAAACAAACAAACAAACAAAAAAGCCTAGTGTGGGAGAGAGCATTAAGGGTATAGCCAAATGACCGTTTGATAAGGAGATCAGTTAGCCATCTTAACAGAGGCCAGGAACTATCCAGCAACACAAAGGGAGAATTACCCTGCAGGTGATTCAGAGATCATCACTGTTGCCCCTTCTATTTATGGGCACACAGTGCAAGGATAGCTGGGTGGAAGTGGGCAGATGGTTTTCACAGAGGGGCTGCTGGTGCCAGCAGGACTTTAGCACATGGTGCTGTCTCACTATTGAGGACTCCACTGCCCACACTACAGCTCTCAGCTCCTTAACATTCTGGGTGCAGCTTGAGTAGGCCCTAGTATGGTCTGTGTAGCTTGAGTAGGCCCTAGTGTGGTTTAGCAGAGCTGTGAGAATATGGCTGCCCCCCACTTGCATTTCAAGGATGGGCCTCTAAGAAGAGTGTCTTGGAGCTTTGGGCTCAACTCCTGCCTGGCAAGTTTGTGGGAGCAATACTGCTGCCCCAGTGAATCTGGAAGGTGAGACCCATGTCCCAGTGTGTCCAAAAAGTGGGACCTCCACCCCAGTGGGATTGGAGGGAAGAACATCAAGTCAAGATTATTCTTGGGCCTTAAGGTTTAATGTCATTCACTCTGAAGGTTTTTCATGTACCTAAGACCTGTCACTTCTATCATATTTCTTCCCTCTTATTTTAGACTAGGAATGTCTATCTTATGCTTATTACCATTGTATTTTGGAAGCACAAAGCACCTTTGGGTTGACAATCTCACAGGTAGAATTTGACTCAGGATGAATTATACTCTGAGTCTCACCTGTATCCAATTTACATTATATTTAGATGAGACTTAGAATTTTATTTTGCACATAAGCTTAATGGTACTTTGTTATAGTAGCCTGAAAGGACTAAAACAAGGATCTAAACCCTGTCTGTCTTAATAATCTACATCCAGGAGTACATGGAGAAAATTAAATTGTTTTTGGAGAATAAAAGGAGCACAGGTAATAAAATACCCCATGCATAGGGTATTTGTAGCCTCATTGTCTTATTTGTCTTTTACCACAGCTTTGTGATTTTGACAATCTTTTCCCAATTTTTTGAAAAGAAAAATGAAGCTCAGGGAGATGAAGTGATATGCCTGAAGTCACCCAGTCAGTAAGGATCTCACTGGGGCTCAGACCCAACTCTCTACTCAAGGCTGCTCTGGAGTTTGTCGCTTCACAGTATGACAAACATTTGGGTATGCACCCTCTCATTGTTCCTGAAATGAAAAGTGGTGGCAAGAAATGCTCCCGAAGTGAGGAATCAGGCGTTTCTTTCCTCCAAAGGACTAAAGCTAGCGTCACAGCCAAGAGTAGCAAAAGGCCAACAGCAGCAAAGCAAAGTAGCAGAAGATGCACTAAAAAAGTATGGAGGATTCTGTAGAAACCTCCCAGAAAGGTAGGAAATATCATATTTTGTCAAAAAAAATCTTTTTTTTTTTAAAGTTTCCCAATTCTAGATAGAAATGTTTGTTATTAGAAAGAATACCATCTGGGAAGCAGCAGATGCATCAGAGAAGTTTAATTATCTGAACAGAGAGTTGTGAGAAGTAAGAAAGTGAGAGAAGAGATAGGATGGTGACAGTTTCCTTTAGATAACCTGTTTTGTGAAGGGTATGATTTTCAAGAAAAGTCAGTAGAAGCTCTTAACATCGTTGAAACTCAACTATTATTCCTATAAAATGGAGATCAATCACACATACTTTCACCTTTCTTTCCTGTTTTTAATCTCTTTTATCCCTTCTCTCCACATTCCACTCCTGTTCTCCTTCTGTCATCCCTAAGCTTCTGTTCTAATAATAAGTATAAATTGCTTATTGTGCGCTAGACACGGTTTCTTCCCCCTCATTTATTTCTTTTAAATTGACCAACAAGCCCTGGCCCAGGGCTAGGAGCCCACGGAAACTGCTTCTCGGTCCGGGTCCTGCTGAGGGCCGGTCAGGACTCACCCGTTGCTTTGGTTGCCCGGCAAGGGGAACAAAATGCTGCCATTCGCATAGGATACCAACATGGCAGAGATCTGATGTCATCAGAAAGCGGCGGAGGAGAGAACTTCATCAATACCAGCGGCAACAGAAACAGTTAGTCTCCTGGTAGGGGGGGTGAGGCACAGACACCCGAGTCTCCTCAATTTGTCGTCGAGCCAGAGGGGAGGAGCCGGGCCACCGCCAGCGCCCGGAGCAGGCCCAGCGGCTCGCCAGCGTGGTGACCGCGTGACTCCAATTGGAGAGGGGGCGGAGCGGAGCCGCCACCCGCACCCGCAAGGTGGGCAGACCCGGGACCCAGTGGTACATGGGAGTGGTAGGAGGGGCAGGGCAGAGCCACCGCCCACGCTTGCAAGGTAAACAGACCTGTCACAGACTGGCAGGTCAGGCCCAGTGGCCTGCCAGTGTGGTACACACGTCACCCCAACTGGAGTAGGGGCAGAGCAGATCCTTCTCCCATGCCCGGATCAGGCCCTGCCAGTGTGGTGGCCACTTGACCCCAATTGGAGTGGGGGCGGAGCGGAACCGCCACCCTTGCCCGCAGGGTGAGCAGACCTGTGACCAACCTGCAGATCAGGCCCAGGGGTCCGCAGGCGTGGTAGGAGGGGCAGGGCAGATCCGCCGCCCGCGCCTCCAAGGTAGGCAGACCTGCGACAGACCGGCGGATCAGGCCCAGGAGCCTGCCGGCGTGGTACACACACCACCCTAATTGGAGTAGGGGCAGAGCAGAGTCGCCGCCCGTGCCAGGAACAGGCCCAGCGACCTGCAGGTGGGGTAGTCATGACACCCCAATTGGAGTAGGGGCAGAGCAGAGCCGCCACCCGTGCCCGAAAGGTGGGCAGATCTGCGACCGACCAGCAGGACAGGCCCAGTGGCCTGCCGGTACGACAGACATGTCACCCCATTTGGAGTAGGGGCAGAGTAGAGCCGCCGCCCGCGCCTGCAGGATAGGCAAACCTGCAACCGACTGGCGGATCAGGCCCGGTGGCCTGCCGGCGTGGTACACTCGTCACCCCAATTGGAGTAGGGGCAGAACAGAGCCGCCGCCAGCACCCAGAACAGGCCCAGTGACCTGCCGGCGTGGTAGCCACGACACCCCAATTGGAATAAGGAGAGAGCAGAGCCGCCGCCCGCGCCTGCAGGAAAGATACGCAAGCAGTATGAAAAGACAAGGAAAGAAAGGACCACAAGCAATGCAGGTCAACGCAACTTTAGAAGAGGTAACAGCTGCAGCAGATGGAATGTCAGATAAAGAATTCAGGATATACATGCTTCAGATGATCTGGAGTATCAAGGAAGACATTAGACAGCAAAATCAGACAATGAAAGATCACTTCAACAATGAATTATGCAAACAAATCCAGGAAGCAAAGGATCAACTATACAGGGAGATAGAGGTTATAAAAAACAAACAAACAGAAATCCTAGAAATGCAGGAAGCAATAAACCAACTTAAAAACTCAATGGAGAATACTACCAGCAGAGTAGAACACTTAGAAGATAGAACATCAGACAATGAAGACAAAGTATTTCAACTGGAAAAGAACATAGACAGCTCAGCAAGACTGTTAAGAAACCATGAGCAGAACATCCAAGAAATATGGGATAACATTAAGAGACCAAACTTAAGAGTCATTGGGATACAGGAAGGTACAGAGCTCCAAACCAAAGGAATGAGCAGTCTATTCAATGAAATAATATGAGAAATCTTCCCAGACTTGAAGAATGAGACAGAATCCCAAATCCTAGAAGCCTACAGGACGCCGAATGTGCAAAATCATAAGAGATCCACACCTAGACACATTATAATGAAGATGCCCAACATACAGAATAAGGAGAGAATTTTAAAAAGCTACAAGAGAAAGGAAGCAGATTACATTTAGGGGTAAACCAATCAGGATAACAGCTGATCTTTCAACACAGACTCTGAAAGCTAGAAGATCCTGGAATAACATATTTCAAACACTGAAAGAAAATGGGTTCCAACCAAGAATTGTGTATCCAGCGAAATTAAGCTTCAGGATGGAAGATGAAATTAAAACTTTCCACGATAAACAAAAGTTTAAAGAATTTGCAGCTAGAAAACCATCTCTTCAAAACATCCTTGGCAAAACATTACAGGAAGAGGAAATGGAAAATAACAATGAAAACCAACAGTGGGAGGTAGGACAGTAAAGGGGGGGGGGAATAATCAAAGAGGAAAACAAACCATGTTTAGTAACAGTAATAAACAAATATGGCTGGAAGAACAACCCATATCTCAATAATAACCCTAAATGTTAATGGCTTAAACTCACCAATTAAGAGACACAGGCTAGTAGAATGGATCACAAAACAAGACCCAACAATATGCTGCCTACAGGAGACGCATTTGATAGGAAAAGACATACATAGGCTGAAGGTGAAAGGTTGGGAAAAATCATATCACTCATATGGACTTCGGAAACAAGCAGGAGTGTCCATACTCATATCAAATAAAATAGATTTCAAGCCAAAGTTAATCAAAAGGGATAAAGAGGGACACTACATACTGCTTAAGGGAACCATACACCAACAAGACATAACAATCATAAATATTTATGCCCCAAACAATGGTGCAGCTATGTTCGTCAAACAAACTCTTCTCAAGTTCAAGAGTCTAATAGACCACTATACCATAATCATGGGAGACTTCAACACACCTCTCTCGCCACTGGACAGATCTTCCAAACAAAAATTGAATAAGGAAACTATAGAACTCAATAACACAATTAATAACCTAGACTTAATTGACATATATAGAGTATACCACCCAACATCAAGCAGTTATACTTTTTTCTCAGCAGCACATGGATCCTTCTCAAAAATAGATCATATATTATGTCACAGGGCAACTCTTAGACAATATAAAGGAGTAGAGATAATACCATGCATCTTATCTGATCATAATGGAATGAAACTGAAAATCAACGATAAAAGAAGGAAGGAAAAAGCATACACCACGTGGAGAATGAACAATTGGTTACTGAATGATCAATGGGTTATAGAAGACATCAAGGAGGAAATTAAAAAATTCTTAGAGATAAATGAAAACACAGACACAACATATCGGAATCTATGGGACACATTGAAAGCAGCTCTAAGAGGAAAATTCATTGCTTGGAGTTCATTCCTTAAATAAAGAAAAAACCAACAAATAAATGATCTCATACTTCATCTTAAAATCCTAGAAAAAGAAGAGCAAAACAACAGCAAAAGCAGTAGAAGGCAAGAAATAATTAAAATCAGAGATGAAATTAATGAAATCGAAACAAAAGAAACAATTGAAAAAATTGACAAAACTAAAAGTTGGTTCTTTGAAAAAATAAACAAAATCGACAGACCCTTAGCAATGCTAGCGAAGAGAAGAAGAGAGAGAACTCAAATTACTAGCATACGGGATGAAAAAGCAATATCACAACAGACACTTCAGAAATACAGAAGAGAATCAAAAACTATTTTGAATCCTTATACTCCAATAAATTAGAAGATAGTGAAGGCATAGATAAATTTCTAAAGTCATATGATCTGCCCAGATTGAGTCAGGAGGATATAGACAACCTAAACAGACCAATATCAACTGAGGAAATAGAAGAAAGCATAAAAAGACTACCAACTAAGAAAAGCCCAGGACCGGATGGGTATACAGCAGAATTTTACAAAACCTTTAAAGAAGAACTAATACCAATACTTTTCAAGCTACTTCAGGAAATAGAAAAAGAGGGAGAACTTCCAAATTCATTCTCTGAGGCCAACATCACCCTGATACCTAAACCAGACAAAGACACTTCAAAGAAAGAAAACTACAGACCAATATCTCTAATGAACCTAGATGCAAAAATCCTCAATAAAATTCTGGCGAATCGGATACAAAAACATATGAAAAAAATTGTGCACCATGATCAAGTAGGATTCATCCCTGGGATGCAAAGCTGGTTCAATATACGGAAATCAATAAATGTTATTCACCACATCAATAGACTTAAAAATAAGAACCATATGATCATCTCGATAGATGCGGAAAAAGCATTCGACAAAGTACAGCATCCCTTTATGTTCAAAACTCTAGAAAAACTAGGGATAACAGGAACATACCTCAATATTGTAAAAGCAATCTATGCTAAGCCTCAGGCTAGCATCATTCTGAATGGAGAAAAACTGAAGGCATTCCCTCTAAAATCTGGAACAAGACAGGGATGCCCTCTCTCTCCACTTCTGTTCAACATACTTCTCGAAACACTGGCCAGAGCAATTAGACAGATGAAAGAAATTAAAGGCATAAAAATAGGAAAAGAAGAACTTAAATTATCACTATTTGCAGATCATATGATTCTATACCTAGCAGACCCAAAAGGCTCTACAAAGAAACATTAGAGCTAATAAATGAATTCAGCAAAGTGGCAGGATATAAAATCAACACGCATAAATCAAAGGCATTCCTGTATATCAGCGACAAATCCTCTGAAATGGAAATGAGGACAACCACTCCATTCACAATATCTTCAAAAAAAAATAAAATACTTGGGAATCAACCTAACAAAAGAGGTGAAAGACTTATACAATGAAAACTACAGAACCCTAAAGAGAGAAATAGAAGAAGATCTTAGAAGATGGAAAAATATACCCTGTTCATGGATAGGCAGAACTAACATCATCAAAATGGCGATATTACCAAAAGTTCTCTATAGGTTTAATGCAATGCCAATCAAAATCCCAACGGCATTTCTTGTAGAAATAGAGAAAGCAATCATGAAATTCATATGGAAAAATAAAAGACCCAGAATAGCAAAAACAATGCTAAGCAGGAAGTGTGAATCAGGCGGTATAGCGATACCAGACTTCAAACTATACTACAGAGCAATAGTAACAAAAACAGCATGGTACTGGTACCAAAACAGGCGGGTGGACCAATGGTACAGAATAGAGGACACAGAAACCAATCCACAAAATTACAACTACCTTATATTTGACAAAGGTGCTAAAAGCATGCAATGGAGAAAGGATAGCATCTTCAACAAATGGTGCTGGGAAAACTGGAAATTCACATGCAACAAAATGAAACTGAATCCCTTTCTCTCGCCATGCACAAAAGTGAATTCAAAATGGATCAAGGAGCTTGATATCAAATCAGAGACACGCCGTCTGATAGAAGAAAAAGTTGGCTACGACCTACATTCGGTGGGGTCGGGCTCCAAATTCCTTAATAGGACACCCATAGCACAAAAGTTAATAACTAGAATCAACAAATGGGACTTACTCAAACTAAAAAGTTTTTTCTCAGCAAAAGAAACAATAAGAGAGGTAAATAGGGAGCCTACACCCTGGGAACAAATCTTTACTCCTCACACTTCAGATAGAGCCCTAATATCCAGAGTATACAAAGAACTCAAAAAATTAGACAATAAGAGAACAAACAACCCAATCAACAAATGGGCCAAGGACCTGAACAGACACTTCTCAGAGGAGGACATACAGTCAATCAACAAGTACATGAAAAAATGCTCACCATCTCTAGCTGTCAGAGAAATGCAAATCAAAACCACCCTAAGATACCATCTCACTCCAGTAAGATTGGCAGCCATTATGAAGTCAAACAACAACAAGTGCTGGCGAGGATGTGGGGAAAAGGGTGCACTTGTACATTGCTGGTGGGACTGCAGATTGGTGCAGCCAATTTGGAAAGCAGTATGGAGATTTCTTGGAAAGCTGGGAATGGAGCCACCATTTGACCCAGCTATTCCCCTTCTTGGTCTATTCCCTAAAGACCTAAAAAGAGCATGCTACAGGGGCACTGCTTCATCGATGTTCATAGCAGCACAATTCACAATAGCAAGACTGTGGAACCAATCTAGATGCCTTTAAATAGACGAATGGATAAAAAAAATGTGGCATTTATACACAATGGAGTATTACTCTGCATTAAAAAATGACAAAATCATAGAATTTGCAGGGAAATGGATGGCATTAGAGCAGATTATGCTAAGTGAAGCTATCCAATCCCTAAAAAGCAAATGCCAAATGTCTTCTTTGATATAAGGAGAGTAACTAAGATCAGAGTAGGGACGAAGAGCAGGAGAAGAAGATTAACATTTAACAGGGATGAGAGGTGGGAGGGAAAGGGAGAGAGAAGGGAAATTGCATGGAAATGGAAGGAGACCCTCAGGGTTATACAGTGGAGGGGGTAGAGAGAGAGGAGGGGAGGGGAGGGGAGTGGTGGGGAGGGGGGAGGGTGGAGGATGGGAAAGGCAGCGGAGCACAACAGACACTAGTATGGCAATATGTAAATCAATGGATGTGTAACTGATGTGATTCTGCAATCTGTGTATGGGGTGAAGGTTGGAGTTCATAACCCACTTGAATCAAAGTGTGGAATATGATATGTCAAGAAATTTGTAATGTTTTGAACAACCAACAATAAAAAATTAAAAAAAAAATAAATTGACCAACAAAATTGAGTGTGTTTATGTGTATCACTTGATATTTTGAAGGATGTAAACATTATGGAATGGTTAACTAACTAATTAACAATTGCATTAACTTATATAGTTTATTTATGGTGAGAACACCTAACATCGTTCTCTCTCTCTCTCTCTTTTAATACAACATATCACCATCACCTCGTCACCGTGCTGTGCAACAGCTCTCTTGAGCACATTCCTTGTGTTTAACTGGAATTGTATATCCTTTGGCTATCCTCCCCTCTCCACTTGCCACCCAGCCTCTGGTATCTGCCAATCTCCCCTCACCTTGTGTGAGATCAACATTTTTATATTTCACATGAGTGAGATCGTGTGGTATTTGTCTTTCTGAGCCTGGTTTATATCATTTAATATCATATTCTCCACCTTCACCCAGGTTTTTGGAAATGACTGGATTTCATCCTTTTTATTGTTGAAAGGAATATTTCTGTATGAAATATGCAGATACTATGAGCCATCCTTATTATCTGTAGAGGTTCCATTCCAGAGCTCCCCTCAGATACCAAAATTTGTGGGTGCTCAAGTCCTTTGTATAAAATGACAATAATATTTGCATATAACCTATGCATATTCTCCTGTATATTTTAAATCATGTCTGGATTACTTCTAATACAATGTAAATAGTCGTTCTACTATATTTTTTAGGGAATAATGACAAAGAAAAAAGTCTACATACATCAATATAGATAGACTTTTTTTTCCTAAATATTTTCCATCTGAGGTTGGTTGAATTCATGGATGTGGCATGCACAGATACAGAGGGCAGGCTGTTTATATCACATTTTCTTTACCTACTCATCCATTACTAGGCACTTAGGTTGCTTCCATATTTTGACCATTGTGAATAATGTAGCAATAAACATGAGAGTGCAGATGTCTCCTCAACATACTGATTTCATTTCTTTTGTATATACAGGCATACCTTGGAGGTATTATGGGTTTGGTTTTAGAATATTTCAATAAAGCAAATAATGTTATAAAGTGAGTCAGATTTTTTTTTTTTTTAGTTTCCCAGTGCTTATAAAAGCTATGTTTACGGTGTACTATAGTCTATTAAGTGTGTAATGGCTCTATTTAAAAATCAACCCTAATTAAAATACTTTTTTACTAAAAAATACTAATGATCATTTGAGCCTTCAGTGAGTCACAGTCTTTTCAGTTGATGGCAGCTGGCTGATTAGGGTGGGGGTTGCTGAAGGTCAGGTGGCAACTTTCTCGTGCTGTTATTTAACACTGTTACCCAACACTGTTACCTACCATGGCCTACTTTTTAGGATAGTTGTAAGAGTTAGAAATAATGAATTTAAAACACTAAGCAGAGTTTTTTCTAAGCACTAAATAATTGTGAGCTTTGTTTCTCATTCAGTCAACATTTAATAAACATGCCTACAATGTGACAGGCTTTGGGTTTGTTGCAGTGATTCCTTCTCTTCCCTTGTCAGGACCTATAGCCTTTAACTCATGGTTAAAAATGATCATTGAAATGTAACTCTTTTTCAAGAAATTAATTATGTGTTTCTTATCACACCAAAGGGTTTTATATTCACCTCTTCACAATACATAAAAGAAACATTTAAAGTGGGTTAGCTGGATAAAATTAAAAATTATTTTGGAAAACTGTAGAAGTACATGAAAGGATCATGTTTGGGGCAGATAAAAACAGCTAACATAACTAGGCAGAGTGGTTCATACCTGTAATCCCAGTGACTCAGGAGTCTGAGGCAGGAGGATTGAAAGTTCATGGCTAGCCTCAGCAACTTAGAGATGTCTTGTCTCAGAATTAAAGAATAAAAAGGGTTGGGCATGTAGCCCAGCAGTAAAGCACACCTAGTTTCAATCGCCAGTCCCAGAACAACGAAACAAAACAGTCAAGATCTATTGAACATGACTATGCTGGTCTCTGTACTAAACATCATACAAGCATTATCCCCTTTAATTATCATTATCTCCTTTAATAATCCTATGAGGTAGGTCCCATTTCCCTAGTTTTTATGATGAGGAAAGCTAACGTCAGAAGGTTGATTAACTTGTTGCTAGGGTTATAAAGAAGAAAGGGCAGAGCAGAATTTCGATTCATGTCTGTCTCCCTCCAGTACCTATGCCACTTGTTACACTGAGAATGAGACAACAAAAAGAGGCTCGGTGTGGTGGATATTTTGACTCGATAGTTAATGGTAGATTGTCATTTTTGGTTCTGTGGAAATTCTGTTCTTTCAATACCTATTCAATTGGTAAAATCATGAGAAGTCAAGCACAGTGGTGCACGCCTGTAATCCCAGACACTTGGCAGCTGAGGCAGAAGGATCACAAGTTTGAGGCCAGCCTCAGCAATTCAGTGAGACCTTGTCTCAAAATAAAAAAATAAAAAGAGTGTAGTTCAGAGGTAGTGCACCCCTAGGTTTAATCCCCAGTACCATACCCACAAAAGACAAAAACTGGATGAGGTATTCTCCCAAAGCTCAGGTATTAGACAGTGAAGGAATGGTCAGGGATGAATGGTAGGGTTGTGGAAGTTGTATCATAATCAGTGGATTAATCCACTGATTTGGATTAGTGGGGTAGTAACTGGGTAGGTGGGTTGTGGTTGGAGGAGGTGGATCACTGAGGGCATGCCCTTTGTGGTTTATATTTTGTCCCTAGTGAGCAGAGGTCTCTCTTTGCTTCCTGGAAATCATGTTCTGTGCTGGTTTCCTCTGCCACACTTTTCCACCATGTCTTTTGGCCTCATGTTGGGCCCAGATCTATGGAGTTGGCTGAGCATGTACTCAACCTCTGCAACCGTGAACCAAAATAAACTTTTCCTTCTCTAAGTTGTTTTTGTCAGGTCTTTTGATCACCGTGATGAAAAAGCCGTCTGAAACAAAAACAAAAACAAAGCAAAACAAAAATAAAACACATGATAAAAACTAATGGCTTAGTTGTCTGAAGTTACAGTGCAGACATTACTGCTTCCTGTGCACTTTTTATGGAAGTGCATTAATTACCTCCTTTGCTGGCAATTTGTATATTGTGGATCCTGAAGTTCTGTCTGGCATCCTCAGAAAGGGAAGGTCAAGAGATGTGTACCCTGTTCAATTCTGAAGAAGGAAGATTAGAATAGTGGGATGGGAAAAAAGCCAGCAATAGGTCATCTGAGGAGGAGGAAAGCGTTCCCAGTGGATACGGGGATATTGCTGTAGGGGCAGTTTTCACTGGACTTCCCCTATTGGCTCTCAACCAGCAGTGGATCATTTTTATTGGGCTCTTGGAACTGAATGGGTTTTTGTTGTTGTTGTTAGTGACTTGGGAGTGCTGGGAAATGTAAGGCCGAGGGTCAGAGATGGTCAATCTCCTGCAATTCCTGAGTGAGGCAACACAAATAGAATGGTCTTTCCTCAAATATGGATACTACTCTGTTGAAATATACTCTGTGGGCTAGTCCTTGGGACCCCAGAGACTCTCTGGCATCAGCAGTTGAGGGAGGGAAGAGCTCAAAGAAGGCTTGAAAATATTCTGGGAAGAATCCAACTGTATCTTTAATGTGTTCCATTCATATGGTGCGTGTGTGTGTGTGTGTGTGTGTGTGTGTGTGTGTGTGAGAGAGAGAGAGAGAGAGAGAGAGAAGCAGATCTTTTTGAGGGTCTAATTTAATAATAATAAAATTATTGAACTCTCTAGTACGCAGTGACATTGATGTGAACTGCTAACATGATTTAAATTCAGTTATGATGAATTGTTCTTTTAATACACGGCAAGAATTTGAATCCATTTTAAAATGTGTTCATCTTTATTCATAGGTGAAACTTGCCTATAGTTTTCCTTTTGGACTATTTTCATTATGATAAGAAATATATAATGATACACAAAAGAAATAAATGAATCATGTGGTTGAGAATAGAGAAATTAGTGATCATTTGTCCTTTAAAAGTTAGCTATAGTTTGGCTGGTATATTATTCAGCTCTAATATCTTTTTAAAAATGGCAGGCCTTAGCTGGGTACAGGAGGCTGAAGCAGGAGGATCACAAGTTCCAAGCCAGCTTCAGCAACTTAGGCCCTAAGCATCTTAGACCTTGTCTCAAAATAAAAAATAATAAAAAAAAGGGCTGGGGATGTGGCTCAGTGGTTAAGTGCCTATGATTCAGTCCTTGGTACAATCTTCCCACCTCCCCCCAGATGGTAAGCCTTTACTTCATTTTCCAATGTCTTCTATGATGGTGATGGTGATAATAATGGTGATAGTGGTTTCTTCTGTGAAGCTGGGGATTAAACCCAGTGTCTGTACACATGCCAGCCAAGTGCTCCATCACTGAGCCACATCCTCAACCCTTCTGTAATTATTATTCTCTTTTCAAGTTTATTACTGTCTTAGCTTAAGTTGTCCAGAAAAGGAGACTGGAGCAAGACTTGAACGGTATTCTATCCCAATGAAATGGGATGTGAGGATGCTGAGAGAGAGGAAGCAGGGGAATAAGAGGGAAGAATGGGAAACAAAAGCAAGTTGGCTTGTTACAAAGCTGGCCACTGCCCCATGGTGTGTGAAGAGCGTGATGTTCATTCAGACAGGACATCACCACGCAGGCCATGCCTACAAAGGTACATGTCCTACAGAGGAATGGTCTTCCGAGGGAGGAAGGCGGTGGACTTATCTGCCAGCTCCCTCATCTCATTTCTCCCACCCGTCAATGTTAGCCCCATGGGGAGTTCACTTCCTGTACTTTCCTGGGTATGGCCTGGCCTCCTGGGGACAGCTGTTAGGAAATCCAGATCCCACTCTGTGGAATTCCAGTTCTTTGGAGTCCTCCTGGAAGTCCAGAAGTGAAAGGAGAGATTAGAGCTACATGAGTTGGGTTGCGGGGCACCAAAGCTTCTGGCATGATGGGGAGGTGTTAGGGAGGCTCCGTTAGTGAGCTTTTTGTCACTTGGACAAATACCTGAGAAAGTCAAATTAGAGGAGGGAAGATTTATTTTGGCTCCCAAATTCAGAGGTTTCAGTCCATAGTCAGCTGGTTCCATTGATTCTGGGCCTGTGATGAGGCAGAGTATCATGGCAAAAGGGATGGAGGAGAAAGACTGTTCACCTCATGGCCACCAGGAAGCAGGGCCAGAGGAGGGGGAAGAAGGGAGAGAGGGATCTATAATCTTTATTGCAAGGGTGACTTTTCTCACCTTACCTTGATCCACATAGTTTAACCACTATAATGCTTTCAAAAGGAACTGAGACTTCTCTCAGCATTTAGATATTTCTCCATGTTCTGGTAAAGATCTTGGACCTTCTTTGGAGACACAGTTGAGAACAGGTAAATAAGTTGCATATGATAATTTTTGCTTGCTATTCTTATCTCTCTAGGTTATTGCATTCTTTTTTTCCCCACCACATTACTGACATCTGTAATTTTAAGTACCTCATCTTAGCATAGGTTATCGCTGAGTCCAGATATGAGTTAATTAAACAAGGAAGGAAACAGTTGGAAGTAACCTGGGTTACCCTGAACTACATTTTGGATCCAGAATTTCTTACATGTGCTTCCACATTCTTAATTTAGTAAATGTGAAATTATATTCCTTTCACTAATCTAGCATCCTCAGAATTAGTTTTTTTGCATTTATTCTCCAGGTTTCTGATAATACGAATGAGCCAGTTCTTATAATTTTTCTTCTCCTGTTACCTTCTGTGGTTTGGCTTGTAATTTACCTCAATGGATGTGCTGGAATGTCTCTAATTGTAGGTCCAGGAGAAGAAGAGAGACATGGAGAATTGGCCTGTCTGGGAAGCACTACTTCAGGAGAAGTATTTACAATCAAGTTTCCTCTGTGAAGTCAGGAGCAGATTTTGCTGAATAGAAAAAGAACTATTTCATCTTGCAAAGGAGGCCGATGGGTTTTAAGGCTTTGGGGGTATGAATGCCTCACTCTTTCTCAATCAATTGGTCCCCTCACTTATACTTAACAGAAGGGCTATGTAATCAGCCTACATTGCAATTGTGCAAATTTAGGACCACCCTGTGTCTTACTGTCAGCATTCTCAGCTGAGCAACTGCAAAACATAGGAGCCCCCACCCCACCATTTTTTTTTCCAGTAATAGGGATTTAATTGAGGACACTCTACCATTGAGCCTTATCCTAGCCCTTTATTTTTTATTTTGAGATTATATATAGATTCTCACTGAATTACCGAGGGCCTCTGTAAGTTGCTGAGGCTGACTTCAAGCTTTTGATCCTCCTGCCTCAGCCTCCAATGTTGCTAAAGGCTCAACCTATCCCTATTTCAGGGCCCTAATACCATTTCCTTTTACACTGAAGATAATTTCTTGTGAATATGATTTTGCAGATTATAGGCATATTCTGCTGCCAGACAAGATATAGGAAACTTTTAAAAGACTAGTCACTGCAACCCCTTATTCTTTGATTGTACCTTCTGCCCAGAATTTTAAAAATCAAATTTGGCATTTTCTTCCTTTAAGCATTCCTGTGTGGAAAGTAAAGGCTACTTTGTTTTGCCAATAGTGGTGTTTCATTCCATGTTCCTACAGGGGGATCATATAATTAACTTGTCCTGTGTACTATAAACTATCAGTCATGTAATGGTAATAAGATCTTCACTGTTTTCAGACACGACTGAAGAAGAAAATCAGTCAAAGATTTCTTTTGTTTGTGTGTGTGTGTGTATGTATGTGTTTGTGTGTGTGTGTTGGCTGTGAAATACTTGGCATCAGTTACTCTGTGGCTTACTGTTCTACTTGAATCCTCTCTTGCTAGTTTTAACAGAAAGACCTTTATTGAAGGGTATTAGGTAGCTCACAGAATTCACGCGATGGCCAGATAATCAAACTTTCACATTACAAATACAAATGTATTTCAAGTTGAAACAATCATAGCTAAAGGAAATCCAACCTATCCCTATTTTAGGGCTCTCATACCATTTCCTTTTACCCTAAAGATAATTTCCAGTGAATTTGGTTTTGCAGATATATGTATCTAGGAGTTTCCCTAATTCCTTTGGCTCATATTACCACTATGAGTCAGGCAAAGATATTAAAGTTGGAAGGTAAATCCTATGCTCACTTTTAATTGGCAAGGAAACACTACATTAAATGTTTTATAAACACTCTGCTGTAACAAGGCCAGCAACTATGCGTTTGTTCTTTCCAGTGTCTGAAAGGACTGGCAATTGACTCTCATTTACCTTTGGGTGAACTTCTGCTTTTGATAGTAAGCAGATTTTTTAGCTCTGAGGTTGTGGAGTGAGTGTTTTAACTTTTGATTTTTAGGGAAAATAATTGCCCTAGTGCCTTTTGATTCTCTGCCTCTGTTAGCTGTTAGTAGAAAGGTAGAAACCCAACTCCTATTTTATTAAAACCAAATTCTTCAGTAAATGAACATTGACAAGGAATTGTTTTCTATACTCCTTTCAAAATACCTTGGGGTCCTATGCATAGAGTTTTTGGAGTTTCTAAAAATGCCCTCGTAAATGATGATTTTAGGTTAAGCAACCAGAGTCCTGGCATTCAGAACTTTAGGCAAAGAAACTGTATCCACCCAAAAAACACTCAAATAAAATGGGAAATAGGAACGAATGAAAGGGCCTAATTACATTGACTGCTTATGGCAGCTATGTTGTTCAGTTCTGTTCAGTTCTCTCCCTTCCTCCTTGCCTCCTTGTTTGCTGATGCCCCAGTAGCTTTTTTCTTTTCTTTTCTTTTTTTTTTCTTAGAAGCAGGCCACACTGTTTTAGTAAAGGTAAACTCATATGAAATCTTTAATCTGCTCTGTGTTTCATCTCCTATGAGGTTCCATCTCCATCCAAGGGGCCTTTCAGGAGACAGATCTTAAGTAATTATTCACATTTTCTTTGGTGATCTTGATTAAAAATTCCTAATGGTCAGTGTTTGGTTATCAGTAGATCAGGCTGAAATATGAGCATAGGTGAGAGTGAAGTGAGGAGGAAGGTTGTAAATGAAAGGACCTTATCTTGGCACAAGAAGCAACAGGAGCTTCGTGTTTGCGCAGTTCCTCTTGCTTCTCATGCCACAGAGTGAAACGGCCCAGGGGATATTGTGCATGTGGGTTTGTATCCCAGCTGAGGATCCCTGGTCTTAGCAAACACCCGTTTTCTAATGTGTTGCAAGTAAACCCCTAAAACAATAGTCCATTCAGACAGACGATCCTGAAATGACTTCTCAGTAGTGCAGAGTGTTTATTATTCATAGTTTGGGCTCAGAAGTTCTTAGGATAAGATATCAGAAGCTTGGCAGATCTTCAAATTGCTTTATTACTGAAGGTGAAGAGAGACGCTAGGAAGGTAAGGTTTGGGAAAGAAAGAAGTGTGACTGAATTCTTATTCAAAGCACAAGATGTTCTGCACTTGTACTTTCATAACTGACAGGGATGGTTGTTCTGGCTTTTAGCCCTGACCCGCTCCCTTTGGCTACCTTCTGTCAAGGACAGAGGAACTGCTACAAAAGCAGTTGCTACTGATCCCTCCTCTCTCCACTGCTGTGATCTCCTGCTGACATCTTCATCTCAGAAACACCACTTTGGAGCTGGACCAGGGTCTGCCTTGCTTGTCTCTCTTGTTGGATCATCTAACTTGACTTGACCCTGAAGGGTCACACTTGGTAGCTGCAGAGCACACAAAGACTGAGAACCTCACGCTTTCTGGAACACTTCAAAGCCACAATTCCCTATTAGCAAAGCTAGGTCAAGAAAACATGCCCAGGCCTATTAGGGTTTGCTTTAGAGAGCCAGGTATCCAGATCCTGTGGTTAGAGATGAATCACCCTGCCTGACCGGATACACTGTGAAGTTTGACAATGGCACAAATACCACCTCTTCTAGTTAACATATGTTTAAAGCTATTTACAGTTCATTGTTACTTGAGCCAACCAGTTTAGATCTGAGTTTTGAAAGAAACTGAATCATGAATTTTGACTATTTCCAGTTGTATAAGTGCCATTGTAAGTCTTGCTGCTTGAATGCATAGGAGGTCAGTAATTCCTTAATTTCCCTGGTTAGTTTAATGTTGCTTCATTTTGTAAATTTCTGGGTGCATGTTTCTGTGACAAGTGGTCCACAATGGCTATAGGAAATTCTAATGCATGCAGATTTATATATGGTGGGCAAGGAAAAGCTTAGTATGGCTGGTTATGGTGGTACATGCCTGTGATCCCAGAGATTTGGGAGGCGAATGCAGGAGGATTGCAAGTTTTGAGGCCAGCCTCAGCAATTTATCAAGGCCCTAGGCAACTCAGTGAGACCCTGTTTCAAAGTGGAAAAAAAAAAAAAAAAAGCTTAGTGTACATGTGAAAATGAGTGGGTATTAGTTCTATTTTATAGAAAAATCTAGTGTTTAAGCAAAGCTGTATAACTTGACATTGTTGAGAGATTATAATCATTGCATGAGAGAATTGAATTTTGAATGCAGCTTCACCTAAGTAAAAAATCTTATGTGAAACCATTGTGGTGAAGCAGCTGCCCTTGAACACTAAGGCTGCTTCTGTGAGCTGGACTCTGATGGTAGTAATGGTAGTGTTTGAGCTACTACCGATACTACCATTTTAGAAAATGATACTTTTCACAAAACTTGGGAGAGCTGGGCATAGCAGTGCATACCTGTAATCCCTGAAACTCTGGAGGTCGAGCTGGGCGGATTGCAAGTTCAAGGCCAGCTTCTACAATTTAACAAGGTCCTCAGCAATTTAGACACTGTCTCAAAAAGGGGGCGGGGGGGGGAAGGGCCGGGCATGGTGGCACACATCTGTAATCCCAGTAATTTGGGAGACTCAGGCAGAAGGTTTGCAAGTTTGAGAGCAACCTCAGCAACTTAGTTAGACCCTAAGGACTTAGCAAGACCCTGTTTCAAAATAAAACATAAAAAAAGGACTGGGGGGGGGGGCTGGGGATGTGGCTCAAACAGTAGCGCGCTCACCTGGCATGCGCGGGGCGCTGGGTTCGATCCTCAGCACCACATAAAAATAAAATAAAGATGTTGTGTCCACCGAAAGCTTAAAAATAAATATTTTAAAAACTCTCTCTCTCTCTCTTTAAAAAAAAAAAAAAAAAAGACGGGGATGTGGCTCACAGGTTGAGTGACCTGGATTTAATCCCTGGTACCAATAAATAACTAAAATAAATAAAAATAAAAATAAATTTTTAAATAAATAAATAAAGGGCTAGGGATATAGCTCAGTGATAAAGTGCTCTTTGGTTCAATCTCCAAAACCAAAGGAAAACAAAACAACAAACAAACAACAACAACTTCAAGTTAAGCCAGGCATGGTGTATATACCTATAATTCCATCTCTAGAGGCTGAGGCAGGAGGATTGCAAGTTTAAGGACAGCCTTGGCAATTTAGCAAGATCCTGTTCAAAATAAAGTGAAAAGGGCTGGGGATGTAGTTCAGTGCTAGAGCACTTGCCTACCATGATCAAGGCTCTGGGTTAAATCCACAGAACAAAACCAAAGCAAACCACAAAAACTCAAGTTAGTGAATTTTTTTTAACCAAGAATATAAATATGTGTGAGATACTGAGTAGGCTTTTTAGAAACTATAATTTCTGTAAACTTGGTTTTAGCAAATGAAAAAATAAAAAACTGCCCAGGTGAGGAGCTTCTTTGCCTTGAAGATTCTCAGGCTAAATCAACAGACTCCTGAAGGGTTGATCCTCTGACTAGTAAAATCGTGTAATTGCCCATGAGGTATGATATGGGAAGTATTTTGAATATATACATGCACACACACACTCGCACATGCACCAAGCCTCCAAGACTTTTTAATCTTTTCTGAAATTTTACAAATAGAGATTCATTCCTTTGAGATGTAATAGCTTTTTAGATGTCATAAGTAATCCATTAAAGCTCAAGTCTTTGACTACATCTATGTAGGCAGGAATGCCTCAAAGCTCTGAGACACCTGAGGGAGGAGATTGGCAGCTGGCTGAGAGCACTCTGAGATGGAGAGGCCCTGCTCAGTGTAAGGGAGTCTGCTTCCCAGCTTGGAATTATAGCCCTGCTCTTTCTAACTGTGTCTTCCATAAGCTCTGAATTTTTTAGATTTTACTAGGAAACATATTATTTGCTTTTCACATTTGTTTCCATAGTGCCATGTAAAGGCTCCCTAGCTTTGTTGAAAACGTCTTAGTTTCAGGCATATACACAGGCACTTTTTTGTCCCCAACGCAACAATTAATGTAAGAGTAGAGATGATCTCTTGGACTTCAGAGTCTAAATCAGAGCTCAGAAAAAATGAGTTTTAAACCCTTTCCTGGATTACAACTTCATTAGCAATGTAGTGAGGAAACTAGGTAACTTGGTGAATGATGTCTGGTTAATCAGTGGCACAGTCAAGGGTTTCTGTCTCTAAATCCAGCACTCAGTTCCATACCCAAGTGTCTCTCTGTTTTGGTTTGTTAAAAAAGAAGAAAACAAACACATCAGGGCCCAGAAGACAAACTTTCCCTACTCTATAATTCATCTTAGCTTGGGCCTAACTGTGTAATGAAAACCAAACCTTTACTTCCTTTGTGGATAACTGATCTCGGACTTTTCCTGGATCCTCTGAAGGGATGGTATTCTAATGGCCTCAAAGGTTGCTTGTCTTACAATCTATCCTTTCTCCAACCAGTAGGATGGGGCAGCATTCTGTCAGGAATCTGAACATTCTTGTCCAGCTTATTCTTTTGAGGGAATACTGTTCTTTATTGATTAAAGCCACTTCAGAGGAACACCTTGCAAATGACAGTGGTGAGACCCAGGGCTTAAATGGGCCATTGTTATTATGTCTGACTCTTATGGTCCTCAAGACTGAACTATGAAGTTATCCTCTGTTTCATCTGCCATCAGTCACTTTTGCAAACACTTGATGTTCTCTCAAGGAGAGCAATAGTTGAACACACATGAATTTTGTTGCAGCAGTAATTGTGCTGCAAAATTATTACTGCAACATAATTGCTGGTACAGTTTGTGTTTATAGTATACTTCTGTTCTTCCCATGAGTGTGCTATCAAGTTGACTCGCAGCAGTGATTTAGGGTACCCATTCCTCCCTTTCTTCTCTGCTGTCACTTTCATTACCCTTGTTGAGACTAAGCTGAGGCTGGAGTCCTACTGCTTAATGTCTTTCTGCAAATGGATCTCTGACTACATTTCACAGTGAAATTTCACAGTAAAATTGAATCTGAGGGTTATGTAGGTCTGTTTAATCGATAGCTGCTCTTGGCTCCTACTATCAAAATGAGCATTTAAAAAATTGGTCTAGTATATGATGAGAACAAAAGATTGCTATCCAGCTGAGAGTTCAGTCAGCCTTAAAAACATACTTTACTTGCAAAAATAGTTTCCATTTGAGAAACAGAAAGCACCAGAGCGCTTTGGGTCACATGTTAATTTTGTGTTAAAAGATCAATCTTCACACTCTCTGATTTTATTGAGGCCCGAGCAAATCCCATCTCCATGACTGTGGTTTGAATTCCAGGAAAATTTGCATGCCCTTTCTGTTTTCCTGCTTTTTCATGGATGTATTTGAAAATCATGTGGTCTAAATGTTTAATTCTGGGAGAACCAAAGTGATAAAGAGCTGGGATTGCTTTATATCCTACCATCTGTTTTACCATTTGTCTTCTGTAATGAGAACATTAAATTGAGCTTCCCCACCTATTTCTCTTTAAGACTCTGATTTAGTGCATACCAGGAAGAGATGAACCATATGCAGGTGTTTCTGGCCAGTAATGTTTAGTTGCCTTAAAAAACAAAAAAACAATGGTCTTCTGTTGAGTATTAAATTATTCAGGAGGACAATTCATTTCAGTGATCTTAATTCCTAATTTGTGTACAAACTCTTTAGTAAAGCATTTGCAATGATACTATGTGGTGAAACAAAGTTATCTATTGCATAGACACGATCAAGTTTGGATGGGATTTTCCTGTGTTTTTTGTTTGATTATCAAATTTGTTAATATTTTAAGAATATTTTAGAAGGGAAAGAAAGATGTTCATTTAGGTTTTAAGAATATTTTCAAAGGGAAAGCTGAGGAAAAAAATCTGATTTATAAGCCTTTTCGCTCTGATTTTTAAGCCTTTTTGCTAAGAACACACAGCAGGCAATGAGTTTTAACTCTAGGCATGCAAACCAAGAGTAGACAGCTGCTAGATGCTACAAAATAGTTAAATTCTCCATCTGGTTTGCAATATGGGTGAAGATTTGCTGCAAATCTGGATTGAATGCCATGCCCCAGTTAGTTTACAAATATGGCTGGTCCTTTTTGTTATAGAACATGGAAGTGTGGGCCTAAGCACCAAGGAATTAAACTCTCAAGTGTTCAGCAAAAATGAGGTAAAGAAAAAAGCAATACAATTTAAACAGCACCCCTCCCCCACCGCCCTAGTAAATTTCTAAAAATGATTATTATTTTTGTTGCCTCCTTAAAAATCTGGAAAAGAATAGAAACATCTTTGATTTAGTTTAAGTTTAGGATGACAGGGAAATGAAAAGAAATTTATTTGTTAGAATTGAAACTGGCCTAACAAATAAAGATTAACATTTAAGTTGAGTTAGTATTCATTCCAATGTTGAGGAAATTACTATTTTTTAACAAAGCAACCCATATTTTTATAATTTGCCATTAGTATATGGCAACTCCTATAATTCTTGTATCAGATCTTATAAAATCCTATATAGATTGCATGTTGTCAGATTTTTACTTTCACATCTAAATAAAATCATGATATCATTGAATGTTTATACATTCAAATTAATGTATTGATGGAATCTCTTGGTAGCTGAGGTAATGCTGGCAGTCTAAATTGAAATTTCTCCACACACTCTCCAAAATTCAATATAGATGAATGACAAAAAAAAAAAAAAATCTACACAAATCTCATGTGTATGTTATTCAAAGACAAAAGGAACTCAAATATGCGATTACTTGAGAGTGTAAAAATGAACACCCATTTCCAGCAAAGTTTTCTCTGAGGATCCTTTGAAGGACTTGGAGTTGGGGAAGGGTCTCTAACACTGTCAGAAGACACAAGAGGGAAAGAGATAAAATTGCTTCCAGAAATAGAAAGTCCACTGTGTTAGCTATTTGTTGTTGTGACTAAAATACCTGACATAAACAACCAAAAGGAGGAAATATTTATTTTGGCTTACAGTTTCAGTCTACGGGTGGCTGGCTTCAAGGTAGAAACATCATGTCAGAGGGGTATGCAGAGGAAAGCTGTTCAGTCCACAGATGCCAGGAAGAGAAAGAGAGATAAAGGGGCTAGGGACAAGGGTATGCCCCAGTGACCTACTGCCTTCAACCAGGTCCCACTGCCTACATTTACACTGTCTCCCTGTAGTCCATTCAGCTATCAATTGATTAATTAAAGAAATAAAAGGAAGATAAAATATTAAGTATAAAAAATAAGGACTAAATTGCAATAAACTTAAGTTACTTGAATGAAAATTTGAAAATGACATGGAGTAAAAGCGGGAAAGCAAGCAAGAGAGTAAAAATAAAATTAAAAAAAAGACATAAAAATGGTTCGTATGAATGATTGAAATGGAAGATAAAAAACAGAAATTCATTTTAGGTATCATTGGAGACCAGAAGAAAAAAGCCAAAAGAATGGAACATAACTACTATTTAAAACCATACTTACAGAAAACTTTCTGGAAACAAAAGAAGGACATTCCAGGTCAATATTTTGAAAGTATTTATGAGGTACCTGGAAATATTAACCTGGGACAATGAACTCTGAGGCTCATCCTAGGTAAATAATTCATCTCAAGATAGAGACAAAAATCTTCATGGCTTTCAGGCAAAAATGTTAAAGGACAAGAGAACTTTACTGGCATTGGATTTCTCAAAAGCAATGGAGGAAACAGAAAACAAGGCAATTAAACAGAATTTCTTCCCTCCCTGCCCCCCCCCCCACCACCACTTTTTGTCAGTGCTATGGATCAAACCTAGGTCCTTACACATGCTAGGCAAGCACTTATCACTGAGCTACACTCCCAGTCCCAAATAGCACTTAAAGAAAACCAAGGAAATAAAATGAATCAACTTTATCCAGCTAAGCTCTCCTTTAGCTACTGAGGCTGTAGGAAAGCAATTTTAAACATGACAATAATGAAAGAATACTCTACTAATGAGCTACTCTTGAAGAGTCCACTAGAGGATGATTTTCTTCCAGTCCAAATGTGACTAGAAAAGTTTTGACAGAAGGACTAAGGGCAAAATATCAATAAATTAGAAAAAAGAGAAGGATGTGAACCTGGAAGTATAAAATGTAGAGATATTTTGATGACATAGAAATAAATTAATTTTAAATTGGAGAAGAGAGAGAAAGAAAAATAGAAATAAGTCAATTGAGTGTGATATAGGCAATAAGTAATAGTCAAAGAAGCCATCAGGAACTGACAAACCAGATAGTAAAAATAAATTAAATACCTTTATCCTTATGCTGTTTGAGAGAACTACATGCCTGGAGATATATTAAGTATTCTCTTTTCCTTAGGAAAATACAATACGTCTTTTCAACTTCAAAAAATTATTTAAAAATATGCACAACAGGTAAATACTAGAATAAAATAGAAATTTTTTAAATAGTAAAAGAAATTTTAAAAAATAACACAATGAAGAAAACGAATAGAGAAAGAAACACAAGAAACAGTAATTATTATGTACATAGTAGCTATGCACAAAAAATGTCAGAAAAAGGGACTATTCCTATCCCATATTAAGTATATTATAAAGCCTCTAAAATTAAAATGATGCAGAACCAGAGTATGAGCTGACAGATCAATGGAATAGAATAAAAAGGTCCATAAATAGACAAAAGCACATGTGATGTCTTAAAATGAGGTCAAATAAGGGCTTTTATTAAATGGTGCCTGGTAAACCAAATTGCATTTGGAGAAAGAAAAAAGTTTAACTTTACCCATATGAGAAAAAATAAAAAAACTTAAACTGAATCAGACATTAAAAAAAAACAAAAAACATGTAGGATAAAGACAGAAATAAAGGGCTGGGGATGTGGCTCAGTGATAGAGCACTTGCCTAGTGTTTGGAAGGCCCTGGTTTAATGGCCAGTACCGGAAGGAACAACAACAACAACAAAATCCTACAGAAATAAAAGCAAATGAGTACCAGAAGAAAACCTGCAGGGAGTTATCTGTAATCTGGACCTAAAATTCAATGTAATAAAAGAAATGATTGATAAATGTGATCACATAAAAAAACCCTTTTATATGGCAGAAACCATAGTAAAGTAAAGCCAGAAGGCAAATGATTATCTGAAAGAAAATATTTGCAACATTTCACAGATAAGGGGCTGATATCCCTAAGATATAAAGATATCTCAAAATACAAGGAAAAATCCCCCTAAAACTCTAAGGAAAAATTTGGTGAAAGACATGAAATGGTAATTCACAAAACAAAACCAAAAAGCAAAACCCACAAAATGTATGAAAGTGAGTATTAAACATGTGAAAAGATGATTAACTTAGCTCAAATAAGAGAAATGCCGGGGAGTGGTGGCTCATGTCTATAATCTCAACTACTCATAAGTCTAAGGCAGGAGGATTAAAAGTTCAAAGATGGCCCAGGCAATTTAGCAAGACCCTGTCTCAAAACAGAAAAATAAAAAAGGGCAGGGATGTAATTTGTGGTAGAATACCCTTAGTTTCAAACCCCAGTACCGCCACACACACACACACACACACAAAAAAAAAAAAAAAAAAAAAAAAGAGGGAAAAAGGGAAGGAGGTGGAGGGTGGGGCAGGGGATGGAGAGAGATATGAAGGGAATCAGATTTTTTTATCATTGGAGAAAAGAATAAATGAAAGGTGCATGGCTTTGGTAGACTCTATGGTGTTGGGTTGGAATTGGAGATATCAGTGTGAACTAAGTTTAGACACATTCATAAACACACACATTTCTTAGTTAGCTCTGTATGTTGAGATGGTCTATACTGTTCTCCCCTTAAAGGAATGTAGGCTCCTTGGGAAAAGAAAATTACTGATTCCAGCCTGGAGTAGGGAAGTACAAGGTGAACTGGAAAATATCGTCATGCCAGAAAGTACGAAGGTGTCCAGAGAATGGTGGAAACAAATCATGGAGTCCAGCCTGAGTGACTCTTATCAGTTAAAAGTGGGACATAGGGATTAAAAGTAACAGTTATAAATGTAAATACCATTAAATAAAACAAGACTGTGAATGATACTGATATAAATACATAAATGTAAATGAAGGAAAGGTCTTCCTTATAATATATTGTCAACTAATAAATGAGAAAAGATGGCGATCATCATTATAATAATTGGTTCAGACAAGAATCTTCAGGCATACTAAGAGTAAAGATGAATGTTTGATGAGGTATTGGCTATTTAACATGGTCTCAAAGTATATTTTTAAAAATTATTTATCACAAAGGGCAAAGTAGTCTTCTTTTTTAATATTTATTTTTTAGTTGCAGTTGGACACAGTACCTTTATTTCATTTATTTTTATGTGGTGCTGAGGTTCGAACGCAGGGCCTTGCACATGCTAGGCGAACACTCTACCGCTGAGCTACAACCCCATCCCCCAAAGTAGTATTCTTATGATGAAAAAATCTGGGAAACATCACCTTGATCAAAGTTAACATCACCAGTCTTGGGACAAATAGTGCCTCCAGTTATGATGTCATGAGAAAGACCAACATGGTCTTGAGGGTAGCTAGGATTACAGGTGTGCACCACTGTGCCCGGCTTTCGTAGTCCCTCCTTGTCTCTCATGACCTTCACATTTTTGCACCTAAGTGATTATGTAGAGTGTCCCATGATTTTTCTCTCTCTGACGTTGGCTTATCACAGGGTTTCCTCATGATTAGATTTGGTATGCACTTATTGTAAGAGTACAACAGATATGGTGTTGGGCCAGTTTAAAAGTCCTGAGGTTATGCAAAGACAAATCTTTGTTCTGAAAACAGTAGGACTGGGGTTGTGGCTCAGTGGTAGAGTGGTGGCCTAGCACATGTGAGGCCTGGGTTCGATCCTCAGCACCACATAAAAGTAAATAAATAAAACAAAGGTATTGTGTCCATGTACAACTAAAAAAATTAAGAAAAGAAAGCACTATACTCTCTAACTCTCTAAAGTGTCCAGGGGCAAAGGGACATGGTTTTTAAACTTATTCTCAAGTGATTCATGAAATACATGCTCCCCACCACCACACACAGAGAAAGCTCGGGAAGCCACGTCAGGACTTTCTGCACTATATAATTCAGAATTTCGGTTGTGTTTTACTTGTTATTTTGTTTTCTTCACATCATAAGCAGAATGTATGTTGACCCAACTCAAATAAATTTTACTTTAATAAATAAGTTTTAATTTATTGACCCTGTTTCCACTTACCCCTGGCAAATACTGATGTTTCATACTGTCTTCAGGGTTTGTCTTTTCTTGAATGTCATATAGTTGAAATCATACAGTATAAGCCCTTTCAGATTGGCTTCTTTCATTCAGTAATATGCATTTATGGCTCCTCCATGTTTTTTCATGGCCTAATAATTAATTTCATGTTAGCATTGAATAATATTCCATTTTCTTTAGGTACCACAGTTTATTATCTATTTACCTACTGAAAGGCATATTGGTAGCCTCTGTGATTTGGCAAATATGCATAAAGCTGCTATAAAATATAAAATATAAAAATGCAAGTGCAGGCTTTTGTGTGGATATACATTTTTCAATTCATTTGGATAAATACCAAGGACTGTGATTGCTAGATTCTATGGTAAAAGTATATTTAGTTTTGCCAAACTGTTTTCCAATGTGTCTGTACCATTTTGCACTCCCACCAGCAATGAATGAGGGTTCCTGTTGCTTCACATCCTCACCAGCATATTATTTTTGGTTATTCTAATAGAAGATGTGGAGGTATCTCATTATTTCAATTTATATTTTGTAAACACCTTTTCATCATATGCCTATTTGTAATCTCTATGTCTTTTTTGATAAGGTATCTGTTTAGGTCTTTGGCCCATTTTTAAATTGTGTTATTCATTTTTTTAGCATTGAGTTTAAGGGTTCTCTCTCTTTTTAGGGTCTTGCTTTATTGCTTAGGCTAGTCTCGAATTCTTGGCCTCAAGCAATTCTCCTGCCTCCTAAGTGGCTGGGACTACAGGAGCTCACCACTTTGCCTGGCTAAGGATTCTTTGTATATTTTGGATAATAGTCTTTTATTAGATATGTAGTTTGCAACTTTTATTTCCCCTTCTGTAGCTTATATTCTCATCCTCTTGAGAATTTATGCTTTTTATCAAATCAAAATGCAAAGAGGCAAACTTGGTCAGATACATAGTTTATTGTCAGATATAATTAACCCAATTCCTTGAGGAGAAACATAAGAGCTCTGGCTTTTAAGAACATAAAGGCATTCATCCCAAGGTTCTCAATAAAAGGGTTTTACATAATGTAATGAAAAAGTTATTTACTGCAGGCTTCTCTCTCCTATTCACTATAAAATGATCCCACCTTTAATTTGAAGACACCTGAGAGCACTGATCACTGTGTGTTAAGATTATAAAGGAGGAGCCAGATTTGATGGAGCACGCCTGTAATCCCAGCAATTTGGGAGGCTGAGGCAGGAGGATTGCAAGTTCAAATTGCCTTGGTAATTTAGCGAAGCCCTAAGCAACTTAGCAAGACCCTGTTTCAAAAATTTAATAAAAGAATGAGCTGGGAATGTGGTTCAGTGGTTAAGTGTCCCTTAGTTAAATACCCAGTATACTGCCCCCTCCCCAAAGATTATGAAGCAGGAAGCTATTTCTAGAAATAGAATGTATATAAGAAATACAAATTGATTTTTGCAAACCTGAAATATGAACATGGAAGGAGTTTTTGCTAGAAATGCCCAGAAATGGAAGGAGAATTAGGATGCTGAGATACTGCCTAAGGATCATTAATTGTAGCAGTAAATGTTATACACTTGTCAAAAAGAGACTCCAGAATGCAGCAATGGCAGGCAGGTGTCCTCAGTCCAACCTGAGCAGAGGCAATGGCAACTGGTTCAGAAAGTTAGACTATCTCACTGGTAATACCCAGATCACAGATTCACACAACCGAGCAAGCCATGCCAGGACTACTTTGGTAGCTCCAAAGAAAATTTCCTCTGCAAATTCCATTTGGAATCTTGTAATTACCTACTTCTCTACTTGCCAAACTTTCAGCATCCAAGAGGTATTCTACAGCCACAGAGTTCTTCTCTCAAGCTCCACAGTATAGCTTCTCCCTTTTCCTGCTCTCTGTACCTCTGTTCTTTATCTCTACTCCTTCCCTCCCTTCTTCTTCCCTCTAGCCCTCCCCCCCGCCCGTCTCTGTCCTGCTATTCTCTTCCCCACCTCTTTTTTAAAAAATTCTTTTTTCTAGTTGTAGATGGACATAATATCTTTATTTATTTTTATGTGGTCTGAGGATCAAACCCGGGCCTCGTACGTGAGAAGCAAGCACTCTACCTACCACTGAGCTACAAACCCAGCCCTCCCCCACCTCTTTTTCTTCCATGAATTATATATAACTACTGGGAGCAAAAGGAAAAGAATTAGTGCTCGTTAAAAAGCTATTTTAAAAATCTCTGCCTCTGAGTTTTCTCACCTGGTTTTCTACCTGGTGTTGAGCTAAAGTTAATAAATTGGACTTCTGTTCACAATCACAGCATGAAATAATATAGCTCCCCCAAACTTCGTATTAAGTACAACTTTCAATTGTGCAGAGGGATATCTAAATGATTTTTAAATATAGACCGATGTCATCACATTGATGAGCATCTCAGGTACCTTTTAATGCATGACTTCCTTGCCTGGGTCAGCACGTAGTGGGCATCTGCAGGGTGAGGGTGGTTTCCATAAGTAAAGGGACAGGAGGCTCTGCCCTGGCAATGTGGGAGGCGTGCAGGTATTATTTAGGGATTTAGGAAGTTTGAAACACACCCTGAGGTGGCTGTAATTACATGGGGCTAACGAGAAATGATTAGGAGGAAGGAAGAAAGTGGTTAGGCGCAGGGGAAATGGCAGTTATATTTGTCAAAGTAAAACTTTAGAAAGGTTAGCTGTTCTTGGAATTGGTCATAGAAATGAGTTTGTCGAGGAGTTTTCATAGAGGTGAAACGAAGCTGGTGTCCACTTCCACCTTATTGAATTAGTAACTTCTGTGCTATATTTTGTGCCTTTTATGGAAAGAAGGGAAATTTGGGTCATAGGTTCACTTTCATTTTGTTCTTCCAGCAACTGATCTCTTAAGGCCGCTGTGTTTAGGGCATGCTGGGTGAACTTCTCTGGAGAGAAGGATGGAGCTTTGCGTGAGAGTCCTCAGTACAGTCCACAGTCTGGTACAGGACACCAGGATAACCCCCTCACACATACCCCTCTTTACCAGCAGGCTGATGCTTTGTGGATGCCGCCTCTCTGATGTCATTGGAGTCTCTCTCTCCTTCCTTCCTACAGGCCTGTTCAGCTTTGGGCAGTGCAGGGAAGAAATAGATAACCTCTGAACACTGGTTTAAGCAAAAAGGCTGTAGAGGTGTTTGCATCTGATAACTAGCAGAGGGGCTGTGCCATTCATTCATGCTGCAACTTGTAATAATATTACTATAAAATCAGGGACTAGACACCAAAATAGTATTTAATAAATAATTTCTTTTACATAAATAATCTGTGATGTTGTAAGTTAGGATAATGGTTACTCTCTGGGGGTCTTACAGAATGAAAAAGAATATAAAGAGGGTCTCTATAGTATTGTTCAAGATTTCTAAATATATGTTGATTTCAATAAAATTGATTAATTAAAACAAAACAAAACAAACAAACAAACAAAAAAATCAGGGACTCATAAATAAAGCATCCAAAGCCTTGGCATGGGGCCTTGGGTAGTAAGTAGTCTGTGGGCCAATAAATGGTATCTTAGTGATGGAGATATCTTCCCATCATAGTCATTTATGCAGTGTTTTGATGTGTCCAAAAATAAAAACCCCTGGGCTTTGGTGCTCTATAATAATTAAGATCACCCACTACCTTATCATTGAATCTGTAGGCAGCACATAAATTCAGAAAATATTTATTGGGTGTCCACCGTAAAGCAAACAAGCAACAAAGTCTGTTGCTGCCTAATCCCTTCCTCCAACTGCCGGTTTTCTGTCCCCTCCTCAATCCTAAATTCCTGCTGGTGATACAATCAGCACCTAGTCAGACATCACTCATATAATGAGATGGTGGTGATGGGAAAGGAGTGAACCTAGTTGCTTATAGGAGGAGCAGAGAGAATTTGTCTCATATGGAATTGATAGAACCCGATTGAAAACATACAATGGTATGTCATGCTCAGGATATGGAAACTGCTTAGTTGTATTGAATATTCTTTTGAAATAATATTTATTTTTCCAATACAATAGTCCTTAGTGGTTATTATATTTTGCTAGCAACGACAAAATGAGGGCAAATATCACGTGGGCAACAGTTTCTTGAGTTCCTTTCAAGGTGGGTAATCAGTTGATGATAAGGATTATTGACTTTATTGAAACCCTCCCCTTTTAGGAAGACCCCAATTTTCCCTCACTGGTAACCTCTTTAAGCAGAGAAAAGGTACGTGTAGTCTTGAAAAAAATGTGCACATCATCTGTTCTCTTCCTTCAATCAGTTTGGAATGTGCCGACCTTGCCTCCGTCTGTTGAATCTTATGAAGTTTCTCCAGGGGTTTTTAAGGCCAGACAAGAAAATGCTCTGAAGGCAGATGAAAGGGCAGTCTGTGCAGGGAGCTCCAGCAAAAGCCAGAGAAAAAATGCCTGTATCTCAGGGCAATCTTCTTGGTTGCTCTGGACAAGGCTCTGAGTGGGAGGGAAAGCCCGTGCTGCCTTCCAAATGCAGAAGCAGTTGAGATCCTGCTGGCATGGGCTCTGCTTAGTGTCCACCACTATCCCCTGCTGCCCATGAATTAAGTACTGGACAACAGTAAAAAACTGGAACTCTTCCCTCCACTTATCTTCTCAGATACCTCCATTTTGGGAAGATTTTGTCTTCCATCCAGAAATCAACTATTATGAATTTGTGCTTAGAAATAGTTGATTTATAGCATATGCAAAATTTTAAAGATGGAAAATTGGCAGAAAGATAATGAAAATAAGTTGAACATTACAAAGAAAACAAAAATGCCATTTTAAAAAAGAATTCAGTAAATGCTGCATCTTTTTGGTGCTAGTGAATGAGTCTACCTGGAGGAATAAGACCTTGCCCTTATGAGGCCTTTAGTCCAGAGAAGTGGTCACACCACCTATGAAAAACATGATAAGGGACACACCTAAGGATGCCACGGGAAGACAGGAGAGGCAGAGTCTAGCCTCTCTGAAGAAGATTGGAAAAATGTCCCTTAGGGCGAGGCCATTCTTGACCAAGTGTAAGAGGGAAAAGGACATAGTAGTCAGAGGGATGGATGGACATGTGGTGTACCTGTGATCTGTACTGGGAACAGAGGGGACATTTGGGTGGCCAGAGGTTTATGGTGGAGGTGGAATGAGTGAGTACAGGATCTGCTGGGGTCAGATGTCACAGGGAGGCTGAAAGCGTGGAGATGGGGAGAGGGCTGTGGGGACATTCCTAACCCTTAAGGCCACGGAGCTGGTGTGCAGGAGGCAAAGGCTACTTACAGATAGTTTATATATTGATAAGTAAAATGTCAACAAAACGCACATTAATTTATTCAGTGGGATGGGATCCCCCTGCCTTGGGGTGAAAACCCGCACAGGCCCAGGGCTCTTCTGTTTACTCTAGTGAATGGACTATCCAGATTTTGCTTACACGCACACACACTTGATTGGGTAACATATTAATTTACATTTCATGAGTCTCCTTCACTGTGAGCCAAAGGTCCTGTGAGCTCTTCCCCCACTGCAGCTGAGTAGCCACTGGTCTGTGCAGGGCAGGCTTGTTTATGGAGGCTGTCCCATGAGGTTTTTCAGCCCCGAAGAGAAGGTAAGGGCTTTCCATGACCGGATGCTTCAATCTCCGCAGGCCTGACGGACAGCTAGAGCTGGCTCTCTTCCTAGCAGCACTTTTGTGAATTACTTCTGCTCCCTTGAGGTGAATGATGCTTTACTCTGGCATGATGATGACCCTTGTCCCTCTGCCTCCGGTCCTTGCGGAGGCCCATTCCTCATAGACTCTCCCTGTGGGAAGTCTTTTCCTCTCCCAGGTGATCCTTTTGGTGGGAAATTGAAAATGTCCCCACACCTACCCTCTCTGGCTCTTGGCCCCAGGGATCCCAGGAGCTCCTTACACATCCTCACTCTGATGGACTCTGGCTGGGCAGGCTCCTTCCAGCTGCGTGTAGCCCGTGTCCTGCTACCACAGGCTGCACAGACAACTCACAGGACGTTCAGGCCGTCTGAATGGTCCCTTGGAGCCTCCCTCCCCCACTTTGGGAGGAAGCATCTCACAGGGTGAACAGGGCTCCAAAGAAATCTCACAGATTTACTGTCCCCCACCCCCAATCCTTGTATATTCTTCAAGTGAGGGCCTCAGAGTGGTGATGAGAGAACCAGAGGGGGCAGGAGTTTGGAAGCCAGTTTTGGGGCTTTGAATCTGTGGAGTTTGGATATGGCCACTGGGGATTTTCTTTGAAGTTCTTTTTTTTTTTTTTTTCCCCAACTGCTACTTTGGGATCTTTGCAGAAATGTTAATTTTAATGTCATGTTAAGTATATAATAATGAGTATGTGAAAAGCTGGCATGGATCTTTGTTGGGGCAGGGGAGGAATGGCATAGGCACTTAAAATAATTAACATTTATTGAGAATATATAATGTTAGGTGCTATTCTAAGCATGTTATAGGAAGTAATGCTCTAAGTTGTCATAACTCTATGAGGTTGGTATTGTTAGTTTTTCTATTTTTGTAGCGGAGGAAATAGAGGTACAGAGAGGTGAACTAGCTTGCTCAAGATCGCAGAGTGGGATGGCGTAGCTGGGCCTCCAGCAGGGCAGTCTGACCCCACAGACTCCTGATTGCCATACTACGTTGATCACTGCTAAGTGTCAAGATTTGTGCTAAATGGTTTACACAGATTCTTTCACTTGATACTTTTAATAATTCTATGATGAATATGCTGTTAAAATTCCTATTTCGTAACGAAGAAACTGAATCTCTTTTTTTTTTTTAAAGAAAGAGTGAGAGAGAGGGAGAGAGAGAGAGAGAATTTTAATATTTATTTTTTAGTATTTGGCAGACACAACATCTTTGTCTGTATGTGGTGCTGAGGATCGAACCTGGGCCGCACGCATGCCAGGCGAGCGCGCTACTGCTTGAGCCACATCCCCAGCCCCGTATGAATCTCAAAAAGCCTAATTAATTTGCTGAAGGTCGTATAGCTAGTGAGTGGTAGAGCTGGTCACCAGTCCAGGTGGAATTGATTCCCAAGGTTTGCTTTAGCTGCCGCACTGCTGGTTTCCTCAAGAGAATGCAGATGCGTGATATTTCTGGGATCATGTAGAGGTGCAAACACTTGACCCAGACCACCTGAGTTCAAGTCCTGAGCACTCTCCAGCCAGGGGTGTTGGTGTCTGGAGAACGTTCTCTGGATTGCTCTGCTGTGTAGCGCTCTCCCTGTGCCTCATTCAATGATATATATAAACCGTAATAATTATTCCTACTTTGTAGATCACTATGAAGATGAGTTAATGTGAGGAAAGCACTTAGAAGAACACCTAGTGCCTACTAAGGACTCTTTCTATGCTAGCTTTATTGTTAGAGTAATGCAAGATATAAACAAAATTCTTCTCTCAGCATGTGTTGGTTTCTAGACTATTAATAAACAGGAAGTGCAAATTCAAGTTGTGAGGATCATGTTCTCTTCTTCTGTGTTCCCAGGCACTAACAACTTCTGTACGGAAGTAAAATGGCTTTTCATCAAAGTATTAATAATTATTATGTCCCCCTATTTTTGAGGGGCTCATTTTAAAATTTCTATCTTGTCACTTGATACTGTTTTAAGCAATTACATGGAATCCAAGACTTAATTTTTCTTGGAAAGAGAAAATTTGAACTATCTTACTCAGATTAAAAGCTTGGCTGAGAAAAAGCGACATTTAAGGCCTGCCAGAGTCTTGCTGTAACTTCATCATATGGATCTAATCTATTCCTTTGACTTGTAAGGATTCATTTATTCAGAAACAGAGTGTTGAGTGCTTTCAAAGTTTCCACACAATTCTAGGTACTGGAGATACAGTAGGGAACAAAACAGAAAGCAGGGAGATATTTTGTGTTTTAGTAGGTGAGACAGACAATGAATGAGTGAGCAAAATATATTATAAATCAGGAGGAAATCAGAAAATAGAGAATAAAGAAAGAGCTGGGTGTGGTAGAGCATGTTGGTAGTCCCAGCTGTGAAGCTGGGGATTTGGAGACCAGCCTGGCCAGTGTTTTTCTTTTGGAAAAAAAAAAATGTAGAAAAGTAAGGAAATGCTGGGGATTTTGTACTTTTGAAGAGATTTAGGTATGCTTATGTCATTATGATTTTGTTCTTTTAAAAACAGCCTTTGTATACACTCTACTGTCAGGCATAACTGTGGTGAGCCGTTCCTATAGACCGTGGCCGCCATTAGAAGATGGCGCCGGCTTCCACTGTGGCCTGTGATAAACAACTCCTTTTTTGGAGAGTTGGCACATAATCCTTTATCACCCTATGAGAAAGCTCCACGTGGCAGCTTTGCATTGGGGCTTGAGATGCTTTATTAAGGCTGGGAGGGGCATCCGGGAGGAAGAAGAAGAAATATCAAGGGCCTGAATAAACTGCTGAAAGAAGATTCCTGAGTTGCGTCTTCCTTGCGGGCAAGGGGTCGCGACAAGTGGTGCCGAAACCCGGGAACCAGAACTTTCAGCAGTCAGGGGTGGTGCACCGGTTAGTCCCAGGTAAGTGGGATCCGCGACCAAAGCGGGGTTAGTCCCAGGTGAGTGGGATCCGCGACCAAAGCGGGGTTAGTCCCTAGTAAGTGGGACCCGCGACCAAAGCGGGGCAGCTCCTCTGTAAAGAAAGAGAGAGCATTACATTTTATTGCAGCTGCACTGTGTACTTTCGCTTTTGTTTTCTGTGTTTCTTTTGTTGTGTCATTTCGCTTTTGTTTTTTGTGCTTCTTTTGTTGTTGTGACGACAGGGACGCTCCCCTGTAAAAGGAAGAGAGCGGGGATTTTTGTACTTTCACTTTCTTTATAGTTCTAAAAACATTATGGGTGTTGCTTCTTCAAGCCCAATTTTGTTGGCCCTAGATGGGTTGTTACATTCAAAAGGACTTAAGATAAAGCAGAGCACTTTGCAGATGTTTTTGAGAGAAGCTGATATAGCGGCTCCTTGGTTTGCTTTTTCAGGGAGTCTTAGGATTCCTAGCTGGGACAAATTAGGGAAAGATCTAGATTTTGCTCATGAGCAAGGCACCTTAGAGGGTGGCGTTATACCACTTTGGAAGTTAGTTAGAGGATGTATAACAGATGGTAAATGCCAAGAAGCTGTGTGTGAGGGTCAGGCTGTTCTTGAGCAACTACATGAGGAAAAATCTGAAGGATCACATAGTGAAGTGGCAGAGAGTATCAAAAGTAACAGTAGTGAGAAGGCAAAAGAGCCTGAAGATAAAAATAGGAGAAGGCTCTATCCAGACTTGACCGAATTCAAAACATCTGAGGACACAAGCGGCTCAGAGTGTTCTGAGGACCTTGATATATTGTTACAACAACTACATAAGATAAAAATGAAAAAGAAGAAAAAGGAGACACAAGGCGCGCATGCCTACTGTAAGAAGGGGGAGGGATCTAATATTGGTCAACAGAATTCTGAGGAGGAGGAGGTTGAAAATTTAGAAGAAGATATGATGCCTGTTGCCCCACCCCCGTATGTGGGGGGGAGCCAAGGTTCCGGGAGGTCTTTTCATGCGCAAGTTTGGAGGACAGTTAATACAGATATGGGACTTGCGTACCCGGTGTTTCAGGACAATAATAGGGGAAGATATCATGAGCCTTTAGACTTTAAGATAGTTAAAACCTTGGCAGAATCTGTCCGCACTTATGGCATAGATGCCGCTTTCACTCTCACTCAGATGGAGGGACTTACTAGATTTTGTATGACTCCCTCAGATTGGGCTAGTCTAGTCCGCGCTTGTGTTTCCCCAGGGAAATATTAGGAGTCCAAAGTTGGCTGTTTAATGTTTCTGGCAGTACCCAAAACTCGGAGCGAGGTAGGAGGCTTAAAATTTTTGCAAATAATTCACAATTATCTAATGCTACGTTGCCCTCCGCAGCAGTCTGTCTCCAATCTCCGTTCCTGTTTCTTTTGGCTAATGATACATCACAGGGGATGCTTAATTGTTCTAATGTTACTTGCTACTTGTCTGAGTGTTGGAATGGCTCCTGGACTACAGCAGTGATTATGAAAATTCCAACCTTTGTTCCGATCCCAGTTACTGCAGATCCAGAATCCTTTCCTATTGTTGAATTGATTAGAGCCCGTAGAGATTTTGGAATTACGGCAGCTATAGTGACAGCTGTGGCGGTATCTGCTGCTGCAGCAGTTACAGCTGGAGTAGCCATGGCCAGCCAAGTACAAACTGCTGCCACTATTAATCAGGTTATTCAACAAACATCCACTGTACTTGAATCCCAAAGTAAAATTAATCAACACATTTTATCTGGGATTTTGGCTGCTAATCAAAGGATAGATTTGCTTCAAGCTCAAGTTGAGGAATTGTCTGACCTAGTACATTTGGGTTGTATTGATCAACGTGCACATTTATGTATAACCTCTGTCAGATTTTATGATTCCAGAAATGCCTCCCGCATCATCGGGGAATACCTATCCGGAACCTGGTCCTTGGAAGCAGAAAACTTGATCCAGTCTCAACTAACGCAGATTGCTGTTTTGAATAGTACCCGTGTCGAACCAGTGACTTTGGGTCAATTCACCAGTTGGCTGTCCTCTGCTTTTTCCTTTTTTAAGGAATGGGTGGGAGTGGGCATTTTTGGGGCAATGTGTTGCTTCGGTGTTGTACTTTGTTTGTGGCTTCTCTGTCGCCTTAAAGCTCGCCATGCGCAAGAGAAAGCTATGATTGTACAGGCTCTTGCGGCCTTAGAAAATGGCATTTCTCCACAAATCTGGCTTGCACATCTTAAACAGTGATTTCTGGGCATGGCCATTGCACCCCAAGTTAGTTTCACATTGCACTGGGATTGGCATGTCCTCTTCTTTATGCTCTCCCGGTACTGAATAGCCCTTGCACTCTGCAGGTCTTGTTACCATTGCACGCAGATGGGTTTCAGGACTGGTCTTTCTTCTCGGCTACAGACTCTTTACCTTCCTCTGGGGCTTAGGGATTGTGTTGCCAACTTAAATTTTGTCATCATTACCAGGCTACCTGTGTTATCCTACTTCTCGCCGTCATCACGATGCAGGATGCGAGGCAAGGCACTGCACTTGAGTGATCCCTCAACGGACCTCAAGGAAAGCATGTCCTATTGCATGCGGGTTTGACGTCCACGCCCCGCCCTACGAAAAAAGGCGTCGGCTGATATGGGATCAGGTCTGGGGAAGGCGCCTCCTTAGGACTGAACCATACATTGCAGCCACTTCTGCACAGTGGGATAGGACCTCTACTTTCGCCTGCATTGTTTTATAAAACAGAAGGGGGAACTGTGGTGAGCCGTTCCTATAGACCGTGGCCGCCATTAGAAGATGGCGCCGGCTTCCACTGTGGCCTGTGATAAACAACTCCTTTTTTGGAGAGTTGGCACATAATCCTTTATCACCCTATGAGAAAGCTCCACGTGGCAGCTTTGCATTGGGGCTTGAGATGCTTTATTAAGGCTGGGAGGGGCATCCGGGAGGAAGAAGAAGAAATATCAAGGGCCTGAATAAACTGCTGAAAGAAGATTCCTGAGTTGCGTCTTCCTTGCGGGCAAGGGGTCGCGACACATAACTAAAACGTACAAATAAAAAAAAACTTAAAAGCAAACAAACAAAACAAAAGAACATTATGGTACTCTCTCCTCAATACTCCAATGGCAGGAGAACATTCTGTGATCATATTTTTCTCACCTCAGTCAGAGAAATCAATGGAAACCACTGAATGGCTGTAAAATGTTCTGGGACAACTGTTAAATAGAATCATGGGACCAGGGGAAGAGAGCTGGGGATGCTTTTATGTTGCAAACATGTTAAAAACAGGACATGGATAAAATCTTTTTCAAGGATTTTCATAAAGCTGTTCCCTTTAACTATTTCTTTTAGTCCTCAAGTGATCATCCTTCCTTTTCTTCTTTAGCTATTAGTATTCACACTAACTACAATGAAGTAAATAATATTTAATAAAGAAAGATTTTTACTTTGAAAAAAAAAAACCCAGCCTTTGTCATTTAAAGATAGATACAGATGTATTATGGAAAATTATGCTGAGATATTATTGTGGAAAAAAATATGAGATTCGCTTTACAAAGATCCAGAATTGGGGGAGGTGCATGAGGAAGAGGGGTTACAGCAGAAAAAGGAAGCTGTGTTGAAGTTGTGTGACAGTTGTGTGGGGGTTGTGAGCCTGTTTGCTCTACTTGTGTGTATTTGGTGTATGAAGACCCTGTTCATTTATGTGGCCCTTTGCAGTTTAGGAAGTTCTTTACAGTGGACGGGGCGGGGCCCTATCTTATCCATCATTGCTTCCTCAGTGCCTAGCAGAGATTCTGGGCTCTCTGAGTGCTAAACATTCATTTTCTCATTTCTTTGCCCAGGCTAGACAGGGAAGGAATTTTTACTCCCATTTAATACAGACGAGGTACCAGTCTCGTTAGGAGTCCGATCACAGAACTCCTTGCTGAGCGGTGAGCTGCCTGATTTCAAGTCCTGTGGGTTTTCCCCTTCTACCACTGTAATCTGAAAGAGGCCGAATTCCTTTGTATAGAATGATGGACAGGTGATTGAATTTTTGGTGGTGCAGTTTATTTGAGAGGTAAATAAAACCATTAGTGCCTCGTGCCTCCACTCTCAGGGCCAAATTAAATTTCTTCCTACTGTGTGTGGCCAGAGAAAATAAGAAATCCTTTTAAAGTCTAAACCCAGACTTGAAACTGCTCCTCTGAAACTCAGTATCACTTAACACTGGAAAAAGTAAAACAGAACAAGATCAACCAAGGCATTTTACATGATGCTGATAGTTACACACCCAGGAAATTATGTGCATATGTCTGTGTGCACGTACATTGAATTTCAAGTTCGGTGGCTTTAAACCTTCTTTCCATATGTAGAATTTTTATGACCACCAAAGAGATGGGACTTTGGGGTTTAATGAAAAGATTTGTATGGATAGCATATGTTTCTTTTTATAGAAAATAATCTCTCAGCCCATTGAAAATGCCTGGATTTTAAAGTGACCATGTAATGATTTTATTTGACCCTCAAATCATGCGATTTTCTTTCCTTCTTTTTCAGTGTGTCATGGTTCCTGTGAGGAACATGGTTCTTATTTTTAATTCTGGAGACTTATTCAGAATAAGAAAAAGGAATACTTGTGTATTTTTAGTTAATTCTATTGTAGATACATTGTTTACAAATACTAAAATATTTTAGGTGTTGGAAGGTATGTAGGAAGGTACATTTGGAACAATCACTTCATGGTCTTGCTTCATATTTTTGGAGGACAGATGTAATTAACAGCCTACTGAGATTCTTTGTTCTTCATTGTGTGTGCTTTAGGGAAATTAATATAAGTTAGAGGCCAATATGCAACTTTCTTGATCTTAAATGACACTGGGGCGAGATGGTTTGAGTTAGTATAAAGTTACTCAACTTGCGGATTCATCATCTTTTAAACACACACTTCTCTAAGTTCTTGTAATAGAATTTGCCACAGGGTCTGAGGTTATATTTTAGTCTCATCTTGGATGTGTCCTAAACTCTGCATTAATACGTCTCCCGCAGGCTTTTCTAAAGGGTCAGAAATTTAAGATTTCTGTGGCAACCAAACTAAAGATTAGTAGAAAGAAACCAGCCCATGGAGAGGCCGACAGCCAGCTGTGGTGATGACGGAGTTCAGGACAACTTATCCCATAATATGACACTTTGGCATACTGAATATTTTAAGATGAAAGGACTGGAGAAATGGTAGAGGCAAGGGTGGTCTCTCCCGTCTCCCCACACCCACTGTTCTCCCATGAGCAGGTTCTAAAGCCTAGGAAGGGATTTCTGGCCTTCCCCTGAAGCAGGTCATAAGACCTTTGTGTACAGGTGCCGTCCCTGTAACTGGAGGAAAGGAGCATCCTTATTGCTGTAGGCCAAGGTAGGAATCCGAACCAACAGGCCTTGCCAGGTTCCCCAATTTACTGTCACCCCTTTCCCTATCATATTCATGTACAAGTCTCCATTCTTCACCAAACTGACTATAAAAACCACTCAGGTTTCATGGTTTCTTCAGTCTTGAGTTTATTATGAAGTTTCCCATGCCATGCAGACCTTTATTGAGTAAATTTGCATGCTTTACTCTTGTTAATCTGTCTTTGTTACAATCCCAGCCATGGACCTCAGTGGGTATGTATGGGAGAAAAGTACCATTTATTTCTTACCCAGGACAAAGTTCATGGCTTACAGCCTATAACAGAGGACAGACCAACAAGAGAAAATAATGGTAAGTTCACTTAACATTTGTTTTTGTGACACAGAAGCCTTTAGAAACCAACACCCAAAGAACTGGGGAAAATGATGTTTTACGCTTATGTCTGAGGAAGAGTGGACAGTTGTATAGAATTGTAGAGAAAATTGTGATTGGATAAAAAGGGAGTGGTTAATGGTAATGAACTGGGGGCACTTAGCAAAGCCTATTGGTTTGGATTCTTCTTGGACTCTTGTTTAAGATTCCTTCCCTCTGGGCAAAGGGCAGACACCTGTCACATGAGGGTCCTCAAAAAAGGGGTGATAGGAAAAGGTCAGAGAGACTTTTTTATTTTTTTGTTTATTACTCCTGATTTCCTTCAGCTTCAAATATTCAGTATGCCAACGTGTCATATTTTGGGGTAGTGTTTCCCATTCTCCATCAGTTAGAAGGAAACATATTTTTCCTCTCTTATTGTGACAGTTCTTTGTAAAAAGTGTATAATGTTGGCCTTGAAAAGTTTACATCAGAAATTTAGACCTTATTACTGGGATGTGGCTCAATGGTAGAGCACTTGCCTAGCATGTGCAAGGCCGGGGGGTTCAATCCCTATCACTGAAAAGAACAAATCAACAACAACAACAAAAAAGTAGACCTTAACCTCAAAAACACATACAAAAAATCATTTGTGAAGTTACCTTTCAAAAAATTAATCATCATGTAAAATTTGGATGACCACTTTTAAGTTGACAAATCTTTTTTGTTTATAATTTAATTATTTATTTCTCCTTTTCTCACATTATTACAAACAACTCTGGCTTGTCTCATATTTTGAATGTCACAGATAATGTTTTCTTTTGAACTTAATATGTAATGGAATTTTGTAAATGCTAAAGGAAGACTTGCAAAATGACATCTTATCCCCTTGATGAGACATGGGGGAATGAGGATATTTACCACTGACATTGAGAAAATATGTAATTTAGGTAATTTTTGTCCTGTGATGAACATTTGCTTCTGTGTAGGTAATTCTGTGTTTGTGTGGAATACTGTTATGTGTGCATTTCCAGGCACTTTCCCTTTCAACTTATAGAAGTTGCTTTATTTATTTACATGTTCATCTAATTGTCTTTTATCAAAACAAAGACATCTTAAAAATAGCAACACAAATATATGTTGGTATATGGCAATATGACATCACAATATAATATAATATCACATATTTCTATAAAAATATGTGGCATCCCATCTCAACTCCTTGGTCAGTACAAGAATACACTTCTTAGAGAAGGATATTTGACAATCTCACTGAGAGGCAGGAAGGCTGCTTGGTTTGCAGTGAGGTGTGTCATCGCTTCAGCATTTCGTGAATGTTTTTGGTTCTTTTGCAGCTGAAGGCAGAGGGGAACTTTCAAGGGAGAGATGGTGTGTGCTATTGTAGCAGATAGCATTTCTTAAATTCCACATGAATCTCTGCTGTTCAGGGGCAGCTGGGACCTGAGTGGGAGTAAAAAGTCTTAAGGAGAGAGATTTGCCTCAGTGTAAAATCAGGGGCTCAAACTGTCCTGGTTAGACTCTGGCCAGAGAATGGGGAAAGTTTCCAGGCACCTACAGGCACCCCAGGATGAGTCGTTGGTGCTGCAGAATGTGCCTTGGAAGGAGGACTTCGAGGAGGAGGAGGTGGCAATCAGGCTTTTCAGCCGGAGTCTCCAGGAGGTTGAGGGGGTGTTTTCTCTGGTGTGGAAGAGGCTTCACCTTGGGACAGTCACTGATGTGACAAAATGGGGAAAAGGAGATATTTACCACATTGACATTGAGAAAATGTGAAATTTAGGTAACTTTTGTCCTGCTACAAACATTTGCTATTTTTTTTCCTAATAAAATAGAAAGTACGTGTTGGCTGTGGTGATAAAACATTTGGGGAAATGATATCATACTATTATGGTTGTTCAGTAGTTCAATTGTCTTGTGATTTCTAGGCAGGGTTCTGTAGGCAAATAAAACATGAAACCACCTTAAAATGAAATCACCTGGGTCTCCTTGACCCAAGCGCCACTCTGATCTTCATATTTTTGCAGCATTTATATTTTCCTAATGTTTGAAGTCCAAAACTCTCTTTAGACTTTTAAAGTGTAAAATGGCACACCTGCCTCCAAAGAATTTGACCTGTGGGGCACTCACTGAATTTAAAATCCTAGGGCTCTCAGATGAATCCAGCTTTATTTAAGCCTGACCAAATGGGTATTAAAATCTTAATGAAAGGAAGCTTGATATTATTGGCTTATTTCCCACCTTATTGAGTTTCTGTCACAGTTGCCTGGACACTGTTCAATGACTTAATTTAATTTACTTTCTTCCTGTAGGACAGGCAGGAAAGGAATTCGCACAGAAATAGGAATGGTCACCTACCTGATGGGTTTGTTGTGAGACAGAAATGAGTAAATATATGTAAAAAGCAAAGAACAGTGCCTGGCACATAGTAAGCAAATGCTCAGTAAATGTTATAAATGATGATGTTCAGGTTATTTAATATTTTTTGGAGTTCTATTTTCTCAAATAAGAAGAGATTTTTTTCTGAGCTTTTTTTGTGGGTAATAAGAAGGGGAATAAAAAGCATCACTTGCCTAAAGGAACTTTTTTTTCTCAGGGAAAGATAAAATACCCCTACCAAGGGCTTCAGGCAAAATAAAAGACATCAGAGGTCACATTGGCCTGGTGGGATAAGGGACATCTTCCTGACAAAGCTGCCAAAAGTTAGGCTTTAAAGGATTGGCTGCCAAACTTGGGAGTATAAAGTGATAAACAATAGAAAGCACTTTTGGAAATAAAATACAGATGCCAAACTTTATTTTGCCAAATAATGGTGGGGAACATCCCTCCTGTTGTCTAACATCATGACTATTTTACAAAAGAAAACTCTTGAATATAGAAGGGGTTATCTCAGCCTTAGGCAAGTGCTTTAAGTTGGATATATTTGCTTTTATGAAATCTCACAGCATTGCCATGTTTTTCTTTTCTTCCTCTTGACTTAGGTACAGTTTCAGCATGAACCTGCCAATCTACATACCAGTGTTTGGGAAGTATTGTTTTTAAGGAAGAGAGGATTTCAGTAGCTAGAAATCATGGATAGGAATAGGAAAAACCATTTAAAGCAATGACATCTGTATAAACAAAGGTATAAGAGTAAAGCATTGGGATAACAAATGCTGGCTGCTGCTTTAAGTAAATCCCAAACCCCATTGGCTTACAACGTCTGTCTGTTTTCTACTTACATAAAGTCTGATCTGGGTCAGACAAGACCCCTTCATCTTGTAGCTTGGAACATGGGTTCTCCATGGTAACTGTAAGGCCAGGAGAGAGGTGGGGGAGGTAATTTCTTCTCAACCATCTCAATCCAGAAATGATGCTTTTCTTGAACAGAACCAGTCATTTATTGCAAAGGGGTCTGGGGAATGCAGATGCTCCTGAGGCCGTTGGTGAGCGATAGAGTGGCTGTATGGTGGAGGAGCAGGAGGGATGCTGCTCACTTTGGGATTATGCACAACTATGGAATGAAGAAAGGGGAGGTTAAGAGCTGGAAAAAAAGTCAGCTGTAATAATTTCAGAAAGATGGCAAATTCTAGCTAAGGAGTTTAAACTGTATTATAAAACAGTGATGTTTTTTTCAGCAAGGACTAATATCAGACTCTTAAAGAAAATCATAGTTATTATAGGAAAAAGAGTTAAGGAGAAATGATAGTATAAACTTAAAAAAATATTTTGTTTATTTTAGTTTTTGTTGGACACAATATCTTTATTTTATTTTTATGTGTTATTGAGGATCGAATCCAGGGCCTCACACACGCTAGGTGAGCGCTCTACTGCTGAGCCACAACCCCAGCCTCAGCATAAACTTTTTTAAAAAAAGTTTTCTCCCCATACCTCCTTTTAAATTTAATTTCCATATTTTTATTGGTGCATTATAGTTGCACATAATGATGGGATTTGATGTTACATATTCTCACAGGCACACAATTAAAAATATAATTTGGATAGTATCATTCCAAAGATAGTGATTCTAGAGTTAAATTTGAAATACAATATGGGACTCCAATTTTTAGAAATTCTTGGCAACTGCTTGGATATAGGAACACAAAAGGACCTAAAAAGAACATCATTGAAGATAATTGTAAGACCTCTTGTCTTGGAGATTGGGTGGAAGATATTCAGCAAAATGAGCCTCATATGAACAGCAGGCTTTGGGGAGCTGTGTGGCCATTATCCCAAGTAACTCAGTGTTGTGCTTGCTGAGTGTCATGAGCAGTGGGAGATCCAACGCAGAAGTGCAACATTTCACCTGGAGAGAAGGTTGAGCCTGGAATCTGGATTGGAAGAAGAGAGCTGCAGCTCTGGAGGGAGGAGCTCCCCAGATGGGGCAGAGCAGCTGTACAGAAGGTGACGGAGAAAGAGCTTTCAGTACTAACATAGAAGAGAATGAGCTTATCTCCCACCATGACATGGACCCAGGGGCAGTGCCCTACTTATGAGCTATGGATTTCCTCTGCTTCTGGTTCTGTTCCTGTGACTGAGCTTCCTCTTTCTCCCTCATTGTTGTTTCTCCCTCTCTCCTGGATCATTTCTATCAGCACATAGGTGCTGAAGCAGCTCCCATATTTAAAAGTGCTTTCGAGAGCTTCTTTCCCCCTCTAAATTTTACTTCAGTTCTTGATTCTTCTTTACAGAAAACTACTCAGCAGGACTTCCCTGCTCATGGCCATCACCTTGTGGCCTCTAGGCAGTTTCTTCTCTCATACTCTGCTGAGACTGCCCTTAACGACATGGCCGTGGTTTTCATTTTGCTAACTCCAGTGGCCAGCTCTTGGTACTCATTGATTTGAACACTTAGAATTCTTTGACAAACTTGGTCACCTCCCTGCCTTTGACGTTCCAACTCTGGAATACCTAACAGTTTAGTTTTCACCCTACTTTTCAGGCCCCTCCTTCTTGGTCTTTTTTTATTGTTGGCTCCTATAACTACCAGTGACCCAGGGCTCAGTCCCTGGATCTCTCTCTTTGGGATCCAGGGTGCTCCCTGGGAGATTTGATTCAGCGACATGTCTACTACCTGACTACCAGGCAGAACAACTTTCTGGTACTGCTACTGGCCTACCACGTGTGGCACACAGTGGGACGTCTATGAATATGCATTGAATGAATGAGTCAATGAATGAACAGTTTATTGTGCAGAATCTTACAAGTAATGGCTAATGGGGTCTGACCATGATACAGTGTGAGTACTGACTTTGGCATAGATATGGTAGCTGGAAAGGTTTAGATTCGATGCACAGCTTCTGGCTTTTCTATTTTCTACAACCTTCACCCTTACTGACCCTTCTATCTCCTCCCAGTCTCTCCATCTTCTTGGCACACTCCTTCAAATAATTCAAACTCAACTTTTTTTTTTTTCCTTTTCTTTTTTACTCTTTTTTTCAAATGTGAATTGCATAACTTGGGAAGAAAGGCAGTGAAGTCTTAGAGGTCGTGCTGCCATCTAAAGGACAGAGGAGGTAGGAGGCCTGCCTTGCCAGCAAAAGCAACAGACAGGGTTGGAAATTTCATTAGCAGAGAGGCAGGTAAGACCAAACCAGCCCACTCAAAAGGCTTTTGTTTTCTTTGGTGACCTAAGGAAATGAGGGCTGGTGGGTAATTAGCACATGTCTGCAAAAGAGGTAAAGGCAGGAAATCACATTGGATCTGCTTTTCCTCTCCTCCTTTATTTTTAGTGTGGTGTGTGATTGTGTGTGTGTGTGTGTGTGTGTGTGTAGGAGAAGAAGTTGATTTTTTTTTTCTTTTTCCTTTTCTTTCTTTGGTTCAGAGAAAAGATCTAAAAAATGTTAACAGTGATTATCTTTGAGTGATGAAAATGTGGTATTTTTCTCCCTTTGTTCCATTTCTCTGAAGTGTCTTCAAAGTGCCTTATTACATACATGATTTTTAAAAAAATATTTTAATTTTAAAATTTAAGTTAGGAAGGAGCAAGGTTGTTCCAGAAAATCCATGCCTTGTGAAGATCAAATTAAAAGAAATCTTTGATCAAATCCAAAACCAATTATGTCAAAGGGTTAATATAATATTTTATGTTTTCTCTCTTTGAAGAGATCTGTTTCCTAGGTTCAACTTGAAGCAAAAATGCAAAGGCATACAGTTGGAGAAATAATTCAATGTGAGTAAAATTATCCATTAGGGTGAATAGGCAAAATTCCAGAAAGTTGTTAGATAGTTCAGTGATTTCTGCCTTCTGTAGATGAAATCCTCCAGAGGGATAGTTTGCCCTGTGAGGGAGAAGCAGCCCCAGGTAGTTCACAGAAGAGCAACACACAGGCTCAAGGGGTCGTAAAATCTTTAAGAGGCATCACTGAAGCCAACAGCCCAAACAGACTGATGGTTTACTGCATGGTACCTGGGGCATGAACAGCTCCTCTAGACAAACAAAATAATGTAAGCTGGGGAAAAAAAATTGCTTTGAAGCTTTGGGATCTAGTAATTGAGAAGATTAGCAGAGGGACTTTGAGCTTGTAGGCATTGGAAATATTTTAGGGAGTAAGAGCAACCTGTCTGGGAAGAAAGGCAGTGAAGTCTTGGAGGTCATGCTGGGGTTATTATATCCTGTACAAGGGAAAATTGTCCAGCATGTAATTAAGATATTTGGGGATTCCATATGTTTTAGTCAGTTTTTTCATTGCTGTGATCAAAAGACCTGATAAAAACTATTGGAGGAGAGGAAGTTCATCTGGGGCTCATGATGCCAGAGGTCTCAGTCCACAGATGGCCAGCTCTGTTGCTCTCCTGACGTGAGGCCAAACATCATGGTAGAAGAGTATGAAGGAGGAAAGCAGCTCAGAACACGGCAATCAGGAAGAAGAGGGAGAGTTCTGCTTACCAGGGCCAAAATATATACACCAGAGCCATGCCCTTGCGACCTACTTCCTCTAGCCACAGCCTACCTGCCTACAGTTGACACCCAGTTAATCTGTAAGAGTGGATCAAGCTATTGATTAGGTCACTCCTCTTATTAGGTTATTCCTCTTCTAACCTAATCATTTTGCCTTTGAATGTTCTTTTTTTTTTTTTGTGTGTGTGTGTATGTGGGGAGCAGTGTACCAGGGATTGAACTCAGGGGCACTCAGGGTTTCACTGAGTTGCTTAGCCCCTCATGGTTGCTGAGGATGGCTTTGAACTCGCGATTCTCCTGTCTCAGCCTCCTGAGCCACTGGGATTAAAGGCATGTACCACTGCGCCAGGCTCAAATGTTCTTGCATTGTCTTATACATGAGTTTTTTTTTTTGGGGGACACCTCATCTCTAAACCATGACACAGTGCTAAGAGTACTTTGTGGGGCAAATTGGAGAGGATCTACATGATGAGCTGAGGATGGGACTCAGGACCAATCTCTTCACATCTACCCAGAGAACACCAAGGGCTGACTATGAGAAAGGACCAGAGAAAAGTGAAACAGGCAAGACAAGCCTGGTGTCAGGAGTTTCTGTATTATAGACAGGTCTTGCTGGTTTATATTCTGCAAAGAATATCTACTGCATAATAATAATAGCCAGAATTTATTGAGTTACTCTGTGTCAGGAACCATGCTAAATGCTTTGTAAATAATCTCAGTGAATCTTCTCCCAAACCTGATCAAGTAAGTGATATATATATATACTAATAAAACAATAACAATGATCTCCCAAACCAAGAAACTCCATGTTAGTTACATTCCTAAATTGACACAGCTAATTTGTGTGTACAGTGCAGTCTGAGCCGACAAGTTTAGCAACTATATATACTCTGTTATGCTAACTAGAGCTTGTCTTCAATCATTTTTATTTACCAAAATCTTAAAGGAATTTTGATAATCAATGTCTATATACTTTTGCATAGTTTTATGGTGACATCTAATTTTTTGTCTTATGTAAGAAGTTTTACAAAAGTTATGCATTTTAAAACACTTTATTTTTTTTAAAATAATTTTTATTATTGGTTGTTCAAAACATTACATAGTTCTTGATATATCATATTTCACATTTTGATTCAAGTGGTTTATGAACTCCCATTTTTACCCCGTATACAGATTGCAGAATCACATCAGTTACACATCCATTGATTTACATATTGCCATACTAGTGTCTGTTGTATTCTGCTGCCTTTCCTATCCTCTACTATCCCCCCTCCCCTCCCCTCCCCTCCCCTCTTCTCTCTCTACCCCATCTACTGTAATTCATTTCTCCCCCTTGTTTTTTTTCCCTTTCCCCTCACTTCCTCTTGTATGTAATTTTGTATAACCCTGAGGGTCTCCTTCCATTTCCATGCAATTTCCCTTCTCTCTCCCTTTCCCTCCCACCTCTCATCCCTGTTTAATGTTAATCTTCTTCTCATGCTCTTCTTCCCTACTCTGTTCTTAGTTACTCTCCTTATATCAAAGAAGACATTTGGCATTTGTTTTTTAGGGATTGGCTAGCTTCACTTAGCATAATCTGCTCTAATGCCATCCATTTCCCTGCAAATTCTATGATTTTGTCATTTTTAAATGCAGAGTAATACTCCATTGTGTATAAATGCCACATTTTTTTTTTATCCATTCGTCTATTGAAGGGCATCTAGGTTGGTTCCACAGTCTTGCTATTGTGAATTGTGCTGCTATGAACATCGATGTAGCAGTGTCCCTGTAGTATGCTCTTTTTAGGTCTTTAGGGAATAGACCGAGAAGGGGAATAGCTGGATCAAATGGTGGTTCCATTCCCAGCTTTCCAAGAAATCTCCATACTGCTTTCCAAATTGGCCGCACCAATTTGCAGTCCCACCAGCAATGTACAAATGTACCCTTTTCCCCACATCCTCGCCAGCACTTGTTGTTGTTTGACTTCATAATGGCTGCCAGTCTTACTGGAGTGAGATGGTATCTTAGGGTGGTTTTGATTTGCATTTCTCTGACTGCTAGAGATGGTGAGCATTTTTTCATGTACTTGTTGATTGATTGTATGTCCTCCTCTGAGAAGTGTCTGTTCAGGTCCTTGGCCCATTTGTTGATTGGGCTATTTGTTTTCTTATTGTTTAATTTTTTGAGTTCTTTGTATACTCTGGATACTACGGCTCTATCTGAAGTGTGAGGAGTAAAGATTTGTTCCCAGGATGTAGGCTCCCTATTTACCTCTCTTATTGTTTCTTTTGCTGAGAAAAAACTTTTTAGTTTGAGTAAGTCCCATTTGTTGATTCTAGTTATTAACTTTTGTGCTATGGGTGTCCTATTGAGGAATTTGGAGCCCGACCCCACAGTATGTAGATCGTAGCCAACTTTTTCTTCTATCAGACGGCGTGTCTCTGATTTGATATCAAGCTCCTTGATCCATTTTGAGTTAACTTTTGTGCATGGTAAGAGAAAGGGATTCAGTTTCATTTTGTTGCATATGGATTTCCAGTTTTCCCAGCACCATTTGTTGAAGATGCTATCCTTCCTCCATTGCATGCTTTTAGCCCCTTTATCAAATATAAGATAGTTGTAGTTTTGTGGATTGGTTTCTGTGTCCTCTATTCTATACCATTGGTCCACCCGCCTGTTTTGGTACCAGTACCATGCTGTTTTTGTTACTATTGCTCTGTATAGTTTGAAGTCTGGTATCGCTATACCGCCTGATTCACACTTCCTGCTTAGCGTTGTTTTTGCTATTCTGGGTCTTTTATTTTTCCATATGAATTTCATGATTGCTTTCTCTATTTCTACAAGAAATGCCGTTGGGATTTTGATTGGCATTGCATTAAACCTATAGAGAACTTTTGGTAATATCGCCATTTTGATGATGTTAGTTCTGCCTATCCATGAACAGGGTATATTTTTCCATCTTCTAAGATCTTCTTCATTTCTCTCTTTAGGGTTCTGTAGTTTTCATTGTATAAGACTTTCACCTCTTTTTTTAGGTTGATTCCCAAGTATTTTATTTTTTTTTGAGGATATTGTGAATGGAGTGGTTGTCCTCATTTCCATTTCAGAGGATTTGTCGCTGATATACAGGAATGCCTTTGATTTATGCGTGTTGATTTTATATCCTGCCACTTTGCTGAATTCACTTATTAGCTCTAATAGTTTCTTTGTAGACCCTTTTGGGTCTGCTAGGTATAGAATCATGTCACCTGAAAATAGTGATAATTTAAGTTCTTCTTTTCCTATCTTTATGCCTTTAATTTCTTTCGTCTGTCTAATTGCTCTGGCCAGTGTTTCGAGAACTATGTTGAACAGAAGTGGAGAGAGAGGGCATCCCTGTCTTGTTCCAGATTTTAGAGGGAATGCCTTCAATTTTTCTCCATTCAGAATGATGCTAGCCTGAGGCTTAGCATAGATAGCTTTTACAATATTGAGGTATGTTCCTGTTATCCCTAGTTTTCTAGAGTTTTGAACATAAAGGGATGCTGTACTTTGTCGAATGCTTTTTCCGCATCTATCGAGATGATCATATGGTTCTTATCTTTAAGTCTATTGATGTGGTGAATAACATTTATTGATTTCCATATATTGAACCAGCCTTGCATCCCAGGGATGAATCCTACTTGATCATGGTGCACAATTTTTTTGATATGTTTTTGTATCCGATTCGCCAGAATTTTATTGAGGATTTTTGCATCTAGATTCATTAGAGATATTGGTCTGTAGTTTTCTTTCTTTGAAGTGTCATTGTCTGGTTTAGGAATCAGGGTGATGTTGGCCTTGTAGAATGAATTTGGAAGTTCTCCCTCTTTTTCTATTTCCTGGAATAGCTTGAAAAGTATTGGTATTAGTTCTTCTTTAAAGGTTTTGTAAAACTCTCTGTATACCCATCCGGTCCTGGGCTTTTCTTAGTTGGTAGTCTTTTGATGACTTCTTCTATTTCCTCAATTGATATTGGTCTGTTTAGGTTGTCTATATCCTCCTGACTCAATCTGGGTAGATCATATGACTTAAGAAATTTATTGATGCCTTCACTATCTTCTATTTTATTGGAGTATAAGGATTCAAAATAGTTTTTGATTCTCTTCTGTATTTCTGAAGTGTCTGTTGTGATATTGCTTTTTCATCCCGTATGCTAGTAATTTGGGTTCTCTCTCTTCTTCTCTTCGTTAGCATGGCTAAGGGTCTGTCGATCTTATTTATTTTTTCAAAGAACCAACTTTTAGTTTTGTCAATTTTTTCAATTGTTTCAATTTCATTAATTTCATCTCTGATTTTAATTATTTCTTGCCTTCTACTTCTTTTGCTGTTGTTTTGCTCTTCTTTTTCTAGGATTTTGAGATGAAGTATGAGATCATTTATTTGTTGGTTTTTTCTTTTTTTAAGGAATGAACTCCACGCAATGAATTTTCCTCTTAGAACTGCTTTCATGTGTCCCATAGATTCCGATATGTTTTGTCTGTGTTTTCATTTATCTCTAAGAATTTTTTAATTTCCTCCTTGATGTCTTCTATAACCCATTGATCATTCAGTAACCTATTGTTCATTCTCCAAGTGATGCATGATTTTTCCTTCCTTCTTTTATTGTTGATTTCCAGTTTCATTCCATTATGATCAGATAAGATGCATGGTATTATCTCTACTCCTTTATAATGTCCAAGAGTTGCCCTGTGACATAATATATGATCTATTTTTGAGAAGGATCCATGTGCTGCTGAGAAAAAAGTGTAACTGCTTGATGTTGGGTGGTATATTCTATATATGTCAATTAAGTCTAGGTTATTAATTGTGTTATTGAGTTCTATAGTTTCCTTATTCAACTTTTGTTTGGAAGATCTGTCCAGTGGCGAGAGAGGTGTGTTGAAGTCTCCCATGATTATTGTATGGTGGTCTATTAGACTCTTGAACTTGAGAAGAGTTTGTTTGATGAACATAGCTGCACCATTGTTTGGGGCATATATATTTATGATTGTTATGTCTTGTTGGTGTATGGTTCCCTTGAGCAGTATGTAGTGTCCCTCTTTATCCCTTTTGATTAACTTTGGCTTGAAATCTATTTTATTTGATATGAGTATGGACACTCCTGCTTGTTTCCGAAGTCCATATGGGTGATATGATTTTTCCCAACCTTTCACCTTCAGCCTATGTATGTCTTTTCCTATCAAATGCGTCTCCTGTAGGCAGCATATTGTTGGGTCTTGTTTTGTGATCCATTCTACTGGTGAGTTTAAGCCATTAACATTTAGGGTTATTATTGAGATATGGGTTGTTCTTCCAGCCATATTTGTTTATTTCTGTTACTAAACATGGTTTGTTTTCCTCTTTGATTATTTTCCCCCCCTTTACTGTCCTACCTCCCACTGTTGGTTTTCATTCTTATTTTCCATTTCCTCTTCCTGTAATGTTTTGCCGAGGATGTTTTGAAGAGATGGTTTTCTAGCTGCAAATTCTTTAAACTTTTGTTTATCGTGGAAGGTTTTAATTTCATCTTCCATCCTGAAGCTTAATTTCGCTGGATACACAATTCTTGGTTGGAACCCATTTTCTTTCATTGTTTGAAATATGTTATTCCAGGATCTTCTAGCTTTCAGAGTCTGTGTTGAAAGATCAGCTGTTATCCTGATTGGCTTACCCCTAAATGTGATCTGCTTCCTTTCTCTTGTAGCTTTTAAAATTCTTTCCTTATTCTGTATGTTGGGCATCTTCATTATAATGAGTCTAGGTGTGGATCTCTTATGATTTTGCACATTCGGCGTCCTGTAGGCTTCTAGGATTTGGGATTCTGTCTCATTCTTCAAGTCTGGGAAGTTTTCTCATATTATTTCATTGAATAGATTGCTCATTCCTTTGGTTTGGACCTCTATACCTTCCTGTATCCCAATGACTCTTAAGTTTGGTCTCTTTATGTTATTCCATATTTCTTGGATGTTGTGCTCATGGTTTCTTAACAGTCTTGCTGAGCTGTCTATGTTCTTTTCAAATTGAAATACTTTGTCTTCATTGTCTGATGTTCTATCTTCTAAGTGTTCTACTCTGCTGGTAGTATTCTCAATTGAGTTTTTAAGTTGGTTTATTGCTTCCTGCATTTCTAGGATTTCTGTTTGTTTGTTTTTTATAACCTCTATCTCCCTGTATAGTTGATCTTTTGCTTCCTGGATTTGTTTGTGTAATTCATTGTCGAAGTGATCTTTCATTGTCTGATTTTGCTGTCTAATGTCTTCTTTGAGACTCCAGATCATCTGAAGCATGTATATCCTGAATTCTTTATCTGACATTCCATCTGCTGCAGCTGTTACCTCTTCTAATGTTGAGTTGACCTGCATTGCTTGTGGTCCTTTCTTTCCTTGTCTTTTCATACTGCTTGCGTTTCTTTCTGCTTGGTGAAACTTTGTGTTTTTGAAAAAAATTTCCCCCCTATATATTTATATTGCTCTTGTATAGTTGAAAAGTCTCCCTTGCAGGGTTGGGCGGTGGTCTGCCTACCTTGCAGTTGTGGGCGGCGGCTCTGCTCTGCCCCTCCTCCAATTGGTGTTACGTGTGTACCATGCCTGCAGACCCCTGGCCCTGTTCTGCCGGTAGGTCGCAGGTCTGCCTACCTTGCAGGCGCGGGCGGCGGCTCTGCTCTGCCCCTACTCCAATTGGGGTGACATGACTACCGCGCCGGAGGGCCGCTGGGCCTGTCCCGGGCGCAGGCGAAAGCTCTGCTCTGCCCCTACTCCAATTGGGTGACGTGTGTACCACACCGGCAGGCCACCGGGCCTGATCCGCCGGTCGGTTGCAGGTCTGCCTACCTTGCAGGCGCGGGTGGCGGCTCTGCTCTGCCCCTCCTCCAATTGGTGTGACTTACCTACCACACCCGCGGACCGCTGGGCCTGTTCCGGGCGCAGGCGAAGGCTCTGCTCTGCTCCTACTCCAATTGGGGTGACGTGCCTACCACCCTGGCCGGCCGCTGGGCCTGTTCCTCCGGTTGGTCGCAGGTCTGCCTACCTTGCGGGCATGGGTGGCGGCTCTGATCTACCCCTACTCCAATTGGGGTGATGTGTGTACCACGCCGCAGGCCACTGGGCCTGATCCGCCGGTCTTTTGCAGGTCTGCCTACCTTGCAGGCGTGGGCGGCGGCTCTGCCTTGCCCCTCCTACCTATAGTTTCTTTATTCAACTTTTGTTTGGAAGATCTGTCCAGTGTTGAGAGAGGTGTGTTGAAGTCTCCCATAATTATTGTATGGTGGTCTATTAGACTCTTGAACTTGAGAAGAGTTTGTTTGATGAACATAGCTGCACCATTGTTTGGAACATCTATATTTATGATTGTTATATCTTGTTGGTGTATGGTTCCCTTGAGCAGTATGTAGTGTCCCTCTTTATCCCTTTTGATTAACTTTGGCTTGAAATCTATTTTATTTGATATGAGTATGGACACTCCTGCTCGTTTCCGAAGTCCATATGAGTGATATGATTTTTCCCAACCTTTCACCTTCAGCCTATGTATGTCTTTTCCTATCAAATGTGTCTCCTGTAGGCAACATATTGTTGGATCTTTTTTTTGATCCACTCTACTAGCCTGTGTTTCTTAATTGGTGAGTTTAAGCCATTAACATTTAGGATTATTATTGGGATATGGATTGTTCTTCCAGCCATATTTGTTTATTTATGTTACTTAACATGGTTTGTTTTTCCTCTTTGATTATTTTTTCCCTTTACTGTCCTACCTCCCACTGTTGGTTTTCATTGTTATTTTCCATTTCCTCTTCCTGTAATGTTTTGCCAAGGATGTTTTGAAGAGATGGTTTTCTAGCTGCAAATTCTTTTAGCTTTTGTTTATCATGGAAAGTTTTAATTTCATCTTCCATCCTGAAGCTTAATTTCGCTGGATACACAATTCTTGGTTGGAACCCATTTTCTTTCATTGTTTGAAATATGTTGTTCCATGATCTTCTAGCTTTCAGAGTCTGTGTTGAAAGATCAGCTGTTATCCTGATTGGCTTACCCCTAAATGTAATCTGCTTCCTTTCTCTTGATGCTTTTAAAATTCTCTCCTTATTTTGTATGTTGGGCATCTTCATTAGAATGTGTCTAGGTGTGGATCTCTTATGATTTTGCATGTTCGGCGTCCTGTAGGCTTCTAGGATTTGGGATTCTGTCTCATTCTTCAAGTCTGGGAAGTTTTCTCGTATTATTTCATTGAATAGATTGCTCATTCCTTTGGTTTGGACCTCTATACCTTCCTGTATCCCAATGACTCTTAAGTTTGGTCTCTATGTTATCCCATATTTCTTGGATGTTCTGCTCATGGTTTCTTAAGAGTCTCGCTGAGCTGTCTATGTTTTTTTCAAGTTGAAATACTTTGTCTTCATTTTCTGATGTTCTATCTTCTAAGTGTTCTACTCTGCTGGTAGTATTCTCATTTGAGTTTTTAAGTTGGTTTATTGCTTCCTGCATTTCTAGGATTTCTGTTTGTTTGTTTTTTATAACCTCTATCTCCCTGTATAGTTGATCCTTTGCTTCTTGGATTTGTTTATGTAATTCATTGTTGAAGTGATCCTTCATTGTCTGATTTTGCTGTCTAATGTCTTCCTTGAGACTCCAGATCATCTGAAGCATGTAAATCCTGAATTCTTTATCTGACATTCCATCTGCTGCAGCTATTACCTCTTCTAACGTTGAGTTGACCTGCATTGTTTCTGGTCCTTTCTTTCCTTGTCTTTTCATACTGCTTGCGTTTCTTTCTGCTTGGTGAAACTGTTGTGTTATTGAATTTTCCCCCTATGTATTTATATTGCTCTTGTATAGTAGTTGCAAAGTCTCCCTTGCAGGGGCGGGCGGCGGCTGTGCTCCTCCTCCAATTGGAGTGATCTGTCTATCATGCCGGCGGGCCTCTCGGCCCCTTCTACAGGTCGCGTGGTCTGCCTACCTTGCGGGCAATGGCTGGGCCCCTCCTCTAATAGGGGTGATCTGTCTCCCACACTCGCGGGCCGCTGGGCCTGTTCTCCATGTTGCAGGTCTGCCTACCTTGCAGGCACAGGCGGCGGCTGTGCCCCTCCTCCAATTGGGGTGATCTTTCAACTAGGCCGGCGGGCTGCTGGGCCCCTTCTCCGGATGCGCAGTCTGCCTACCTTGCGGGCGGCAGCTGGGCCCTTCCTCCAATTGGGGTGACGTGTCTACTACGCCGGCGGGCCGCTGGGCCTGTTCTCCCGGTCAGTCGCAGGTCTTCCTCTTTAAAACACTTTAAAGAGATTTGATGTTCACAATATTGAAAATATCACACTATTTCTTCTTTAATTTTAATTTTATTTTAACTGACACATAGAAACAAAATTATAAATATTTATGGCATATTATGTGATGTTTTGTTATGTATATACATTGTGTAGTGTTTATATTAGGTTGAGCTCATCTGTCTCCTTGAACATTTGTCATGTCTTTATGGTGAAGACATTCAAATTCTTTCTTTCTGAAAGATACAGGTTTTTGAAATATACAGTAGATAATTGTTATCTACAGTCACCCTACTGTGCAGCAAAACTTCTTACTCCTACTTAACTGTAATTTTGTACCCATTGATCAACCTTTCTTCATCACCCTGTACTCTCTCCAACCTCTGGTAATCACCATTCCTCTCTCAATGACTTGTATGAGGTCACTTTTTTGAATTTCAGAAATGAGCAAGATCATGTGGCACTTGTCTTTCTGTGCCTGGCTTATTTCACTTAATGTAATGATCTCTAGTTTCATCATATTGTCACATGTTGTTGATGGACTTGCTTTTTTATGACCGAATAATGTTCTATTGTGTATATGAACCACATTTTCATTACCTATTCATCAGTTGTTTCCATCTTTTGGCTTTGCGAATAGTGCTGCAATAAACATGACAGTGCAGACATCTCTTTGATATGCTTTCATTTCTTTTGAGTATACACCAAAGGATAAACAAGAGATTTCTTGGTAGTTCTATTTTTAATTTTTTGAGAAACCTCTATACTATTTTCCACGATGGTGGAGCTAATTTACATCCCACCAAGAGGATTCCATTTTCTCCACATCCTTATCAGCACTTGTTATCTTGTGTCTTTTTGAAAAGATCTATTTTTGCTAGAGTGAGGTGCTATCTTATTGTTTTTTATTTATATTTTCCTGATGACTAGTAACATTGAGCATTTTTTCATATACTTGTGGCAATTTGTATGTGTTCTTTTGAGAACTATTTAGATCTATTGCCCATTAAATTGTTTTTTTGCTATTGAATTCTTTATGAATTCTGGATGTTAATACCTTGTCAGAAGTATAGTTTGCAAATATTTTCTCCCAACCTTCAGGTTGTCTTTTCACTACAATGATTATTTCTTTTACTGTGCAGAAGTTTTTTAGTTTAATACAATCCCATTAGACTATTTTGCTGTTATTTCTTGTGCTTTTGGAGTCTTGTCCAAAAAAATCTTTTCCCATTCCAATGTTCTGAAGCATGTTTTCTTCTAATAATTTCATGTCTCACATTTATGTCTTTAATAAATTTTGAATTGATTTTTATATGTGGAGATATAGAGGTTTGATTTCATTCTTTTGCACGTGAGTATCTAATTTCCAAGCACCATTTGTTGAAAAGGTTTTATCTTTTCTGCAATGTGTGTTATTAGCACCTTTGTCCAAAATCAGTTGTCTTGAGATGTGTGGGTTTACCTCTCTGCTCTCTATTCTGTTACATTGTTCTATGTGTCTGTTTTTAATGCCAATACCATGATGTTTTTGTTAGCTTTGTAGTATGTATTGAAATCAGATAATGTAATGCCTCTTGTTATTTTTATTCAAGATGGCATTAGCTATTCAGAGTTTTTTTGTGGATTAATTTTTGGATATTTTTTCTAGTCCCATGAAGGATGTAATTGGTATTTTGATAGTGATTGCATGGAATTTGCAGCCCCCTTTGGGTAGAATGGGCATTTTAACAATATTGGTTCTTCCAATCCATGAACACAAATGCTAAATTTCCATTTTTGGAATCCTCAATTCCTTTTATTTATGTTTTATTATAGAGATATTTCAACTTTTTGGTTAAATTTATTTCTAGGTATTTTATTTAAAAAATGTTTTAAATTGTAGATGGACACAATACCTTTATTTTATTTACTTATTTTTATGTGGTGCTGAGGATGGAACCCAGTGCCTCACAAATGCTAGGCAAGCACTCTACCACTGAGCTACCACCCCAGCCCCTTATTTTATTTTTTGTAGCTATTATACAAGTCAATCTTGTTATTCATTATTGGTTTGTTCAGGTTTTGTGTTTCTTCATGATTTAGTCTTGTATTGTCCAGGAATTTGTCCATTTCTTTGAGGTTATCAAATTTGTTGACAGATAGTTGTTCATAATAATTAATGATTCTTTTTAGTGTATTTCCAGCTCAAGGGTTTCTGTTTGATTAAAAAAATATTTCCATCTCTCTGTCATGTTTCTCTCTTAGAGAATCATTTCTATGTTCTCAGAAAGCTCATTAAATTTCCTTAAAACAGCTATCTTAGGGCTGGGGCTGTAGCTCAGTGGCAAAGTGCTTGCCTAGCATGTGTGAGGCCCTGGATTCAATCCCTAGCACCATAAAACAAACAAACAAACAAACAAACAAACCCAAAAACGCTATTTTAAATTTTCCATGTGAGAGTTTTCCCATACTGTTTACTATCTCATCAGTATGGGGCACTTTATTTTGGTCTTTAGGTGAGTCCATGGTTTTCTGAGTGTATTTGATGCTTGCTGGTATGCAATGACATCTGCACATTGAAGGATTAGGTGTTTATCTCGGTCTTCATAATCGGACGGTTTTTCCAAAAATTCCAGATTAAAAGATGCTTTTTCCTCTAAGGCTAGAGGCACTTCCATGATTGCAGCACTAGGTGGTGCTCTAAGCCCAGGTTTGCTACAAGTCTGCTGTTGGTGTATCATCATAGTTTCAGTACTAGAGGGCAATCCAAGCCCAGGTTTGTTCCAAATCTGCCAGGGGTGCAGGGGGTCTCACTGTAGGGGGTCTGACACTAAACTCCAAGTTAGTGTGCTAGCTGTTGTGTTCTGCTCCCCTGCTGCTAGAGTCTTAGTTCACCCTCTGTTGCTCAAGGTTGGAGGAGGGGTTGTGGTGGCAGTCCCTTGACACCTGGCTAACACAGTTCCAACAGCTTAGTTCACAGGCACAGGCCTGGGGCAGGGATCTTGGGACTCTGCCTAGAATTAGGTTTCACCATGGTAGACCAAGTACTGTGTTTCAAGTCTAAGACATGAACTTAATTTCTTATCTGTCCTCCAAGCAGGAGACATCTTTCTCTATGCTGCTTTGATTTGGGGAGGGGTGACAGAGAAACTCTTTCCTTTCTGTCTTTTTATTTATTTATTTTTTGTGGGGGGAGGAATATTGAGGATAGAACCTAGGGGAATTTTTATCCCTGAGGTACATCCTCAGCCATTTTTATGTATTCTGAGACAGGGTCTTGCTTAGTTGCTGAGTTTCAGTTTGCAGTCCTTTTGCCTCAGCCTCCTGAGTCGTTGGGATTACTGCATCAAACTCCTTTTTGCCATTTTAAATGAATTTTTTCTTCTTATACTAAAACCAGGTACTTTGGTCTCTCATGTGGTTCCTTAGCTCTTGTGAAAATAGTTTGGTGCTCAAATAGTTGTTTAACTTGGTGTATCTATGAGGAGACCATCACTGGAGGATCTTACTCAGCTGCCATCTTCTGCATTATTTCTCTTATTCCTTGAAATCATATTTTTACTCCATTTCCCCTTATGGAATTTTATCTTAAGGTGATATATATATATATATAAAATCTATTGTTGCTCACTGTGATGGTTAATTTTCTGTGACAATTTGGCTGGGTTGAAGTACATGTTTACCAGAGCCCTAGGCCAAAGGCCTGACTCTGGAGGTCCCAATGAATCAGGACCAGCCACTTGCCTCCAAAAGTAAGCAGAAAAGGTAACACTGAAAAGTAGGAAAAGAACTTTAATCAATATGAGCACCTTTGGACGGCAAAGTGAGATCTGGTATCTCAACCATGTCTTCAGGGACCTGACAAGAAATTTAGGTTTCAATGGGGGAAGAATTGGGGCAGAGGGTGAGATGTGTACATAGTTAATCAGTCTTGGTCAAATTATGGTCTGCTCAATCATTCATTTCAGTTCTGATTCTGCAAGGTGACTGTAAGACAAGTCTTTGTCACTCGAAGGGGCAATTTCCTCTTGTTTCTCAGGATGTTTATCTAGCATACCTGTGATTTTTGGATCAGGGGGCAAATAGTTCCTATGAGATTTCTCTTTCTTAGGGGGGACTCTCATTGTGAGATGATTTTCTGGAAGATATTGAACAACCATTGAAGACTTCTCGTGGTCTGAAACTGGTACTGTAAAAGCTGATGGTCAAATGCCCCCGATGTCTCTCAGTATTGAGGGGGGAATGTGACAAGTAAATTTAGGGTACGTAAGCTTTGTATTATCAGTTTTTAGATGAACACTCCTTAAATGATAACATGTCTATTTGCAGAGCTGAACAGGAACCTGATCCAAAGTTGAAGGTAATGAAGAAGACAGATGCAAAATGAAGACAGAGACACCAAGCTCCATCCTGCTTTCAGTTACCCATGGGGCATCTCCAGGCCCAAGTCATTGCTTTTGGCAAAGGCAGCTTCTCCAAGTCCCTGTTACATATGTAGTTATTCAGTCGACACTAATGGAGGTGTTGCTCTGAAGGCATTTCGCCCACGTGGTTAGCACCTACACTTGGTTTACTTTAGGTGAAAGAGATTACTCTTCATAATGAGAGTAGTGATTCGTCTAATCGGGTAAAGGTCCCAAGAGCAAAAACTGAAGGAGGTTTCTTGAAGAACAAATTCTTTCCAAGACTGCAACATTAACTCCCCAGAGTTTCCAGCCTGCCCTGTGGATTTGTTGAAAGGTAAACTAAAACACATTAAAATTTATAGAGTTTATTTGAGTGTACAGTGATTAATGAGTTGGCCATTTTGAGACTACAAGAGCTTTAGGGATATGCCTGAAGGAGCATAAGGATAGAGCTTTATAGAGTAGTTGCAAAAGAAAGGTAAAGAAATCATTCCAGTGGAAAATTGTTGGAGGTTACTTGGAAGTTGCTGATTGGACTAGAATATGACCATTCACACCGAGTTGGATTTTGTGGTTTGTTTACATAGGAACATACAGGGTGCTAGAGTTGCCTCAGTCGAATGACCTCCTGGTTAATTCTTTCAACAGATTTCAGACTTGCAGGCCCCATAATCACCTGAACCAATTCCTTAAAATCACTCTCTCACCTTGATATGTTCTCCCTGGTAAATTGCAACAACAACAACAAAATGTAAAATGGAAGGTAAATTATACATAATGCTTTTGTGACAATAAGGTTATTAGTGTTAAAATATTTCTTTGGCCTTAACTCATCATATGATTATTAGTAGTCTTTAACTGCTTAAAATAATGTCTCTAAAAATCTTGATAATTACTTTAAAGTAAGAATCTATAGGAAATTCATCCCTTAATTAAATTCATTGTGGAGAATCTATGTGAAACTTTTATGGGGCCTCCATTGAAGGAAATATTGAATAGATTCTGCTTGTCCTGGAGCCATCTAAGGGTTGGACATTTCTTTATAATTGGGAGAAAGATAATTGTGAGAAAGAAATGTGGTATCAGGCTATTATTAATAGGCTATTATCAGTTATTGGAAAAGTATAAGGGGACAGATAGATGAGGATGGTGGGAACTTGAGGTTAAGAGAATAATTCTATAAAAACGGACCCACTGTATTGACTCCCCACATGCTTCCTTTGCCAAAAAGTCCCACCTGGAGAAGAGGAGCAGCGGCCTGCTGAGAGGCAGAGCTGCCCCCTCCCCCTGCGCCGGCAAGGTAGAGGGAACTGTGAGCACGCACAGAGCAGGCCCAGCGGCCTGCGGAGGGGCAGAGCCGCCCCCCAACCCCCGCGCCTGCCAGGTAGGTGGAACTGTGACCACCGACAGAAAAGGCCCAGTGGCCCAGGGCGGGACAGAGCTTCCAATCACTCCTGCAAGGTAGGCGGGCCTGCGACCCACCGGCAGAAGAGGAGCAGCGGCCTGCTGAGAGGCAGAGCCGCCCCCTCCCCCTGCACCGGCAAGGTAGAGGGAACTGTGAGCACGCACAGAGCAGGCCCAGCGGCCTGCTGAGGGGCAGAGCCGCCCCCCACCCCCCGCGCCTGCCAGGCAGGCGGAACTGTGACCACCGACAGAAAAGGCCCAGTGGCCCGCGGAGGGGCAGAGCTTCCAATCACTCCTGCAAGGTAGGCGGGCCTGCGACCCACCGGCAGAAGAGGAGCAGCGGCCTGCTGAGAGGCAGAGCCGCCCCCTCCTCCCCGCGCCTGCAAGGTAGACGGAACTGTGACCACCATCAGAACAGGCCAGACCTGCAACCGAGAGACAGAACAGGCCCAGTGGCCTGAGGAAGGGTAGAGCCGCCCCCCCCGCCCCGCGCCTGCAAGGTAGGCGGACCTGCGACCCACTGGCAGTACAGCCCCAGAGGCCTGCAGAAGGGCAGTGCCGCTGCCTGCGCCTGCAAAGTAGGCAGAAATGCGACCACCGACAGAACAAGCCTAGCGGCCCGCAGAGGGACAGAGCCGCCGCCCGCGCCTGCAAGGTCAGCGGACCTGCTACCGACCGGCAGAGCAGGCCCAGCGGCCTGCTGGCGTGGTAGGCACATTGCCCCAATTGGAGGAGGGGCAGAGCCGCCGCCCGCGCCTGCGAGGGAGACTTTGCAACAATACAAGACCAATATAAATATATAGGGGGAAAATTCAATAGCACAACAGTTTCACCAAGTAGAAAGGAACGCGAACAGTATGAAGAGACAAGGAAAGAAAGGACCACAAGCATTGCAGGTCAACTCAACGTTAGAAGAGGTAATAGCTGCAGCAGATGGAATGTCAGATAAAGAATTCAGGATATACATGCTTCAGATGATCTGGAGTCTCAAGGAAGACATCAGACAGCAAAATCAGACAATAAAAGATCACTTCAACAATGAATTACATAAACAAATCCAAGAAGCAAAAGATCAACTATACAGGGAAATAGAGGTTATAAAAAACAAACAAACAGAAATCCTAGAAATGCAGGAAGCAATAAACCAACTTAAAAACTCAATTGAGAATACTACCAGCAGAGTAGAACACTTAGAAGACAGAACATCAGACAATGAAGATAAAGTATTTCAACTTGAAAAGAACATAGACAGCTCAGCAAGACTGTTAAGAAACCATGAGCAGAACATCGAAGAAATATGGGATAACATCAAGAGACCAAATTTAAGAGTCATTGGGATACAGGAAGGGATAGAGTTTCAAACCAAAGGAATGAGCAATCTATTCAATGAAATAATACGAGAAAACTTCCCAGACTTGAAGAATGAGACAGAACCCCAAATCCTAGAAGCCTACAGGACGCCGAATGTGCAAAATCATAAGAGACCCACACCTAGACACATTATAATGAAGATGCCCAACATACAGAATAAGGAGAGAATTTTAAAAGCTACAAGAGAAAGGAAGCAGATCACATTTAGGGGTAAGCCAATCAGGATAACAGCTGATCTTTCAACACAGACTCTGAAAGCTAGAAGATCCTGGAATAACATATTTCAAACACTGAAAGAAAATGGGTTCCAACCAAGAATTGTGTATCCAGCGAAATTAAGCTTCAGGATGGAAGATGAAATTAAAACCTTCCACGATAAACAAAAGTTTAAAGAATTTGCAGCTAGAAAACCATCTCTTCAAAACATCCTCGGCAAAACATTACAGGAAGAGGAAATGGAAAATAACAATGAAAACCAACAGTGGGAGGTAGGACACTAAAGGGGGGAAAATAATCAAAGTGGAAAACAAACCATGTTTAGTAACAGAAATAAACAAATATGGCTGGAAGAACAACCCATATCTCAATAATAACCCTAAATGTTAATGGCTTAAACTCACCAATCAAGAGACACAGGCTAGTAGAATGGATCACAAAACAAGACCCAACAATATGCTGCCTACAGGAGACGCATTTGATAGGAAAAGACATACATAGGCTGAAGGTGAAAGGTTGGGAAAAATCATATCACTCATATGGACTTCGGAAACAAGCAGGAGTGTCCATACTCATATCAAATAAAATAGATTTCAAGCCAAAGTTAATCAAAAGGGATAAAGAGGGACACTACATACTGCTCAAGGGAACCATACACCAACAAGACATAACAATCATAAATATATATGTCCCAAACAATGGTGCAGCTATGTTCATCAAACAAACTCTTCTCAAGTTCAAGAGTCTAATAGACCACCATACAATAAGCATGGGAGACTTCAACACACCTCTCTCGCCACTGGACAGATCTTCCAAACAAAAGTTGAATAAGGAAACTATAGAACTCAATAACACAATTAATAACCTAGACTTAATTGACATATATAGAATATACCACCCAACATAAAGCAGTTACAATTTTTTCTCAGCAGCACATGGATCCTTCTCAAAAATAGATCATATATTATGTCACAGGGCAACTCTTAGACAATATAAAGGAGTAGACATAATACCATGCATCTTATCTGATCATAATGGAATGAAACTGAAAATCAACGATAAAAGAAGGAAGGAAAAAGCATACATCACTTGGAGAATGAACAATAGGTTACTGAATGATCAATGGGTTATAGAAGACATCAAGGAGGAAATTAAAAAATTCTTAGAGATAAATGAAAACACAGACACAACATATCGGAATCTATGGGACACATTGAAAACAGTTCTAAGAGGAAAATTCATTGCGTGGAGTTCATTCCTTAAAAAAAGAAAAAACCAACAAATAAATGATCTCATACTTCATCTCAAAATCCTAGAAAAAGAAGAGCAAAACAACAGCAAAAGAAGTAGAAGGCAAGAAATAATGAAAATCAGAGCTGAAATTAATGAAATTGAAACAAAAGAAACAATTGAAAAAATTGACAAAACTAAAAGTTGGTTCTTTGAAAAAATAAACAAAATCGACAGACCCTTAGCCATGCTAGCGAAGAGAAGAAGAGAGAGAACTCAAATCACTAACATACGGGATGAAAGAGGCAATATCACAACAGACACTTCAGAAATAGAGAAGATAATCAAAAATTATTTTGAATCCTTATACTCCAATAAATTAGAAGATAGTGAAGGCATAGATAAATTTCTTAAGTCATATGATCTACCCAGATTGAGTCAGGAGGATATAGACAACCTAAACAGACTAATATCAATTGAGGAAATAGAAGAAACCATCAAAAGACTACCAACTAAGAAAAGCCCAGGACCGGATGGGTATACAGCAGAGTTTTACAAAACCTTTAAAGAGGAACTAATACCAATACTTTTCAAGCTACTTCGGGAAATAGAAAAAGAGGGAGAACTTCCAAATTCATTCTACGAGGCCAACATCACCCTGATACCTAAACCAGACAAAGACACTTCAAAGAAAGAAAACTACAGACCAATATCTCTAATGAATCTAGATGCAAAAATCCTCAATAAAATTCTGGCGAATCGGATACAAAAACATATCAAAAAAATTGTGCACCATGATCAAGTAGGATTCATCCCTGGGATGCAAGGCTGGTTCAATATATGGAAATCAATAAATGTTATTCACCACATCAATAGACTTAAAGATAAGAACCATATGATCATCTCGATAGATGCGGAAAAAGCATTCGACAAAGTACAGCATCCCTTTATGTTCAAAACTCTAGAAAACTAGGGATAACAGGAACATACCTCAATATTGTAAAAGCTATCTATGCTAAGCCTCAGGCTAGCATCATTCTGAATGGAGAAAAATTGAAGGCATTCCCTCTAAAATCTGGAACAAGACAGGGATGCCCTCTCTCTCCACTTCTGTTCAACATAGTTCTCGAAATACTGGCCAGAGCAATTAGACAGACGAAAGAAATTAAAGGCATAAAGATAGGAAAAGAAGAACTTAAATTATCACTATTTTCAGGTGACATGATTCTATACCTAGCAGACCCAAAAGGGTCTACAAAGAAACTATTAGAGCTAATAAGTGAATTCAGCAAAGTGGCAGGATATAAAATCAACAAGCATAAATCAAAGGCATTCCTGTATATCAGCGACAAATCCTCTGAAATGGAAATGAGGACAACCACTCCATTCACAATATCTTCAAAAAAAATAAAATACTTGGGAATCAACCTAACAAAAGAGGTGAAAGACTTATACAATGAAAACTACAGAACCCTAAAGAGAGAAATAGAAGAAGATCTTAGAAGATGCAAAAATATACCCTGTTCATGGATAGGCAGAACTAACATCATCAAAATGGCGATATTACCAAAAGTTCTCTATAGGTTTAATGCAATGCCAATCAAAATCCCAACGTCATTTCTTGTAGAAATAGAGAAAGCAATCATGAAATTCATATGGAAAAATAAACGACCCAGAATAGCAAAAACAATGCTAAGCAGGAAGTGTGAATCAGGTGGTATAGCGATACCAGACTTCAAACTATACTACAGAGCAATAGTAACAAAAACAGCATGGTACTGGTACCAAAACAGGCAGGTGGACCAATGGTATAGAATAGAGGACACAGAAACCAATCCACAAAACTACAACTACCTTATATTTGATAAAGGGGCTAAAAGCATGCAATGGAGGAAGGATAGCATCTTCAACAAATGGTGCTGGGAAAACTGGAAATCCATATGCAACAAAATGAAACTGAATCCCTTTCTCTCGCCATGCACAAAAGTTAATTCAAAATGGATCAAGGAGCTTGATATCAAATCAGAGACACGCCGTCTGATAGAAGAAAAAGTTGGCTACGATCTACATACTGTGGGGTCGGGCTCCAAATTCCTCAATAGGACACCCATAGCACAAAAGTTAATAACTAGAATCAACAAATGGGACTTACTCAAACTAAAAAGTTTTTTCTCAGCAAAAGAAACAATAAGAGAGGTAAATAGAGAGCCTACATCCTGGGAACAAATCTTTACTCCTCACACTTCAGATAGAGCCCTAATATCCAGAGTATACAAAGAACTCAAAAAATTAGACAATAAGAGAACAAACAACCCAATCAACAAATGGGCCAAGGACCTGAACAGACACTTCTCAGAGGAGGACATACAATCAATCAACAAGTACATGAAAAAATGCTCACCATCTCTAGCAGTCAGAGAAATGCAAATCAAAACCACCCTAAGATACCATCTCACTCCAGTTAGATTGGCAGCCATTATGAAGTCAAACAACAACAAGTGCTGGCGAGGATGTGGGGAAAAGGGTACACTTGTACATTGCTGGTGGGACTGCAAATTGGTGCAGCCAATTTGGAAAGCAGTATGGAGATTTCTTGGAAAGCTTGGAATGGAGCCACCATTTGACCCAGCTATTCCCCTTCTCGGTCTATTCCCTAAAGACCTAAAAAGAGCATGCTACAGGGACACTGCTACATCAATGTTCATAGCAGCACAATTCACAATAGTTAGACTGTGGAACCAACCTAGATGCCCTTCAATGGATGAATGGATCAAAAAAATGTGGCATTTATACACAATGGAGTATTACTCTGCATTAAAAAATGACAAAATCATAGAATTTACAGGGAAATGGATGGCATTAGAGCAGATTATGCTAAGTGAAGCTAGCCAATCCCTAAAAAACAAATGCCAAATGTCTTCTTTGATATAAGGAGAGTAACTAAGAACAGAGTAGGGTCGAAGAGCATGAGAAGAAGATTAACATTAAAAAGGGATGAGAGGTGGGAGGGAAAGGGAGAGAGAAGGGAAAATGCATGGAAATGGAAGGAGACCCTCAGAGTTATACAAAAGTACATACAAGAGGAAGTGAGGGGAAAGGGAAAAATAATACTAGGGGGACAAACGAATGTCAGTAGAGGGGGCAGAGAGAGAAGAGGGGAGGGGAGGGGAGGGGAGGGGGGATAGTAGAGGATAGGAAAGGCAGCAGAATACAACAGACACTAGTATGGCAATATGTAAATCAATGGATGTGTAACTGATGTGATTCTGCAATCTGTATATGGGGTAAAAATGGGAGCTGATAACCCACTTGAATCAAATTGTGAAATATGATATATCAAGAACTATGTAATGTTTTGAACAGCCAACAATAAAAAATTAAAAAAAAAAAAAAGTCCCACCTGGTCTGAGTGGATAGGATCTGTCATATTCCTCAACAAACAGGCAGGGGGCAAAGCCCAGGTTGTCAGTATAGGTACTGAATGATGCGGGTCAAGAGCATGAGGACTGGTATCAAAGAAAAATAATGGGTTGCTAATAGCTAACCTTGGATCGCACATCCTGGCACTTACCCCTCGTGCTTCTGCTCTTTCTTGCTCTTGGCCAAGTACATGGAGAAGAAAGAGAAGGTGTGGGGTTCTGGGGTCTATAAATGAGCAAGACACACCCATTCCTGTGCACTCCCAGAGTTGAGGCCCCTTCTCTTCCAAAAGGTCTGCTGTCTCTGTTTCTTTCTTAAATAAAACTTGTTTTCTACACTTGCCTCGACATTTCTTGGTGTTTAATCTTCAACACTGGGGAAACAAGGACCCATTGCTGATCTCCAAGACCGGTATCAGAAGTACCTATAAAAGTAGAGGGTTTGAAAATGGATTTCCTTAAAACTGTGACCTTGTACCTATTCTAAAACCTTTGCATGCATCCTGGGCAAGTGTACCTTCTGTGGAAGAGAATATTTCTGCTTATCTGTCTGGGTTTCAGCCTTGCCTTCTTTCTCTCGAGTACCCTGGTTCCTGGTTTGAATCTAATTAATTAGGCAAACCTGTGGGTTTGCTTTTTTCTGGCTTCTGTTAATTTAGGCACATTGTTTTACTGTGACCTTTGGATTTAATGTCCATCCTGGGTCTATACTGTCCTCCTTGTGTTTTTCAAGGCTCTTGTCCAAGACGTTCCCATGGCTTCCAGCTTTTTAACTTGATGGCTGGATCTTGCATCATTCGTGAATGGCACGATTGCTTCTGATCACCACAGGGCACTAGATAGTGGCTGGAGGCAGTGCCTAGAACCTACCTGTTGGCCATCTTGCTTTTATCGACTCCATCACGAGGTACCAATTAAGTTAAAAATTGCCACATTGTCCTAATTGGAAATTTGGTCTCTTTGTCTGCTTCAGTCGGTTTCTATTTATCCCACTTTATTTCCATTTACCTTTTGGTCTTCTTTCTCCCTTGAAGTTCAGTTGCTTTTTACATTTCCTTCCTTGGCTTTAGATTGCCATTTCATGATTCTCCAAATGCTAGTAAAGATCAAACCATCAAAAAAACAATGTGAAAATTTACGCAAATTTCGGATATTGAAGGAACATTATAAATCATAATTCTTGTGAATGTGTGAAATTGATTTTGGAGTCATGCAGAAGTTATTTAAGCCGTGGTGGTCTGAAGCTGTACAAAATAAATTTGAGAGGCAATATTCCTCTAGGACCTTGCACCCACTATGTGGTAGCTCGTTACATCTGTGCTCTATCACTCTGTCAAGTCAACCCCTGTTATTGACCTTGGCCCTGGAAACAGGAAAGAGGAAGGAGAGGTGGGGAGACAGTAATAAGGTTCTTCCTTGAGACCTGCTCTTGGCCAATACTTAAAATGAACATTCTCTTCTGAAATGCTTTATTTTGATCTGGGGACACCAATTTCTTGTCATCTCCAGCTCCCTGTTCCAGCTGAATGCTCCTGCTTCTTCCATCTGCAGACTCTTGCGATCTGTGTCCCTGACTGCTTGTGTTTGCTGGGGTTTCACCCACCTCTCCTGGTGGCCCTATTGAAGGGGATTCACGACAGCTCCCAGCTTATTCTCTCCCATATGACACACACAGTGCCACTGCTTGTCCATGTGGTGCTTTGTGTATATTAGAAAGAGGTGCCATTCCTTAGGCACTTTCTTTCTCCCTAGTGGGAAACTATAATATACTGGGTTTGTGAGCATAAGACACTCTACTGCCATCCACCAGAAAATAAACAAACAAACCTATGAGGACTACCACAGGAATCAATTCTGATTTTCCCTCCCCAGCATTAGATGTGAGTATGCTTGACAGCATACAACTTATACACCATACCTGTGTGACCCCAGGCACTAAATGAGACTACAGGAAACAAATGGTTTTCCCAGAAAAGCTTTGGAAATTAACTCTTTTTCCCCCCTCCACAGTACTGAGGATTGAACCCAGGGCCTTGTGATGCCAGGCAAGGAAGGGTTCTACTACTGACCTGCACCCCCAGCTACAAACTTTGAAATACATAAAAGATTTCATGAGTGGTGTGAAGGGGATTTTGGCTTACTCTTCACACAGACTCATACTGTTTTTATCTTCTATCTTACCTTGGTGCTTCGTTTTTTTTGTTTGTTTTTGTTTTTGGTGCTTCTATTTTAACTTCTTAATATAAATAAAATGAAAATGTTTTTCCTAGGGTGATAAACACCTTTCAGCTTACTCCAGTGAGAAAAACTTAACATGTATAGAAGTTATCTTCATTGGAAAAAAAATTAACAAATAATCTTTTTCACAAGTTTGGTATAAGAACAACAGTAAAGTTTCCTTTCTGATTAATTTATTAGGGAAAGTGTCTGGAGAGTCTTTTATCTTTCCCCTGGAAGACACAAAGGATGTGGAAGAGGTATCCCTAAGGACAGATTAAGAGAAAATGCTTTACAGCTACAGATAGCAAGATTTGAGGTTAAGTGTGAAGAATTCCTGACATGGAGGATTCTTTAGCTCTAGTATGAAATATCAAAGGACTCTTTTCCCAGAGTTGGCCTCCAAAGTAGCTTTACTGGGTCACTCAACCTGCTTGTTTCCTGCAAGTGTCCATTGATCCCTGCAAGTGGCTGAGCGTTGATTAAACCAGGAAACTTTTGCTAAAGAGAGTTTAGTAAAGTCTCTCTTTCAGGGATATATGGAATTATCTAGACATTTTGGTCCATTTAAGCCAAGATAGCCTTGAGATTCAGGTTCAGTAAGGGTGTGTGTGTGTGTGTGTACTTTTCCTTGAAAAATCAAGGAAACAGATTCTCCCCTAGAGCCCCAGAAGCCCTGCAGCCCTGCCCACACCTTGATGGTAGTGTAGCAAGGCCCAATTTGGACTTCTGACCTCTAAAACTTCAAGATAATAACTTGTTTTTATTGATTAAGCCATTAAGTTTGTGGTTACTCGTTGTAGTAGCAATAGGAAACTAATACACCTTGCCCAGATAAACAGTGTCTCCCTCTGGAGCAAAGGCTTAGCATATTTGTTATACAATATAATAAGGATAATGTCTTTTGCTGGGGCAAAAGGCCGGCAAGCTTATTTCCAATGATAAAATATTCAGGTTTTCTAAGGCCAGGGTTTTCTTCCTGGAACATGACTCATTTGAATGCAGTATTATCTAGTTCTCTTTTCATTTTGGTGTGGCTTTTGGAACTCAGAGGAACTGGCTTAAATACTGATACTCTGGCTGCTATTATTGCAATAAGTAATAACCTATCTTTTGTCTATGATTATTTGAGTGCTGTCTTCTGCCAGCATTCACAAAACATTAGCAGGCTAGTTTGTTAGATTATAAGTAGGCCCTTCATAGTGTGTTCATTATTGATGCAAGTCTGAAAATTTAAAACTGTGTTATAACAGGGCTCATCAACTGCATAATTATTGCATTCAAGATACTGTTTACTCTCTTTCATACATTAGGTGTGGTATCACAATGTCTCTTTCTGCCTTTGCAAAGATCAGAGATCAGTTTGTAACAGATCGAAAATAAACAAAACTGGGTGTTTACTCTAGAAAGTTTGAAAATTCATCACTATGGCAACTACAAAAGTTCCCTTTCTTTTCCCATCTACAGAATTTCCTGACTGTCACATTTCTCCACTTACCTTCCTTTTTCTATGTCTTGCTGTATAAAGAAAAAAATCCTTGGAAATCAGTCTCTCATTTTCTCATGAGAAGCGTTCTCCACTCTGAATTTTTGGTGAATTAAATTTCCTTCTTGACTACACCATAAAACTCCCTGGCTGCTATAGCCACTTTCTTGTTTTCAGTCTAAACTCTGTGGCAATAGTCATGTCAGTATTTCAGAAGTCATTTAGACCAGGGGCTTTCTTTTACTGATGTGAAAAGCCAGTCTTCTCATGACCAGGAGAATTATTGTCTTAAGTCTCTCTGATCTAACCACCTAGTGTCTTGGGAGAAATATCTTGACCACAGTCACCCCATCTCCCTGTCCCAAGCCTGGGTGCAGCTGTTAGTTTGGTTTAACATTATTGCTTTCCCTCCACATCTCTGGAAATAAAACCTTGAAACTGAAATTACTATAGTAATAGGCTGACTATAGCCAGAGAAACTGACCTGTGAACAAGTTGGAATTAAGCTTCCAATTGTCTGTATCATAATTAACTAGTTAATTAATTTGAGAAACATTTACTGATAGCCTAAGTTGTGCCAGACTCTCTTATAGGAGACAGTGTTTCCTGAGAAAGGTTGAGGATGTGTTTGGGGAGAAACAAAGAGGGGGGGTTACACATCTGGATTGTGAGGGAGTTTGGGGACTTAAGTGACGGAGAACTTTATAATTTCTTTTCCCCAAATTCAGAGACTTGACCACAATGCTCCTTCCTTTTTACAGATGGAATAAGAAAGGGATAGATTTTCTTTTTTGTTCTTTTTTCTTTTTGGTACTGGGGATTCACCCCAGGGACACTCCATAACTGAGCTACGTCCCCAGTCCTTTTTAGTTTTAGTTTGAGACAGGGTCTTGTTATGTTGCCCAAGCTGGCCTGGAAGTTGTGATCCTCCTACTTTAGCTTCCGAGTAGCTGGGATTGCAGGTGGACACCACTGTGCCCAACTTAAGAGTTTCTTTTTCTTTTATAGTTCTTCCTCTTTGAGAGGAATAATAGGAAAAAAAAAACCCAAAACAAAACAAAATTCTTACTCTCCATGCTTCTGGAAATCACCAACAAATTATATAGGTCAAGGGATTTGTCCATTCAGCAGTAGACAGCTTGAATTCTCTGTGATGGTTCTGGGTTCTGAGTCTGAAATGTGTGCTCCTTTTGTTCTGATGAGTACAAAATGATCAACTCTTCTAAGAGATTTGGAAGGAGCTGGAGATTACTATCTTGGTTAATAGATAATTTTAGTGTAGTCTCTGCCTAATGCATTATGAACAGAATATCCAAATTTCAAGAAAAGTAGATTGAACCTTGTAGAAATTTGTTCCCAACAGATTCTCTCTTCTTGATTGGAGAAACATTAGCAACGGGTTTTACACATTTCTGGTTGTTACATAGAGTACGCTTTTCTGTTCTGACTATTAAAGAAAAGGGGAGAAAACTTTCATGTATAGCAGAGACATGCATCAGGGGTATTAAGAGCAAAAGATGCAGCAGAGTGAATTATGAGTCTATAAGATGTAAAGTAATCAGTTGCAAAGGAGTTATTATTACCAAAAGCTGAAGCTATGGTTAGTTAAGAGTGCAAAGGCCAGTGAGTTACCTACTGCACAGTAAGGGCACTATAGATAGCAATTATGTACTGTCCATTTCAAAAAGCCAGAAAAAAGGATTTTGCATATTTTCATCACGAACAAATGACAAATGTTTGGAGAGATAGATATGGTTCATCAGATTTAGACATAACAAAATGTGTACATGTACTGAAAGGTCACATGGCATCCCATAAAATAATACAAAGTAAATGAATGCTTTAAAGTATTAGTTAAAAATGAATTTAAATTCAATTAAAAAATGGAAATGTTGACTTCCTTGGTTTGATCCTTACACATTGTATACTTGTATGAAATTATTATACTCTGCCCCATAAATATGGATAATTAAAATAATTAACAAAAAGGTATAAAAAAGGACAGAAGACTACATGTAATTCGTTGACTGCTAAAACTCTACATGAGGATAAATATGATTTCTGTAATTTAATGAAAGATGAAACATTTAAATTTAGGAGTCATTTAAGTTGTTTGACATTTAATAAAGTCAGGTGATGTTCACACAATAATAAAGTTAAGATTTTTAATAGGCAATACATATTACAGGTTATAATTTGATTTTATTTGAAGATATTTTGCTATAGAAAAGACAGGTTGAGATTCCCATTCTCATTCTTGGTATTAGCCTGGATGTCGGACCCAGTAAACTGAAGCCAGAAGCCACTTTTCGCCTGATAACTATTTCTAGAATTGGAGGGAGATACTTGGAAAGAGTTAACTCCAATAGTTTACATCTTAAGTCTAGGAACTCCCAGCAAAATTTAGGAATGGTATAAAGAAGTTTGGAAAAAAAAAATACTTGTTGCAAATTAGGACAAGAAAGCAAAGAACAGGATAGAAAGAATTAAGGAATAAGTAAAAGTAAGTAAAAAAGCTATGTTTCCTCTCATGGGATAGATTTAAACAACTCCAGAGAAACAGGATGAACTCTGACCTCGCAAGCTTTCACAATTCTATTCCAAGAAGTAATTAAATTAATATTCTCATCTTTTCACAGCATTAATTCATTTCTATTTCAGCCTTAAGGGTTTAATAGAATTTATTATTTATTTGCAAAAATATTGTGGATTGTGGAAAAGTATCTTTAAATGAGTTAATATAGGAGGCACTTAGAACAGGGTCTGGCACATATCTGTACCTCCTAAATGTTTGTTATTATTTTTCACAAGACTGAAAACAAAATCTTACCCTGAGGTCTCATAGCACTTGGGCTGTTTATGGTTAATCTTTGGAATGCGTTCTTGTCAACTATTTCTACAGCCCAGCAAGTTAGCATGGAAATATTTTCCCAGAGGGCTAGATGACATTTTCGACTTTTAAGCATGACTTTTGAGGTTATCTTTGATGGTTTATGTTAAAATTCTTTTTTTCCATCTTGAGTTTTAGGGTACAACCAGAGATGTTTTGAAGTAAACCAGCCATTAGGTGTCGCTTTCTTCTCACTGCTTTGGGTTTTAAGAACTATGACCTGAATTAAGATTTTTGCTTTTCTTCTTCTTTTTCTCAATGTCTATAAATAAATAGTCTCTATGTCAAAGCTAAACGGGAAATTTAATTTTAGATTAGTAGATAAGGGATAATACTCAACTCCTTGGAATGATTAAATTTTATGCTTGTTTTTAAGTTGGCCTGACTCAATGTCCCTAGTTGACTAAATTTGGAAATGCCATATTTGTGTTTTTCTTTCTTGCTGAAATTGGCATAGCAATGTTTCTGTACCAGATACTTTTGCCTGGGGACACCTTTTCCCAGGTCAAAGTTCATGGGTTTTATTTGGGTGCTGTGGCACATACCTGTAATTCCTGGGATCAGGGGAAGGCTGAGGCAGGTAGGTGGCAAATGGAGGTCAGTGTGGGCAACGTAGTGAGACCCCATCTCAAAACAAAAAATAAGGGCTGGGGCTGTAGCTCAGAGACAGAGTGCTTGCCTAGCATGTGTGAGGCACTAGGTTCGATCCTTAGCACACATAAAAATGAAACAAATAAAATAAAGTCACGCCGTCCATGTACAACTACAAAAAAAATAAAAATAACCCCCCCAAATAATATGCAAAAATGTGCTTTATATGTGTAATATGAATTGTAATGCATTCTGCTGTCATATATAACATTTTAGAATAAAAAATAAACTTAAAAAATCACAAAAAATAAAAAGTGGGTCAGGCATGTGGCTTAGTAGTAGAGTGCCCTGGGTTTAATCTCTCATGCCACCAAAAAAAAAAAAAAAATCATGGATTTCTAATCTAGTGATCACTGAGTAAAATACCTATCTTTCAGATACCTTTTAGAGTTGCTCTTTCAGAAAGCTTCTATTGTCTTCCTCCTTCCCAACACTGCTTAGGAAAATCCCTGTACTTACCTGTATTAGCATTTAAAAACACTGTGTTGAAACAGTTTGTTCACTTATTTTTCATACCTATTGAACCTTAAGTAACCTTGAGAATGTGGATTCTTTTCAAGTCTTCTTTGTTGCCTAGCATTCTTGCCCAGAGTCTATTTTCAACAAGTATTTGTTGGACAAATTAATAAGTAATCAAATAAGGCAGAAAAACCATTTAGGGATGCTCTCCTTGCCTGCAGCATACCCTCCAGCTCCCATCTCTTTCCCTTTTCTGAGCTGACCATGTAAAGACTTGTTTTGAAATGTTAAGTAGTAGTTTCCCTGGCATAACAGTTAACAGGAGCTTTCTTCAGCAAGAGGCAGAGTTTGGGCAGTCCTGTTTTCACTTGGCTTAGTTCCCTCTGCCCATCTTTCATCTGGGCATTTCGTTTTAGCGCATACAATATTATCTTCTAGCCATGGCAGCTAGAATTGCTACGGAGGCCAGGAATTGCTCATCAAAAGAGTTGCTTGAATCTTTGACACCAGAACCTTAACAAATAAAAAGATGAGGATAATTTTAAGTTAAGGTGATTTTTTTTTTTTTTGCTTGCAATTTAATCGTTCTATTGCTCCACTTTGTAGAAATTGGGAGACTTGGCCTCATGCTGATGCTGGTTTTATGTTCTGAAGGGGAATTTTCTCACTTACAATACTTACAGTTCTCTGATATTTAAAAAAATTTTTTTTTAGTTGTAGATGGACATAATGTCTTTATTTTACTTATTTACTTATTTTATGTGTTGCTGCGGATCAAACCCAGTGCCTCACGCATGCGAGGCAAGCGCTTAACCACTGAGCTACAACCCCAGCCCACGTTCCATGATATTTTGAACCAATTTACAAACCAATCAGGAAAACTTGAGATCACTCTTCCCCATTTTGCAAGATTGTGGGTGAAAGGGCTGAAATACTAAGGAAAAGAAACCTGGAGCCAAGAAGGCTGATGCCATTGGTGCATTAGAAAGGGTAACCCTAATGCTAAGAAGCCCAAGAGGGGGAAGCCAAGCCCCACTGCAGCTGAAACCCAATCCTGATTAAAGAAATGGGAGATGCTTCCCATCTGCTGTGTATTTGGGAAAGACCATGTAGGAGGGGAAGTACTCAGCTGCTAAATCCAAGTTGAAAAGAAGAAGGAGGAGAAGGTTCTTGCTACTGTCACAAAAGCAGTTGGTGGTGACAAGAATGGTGGTACCAGAATGATCAAGCTCTGCAAAATGCCTAGACACTATCCTACTGAAAATGTGTCACGAAAGCTCTTGAGCTACGTCAAAACAAACAAACAAACAAACAAACAAACAAACAAACAAAAAAACCCCAGTCAGCCAGTGAGAAACCTGTGTGCAGCATCATTCCTGGGACCATGTTGATGACCCTTACTGGGCACCATGGAGGCAAGAGCTGAGCAGTGGCTTGCTCCTTGTGGCTGGACCTTTTGCCCTCAATTGAGTTCCTCTGTGTAGAACACACCAGAAATTTGTTATCACCACCTCCACAGAGATTGATATCAGCAACGTGAAAATCCCCAAACACCTCACCAGCACAAGGTTGATCAGAAAGCTCTGCACTCACAAGTTTTACCCCAGAGCAAAGCTATTCCTCAGCTGCATGCAATCGGTTTTTGCTCTAAAAAATGGAATTTATCCTTACAAAATGGTGTTCTAAATTTCTTACTGAGAACCTAATTAAATAACGGATACATTTTAAAAAACTTGAGTTCAGAAATACCACTCTTTAATATAATTTATCCTATGGAGTTCAATAAATTAAAACAAAATGTAAATGACCACCTTAGATCTCTAGTGTTGGTATACATAGCTGATTAAAGTCATTTATAAAGCCATTAAAATAGACACTGTCATAGCAAATAAAGTCCATGGCATGGGCACATTAGGTGCTGTCATCATATGGTATGTCACCTGTGATATTATCTGATTCTTTAACCCTAAAGTGAATGGTGCTCACTTTTTTGGTAAATGCTATAGTCAGATCAAGGTGGGCTAAAGTTAAAAAAGAGTACTTTAGGCCATGTGTAGTGAAATATGCCTGTAATCCTAGCAGCTCTGGAGGCTGAGGCAGGAGGATTGCAAGTTCAAAGCCAGGCTCAGCAACTTAGTGAGCTTCTAAGTAACTTAGTGCTGGGGATGTGGCTTGGTGGTTAAGTGCCCCTGGGTTCAATCCCTGAATCCAGAACAAAGCAAAGCAAAGCAAAGCAAAATAGTACTTCAAACCTTCTGGAGGTTCTATCACTGTTGGGCTTCCTCAGAAGCAGCAGCTTTAACAGCAATGGAAATGATAAGATGAATAAATATTAAGCAGAAGATATAAAACTAGAAATAAGATATTATTTTTATTTATATTTGTAGTTGTGTATGGACAGGAGGACTTTGTTTTATTTGTTCATTTTTTATGTGGTGCTGAGGATCAAACTCAGTACCTCACACATGCTAAGCAAGTGCTCTGCCACTGAGCTACAGTTCCAGCCCCTAGAAATAAGATATTCTTGAATTGGATTCTAAAACCATGATTGACAGTTGTCTTAGTCCATTTGTACTACTATAACAAAATACCTGAGACTGAGTAATTTATAAAGAATGGAAATTCTTACTATTGTTCATAGTCTTGGAGGCTGGGAAGTTTACAATCAAAGTTTAGCATCTGGTGAGGGGACTGCTCCATTGATGGCACTTTATAGTGGCGTCCTGGTATGGAGGATGGTGGAGTGACAAAAGGACCTAACTAATTCCCTCCAGCCCTTATATAAGGTGCTAATCCATTCATGAGGGCAAAACCTGTATGGCTTATTCACTCTTTAAAGGTCCCACCTTTTAATGGCATCACAATGTAGATTGTTTCCACATTAATTTTGGAGGGGAAATAAAGATTCAAATCATAGAAGCAGTATGTTTTCTTTTTTTCCAAACTGCTATGTGTATCTGATATGAGTTCTTTGAAACTTATTTCTTTGGTGGTCATAAGTCTTTGCTCCACTGAAAAACTATGACTATCAAAAATTGTTTGCAACCCTGAGTCTTAGAATGTGTCCAAACTTTATGAAGTGCTCATCCAATATAATAGGATAAAATGTACACAGATGTCCCAAATGAAGAACAAACAGGTAACTTGTTACTTTACATAACCAATCTCTCATCATGTTTTTACCCCTTCTGATGTGGAAGGGGGAGGAAGACCCCTTAATAACCTTGTGTTATTTTGTAAGGTTTGCCATGATAAAAATGCCTTAGATTGGATGGCTTAACAACAGAAATCTATTTTCAAACAGTTTTGGAGGTTGGAAGTCCAAGGTCAAGGTGTTGGCAGGATTGGTATCTGCCAAGGCCTCTCCTCTTGGCTTTGCAGAAAGCCACCTGCTCTGCGCGTGCTTACATGGTTTTCCCTAGGTGCACATGAACCTGGGTTCAGATTTCTTCTACTTATAATACCAGTCAGATTGAATTGGGGCCCACACTTAGGGCCTCAAGTTAACCAGCTCTTTAAAGGGCGTATCTTCAAATACAGTCACATTTAGAAGTTCTTGGAGTTGGGATTTCAAGTTATGAAGTTTTTGAGGGGAGCCGTATCACTGGTCAGTTAAAAGTAACCCATATTCTTCATTTTTAAAATGACCTCTTTCTGTTAAAAGTCATTAATTTTAACCTTTCTACCTCTCAGGGGGTTTCTCCTCATTTCTTCTTCCCAGTATTGTGTCTGAATTCAGCAGAAGCTTAGTATCTGGATGAGAGCAGGAGAAAGGGCCTTTGCCCTCTGCCTCTTGAAGGCTCCACCGAATGGTCTCTCACCTCGATAACCAGGCATCCATGGAGGGCTGCCTGGACCCTCGTTCCTGGTCATTCCCTGGATGTCCACTGATAATGACCATGGGATATGCCTTTATCTCTGCAGATGAGGTCTCTGCATATTCTAGACTTTTCTGTGGATCTCAGATCTTTTCCAACCATTGTGTGGGACTGAACTGAATGAAGAGATTATTGGGTGTCTTTAATGGAAACCAAGGCATAATCTGGTGAATTCTTGTAGTTTATCTGATTTCTTTCATTGTCTTTGAGCTGTTTTACAATTTTGTAAATTGTAAAACAAAACAAAACAAAACCACCTAACAATGCAAATAATTCTTGTCCACAGGAATTGTATCCAGTGCAATACAATTTTTTATTGCCCTGTGGGTAGACCCATTTTAGATCTATTTGTGAATATTTATTGCCATATATATGTGCAAAAGTATAAATGTATTTTATACATGTACATATATAAAATCTTTGAATTCTCCTTTGAACCAATTGTAACATTTTTCTGGGTCCCTCATTAATGAATGAATTAAATACAATTTTTGACAGATGTTCAGTTTATATTTGTATGGTTATCATTATTGTACCTTCTTTTAAAAATAAATAAAATTATCCTTTAACAAGTATATTGTTTTCAGAATTTCCTTGTTTCTCACAGGGGCATATGTAAATTTCAGGTGTGCTCATGTCACCAATGACTGATGTGATATCCCTGGCTCATCTAACTAGCCAGGCATGGAGATTTGGAGGTGTCTTTTGGGGTGACTGATTTCTATCAGGTTGTGGTCCACGAAGGTGGTATGTGGGCTTTAATTTCTTTCTCTGAATCCCTTTCCACTTCCTTCTGCCCGTTGTCTGCTTCTTGAGCTTTTTTTTCATTCACCTGCACAAAAAAACCACTTTGGTGTCATAATCTGCATACTCCCTGCCTTATTTCTCATAGTTAGATTCTATATCTGGACTGAAAACTCTTCTGATAGGAAGAAGAAAGATTTTTAAGACTTAAAAAAAATCCATTTGTCCTATGATGAAGCCTGTTGTTTCAGTTATATTCAAATGTAATCTAAAACTTAAAGTTGACTTCTTTTAGGTAATTAATACCATTGATTCAATGATTGTGATTTAAAAAAATATTTTTAAAATATTTAATAGTACTGAGTATTTGGTATAATATATAATGCAATGCATTCTTTGGTGCTGGATAAAATACTTCTATAACAACATATGAAATCATTGCTATATCTCATAATTACTTCATGTTCTGGGAAAAAGTGCTTTGTTAACACTGTAAGTCTACCTTATTCACAGCAAAGGTCAGTCCAGTGCCCTGGTTTTCTATTGCTTTCCTGGAACTTCTTTTTCTTTTACAAGCTTCTGGCTTTTTCTTTAATCACATTTACCCGAGTCATCTGTTTTTATGCATTTTTTCCTTCCATGAGTTGACCTCCTCCTTTTTATTTTTAGTTGGTTTGATTTCCCATATATAAGCATTTTTTATACTTGATGGTGTGCTGCTTGAAACAGTCTAAAGAATTGCTTTTTGCTGTTTTTATATAGAGCATATGGTCAACTTTACATCATATATTCCAGCTTTTGCTGAATTCAATATTTAGCCCTTTAATTTATCCAAAACTTACATTTTCTGGCTTGCAACCATCCCTTTCTTCAGTTTATTTACTTAATCTTTTCTTATATCATCAGCCAACTTTTTTGGGGGAGGGAAGTGGGAGGACATTTTCCAAAGAAAATCAAAGGAAGTTTTATTATATAATAAGAATAATGCATTGATCCGACTGTAGGAAGCCACGTTAACTACAGACTTTGGGCCATTGACCAGGACCATTCACTGAAACCTCACTCGCGTTGCACTCAGTTTAATTTCTTCCTTTACAAAACTGGACATTATTAAGATGTTATGAAACTCCAGTGTTTCTCACCCACAGATGAATGTCAAAACTAAAAGTAATCCATAGTTATAATGTCTACTGGCTTAGAACGTGAAGTTTAGAATAAATGATTTTTATGACTTAGCACTTAGTTTTATTGAGGCAGGTAATGTTACTTTCATTGTAAACATGTGGAACCTGAGCCACAGAGAGGTCCAAAATTTCCTAAAGGTCACAGTTTTTTTTTTTTTTTTTGATACCAGGGATTGAACTCAGGGGCACTTGACCACTGAGCCACATCCCCAGCCCTATTTTGTATTTTATTTAGATTCAGGGTCTCACTGAGTTGCTTAGTGCCTCATCTGACCATTGCTGAGGCTAATTTTGAACTTGGCAATTCTTATGTTTCAGCCTCCTGAGCTGCTAGGATTACAGGTGTGTGCCACTGTGCCCAGGTAGGTCACAGTTTTAAATGTTACCTTGGATGTTTTCTAATCAAGTATGATAAAACATGTGAACATGAAAATAAATGTCATGAAGGAAGAAATTTTTTTGAGATGGGGTCTTGCCATGTTGCCCAGGATGGCTCTGAACTCCTGGGTTTAAGTGATCCTCCTGCCTCAGCCTCTTGAGTGCTGGGGCTACAGTTGTGCACCACTGGCCTATCTTATAGTTTTTCTGTTTCCCTGGAAACAGGAGGCATGTCATGTCATGAAGGGCCACATGGGGAAGTACCAGAGTCAGTCAGGAGGAAGGAGGAAGAAGAAAGCAAGTGTGGACAAGAGCCCTTATTGTGGGTCTACAGGAGGGAACAAAGGAGGCAGGGTGAGCAGGCATATGAGTGGCTAATTTGAACAATTTTAGCAGACTCCAATAAGTAGAGAGTGCACCTCATTTTCTTGGGATGATTAGGGCAGAAGAATATGGGCTGGAACAGGAGGGGTGGGAGATATGACCCAGAGGTAGTTTAGATCAATACATTTGGGTTGATAGGTTTGCACATGAAAGGTGCACTTGCAAGGAGATAGCTTCTATCTAAGAATTGGCCAGAGCTGGAGGGGCAATCTCACTCTGCCGGTGAGGCCCCAGATACCAGAGAATCAAGAATACAAGGGGAAAAAAAATATCGTAATCCAGCCACATGGTTACTAAGTGTTGGAACAAGAATTCCTCAGCAATATTTTTATCTAGAAACTTCTGAAGTCCTCTTGGTTGATATTAATGGATTCTAGACAATTCTAAAATAAGACAGGTGTTTGGGCATGGTGGGGTATACCTGTAATTCCAATAACTGGGGAGGCTGAGGCAGGAGGAGGGCATGTTTGAGTCCAGCCTCAGCAACTGTGTGAGATTCTGTCTCAAAATAAAAAAAATAAAAAAGGTCTGGGGATGTAGCTCAGTGGTAAAGCACCCCTGGATTCAGTTCCCACTACCACAAAATAAAACAAAACAATAAAACAAAAACCAAACCAAAACAAAACAAAAACAAATGAATTAAAATGCCTTCTCCTGAATTACTGTGCTTCTATATAACTGACTGGAGAGCTTTAAAACAAAGTTTTGTATTCTGCTCTGAAGTTGTTATTTGGCATTTTTTGGATGGCTGTGATGTACTTGATACATCCTCATACACTGAGGTGGAGGCAGGGACTGGTCCTACTTTCATAGGCTTTGATTGACCTAGACTGTGGTACTCAGCTTGGCCATGATGGACAAAGGCTAACAGATTCACAGCACTTTCAGGTTATGAGGAACACTATAAAAAACAAATCAACATATTTCAATGCAAAATGTAGTGAATCAGTTGTACAAGAACTTTTTATGAATTTATTTAACTCAACTTTAAGCTGGAGTTTTGAGACATTTATGCTTTTCCCAGCTCTACACAAGATGTGATAGGAGAAAAATTGCTCTAATCTCTGCCCCCATTTGGGGGGACCAATGAATAAATTTCAAACTTTGGATGATGCTAAAGACTTTTAAGACTAAAAGTGCCTTGTGAATTTATGTATTTATTTTTTTATCATTTGAAATGTGAATTTAAGTAAAGAAATTCAGGTGGTTTTTAGATGAGGTTATTAAGATTACTTATATTTGGCCTCAGTTGCCTTATGTGTAAAACTGGAATAACTATACTTACTTCTTAGTACTGTTATAGATGTAAGTAAAATCAAATGAAATAATGTTTGTAAAATACTTGGCAGAACTGGATTGTACCTATAAATAAGCAAATATGAGTTCTGAGATTATAATTATCAATGAAGAGGCAGGTACTGAAAGGAACAGTGTGGGGTGAACTTAGGACATCCTCAAGCATCAAATCTAGTCCACCCAAACTTGCTTTTGCACCATGACTCTAATTTTGCGCTGCCCTGCTTGGCGCGGTCTCCTGTGGTTATGGTAGGTGGACTAGACCTTACTCCATGGTTTTTCTATGCTGTGTCTCCTGTTGCTTCCTCCTGCATGAGTGCCTGTCCCGTCTAGCATCCCCCAGCACCCCAGACTCTCCCAATCTGCCTTCTTCAAAGCCGACCACTGGTCACACTTCCTTTACATCTGTTGTGTTTTCCAAATGCAGTCACCCCCGTGTCTGTAAGGGATTGGTTCCAGGACCCCTTCAGATACCAAAATCTGTGGATGCTCAAGACTTTTAAAATAAAATGACACAGTATCCATGCATGTCCTCCAGCATACTTTCAACTCTCTCTAGATTATTTATAATACCTAATACAATGTAAGTGCTGTTAGATACTTGGTGTGTTATTGAGGGAGTAATGAAAGGGAGTAATGAAAATTCTGTGCATGTTGAGTACAAACATAACATTTTTTTCCCAAATATTTCCGGTCCTCACTGGTTGAGTGAACGGATGTGGAAGTCATGGATATGGAGGGTCCACTGTGTTACTGAGCACCTGTAACACCGCCTTTCATGCTCTGGTTTAAATATCTACCTTCCCTTATAAGTTCCTTAGTGACAAGAAACCATTCTGCTGTGTCCTCAGTGTCAAACAAGCTTTTGTTAAATAGATGTAAGAAGTGCTAAGAAACCTGGAACAGAGAGTGACTTCTTAGCAGAAGCGGCTTGGACTTCTGAAGATAATCTGACAAACAATAAGGGATTCTTAATTAGGAGTGTGATGTGATGGTCATAGTGTATTGGAAACTTTCTTCTGGAAATGCATGTTGTAGGTGACATGGGAACAATAAGTGGAGAGACCAGTACCCTGGTGAGGGCCTGGCCTTGCTGTGGAATTGGGAAGGGTGATTCTGGAGACACTGTAGAGGCTATTACCACTTGGAATCAAATGAGAAGAAAAGGTCAAGTGTTTCTCATCTAATGGTCTGGTTTGTGTCTGGCTTTGTCATGCTAGCTTGTGATTTTGGGAAATTTACTTACGTTTCTGTGCCTCACTTTTCTTGGTTTCAAAATGAGAGTAAAAACCACCTCAGAGGGTGATTAAATAAAATAATACACTTAAGGATGAGGAAATCTAACAGTTAATAGATGCTATATAAGTTAATTTGAACATATTTTAAAGAGTTTGTATTATAGTTCAGATATTTTTCAGTGATAAGGCAAAACCATTTTTGTTGTTTATTTGTGTGAAGGGATTAGAGGGGGGCTGGAGAGCCAGATGTGCTACGTTGTAATGTTCCAGGAAATGAATTGTCTGAGGAAATTTATTAAAATTTGGGGATAATGCAGTGTCATCAGTGTCAGGGTCAATGCGTACATAAGCTGTGTAAATACCACAGAGAGGAGGTGATTGAGCCTAATGCGGAGGAGAGAGTTTCAGAGGGGATCAGACTAGAAGTTTTAAAATGATGCAACGGAAAATCTTTCTTTCTTTCTTAAAAATATGACACAACTGTAAACAGTGCACCACAGCTGGAGCTCTCCAGGTCCACTCTAAGAAAGTTCTGTGATCCTTTGGTCAGTAGCACAGAGCAGTATGGGCAAGGGAGTCCAAGGACCTTAAGATGTCAGAGTAGAGTCCAGATAATGGCTCTGCCCCCAGTGACAGAAGGGCACGGTCAGAGTAAACAGTGGGTGGGTAATGCAGAATGTTCTACAATGGCAAGAGAAGAAATGTGTTTACCTAAAGGGAAACTGGGAAAATCAGAGTAGATGATTGAAAGAAAATTTCTTTAAGAAAAATTTACCTTTATTTAATCAAAAGGCAAGGCACTTTTCTTTAGGTTTTCCCTTAGATTTCCGATAAGAACTGTCTGAATTCTAACATTTGGAATTACATGATTTGGTTTGGTAAAACTTTTACTTTAAGCACAGGAGGAACCTTCAAATGCCATTCCCACAGCTTCAAAGCAAAAAGTAGTTTCTACTTCCTTGAACCTTTATGTCTACTCCTATTATTATCATGATTAATTAGCTTTGTAAGTGGTTTTGCCTAATTAAAAAATTTCTGCACAGCAAGGAAAAAAGAGTGTGAAGAGAAAGCCTACAGAATGGGAGAAGATTTTTACCAGCTACTCTTCCAACAGGGGTTAAAATCCAGAATATATAAAGAATTTTAAAAAATCTAACACTGAAGGGGCTGGGGCTGTAGTTCAGTGGCAGAGCATTGCCTTGCACATGTGAGGCACTGGGTTCAATCCTCAGAAATGTATGAAAATAGATAATCAAAAAATAAATATATTAAAAAATTTAACAATGAAAAAACTAATAATGCACTCAATAAATGGGTGAAAGATTTAAAGAGATATTTCTCAAAAGAAAAATACAAATGGCCAACAAATACATGAAAAAATGTTCAACATTCTTAGCATCAGGAAAATGCAAATTAAAACTACATTGAGATTTCATCTCACACCAGTCAGAATAGCAATCATCAAGAATAATAAAAAAAATTGCTGGTGAGGATGTGGGGTAAAAGACACTTAAACGTTGTCAATGGGATTGCAAATTATCACAATCACTTTGGAAAGCATTATGAAGATTACTCAAAAGACTAGGAATGGGACCACCATTTGACCCAGCCATCCTACTTCTTGGAATCTATCCAAAAATAATGGAAATTAGGATACTACAGTAATATAGGCACATGGGCACATTTATAGCAACACAATTAACAATAACCAAGTTATGGAACCAAACTAAGTGTCCGTCAATGGATGAATAGATAAAGAAAATATGGTATGTATACACACTGGATCTTTACTCAGCCATAAAGAACAATGAAATAATGTCATTTGCTGGGAAGTGGACGAGACCAGAGAATATCATGCTACGTGAAATAAGCCAGTCTCAGAAAGTCAGGTGTCAAATGTTTTCTCTCATATGTAGAAGCTAGAGAAAAAAAAGGAATTAAAAACAGGGACCTCTCAAAAACAGAAGAGAGAGTAATAGAGTAGAGCTGGGGATAAAGCAGGAGGGAAGAGGAGAGGAAATGGGAAAGAAGTGGGGAGTTAGGCTGATCAAATTATGCATGTGCGAACATACAACAGTGCATTCTGCTTCTACATGTAACTATAGTGCACCGGTTAAAAATAAATAAGTAAATAAATGGAAGGAAGACCAATAGAGCAGATTTAGGGGATGAAGGGAGGCAGGAGAAGAGGGAAAGGGGAAAAACTGGGGACTGAAATTGAGCAAGCTTTTATGTGAATATGTATGAAAATGAATCCCAGCATAGTTATAATGCACTCATAAAAATGTTTAAAAAGAAGTGGTTTTACCTAGGAGGAACCTGGATAATGGTCTCTTCATTTATACATTTTTTCATTGCAAATGTACATCTGTCCATAATGCTATGTATTACACGTAGTCAGTAGGTATATTCTATATGTGTCTGACCATCATGGAACATCTTTACAACAAAAACAAAAAAAAAACACCTCTTTCCCCCTTCCTCTTTCTCTTCTACTTTTAAAAATATTCTTTTTCATTTTAGTCAAGTTAAGGTTTTTTTTTAAGTCCCATATACTTTGAATAATTCTAAAGAGCTGATATAGGTACCTTCTCTCTCATGATGCAGGATGCAGAAAGGATATTAACTAGCAAAATTACAACATCCTCATTTTTTATTCATCAAAAAGGGCAATAGCTGGGTGCAGCGGTGCATGCTTGTAATCTCAGTGGCTCGGGAGGCTGAAGCAGGAGGATTGAGAGTTCAAAGCCAGCCTCAGCAAAAGTGAGGTGCTAAGCAACTCAGAGATACCCTGTCTCTATACAAAATAGGACTGAAGATGTGGCTCAGTGGTTGATTGCCCCTGAGTTCAATCCCTGGTACCTAAATAAATAATTAAATAAATAAAAGATCAATAGCAATGGCTCTTTTGAGTTGTTGTAGACTGAAATCTTATTGGTGCATTGTAGGCTAGGTCCCACTGCCCTGTTTTTCTTCAGATAACTGATGTGCTCATGACACCTCTCTCCCTGTCCAACTTTTGAACTGTTTCCTCTGTAGCTGCTCACCCTGCCTGCTCTTTCTAGGGAGCGCCCCAGTGAAAACACACTTAGCTCATTTTCTTGGAACCCTACTCTTTGCTAGGAAATGAAAGTGCACACAGCCCAGATGTCATGGCTTTCCTTCCTCAGCTGTGAGTGTTCTGACAGGGAATTTCAATGGCCTAAGCCAATGGAAGCAAATAGGGATTTGGGGGCATAAGGTCAAGTCAGAGTGGCAGAAGAGATTATGACAGGGAAGCTCTTCTAAGCTTTTCTGGGTTATAATATACACATATGCCCTTTCCACATGTAAGACAGACCAGCCTACTTGAAAATAAAAAAAGAAACATCCATTTAGCAATGTCATCTAAATTTATTTTTGTGTCTTTTAGAAAGTCTCCTAAAGATGAATGTTATTTTAAAATAGGAAATATAACTGTTGTATATTTTCCTTTCTTGGGATCAAAGTTTCAGTTGTTAAGGGTTAAGGGTTCTGTCACCTTTTCTAGGACTGTGTGGCTGGAGGGTACTGTCACATATGATAGAAGAATAAATCATGGGTTAAAGTTTAAAAAAAATTCAGGACACTTCTCATGGACCTAATTATTTCTGAAACAGTTCTCCAGTAACACAACAAGGGTTTGGTAGTGAGAAAAGAGGTTTCAAATTTGTTTGACTTTTCTTCTTTGCTTCTTGGGGTAAGTTTTGTTTTTTAAAGGAATACCCTGACATTTTACATGATCTTTAAGAAAACTTGTCAAATTAATATAACAAAGACTGCTAATGCATAATTACATCGGAAACCTTGGACATTTCCTATAGATTTCAAGTATTGGATAAGCTCAAACATATTCTGTGCAAAAGACTTTCTTCATGGAATTTAAACTACTTCATGATTTAGAAGCCAAAGAAAAGCTTACAGTCATTTGCTTAAAGATGGACTAGGAATGAATACGTAGAAATAGTGCTTCCTATCCCAACTTCATCCCATTTTACATCGATTTTTCCCTTACATAACAGACATGACATTTAAATATTTCCCTAATGTTATTGGCATAATCAACTCTGTCAAAGAGCCATATGGTTTATGCAAAAACAAAGACAATCTTGGAACACCGACACATGTAAGCTTAATTTAAAAAGCCTGTGAAAATAGTGGAAAGCAGATGGAGAATTGTCACAGAAATCATCAACACTTAGAGGAAGAAAAATGTTACTTTGGGGTCATAGTCATTTCCCCAGGAATGGCCAGACATGTAAGGTTTTATTCCTACTTGCTTGTCAGTAATAAAAATAGTGTTGGCATATAAATATTTTAAAAATTATCTATGGTTGCATAATGCTTTCACTATATCTGAATTCATTGTAAGTATGCACATTTTCATTGGAAAATGAAAATCTTTTAAATTATTCAGTAGTGGGAGAGAATTTAACTATTATTTACCACTATTTTAAATCAGAAATGTTCTTTTCCATTTTTCTGAATGAAAGGATGGTTTTTGTTCTTTTTTTTTGATAGATTTTTTTTTATCAATAGAATACTTAGTCTCAGAGTTAGTCTTTAAAGGAAGATAACTCAATATTTCATTTATTGATTAATCATGCTGTCAAAAAGAGGCTTATATTTGAATAGCTCAATAAAAATAATTAAAAAATGTTTAGGCCAGATTCTTTATTAGACATTATAATTGCTAGGCACTGCTCTTTACAATAGTTTAATTGTAAAGTTTAAAAATCCCAGTAGGAAGCATTTGTGCTGCTCATTTTGCATCAATGATTATTTACTACCTAATTGTTTTATAAATTCATTACCATGCCCTTTGTAAAAACCAATAACTACATTCTCATTCTCCTTTCTTCTGAAGCAGTTTTATTGCTGTGGTTCTGAAGAAATAGACTAATCAAACGTGAGAAAGGATTAGAGTTGGGGCCAAAGGGAATTTGGAACATCAACATAACATTTAATAAAGTGTGAAATTGAATGAATGTTGTTTTTGACCTTGAAAATGAAATATACAGAATAAAAACATAAATACCAATATTCTACTTTGTAATAGAAATTCATAAAAATTTGTTCATTTTCAAAACACTAAAATACAAAGAAATTCAATGGGAATTTAAAATGAGAACGTTGGAATCAAAGTAGAACCATGATCAATTTTTAAAAGAATGAAGATGGATTAGCTTCTAAATAGTGTTTTCTTTTATCTTTCTTATTTATTTCTTTTTCTTTTTCTTCTTCTTTTTTTTTTAGACTTGAATGGCAATTGCTTTCTACAATTGTGTTATGGCTACCATGGCTGTTAAGAAATGAAAAATGGATTTCTGAAATCCAATGAAGTCTGGTCTCATCAGCACCAAAATCATATCTAGAAAGAAAAAAACACGGACGTAAGAGGATGGCAAGAAAGAAAAACCAGGAAAAAAAATGGGAAAAAAGTGGTACAGTTGAATTTTTGAGAATAAATTAGCCTTAGACACCCATCACTGGTGAATGGGCAGTGGCTTAGTTGGCTCCTGCAGTATGGGTTGTGGATCCCTAACTTGTTGTGTGTAATTAAAACCTAATATTCTTCTTTTGTGAAATGTTTTGGGAATTAAAAATAATAAATGTTTGTTGAAATATAACATACTGTGTGAATCAGATTTTCATTGAGGTGACTAAAATACCTGAACAGAACAACTTAAAGGAGGAAGAGTTTATTTTGATCTCACAGTTTCAAAGGTCTCAGTCTACAGATGACTGATTTCATTGCTGTGGGTTCAAAATGAGGCCAAGCATCATGACAGAAGGGCATGGCGTAAACTCTTTCAAGCCATGCCGCCAGTGACCTTACTCCTCCTGCCATGCCCCACCTGCCTACAGTTATCACCTAGTACAGTAGTCCTTTCAAAATTATTACTCAATCAAATTGATTGATCTCCTAATTAGGTTATAGTTCTCACAATCTAATCATTTTATGTCCTGTATTCACAAGGAGCTTTTGGGGACTACCTCATTTCTAAACTGTAACAGGGACATACAGAAAAGTGCAGGACCCTAGTCCATAGCTCAATCAATTTCCACAAAATGAAGTCACTCATTCCACAATATCATGAGAAGCCCAGGGTCCACACTGGCGTGACCTTCCAGGCATTGCAGCCTAAATGTAGCTACCACCTGCGCTTCTAAACCATAGAATAGTTAAGTCTGTTTCTGTTCATTAACTCTTTTTTTAAAAAATTTTTTATTGTTGGTTGTTCAAAACATTACATAGTTCTTGATATATCACATTTCACACTTTGATTCAAGTGGGTTATGAACTCCCATTTTTACCCCGTATACAGATTGCAGAATCACATCAGTTACACATCCATTGATTTACATATTGCCATACTAGTGTCTGTTGTATTCTGCTGCCTTTCCTATCCTCTACTATCCCCCCTCCCCTCCCCTCCCCTCCCCTCCCCTCTTCTCTCTCTACCCCCTCTACTGTCATTCATTTCTCCCCCTTGTATTATTTTTCCCTTTCCCCTCACTTCCTCTTGTATGTACTTTTGTATAACCCTGAGGTTCTCCTTCCATTTCCATGCAATTTCCCTTCTCTCTCCCTTTCCCTCCCACCTCTCATCCCTGTTTAATGTTAATCTTCTTCTCATGCTCTTTGTCCCTACTCTGTTCTTAGTTACTCTCCTTATATCAAAGAAGACATTTGGCATTTGTTTTTTAGGGATTGGCTAGCTTCACTTAGCATAATCTGCTCTAATGCCATCCATTTCCCTGCAAATTCTATGATTTTGTCATTTTTTAATGCAGAGTAATACTCCATTGTGTATAAATGCCACATTTTTTTATCCATTCATCTATTTAAGGGCATCTAGGTTGGTTCCACAGTCTTGCTATTGTGAATTGTGCTGCTATGAACATCGATGTAGCAGTGTCCCTGTAGCATGCTCTTTTTAGGTCTTTAGGGAATAGACCAAGAAGGGGAATAGCTGGGTCAAATGGTGGCTCCATTCCCAGCTTTCCAAGAAATCTCCATACTGCTTTCCAAATTGGCTGCACCAATTTGCAGTCCCACCAGCAATGTACAAGTGTACCCTTTTCCCCACATCCTCACCAGCACTTGTTGTTTGACTTCATAATGGCTGCCAATCTTACTGGAGTGAGATGGTATCTTAGGGTGGTGTTGATTTGCATTTCTCTGACAGCTAGAGATGGTGAGCATTTTTTCATGTACTTGTTGATTGACTGAATGTCCTCCTCTGAGAAGTGTCTGTTCAGGTCCTTGGCCCATTTGTTGATTGGGTTGTTTGTTCTCTTATCGTCTAATTTTTTGAGTTCTTTGTATACTCTGGATATTAGGGCTCTATCTGAAGTGTGAGGAGTAAAGATTTGTTCCCAGGGTGTAGGCTCCCTATTTACCTCTCTTATTTCTTTTGCTGAGAAAAAACTTTTTAGTTTGAGTAAGTCCCATTTGTTGATTCTAGTTATTAACTTTTGTGCTATGGGTGTCCTATTGAGGAATTTGGAGCCTGACCCCACCGAATGTAGATCGCAGCCAACTTTTTCTTCTATCAGACGGTGTGTCTCTGATTTGATATCAAGCTCCTTGATCCATTTTGAATTAACTTTTGTGCATGGTAAGAGAAAGGGATTCAGTTTCATTTTGTTGCATATGGATTTCCAGTTTTCCCAGCACCATTTGTTGAAGATGCTATCCTTCCTCCATTGCATGCTTTTAGCCCCTTTATCAAATATAAGATAGTTGTAGTTTTGTGGATTGGTTTCTGTGTCCTCTATTCTGTACCATTGGTCCACCTGCCTGTTTTGGTACCAGTACCATGCTGTTTTTGTTACTATTGCTCTGTAGTATAGTTTGAAGTCTGGTATCGCTATACCGCCTGATTCACACTTCCTGCTTAGCATTGTTTTTGCTATTCTGGGAAGTTTATTTTTCCATATGAATTTCATGATTGCTTTCTCTATTTCTACAAGAAATGCCATTGGTATTTTGATTGGCATTGCATTAAACCTATAGAGAACTTTTGGTAATATCGCCATTTTGATGATGTTAGTTCTGCCTATCCATGAACAGGGTATATTTTTCCATCTTCTAAGATCTTCTTCTATTTCTCTCTTTAGGGTTCTGTAGTTTTCATTGTATAAGTCTTTCACCTCTTTTGTTAGGTTGATTCCCAAGTATTTTATTTTTTTTGAAGATATTGTGAATGGAGTGGTTGTCCTCATTTCCATTTCAGAGGATTTGTCGCTGATATACAGGAATGCCTTTGATTTATGCGTGTTGATTTTATATCCTGCCACTTTGCTGAATTCATTTATTAGCTCTAATAGTTTCTTTGTAGACCCTTTTGGGTCTGCTAGGTATAGAATCATGTCACCTGAAAATAGTGATAATTTAAGTTCTTCTTTTCCTATTTTTATGCCTTTAATTTTTTTTCATCTGTCTAATTGATCTGGCCAGTGTTTCGAGAACTATGTTGAACAGAAGTGGAGAGAGAGGGCATCCCTGTCTTGTTCCAGATTTTAGAGGGAATGCCTTCAATTTTTCTCCATTCAGAATGATGCTAGCCTGAGGCTTAGCATAGATTGCTTTTACAATATTGAGGTATGTTCCTGTTATCCCTAGTTTTTCTAGAGTTTTGAACATAAAGGGATGCTGTACTTTGTCGAATGCTTTTTCCGCATCTATCGAGATGATCATATGGTTCTTATTTTTAAGTCTATTGATGTGGTGAATAACATTTATTGATTTCCGTATATTGAACCAGCCTTGCATCCCAGGGATGAATCCTACTTGATCATGGTGCACAATTTTTTTGATATGTTTTTGTATCCGATTCGCCAGAATTTTATTGAGGATTTTTGCATCTAGGTTCATTAGAGATATTGGTCTGTAGTTTTCTTTCTTTGAAGTGTCTTTGTCTGGTTTAGGTATCAGGGTGATGTTGGCCTCGTAGAATGAATTTGGAAGTTCTCCCTCTTTTTCTATTTCCTGAAGTAGCTTGAAAAGTATTGGTATTAGTTCCTCTTTAAAGGTTTTGTAAAACTCTGCTGTATTCCCATCCGGTCCTGGGCTTTTCTTAGTTGGTAGTCTTTTGATGGTTTCTTCTATTTCCTCAATTGATATTGGTCTGTTTAGGTTGTCTATATCCTCCTGACTCAATCTGGGCAGATCATATGACTTAAGAAATTTATCGATGCCTTCACTATCTTCTAATTTATTGGAGTATAAGGATTCAAAATAATTTTTGATTATCTTCTCTATTTCTGAAGTGTCTGTTGTGATATTGCCTTTTTCATCCTGTATGCTAGTAATTTGAGTTCTCTCTCTTCTTCTCTTCGCTAGCATGGCTAAGGGTCTGTTGATTTTGTTTATTTTTTCAAAGAACCAACTTTTAGTTTTGTCAATTTTTTCAATTGTTTCTTTTGTTTCAATTTCATTAATTTCAGCTCTGATTTTAATTATTTCTTGCCTTCTACTTCTTTTGCTGTTGTTTTGCTCTTCTTTTTCTTGGATTTTGAGATGAAGTATGAGATCATTTATTTGTTGTTTTTTTCTTTTTTTAAGGAATGAACTCCACGCAATGAATTTTCCTCTTAGAACTGCTTTCAATGTGTCCCATAGATTCCGATATGTTGTGTCTGTGTTTTCATTTATCTCTAAGAATTTTTTAATTTCCTCCTTGATGTCTTCTATAACCCATTGATCATTCAGTAACCTATTGTTCATTCTCCAAGTGATGTATGCTTTTTCCTTCCTTCTTTTATCGTTGATTTTCAGTTTCATTCCATTATGATCAGATAAGATGCATGGTATTATCTCTACTCCTTTATATTGTCTAAGAGTTGCCCTGTGACATAATATATGATCTATTTTTGAGAAGGATCCATGTGCTGCTGAGAAACAATTGTAACTGCTTGATGTTGTGTGGTATATTCTATATATGTCAATTAAGTCTAGGTTATTAATTGTGTTATTGAGTTCTATAGTTTCCTTATTCAACTTTTGTTTGGAAGATCTGTCCAGTGGCGAGAGAGGTGTGTTGAAGTCTCCCATGATTATTGTATGGTGGTCTATTAGACTCTTGAACTTGAGAAGAGTTTGTTTGACGAACATAGCTGCACCATTGTTTGGGGCATATATATTTATGATTGTTATGTCTTGTTGGTGTATGGTTCCCTTGAGCAGTATGTAGTGTCCCTCTTTATCCCTTTTGATTAACTTTGGCTTGAAATCTATTTTATTTGATATGAGTATGGACACTCCTGCTTGTTTCCGAAGTCCATATGAGTGATATGATTTTTCCCAACCTTTCACCTTCAGCCTATGTATGTCTTTTCCTATCAAATGCGTCTCCTGTAGGCAGCATATTGTTGGGTCTTGTTTTGTGATCCATTCTACTGGTGAGTTTAAGCCATTAACATTTAGGGTTATTATTGAGATATGGGTTGTTCTTCCAGCCATATTTGTTTATTTCTGTTACTAAACATGGTTTGTTTTCCTCTTTGATTATTTTCCCCCCCTTTACTGTCCTACCTCCCACTGTTGGTTTTCATTGTTATTTTCCATTTCCTCTTCCTGTAATGTTTTGCCGAGGATGTTTTGAAGAGATGGTTTTCTAGCTGCAAATTCTTTAAACTTTTGTTTATCGTGGAAGGTTTTAATTTCATCTTCCATCCTGAAGCTTAATTTCGCTGGATACACAATTCTTGGTTGGAACCCATTTTCTTTCATTGTTTGAAATATGTTATTCCAGGATCTTCTAGCTTTCAGAGTCTGTGTTGAAAGATCAGCTGTTATCCTGATTGGCTTACCCCTAAATGTAATCTGCTTCCTTTCTCTTGTAGCTTTTAAAATTCTCTCCTTATTCTGTATGTTGGGCATCTTCATTATAATGTGTCTAGGTGTGGATCTCTTATGTTTGCAAATTCGGCGTCCTGTAGGCTTCTAGGATTTGGGATTCTGTCTAATTCTTCACGTCTGGGAAGTTTTCTCGTATTATTTCATTGAATAGATTGCTCATTCCTTTGGTTTGAAACTCTATCCCTTCCTGTATCCCAATGACTCTTAAGTTTGGTCTCTTAATGTTATCCCATATTTCTTGGATGTTCTGCTCATGGTTTCTTAACAGTCTTGCTGTCTATGTTCTTTTCAAGTTGAAATACTTTATCTTCATTGTCTGTTGTTCTATCTTCTAAGTGTTCTACTCTGCTTGTAGTATTCTCCATTGAGTTTTTAAGTTGGTTTATTGCTTCCTGCATTTCTAGGATTTCTGTTTGTTTGTTTTTTATAACCTCTATCTCCCTGTATAGTTGATCCTTTGCTTCCTGGATTTGTTTGTGTAATTCATTGTCAAAATGATCTTTCATTGTCTGATTTTGCTGTCTAATGTCTTCCTTGATACTCCAGATCATCTGAAGCATATATATCCTGAATTCTTTATCTGACATTCCATCTGCTGCAGCTGTTACCTCTTCTAAAGTTGAGTTGACCTGCATTGCTTGTGGTCCTTTCTTTCCTTGTCTTTTCATACTGCTTGCGTTTCTTTCTGCTTGGTGAAACTGTTGTGTTTTTGAAATGTTTTTTTCTCCTATATATTTATATTGCTCTTGTATATTTGAAAAGTCTCCCTTGCAGGGTCGGGCGGCGGTCTGCCTACCTTGCAGGCGCAGGCGGCGGCTCTGCTCTCTCCTTACTCCAATTGGGGTGTCGTGACTACCAGGCCAGCAGGTCACTGGGCCTGTTCCAGTCACGGGCGGCGGCTCTGTTCTGCCCCTACTCCAATTGGGGTGATGAGTGTACCACGCTGGCAGGCCACTGGGCCTGATCTGCCGGTCGGTTGCAGGTCTGCCTACCCTGCAGGCGCGGCGGCAGCTCTGCTCTGCCCCTACTCCAAATGGGGTGATGTGTCTGTCGCACCGGCAGGCCACTGGGCCTGCCCCGCTGGTCAGTCGCAGGTCTGCCCACCTTTCGGGCACGGGTGGCGGCTCTGCTCTGCTCCTACTCCAATTGGGGTGTCGTGACTACCACGCTGGCAGGTTGCTGGGCCTGTTCCTGGCACGGGTGGCGACTCTGCTCTGCCACTACTCCAATTGGGGTGACGTGTGTACCACGCCGGCAGTCTCCTGGGCCTGATCCGCCGGTCTGTCGCAGGTCTGCCTACCTTGCAGGCGCGGGCAGCGGCTCTGCCCTGCCCCTCCTACCATGCCTGCAGACCGCTGGGCCTGATCTGCAGGTTGGTCGCAGGTCTGCCCACCCTGCGGGCACGGGTGGCGGTTCCGCTCCACCCCCACTCCAATTGGGGTCACGTGACCACCACACCGGCGGGGCCTGATCCGGCCGCGGGCGAAGGCTCTGCTCTGCCCCTACTCCAGTTGGGGTGACGTGTTTACCATGCTGGCAGGCTGCTGGGCCTGACCTGCCAGTCTGTCGCAGGTCTGCTTACCTTGCAGGCGCGGGCGGCGGCTCTGCCCCGCCCCTCCTACCACACCCGTGTACCACTGGGTCGCGTGTCTGCCCACCTTGCGGGCGCGGGTGGCGGCTCCGCTCTGCCCCCTCTCCAATTGGGGTCACGCGATCACCGCGCTGGCGAGCCGCTGGGCCTGCTCCGGGCGCGGGCGGCTGCCCGGCTCCTCCCCTCTGGCTTGACGACAAATCGAGAGAGACTCGGGTGTCTGTGCCTCACCCTCCCTACCAGGAGAGCAACTGTTTCTGTCGTGGCTGGTATTGATGAAGTTCTCTCCTCCGCCGCTTTCTGATAACATCAGATCTCTGCCATGTTGGTATCCTATGCGAATGGCAGCATTTCGTTCCCTTTGCCGGGTAACCAAAGCAACGGGTGAGTCCTGACCGGCCCTCAGCAGGACCCGGACCGAGAAGCAGTTTCCGCGGGCTCCTTAGCCCTGGGCCAGGGCAGTTCCAGGAGCCGGAACTTGGCCGCTCCGTGTTCGGTGTATGCTCTGATAAGAGCAGTCTCCAAGAAGCAGTTTCCGCGGGCTCCTTAGCCCTGGGCCAGGGCAGTTCCGGGAGCCGGAACTCTGCCGCTCCGTGCTCGGTGTATGCTCTGATAAGAGCAGGCTCCAAGAAGCACTCAGGCACTGAGCCTGAGTAATCTGTCTGCAAGCCGCAGGCGAATGGCAGCCTGAAATTACCTGTTCTATGGCTGAATGCGCTGCGGTCAGTCGAAAACAGGGATGGTGATGTCAGCTCTCCAAGATGGTGGCCGCCGGCCTCCTCTGTGGTCTGACCGGTGTGGAGAACCGAAATGGACCACTTCCTTCCCCCATCTCGAACCCAGAATTCAGCACTGAGTACGGTGCTTGCACGGCTGACAGAAACTGCAGCGCTGTATCCCTGTGCCACTATCTCCTCCTCGTTTCCCAGCGCGCGCTGCAGACTCTATCCGCGGGGAGATTTGCTGAATAAGCAGTGTTACCCTCCGTGCGACAAATCTCTCGCGTTTGAGTCCCCGTAGCCGATCCTCGTGCCATGGAAATCCTTCCTCCAGGTTCCGGAGCACCCCACTATTGCTGGAAATTCCTAACAAGATAGCCTTTAGCCGTCCTGACTTGTCATACTCCCACACAGTGACGCGGCACACGGGGGCAATGCAGTCCCCTCGCCGCCATCTTCCGTTTTCACCTAATTTTTTTTTTTTAAGATGGGGTCTCCCTATATAGCCTATGCTAGTCTCAAGCTCCTGAGCTTAAGTTAGTCTCCTACTTCAACCTCCTAAATAGCTGGGATCACACCCAATTGTTACTTCTTAATGATGACTCTGATGAATAGAAGTTCTTAATTTTAACAGTAAAATTTACTAATTTTGTTTCTTTTCTGGCTAGTGCTTTTTGTATTCTCTTTAAGGAATTTTTGCCTGATTGTGGGTATAGTTTAGTGGTAAACTGCTTGCTTAATGTGTGTGAAGCTCTGGGTTTAATCCCTAGTACCAAGTAAATAAATAAAAATAAAACATCTTTGCCTCTTCAAAGGTCATGGAAATAATGTCTTCCAGAGTCCCTTATGTTTTGGCTTTCACTTTTAGATCTACAATACATCCAGAACTGAGACAATGCTCAAGATTCTCATTTTTAGATATGGATATTCATTTGGCTAATATAACTGACCCAAAGCACTGACTACAAAGATATTTTTATAACTCTGAGTCTTCTAGTTCATGAGTATAATCTCCTCTCCCAGTAGCATTTTGTAATTTTTAGATGTTACACATCACTTATTGGATTTATTTCTAAGTAATTGATGCTTTTAAAATGCTCTTTTCCAGTTTCATTTTCTAAATGCTTTTTTTCAGTATATGCAATAATGTATTATAGAGTCATGCTGTTTTGAGAATAGGAGGGTTTTAATAAAGAACCAATATTATGTAGAATATTGACTATTAATGATATACCTATTCAAAAGATAATAATGAGAGCAACACCCCAAATCCTCCACTGTCCTCAGCCTTTGCTTGATTATGGTTCTTATTCTGCACTGAGACAAACACATAACAATTTCTTTTCCAAGAGACACTAAAGGTGGACCTGAGGCCTTTTGCATGATTGCCCAGATTCTTTAAGAGTCACTGCCATTTTCAGCTGTAGCCTGATACAAGTTGATAGATGTATCATTGGTGACATGATGATCAGTGACTGGCTCTTGGCAACCAACTAGAACTTTTTTGTAGTTTCTTTTCCTTTTTTGCCTGAGGCAGAAATTACTTTTCTGTACTAGAAAGTCTACAGTTTTTTTTCTGTCGAAGAGAAAAGATCAAAGCTTCATTTCCATATCTGTGATCCTCCTTTGTTTTAAATATGAGATTTCCTTTCTATCCACTTCCTTTCCTTCCCACAGAAGGGTTGGAAGTGCAAGTTTGTAAATATAATATTTGTTTCATTTTAGTATTTATGTTGTAAGTATTTACTGATTGTATTAAGTCTATATTTTAATCCATTTTTTAAATTAATGTATCTTGGGAATTACCTGCATCAGAAGTGGCCATGGTACTTGTTAAAAAATGCAGATTTCTTAGCTTCTCTCTGGCTCTAGGAATCAGCAGTTCTGGAGGTGGGATTTAGGAAATGTATTTTGCAAATATCATGCTGGCTAAGTCTTCTGCAATATTTACTTAAGTCATTTGTATAAGATGCTGGTATATTCCAAATGTGTTTTATAATGTAGCCTGTCTTTCTTTTTTTTCTTCCTTCCTTCCAGATAGTGACAAGTGTTAGGGAGGACTTAGCAAAGTTCAGTCCTATATGCTCAATAATGGTTTCTTTTGTGTCTATGAATGATGCTGTGCACCTCCTGTCAGCAGGTGGTGTCCCTTCTTTTTGGCCAAGGTGGTTCTAGGTGGTGTTGGTCTGGTCCCTGTGTGACGTTTAGCCTAACATTGCTTGCTCAGTCTATGACTGCAGAACAACCATTAATTTCTTTTTCCTTCTTTTTACTCTGTAGAAAGAAAATTATTATTTACATCCAAAATTAATACAATTATGGATTAGCATCCTGAAATTGGAGAAATCATTTGGCATTTGTTTTTTTGGGATTGGCTAATTTCACTTAGCATTATATTATCCAGCTCTGTCTATTTACCTGAAAATGCCATGAATTTATTCTCTTTTAATGGTGAATAATATTTTCTCTGATTTAAGGATGCTGATCCATAGTAAGCCGTGGGGGTGGGGGCATGGGAGCATTTCATGAACTCTAGATAGAGCCAAGGGGAAAAGGAGAAGCAGGGCGGGGGGAAGGTTTGGGGGAGGGTGAAGATTGTCAGCTCCAGAGTTCTTGTTATAGATGATCCTAATTCTGAATTATTCTTCCCAATATTTTTTGATAACATCCCACCATCCAGATATACTCCCTGGAAATTGGACAAAGGCTAAAATCAATACCAAGACACTGGATATACCTCCAACTAAATTGACCAAATCTTTGTGTTCATTCACTCATTCAGCACCTGGTCTGTAACTTCCACTTATTGCAATGGTGGTGAGCTAGCAACTGGCTACTGTAGTTGAGCATTCACATCAAGTATCTATAAATGCAAAAGGAATCATGGGTAAAATGTGACAAATGGTTCCTTATTACTGTTAATGGAATATTTAATTTACCCTAAAAGATAGTTGCAAAAGTTTTTTTTTTTCAATTTAGTATTTTGAGTTTTCTCATTGAATCCAATATATACTATGGAAACTTAGGGGAAAAAAAGAAATGAAAGGATTTATCAAAGGATTGATATGATGGGCATTCTGTGGGCAATAAATGAATGTCATGAACAAAAAAATTAATACAAAATATACTATACTGAAAACTACTAGGAATAAAAGTAAGTAATTAAAAAGAAACATTTGTATTAATGACCATAAACATGAAGTGATATCAGAGGATTTCAGAAACATTCTCTTTCTCTTATCTGTGACTCTGGACTTCGTCAAGGAGGGGAAGAGGAGGCGAGCAAGGGGTGGAAGGGCTTTGCTATTCTCATTGTGTGATGGCAGCTTCTGTTTCCTCATTTGTGAAATGAGAATAAGAAGAACCCACTTTATTCAGTTGGAAGAATTAGTGCACGAAAGCACTGACCACAGTACCTGGCTCATCATAAATAGTTGTTTTCATTACTGTAGCAAGTTTTGGGATGTGTCTGACTCAGAGATTTGAGAATATGCCTGTCTTAGTGCCAGACATGAAGCAGTGCAGAACAGAAGGCAGGAGGACTCCTGGACAGGAATCATGATGTTGCACTTGTGTACCATGTTAGATCTTTCTGTGTCAATATCATGATGCTGAGATGGAGGGGATGTCGCCTTACTTCACTACTCCAAGAAACTGGGACTGTGGGACAGAATGAAAAGTTCAGTTTCAAAGGTGAAAGCAGCTGAGGCGCTCAGGCCAATGGTACTTGACTCCAGTGTCCTGTTCAGCATGCTGCCGAGGGCCCCAGTCTGGATGACAGCTTCTTGGGTAACCAGAGGTCCCATCTGATTTGGCGTTGCTAAGATATGATCTCAAATATTCTGTTTGTCTGATATACCTATTAAATCAGGCAAATTAAAGAAAAGGATAACATTTCTTGACTCCTGAGAAATCACAATGATGATTGCTCATGATATTCTCTGTGATCTGAGGGGTATGATGATTAAAAGAATCGGGAGTTTTTTCTCTTCCCAAAAAATAAAATAAAATAAAATAATTAATTATGCTAAGCAAAGTAAGCCAATCTCAAAAAACTAAAGGCCGAATATTTTCTCTGATTAGTGGATGCTGATCCTATGATGGGGGGTGTGGGGTATGGGAAGAATGGAGGAACTTTGGTTTGGGCAAAGGGGAGGGTGGGGAGAGGATATGGCTGTAGGAAAGATGGTGGAATGAAATGGACATTAGGTACATGTATGATTACTCTAGGTACATGCATGATTGCATGAACGGTGCGTCTCTATGTCCTGTACAATCAGAGAACTGAAATGTTGGGCTCCATTTGTGTACAATGAACTGAATGCATTCTGCTGTCATTCTAACTAAGTAGAACAAATAAAAATAATAATAATAAAAAAGTATCCAAATTAAAAACAACCACAAAAAGACATTATTAAGGGGGAATACTTGTATTAATAACAATTATTCTAAACAAATAAACAAACAAATAAGCCTAATAAATGACCCATTGTTTTGAGGCAATTTATTCTGATTAATCAAAGCTGTACATGAAGAGGCCCTAAGAAATGCCATTTAAGGGATAGAAATAATTCCACATAAAAATCCATGCTTCTTTGAGTGGTGAATCATTCCACAAACATCCAGTGGTTGAAACGGGAGGAAGTAAGAGATAGTAAAGTGCTCTTATTGGCAAGTTAAAAACTGCTAGTTCTCTACTAAGAAATGCTCAGGTTTAATCCTTGCCTCACTTTTCTCTGTGAAGGTAGGTGAAGAGCTTGTTGTAAATGGCACCCAGATCCCTGTTCAGGACTGAGGAACTTATTCCCCATTTGGCTCCCCTTTGATGAGGAAAGTCATCCTGCCAAGGTCATGTCCCCGCTCCACAGTAGCCTGCTTCCAGTGACTGGTATATTGTATAGTCTGGTATAAATACCCAATTCCTAGTCCAGCTCCAAACAACCCTCAGTGATTCCAGCCTCAGAGGTACGGAGGTTGATCTGGAGTTGGCATCTCAGCTCTCTTTCCAATCCTGCTTCATTGCTTTACACTATAGTTATCAACCACTCCCCACTTAGCTTTCTAAATGCCGATCTCTGACCCAAAGCTTGTGTCCCATGGAATCTGACCTGCAGCAACAGGAAACTAAGGAGGTTCATTCTCGTAGTTGTGGGTAAACTCACAATTTGTGTATGTTGTATGTTTGTTTAAATATTAAAAAGCATAGTAATGATCTGAGGTATAGAATACTAAAAGAAACTCTACATAGTTAAACCCATTATTCTGCATAATGAAAATACATTAATTAAAAGCAGAGAGACTCTATAAATTTAGGAGTTACTTAGACCACTCGTTCTTAAACTTGGGATATGTATCAGGATCTCTAGAAGGGGGTGTTTTATTTTCCTTTTTAAAAGTTTGATTTCCCAAGTCTTATTCCAGCTTTTATGAATCATGATCTTTAGAGGACTGACCCAAGATTAAAAAAAAAATAATTTCCTGGCAGTTCTGATGAAGCTAGTCTATGGATCAGTGTTTAAAATGACTGACGAAGAAAAAAATATTTTTAGATGAAAAAAAATTTAACCCTAAATATCTGTGCTCCATTTTTTGCTGTATTTTAACACATATTGAAGATCAAGGTTCTGTAGAACACAAAGGCATATATAAAGGGCTGGGCAAATGGAATGAATGAGGGAACAAACTTGCCACCTTCATGGGGGTTAATGACCTTCTCTCTTGCGGAGGTAGACATGGCTAATAACCCATGGCACATTTAGGCAAGTATTACCAGACTCCATGACCAACACAAGGAAAAAATTCCTGCTAGAGCTACCGCACAAAGCCCAGATTGCCTTCAGGAAGCACTAGCGGGTTTCCCATCATTTGCGGTTATTCAAGCAGAGTATGGCCTATTGTTCTGGCTATGGGGATTTCTTCACAGAGAGAAGTTTAACTAAATAGTCTGGAACAATCTATGATGCAAGAGACAGACAGGGAATTTATGTCTTTGGTTGGGATGGGGGAGGACAATTTCAATAGGAATGCTTAAGTAAGGCCTGAGAGTTTTTAGTTATGATTTTTAGGAGATCAACCTTGGATTAGGGCATGACCCTTGCTAAGCTTCTTGTCAAAAATGAATGAATGCTGTGATAGTCTACTAGTTAAGCGGAAAATAACTCTGGTCAATCTCATATGGAAAGAATAATATAGAAAGGCTGTGGTGTGTGTGTGTGTGTATGTGTGTGTGTGTGTGTGTGTGTGTGTGTGTGTGTGAGAGAGAGAGAGAGAGAGAGAGAGAGAGAGAGAGAGAGAGAGAGATTCATTGGTGTCTTTCCACCCTATATCCTGGACAGTTCACACAAAGTCAGGGTCCTTTGGGACTCTAACTGGGAGAGTAGAGCTGTTTTTTGTAATGAAATTCAATCCTTTTGGTTCTAGAGATGAACTCAGAACAAAAATAGGATTATATGGTCTTATAGAATAACTTAATACAGGTCACAGTGGGGTAAGTTTCATATATGTAATTGAATCTTTTTATGAATGGCATTCCTTAATGAATTTTTAATAGAAGATATAGTGTTTTCATTTCACAGTAGTAAAAGGGAGAATTGCTTCATGAACATTTTAATAGAGAATCTATATATTGAAAACTTGCTGCTTTGCTCAAGCGATTATTATATTGTTCTTCCCCCAAAGCAGATGGTCTATCTGTATTGAACCTCAAGGTGTTGCCCTTAAAGTCTACAATGTTGAAATTATGTGAATGAATATGAGAATTAAAAAAATATGCTTGGGAAAAAAACCATCAGGGGAGGAATATATTATTGGGGTAATTTTTGAAGGCAATTATTTGATCATTTTGATTGAGCTCAGTGATCAGGAAACAAAGTGTGGTATATTGGAAAGGAAAAAAAAATGGTAATTTTGGAATTGGTATTGTTCCCACTGACTTCTTGTGTGATCATCAATGAGCCTCTTTTCTCCTTTAGTATTGCAGTTCCTCAACTGTTCAATGTTGGGATAGCCAATCTTCAGAACATTTTCAGTTGTAAAGTAGAATCTCACATAACTCATGGGCAAACCTGCTTTTTTGGTTCTATTACATGTGAACAAAAAGATATGAATTCATTCTCTTAACCACTGTTGCAAAAGATGGTATGTCACAGAGTTCCTGTGTAGATTAAGGAGATAATGTATTTAAGGTAATTAACATAGTGACTAGAAAATGCACAATGAATGTGATTTTTAGATTGTCTATAATATAAAATTCCCTGGACAGATTTTCCCTCAACTCTATTATCTGGTTTTGTCAATTGTAGTGAAAATGAACCTGGGTGTTTTCTAGGCATAATTAATATTCCTAAATGGATGGTTCAATTTTTCTGGTAGTTATGAAAAATGTGAAATTATAGCTAAGGTCCCAGTTGTCAAGGCTTTGTCTGAAGTTTAAGAAATTTCTCTGGTACTTCTCTGATTATATTTGTGCATAAAATATTGTCACTTATGTGCAAATACATGGTCATTCATATACACATATAAAACATTTTTATTTGAAGTTCTTTTTCATTATAAAACTAACTCATAAATACAAAATAAAGCTTAGGAAATAGGAAAAATTCTACCACCCAAACACTGTGGCCATTAACACTAATATTTTAGAATGCTTCTTTCAACATTTATTCCATATTGAAGTTTTAAAAAAACTTAGTTTAAACTATATGGTAGATACAATTTAGAAGTCTGTTTTTATTTTTTTTGCGGGGGGGTGGGGGGTAGCAGGGATTGAACTCAGGGGCACAGGATTGAATCACTGAGCCACATCCCCAGTCCTGTTTTGTACTTCATTCTTAATGCCTCACTTTTGCTGAGGCTGGCTTTGAACTTGTGATCCTCCTGCCTCAGCCTCCAAAGCAGCTGGGATTACAGGGAGGCATGCAACCCTGTGCCTAGTTTAGAAGTCTCTTTTTATCAGCTAATACCATAAGCATGTCTCACAAATTTGATATCTTTACAAACATTTAACATTTTAAAGGACAGAAGACAAAAATCCCTTTGTGTATGGGATTTTATATTCTTAGAATTGATAAAAATAAAGATAATTCACTACAAACTACATAGCATATTAGAATGTGGAAAGTGTTATCTTCTCCTGAATCTCTCTTATTTAGTTATACTGAGATATAATTTATACAGCAAGGGTGGGAAAGTGCTTGATTGTTTTTATGAGAAAGAGTTTTTAAAAAAAATTTAAAAATTTATTTATTTATTTATTTTAAACAATTGACACTTTTTAAATTCACATTGTTTCTGAGAAAGAGTTTTAACTATTGATTGAACAGCTTTAATGATTACAGAATCACTCAGACTTTCTATCAACTCTATTTCACATTATATTCTAATTTATTCTAATTTTCTCTATTAAATTTTAACCCTATAAGTTAGTCATTATAATAAAAATGTTATTAATTATTTTCACACTATTGCTAAAATAGTTTGAATGTTACCCTGTCCTTAAATGGAAACATTTATCTTATAAACCAGAGTGGCTGATTTTGTTTTTTAGCAAAAATTACTTCCATTTACATTTATTGTAGTTACTAATATCTTTACATTTATTTCTTCCATTTAATTTTGAACTTCTTATTTGGTCTGCTTTATTTCTTTTTTTTCCCCTCCATTCTTGTTTACTTTTAGATTAAGTTATTTTTCTTTATTATTATTTCCCTCTCTACTGATAGGGATATTATATACTTTATTACAATCTTTTTGTATAATCCTTCTGTTCAGTCCACTGATACATCACAAGCACATAGAACATTGCTTGTTAGGAGGAATTCAATAAATATTTGTTGGTAAGAATGTATGGATGGGCTGGGGATATGGCTCAAGCGGTAGCGCGCTTGCCTGGCATGCGTGTGGCCTGGGTTCGATCCTCAGCACCACATACAAAGATGTATAAAATAAATATTAAAAAATTAAATATTAAAAAATTCTCTCTCTCTCTCTTAAAAAAAAAGAGTGTATGGATTAGGATTTTTGTTTGTTCTAGAAATTCTCCTATATGGTTATCATAAAGATAGAGCTCTTTCTTTTCTTCTATCTAAATTACATTTTTTCCTTTCACAGTGAGGCCATATCCATATAAAATTGATTTTGTGTGTGAAATAAAGTAAGAAGTTACTATCATTTTCTCACATTCTTTCCCTTCTACAGAATACAATACCATTGTCCTGGACAATATGAAGACTTGGAATAATTAAATTTTGATCAACTTCCTTATTATTAAAAATGATATTTTCATTTTGTTTGATATTTAAATTCTATCTTAATATTTTAATCCTGCAATTAGATATTATTGCTGTTGATTTATACAATGCTTTTTCAGAGTGATCTCATGTTTACCATACCTTTGATTGCTGGATGTTATGGTTTGGATGTGAGGTGTCTGCCAAAAGCTCACTTGTGAGATAGTGCAAGAAAATTCAGAGGAGAAATGATTGGGTTGTAAGAATCTTAACCTAATCAGTGAATTAATCCCCTGATAGGGATTAACTGAGTGATAACTGAAGTGGTAGGGTGTGTCTGGAGGAGTTGGGAATTGGGGCGTGACTCTGGGTATACATTTGTATATGGCAAGTGGACTTTCTCTGCTTCCTGATCACCAAGTAAACTGTTTCTTTCCACACTCTTTTGCCATGATATCCTTTCTCACCTTGAGCCCTGAGGAATGGAGTCAGCTGTCCATAGACTTAGACCTCTGAAACTGTGAGCCCTCAAACAAACTTTTCTTCCTTTACAGTTGTTCTGGTTGGGTCTTTCACTCATAGCAATGAAAAAGCTGACTAGAACACTGGAATATTTTACATCTCAGGTCTTCTCTAAGGAGTTATTTTCATAAATTACATGTTTTAGACATTCTCTAGTGATGTATGTTGATGATACATTTTAATTTCAACTTTATTTATTTATTTATTTTGGTACTGGGACTAAACCCATGGGTGCTTTACCACTGAGCTAACTCCCCAGTTCTTCTTATTTTTTATTTTGAGGCAGGTCTTACTACTAAGTTGTTGAGAATCTTGCTAAGTTGCTGAGGCTGACCTCAAGCTTGTGATCCTCCTGTCTCAGTCTATTGGATTGCTGGAATTACATGTACCACTGCTCATGACTTCAACTTCATTCTTGAAGGATAGTATTGAGAATATAATTCTTACTGAAAATTGTTCTTTTAGGTATTTTTGCTTTTATTGTTACTCCTGAGAGATTAATAATTAGTATGTCGTTCTGTTGTAGATAATCTATTTTGTTTTTTTTCTCCCTGGTGGGTTGTAAGCTCTTCTCTTTGTTTTTGGTGTGTTATAATTATGCTTTTAAGTAATAAAATATTGCTTTTTATTTTCTCTCTAGTTTGTCTTGAAACTTTAGATTGGACCCAGGGCCTCATGCAGAGTAGGCACACACTCTACCACTGAGCTACCCCAGCCCTATATTTCCTACTTCTTAAATTGTCTTTAGTTTTTCATCTCATGGTTACTTTGTGATATACTCTGTGTATTTTCTTCTTCTCTATTATCCCCGTTTCTTAATTATTTTTCTTTTCATATTTTCCATCTGAGAAATTCATCTGAATTTTTTTTTTCCAAAAATTTTCTAGTTTTCTGATTCTCTTTTCAGCTTTTTTACTGTACAGTTTAACCTGACATTAAGTTGCTGATTTAATTTTTAATAATTCTGTCTTTAAATCCACCTGGTCAATTTTGGTGGTCAATTGTTTCATCATTTTTGTTTTCAATGCATTATTTTATTTCTTATTATATGTATCTGTTTTTATTCTGTATCTGATCATTCTAATATATGCAGTTGTTGCATATTTAATCCTATATTCTCTTGATTTTGCTGATTTCTGGTCATCGTTGCTTATTTCTCCTTTCTTCTGTGCTATTCATTGTTGAGTGTGAAACCTTGAAATTTTATTTTTGGAAATTTGAGAAATGAGTTTAGATGTGTTTCTCCAGTGATATTGTGTTTGCTTTTGCCAGGGACCTAGAGGGCACTACTAACCTAAGTTTACTTTAAGTTTAATTTTAGTTTGGAGTTTTCCCAATGGCACAAGTAATGGAAATTCTGATTCTGATTCCATCCAAGGGAGGGCCTGAAACTATGAAATCTCAGGTGAGAACTTCTATCACTCTTCTCCCAGAGTCAAGGCTATACCCACACATTATTTATTGTATCTCTTTGTAAGGCTTTCCCTCTCATTTACTTTTTCATGTCCTTATTCAGGATTTTCTGATCTGATTCCCCACTTTGTAAAAAATTCAGGCTTTGTCATCTTTTTGTTGTAGGTGAATTTCATTAAAACTAAGTTTCCAGGCCAGTAGGAATCAGTTCACTGGATATCCACTTTCATGGAAGTTCTGGTCTTTTAAATTTCTTTTATTTTTTTTTCCTGCCAGTTCACTAATATATTCGAAAAAAACATGTTTTTGCATGTTATCTAGCTAAAATATTTGGATGAACCCCTGCCCCACAAAACACCCTCTGAATAGCTGAGAAACCACGGGAGAAATGTAATGTTTAAAGGACTACCTTAAAAAATGAGTTCTAGACTTTTCCAGTGTTGATGGAATTGTAAATTAGTAAAGCCACTATGGAAATCAGTATAGAAAAACCTCAAAGGACTAGGCATGGAACCACCATATGACCCAGCTATACTACCCATCAGTATTTATCCTAAAGAATTAAAGTCATCATCCTATAGTAATACTCAAGTTTATAGCAGCACAGTTCACAGTAGCCAAACTATGGAACAAACCCAGGTGTCCATCAACAGATGAATATATAAAAAAATGTAGTGTATATATATACACAATGGAGTTTTATTCGGCCATAAAGAAAAAAATGAAATGATGTCATTTTCGGGGAAACAGATGGAAATATATGTAATTCTGTTAGAAAATAAGCCAAACTCAGAAGGTCAAGAGTCACATGTTTTCTGTCATATGCGGAAGCAGGAGAGGAAAAAGGAAAAGAAAGATGGGAGGGAGGGTATCTCATGAAAATTGAAAGGAGAACAGTAGAGGAAAGGGACCAAGTGGTGGGAGGCAGAGATGGAGGGGGAAAGTGCTGGGGAGTGATACTGACCAAATTATATTGTTATATTGTGTGCACGTACCAATATGTAACAACAAATCCCATCAATATGCATAACTATAATGCACCAATAAAAATGTGGAAATTAAAAAGAGTTCTAGACTCATCTTTGGCATTGTTATGAAACAGCTACTTTTCATGTTCTATAAAATTTTTCAGAGCACAGGAAAAGAATAACCCTAACACAAAACCCATGAAGATAGTTCCAATAAAATGTGTGAGTCAGTTTCATTTGTGCATGTTGATTTAGAAATCTTGAGCAAATTCTATCTACTAGTGTAAAAAATTACAACATTTTAAGTAGAATTTATTTCAAGAACAGAAAAACAACCAGTTATCAGTGAATCTGTCATTATAGTACTCTACATCAAAGGATAAAAATCTATGTTATTAGCTTAATAAAATTACCATGAAAAGATGTTGAGTATGTTTAACACACATTTAGCATGAATACTTAGTACCTGGGGATAGAAAGATTCACAATAAAACAGTTATTTTGCTGTTAGTAATTAACATATTACTACATGGTAAAAATGTGTTTTAGAGCTAAAGAGAAACTATCCAATTGGGAATCTCATTTGAGAATCATCATTTTTATAGTTCAAGATGGGAAAAAAATGGATTTACTAAAGCAGAGGAAGATTATAGTTGGAAAGGAATTAAGAACAGAATATTAGGAGTGGCTATAGTGGTGGGTAGAAACTAAGAAAATATGGTTAAGGAGTTTTATAGGAATCTGGGCAGAACAGCTTCTTGGAAGATGTAATAAGGAGAGTTTTAAGAATAATACCAGGTCAGTTTCCTCTTGCTCTCTCTGCTGTTCTAGCTGGAGGCTTTGCCTTCACCACTGCTCAGCATCTGTACGTCCCCCACAATGGCTGAATGGCAATAGTCTACAAGGAGTAGATGAAGGGGTTGTCCACATTGTCCCTGGCTTGAACTTGCTTCCACCAGGAATTTGCAAGATTGACATCTACACTGAAGATAATATGGAATTGAAGCAAATCAACAAGTCTGCCCCCAGCCAGGCATTTGAGCTGATCTTAATGCCACCATCTTCTATCTCAGAAGTCTAAAGAATTCTTGTTTCTCCAAAGGAGAAAACCCTGTCCTGGAGGAGGTCCAGAAAAAAGTAGAGGCTGCAGAGGAAACAAAGTCTCAGGAGACCCAGGTGCTGAAGCAATTAGGAAAGAAGAAAGAACAAGAGCAAAAAAGTCCCTTGGAGGCTTTGGAGGAAAGCAACAACTTCAGCAAGATGGTGGAACAAGAATTGACCTTGAAAATGGAACAAATTAAGAAAAACTTTGAGGCTAACTAGCTGCTATTATTAAGTATCTTCAGAAAAAGGAGAAGCATGTGTTGGAGGTGCCAGGAACAAGGAACTCCAGGCTGGAGTGACCGGCTAACATCATAGAAGGTGTGAAAGTATAGAAGCGTGGCCCACCAAAAGTAAATCCCCCTGCCTGTACTATAATGGGCTATGTGACATCAGTATGAGAAATGTATGACATGGTTTAAGAAGAACTAATTATCAAAAACAAAACAGAATAAAAAATGTGGAAAAAAATAATACAAGGCCAAATGATGCAAAATATTATGCAGTGGCTGAAAAGGGAGAGGACTGAGGAAAAGCCACTGGGCTTGACTATCAGGAAGTCACCAGTGCCTTTACAGAGGGGCAATTTAGTAGATGTGGGCATAGACTCCAGACTGCAGTTTATTGAGGACTCAAAATGACATATTGTGATTACAGACTTCACCACTGTTTAGTGGTGAAGAATAGGAGAAAAATATGCATGTTAAGGAAAAAAAAATAGACCCCAAGATTTTGTTTCTGTTTTTATTCTTTAAACAGGCAATGGTATTTATAGACTAAAAGGAAAGAAACTTTTGTATGGAGAGATTAAAGATTTTGATGGAATAATGTTTTAGATATTAATAAACTAAAAGGAAGGAAACTTTCAGATGAAGAGATTAAAGACTTTGATAAAATACCACTTTGGAGAATTCAGGAAACCTTAGGGTAAAGAACTAAGTAATAAGAATTAACCTTAGCATGGAAAGAGACATTTTATTATCTGAGAAAGGAAGAAGGGTACAAAGTATGTGTGAGTACACAAAGAAATTTAGGAGAGGGAGGAAGGAGGTTAAAAGAAATAATGCTCAGCCTTGATTTCTGTGAAGTGAGGTCATTTATTGAGATTAAAAATAGCCTTTTGGAGGCTTGAAAAACATAGGATAAGGTCTCCAATTTTCTTTGGGGATGTTTGATAATATGTTAATCAGGATGTTAAAAGATAATTTAGCAGAATTAAGATATGATCCCAAATAACCTTAATCTAGTGATAAGAAACTTAAAATGCAAGGTCGTCTGGAATTTTTTCTTTCTATTTTGGTATCATTATAAACTTTGTAGGTCAGGCCTCCCAGATATCAAACTCTGAGGCATAAATTTGCAAGCAGGAAGATTTTTGGAGTGCTTTCAGGAGTAACACCTGTGGGGAAGAGAAGGCAGTGGGATTTCGCAAAGAGAGCTATTGATTGATAATTGATAGTCATCAACTCCTTCCTCTGTTAATCACTCTCCACGAATGCCATGGCTAAGGGTGCACATTTCCTACATTGAGGAGGGGGCCAGGCTGTTATAAGGCCATGTTGATCTATCACTGCTGCAGGCAGCCCTTGGTAAGAGCATGTGACATTACACAAGGAAGCTCTCTTCAGCTGTGGGCAGTTGCTAGAAAGGTCTCACAGCTGAGGGCTGTTAGGTGGAAGCACTTCCGTCAGCAGGGGGAGGATAAGTCTACAGGCCAGAGGAGATCAGCATCCCGTCTCAGCATGGGCTTTGTCCTGCTCCTTCTGCTGCTCTGACCCTACTTCTTTGTGTAAATTCTGAAAGCAGATCCTCCAGGACTGTGCAGACCACTTTCCGTGAGGAAGGGGAGCTTATCAGAGGTAAGTTAGTTGGGTGAACTGGGGTCCCTATTACTAAGCTTGGCTTGAGTGACAATTGACAGTCATCAACTCCTTCCTGTTTTCCATTGTAGTTTCCTTTCACCCTCCACTTCCACCTTCTCTGGGCTAAGTGGCTTAAATTTTGGGGTACTTAGATCCTCATTCTGAGATATCTGAGTTCCTAATCAGCATGTCCCTTCTAGGCTTAGTGCTGCTCTCATCAATGAACTCTCCCCCACCTTTTTGGTGGTACTGTGGATTGAACCCTTGGCCTCACACATGCTAGGCAAGAACTCAACTACTAAGCTATATCCCCAGCTCTTTATTCCTCATCAATTTTAGCCAAAGAATATTCAGCGATGCCCCACTGGGTCACTTGGATACTTATTATATTCCTTGCTGTCCTACTTCCTTCCTCCTGGTGGTCAGGGACAACTATACTTGAGAGGATGGTAACTGCTCTCTTTGCATATTGCTTCCTTCGCATAAGGGCTCCCAAATGCTTGGGTATCAAGTGTAGATTGAAAATTGTTGGGTCTCCTTTGGAAGTCTGGAACCTGTAAACCTATGGAAAACCAGAGTTGTAAGGCTAAGAAGTACCAGTTCCATGAGAGGTCACTGAAAGTGAAGCAGCCCCTATCTCAACCCCTTCCCTCCCAGACACACCCGTTCTTCCTTTCAGACACAGAGTATAATGGTCACTGATTTGAACCATACAGTGTGTCCTCACAGGTGGGGTCCTATCCTTTCAGAGTATTGTCTCTGAAAAGCTATGACTTTAACAGCCTGTTTGGTTGGCTCTGTTGGTCTGGCTGCTTTTGAGTGGTCTGGTTTATGGTGGGATGGTGGACCCCATTGCTTAACTTATTTTGCTATAAAATGAATTATGTGGAGTTCTGGGGCAGAGGTTTGAATATACTGAAAACCCTCATATGGTGGTAGTGGCTGATGCCCTGTAGGCAAAGAAGTCAAACCTATGCTCATAATATTTGTCTTCTCAGATGAGGTGTTCCTTCCAAAGTGGGAGGAATTCCATGTAGTCAATTGTTTCTCAATTGCCTGGAGTTTCTTTGAGGAATGGTGTTCAATACTGGTAGGCAGTTCCACGTTTTGTGGTAGTAGTGATCAGGTCTGCCCCAATGAATGGGAGGCATCTTACACTTTCATAGTCTCTTTCCACTGTGGCTACTTAATTTTTGCACCTATAATCCAACACTGGCCTGACCAGTGATACGCTAGCTGATTATTAGCTGGTTGACTGTCTTGCTTTGGTTGTTGAATTGTCTTTTCTATGTTGGATGTTCTCTGGAAGGCATTAGTGGTCAATGCAAGGATATTTACACATCATGCCCCTTCCCATAAGTATATCCACATGCCTTTTCCTCTCTATCCTTCAATTTTTCTGCTATCAGCCATTTTACCAATGGGCCAAGGCATTTGCTACTGTCTACTCTCTCTCTTTTTTTTTTTTTCAATTGGCAGAAGGGGGATTTATTGAACCAGCATGCTGGGGCTCCGTGCCCACTCAAGAAGGGAAAGCAGCCCAGAGCCCTGTCTACTCTCTTTCAACAAAAACTATACAACTAGATATACTGCCTGTAGCTCTGCCCATTAGGATTTCCCTTCATTTATATCTTTAAAAGTCATCCTATTAAGCAGTTGCAACCTGTTTTTTCTTTACTCCTATAGTAAGCTGACCATTGTGAATCAAATGCAAGGTTTATTCTTCCATCAATGGTCGTATAGGACAACCATGCAACCATGACATGAACTGAAGCTCTAGTAACAGTGGTGGATGACAAGGGCCTCTGGGGGCACTAATAATATTCCATTGGTCCTCTTGCTCCCAATTGTGGATGTACCACTTCCTGGAACATTTCTGGAACATGATGGTAAGTATATACTATTGTCCATTCTGAATGAATGAGAACTTATGATTTTCCTGTCAGATAAGAATGGAAAAGAACACAGGTACCACATTGATGGCAGATATTATATCATATAATAGAATAACAATTGAAATCAAGGCTACGATTTTGTTGAGTTTGCTAGCCTTCAGGATTTCTTAGCCTCTGAAGGTATTAGACTGATACATTAAAGGAAGATGATGCTGGGAACCATGACCCCTTTAGAATGCACCAATCTCTGCCATTCTCCCAAGAGTGTGACACTTGGCCAAGGAGTGGGCAAGGAAGTTAAGGGGTTTTCACTTGATCCTTTATTCCTCACTACAATAGTGCTTGCTCTTTAGGTGAAGGAACCAATGTTGGCTCTTCAAAATACTGAGTACCTTATGTATTTGAGGATAGAGAAATGACTACTATGTGAGTCCATGCACTCATTGGACCCTTAAGAACTGGAGTGGGTCATGATTGCATTTATTAGCTGGCCCAGAGACCATTCCATCCCTAACAGAATGCAATGACAATGCTGTGATTCCCTGGGTACTAGTGTCATTTCAGACCCCACCCTGTAGTTCTCTAACTATTTCAACGTTTTCCTTTCATCAATATATATTTCCTTTTCCCCAATATATATTTCCTTCAATATATAAGAGTTTGAAGCTACTTTGTGGAAAGACTTGGAGAATCATTGCCTTTTACATTTGTTTCAGAGTCCTTCCTCCTGGAGACCCAGACTCTGCTTCAGTGAATGGTTTTTGAGTTGAAAAACAGGTCAAGGGATTGAGTGTTTTTCCCTGGGGTGGCTTCCCCGAGTGGCTGTTCCTTCATCTTATTATCTATTTATTTTTGGTTGTACAGAGTGAACAATGCACTTGTTGACCTTCTTTACACTTTTCTCTGAGAAATGCATATTTTATTAACCATCCCCATTGTGCTTCCCTAATTTGCCACTAATTATGACAATTATCCACTTTGATAGAGAATCACTACCACCTGACCTCTATTCTTTTGGGATCATATCTTTCTCATTGCTACTAACGAACCTAATTTTGCTACGTCATCTTGAACCATCTCTCCTGATCTGTGGATGAGTGCCACCACCTGGCTTCTCAGTGATGCTGTTGCCTCTCTGACCAAATATTTTATTCCTTTGGTCTTTCTAAGGAGAAAAGTTATGTGGTGGGTTATTTGACTTGTAGTTTATCTACTCCAGCATCCTGTCTTCTTCTACTGTCTGCCATGGGAGTTCTGACAAGCCTACTTTACTAAGTGTGGACCATCGCTTTCTGTAAGTATCTGACAACTGTATTGGCAGCACCTTAACACTTCGTTGAAGGGCACTGCCAGGATCTTAATTCTTATATCCTAGACAAAGCATACCAGCATTGGTAAACTCTTCAAAATGCTCTCCCCAGTCTCCACCTGCCCTCTATTGATTGCTATATTTATTCTCCTGGCTCCTGGCTGTTGAAGTTCCTTTGGGGTGCAATCTTTTCTCCTTTGCCACACCTACCTCTTCTCTGGATGGGAAATGACTTAACTTTATCTATTGATTTATAGCAGGGACAGTGGGGAAAGATCATGAAATGGAGATACTTGTTTATTGCAATAGGTAGGCTTCCATGTTGTCTTTGAGCAAAGAGGAAGCATCTGTCTTTGGCAGTGAGGAGTAGGCCACTTCTGAAGACTTGAAGTCAGAGGAATTTGGGGGTACATAGTACATCAGTCTAGATGACGTGCATCTATCTTAGATTTCTAATCTTTGCCAATCACAGCATTGAATTTAGCAGATTTACCTGTGTTGGGCATTTAACTTTTTTTTTTTTTTGAAGTATGCTAAGTACTGGCCTATTCTTAGGTCTCTCTGTCCTCCAGCATCAGGAGATAAAATTCTCTTTTGATAAGTTTCTGTCGAAGATATCCTTTGACTTTCACACTTATTTTTTCCTTAAACCATGCTTTTTAAAAATTGAGATTCAATTCATATAACATAAAATTTACCATTTACATGTATACAATTCTGTAATTCTATTTTGTTCCAAAAGTTGTATAACTATCTCCACTACTTAATTCCAAAGTATTTTTATCACCTCAGAAAGAAACCCTAAGTATATTAGTGGTTGATGGTCAGGGCTTCCTCCTCTCAATCTCTGAAAACCACTAATCTAGTTTGTGTGTCTACAGATTTCCCTTTCTGGGCATTACATATAAATGTTTTCATACAATATGTGGCCTTTTGTGTTTGACTTTTTTTCACTCAGGATAATATTTTCAAGGTTTATCCACAAAGATTATGTCATTTCTTTATTTTTATGATTGGATAATATTGTACTATATGAATATTGTATGTTTTATTTACACATTCATCAGTTGTTAGTCATTTGAGTTGTTTCTAATTTTTGGCTATTGTAAATAATGCTGCTGTGAACATTGGCCAAGATGTGGTAGGTTTTGTTTTTTATTTGAGTATGTTTTCAATTCTCTTGGGTGTATATCTGTAAGTAGAACTGCTGAATCATATCGTAACACTGTTTGTGACTTTTTGAGGAAATGCAGACTGTTTTCCAAAACATCTGCATGATTTTACATCCCCAAAAGCAATCTACAAGTGTTAGAGTTTTTCCATATCATGATCAACGGTTGCTATTATCTGTTTTTTTTTAATTAAGGTTATTTTAGTGGGTGCTAAGTGGTAGGAAATAGTTTTGATTTGCAGTTCTCCAGTGACCAGTGATGAATAGCATGTACTTATTGTCCTTTTATATATTTTCTTTAAAATGTCTATTCAAGCCCTTTGCCCATTTTTTATTTGGGCTGTTTCTTTTAGTTGTTGAGTTGTAGGTGTTCTTTGGATATTAAACCCTTCTCGGATATGTGATTTGAAAATATTTTCTCCGTGTCTGTGAATCATCTTTTTATTCTCTTCTGATAGTATAGTTTGAGGCACAAAAGTTCTAAGTTTTAATTAAATTTAATTTTTCTATTTTTCTTTTGTTGCCCATGTTGTTGTGGGTTCCTATTTAAGACACCACTGCCAAATCTAAGAGTGTCAAGACTTGCCTCTGTTTTCTTCTAAGAGTTTTATAGTTTTGGTTTTTAAATTTAAGTTTTTGATTCATCTGGAGTTAGTTTTCATATATGGTATGAGGTATGGGTATGATTCTGTTCTTATGTTTGAGGATCCCCAATTGTTCCAACACACCTGCTGCAGGGAATATTCTTCTCTATTGAATGGATTTGGTACTATTGTAAAAAATCAGTCTGCTGTAAGTGCATGGGTTTATTTATGAACTCCATTGATATGTATATCTTTTTGACAGTACTACACTGTTTTGACTACAATATGTTTGTAATACTTTTGAAATTGGGAAGTATAAGTAACTTCAGCACTTAGCTCCCTTGCCATGGATTTTTTTTAATAAAATGTAAAGAACTCTCAACATTAGAACTATCCTTAGCAAAATTTTAAGTTAATACAGTATTATTTAAAAAAAATATTTTTTTAGTTGTAGATGGACACACAAACTTTATTTTTATTTGTTTATCTTTATGTGGTGCTGAGGATCGAACCCAGGGACTCACATGTGCAAGGCAAGTACTCTACCACTGAGCTACAACCCCAACCCTTACAGTATTCTTAACTATAGGTACAATATTGTACAGCAGAACTCTAGGACTGATTTTTATCTTGCACAACTGATTCCCAAGTATTTTATTTTTTTGAGGATATTGTGAATGGGGTGTTTTTCCTCATTTCCATTTCAGAAGTTTTGTCGCTGATATACAGAAATGCCTTTGATTTATGCGTGTTGATTTTATATCCTGCCACTTTGCTGAATTCATTTATTAGTTTTAGTAGTTTCTTTGTAGACCCTTTTGGGTCTTCTAGGTATAGAATCATGTCATCCGAAAATAGTGATAATTTAAGTTCTTCTTTTCCTATTTTGATGCCTTTAATTTCTTTCGTCTGTCTAATTGCTCTGGCCAGTGTTTCGAGAACTATATTGAACAGAAATGGTGAGAGAGGGCATCCCTGTCTTGTTCCAGATTTTAGAGGGAATGCCTTCAATTTTTCTCCATTCAGAATGATGCTATCCTGAGGCTTAGCATAGAAAGCTTTTACAATGTTGAGGTAAGTTTCTGTTATCCCTAGTTTTTCTAATGTTTTGAACATAAAGGGATGCTGTACTTTGTTGAATGCTTTTTCTGCGTCTATCGAGATGATCATATGGTTCTCATCTTTAAGTCTATTGATGTGGTGAATAACATTTATTGATTTCCGTATATTGAAACAGCCTTGCATCCCAGGGATGAATCCTACTTGATCATGGTGCACAATTTTTTTGATATGTTTTTGTATCCGATTTGCCAGAATTTTATTGAGGATTTTTGCATCTAGGTTCATTAGAGATATTGGTCTGTAGTTTTCTTTCTTTGAGGTGTCTTTGCCTGGTTTAGGAATCAGGGTGATGTTGGCCTCATAGAATGAATTTGGAAGAGCTCCCTCTTTTTCTATTTCCTGAAATAACTTGAAAAGTATTGGTATTAATTCTTCTTTAAAGGTTTTGTAAAACTCCGCTGTATACCCATCCGGTCCTGGGCTTTTCTTGGTTGGTAGTCTTTTGATTGCTTCTTCTATTTCATCCATTGATATTGGTCTGTTCAAATTGTGTGTATCCTCCTGACTCAGTCTGGGCAAATCATATGACTTAAGAAATTTATCGATGTCTTCACTATCTTCTATTTTATTGGAATATAGGTTTTCAAAATAATTTCTAATTGTCTTCTGTATTTCTGTAGCATCTGTTGTGATAATGCCTTTTTCATCCCGTATGTTAGTAATTTGAGTTCTCTCTCTTCTTCTCTTCCTTAGCATGGCTAAGGGTCTGTCGATCTTATTTATTTTTTCGAAGAACCAACTTTTAGTTTTGTCAATTTTTTCAATAGTTTCTTTTGTTTCCATTTCGTTGATTTCCTGTCTGATTTTAATTATTTCTTGCCTTCTGCTACATTTGCTGTTGTTTTGCTCTTCCTTTTCTAGGACTTTGAGATGAAGTGTGAGCTCATTTATTTGTTGGTTTTTTCTTTATTTAAGGAATGAACTCCAAGCAATGAATTTCCCTCTTAAAACTGCTTTCATTGTGTCCCATAGATTCCGATATGTTGTGTCTGTATTTTCATTTATCTCTAAGAATTTTTTATTTCCTCCTTTATGTCTTCTGTAACCCATTGATCATTCAGTAACATATTGTTCATTTTCCATGTGATGTAGGATTTTTCCTTCCTTCTTTTATCATTGATTTCCAGTTTCATTCCATTATGATCAGATAAAATGCATGGTATTATCTCCACCCCTTTATATTTACTGAGGGTTGCCCTATGGCATAATATATGGTCTATTTTTGAGAAGGATCCATGTGCTACTGAGAAAAAAGTATATCCACTTGATGATGGTTGATATATTCTATATATGTCAGTTAAGTTTAGGTTATTGATTGTGATATTGAGTTCTATAGTTTCTTTATTCAACTTTTGTTTGGAGGATCTGTCCAATGGTGAGAGAGGTGTGTTGAAGTCACCCATAATTATTGTGTTGTGGTCTATTTGATTCTTGAACTTGAGGAGAGTTTGTTTTATGAACGTTGCAGCACCCTTATTTGGTGCATAAATATTGATAATTGTTATGTCTTGTTGGTGAATGGTTCCTTTTAACAGTATATAATGTCCTTCCTTATCCCTTTTTTAAAAAAATTTTTTATTGTTGGCTGTTCAAAACATTACATAGTTCTTGATATATCATATTTCACACTTTGATTCAAGTGGGTTATGAACTCCCATTTTTACCCCATATACAGATTGCAGAATCACATCAGTTACACATCCATTGATTTACATATTGCCATACTAGTGTCTGTTGTGTTCTGCTGCCTTTCCTATCCTCTAATATCCCCCCTCCCCTCCCCTCCCCTCCCCTCCCCTCTTCTCTCTCTGCCCCCTCTACTGACATTCATTTGTCCACCTTGTATTATTTTTCCCTTTCCCCTCACTTCCTCTTGTATGTACTTTTGTATAACTCTGAGGGTCTCCTTCCATTTCCATGCAATTTCCCTTCTCTCTCCCTTTCCCTCCCACCTCTCATCCCTTTTTAATGTTAATCTTCTTCTCATGCTCTTCCACCCTACTCTGTTCTCAGTTACTCTCCTTATATCAAAAAGACATTTGGCATTTGTTTTTTAGGGATTGGCTAGCTTCACTTAGCATAATCTGCTCTAATGCCATCCATTTCCCTGCAAATTCTATGATTTTGTCATTTTTTAATGCAGAGTAATACTCCATTGTGTATAAATGCCACATTTTTTTTATCCATTCATCTATTGAAGGGCATCTAGGTTGGTTCCACAGTCTTGCTATTGTGAATTGTGCTGCTATGAACATCAATGTAGCAGTGTCCCTGTAGCATCCTCTTTTTAGGTCTTTAGGGAATAGACCGAGAAGGGGAATAGCTGGGTCAAATGGTGGCTCCATTCCCAGCTTTCCAAGAAATCTCCATACTGCTTTCCAAATTGGCTGCACCAATTTGCAGTCCCACCAGCAATGTACAAGTGTACCCTTTTCCCCACATCCTCGCCAGCACTTGTTGTTGTTTGACTTCATAATGGCTGCCAATCTAACTGGCGTGAGATGGTATCTTAGGGTGGTTTTGATTTGCATTTCTCTGACTGCTAGAGATGGTGAGCATTTTTTCATGTACTTGTTGATTGACTGTATGTCCTCCTCTGAGAAGTGTCTGTTCAGGTCCTTGGCCCATTTGTTGATTGGGTTGTTTGTTCTCTTATTGTCTAATTTTTTGAGTTCTTTGTATACTCTGGATATTAGGGCTCTATCTGAAGTGTGAGGAGTAAAGATTTGTTCCCAGGATGTAGGCTCTCTATTTACCTCTCTTATTGTTTCTTTTGCTGAGAAAAAACTTTTTAGTTTGAGTAAGTCCCATTTGTTGATTCTAGTTATTAACTTTTGTGCTATGGGTGTCCTATTGAGGAATTTGGAGCCCGACCTCACAGTATGTAGATTGTAGCCAACTTTTTCTTCTATCAGACGGCGTGTCTCTGATTTGATATCAAGCTCCGTGATCCATTTTGAATTCACTTTTGTGCATGGCGAGAGAAAGGGATTCAGTTTCATTTTGTTGCATATGGATTCCAGTTTTCCCAGCACCATTTGTTGAAGATGCTATCCTTCCTCCATTGCATGCTTTTAGCCCCTTTATCAAATATAAGATAGTTGTAGTTTTGTGGATTGGTTTCTGTGTCCTCTATTCTGTACCATTGGTCCACCCGCCTGTTTTGGTACCAGTACCATGCTGTTTTTGTTACTATTGCTCTGTAGTATAGTTTGAAGTCTGGTATCGCTATACCGCCTGATTCACACTTCCTCCTTAGCATTGTTTTTGCTATTCTGGGTCTTTTATTTTTCCATATGAATTTCATGATTGCTTTCTCTATTACTACAAGAAATGCCATTGGGATTTTGATAGGCATTGCATTAAACCTATAGAGAACTTTTGGTAATATCGCCATTTTGATGATGTTAGTTCTGCCTATCCATGAACAGGGTATATTTTTCCATCTTCTAAGATCTTCTTCTATTTCTCTCTTTAGGGTTCTGTAGTTTTCATTGTATAAGTCTTTCACCTCTTTTGTTAGGTTGATTCCCAAGTATTTTATTTTTTTTGAAGATATTGTGAATGGAGTGGTTGTCCTCATTTCCATTTCAGAGGATTTGTCACTGATATACAGGAATGCCTTTGATTTATGCATGTTGATTTTATATCCTGCCACTTTGCTGAATTCATTTATTAGCTCTAATAGTTTCTTTGTAGACCCTTTTGGGTCTGCTAGGTATAGAATCATGTCATCTGCAAATAGTGATAATTTAAGTTCTTCTTTTCCTATTTTTATGCCTTTAATTTCTTTCATCTGTCTAATTGCTCTGGCCAGTGTTTTGAGAACTATGTTGAACAGAAGTGGTGAGAGAGGGCATCCCTGTCTTGTTCCAGATTTTAGAGGGAATGCCTTCAATTTTACTCCATTCAGAATGATGCTAGCCTTAGGCTTAGCATAGATTGCTTTTACAATATTGAGGTATGTTCCTGTTATCCCTAGTTTTTCTAGAGTTTTGAACATAAAGGGATGCTGTACTTTGTCGAATGCTTTTTCCGCATCTATCGAGATGATCATATGGTTCTTATTTTTAAGTCTATTGATGTGGTGAATAACATTTATTGATTTCCGTATATTGAACCAGCCTTGCATCCCAGGGATGAATCCTACTTGATCATGGTGCACAATTTTTTTGATATGTTTTTGTATCCGATTCGCCAGAATTTTATTGAGGATTTTTGCATCTAGGTTCATTAGAGATATTGGTCTGTAGTTTTCTTTCTTTGAAGTGTCTTTGTCTGGTTTAGGTATCAGGGTGATGTTGGCCTCATAGAATGAATTTGGAAGTTCTCCCTCTTTTTCTATTTCCTGAAGTAGCTTGAAAAGTATTGGTATTAGTTCTTCTTTAAAGGTTTTGTAAAATTCTGCTGTATACCCATCCGGTCCTGGGCTTTTCTTAGTTGGTAGTCTTTTTATGGTTTCTTCTATTTCCTCAGTTGATATTGGTCTGTTTAGGTTGTCTATATCCTCCTGACTCAATCTGGGCAGATCATATGACTTAAGAAATTTATCGATGCCTTCACTGTCTTCTAATTTATTGGAGTATAAGGATTCAAAATAATTTTTGATTATCTTCTGTATATCTGAAGTGTCTGTTGTGATATTGCCTTTTTCGTCCCGTATGCTAGTAATTTGAGTTCTCTCTCTTCTTCTCTTCACTAGCATGGCTAAGGGTCTGTCGATTTTGTTTATTTTTTCAATGAACCAACTTTTAGTTTTGTCAATTTTTTCAATTGTTTCTTTTGTTTCGATTTCATTAATTTCAGCTCTGATTTTAATTATTTCTTGCCTTCTACTTCTTTTGCTGTTGTTTTGCTCTTCTTTTTCTAGGATTTTGAGATGAAGTATGAGATCATTTATTTGTTGGTTTTTTTCTTTTTTTAAGGAATGAACTCCACGCAATGAATTTTCCTCTTAGAACTGCTTTCAATGTGTCCCATAGATTCCGATATGTTGTGTCTGTGTTTTCATTAATCTCTAAGAATTTTTTAATTTCCTCCTTGATGTCTTCTATAACCCATTGATCATTCAGTAACCTATTGTTCATTCTCCAAGTGATGTATGCTTTTTCCTTCCTTCTTTTATCATTGATTTTCCGTTCCATTCCATTATGATCAGATAGGATGCATGGTATTATGTCTACTCCTTTATATTGTGTAAGAGTTGCCCTGTGACATAATATATGATCTATTTTTGAGGAGGATCCATGTGCTGCTGAGAAAAAAGTGTAACTGCTTGATGTTGTGTGGTATATTCTATATATGTCAATTAAGTCTAGGTTATTAATTGTGTTATTGAGTTCTATAGTTTCCTTATTCAACTTTTGTTTGGAAGATCTGTCTAGTGGCGAGAGAGGTGTGTTGAAGTCTCCCATGATTATTGTATGGTGGTCTATTAGACTCTTGAACTTGAGAAGAGTTTGTTTGATGAACATAGCTGCACCATTGTTTGGGGCATATATATTTATGATTGTTATGTCTTGTTGGTGTATGGTTCCCTTGAGCAGTATGTAGTGTCCCTCTTTATCCCTTTTGATTAACTTTGGCTTGAAATCTATTTTATTTGATATGAGTATGGACACTCCTGCTTGTTTCCGAAGTCCATATGAGTGATATGATTTTTCCCAACCTTTCACCTTCAGCCTATGTATGTCTTTTCCTATCAAATGCGTCTCCTGTAGGCAGCATATTGTTGGGTCTTGTTTTGTGATCCATTCTACTAGCCTGTGTCTCTTAATTGGTGAGTTTAAGCCATTAACATTTAGGGTTATTATTGAGATATGGGTTGTTCTTCCAGCCATATTTGTTTATTTCTGTTACTAAACATGGTTTGTTTTCCTCTTTGATTATTTTCCCCCCTTTACTGTCCTATCTCCCACTGTTGGTTTTCATTGTTATTTTCCATTTCCTCTTCCTGTAATGTTTTGCCGAGGATGTTTTGAAGAGATGGTTTTCTAGCTGCAAATTCTTTTAACTTTTGTTTATCGTGGAAGGTTTTAATTTCATCTTCCATCCTGAAGCTTAATTTTGCTGGAAACACAATTCTTGGTTGGAACCCATTTTCTTTCATTGTTTGAAATATGTTATTCCAGGATCTTCTAGCTTTCAGAGTCTGTGTTGAAAGATCAGCTGTTATCCTGATTGGCTTACCCCTAAATGTGATCTGCTTCCTTTCTCTTGTAGCTTTTAAAATTCTCTCCTTATTCTGTATGTTGGGCATCTTCATTATAATGTGTCTAGGTGTGGGTCTCTTATGATTTTGCACATTCGGCGTCCTGTAGGATTCTAGGATTTGGGATTCTGTCTCATTCTTCAAGTCTGGGAAGTTTTCTTGTATTATTTCATTGAATAGATTGCTCATTCCTTTGGTTTGAAACTCTTTCCCTTCCTGTATACCAATGACTCTTAAATTTGGTCTCTTGATGTTATCCCATATTTCTTGGATGTTCTGCTCATGGTTTCTTAATAGTCTTGCTGAGCTGTCTATGTTCTTTTTAAGTTGAAATACTTTCTCTTCATTTTCTGATGTTCTATCTTCTAAGTGTTCTACTCTGCTTGTAGTATTCTTCATTGAGTTTTTAAGTTGGTTTATTGCTTCCTGCATTTCTAGGATTTCTGTTTGTTTGTTTTTTATAACCTCTATCTCCCTGTATAGTTGATCTTTTGCTTCTTGGATTTGTTTATGTAATTCATTGTTGAAGTGATCTTTCATTGTCTGATTTTGCTGTCTGATGTCTTCCTTGAGACTCCAGATCATCTGAAGCATGTATATCCTGAATTCTTTATCTGACATTCCATCTGCTGCAGCTATTACCTCTTCTAACGTTGAGTTGACCTGCATTGCTTGTGGTCCTTTCTTTTCTTGTCTCTTCATACTGTTCGCGTTCCTTTCTACTTGGTGAAACTGTTGTGCTATTGAATTTTCCCCCTATATATTTATATTGGTCTTGTATAGTTGCAAAGTCTCCCTCACAGGCGCGGGTGGCGGCTGTGCCCCTCCTCCAATTGGGGCAATGTGCCTACCACGCCGGCAGGCCGCTGGGCCTGATCTGCCGGTCGGTAGCAGGTCCGCCTACCTTGCAGGCGCGGGCCGAGGCTCTGTCCCTCTGCGGGCCGCTAGGCTTGTTCTGTCGGTGGTTGCAGTTCTGCCTACTTTGCAGGCGCAGGCAGCGGCACTGCCCCTCTGCAGGCCTCTGGGGCTGTTCTGCCAGTGGGTCGCACGTCCGCCTAACTTTCAGGCGCGGGGGGGGGCGGCTCTACCCTTACTCAGGCCACTGGGCCTGTTCTGTCTGTCGGTTGCAGGTCTGGCCTGTTCTGTTGGTGGTCACAGTTCCGTCTACCTTGCAGGCGCGGGGAGAGGGGGCGGCTCTGCCCCTCAGCAGGCCGCTGGGCCTGCTCTGTGGGTGGTCACAGTTCCGTCTACCTTGCCGGCGCAGGGGGAGGGGGCGGCTCTGCCTCTCAGCAGGCCGCTGCTCCTCTTCTGCCAGTGGGTCGCAGGCCCGCCTACCTTGCAGTCCCTTATCCCTTTTGATTAACTTAGTCTTGAAGTCGATTTTATTCAATATGAGGATGGCCACCCCTGCTTGCTTACGAGGACCGTGTGCGTGGTATATTTTTCCCAACCTTTCACCTTCAGCCTGTGTATGTCTTTTCCAATCAAATGTGTCTCCTGGAGGCAGCATATTGTTGGATTTGTTTTTTTAATCCATGTTACCAGCCTATGTCGCTTTATTGGAGAGTTTAAGCCATTAACGTTTAGAGTTACTATTGATATATGGTTTGTACTTCCAGCCATGTTTGATTATTTATCTTTTTTTTAAAATTTGGTTTGTTTCTCCATGATTAGCTTCCCCCCCCCCCCCGCCCTCTGTCTTTACTGAGGTACTTCCCACAACTGAAAGTTTATACTTTAAGTGTGTTAATATCAACTTTGTTTTTTTTATTAGAGCAATATATTTTTATTTATTTATTTATTTATGATTGGTTCTTTCTACATAAGTGTAAAATTACCTTTGGTACATTTACATATGTATATAACATTATCATATTAGATTCATTCCATATTTCCTCCCCTTTCCCATCCTTCCTCTCTCCCTTTCATTCTCCTTGTTCTACTCCACTGATCTTCGCTATATATTTATGATGTCCCCTTCCCTATTGCCTTCTTTCCTTTGTTTTGCTCTAGCTTCCACATATGAGAGAAAACATTTCATTCTTTATTTTTTGAGTCTTGCTTATTTCACTTAGCATGATGTTCTCTCATTCCATCCATTTACCAGCAAATAGCATATTTTCATTCTTCATGGCTAAGTAAAACTCTATTGTGTATATATACCACATTTTCTTGATCCATTCATCTATGATGGAAATCTGGGTTGATTCCATAATTTGGCTATTGTGAATTGTATTGCTATAAACATAGAAGTGACTACTGCTTCAGTATGCTGATTTTTATTTCTTACTTATATGACAATAGAGGAATGCATTACATTCATAATTATCCATTCACAGTAGATTTTTTGTAACTCTGTATATAAAATATGTTCATGCCAAATTATGCCATTATACATGCACTCTTTTTTTTGCATTACAATTCTTAGTACACCTTTATACCACAATTTATGATATCTCTGTTTGTATATAAGGTATATTAACACCAGATTCACATCTTAATATATGTATATAGTATGCTGATTTTAGTTCTTTTGCATGCATAAATACTGAGGAGTAGGATATCTGGTTCATCTGGTGGTTCTATTCCTAGTTTTTTGAGGAATCTCTACAGTGTTCCAGAGTGATTGTACTAATTTGCAGTCCCACTAACACTTAAATTTAGCTTTGTTTTTCAGCTTAGCTTTTCATTAATGATTTGTAGTATCAGATTTCCATTGTTTTTCTCAAGAACATCAATCATCTAATTCTGTTTTCCTTGGAGTTTATATTTCCCTCATATTCTCAAAAACCTGATATATTTCTCTCCATTGATGTATTGTCCAGTTCAACACTGGTGAAAGTAACCAGTTGCACTGTCCGCTTTGAACCATCTTCCTTAGAATCCAGTGTCATGTGTTGGTTCTTGCTGGCACATGTGTAAAGGATGTAAATGGAGGACCTGGAGCTTTCTGGGACCCACTGTCAGTAATGTTGTCCTAGCCAGTCAGCCTGACAATATTCAACCACCAAAATGCCACCTAAGCACCTTCATTTTCAGAGGGTTATTGGTACTATCTGAAACCGACTCTGGGACAGATGCTAGTATGCAGGAAACTTATTAAGTTTTACATCTTATTATTTTGTGGAAAAATAAGAGGAAGGATTGAGCAGAAGGAGAAGTTGGGCTATGGTTCAGACTCCACATACTTGTAGCCAACTTTCTAGGGAGCTCAGAAGCTGGGATGGCCTTTCAGAGTTGTCCTGAGGAGACCATTAAACTTCTTTGATTATTTTATGGGATTGTGTTCATGGGTGATGAAGCCATCTTTGGCTGAGGGCAATTCCTAGAGAGGGCTAAGAGCTGAGGGCTATTTTCCAGAACAATTATAGGAGGAAAAGTTTATTTACAGGCTTATGGTTTCAGAGGTCTCAGTCCATAGAAGGCTGGCTCCATTCATTGAGATACTAGGTTAATTAGAGAACATCATGGCAGAAGGGGGTGGTAGAGGAAGCAGCTGGGAACATGGCATTAAGAAGCAGAGAGGGAGAGAGTGCCATACAACAAGGACAAAACATAAACCCAAAGGCACGCCCCCAGGGACCCACCTCCTCCAGCCATATCTTACCTGCCTGGTTACCTCTCAGTTAATCTCCATCAGGGGATTAATTCACTGATTGCTCTAAGGCTCTCCTCACTCAATTTTACCTTTAAACTTTCTTGCACTGTGTCACACATGAGCTTTTGGGTGATACCTCACATCTAAACTATAATACTGGGGAATAAATCCTTCAGTCCTGAAGGGGATCTGGGAACTTAATTCAGAGCTCATTGTAATAAACAGACAACTAACAAACAGAATCTCCATAGTAAATCGGAAACAGTTACAGAATTTTGCATCATTTTGTTTTCCTAATTATGTGGAAGGTCATTAGTGGGCAGGAAGTCCTTAGGTACTTAAGGTAATATGGGGCCCATATCTGATGAAACTGCAAAGAAAGACAGAGCTGCCCAGGGAGAAGACATGTGTCTCTGCTTCCATAATTGCATCCACGTTTTGTTTCTTTTCTCTTGTGAAGAAAAGGAAGCAGAAGCCTTAATAATAATAATAATAATAATAATGATGATGATGATGATGATGATTATTATTATTATTATTATTTGTTCTTTGTCTTTTAGGAACTTAGCAGAGGTCTTGTGTAGCCCCACAACTCTAACCATGTAACTTTTCATGGCTTGTGAAGATTTCTTAACTTACATAAAGGAACTTTGTTTATAGAGGATTCTTATTGGAGGTGTCATTTTATTGGCATTTACAATAGTGTCAGGTATTTATGTATCAGTGTTGTGTGTTCAGTCCTACTGGATGTACACTCTGACACTGTGTTTGTTGTTGGAATGTGAATTGGGGAATTCCCTGGGGTAAAACCTTGGAAGAGAGGTGGAAGAAGCAGGATGGGGTAGGAGGAGGAATCCAGCTTGATGGAGGCCCAGCCTGGCAGCCTTGACAGACTGTCAGAAGCTCTGGGGCTAAAAAGGCCTGCCAGAGATGTGTAGCCTTGGGACAACATTTCCACTTCTTTTAAGCCTGATGACGATTGGATGTGGCTGACCCTAGAAGGACATGACTTTGGGTGAGGGCGTTCTCCGTGGCTGAGGCTGAAGAAGTCTCTGGAGAGGTTAATAGCAAAGGCTGCACAGCCCGTGGCTGAGGCCACAGGATATTCCTAGTGACCTTCTCAATGTCACGTGGCTCAAGTGGTAAGGAATTTAGGATTCCTGACTCCTACTTGGGAGACTTTCCCTCTTCCACAAGCTGCCTCTCCCCTCTTGTGACTCTGCAGTGGGACCCGCAGCAGCAGCCTGCCAATGTGCTTGCTCTCTAGGCCTGTTCTTGGCAGCTGTGGCTGAGCTATGTGGATTTGATGTGAAAGTAATATATTTGAAAAACCTCAGGTGGCCTAGGTTTAGCAAAGTAAGTTCCAGGATTGGCTGAGGCAAAGCATTCCTGGCATGGAGTCACTGCTAATTCACCAAGTTCTCTCCCACAATTTATTATAAATCCGAAGGGACACTGAACCAGCCAGCCTGCCTCCCATTTTTGTTCATTTCCAGGGTGGATACTCAGTTTGGCATCTCACTGGCTCTCTCTGCTGCCTGAATATGTCAGCCAGTCAGTCTTGACTTAAAAATAGCCTGAATCCTACCAAGGTCAATGTGTGTTGCTAGGGTTCAACTTCTCTGGAACTCTGAGGAGGCTGGTGAGGAGGATGAAAGGATCATTAAGGAGAAGAGATTTGAAATGTGTTTAGCAGGATGGCTTTGTCTGAACTCTGGAAATGAGACTAATGGTTTTAGGAAGGCTGGGTTAACCTTTAAGAGAGCAAGGGATTGATATGTAGCTGTGTAGGCACAATAGGGGAGAGACACAGAGGCAGAGGGATGGTGATTGATGGCTGAAGAGACAACACAGAGGTAAAGAAGGGGGGTCAGAAGTCAAAGGCTTCCCTCTGGTTATGACTGGGCTATTCACTAGCATGCACCTTTGGGTCAGAGTCTTGATGTCTCTTGAGTTTAGTGTTTCCATCTTTAAAGTGGGTCTGATTATGTTGGATTTGCCTAATTCTTGGGGTTGTTACATGGAGCAAATGAAATAATAAATGTGTGAAGTTTCATATAAAATGAATGAATTCCTTGGGTCTTCTTACAATGATTCCAGGGCATTAGACAATCCTTGGGACTCTTGGATATATGTGAAATGAATAGTAGAGTTCATAAATCCTCAAAGTCCTTACTAATTTGGAAAGGATGGATTGGTGGAGGAAAATTTAGTTCTTTTCTTTGCGACACTGTGTGTGTTGGCTCATCTTTTTCTTGAGAGGTCCTCTTGAGATTGAGCTTTAGTGTTCTCTTACAGGTGGAATCAGTCTTTATGATCCTGTCTCAACTTTGAATAAAATGAGCTTTCCTTGAAGCAATTGAAAGTTCAGGAAATGAGTCAGGATGACTAAGAGATGCTCGTGGTGCAACATGTTGTGGATCCAACAAAAATATGTTCTTGGTGTACCAATTTGTTAAGGTTGGAGAACAAATTCACATCTTTCTTGAGAACTCACTTAGTCAATGATGATATTTTGGAAGGAAAATTCTCTGCAATTACCAATAAAGACACATGTATGAGAAGACCATAATGTTTCATGGAAGATGGCAGAAACAGGGACATTGTTCCTACCATGTCCAGTTTCTCTGGTTGCAGTCCATTCTTTTTTTTTTTTTTTTTTTTGATTGAACCCTAGGATACTTAACCACTGAGTCACATCCCCAGTCCTTTTAATGTTTTAGAGACAGAGTCTCACAAAGTTGCTGAAGTTGACTTTGAACTTGTGATCCTCCTGCCGGAGCTTCCTAAGCCCCTGGGATTACAGGTGTACCCCACCGCTTGTGCCACATTCCCTGTTGAACTCTGCATCCTTAGATGAAATTCCAAATTCCTCAGCCTGGCAAATACTAGAATCTGGGGCAGGGATCTTGCCTGCCATGTTCATGCTGTACCTGAAACACTTAGGATGATTTCTAGGGCATAGTAAGTGCCTGGTAAATACTTGTTTATGAATTAATATAAGGCATCTATGATTCTACCTTAATCTACCCTCTAGTTACCTCTCCTAATTATCTCCCCTAGTTGTACCTGTTTATCTGTCCATCTGGACACATTACTTACTATTCTCAAAATTAGTTTGGTTAATGCATGTCATGTTTAAAAAAATAGTGTACTATAATTATACAAAATGTAGGATTCATTGTGATATATTCATACATATCATATAATTTGGTCAATTACATTGCCTACTGTCTCTCCTTTTCCTCCCCAACTCCCTCCTCCTGATCCCCATCTTCTGCTGGTCTTTCTTCAATTTTCTCTAGTTTCTGTGTATAAGATGAAACACAAACCTTGACTTTCTGGGTCTGGTTTATTTTACTTAGCATGATGTTTTATAGTTCCATTCTTTACCTGCAAATGACAGAATTTCATTCTTTATGGCTGCATAAAACTCTACTTTATATATATGCACTTTATTTTCTTTATCAATTCATCCATTGGCAGATACCTAGGCTGGTTCCACAACTTGACTATTGTGAATTGCACTGCTATAAACATGGTAAACATGTTAGCACTATAGTATGCTGATTTGAGTTCTTTGGGTAAATACTGAGGAATTGTACACCTGGTTCATACAGAGGTTCCATCCCTAGTCTTTTGAGGAACCTCCATACTTATTTCCATAGTGGTTGTACTAATTAAGAATCCCACCAACAGTATGTAATTGTTCCTTTCCCCCCACATCCTCCCAGCATTCATTATTATTTGTATTATTGATGACTGCCATTCTAATCAGAGTGAGATGATTTGCATTTCCCTGTCAATCATGTCTTTGACCCACTTGTTTCCTAGAAGGCCTTCCTTTATCATCTGCAAGTCAGAAAAACATTCTGTTGATTCTTTAATATTGAACTTGAATGTCACCACTTCCATGATGCTTTTGCTGACTTGCACTGTAGCTACACTTCTATTCCACTTTGTTCTACAATGGTCACACTTTGTATGCTTTGGAGAAATCGTTCCCATGTCCGTCTCTTTCACAAAATCTTATTCATCTTTGTGTCAGACTAGTTCTTGGACACAGTAGGTGCTTCTTTAATGTATTAAAATGGATGTATTTTCTGATGAAGCATATAGCTTAATGATTTGTTTACCTTATTCTTTTTGTGTGCTGTAACTGAAGAACTGGAAGGAAGAATCAAAGGTCAAACAGTAGGTCATATGCCAAATATACTGATTACCACACATGATTATACACACTGGAGAAGGATACTTAAGTCATATGGTAGAAATGAAGACACATTGTGAAACTAGGCACAGCCATGGATACTACTATTTATTTCATTTTTGTTTTCTGTGTTCCACATTTACTAGTCTTACATAACTCTTCGATTGGTCAGATCATTTTAAAGATAACTGGGACACAATTGATTAGTGACTTGTTAGCAGCGTGACAGTTGGGGACAAAACACAATGTTCTGCATCCTTGGCAATATTGTGCTATCATGCCCATTTTAATGATCAGATACCACACTTGATGCCAAATCACCATGTTGAGATTATTGTGGGATTTCTGAAGTTAAAGTCAGTCAAGTCTTCTACTGTTTTAACCCCCTCCCTGGTTAGCTATTTAGTGAGACCATAGTGGATTTCTAGTTCTCTTAAAGTAGATTGTTCCAAGCCTGCTGTCCCATCTCCTTTCCTAGTCCATGTGCTTATATACAAGGCATTATTTATATTTAAATTATGTGTTGCAAGCTCTCTCTGCTAAGAGAAGCTACTTCTGTTTTAAATGCTTGAAGGTTGACTATACCATCCCTCTTTTCCATTGTTTCTGATATCATAATGAGTGCAGTCTACCTAATTGGAAAAAGGAAGCACTTGTAGGAGCTTCTACACATATTGTCTGATGTAATCCACACAAAAGTCTTACAAAGTAAGTATTGTCATTCCCAAATGAGCCAAGATAGATCTACTCATTTGGTCTCCCCTTCTAGGCTGATTTCCTTCGGGGACTTTCCTGTGCCCAAAGTTCCCATGTGGTTATTTAACTTGAAGGATCTTCAATTTCTGGATCTCCTTGATAAATTTCAAATGTATATGGCATAAGGAACATGTAACCTCATAATTTTTCATTTGTATCTCAACACCAATTAGTTTACGAGATAAATAGCAGTAACCTTTTTGGCTGGAGGGTACAGGCTGAAGCATAGATTGAGAAAATACATGTCCAGATCTGACTGAGGCTACATATTTTTTTCCTGCAGGGGAAGCTGGGTAAGGTCTAAGTTGGGTGAATCACAAAGCCTGAGGAATTGTAGGTGGAAATGTATGTGAAGGTATGAAATGCTAAGGAGCTTCGGGTAATATTTGGCAGGTAGTGTGTGAGTGTGTATGTGTGTTCCCAGATTTGCCTAAGGTACATTTGATATCTAAGAATCCTCATTTGTAACTGCAAAATAAAAGAAAAACAGCACACCAATTAAACTTGGTTTCTCTTTGGATTTGTCTGTTAAAAGATTGTATGCTTTAGCCGGGTGCCGTGGTGCATGCCTGTAATCCCAGTGGCTCAGAAGGCTGAGGTAGGAGGATGGTGAGTACAAAGCCAGCCTCAGCAATAGCGAGGTGCTAAGCAACTCAGTGAGATCCTGTCTCTAAATAAAATACAAAATAGGGCTGGGGTGGTTGAGTGCCCTGAGTTTAATCCCTTTAACCCCCCACCTCCACCACCCCCCAAAAAAGATTGTGTGATTTAGGTAATGTTTTCATTTCAAGGCACCATTGTTCCTGTGTTTGGCTGGATCAACAATGGACTAGAAGGCCAGCACTGTGCATTACTCTTTTTCTAAGAGGATGCTCCTGATCGCGTATCGCCATGAAAGTGCCCATTTCTCCACCGTGCTGTTTTCACTTAAGGGGAAATAAGGAAAGAAATGGAGCAAATGGTGTTTTATGGATGATGTTGCTTCATCCAGGATGCCAGAGTAGCTCTGTGGTCTTAATTTAAAACCTAGTAGATGGAAGGTATACTTAGAGGTGGGAAATAAGAGGGTTCCAGGCAGTTAGCTAAATGATAATGTGATTCTTAATGACTCTTGAAACAATGCTGATGACAATATGGATCATAATATTTTTGAAATGCAGCCTGCAAATCCAATTCAAGGGGGAGAAAAGATCTCTTATTTTCTTATTTTTGGAGCCAGCAGGATTTCCAGCTGCATGTAATTTAAGGAAGCGATGTGACCATTTATTCAATAATGCTTTGCAAATTTCCTGGGAAATGATGAAATAATTCTGAAATTTAAATGGCTATTGAAATATGTCATACTGTTTGCCAAGTGTTATTTCTTATCTGTTTATATTAATTTATTTAAAATGAAAGTAAACGCTTACAAAGTATGCTTTTATGAAGAATTTACTAAGGGTAGTGATATAAGCCAACCAAATTAAATATTTATTGAGTGACCCTGTGTGTTATGCATTGTACTAGGAAAACAAAAAAGAAACTTTATTTTTTTCTGAACTCATGGAGCTTGCTGTCTGGCAGGAGAGAAAGACTTTGAAACAACAGGTGCTTCGACACATAAAATCACAGCATTGGTAAGTGTTAGGCAGGAAAGGCATGTGGTGCTCCAAAGGCATAGGAGGGCTCATGGGTGGCTTCTCAAGCAAGTGGCATTGAAACTGGGACCTTGGGCTGGGGTTGTGGCTCAGTGGTAGAGTGCTTGCCTAGCATGTATGAGGCACTGGGTTCCATCCTCAGCACCACATTAAAAACATAAATTAAATAAAGGTATTGTGTCCATCTGTAACTAAATAGTAAAAAAAATCTGAGACCTAAAGGATGAAAAAACATTAGCTAGGTAAAGAATAAGGGTGAAGTTTCTCATGGATGATAGGCAGCCTCCATGATGGTAGAGGGGAGCAGAATAAAAAATTGTTTTGGGTGGGGGATGGGGGTGCATGGTACCGAATAGGCAGTAGAGTCAGGTTAACCCTGTGGGGCTTGTGGATCATATGAAGTATTGGTATTTATTTTTAAGGGCAGTGATTTGCCTGAGGGGATTTTAATACAGAGGTGAGTGGAGATGCAGCCACATCTGTGCTCTGGAAATATCATGGCTGCATGGAGGAGGAAAGATGATGGTGTGTCAAGCAGTGGATGGTTAGGCAGTTACAAGGACTCCAGATCAGGAAAGCAGGTTCCGCAGACCTGGGACTTGCGCACTTGTCAAATACTGAGCTTCTTGCTGCTCCTTACGCTTGCCACACTCCTTCAGGGTTCTGCATCTGCACCAGCTGTACCTTCTGCGTGGGTTGTCCTGCTCTTGTGACTCAAAGTTGGACCAATCTCTTGATAAACAGTTTAAATATCACAGTCTTTTACTTGTTCCAGTTGATTTATCCAGAGAGGAGTCCTTTCAACTCTTGCCTGGGGTTGTAGGTCTGGCTGCCGGTGTTCTGGAAACCCAGGGCTGTTGCTGTTCAGCATGCAGACTTCCATGTCACTCCTTTATTTGTTTAAAATGAGTTCATGATACTCACCAGATTCACATGGAGCTGAAGTTCCTGTTCCTCAGGGCCCAGCCTGTGGTTGTAGTCTTTTTGTTTGACATCAGGGAAGGCAGATTAATTTTTAAATGAGGCTTTTTGGTAGTGGATACTGGGAGTGCAACTCTGAGAAGGCTTCTGAAGTCCCATAGGCTCAGCAATAAAGGGCGCTCGGATTGCTCTGTGAAGCCTTCTGTGGGTGTGGAGTTGGGAGTATGGCTTGTGTGCTTGTTTTCAGAGCCTTTTGAGGACTATTCCAGTTCCACTGTGCTCTTTCTCCAGAGTCAATATCTCATCTTTTTCCAAGGTGCAGGGGAGGTTCCTGCCTCAGCCCTTATTCCCTTTTTTCCCTAGTAACTCTCTGCCTCTAGACCTTTCTGGGATTCTGCAGTGCACTGATCTCAGGTCCTCTTCCTTCCTCCCCTCTATGCACTCTGTCGTGAGCCATCCACGGGCTGTTTGTGTGAGCTATGCGCGTTTGAGCCTATGAGGGGACTGGCCTGACATTGCTGCCTGATTGGCTGTGCGACACATGTGCGCCTTTCCTCCTGCCTTGCCTGTGATCCCACACAGCACCTGAGATGGGTGTGGCTTTCTAAGTTGTCAGTCAATCTGGGGACCACAAGACATCACCAAGCAAGACCCCCACCCTTCAAAACCTAATCTCTTGCCTTATTTGGGTGGAACTTTCTATCGAATGTTTTTCCCCTAAACAGAGGGGTTCAGGGTGTGCTCTCTCTTGCCTCTTGCTTCCCTTACTCCCTTGCCTTCCATCATGGGAGCTGACACCTCAAGCCGTCCCTGACCTCTGAAAAAGGTATTTCTGTGTCTGTGTGGTTTGTTTAGTTGCCAGCCTGGCCAACTGGTGACAGAACTCTGCTTTCGGTCACTTCATATTTATCCACTTGCTTTCCATCTTCTAAAATTTTGTTGACATCTCTCATTTGCTGTTGTATCCATTGTGTAATTGTTGTCCTAGGATCACTATTTTCTTATTATTCTCTTTTAGTCTATTTACTTTAGTGGGGTTTCATTTATTCAGTCTTCTGTTCAGTCTACCATGTTTATTCAAAACCTGTGCAGTGATCTCTAATTGCACTCTTTGGTGTATACTCATTTATCTTTAACTGAGAGGATATGGAGCCTCAGACACTATCAGTGAATAATTCACAGCATCTTTTTATCTTTTTTTTTTTGCATTGGGGGGGGGAGGGAAGTGGTTTTGAAGTCATTATAGTGTTCTCAGCTTTGGGGGGTCTTTCCTGCCCTGTCCCTCCCCACATCGGTAAGCACACCATCATTCAGTCACCAACCTGCATCTTGTTTACCATTTGATACAATTTCTAAGGGCTGTTTATTGTTGATTATGTTCTCTGAGCTTTGAATTCCCTTATCCATTGCTAAAACATTCTCACTCTTTAAAATGTGGTTCAAGTGCCCTTTACTCTGGAAGCCTTTCCTTATTGAACTCCAAGGAGCAATTTTTACTCTCTCATTATGCCTCCTCTGCACTCTCATAATGTCTTTTGCTTTCTTAATTGTAATATTTATCATGATACAACATTTGACTTCCTAGTCTATTTTTAAAGTATTTTGACCTCCTTCAGGACAGAATCTATTTATTGGTGCTGCATTCCATCACCTGGACTATGAAGTAGGCATTGATACCTGCTTGTTGAATTAATGGAGACTTCTGGAAGTGATGTTTTCCTTACTTTAGGAAGTCTGTTGATGGGTGGAGAATAATTGCAATTACTCTATAGACTCTAGAGATCAGGAAACAATCTGTAGAGAATATATTATACCCAGAACAAGAGGTTACTGAGAGTCAAGTGCGTCTATGCGTTATTGATTGCAGCACAGGGCAGCTTGATGAGCCTTGTAAGCATAATTCAGAAATCCTCAATTGTATGTACTGCAGGTGAAATAAGTTTTATGTTGAGTTAAGTGGCTAATTATTCAGAGTTGGTTGATTGCTAAAGCAATGGCCTCTTGTTCAGTCTATGTTGATGATGCAAATGGAAACACAGTTAAAAATAGCACTAATGCTCTGAAAAAGCCGGCTCAGAACAAGAAAAGAATTAGCTCAAACAGCTGGAAGCATATTTTGCCAGGATATGTATTTACCAATATTTGAGTACAATAGGTTCACAATTTTTATTTAGGATAATAACATCACTCAAGTTGCAAAGGAAGAAAATTGATTTATGTTAGATATTTTACAAGCATTCCCCTTCTTCCTCCTCACACCTTGAATTAGAAGTCTATAATATAGAATACCAAATAATTTCAAGGTCCCAGTAGGGAAAATAGGGAGACAACATGGTAAATCAAATAAAGCATAGGTCCTGGGCTTAGGCCATGTTTGAGGCCCAACTTTAATGTTTTTAGTTGTATGACCTTGTGGAAGTGACTTAACCTCTATGTACCTTGTGTGTAAAACGAGTTTATGAGCATTTATGTGAGCATTGTTGTAGGATTAAGTGCCACACTTGTGAATTGCTTGGAGAAATTTGTGGCATGTCCTAATGCTATTCTTCTCTTAGAGCCTGAGGTCAAATATGAGTCTGTACTTTTTTTCCCACACATGAGGCTTAACATTCACACCTATCTCCCCAGTCCAGTGGAAAGTATGTGTCCATGGCCCACAGAGGAGCATGTCCTTTTGTGAGTATCTTGTTCAATTCCTATCACTTGAATCTTTCCTAGGTTTCACTACGTAAATTTGAACGTATTGCAAACTCAAACAGGAAAGCAGAGGACAAGAGATTTGTCAATCCACAGGAGTTTTAGACCAAGTATCTGTGAAGTAGTTGCTAGATTATAAACTCTAACATGGAATATCAGAATGGGTTCTTCCAATCTGCACTATTCTCATTGTGAAATGAGATGCTGCTGGCTTGACCTAATAGCATTTATACATGATTGGAGGCTGTTCAGGGTCTTAAGAATAATTTGTTGTGTTCATTAGTATAACATCTGCATCCATTTTCTTTTATTCCACTTTATTTAGTGATGCCTCCCTTATACATGGTATAAAAAAGCAAATTTCAGTACTGTGTTGATGAATTATGAATTTCAAGTGTTCCATATACACATTAGTCTATATGTATGTTTCTGCACTTTTAGAAAAGTGATGACCTGCAGAGATTTTTGTTTATAGATAAAAATGCTAAGGTATTTTTGATTTTAAAAATATACAGTGCAAAAAAGAATTACTAAAGGTAGTATTCCAACTAGGTGTCAGAGAGATTGGTAGAATCTATAACAATGAATAGACTCCCTGAAAAAATGTTAACAGGATAATTCCATTAGGAAAAATGTAATATGATTTTTCTGTGGGCTTTTCCCCCTCTAAGTGAAATGATCAGATCTATTAAGAGTTAAAAGGGGAAGTTAAAATATCACACTAAGATTTTCAAAAACTGCTGGTGGTGCACACCTATAATCCCAGCGGCTCAGGAAGATGAGGCAGGAGGATCATGAGTTCAAACCCAGCCTCAGTAAGTTAGTGAGGCACTAAGCAACTCAGTGAGACCCTGTCTCTAAATAAAATACAAAAAAGGGCTGGGGATGTGGCTCAGTGGTTGAGTGTCCCTGAGTTCAATCCTTGGTACCGGGAAAAAAAAAAGATTTTTCAAAAATATTTTAGAACATAACTATCAAAATCATCACCATTGAACTGGAAAAATGTCTTATTCTGTAGAGAGAACTGGTTTAGGGTTAGAAGACAGTCACTTTAGGGAGAAGAAAATACTGTGGAGTGCTCAGATTTGAAGGGAGGGAATGAAAGGTTTTATATATACCCAGAGGCAAAGAAATGTAGCTTGCTCCAGAAGCTTCCTCAGCTTATGGAGCTAAGTGTTTCACAGTTGGAGAGGTGGGATAGCAAGCAGCTGGGAGACTAGCAACCACTCCTGCCTGTCCTGCATCCCTGAGGGGCAGGTAGTCGTGCCCTGGGATCACCAGGGAAGGCTTCCTCCACATTCAGCGGCACTGGAAGCATGTCTGTTTAAATACTAAAAATCCACCTTAGTTCAACTATGCAGCAAAAGAACTTCCTTAAAATGTATTTGGCTCATCAAGGAATCTCCAGGTGTCTGGCTCTGCTACTATAAAACCAGAAACAACACCCCAAACAGATCTTGTGGCTATTCCAGCAAAGATGCCAACTGGCCACTACTCAGTGTTCACATTGTTTTACTGGTCACTGCAATTTCCTCTGACACTTGGGACTGGATTCCAGAAGTTCTGGGGTTGCTGATCCTAAAAAAATGCTGGATGAATCTGCTGTCAAGCTTACTAAAAGATGGCTCATGTGTTCATGGGCTTTCTCAGGTCACTACCTTCCAGACTGAGGTCATGGTTGGTTGAATCACCTGCTTTTGTCCAGCAGCAAACAAAGTTGGGGTTCCAGCTTCTCCACTGAAGAGATGGGGCAAGGAGTGAAAATGTTCAGGGTCAGAAAAATGTTCAAAAGATGCTGGATTGCCACAAACAGGAGAAATCTCCACCAGTCATCCCAAAGCGGTAGTTGTGTGGCAGGACGGGAGGGTGTTACCAGCTCTGTATTCCAGTCATCTAATTCATGCTATTTTGTATTATCTAAAAATAATGAAATACCACAGTATGAATATCTCTTCTGTATTTTAGGTTATATCAAGTGTGCTGAGAGTGGGAAGAGAACATAATGAAGGCTAGAAAAATGGGGGATTATTCACCTGACCCAAAAGTACTTTCAAGGTCATTGAAAGATGAATGTGAACACATAGTTTATAGTAGCAGACTTCTACTCAGATGAATCTGACAGCTTTCTTCTTTGCTTTTTACCACATGCATAACACTAAGGTAGCAATTACAATTTGTTCCACATATTTCTCCATGTATCTCTCTCAGGTGTGTTTTGGCCTAGCACAAGCACAAGGTAAGAGTTTAAAATATTGAATAAAGTAATAATATCAAGGTATAAACAGGAATATCTGGGGCATTCCCATAACTTTTTTGTGACCTATCACAGGGTATGAACAATTTTTTTTTAAAAATGGTGCTGGTGATCAAACCCAGGGCCTCGTGCATGCCAGTGCTCTATCACTACAGAGCCTCAGAAAAGTGTTCTTAGATACAATTTTACATGTCCTGGTGAGAGAGCATAGATGGACAGTGAATTGGTCGTGGGTAGGAAGCAAGGCAGAGCGAGTGTGTGCTGCTCTGGATGGTAGGTTGTAGGCAAAGGAGAGGTTGGAATATTTAGACTAGCCATGAGAAAGACTTGTCCTTCGTTTTGTTTGCCTTTGTTTGGGTGATGGATGGAACTGTCATTGTATATATGACTAGGGTAAAGTTGACATGATAGACTCAATCATTTCTTTTGGGCAATTTTCTTAAATTCCTCAACATGCAGTTGAAAACATTATATAGGACATTTTAAAATTCAAAGTAAAAAGGTTTTGATATGATTCAGAGTATATTATAAGCTCCAAAGTGTAGCACACAAAAACCAAATGGAATACTCATCATTTCCTTGGGAAATTACTTTTCTGGGAAATGATTGAAGTTTTTATTTTAATCTAAGATAGTTGGATATTAAAGACATTACCTTTGAATAAAAGGAAACATGTTTCTAACTATGCCTTTGTTACACCTAGTTAAACTAACCATTCCTCTGGAATCAGTTATTTTACAAATTCTAAAATGTTCTATCTCAGTATCATGAAAAACAAAGTAATATATGGATGTGTGTGTGTGTGTGTGTGTGTGTGTATGTGTGTGAAATGTATATAAATCTGAACTATCCACATTGGTCTGAATGTTATAGCATTTGATGTATGGTGTTTTCCGTGTTGGATATAAAGAGTGTCATGTTTTACACAAATCAATTTCCTCCAAGTTGTCTACTGTCATTAACTTGGTGACTGGTTTCCTGCATTCTTGTGGCTATGGCTCAGAACTCTGTCATTAGTACTTTGGTAAGTTTGGAGTCACACAAACTGACCTAAAGACATTCTCTGAGAACCAGAAACTGAGAGCTTCAGGCAACTGCATCCACACATCCTGGGAAAAAGATCTGAAAACATGTCACCATACTAACTCAGATGACCCTTTTCCTCATGAAATAGTTTTAATTCAACATACAGATTGGGTGTGATTTGAAGGATGGTTTACTCATTATCCATTCAGTTTTACAGAGGAAACATCATCTTTGAACAAAAGAACAACAGGGAATAGTATGTCTTATTTTTATACACATTTGCTTTTGCCAATGCCCAAGTTCAATTCTAGTACACTAGTTACTTGATTTAATATTTTAATAATTTGTTTTTCTATATAACCTCCCAGCATGGCATTATGTGATATTACAAGAACTTTAATGCCAAGAATCAACTAATGGTTAAGAGAATATCTTTATACTATTGGCAAGGTGGAAAATTCACAGGAATGCCAAGGACCTTTAAACACTGTGCTAGTCCAGCTCTTGGCTTCTTGGTAATATTGAACCTCGTCTATTTAGAATAGTTTTTTTTCCCAGTTAAATGTTTTCTACGAAGGAGATTTCATATATTTTTTTTGAATAAAAACCACTCCAGTTGTCTTACAAACCCCTTCAGGTGTCCATTCAGGATTGTGCTTGACAATTATCCAACATTTTAAGCAGTGGAGGAAGTTTTCCTGTAGTCACCTCAGACTTATTGCACTAAAGTAACTGAAATTCTTTGTTTTTATGTGAAATGTTCCCTGAGCAGCTCCATAGCCATGGGGATTCTTCTTAAAAGAGAATCATCTCTGAAGGAGATGGTGGGGTGGGGGTGGGTCGGAGGAGAAGAATAAGTGCTCTTGGTGGCCTAGATGTCAATGTGGCAATACTCGTGAAGGAGCGAGTCAGCAAGTGCTTCAGGCTGGCCTTTGTCTGCCATGGAAATCAGTATGGAGGCCGAAGTTATGGTTACCATAAGACTGGTCTATGCCTTTTCATATTAAATGTTTCGTTTCTTCCTTAATTTTAACTGTGTTGATGGATCTGCCACTTGGGTTGATGCTGTCAAGCTGAGGGTACCTTTGATTGACACTATTTCTTACTGTTTAAAAACTCTAAATATTCCAGCCGTGTCAGAAGCTTTTAGAAAAAGACACTATCTGCTTACTCTTGGACCCAATGGGTTTATGACTTTGTGATATGGCAAATATCGTAAAATGTTGTTAAAATAAATACTTTAGGCAGGCGTGGTGAGGCATGCCAAGTAATCCCAATGATGCAGGAGGCTGAGGCAGAAGGACCCAAGTTCAAAACCAGACTCAGCAACTTAGTGAGATCCTGCCTTAAAATAAAAAACGTAAAAATATAAAGGCTGGGGATATTGCTCAATGGTTAAGCACCTCTGGGTTCAATCTCCAGTCCCCCCACAAAAAGTATTTAATTAAGTAATACACACAGTATACAAGTATACTGAAGTATTTTAAACATTTGAACAAATGATTTTTTTTTTCTATTTAGGTTCTGCATGTCAAGTGATTTAAAAGCTCAGTTTTCACCAAAGCAGGGTGTAGACTCAGAAGTTCCTTTGTGAGGTTATGAAGGCACTCAGACCAGCAGGTGGCACTGTTACCTTTGTGCTTCCAAGAAGAGCAGTTTGGCCTGAGATGAGTTCTCACATAGATCTCAGAAACTGTTGAGGATTGCATTTCCCTATTTTTATTCAAACAGTTTTATAACAAAGCAATAAAGTTATTTTTACTGTCATAGAGAAAAATGGATGAGTGGACAAAACGATTTCTATAGATAGTCTGTTCAATGATTTGTTAGCACGTGAAATAGTTAAGATCCATATGGAGGAAAAATGCTCTTCCTGCAAATGCTAGTTTCATATTATATCAGTGTCTTTTCTTATTTATAAACTCTGAATCTTAATCTGATCAATCCAGCTGGGTGAACAATAGGATGAGAACAATACCTCTTTTCTTCCTTTGTTTTGGGATTTTATAATATCTCTTGGAATCAAAATTTTAGTGTTGTAAGGAATCTTAGAGATTATCTAGTTGAACACTCAACTCATCTTTAGATGAAGAAGTGAAGGCCCATAGGAGTTCAACAACTTGTCTAATTTGGTGGTGGAGATACCTGCTTTCAATGGAAAGCAGAAATGAGAATCACTATCTTTAGAACAAAGAGGCTATAATAACTATATGCTTTGTAATGACCTAGTCCTCTGCCATTGTCTCAGGTGGAGTGGAAGGTAGAGAGATTTGACTACTAAGCTTATTGGTGAAGATTGATTTCTTTATTATTCTTTGTCTGCTTTGGCTTCATTTTACAAAGTTTCTGTACAATGCTGCTAAGATTCTAGAAACATGTCTTAGCTATATCTAAATAGCCAATCCAGGCACAAAAGTATGGCAAAAAAGTCTTTTTCCATAGTGATTAGTAATTTAAAGAGGGATGCAGCATATATGTTTAATCAAATTTAATTTAGAGTATTCCAAAAGTTTCAGAACCCTGAGCTAGCTAGCTCAGGGTTTGCAGAGGATCCAAGGAGCATTCACAGAAGTATAGGATTATTAAAGCAGGTATCTATGTTATAAGAAGCCCTTCCTGCTATGATAAAGGGACTCTCAAGTTTTTCAGTATGACACTCGGGCAAAAAAAGCTTCTCATTTCTTTATTGTTATGAATTAAATGAAATAAGGGTCATTCAATTTGCCTGGTTAGCAGGACATCCAAACTCAAGTTGTTTTATTTATTTATTTTTTTTCAGGAGACAATCTCTACTTTAGTCTGAATGGCCAAAGATCCAAAGGATTTAAATGAACCAGGGTATTGGACCAGGGCTGTTCTCCATTCTAGTGGAGAGTTGCTGAGAAGTTTGTGGTTAAGCATGTGGGGTCCATTTGAAGGTGATTACCCACTACTGCTGATTTCCTCCATGGGGGTGATCTGGGCCTCCAACCTCTACAGGGTTCCAGACACCCACACAGGAGCTCTGCTGCTTCCTAGGTGCTGTGGGGAACAGGGTGCAGTGTCTTTTCCCACCATCTACCACTACTCCAGAGTCTACCGTTCCTACTTCCTGCTTTTGAAAATCCAGCTTTCTTCAGGCCCCATTGGAACAAAACCTGCCGTGCTTTCTTCCTTTGAGATCACATCACTTAACCTACTTCACTGGGTCTGAAACTAAGAATGATTACTTTTCTCCCAGGGATTTTAGTACACAAAAGAACATCTGAGAAAAGAGGAAAAAAAATAACTCTTCTTCTTTCAGAAAATGAATTTGTTGCAAGAGGGATAAGAAAAATGTTATTTTTTCAATAATATAGTCTGTTTCATAAGGCTACATTTTATCCTATCCAAAAGTTGTTAGGATTGGTGACAATATGGGAAGAAGTGAAAGGAACGTCAGCATTCAGGGGCTGCTGCTTCTAACTGTTTATATTAACCAGGTCCCGAGCTCCTGCTGGGTGAAAAATAGGTTGAGTTGACTGGGAACAACTGTCAGTGTACTAAGACTGGAGTGTAGGGGGTGAATAGAAAGCAGCTTTTCCCAGGGGAGAGGGCCTCTTCTATGCAGCTGAAAATGTTTATTGCTGCTTAATGTTCTATTGCTGAACTTGATTTCTTATCGTCTCAGAGACCTTTAGCTGCCTATAAAACAGAATTCACATTTACTGCCTACTTACTCCTTAGGGATCCTTGAGAATTCCCTGGGTTAATTTATGCCAAGTGCTTTGTCTCGTCAGTAATAATACTAATGTGGGCTATTAAGATATCATCCAGATAACTGAATCTCCCCCTCTTAATTTAGCTATTCTCAATATGTCTCCTAGAGTAGGATTTGAAATAAAGGTAAACTCCTAGAGAACATTCCCATGAAGTGTGCTTGTCACATTTGTGAAGCAAGGAAAAACATAATTAAAACAAAATTTCACTTCTTTTTTTTTATATAAACTTTTGTGTGATGCTGTGGATCAAACCTGATGCCTCATGCATGTCAGGTAAGTGCTCTACCACTGAGCCACAACCCCAGTCTGAAAAAACATAATTTCTGATATGCTATTTTAATTTTACTTCCTTGAATATTGATGTAACAGCTGGATTTTGGTTTATCTTCTACCTCAGCCCTGATGAGTTTGTAGCAGCCTGTGGGAGTTGCTTGTTTATGACCCTTTCCAATACTGTGCTTCTCTTTCCAACCATCATGGTGGTAGCCTGGGATCAGCCACGGTGGGACTATTGACAAGGAGGCAAAAACTACAAATGACAGCTGGTTGATAAACACTTACCAGCATGCTATTGCCTACAAACCATATTTAAACCAGTTCACTGAATGACTATAATGACCCATTTCAACTTTATGTGAAGGGTGTATAGAGAGTGAGTTTGGATGATTCATAATTGGAAAGACTATTCATTCCATCTGTTTCAACATATATTTTTAAATGCTACCACTACTTTTTATTCATGAAAATTAATCGCCTGTGTGCCAATGATAACATATATTTACAGTTTGCAGCAAGTTTGCTCTCAAAAGAAAATAGAAGAAAACTGGCAGGAGAGTCTTTTGAGTCAACATTTGCAGAAGGTGTATGAAGAGATAATAAGGAATACCATTTGGATTCCAGCTCTGTTAATATTTTTAGAAAGAGATTTTTTGTACCTTAATGCTCGTTGCTTTCCTCCACCCCCCCAGCTCTGTTAGAGATAAGTCCTGTTAAATCTAAATTACTTTGACAATTATCACATATTTTAAGGGATGTTGTGCTAAGCCTCGGGGAGGCAATGGGATTAAATGAAATAATGACTGCAAAGTGTGGTGCTGTTGAATAAAAAGCTTCCCTCTCCCCCAACAGTCACCGACTTCGTAAGCAGAAGAACCAGTGATTGACTCTAACGTTGGGGCAGCATTCAGTGGGTCTTATTTTCATTAGAACTATGTTGAAAGGAAAAGGAATGGTTTTCTGTATAGTGCTATAGTTTTTTTTTTTTTTTTAAAGCAGGATGGCTAAACACACACACACATTTGTATATAAATTTTTTTTTTTTTTTTTTTTGGTACTGGGGAATGAATTCAGGGGCATTTGACTTGACCACTGAGCCACATCCCTATCCCTATTTTGTATTTTATTGAAAGATAGAGTCTCACTGAGTTGCTTAGCAAATCCCTATATTTATTTTTTTATTTAGGGGCAGGGTCTCACTGAGTTGCTTAGCACCTCGCTTTTGCTGAGGCTGGCTTTGAACTTGGGCTCCTTCTATATCAGCCTCCCAAGCTACTGGGATTACAAGTGTGCACCACTGCACCTAGGCAACAAGATATATTTTAAGCTGAGGATTCTGTTAAGCTTCTAGGAAACTTAATCATTACATTTTATTGCTTAAAAAATACAGCAAAAGATCTTTATGGGAAGTTGAGCAAAATGGTAGGAAGAAGACCTGTCCAAAGTCATGGCAGATTGTTATCATCAAGGACTGTCAGCCACAGAGCTATGGACTCAAAAAGAAGTGCCACTAAATCCCTTAAGAAGTTGGCCACACAGACTAACTTTAGGTGCATCACGTGTTGGCTTTGTTTACATACCTCGGGATGAGTATAAAACAGGTGTATGCCAGCCTGAGACTCGAGATCATGGAGGGAAACATCACCCTGCATGAGCTTTATAAATGTGCACCTCTGTGTATGTGACTGAATCCCCTCTTTCTTCCCTCTGGGGAAGGGATGGCCTGGCTAGAAAATCAGATTTATCATAAAGTTTATATATCATAGTTTTCTGTTCTTGTGTTTCTACCCTAAAATGGTTATCCACCACCAATTCCTTCTATCTTATTTGGAGAGAAATTGTGGATGTTTGAAGGTCAGAGGCGCATAAATGAACCTGGAGCACATTAGATCTTAAAGTTCATGGGCTTAGGTATGCCAATGTGACCCTTCTAATATGATCTTACTAAAGCAACACAATGTAAAAAAAATGCTCAGCAAGCAGATGGAGGTGATGGAAGAATGGTGGGAAAGCGAAAGTATTGGGGAATAAGGTCAATCAAATTATGTACATGTACAAATATTGTATAATGAGTCCTGCTATTATGTAATGCATCAATAAAGAAAAATTTCCAGAATTTCTGATACTATAATGTTTGGAATTCCTAACATTTGACTAAATTTTTAAGCTAAGATATTCAAGTTCATTCCTATTTCCATGCATTTGAGTTTATTTATGCAGGTAATCATTCAATAGACATTTATTGAGAAAAATATGTATATATATATTTAAAATCTGAAATGGAGAACTTAAAATAATGAAGCTAGAAATAGTAACCTTTACTGTCTACTTTCCTGAGTCAGGAATTGTGACCAGGCTTTTAAGGGTTTATTCTTGAGAAAATCTAGGATCACACAATTTGTGAGTTTCAGAGTCAGGAAATAAGTACAACTTGGATGAGTCTATGAGTTTCACTCCCCAAAATGAAGCTATGACATTATACTAAATAGCTCAAACTTTATGTGCACCAAGAGGAGACAGCTATAGAATGATTTGAGGAAGGAAGGCTTCTTACAAGACATAAATTTGGAGCCAAAGTTTGACATATGGTTCCATGGCTTAATGCCATAGGGTATGTTAACAACTTGAAAGTACAGAGATTTACAAATTTGAAAATCATGTGAAATTTGGGAAGGAGTAAATGACACATGTACTAGCTTAAATTTGCATTTACCATTTTTCATTCCTTCATCTTTCCATTCCATCAAAGTACTATACACAGAATTTTCATGAGCTATGATTTCAGCTCAAATACCTTTTCCCATATCACCTTCCCAAGCTTTGGTCACCAATTCATACTAATCACCTCTTTTTTTTAGTAGTTAATGGACCATTTATTTTATTTCTTTATATGCAGTGCTGTGAATCGAACCCAGTGCCTCACACATGCTAGGCCAGTGCTCTACCACTGAACCACAGCCCCAGCCCACAAATTGCCTCTTTAGCAGTTGGTCAATAGAATTCCTCCATGATCTTAGTCCTTACTGTGATGTCTGGTTAATCATAGGCTCTTATGGATATTGTTAAACTTTAACAAATATCATCTTGTTTTTGCTTTAATTTCTCTTGTTTTCAAAGCCATACCATTTTTAAAGTTTTTTTTTTTCTTTTTTATACCATTTTTTAATTAATCAAACTTCCTCATTTCAAACTCCTGTCACCTTTCCCCTTGTAAAGACAAAAAAATACGTAATATTGAGCTCTGAATGAGAATGGCAATTATTGACAACTTTTACAAGACTTATGGTAGATGCAATTCTAAGGAGTTAGAACTCTCCTAAAAGATAAGGATTCCAATTTAGAGAGGAGAGCTTCCTGCTTCTCATTTATGTTTAATGGTGCAGGTGGGAAAGTTGTCTTACCAATGGCTGCCAGATAGAATCTATTGATGATTTGACTCCAAAAGAATTAAAAGGAGCGTGGTGGAAGCAATGAGAAATGAACGAATTGCTTCTTTAGACCAGACTTTTGATGATACTCATGCTTTTCCCAGAGGGATGTTGTCACACAACATTTGCACAAGGGCTTCCTACTTGTAACTCTGCCAGAACTGTGTTCTGTGGGGCTCTGCTTACATGCTCAAGATTTCTTAAATTGCCACATTCAGATATCATTGTTGACCTCACTAATGCCATTTGATAAAACATTTATGTCACTACTTCTCTTATATCTCATTCTAGATTTGTATTGGAATCCCTGTCCTACATTTCCCCCCATCCCTCATATATCACATATTTGTTATCTGGGGTATTTTTTGAGTTGTTAATGCTTCATGCTTTTAATTCCTGTTGGCTAGAACACAAATGTTTGATGTGCAATATCATGAGACTTGTCCATGGCAAGAAAAATTCTGCTAAAGACCTGATAATGAGAAGTACTGCCTATTGAGAGGTCTCGTGCAGTTCATCTATCTGCTTCACTGTGTTTTGGGAGAAGTTAGTTTTCTTTTCTTTGCTTCTATGAAATGAAGGTGCCCTGTTAGACTTAAAGGGCGCCTGTAATTGCTTTTTCTTGTATCCATTTTACTACTACTCATTTTCACAGTGGTTGTCATCTATGGATTCTAAGCTGTGTACCCTCTTGAGTTGGTTACCTGCCTAATAGAAATAGCTTTTGCTCAGATCACTGTCACCTCATGGTCCCCTGAGATCCAATATTTATTATCTGTTCAGATTCCTGAATGACAATTTTACTTTGATCTCTGGAGCATACGCTCCTTAACTTTGGCCGTTTTGAGCTCCTTGTTTTTTCCTAGACATTTTTGTCTAATCTTAGAAGTTTCTGCAGGAATGTTTATCTGAGATTAACAAAAAGGGACTTTAGTCTTTGGCACTTCACTCTGTTGTTAGCTCTTCCATTTATTCTGTTTGCCATGATTCTTCTTTAGTAGCCAATAAAAGCATTAACTTTCTTAACTTTTGAACATAATATGTAAATATGAATGTATATATCCATATAAAGGGGTATATACTCTGTAGCTATATCCACCACAGTATCCACTTCCTGGCTTCCTTCTAACCCCCTACCTGCCCCCAGCTTTAGGGGTATATCCTAATTACTCTGAAGTGACATTTCTCATCTTTGTCTGCTGAAGTCATTTGGAGAACTTTTAAAAAACAGACTCCCCAGCTCCACCCTAGGCAGAACTGAGTCAGAATCTCTGGGGCGTGGGATGTGGACATTTTAAAAAATACTTCCTGGGAGATTCTGAAGTAACGTTGTGATAGAGAACTATGTGCCTCAGCCAGTCAATGTGCTGAGGCACTTCTCCTGGTGGCTGTGATTGGTTCCTTCCTGGAGGCGAAGATCACATTCACCCTTCAGGGCAACGTGGCTCCAGTAAGCTGTTGGCTGTCCTCTTGTGACCAGCCTTGGGATGAAGTGGATGCTTTGGACAACAGAGGAGAGAAAGGATCGGATACATCTTCAAGTCCTAGAATCAATTAACCCTGAAACCTCTGCTGCCTCTGGACTTCCTGTTTCTGAGAAAACAAATTTCTGGGCTGAAGAAACTGGTATCAGAAAGACTAAATGACTCATGAACGAAAAGAAAACCCAGCTTACAGTTCAATATTTTTCCTGAGCACGCTTCAAAGACACTTCTCAAGAAATTGATGTGTATTAAAGAGATGAGAAAATACCTGCTCCTGTCTTTTTGAAGTAGGTAAAACACGGTTCTTAGAAACCTTATCAAATGATCATTGTGACAATTAAACTGACACCATATTAGAGTATACAAAAGATCTTGACATCCATGATCTCATCCTCTCCAACTGTCAGGATGGGTATTGTTGTTAGTTCTACTTTACAACCGAGGAGATTAAGGCTCAGAGAACATTTATTATTTGCCCAAAGTGATCCTGTTGGTAACAGAGTTAGGAGTTGAACTCAGATAGTCAGACTCAAAATCCTAGAGCCATTTTGCTATACCTCTATCTGTGAATAGTCTTTCTGTTTTGAACTCCATCATCCCCTTCCTTCCCTGAATATAGAAACACAAGGATTGAGAGGTGGGTATGCTATGTTATTCTCAGGAGAAATAGAGACATGGCATACATGCCAATATCTGGAAGGTGAAGTTCCTGAAAATTGTCAAGTTCAGTGGAGGGATGATTTGTTTTGGGAAATTAAAGTCAAAGAGTTCTCAGGAGGACTTGAGCTGGGTGAAATGGCTGAAGATTACATAGCAAAAGGAATTGGGTTAAATCATAGGAACTGCAGGCACACTCCTATTTTTTCCCTAGTGTTTTTTATTGTCTGATCTTATGAACTTTCATTGCATCCTTTTCTAGATACAATACCGACATTCTTGATACATACAGAATTTGCAGAAGTTCCTATTTCTGTGTTCTGGAGCTTTCTACTTTATCACCTTGTGTGCTGAACTCAAGGTAAACCAATTATCTCCATCTATAAACTAAACTGCTTCTGCAACACATTTTCCCTTAAATTCCCATGAAGTAAAAAGAATAGTCTAGCAATCTTCCACTTGTATTGCTCATAATTCTGGGCAGATAGTAAACCAATTAAACAGCACAGCTGTACAAACATTCCAACTATAATTTATGAAGCTCAGATCATGAACACATTTTCATTGTCTTCTTTCTCCATATGGAATCTCATTGTTTCTTTTAATTATTTTTTTTAAATGTGTTTATGGAAAATGGGATGTTCTTTAGCTAGTTAAAGTAAATTTAAGCTGTGTTTGAAATGTTAAAATGAATTTTTTAGAGTAAAACATTTTTTGGGGAGAATATATAGCATAAAAATATTCCTTGGGAGTAGAAATTAACGAATATCTGAGTCCAGCTTAGACAATGTCACACAAGCTTCTCCTTCACTGTTTCTCAGTAGTTATCTTATAGGACTATCTCACTGGATAGGTGTCTAGCTTGGTAACCACAAGCCATTCTGCTAAAGGTATTATCATTGCAATGAACACTAAAGAGTGCTGGCTTATAGCAGATCGATTCTAAGCATATTACATTAGTTATGCTATTTAATTTTTAAAATACCCTGTTATCCCATTTTGTGGATAAGGAAACAAAAGTCATCTAGCAAACCAGGAATTTTGACTCCAGATTCCTACTTTGAACCATGTTACTTTATTACTCTCTTTAAAAAGGAAGCAACTCATTTCACTGGTTTTCCTTAAAGTAATCTCTTTTTCCCAGGACTACTAACTGGTTGACTGACTAATTGGTCCATGACTAACTGTTCATCCAGTCTTCAAATGACAATGACACAGTTTTCTACATTGCATCACTAAAAGGCAGACCAAGAGAAATCACTTCCTAGAAATGATTAGAGAAAGAAAAATAAGTTTTGCAGCTCTACTTTAAACACAGGGACAAAATTGCCTGTTAAGTTTTTTTCTTTCTTTTCTTGATTGTTGAGATCCTTGTGCTTTGCAGCAATCAAAACAGAACTAACTGTTGAACAGTCCACATTCCTTATCCTTCTGGAAACTAATGCTTTGAATCTTAAGGACAATATCTTTCTTTTTTCCCTCTAATTCTTCCTTGTAAGTTTCTAGGAAGGGCACTCTCTCAAATGAACTGCAATCAGTTGCTCATTGTTCATGAGCTCTGCTGTGTCAGGAACGTAGCTCAGGTCCTCCTGACAAGTGTGGATTAGTGGTGGCTAAGGTTGATGGGGGCACACTTCCCTTAGTTCTTGACATTTCTTTGTATAACTTTTCCCATGGTATATTTCAGATACTTTAGATATTGTAGGAATGGGGCACAGAAGGTAAATAACTTTTCAAAGATCATGTATTTTGAGAGCCGGAGCTGGTCATTTTCTTGGCCTCAAACTCTTTTTTTAAAATTTTTCCTCCTCTCTCATCTTAATTGCACCTTTGTGGTCATAGATACCAATCAAGAAAGAAAACAAAATAAAACAAACTCAAAGTAACCAATAAAATAAAAACACAAAAACTTTGTTTTGAACTGTTTGGCCACAGGACTTATCATTTATATACACAGGTTGAGTGTCCCTTATTCAAAATGCTTAGGATCAGCAGTTTTTCAGATATAAAAAAGATTTTGGAATATTTTCATATATGTAATGAGATATCTTGGGGATGGGATTCAAGTCTCAATGAAAATTTCATTTTTGTTTCATATATACCTTACACACATAGCCTGAAAGTCATTTTGTATAATATTTTTAGTGTGCCTGCATTTTGACTATTATCTGTTACATGAGGTCACATGTGGAATTCTCCAATTGTGGTGTCATGGTAGTGCTTAAAGATTTTTGGGTTTGAGAGCACTTTGGATTTTTGATTTTTAGATTAAGGATGCTCAACCTGTATATTTTTTGAAAATGTAACAAATATATGACTTACCATATTGTGAGGTGCTTCTGTTGAACTCTGTAGCTTAGTTTCACCAGGGATGATAGAGCTTTAGGAAGCTGAGTCACACCAGAAAGACAGGAAAAAGTGCTTATGAATTAATTCCCCTCACCATGCCCACTGAGCTGTTATGTTATTCTTGGAGGGGTTGACAGTAGGAAGGCGTCAATGACATGGCCTCCCCCATGGCTCGGTGCTCCATTAAGAAAGTCCATGGTGAAAAATTCTGGTTTATCTCCAAGTAGAGACTTGTTATTCATTTCTCATTTTTAACAACAAAAATCAACCATAATTTTCTTTTCCTTTAAACTACCTGAGAAAGGAAAAAATCAATTAAATGGCACGTATGATCCATATGATCCGAGTACTGGCTTTACTTCCTCCCCACCTATGCCTCGATCTTTCCCAGGAATGTATTATCATTATTTGGTTGTATGTATTTTTGTTGTGTAACTTAAAATTCTTCATAGGATTTGGTTGGCGTATGAAATAATCTATAATTTGTAATTTATAATCTATAATTATAAATCCTAATTTTACTGCAAGAATAACAGGGTGAGTAGATTTTTTTCTTTATTTGGGAGAAACCTATGAGGCCAGATTCCTTTTTATAAAAGGAATTCATTTTCTGTCAGGGGAGAAAAACTTTTCCTCTACCCTCTTAGGTTTAGTTATTGGAAGCCTGTGAATTATTGACAAAACAAATAGCCAAAAAACAAACAAAACCACCCCCCCCCCCGCCAAAAAAAAAAAAAAGAACCAGATTTTTGTTCAGATACACATGTAGAAGTTCACAGAAAACTGACTGGAGGAGGTGGTTGGAACTTATTCTCCCATCCTAGTAGGGGAGGGGAAGGAGAGAATAGCACTGATGGGAAAACAAGTGAATTTTAGGAAGAAAAAAAGAACCCTTAGGAGAATATATGGGAAATATCATAGTTTGGAGACAATGTTTTTTTATTTTATTTTATTTTTTTTTTTATCTTGGGGCTGGCTTCTCATATCTGGTTATAGGAGTCAATCTTCCCCTGTTTGTGAAACTTCCTAGGAGGAAATTCATGACAATTGAATTCTTTATGGAAACTGCTTTAAGCAGGTAAGATAAGTTCAGGAAAAACAAAAAACAAAAAACTTGTCCATTCTGGGTCCCTTCATCTTCAAAGATCTCTGCTTTCAGAAGGGAAGTCAATCTGGGTAGACGGCTTGACATTGTGAAGTTTATGTGTTAGAATGGGCTCCAGATTTTTCCAGGTTTTAGTCAAATCTGATAACATGTCCTCTGAGACAGTAGTGGTGGTATGCACTAATTAGATTTCCAGAGTGTGGAAGCTGATACTCTCAGGTCTTTAAGCTCTTTCTTGCTCTACTCCAACTCAACATGCAAACTTCAGGATTTTGGTATTTCCTGACATCTGATTTCCTTTTTTTTTTTAAAGTTATAAATACTTTGTCATTTCTTGCTTGAAATGACAAATTTGTGTTTATTTTAAGTCAATTTACACTTCTTTTAAATGGACACTAATGCTAATACCACTTCTTCCACCAGGAGAGAGGGACCATGTCTTTTTTGTTGTTGTTGTGGAGAATTAAAATAGTTTTATTTTTCCACATTTTGTTATTGGTTCATTACAGTTGCATATAGTGGTGGAATTTGTTGTTACATATGCTTACATGCACACAATATAACAAATACAATTTGCCAAATATCATTCCCTGGTATTTCTCCTTTCCTTCTTTTTTCTCCCTCTCCCTGGGAGAGCAACCATTTTTACTAAATAAGTATATATCAAAAAGAGTCATTCCTGAGGCTAAGTTAGGGTAGAGGAAGGAATTGGGGAGGGAAGAGGGGAGCATAACGGTTGCTGGGGAGTAAAACTGATCAGGTAATGTGATATGCTTGCAACATACCACAGCGAAACCAACCATTCTGCATAATTAATATGTAGCAAGAAAAAAAATAGTCCTTTTTCCATTTTCACTTTTGCCTAGATTTGTTTTGTGTTTAGTTTAACCAGTCTCACAGACATCTATTACTTTATTCTTGCCAAGGTTAGAGTCAAGTACTAAAGTAGACAGAAGTTAGTTCAAATACATAGAATCTGCTCAACCCCAAACCACATATTTTATAAAAGTCTGTTGTAATATTATGAAATTCAAATTATATCCCTGTCTACTTCATTATGTTTCAATGGTTATCCCATTTCTTTCTTTTCATTATTTCTTCTTCTTCCCAAACAATTCCAACATGTATTATAATAACTTCTACTGCCCTTAGAATAAGACCCCAACTTCTCAAAAAAGCCCACAAAGCCAATTATGAGTTTGCCCGTCATCTCATTTTGGACTTCATTTCTTATTGTCTGCCCTGTTGGTTTGTTCCAGGATACTGGCTGCCCTTCTCTTCCTGTGAGGAACCAAGCTCATTCTTGCCCAGAGCCTTTGTACACACTTACCTTGCCTGGGTTGTTTTCATTTAGACTTTTTTTTTTTTTTTTGTGGCTGGTTCTCATCATTTGACTATCATCTCTCCAGGGAAGCCTTTTAAGTTACCCTATCCCACCTCATCCACTTTCTCTCACATTATCTTGTTTTATTTTCTGCATATCAGGACCGCCATCTGAAGTTATCTTGTTTATTGTCTATTTCCTCAGCAGAATGTAAACCCAGTAAGAATCAGACATTGCCTGTCTTATTCTCTCCTGAGTCCTTATTACTTCCCCTAAATGGACTCATTCACTCAACAATTTGTTGAGTGAATCATATCAAATAGAAAAAAAAATTGTACTGCTTTATACATAGTTTCAGGGTGATAAGTTTTCTAACCAAATAGTAAATTCAAGGAACCTTTGTAGAAAGTTGGTTTGAAGTTCTTAAATGAATATTTTGAAAACAGCTTTACCCAAATTTTAGATATTCATTCATATAATTCTTAAAATTTTAGAATAAGCATAAAAAATTGGAAATATAGTACTAGATCCAATTCCTTTTCTGAAGCTTTTGGTATTATGTTGCTCACTCCTGAGTACTTTCATGTAACTAACAAGGACATTAATTTCATTCCTAATTAAAAGGACATTCTTCTACATAAACACATTTGATCACCAATAAGGATATTTACATGGATACATTACTATGGTATATTCCTCAGAATCCAGGAAAGTTTCATCAGTTGTCCTGGTCATGCCCTTGATAGCAAAAGAATCCAGGAGAATGGCTCACTGTATTAGTCGCCATATTTATTTAGCTCCCTTCACTTTGGAACAGTTCTTTAGGCTTACCTTGACTTTAAAGTTTAGGCCAAATATGTTGACGAACATCAATTACTTTTGGTTCCTCAGGATTAGATGGTTCCTCAGGATTATATGCTTCCTCAGGATTAGACTTAATTATGAGTCTAGTGGGAACATGACAAAGGGATGTTAAGTTCTTCTCACTGCATCCTATCCTGTGGCATGTGATTCTGATTTGTCCATTACTGATGATATTTATCTTCACCTCTTGATTAAAGTGGTACTCTCCAGATGATACTTTAAAGTTACTATTTCTCTTCATAATAAATATTTTGTGGGGCTGACACTTTAATATTATGCAAAATATCTCTTTTTTCCTTCATCAAAACTTTCCTGTATCTAAGTATGTTTTTTCCTCTTTTATTTGGTTATAATCCATTATTTTATTTATTTGTTATGATGCTCAAACTGCTCCCAGTTGAACCAGTAGAAGTTTGTTCAAGCTGGATTCTATGTCCTTTTGATATTGTCTCCACCATTTTTCTGCACATCCTCGATCTCTAGCACAGCAAGACACAGTAGTTTATCTTGTCCCTTTTACTACTTCAATTCTGTTAATACCCAGCCATTTCTCCAGGGAGCCTTAATATTCCAGGATCATCATGTACTTTCCCTACTTCACTTTGTCTATAAACGGCTATTTCCCCCAATGAGACTTAGTGTCTTTTGCTGAAGAATGGTAATTAGAAACCAAGGTCTGAACACTTGGTGTACTTATTACTATTGAGGTGTCATTGCTATTAGACCCCTCAGCAGATTTAAACAAAATGAATGTAATAAATATTCATATCTTATTTCCATATATGTGTGTAGATATATCTATACAAGAACTATGTTAAATAGAAATGGTGAAAGAGGGTATCCCTGTCTTGTTCCAGTTGTTAGAGGGAATGACTTCAATTTTTCTCTATTTAGAATGATGTTGACCTGGGGCTTAGCATAGATAGCCTTTATGATGTTGAGATATGTTCCTGTTATCCCAAGTTTTTCTAGTGTTTTGAACATAAAGAGGTGCTGTATTTTGTCAAATGCTTTTTCTGCATCTATTGAGATGATCATATGATTCTTATCTTTAAGTCTATTGATGTGATGAATTACATTTATTGATTTCTATATGTTGAACCAACCTTGCATCCCTGGGAAAATTGGGAATTAAACCACCATTTGACCCAGCTGTCCCTCTTCTCAGTCTATACCCAAAGGACTTAAAAACAGCATACTACAGGGACACAGCCACATCAATGTTTATAGCAGCACAATTCACAATAGCTAAACTGTGGAACCAACTTAGATGTCCTTCAATAGATGAATGGATAAAAACAAAAGGGCATATATACACAATGGAATACTATTCAGTAATAAAATAAAATAAAATCATGGCATTTGTAAGTAAATGGATGGAGTTAAAGAAGATAAAGGTAAGTGAAGTTAGCCAATCCCAAATGCCAAATGTTTTCTATCATATAAGGAGGCTGATTCATAGTGGGATTGGGAGGGAGAGCATGGGAGGAATAGATGAACTATAGATAGTGCAGAGGGGTTGGAGGGGAAGGGAGGGGGCATGGGGTAATTAGTGATGGTGGAATGTGATGATCATTACTATCCAAAGTACATGTATGAAGACATGAATTGATGTGAATATACTATGTATACAGAGACATGAAAAATTGTGCTCTATATGTGTAATAAGAATTGTAATCCATTCTGCTGTCATACCTTTTTATATAAATTTTTTTATTTATATATATCTAAACAAATGGATCTAAAAGGACTTAAAAACAGCAAACTGTAGGGAGGCAGTCACATCAATGTTTTTAGCAGCACAATACACAATAGCTAAATTGTGGAACCAACCTAGATATCCTTTGGCGATGAATGGATAAAGAAAATGGGGTATATATACACAATGGAATATTGACTCACCAGTAAAAGAGAATAAAATCATGGCATTTTCAGGTAAATGGAGTTGGAGAATATAATGCTAAGTGAAGTAAGCCAATCCCCAAAAACCAAATGCCACATATTTTCTCTGATATAAGGAGGCTGATTCATAATGGGGATGGGGGGTAGCATGTGAGGAATAGATAAACTCTAGATAGGACAAAGAGGAGGGAAGGGAAGGGAGGGGGAGTGGGGGTAGGAAAGATGGTGCAATGAGACAAACACCATTACCCTAAGTACATGTATGAAAACATGAATGGTGTGACTCTACTTTGTGTACAACCAGAGACCTGAAAAATTGTGCTCTATTTGTGTAATATGAATTGAGTTGCATTCTGCTGTCATATATAACAAATTAGAATAAATAAAAATAAATTTTAAAAACCATAAGTTTACACAATTAGTCCAGCTCAGTCTTCTCTAAGCATATCCTAATTTGCTCTTTCCAGTAAATTCATATAGTAATGATGTGTCAGCCTAAATGTGTCCCAAATCTAGCCTGACCTTTGATTGCAAATTTTAAAAAATTCTGTCTACAATTGGTATTGTTCCATTGAAGTCTAAGATAAATTGTAGACAGGATATTTTGGGAAAAGACATCGGAAAGAAAGATTGAGAAATGTATATTTCCTATTCAAGTGATTATTTAATAACAATTTTTCTCAACTATCATTCCCCATGTGTTAAAATATTTTAGAGTGTAGCACACTTTCCCAATCTTCCCCATCTGGATCCTTGTAACCACTGTATATGCTTTTACTGCCTTCATATCTTTTTAGTTAAGGAATAAGCTTTTGTTCTTAAGTGTATAAGTTTGTTTACCATATCATACTATACATTTTATGATATCTGAGTTGTGTATAAATAAGATCAACTTATGATCTGAGAGTGGGTGAAATAAGATATTCAGCAATTTCAGGCTTTCCAATAAATATCAAGGCCAAATTATTTTTATCAATGGTAAATGCTGAGAAGTCCAGAGGAAATAGATTTTTTTTTTTTGATACCAGGGCTTGAACTCAGGGGCACTTAAGCACTGAGCCACATCACCAGCCCTTTTTTGTATTTTATTTAGAGACAGGGTCTCACTGAGTTGTTTAGGGCCTTGCTAAGTTGATGAGGCTGGCTTTGAACTTGAGATCCTCCTGCCTCAGCCTCCAGAGCTGCTGGGATTAGAGGTCTACACCATCCTGCCCCACCCTCAGACCTCTTTGGCTAGTCAGAAACAAGGTGTCCACAAAAATGAACATATGAAGATTGCCTAATAATTGGGTAACACAAATCCAATCTGAATGTTTTAATAAATCTATGTGAGTGTGGATTGACCATTAAAATATTAGTTTTCTTTAATATCAGTAAAAGTATGGAAATGTGGTGAAGTGTAATTATTAGGAAAAAAGGATGGGCATTGGGACTAGAAAAGTTGTGCATAGAGGGAACCAGAGGTGTTGCAGCCTGGTCTCCCCTGATGGTGAAGGATAATTCCTGTGTTGAAGGTGAGGTAAAAACAAACATGCTCCACCCATCAAGTACCCATTCTGGAGTGCAGCCTTGAGCAGGATCCCCAGTTAGTCTGTTGACATAATGAAAGTTAGTAATTAATTTAATATCAAAACATTGTAGGTCTTGTCCTCAGTTATGCACCACTTTTGCGAGCAAGAACAAATTGCTCACTCTTTTCCTGCCTTTTGCTCCCCAGCTCTCCAGGAACACCTGAATGCCTAGAAGGCAGTTGTGTTTTCTACTCCAGCAGGAGGGCAGGTGAGTAGGAAAAATGGTGTTTGCTCTGAAGTAAGTTAACATTCCATCTCATTTAAAAGAAAGAAGCAAAATGATTCCTATAAAGGAGGAACATAAAAATATCTGAAGGAAACTGAATAGATTATTTAAGAGTCACTGTTATTCCATTTTAATGATTTCAGTTATGATATACATCATTAGTTTTCTATTAGCTTTTTAAAATTATGATTATACTGCTTTGTAAAGTAATGCTATTAAAACTAATGTTCTACAATATAAAGGGAATTAGTTCATTGTAGCTTTTTATGTTTCCAGAAAAATTAATTTTGGTAAAAGTCTTTAACTTCTACGGCTCGAACAAACAGAAAAGTGGAGGGTAGGAACCCATCCATCTTGACTCTTTAAGCCTAGTTTTTTGTTATTGTGGAAAAAAGATAGAGTTCAAATAATTTGCTTTTCAATTTTTTGCTGTTATGAATACTGTAAAATGGGCATTATTCAGATTTCAAGAATTTTTTCGCCTGATATTTGAAGATAGAGCAAACATAAGGTTTCATCCTTGTCAAGGATCCAATAACACATTGATTCCTGTCGGCCACTAGATGTCCCCGTAGAGATGTTCCTACCTTAGAGGCTTCTGTAAAAAGATACCTACAAGGCCATGCGGTGGCTGGCTACTCCCAAAGCCCTTTTCCTTACTTTAAGTTAGCACCCAGAACACAAAAGATGCTTTCTCTTCCTTTCTAGAGGATTAATTACAGAGGACTGGATGGGACTTGAATTTAGCAAAAAGTGAGTAGAATTAGGTTTAGGCATTTGCCCAAATATTTATATTTATTAATTACTCAACCAAGAAAAATGAGAAGCCTTGCAAGTGTAGTTGAGATTTATAGACAACTTTAATTAAGCATGCTAAAATAAGGAGTGGCTTGGGTTTGAATTAGATAACAAAATGACAAATAATAACAATTATATTTGTTAATAAAATATTTTAATATTTGTATTTTGAATATAAAGGTGTTGAATGTTCTGGAAATTAAGGAAAATTTCAATAAGGAACTCATTCAGGCAATGTTGATCTCCAAAGGAAGTTGGAGTTGTTGAGATTTCTTATATAGCTTCTCACCTCATAACTCTTCTCTGTTCTCCATTCTGACAAAGGTTGACCATGCCAGCTGCCAGAACAACATGACATGATGCCTTTACTTAAGTTAATATTTTTCATAAGTTCATTTAAGTTTTAGCTCTAAGATTACCAGCAAAAGGAGGAGGTAATTGAATATTTTGATTCAAAGGGTCACTTAATTTGGGGGTTTTATAGAGTCACAAAACTGGATTAGAATAATAAAATTCATGTTTTAAAAATTATCTGAATCATTCAATAAATTTTGGTGTAAACCAAAAAACCAAGGCAAACCAAACCAAACAAACAACAATAACAGCAACAACAACAAAAACTGAATACAGTGTTAAAAATATTTCTATTTAAAACCTGTCTTTGATTTTTAAAATTGGGAAATAATTATTTATTAGAATAGGTGAATCATTTCAAAAGGATAAATCCTGTATTTAAAATAATATAGACTCCATTTATCAATTGAATATGCCTTATCAACTTTGTGACTATATAATCTCTTACAATGTTGATTTAGTATTTCATGATGTATTACTTACAATCCAACATAAGAATAATATGGGGAAATGAAAAATGAATTAATGGAAAATAACTAAAATTTTTTCTTTTTCTAAAGAAAGCATCTGCACTGGGGGGTGGTGGTTATTTTCATAAAAACTTTCTTTTCAATATGGAAGAAAAAGACACAAGTGGACACCCAGTCTTTAGATTCCCTTAATTAAAGTGACAAATGGTGATATTTGAGCAAATTTGGAGGATGGGAACAATGGCAAGAGACTGACAAAGGCAATTACTCTATTGTCTCTAAAAATAGGGAGAAAATTATACAATGGAAGAGATAGAGGATTTGATAATCCTGGGAAAAAATTCTTAAATATTGAATGAAGTTTGTGAGCCCTTTAAAGAAGGAAAAACGGATCATTAAAAATAAGCATATGAAATTACAAATGACAAGTGCTAGAGAGGATATGAGAAATCGGAACCCTGAGAGGAATGTAAGGTGGTTGAGCCAATTTGAAAAATGGACTGGCAATTCCTCAAATGATTTAACACTGAGTTACCATATGACTCAGCAAACCCACTCCTGGTTGTATACCCAAGAGAAATGAAAACATATGTTCACATAAAAACACATACTTGAATGTTTATAGCAGCAATATTCATCATAGCCAAGAGATGGAAGCAACCCAGATGCCCATCAGTGGATGAATGGGTAAGCAAAATGTGGCATAGCCATATGACAGAATAGAGTGCAATCACAAAAAGAAGTGAAGTACTGCTACCTGTTACAACATGGATGAACCTTGAAAACATGCTCGGTGGAAGAAGTCAGCCACAAAGGACCATATATTATGTTTCCATTTATGTGAAATATCTATGATAGGCAAATCTATAGAAACAGAATTAGTGTTTGTTCAGAGCTGGAACAGAGGTTAGAATTTGGGGTGTGACAGCGAGAGTTTCTTTTTGGTGTTGTGAAAATGTTCTAAAATTGATTATGGAGATTGTTACAAAACCCTATAAATACACTAAAATTCATTGACTCATACACTTTAAATGGGTGAATTGTACGCTATGCGAATTATCTCAGTAAGATTTTTTTTTTTTAAAAAGGATAAGTATGGACATGTGAAGAACACACACAATAAAACCTGGAGTTCTAACCCTCAGGTTTATAGTGATAGCATCCACATCAAAGTGTGGGTGAGAAAATGAGGATAGAAAAATTAGATGTGGCATAATCCTGAAGGACATTGTTCCAAATGCCATAATCCTGAATCTTGAAATTCTGAAAGATACCTGAAGTCTAAAATCCTGAAAGATCAAAAACCTGAAAATATAATTGTGGAAAAAATAATTTTAAATATGTAAAAGACATTTATTTAGATTTTTAAAAGAAGCTTTATTTGAAAAAAGTATATGTTTATTATTTGAAAATTCTTTTTAGATGTTCATGACAGTAGAGTGTATTTTGACATATTATACATAATGGAGTATAACTTATTCTAATTAGGATCCCATTCTTGTGGTTGTACATGATGTGGAGTTTCATGGTGCTGTATTCATATATGAACATAGGAAAGTTATGTCTGATTTATCCTACTGACTTTCCTATTTTCATCCCCTCTCCCTTTCCTTCATTCTCCTTTGTTTAATCCAATGAACTTCTATTCTCCTATCTCCCTTATGGTGGGTTAGCATTCTAATAACAGAGAGAACTCTTTAATTTTAATTTTAATTAAACCTTTAATTTTTGGGGATTGTCATATATCACTTAGCATGATAGTCTCCAGATCCATCCATTCACTGGCAAAAGTCATAAGGTTATTGGTTTTTTTGAATGAATAATATTCCATTGTGTATTAATACCATATTTTCTTTATCCATTCATCTGTTGAAGGGCACCTAGGTTGGCTTCATAGCTTAGCTATTATGAATTGAGCTGCTATAAACATGGATGTATCCATGCCTCTGTAGTATGCTGATTTGAAGTCCTTTGGGTATATACCAAGGAGTGGGATAACTGGGTCAAATGGTGGTTCCATTCCAAGTTAAAAAACACATTTAAATATGACAGAATACTATATACGTCATTTTACATAATGAATATACAATAAGAACATATATTTTTTTGCAAACATATACACCCAGGTATACTGCCAGTATAATAGTGGCAGTATACCTGGGTGTATACCTGGGTGTATAGCAAATGAATTATATTCTTAAAGAAATAGGTCAAAAGTTAAATGTTTAAATGCAGGTCACTATAGTTGGTAATTGTATGCATCCTGCTTTATAACTGCAGTCTTCTGAAATACTGTGATAAACAACCTAAGACTTTTTTAATTTTGACAATACTGGGAACAACCTAAGTCTTTTGATAAGATTGATTTAAAACTGCAGTGGGTCAGCACTGCATATGCAATTCCCTGAAGTGCAGAGATCGCAAAAAATTTTGTCTTTCATAAATGCAGATGTACAAAAAGGACATTTCTTCATTTGCTGAGGCAGTTTCAACATTTTTATATACACCAATTCTTACACATAAATTCAACATTGTGATAAAGCAATTTGCAGAGTAAAATTTTGCAAAACCATGCCTAAAATGAGTTGGGACTCTAAAAGTCTTTACAGAATTTATACCTCCAGTATTGGAAATTATGCAAAGATGAAATGCATAATAACATAATCCTGGCAATTGAAAATATTGAGGAATAAAACTAAAATGAAAGACAAAAAAAAAAAAAAAAAAGGGAAAATCAAAATAAAACTACCCCCCCTCCCACACACACCAAGAGGAAATTATAAAAAGTATTTCACAGGGATGGATTATAGGCAATTGCATGGAAATAATCCATAATGGCTAACTTTGATGATTATCAACTATGTTTTGAATTCTTGCATTACAATAAATAGTTACTTTTTTTTTTCCTGTTAGGAAATGGCTCTCCTTGAAGAGTACATTCACATTAGTTTCCTAGGTGGTGCTGCTGTTTTGGAATTCTTGTGTTTCAGCGTTCACCAACATAAACATCCCTCTTTCTTCTGTGCCGGGCTGCATGTTGTTTTGGGTATGTGGAAATCTATTCCACATGTGCTCATATATAGACCACAAGAAAAAATACTAGTGATTAGATGGCAATATTGGTGTGTGTCTTCTTATCCTACTGTGCACACAATTATTTTTGAATCAGTCAGTAGCTTTGTGCCACCTTCAGGCAAATATAGCTTTTATGAAGCAAAAGCTCCTCGGAATTCATTAGCTAGAGAAATGTCAATACAGACAAATGGCACATTTTTAAACTGAAGTTTTGCTTGTTGCTGTGTAGTGTGACCCATCCCGTCCCCAGAATTCAGTTTTCTACTCCTCTTCTGCAGCCTTTATCCAAGGGGATTACGGTTTGGGGATTTTGGCATTTAGGAGTTTAGCATTCAGAAGTTTAGTCTTTTGGGATGATGATCTTGGGAATTTTAGACCTTAGGGATTTAAAAAATTTGTTCTAATTAGTTATACATGACAGTAGAATGCATTTTGACACATCCTACATACTTTAGGGATTTTGATCTTTAACATTTGGAATTATGGCATTTGAAATTGTGACTTTTGAGATTCTGACTGGCACTGATGGCATCCTAAGTCATTCTTAGGATGTTCTCCCAGAATATGAAACCTCACCCCTCACCATGGATGTTGCCTGAGCTGGGGGCTGCTCTTGTTCCCTGAGGAACCCACGTAACTTCTGTTCTTGTGTTGGAGCCTCTGCTCTAGATTTTGGAGGAGTACATCACACCTCTTCATTCACCCTTGTCCCTTATCTCTTCAATTCCAACCAGTGGGGGAAATATCCCATATCTCACAACTTATAGATGCCATTTTGAACATCATTATTTGACAGAATTTCTTTTGATAGCCTGAGGAGAATTTGGAGTGCTGTAGGCTAGGCAACAGTTTGGATGATTATTATATATTGGTAATTATTATATAGCAGTGATGTACCAAAATGATCCAGGAAGTTAAGCTGCTTAACTTAACTATAGAGGCTTATAAGCTGATTATAGGCCTCTCTTGTTCATATTATTGAGTACCACAATTTCTTCTCTGTGATGTGGGTGAGGGGTTGCAATGGCAGGTTGACCACAGTAAGACACCCAAAGCAAGGAGGTATCACAAATACACTGTCTATTAGAAGCATCTGCTGATTTTGCTAGGCTGAAATGGTAAATCAAATACAAAACCAATAACATAAGATATGGGTTAAGGTGGCCAAATATTTACATAAGTGAAAAAGACTATTGTCTATTTCACCCATAATGTCAGTATGGGTGAACAACTTTTATGAGTGATTAAGAAAGACTAACAGAGTTAGCTTGCTGTGTTATCAGCTTTCCATCACTACAATAAAAATGAGATAATTAACTTATCAAGAGAAAAGGTTTATTGTAGCTCATGGTTTTAGAGGTTCTAGTCCACAATCAGGTGGATCTGTCACTTTTAGGCCCCTGGTGGAGGTGCTGGATGGCAATGGTAGGAGGAATGTATGGCAGAGCAAACTACTCACCTCATGGCCAGAAAGCAGAAGAGGAAGAGGTCAGAGTCACACAATCCCCTTCAAGGGCATGACCCTCATGACCTAAGGGCCTCCCACAAGGCCCCACCTTCTAAAGGTTCCCCTACCCAGGGACCAAGCCTTTAACACATGGGTGTTTGGAGGACGCTCAATATCTGAACTCTAGCATCTGCCTTTGTACGTCTGTTCTACACAGATCAGGTCAGATCAAGATTGTCTTATTATTATATCTTTGTTTTAGGAAGCATGCCATAAGAAAAGTATTGACCAGAGGAACAGAAGGGTATGGAAGTCATGGCAAAATATAATAGTTGAAATAAGTGAGGAGGTTGGTTTGGACACACCACCTTTCTCTGATGTAATCACTTGCTCTTCTCTGTATCTTGTGGAAGTTGTAATTTTGTTTAGATGAAAAAGTTATATACATTCACATTGGTCTCCCGTGATATACTTGAAGGTTGGACCATTCTTGGTCTTCATATCCTTTTTGTATTATATTAATTCATATCCTTTTTAGGATGATATTAGTTTACTCACGTGGGTCTCAATTAATGTATAGATTTATTGAAGGGAAGAAAATGTAGACATTGTCAAATCAGAGGACAGACTTAGGGCTGACTGGTGAAGGGTACAAGGAGGTAAACTATGGCTGAATATAAGGATGAGATTGTGCAAGCCCTCAAAGGGTCCTATAATTTTGAGGTAGGTTATATTAAAAAATATTCTTCATCACCCCTTGTGTGTGGATGGCATTTCTCCATCCTCATTGACTTCAGGTTTGCTACGTGAATTGTTCTGGCCAATGAAACCTGAGTGGAAATGTTGACTCATGGTTTTCCATGTCTTCTTTTTTCTCTGTCAGTGTGACGGGCACTGTTCAGAGAGAAGCTGCTCCTTCATTCTATATCCTAGACTCAATACCAGATGTAATGTAGTCTCAGGTTGCTCATCCACGATGGACTTTTTCTATTGTGAGCAAGAAAGGACTGGTATTGTGGACCACTGAATTTTGAGTTTGTTATTGCAGCACCACCTGGTATATAGGTACCGGTATTGTTTTCCCTGAAGACAAAGGCGATTATTTCTAGTGCTCTTGTGGGGGAAGTTCCCGTGTAGGACAATAGTTTGGATTGCCTCTCCTCAAATTCTAGGAGTCCATGAGCATCGTTCATAATCTCTCTGTTTCCTTCTGTCTGGAGCTGCAGTATCCACTAAGGTTTCTCCTAACATTCAGTGAAACTTTTAGGCTCACAAAGCTACCATTGCCAATTTGGCTCTAGCCTGTCCTCCTAGCAGGGGTCCTAACTGTTGTCAGGGTAACACCAGGGGCTCTACTTCAGGGAGAATCCTTGAGTCAGTTAACATAACAGCATCTGGAGTTACTGTTTCTCTGTGTAATAGCTCAGGTGACAGGAGACGAGATCTGGGCTGGGTGGGTAGGACTCTGCCTTGGTTTAATTACCTCCTAACAGGAGCCACTACTCCTTGGAACAATTCCATTGGCACAGCTTTCAAAGTTTTCTTTGGGAAATGACTGGTCACAAGAGTCAGTGCCCTCAGGGGAGTCCAAAAGAAGGCTTCCATAAGATATTTATTGTTTTCCCAGCCAGATGCAGTCTAATTAGACATCATTTTTACCAGAAGCAAAGTTGCCTTGAAAAATAGGCTTTCATTAGGTTACCAAGGGAACTGAGCCAGAAAGTTAACAAAAAACTCAGATTCTCATATGGAAAGTAAAAAGTATCACTGCCTCTTTGGCCTCAGACACATTGTGAACTCTCTGTACTAATCTATTTTGTATTTAGATTCTACTCATCTTGATTTATGTGTTTTCATCGTATCCTTGGAAGAATCAGTACTATTGAGGTAGAGTACATTTCTTTATTTTGATTTTTTTAGCTTTATTACCTTTAGCCAGAATCTTCTTTTGGTTAACTAGAAAATCAGTTGATGTGGTAAGGAAATTTTAGGTCTTGCTGGAATATATATTTTTCTCCACTACTATCAGAGATAGCAACTTTGATGCAACTAGATATAGGGGTAGATATATTTGAGCAAAAGTGTTCTGATATGCAGTTTCCAGATAGGACAGGATTATGACAATAGCTGATACCCCCAACATAACTTGCCTGCTTTTTATGGAAATGCCAGATATATACATGTTGATCTTTGTTTTTTAACTCTCTAATATGGGATCATGTTCTAAATACATTTTATTTCAATGGTTTTGAGTTTGAAATGGGTAAAAGTGGGACCTCATGGCACATGCCTCTGTCCCAGCTACTAGAGAGCCTGAGGCAGAAGAATTGCAAGTTTAAGGGCATTTTAGCAAAAAAATCCCATTTCAACATAAGTAAATAGGGCTGGGAATTTAACTTGGTGGTAGAAAGTGCCTGGGTTCAACTCTTAGTACTGAAAAATGAATGAATGAATGAATGAGGGAAAGGAGAAGGGAGTCTGATGTTCTGAAGAAAAACGCTAAAAATCTTTCTTTCTTTTTTTTTTTTTTTTTGAGGCAGCCTTTGAGCCTTCTCTGGAGAGCCCAAAGTTTATGGAGAACATAGTTGGAAACTCTGTAGTATAATACAAAGGATATTAGAGTTCTAGACATACCTTCACAATTGATTAGTTAGGCAACTCTGGACAAGACACTTTATCTCTCCGGGTCTTTATTATCCCTGTGTGGAAAGTGAGAGGGAATAAAATGATTTTTAAGGTTCTTTCAGACTCTGATTCTACTTTTGGGGGATGAGGGCAAAAAATTCAATGAGGAATTGAATCCAGGGAATCTTTATCATTGAGCTATATCTATTCTTTTTATTTTATTTTTTAAAATTTTAACTTGGTGAGATCTCACTAAATTGCTGAGACTAGTCTGGAATTTGTGATCCTTCTGCCCCACCTCCCCAGTTGCTGGGATTATAGGCATGTGCCCACTGTGCTTTGACTCTAATACTTTTGTGGTTTGGACCAGAATGTTCTCCAAAGGCCCATGTGTTGAAGGTTTGGTACCCAATGCAGCAATGTTCAGAGGTAGGTTCTTTGGGAAGGGTTTGCATCATGAGGGCCCTGGCCTCATTAGTGGATCAATCCATTGATGGATTTATAGTTTGACGGCATTACTGTGGGGTGGTGTAAACTGTAGGAGGTGGGCCTATTGGATGGAGTAGATGCCTTGGAGTGTGCTTTGGAAGGGCACATTTTGTCCCTGGTCCTTCCACATATGCTCTCTCTCTCTCTCTCTCTCTCTCCCCCCCCCCTTTCCCTCCCTCCATCCTTCCTCACTGCTCTGCTGCACCCTCCCTGCCATGGTGTTCTGCCTCACCTCAAGTCCAGAAACAATGGAACTGGCTGACCATGGACTTAAACCTCTGAAATTGTGAGCCAAAATAAGTCTGTCCTCTTTAAATTGTTTTCCTTGGGTATTTTGTCACAGTAACTAACACAGATACCTTTTGATTATGAACAAGGATCATATAAATAAAGATAGGTACACAAATATTGCATTGAGAATAGAACTTTAAATTTTAATTAATTGGTCAATGAATAAAGATTTGGAGGATGATTTTTTTTCTATTTCTTCGGTTTTTAAGTTTTAGAGCTGTAAAAATGTATTAAATCTAAGCCAAGTACCAGCTTTGATATTTAAGAACCCTATTTTAATCTACTTCTGCTTGTAGGAGTTAATTGACAGCATGTTTCTGGCATTTGATAATTTCCTCTTCTTTTATAATCACAGAGTTTCAAATCATACAGTGCAGGCTGTAAACAAAGGAAGAAAGTTATGTTTTTGATTATTTTGAATGACTTTTCATTTATGCTAACAATCCTGCTTTTTTTTTTTTATATGATGCAGTGCTCCAAGAATCACTAGGACAAGTACAAGCAATCTGAGTCCAGGAAAGACACTTTCTTGGATGAATTCTTCACTGTGTGCTTTACGGAGGCTGCATAGCAAAGTATGGCAGGGCACCAAAGCAAAGAGCAGATGTGTGTGCTCTGGGTCTGAGCAGTAACCAGGAGGCCTGGTCCACAGGTGTTCCTCCTTATTATTGGTATACATACGTCATACAGTCTCGTAGTGTTTTGCCAAGTGACCTGGGGGTGTGAGGATTGTTTTCCCCACTTACAATGTTGAAATAGAGAAGGCTATTTTTATAAACATTTAAAAAATTATAGTCCAGGAGCTACTTCACCAGTATCCTCTTACATAACTGTAGATTCTACTGGGGGACCCGGGAGTTCAAATCACACCAAATATATGGATATTGTATGGTATTTTCCTTCACCTGACTTAAATCTACTCTTATAATAAGAATAATACTATACTTAGTTATTGACCCCAGTGAATCAGATGATGCAATTATTTTTGCTATTTCACTATTCCTTTTTTTTTTCTTTTTTCTTTTTTTGGTACTAGGGATTAAACTCAGGGGCACTTGACCACTGAGCCACATCTCTAGCCCTATTTTGTATTTTATTTAGAGACAGAGTCTCACCGAGTTGAGTTGCTTAGTGACTCACTTTTTGCTGAGGCTGGCTTTGAACTCGCAATCCTCTTGCCTCAGCCTCTTGAGCTGCTAGGATTATAGGCTTTTGCCACTGTTGCATTGCCTTCACTGTTCCTTTATGTATATTCAGGGACGTGGGTTCTACTCTTACTCCTGATGTGCGATGAAATGAATTTCTGGTCAATCTTAATTAACTAAGTCTGGACCCCAAAAGTAAAGTGTCTGGTTTCAGTGAGAACCACTGTATTCAAAGGTGAGACTTGATTTAAAGCCAGAGCTTTTCCCCTCCCTCCATTCAGGGCTACTGCAGGCTGGGAGCCTCGTGCTCCTAGAGTGGTGACAACAGTTGGCTATGTCAAGGGCTTTTCCTTTCATAGGCAGCTAGCCTCTAGTTCCTCCTTCATTCACTTGCTACCTTACTCTGACATGTTTATGTTGGTGGGTGGGGAGGGAGTAGGACCCTGGGGCAGAAAATGTTCCTTGATTGGAACTGTGGCAGTAATGGTGACATGCATGACATGGTAGACATTAAAGCTGATCTTTCCTGGCATAATTGCTGCAGTAGTTTGCATACCATTTGAGTGTGTGCCCCAAGGAATCATGTGTTGGAAATTTGGCCTCTAGTGTGGCTATGTTAAGTGGTGGTAGGACTTCAAAGAAGTTGAAACTAGTGAGAGGTAGTGGGGGTTCTGCCCTCAAGAAGGACTAAGGTGGTTCTCTGGGAACCTTGAGTTAGTTATTGTAAAAGGCTTGCTATAAAAGGAGCAAGCCTGACTCCTCCCCTTACTCTGGATCCCTGTCTCACAATTTGATCTCTCCCTCTCGCACATGTTCTCATTCTGATACCATCCACCATGAGGTCCTCATCAGAGCTGAACTGATACTAGCGATGGCCTTGAACTTCTATAACCATGAGTGAAATAACCATTTATTATACCTTTATAAATTTTCAGCCTCATATATTTTGTTATAGTAATGGAAAATAGACCAATACGTGCACATACATATATGTAGGTGAGACACACATCGCAATTCCTCTGACATGGGCAAATGCATTTCTATTTAGTTGCTCACTTCTTTCATCATGCCAAGGAATAAAAGTTCTCACTTCTTTTTGTTGATGCTTGTTCATATTTCTTGCAGGTGCTCTGAGTGTCTCAAATTCCCCATACAGTCCTTTTTCTCATGTGAAACCTCATTTGGTTTAAGAGAAACACTCAGACTCAACACTCCTGCATTCTTTGCCCTGATAAATCCCAGTAACAGTTACTTTCTTGCATAGGCTATTTGGCCAGATTCTTGTCCCTGTGTTCCCAGCCTCCTTTTAAAATACCTATTTCCAGGCTTGAGTTGAAGTGTAAGGCAATTTTCTGAAAAACTTAAAAAAAAAAAAATCCCCCTCTGGATTTCTGTGGTGCTGCCAATGTTCTGTTTCTTGACCAAAAAGACATGTGTTTATTTAGTGATAATTCATTGTGCATTTTATTTAACTTTTGTAACTTTTCTGTGTCCTACTTGCCATTAATTCTACTTAAGGATAAAAATAGTCAAAATAATATCACCAAGGTGTTAAAAACAATGCAAAAAAATCATTTCAAATCTATAATACCCAATTTTCATTTACTTTCAAAGTAGGGTATTTTTTTTCTGGTTCTTGGATTCTTTGAGTAACTTTTACCTTGTTCTGCTCCTTATTGGAAGAAGGATCTCAGTTGAAACTTTAAACATCTGTACATTGATTTTAAAACTACTGTCTAGTGAATATTAATATCAAGTGCCATTTTTCCAATTATCTATAGTAAACTTTATCATGTTTACAATGAGGAAAATTGGAAATCATATTTTGGAAAACATATTTTTGTGATACATTTTAAGATCAATGGATTGAGTTTACCAAGAAACTGAAGCAAAGCAATGCAGGAAACTCTGGTTCAATATAGAGGCATTACCTTCAGACCTACCAGGCTCAGTCTTAGGACCAAGATTCTCATGGGTATGACTTGGGGGCTTCCACAAAAGTGACCTTCAATTCCCTGAAAAGTAACATAGGCCAGTTATCATCATGACACGGATGTCAGAGGTGTTATCTACAGCAAAGCTGGTGGGAGACTAATCATACATTGCTCAACTCCATTACCTCTAAAATTAGTGATTTTTAAAATTATCTAAAAGCAAGTAACTAAAAACGAGGGCAGTGAGTTAAGTCTAGATGTTTTTTTTTTCAGATTTTCCCTTGATTTTACTATCTGTCTCATAAATGAGCAATAAGTAATAGCTATTGGTAATAGACTTGTAGATCAATATAGCAGAAAGTGAGGAGGCTTGGAAGTCTGGATTGCATAGAAGGAGTAGTTGCAGTGAGTGGTCCTATTCCAGACCTGTTAGGATCAGGACATATGGTTGAACAACTTTAAGTGGGAGTGGGGGAAGGATGAATGAATGGGGTCTTTGAACAAAGAATGTAATAACAGAAAACCTGTCTTTTTTTGTTTTTGTTTTTCCATTTTGGCATACTTCATAGGCAATATAAAGTGTAAGTAAAATAAAGACATAAGAAGAAATACAACTGTCAGTTTTCACAGGGGACAATTATTTACATAAAAAATCAAAATATCTCTAGATAAGCTATTAGATTGTTTAGTGAATTTAACAAAGTAATTTTTTAATGTTATCATAAAAATTTGTTTCTAAATACCAACAATTAGAAACTGAGATTTTAAAATACCATCTATAATTAAAAAATTAGATACTTAGGACTAAATCTAATGAAAGAGAGGCTGATATTTTACATAGAAAACTATCAAATAATTCTGGAGAAAAATGAAAGATCTAAATAGAGGAAAGGTCTGACAAATTCATAGTTTAGAAGACTTTGTATTGTGAATATATTACTTTGTCCAAATGCAATCTCAATTAAAATTCTCATAAAATTGTATGTGGTATGTATATTTGTAAATTGATGATAAAATTTATTTAAAAATGTTAGATTCTCTCAAACAAGAATCACAAATTTGGAAGACTTATATGAGTGGATACCAAGATTGAGTTTAATCCTAAGTTAATTACTATGATATATTATTTATGTAAGACTAGGAAAATAGATCATTAGGGCAAAGCAGAAATCTCAGAAATTGACCTACTTCTAATTTATGGCAAATGTGACACTGCAGAGAATGTGAATGAGACAAGCTTTTAAATAAATTGTTCTGAATTAATTAGGTGGAAAAAAAGAATGCTTTGACTCTATTCTACATGCTTCCCCCAAATCAGTTGGAAGTAGAATCTGGTTCTAAGTATGAATAATAAAACAAAGTTTCTAGAAGATAACATTGGAGAATATATTCATGTCTGGGGGTAGGGGATGATTTCTGAAAAGGTATACAGAGAATGCCAACTGTAAAAAAAATTATTAATAAGTTGCTCAATATAAAAATGGAGAACTTCTGTTTAGCAAAAATATCATTTTTTTCTATGACAGTGGAATGCCTTACAATTCTTATTATGCACATAGAGCACAATTTTTCATCTCTGGTTGTATACATAGTGTATTCACACCAATTTGTGTCTTCATACATGTACTTTGGATAATAATGATCATCACATTCCACTATCATTTATAACCCCATGCCCTCTCCCTGCCCATCCAACCCCTCTGCCTTATCTAGAGTTCGTCTATTCCTCCCATGCTCCCTCTCCCTATTCAAATATGAATCAGCCTCCCTATATCAAAGAAAACATTTGGCATTTGCTTTTTTGGGATTGGCTAACTTCACTTAGCATTATCTTCTCTTATTCCATCCATTTACCTGAAAATGCCATGATTTTGTTCTCTTTTATTGCTGAGTAATATTCCATTGTGTATATATGCCACTTTTTTAAATCCATTTATCTATTGAAGGGCATCTAGGTTGGTTACAAAGTTCAGCTATTGTGAATTGTGCTGCTGTAAACTTTGATGTGGCTGTGTCCCTGTAGTATGCTGATTTTAGGTCCTTTGGGTATAGACCGAGGAGAGGGACAGCTGGGTCAAATGGTGGTTCCATTCCCAATTTTCCAAGAAATCTCCATACTGCTTTCCATGTTGGCTGCACCAATTTGCAGTCCCACCAGCAGTGTATGAGTGTATCTTTTTCCTCCACATCCTCGCCAACACTTACTGTTACTTGTCTTTATAATAGCTGCCATTCTGACTGGAGTGAGATGAAATCTTAGAGGAGTTTTGATTTGTTTTGATCTCTAATTGCTAGAGATGAACAGTTTTTCATATATTTGTTGATTGATTGTACATCACCTTCTGAGAAGTGTCTGTTCAGGTTGGGTTATTTATTTTTTTGGTGTTTAGCTTTTTGAGATCTTTATATACCCTAGAGATTAGTGCTCTATCTGATGTGTGAGCACTAATTTGCTCCCAAGATGTAGGCTCTCTATTCACCTCACAGATTGTTTCTTTTGCTGAGAAGAAACATTTTAGTTTGAGTCCATCCCATTTTTGATTCTTGATTTTAATTCTTATGCTATAGGAGTCTTATTAAGGGAGTTGGGGCCTAATCCCACATGATGGAGATTAGGGCCTACTTTTTCTTCTATTAGATACAGAGTCTCTGGTTTAATTCCTAGGTCCTTGATCCACTTTGAGTTGAGTTTTATGTATAGTGAGAGATAGGAGTTTAATTTCATTTTGTTGCATATGGATTTCCAGTTTTCCCAGCACCACTTTTGTTGAAGAGGCTATCTTTTTTCCAATGCATGTTTTTGGCACCTATGTCTAATATAAGATAATTGTAATTTTGTGGGTTAGTCTCTGTGTCCTCTATTCTGTACCATTGGTCTACTGGCCTGTTTTGGTGCTAATACCATGCTGTTTTTGTTTCTCTTGCTCTGTAGTATAGTTTAAGATCGGGTATAGTGATACCACCTGTTTCACTCTTCCTGCTAAGGATTGCTTTAGCTACTCTGGGTCTCTAATTTTTCCAGATTAATTTCATGATTGCTTTTTCTATTTCTATGAGGAATGTCACGGGGATTTTGATCGAAATTGCATTAAATCTGTATATTGCTTTTGGAAGTATAGTCATTTTGATAATATTAATTCTGCCTATCCAAGAGCAAGGTAGATCTTTCATCTTTTTTTTTCATATTGGTGCATTGTAATTGTGTAATGCACATAATTACATAATGGTAAGATTTATGGTTACATATTCATACATGCACACAATTCAACAATATAATTTGGCCAATATAATTTTGAAGTACTTCCCCTTTCCTTCCTGTCCTCCCTCCCTTTGGTCCCTTTCCTCTATTCTACTGATTTCCTGTTGATTTTATTGAGATTCCCCCATTTTTCTTTCCCTTTTTCCTCTCTAGCTTCCAAAATTTTCACTAATTTATATTATAGCATTTCTTGGATACAGGTGAAATAATTTTGATGATGTGAAAACAAACATATATTTGGTGCTAAAAAAAACCAAACAAAATAAAGCAAAAGTAAGAAAAAAGTCTATGAACAAAATGCCTAAACATGCATTCTATTATGAGTTTGAGTCTTCTTTTTCATGAAAAGGAAAGAAATTCTTTTTTTTTTTTCACATCTTCATACATGTATTTTGTACAACGATGAGGGTATCCTTCCACCATCCATGCAATTCCCTTTCTCCCTCCCTTTCCCTCCCACCCCTCTTCCCTATCTAGAGGTAGTCTTCTTCCCATGCTCTTCCTCCCTACCCCATTTTGAGTCACCCCCTTCATATCAGAGAAGACATTCGGCATTTGATTTTTTGGGATTCGCTAAGTTAGCCAATCTGCTCTAATGCCATCCATTTACCTGCAAATGCCATGATCTTATTATTTTTTAGTGCTGAGTAATATTCCATTGTGTATAAATGCCACATTTTTTAAAATCCGTTCATCCATTGAAGGGCATCTAGGTTGGCTTCACAGTTTAGCTATTGTGAATTGTGCTGCTATAAATATTGATGTGGCTGTGTCCCTATAGTATGCTGTTTTTAGGTCCTTTGGGTATAATCCGAGAAGAGGAATAGCTGGATCAAATGGTGATTCCATTCCCAGCTTTCCAAGGAATCTCCATACTGCTTTCCAAATTGGCTACACCAATTTGCAGTCCCACCAGCAATGTATGAGTGTACCTTTTTCCCCACATCCTCACCAACACTTGTTGTTTGTTTTCATAGTGGCTGCCATTCTTACTGGAGTGAGATGGTATCTTAGAGTAGTTTTAATTTGCATTTCTCTGTTTGCTAGAGATGGTGAGCATTTTTTTTTTGTATATTTGTTGATTGACTGTATATTCTCTTCTGAGAAGTGTCTGTTCAGGTCCTTGGCCCATTTATTGATTGGATTATTTGTTTTTTTTGTGCTTATCTTGTTGAGCTCTTTATATACCCTAGAGATTAGCGCTCTATCTGATGTGTGAGGGGTAAAAATTCGTTCCCAGGATATAGGCTCCCTATTCACCTCACATATTATTTCTCTTGCTGAGAAAAAACTTTTTAGTTTGAATCCATCCCATTTGTTGATTCTTGGTTTTAATTCTTGTGCTGTAGGCATCTTATTAAGGAAGTTGGGGCCTAGCCCCACGTGATGGAGATTGGGGACTACTTTTTCTTCTATTAGATGCAGAGTCTCTGGTTTAATTCCTAGATCCTTGATCCATTTTGAGTTAACTTTTGTGCATGGTGAGAGATAGGGATTCATTTTCATTTTGTTGCATATGGATTTCCAGTTTTCCAGCACCATTTGTTGAAGATGCTATCCTTTCTCCAGTGCATGCTTTTGGCACCTTTGTCTAATATAAAGTAGTTGTAATTTTGCGGGTTAGTCTCTGTGTCCTCTATTCTGTGCCATTGGTCTACCAGCCTGTTTTGGTGCCAGTACCATGTTGTTTTTGTTATTATTGCTCTGTAGTATAGTTTAAGGTCTGGTATCGCTATACCACCTGTTTCATCCCTCCTTCTTAGAATTGCTTTAGCTATTCTGGGTCTCTGATTTTTCTAGATGAATTTCATGATTGCTTTTTCTATTTCTATGAGGAATGCCATAGAAATAGAATTGCATTGAACCTGTATAGTGCTTTTGGTAGTATGGTCATTTTAATAATATTAATTCTGCCTATCCATGAGCAAGGTATATCTTTCCATCTTCTAAGATCTTCTTCTATTTCTCTCTTTAGGGTTCTATAGTTTTCATTGTAAAGATCTTTCACCTCTTTTGTTAGGTTGATTTCCAAGTATTTTATTTTTTTTTTTGAGGATATTGTGAATGGAGTAGTTTTTTTCATTTCCTTTTCAGAGGATTTGTCACTGATATACAGAAATGCCTTTGATTTATGGGTGTTGATTTTATATCCTGCCACTTTGCCGAATTAATTTACTAGTTCTAGAACTTTCTTGGTAGAGTTTTTTGGGGTCTCCTAGGTATAGAATCATATCATCAGCAAATAGTGCTAGTTTAAGTTCTTCTTTTCCTATAGTTATTCCTTTATTTTCTTTTGTCTAATTGCTCTGGCCAGTATTTCAAGAACTGTGTTGAATAGAAGTGGTGAGAGGTCATCCTTGTCTTGTTCCAGATTTTAGCAGGAGATCGTTCCATCTTCTAAGGTCTTCTTTGACTTCTTTCTTTAGGGTTCTTTAATTTTCATTATATAGACATTTCACCTCTTTCATTAAGTTGATTCCCAAGTATTTTATTTTTTTGAGGTTATTGTAAATGGGGTAGTTTTCCTCATTTCCATTTCTGAGGATTTATCACTGATGAACAGAAATGCTTTTGATTTATGGGTGTTGATTTTATATCCTGAAACTTTGCTGAATTCATTTACTAGTTCTAGAAGTTTTCTGGTGGAACTTTTAGGGTTTTCTAGGTATAGAATCATATCATCAGCAAATAGTGCCAATTTGAGTTCTTCTTTTCCTATGTGTATCCCTTTAATTTCTTTTTTCTGTCTAATTGGCCAGTGTTTTAAGAACTATGTTAAATAGAAGTGGTAAGAGAGGGCATCCCTGTCTTGTTCCAGTTTTTAGAGGGATTGCCTTCAATTTTTCTCTATTTAGAATGATATTTGCCTGGGGATTAGTGTAGATAGCCTTTATGATGTTGAGATATATTTCTGTTATCCCTAGTTTTTCTAGTGTTTTGAACTTAAAGGAGTGCTGTATTTTGTCAAATGCTTTTTCTGCGTCTGTTTAGATGATCATATGATTCTTTAAGTATATTGATGTGATGAATTACATTTATTGATTTCCATATGCTCAACCAACCTTGCATCCCTGGGATGAATCCCACTTGATTGTGGTGCATGATCTTTTTTTTTTTTTTAATTGGTTGTTCAAAACATTACAAAGCTCTTGACGTATCATATTTCATACATTAGATTCAAGTGGGTTATGAACTCCCATTTTTACCCCAAATACAGATTGCAGAATCACATCGGTTACACATCCACATTCTTACATAATGCCATATTAGTAACTGTTGTATTCTGCTACCTTTCCTATCCTCTACTATCACCCCTCCCCTCCCCTCCCATCTTCTCTCTCTACCCCATCTACTGTAATTCATTTCTCTCCTTGTTTTTTTCCCATTCCCCTCACAACCTTTTATATGTAATTTTGTACAACAATGAGGATCTCCTTCCATTTCCATGCAATTTCCCTTTTCTCTCCCTTTCCCTCCCACCTCATGTCTCTGTTTAATGTTAATCTTTTCCTCCTGCTCTTCCTCCCTGCTGTTCTTAGTTGCTCTCATTATATCAAAGAAGACATTTGGCATTTGTTTTTTAGGGATTGGCTAGCTTCACTTAGCATAGTCTGCTCTAATGCCATCCATTTCCCTGCAAATTCCATGATTTTGTCATTTTTAAGTGCTGCATAATACTCCATTGTGTATAAATGCCACATTTTTTTGATATGTTTTTGTATTTGATGTGCCAGAATTTTATTGAGAATTTTTGCATCTATGTTCAATAGAGATATTGGTCTGAAGTTTTCTTTTTTGATGTGTCTTTGCCTGGTTTTGGAATCAGAATGAAATTGGCCTCATAGAATGAGTTTTTCAGTGCTCTCTCTTTCTATTTCCTGAAATAAATTGGAGAGTATTGTTAGTTCTTCTTTAAAGGTCTTGTAGAACTCGGATGTGTATCCATTCGGTCCTGGGATTTTTCTTCTTTGGTAGATTTTTGATGGCGTCTGCTATTTTATGACTTGAAATTGATCTGTTTAAATTGTACATATCTTCCTGATTCAACTTAGGCAAATTATATGACTCTAGAAATTTGTTGGTGCCTTCGGTATTTTCTATTTATTGAAGTACAAGTTTTCAAAATAATTTCTAATTATCTTCTGTATTTCTGTAGTGTCTGTTGTGGTATTTCCTTTTTTATCATATATGTTAGTGATCTGAGTTTTCTCTATCCTTCTCTTCGTTAGCATGGCTAAAGCTCTGTCAATTTTATTTATTTTTTCAAAGAACCAACTTTTTGTTCTGTCAATTTTTTCAATTGTTTCTTTTGTTTTAATTTCATTGATTTCAGCTCTGATTTTAATTATTTTCTGTCTTCTGCTGCTTTTGGTGTTGATTTGTTCTTCTTTTTCTAGGGCTTTGATATGTAATGTTAAGTCATTTATTTGTTGACTTTTTCTCTTTTTAAGGAATGAACTCCATACAATGAACTTTCCTCTTAGAACTGCTTTCATAGTTTCCCAGATATTTCATTGTGGTGTATCTATGTTCTCATTCACCTCTAAAAAATTTTAAATCTCCTCCTTGATGTCTTCTGCAACCCATTGTTCATTCAGTAGCATATTATTTAGTCTCCAGGTGTTGGAGTGGATTTTATTTCTTATTTTATCATCGATTTCTAATTTCATTCCATTATGATCTGATAGAATGCAGGGTAGTATCTCTACTTTTTTATATTTACTAAGAGTTGCTTTATGGCATAGTATGTGCTGCTGAGAAGAAAGTGTATTCTCTTGTTGAAGGATGAAATATTCTATATATGTCAGTTAAGTCTAAGTCATTGATTGTATTATTGAGTTCTCTAGTTTCTTTGTTCAGCATTCTTTGTTCAGTATTTGGAAGATCTATCCTGTGGTGAAAGAAGTATGTTAAATTACCCAGAATTATTTTGTTGTGGTCTATTGGACTCTAGAGCTTGAGAAGAGTGAATTTGTTTGAATGTAGATGCTCCATTGTTTGGGGCATATATATTTATAATTATCAAGTCTTGTTTGTGTATGGTTCCTTTGAGCAGTATGTAGTGTTCTTCTTTATCCTTTTTGATTGACTTTAGTTTGAAGTCTACTTTATTTGATATGAGGATGGAAACCCCTGCTTGCTTCCACAGTTTATGTGAGTGGTATGATTTTTCCCAACCCTTCACCTTCAGTCTGTGGATGTCTTTTCCTATGAGGTGAGTTTCTTGGAGGCATCATATTGTTGTGTCTTTTTTGGATCCAATATGCTAGTCTATGCCTTTTGGTTGGTGAGTTTAAGCCGTTAACATTCAGGATTATTATTGAGACATGATTTATATTCCCAGCCACTTTTGTTTATTTTTGGTATTTAACGTGACTTGGTTTCTCCTCTGATTAGATTTTCCTTTAGTGTAATGCCTCCCTCTGCTGATTTTCATCATTGTTTTTCATTTCCTCTTCTTGGAATATTTTGCTGAGGATGTTCTGAAGTACGGGCTTTCTAGTTGTAAATTCTTTTAACTTTTGTTTATCATGCAAGGTTTTTATTTCATCATCAAATCTAAAGCTTAGTTTTGCTGGATTAAGATTCTTGATTGGCATCCATTTTCTTTCAGAGATTTGTATATATTGTTCCACAATCTCCTAGCTTTGAGGGTCTGTGTTGAAAAATCTGCTGAGATACAAATTGGTCTCTCCCTATATGTGATCTGATTCCTCTCTCTTGCAGCTTTAAGATTCTATCCTTATACTGTATGCTAGGCATTTTCATTATAATGTGCCTTGGTGTAGCTCTATTGTAATTTTGTACATTTGGTGTCCTATAAGCCTCTTGTATTTGGTTTTCCAATTTGTTCTTCATGCTTGGAAAATTTTCTGATATTATCTCATTGAAGAGATTGTGCATTCCTTTGGTTTGAAACTCTGTGCCTTCCTCTATCCCAATAAATCTTAGATTTGGTCTTTTGATGCTGTCCCATAATTCTTGGATGTTCTGTTCATGATTTCTTACTATCTTCACCGTGTGATCAACTTTATTTTCCTGATTGTATACTTTGTCTTCATTATTTGATGTTCTTTGTTCCAAGTGATCTAGTCTGTTGGTTATGCTTTGTATTGAGTTTTTTTATTTGATTTATTGTATCCTTCATTTCAAGGATTTCTGTTTTTTTTTTCCAGAGTCTCTCTCTCTTGAAGTAATCTTTTGCTACCTGTATTTGCTCTCTTATCTCTTTGAGTGATCAATTTTTTCCTGTTTTGCTCATTTAAGTCATTCTTTAATTTAAATTATGAACCTTTCATTTTAATTATGAGCCTTCTGAAGTCCTTCTCTGACATTTCATCAACTTTGCTGTCCATGGGTTCTGTCATTATAGTGTCCTGGTTTGTTTGGGGCACTTTCCTCCCTTGTTTTATCATGTAGTCTGTGTCTTCCTTTCTTGCACTGTGGATCTGAGATGTTACAGTTTCTTTCTTATATTCTTGTAGTACCCATGCAGATTCTGTACAACATCAACCTTACCTTGATGTTGGGCTTCCAGACCCTGCAGGTGTTCCTCACTGAATGCTACTGTATCCTGGATCTGGGTTCTGTGCAAGTTGGTGTGGGTGGATCTGGGACCCTGGGCTTGACCTCCCTCAATAGTCTGCTGGTTGGAAGGGGTGGTCCTGTGCCAGAGGCTAGGCTCTAGCAGGTATCTTCCCCACCAGGAAAGGGGTGAAGTGGGCCTGCTGTGAACCTGGGACCCTCACAAGCTAGTATGGGTGGATCTGGGCCCCCAAAGTAGCATTTAATGAGCAAAGAGGCATGCCACAGAGTGGAAGAATAATGTCAGCAATGCCTACAACTGACAGGGCCTGTAGCCTGGGCATTAAGAACCCCTACAGAGCAATAAGACAAAGACAAGTAAACAGAAAAATTGGGCACTGGATTTGAGCAAACTCTTTATAAATAAGATATCCAACTAGTTGAAAAGTATAAAAATATATTCTGACTCAATAGTGATCAGGGAAGTGCAAATTAATATTGCAGTAAGGTACTTTAAAGCATCTGCCAGATGGTTAGAAAGATTGGTAATACCAACTATTTTTTTTATTGGTTGTTCAAAACATTACAAAGCTCTTGACATAACATATTTCATACATTAGTTTCAAGTGGGTTATGAACTCCCATTTTTACCCCAAATACAGATTGCAGAATCACATCGTTACGGTAATATCAACTATTGAAGAGGCTGTAGAGCAAGTGGAGCTCTTACACTGATAGAATATAAAATTTTGTACTTTTAATGGGAAATTGGAGTCATTCACTAAAAATGAACATGAACACACTTTGACTTAGCAACTCTATTCCTGAGTACATATATTCATGTATATAAGAATGTTCATAGCAGCTTCAGGAATGTTGACTACATAAGCCTAGTTGGATTTGGTCTTGTTTTGGTCCCTTCTCTTCTTTCTATGCCCCTATTTTTCTGAATGGAAATGTTTACTCTGTACTATTATATATTGGATACTTGTAAATTGCTTTTCTTTTACAGGAGCTCACAATGTGGGATCGCCTTGAGCCTCAACTTTGAACAATTTCAGAATTGTTGAGTCTATGGGGACTCTTGGGAATGAACTAAGTATGTTTTGAATTGCCAGATGAGTGTGAGCTTTGGGGCTAAATATTCTGGCTTGGATGTGAGATGTCCTTCAAAAGCTCACATGTGAGATATGGCCAGAGGGTTCAGAGTGGAAATGGTTGGGTTGTAAAAGCCTTAACCCAACCAGTGAATTAATCAACTGATGGGATCAATTGAGTAGTAATTGAAGGCACAGGGGCTGTGGCTGGAGGAGGTGGGACATTGGGGACATGGCTTTTGGGTTTATATTTGTATGTGACAAGTGGAGATCTCTCTCTTTGCTCTCTGATCATTATGATCTGCTTCCCTGTGCCACCCTCATCCACCAGGGTGTTCAGCCTGACCTCAAGCCCTAAGGAATAGAGCTAAATGTCCATGGACTGAGACCTTTGAAACCATGAGCTCCCAAATAAACTTCCTCCTCTACAGTTGTTCTGGTTAGGTCTTTTAGTCACAGCATTGAAAAAGCTGACTAAAATAATGGCACACATCTGTAATCCCAGTTATTTGGGAGACTGAAGCAGAAGAATCACAAGTTCAATGCCAGCCTGGGCAAACTTAGGTCCTATAATAAATAAACAAATAGGTAGATAGATATAGATAGATAGGGGCTGGGATTGTAGCTCAGTGGTAGAGAGCTTGCCTATCATGTGTGAGGTTCTACATTTCATCCCTGATACTGCAAACAAATCATAACAAAACTGTTCACAACAGCTGTATTTGTAATAAACAACATACATATGTATGCATATTGTCACAAAAAGACATATATACGTATATAAGAGTGTGCACAGGAGTTTTATTGGTGATAACCAAAACTTGGAAATGATTTAAATATCTGCTATCAGGAGAATGAATAATTAAATTATATTCATGTATGGACAGTGTAATGCCATAAGAAATGGAAAAGAATGAACTATAGTTGTATGAAATAACATGGACAAATCTACAAACATAATGGTTGAGAGAAAGGAGATGCACAAAATTGTATATAATATGTGATTCTACTCATGTAGCACTGAGAACCAGGTGACAGTCGTGGTGATGGGAATGGGTGATAGAAAAAGGTTATCTTTGAGGAGGAAGTTGATAGTGGTTTTATCTCTGAGGGTTTCTAGGGTACTATTATAGTCCAATTTTTGTGTGAGTTGTCATATGGGAAAATTTACTTTGTGATAATCCATTGGATTGTACAATTATGATTTTTGTATTTTTCTGTATGTATGTTATACTTTAGTAGAATTTCATTTCTAAGAACCTATTGTATGTCTAAATAACATTATCTGTGTAGATTTACCATTTATAATATTAGTAAAAGTTAAGTTCCTGGGAATCAACCAAACAAAAAATGTGCAAGGTCTTTATGAAAAAAAAATCCATTAACTTTCTATTAAAGATGTTAAAACTATTCTAACCTGTGGAAAGACATGTCATTTACACAGAGCAAGTTTCAGTATTGCAAGATAATGTGTTCACATATATTTATCTATAATGTAATAAAGTCCCAGATTTGAAATATCTTGAAATGAGATTGAAAGGTTTATAATTATGGAGATGTATGGACTATGAAAATGTAGTTATAGAGTGTAAGAGTGACTCAGATACGGAATGGAGAACTCAGGACTAGAGAGAGATCAGAGCACACATGACCCATGGTGTTAGATGGATACAGTGCCTTTGCAGATCAGCAAGGAAAGGACAGATTTTTCTACAAATTGTGGGGGTTACATGCTTAATGATATATAAAAAAGATCTCTACCTTATCTCATAAATAAATAATATCTATTAATTAATGAATTAAGTGTAAAAGGCAAAGCTATAAAATTTTAGAAGACACAATGTAGAAGAATGTCATTATGATGTCAAGGCAGGGGATTTCTTAAACAAGAAACAACCTGTATAAAACACAAAGGAAAAGATTCATAAATCTAATCACACTTGTTATGCTTTTGATTAAAAGTATAACATGAAAGCATAGCTATAGCAATAAATAGGAGCATATCAATAAAAAGATGAAAAAAGTAGAAAAATAAGCAAAAATGCCTATAAAATAATTTTGCAAAAGAGAAAATGCTAATGGCTCATAACCACCTGAAAAGATGCTCGAGTGCATTAATAATCAGAAATGCTAATTATTGAGATACCTTTATTCTTGTGAAATTGGCAAGCATTAAAAATATGGATAGATTATGGCATATACTAGAACATTATATAATAGTGAAAATTAATAAATTTAGCTGCATATATTATTCTTGAATCTCAAAAACTTTTTGGGCAGAAAAATCACTAATGAATCCATAAAGTATGATAGCATTTATATAAAGTCCTTAAAGAGACAAAATTGTTTTGATAAATTCACAAATATGTGGTAAACCTATAAAGAAAACAAGAGAATAATTAATGTGAAATTATCTGGCTACTGGATAAAGTTACCTGGAGTGGGATTAGGTAGAGGGGACAGGAGAAGGAGGTGGGAATATGCCTACAGGAACACATAAATTACCAGCAAAGCTCTGTCTCTTTAGGTGGGTGGTGAGTTCAAAGATGATAATTTATTGTTTCTCTCTAAAAGGTGAACAATTAGTGTCCTCTTTTATTAAGATGATATATTTCCCAAAGGACTTAAAAACAGCATACTACAGGGACACAGCCACATCAATGTTTATAGAAGCACAATTCACAATAGCTAAACTGTGGAGACAACCTAGATGTCCTTCAGTGGATGAATGGATAAAAAAAAATGTGGCATATATACACAGTGGAATTTTACTCAGCATTAAAAAAGAACAAAATCATGACATTTGCAGGTAAATGAATGGCGTTGGAGAAGATAAATGCTAAGTGAAGTCAGCCATTCCCCCAAAAACAAATATTTGAATGTTTTCTCTGATATAAGGAGGCTGACTTATAGTGGGGTTGGGAGGGGGAGCATAGGAGGAATAGATGAATTCTAGATAGGGAAGAGGGGTGGGGGCAGGGGATTAGCCAAGAATGGTGGATGTGATGGACATCATTATACAAATTACATGTATGAAGACTTGAGTGGAGTGTCAACATACTTTATATACAAACAGATACAAAAATTGTGGTATATATGTGTATTAAGAATTGTAATGCAAAAAAAAAAAAAGAGAATAGGTTACCTTAGATTAGGTAGAGAGAAATGAAAGGAGGGGAAGGCAGGGGATGTGGGGATAAGACAGATAGTAAAATGAAATGGACATTATTACTGTATGTATGTATGTGACTGTATGACCAATGTGATTCTATAATATGTATACTCAGAAAAATGAGAAATTGTATCCCATCTATGTATGATATATCAAAGTATATAAGCACATTCTACTGTCATGTATAACTAATTATAACAAAAAATTAAAAAAAGATATATTTCATAGCAAAAGTGTAAAAGTAAATTCTTTGTCATTATTAAAGAACCAAAAATATAATAATCATATTATTAACTTCACTGATAGAAGAAGTTTGAACTTGGGAATTGGTACCTTAACAGATCTTTGAAATTCGTAGAGGGGAAGTTTCATCTCCATAATATGAGTTGCCACTACTCATTAAAGAGAAGAGGTGCCATTTCACAATGAGAAAGGAAGCCCAAAAACACCCGAAGAAAACTCTCAGGAAAGGAGAATTCTAGTTGAGCATGTCTTACTAAAATACATTGAAAAAACTTTTTGGAGCCATGGGCCAAAGATCACACAAAGGGTACTTCATTTTTATATCTTGAATTCATATGAAAATATGCTTCACAGAGCATTAGTCTGTCTGTCCATGGGAGTTTAAGTAATGTGTGTTGCCATTTTAAACAGAGGCAGTAAATCTCATTAAGTGAAAAATCCTGAATGAATTATTACCACAGATATTCACTTACAGAGGAAAGTTCAGGAAAAGCGACACTACCATTTCGGGACAGAAAGGCTTAGTCTGCAAAGGATGTTGCAGAGAGGGTATCCTGCCAATATGAATGAGAGAAGGTTGAGAGAAGACAGTCTTCTATAAAGGGCAACAGAGGCACTGTTATGGAAACGAGTGTTTTGGAAAGAGAATGATTTCCATATGTATGTATGATTCTAGAATAATAAGCCTAATTAAAAATCTACCTTTACAAAGTTAAAATATTTTATAATTAAAATAATGCTAATCACCAAGGAGGGGAAGATCAGAAATTTTTTTCTTTTTCCCTAGAGCTGTCTAATTCTAACCAGACAAAGTTTCTTATTATTTTTGTTTTTTACATTGTGTGGTTTTTATTTTATTTCTTGCTTCAAGATGGTTACATTTTACTAATTTGCTGGTGAATTGCATTTGGCATGTTAGTAATTAATAATTGGCAGAAGATAGAACCAGACAGGTATAGCTGTTCACTGGGAAATACAAGTTGGAAAAAAATTATGAGCATGCTCAAATCATAATAGCTAAACTATGGAACCAACCTGCATGCCCTTCAACAGATGAGTGGGTAAAGAAAATGTGGTACATATGCACAATGGAATATTACTCAGCCTTAAAGAAGAATGAAATTATGGCATTTGCAAGTAAATGGATGGAACTAAAGAACATCATGCCAAGTGAAATAAGCCAGTCCCTAAAAACCAAAAGCCAAATGTTTTCCCTGATAAGCAGATCCATAGTAGGGCAGGGAGTGTAGGGAGAATGAAGGAACTTTGGTTTGTGTAGAGAAAAGTGGGGTGAGGCAAGGGGAAGGGTAGGGCTATGGGGTTGGGAAGAACAGTAGAACAAGACTCACATTATTACCCTATATACTGGAGTGACTACGCACCATGTATAGCCAGAGGAATGAGAAGTTGTGCTCCATTTGTGTACAATATGTCAAAATACATTCTACCGTCATGTATAAGTAATTAGAACAAATAAAAATCTTAAAAAATTCTGGGCATGCAAGGGAAAATCTTATCTTTGGGAATGAACATGGCTTTGGATGAGAGCAGAAATGGCATGATGCAGGTATGACAGCAGGCTGTTCTTTTATTTATGAATAAGATCAATTTGGAGAGTTTGGCTTTAATTTTATAGGCAGAAAGGCCACAGAAAACATTCTGATAAAACACACATGTGCAATATTTATTTTTTCTTTCTTTTTAAATTAATTAACTAATTTTAATTAGGAGTGTATAATTGCAGAATGCATTTTGATTCATTATACACAATTGCGGCACAACTTTTCATTTCTCTGGTTGTGCATAATGTAGTATTGCACCATATATGCAGTAATACATGTACCTAGGGTAATGATGTTCATCTCATTCCACCATGCCTCCTTCCCACTCCTCCCTCCCCTTTGCCCCTCAAAGCTCCTCCATTTTCCCCATGTCCCTCTCATTACGGTTCAGCATCCACTTATAAGAGAGAACATTTCGGCCTTCGTTTTTTTGGGATTGGCTTACTTCACTTAGCATGATATTCTCCAACTCCATCCATTTACCTGCAAATGTCATAATTTTATTCTCTTTTAATGTTGAGTAATAATAGTCCATAGTGTATATATACCACAGTTTCTTTATCCATTCATCTATTGAAGGGCATCTTAGGTTGCTTCCACAGTTTAGCTATTGTGAGTTGAACTGCTATGAACATTGATGTGACTGCATTACTATGGTATGCTGATTTTTAGTCCTTTGGGTATAGACCGAGGAGTGGGAGAGCTGGGTCAAATGGTGGTTCCATTCCAAGTTTTCTAAGGAATCTCCATACTGCTTTCCAGATTGGTTGCACTAATTTGCAGTCCCACCAGCAATGTATGAGTGTGCCTTTCCCCCAACATCCTCGATATAATGCTATTTTAAAATATTAAAGTCTGGTGGTCTTTTGTTTATACTTTAAATTTACTAAGAGTTGGTGTCCCTCTAGGAAACACTAACCTGTGAGTTGTACGGCTGCTATGCTTTACATATTAGGTGTCCCCAAAAGAATGCATGTGTGAAATAATTAATGCAAGACAGTTCATAGGTGAAATGATTGGGTTATAAGTGCCTAAATCTAATCAGTTTGTTAATCCACTGACAGGGATTAGCTGGGTGGTAACTGTAGGCAGATAGGAGGTGGGTCATTGGGGATGTGCCTGTGGGATTTCTGTTTTGTCCTGGAGAGCCAAGCTCTCTGCTTCCTTGTTGCATGTCCTGCTCTGCTTTCCTCCACTGTACTCTTTCACCATGATGTGCTCGCCAATGTCCCAGAGCAATGGATTTGGCCATCTATGGACTGAGACTTCTAAAACTGTGAGCATCAAATAACTTTTCCTCCTCTAAAATTGCTCTTGTCAGGTCTGTTGATCACAGATATGAAAAAATAGACTAAAACAATGGCCAACTGCTAAACCCTTTAGTTCACTCATTTATGCAGTAGATGTTTAGCAAATGCCGTGTGTGTGTGTGTGTGTGTGTGTGTGTGTGTGTGTGATCTCCTACCTATGGAAAAGCCTGAGTATAGATCAGGAAATAAGGCAGATAGGTAGTATGTAGCCTTACTTGGCTTAGCTTTTATATCATGAAGCAGAAAGACGATAAGTGACTACATAGGAAAAGTAGAGGGTATAAAAAAATACTAAAAGAGGATGACTAGTCTTCTCTGGAGGTGACATTTTGCCTAAAGCTGAGAACATAGTTATGCAACAAATAATATTTGATTGACTGGTTGCCAATAGTGTTATTACAGACCTAAGGGTTTTTGAAAATTCTTTAATTCATGAAGTTTTTGCTTGTCAAATTCTGTATCTTTCCTTAGCTCTCAAAATAACCAGCCTGAGAAAGAATAGGCATCTGCCTCTTAACAAAAATCTAAGAAATGCTCCACAAGTCTAAATCCAAGGAAAATATAACCAAAGACGTTTTGGAAATGGGGTCAAATGTGATAACTTCTTTTAGGATTGTTGCCATATTTTCATTTTCCCCATCGTTATTTGGGCCTTGAGAAAGATTCAAACTGCTATCCATGGTTATGTTTGTTCTATAGATAGCTGTATATTCTGGGAAAATTTTGTGAACCTCATTTCTTCCAAACAAATTAACTGGTTAATATTAAATCATGTTTGGAATGAGAAAGAAAGTCAGTTGCTGGAATTCCAAATCTGAAACCTGTTTGTGTGATGTTGGGTGAGTCTTAATCTCAGTGACACTCCCCTTTCTTACATGAAAAATAGGTATTTTCTGTATTGCTATCAGAATGGAGATGATCTATGGGAATATCCTGTTACAGTGGCGGGAGCGTGGTAGTTTCTCAGCAAGCATGAGGCTTCCCCAGTGTCTTGGTAGGGTAATCTGAAAGGGCCTAGCACATGATAAGTATACAAGAAGTATTAATTTCCTTTTTCTATTTCCTCTAGATAAAGAACAATTATTAGATGAGATGCTCTTTTAGAAATCCCAGGGAAGGAAATAATCATGCCACAGTGTAGAAGAAAAAAAAAATCGAGTCTCATCCAAAAAGAAAAAAAAAAAGTGTAGGCAATAGAAAGATATAAATTATATAATCACTAGATATTCAATTTATTTATAAAAATTCTCCACTTTTTCATAGAAGTTATTAGACAAATTATGGATGAAGTTTGTGTAATGTATAGATAACAAATGGTCCGCTGTGTGCTGGGCCTGGTATGTGGCGCACAGTGCACATATGTGGTCTATGTGTGGTGAATGTAGAGCTCCCTTTGTCTTTCTAATAATTATGTCTTTACTTTGTGTTAGAAAGTGCTCTACTTCCAACTTCCAGGAGAATTTTGGAACAGAGTTAGGTGAGACTCAAGAGGATATCAAATTGATAACTCTTCAAAGATGATCAAATAATTAACATAGGGATTCCTTGTTTTCAACAGGATTCTGTACTTTGCAAAGAACTTTCACACAATTTTTTACCCTCATTGATAAGCCCAAAGGTGGGTGTTATATAGACTTCTCCTTTTCTTCCTTTCTTCTTCTTTGTTCTTCCCACCCCTCTTCTTTTTAATGAGAAGGATGAGCCTTAGGAGAAATAATAGACTTGCCCAAGGGTACATAGGCTTGGTCCCAGGCGTTGCCAAGCCTGGTTGTCCCCTGCTTGCTGTGTGTGGGTCAGCCATACCTCAGGCACCTCCTTCATGAACAAAGACTGTCTATTTCCACCTACCTTTAAAAACAACAACAACAACAAAAGTTAGTTTTTTTTTTTTTGCTTTTGGAATATTTTCCAGATGGAAAGCACCAAGGACGATGATGTTTTGGCCATCTCGCCCCTACGTTTTAGTTGGTGACCTGGAAAGGTCCAGTCCATGGCAGGAGCCTGGACATGCCTGCTCACAGCAGTATCCCTTTCTCTTCCTGTAGTTCGGGGCTGGGGTTCCTGAGAGGAGCAATGGGAGTAGGCCTCTGTTTCTAGAGGAGGAATTCCAAGATAAATGAATTTTAGAATGTTGTCATTTGGGGTTGTCTTCAACAAGCAGTGCTCTATTCCAGGCATTTGATAATTACTCAACAAATATTTTTTTGCATAATTACAATATTATAGGAGATTTAAAATGACCTTGTTTTCCTGCGTCCTGTAAGAGAGAATTCTGCATACAGATTCTTCTTAAGGAACAAAAAAATAAGGCTGTGTAGCATAGCCCAGCACTTTCTTGTGAACTCTGCACTCCGTATCCCTGACCACCTAGGTGCATTCCGAGTACTCTATAACTCAGTATCCCCTTACTGTTTTATATAATATACTCTCATTATGAATATAGAGCGTGGACATCTTAGGAGTGAATGAATATGTTTACTTGTAGTACTGCTTTATTTGTGATTTGGAATTTAGCCATTACCTTTTTCCACCTCATTGACCCCGTTAATCAAGAATTGACTGCATAGATATTTCGGTTGGAAAAGTTAACTGCTTCCAAACCATAGAGATGCCGCCTCTGAATGACTTCAAACACTAATTTCAAGGATCAAAGAGTGTCTGGGCCAGTCAAGCCCTCCTTGAACAATAGAGGTCAGTCCACTGTGGTGGTGCTGTCTTGTGGTTCTCTGACTTGTCTGGAAGTTATAAAGCTGGAGCCAGAACCCAGACATTATGCCTGCTTCAGAGAAATTCTAAGTATAAATTAGTCAGAAATTAAGTATATCCCATTTGGCAAGGGCATGACAAACATCCCAGAGTCTCAAATATATTTAAATGCCATAAATGGTGAAATTCGCAGCTCATTAAATATGAGGAAATGATTTAAATAATAAAACTCCAAACTTCAAACTCACTGTTATTTTTTTTTTTCCCACCTTCAATTTCCAGCCAGGAAATCGTGTCATAGAAAAACAATCTGTGGTTGGATGCTCTGCTGCCAAAAGAGTACATTAAAGTTATCTTAAACTAATTCCTTTAAATGAGTGTCTAACTGATTCTTTAAAACTTCTGAGGGAGATTCTGTAAACTCCTTTGGTAAACGCTAGCAATGCTTGAGTGACCTTGCAGTTAAAAGGGGCTTCCTAATATTTGAACTTAACCTCCTTGCCGACTACCATGAGTTTGTTTTTGTGCCTGTTAGAGATGGAAAAGATCTGTCTTGCGTCTACATGGGAAATACTTGAAACAATACTTCTGCGTTTACTAAGTTATTTCTTGGAATAGCTTTTTTCCCCTTATTCTTTTAAATAGGTTGTAGGATTAGCCCTTTAATCTGTTCATGTAGGATTCTTGTTAAATTATATTTTTGATATGTGATTGTTGAGTCGTAGTAACCTTTATGGTGAAGTGTTTTAGAGGAATCTGAGGGCCTTTTCTATCTTGAGACTTTTTAAAGATTGTGAAGGATGGGGGTTATTCAGTAAATCTCATTTTACCCTAAATGTTCTAACTCTGTTTCTTGGACTATAAATAGTGTGGATAAAATTTGAAGAAGTCTACAAACTTTCCACTGACTTTATTAGACCAGTGTTTTCCACTGGTTATTCCTGAGGGGCAGGTCAGATCTGATATGAGGTTGGCTCAGCATAAATACTGTGTATACTGACTAACCGTGAGAATGAAAGCCATTAGAAGAGAAATGACAGAAATGTGTAGGCTTGAAAGAATGTTTTGGAATTCATACCATGGCTGCCCATTTAATCTCAATGTTCCTTAGAGGAATTTATGCACTCTTGAAGTTTTCTATACCACTTGCAGATTATAGATTCCCAGATTTTTTTTTAGGGGGAAATCTAAAAACATTTCCAAAATACATGTTTTAGAAAGAGGACATATTTCCAAAATATGAATGTTTCAGAGTGGTCAAAGATATACAAATTGAAGTCTCCATAATATCTGGCAATTAGCAGATAGTTGAGATATGGCAAAGCTGTAGTGATTTCAGAGGACAGCTGGTGGGCACGAAACCTGGCTGTGGTTGGGTGTAAGAGTGTAAGGAGGAAAAAGGATAGCGAATTTGAACATGGTTATAGATAGAATGGGAGGCAAGAGGGAAAATCAGGGAGTTGAGATTCACTCAAATTCTCTGATTTTTTTTTTAAGAAGAATTCTACTTGCAAGACAATAGGGAAGGTGTCATTCACATTCTGCTTCCCTCCCTTTCTCAGCTCCAGATCAGATGAACGTATGCATGTATGCATGTATTTATTTCCTTGAAAGGCATAATTGGAAGAATTGAAAAGAACATCAGCCACAGTTTAGATTTTTACAGATTGTGGACAAAAAAGGGGAAGGCTTTGACACCCAGGATTATTTATTGAAGGGAATTACCTTGTAGCAAGGTCAATTAAACTTGAGTATTTATTATGTGTAAGACACTGTGCCTGGCACCAGGATAATGAACATGCCCTCAAAGAGGAAACTATCTTTGGACTTCAATCTCTACTGCAGTTCAGTTTAATGAAGTGACTCTTATTTAAGTCCCCCATACAATGACCCATGTAGGAAATTTCTTTCAGGATTCGGTATTAGCATTAACCTTGTCTTCCTTGAGAAATATGATTTGTATTTTTTTTTGTATAGTAATAATAGATAACATATATCTCCTGAGTGTCCAGGGACTATGCCAAACATTTCATCCACATTTTCTTTTTTTAAAAAGGATAAAGCTTTTGATGTAAAATAATATAAAACATTTTATATAATAAAATAGACAAATTAATTAATTATTTTTCTCAAAAAGGGATTATATATTTGCCCAAAATGGCTTATGGCCAGACCATTGTATTGGTAGAGGCTTTAAAATTTAAGGAAATATATTGTCTATGATACTTTTAGCATCAGTAATGAATGTACTTTCCAAGAACCTTTCATTTCCTTTTTATTGGTGTGTTATAATTATCCCTAACAGTGGGATTTGTTGTTATATCGTCATACGTGCACACAATGTAACAGTATAATTTGATCAATTTTATTCTCTAGTCCCTCCCCTTTTCCTTCTCTCCTCCTTCCCTCTGGTCTCCTTCCTTTATAGTGTCTCCCTTCTATTTTCATGAGATTTACACACACCCCCCACATAAATACCTTTTCCCTTTTTTCTCTAGCTTCCACATATGAGAGAAAGCATGTGACCCTTGCCATATGAGTCTGGCTCACTTAGCATGATGATCTTTAGTTCCATTCATTTACTTTAGTTACACTCATTCTTCTTTATGATGGAATAAAACTCCCCAGTGTATATATACCACATTTTCTTTATCCATTCATCCATGGCCAGATACCTAGAGGCTGGTTCCATAATTTGGTTATTGGGAATTGTTCATGGCTTTAACTCTTCTGGATAAATGCTCACACTCTTGAGTATTTATTGTTATTTATATTCTTGATGGCTGACATTCTAACTGGGGTGAGATAAAAATCTTAGTGTAGTTTTGATTCGCATTTCTCTAATTGCTAAAGAAGTTGAACATTTCTCATATGTTGGCCATTTGTACTTTTTTTGAGAAGTGTCTGTTTAGTTCATTTGCCCATTTATTGATTGGGTTATTTACTTTTTGGGTGTTCAGTTTTTTTGAGTTCTTTTTGTATCTGGATGTTGATCCTCTGTCAGAGGAATAGCAACAAACATTTTTTCCCCATTTCATAGGTTCTCTGTTCATGTTCTTAAGTGTTTCCTTTGCTATACCGAAGCTTTAGAATTTGATGCCATCCCATTTATTAATTCTGGGTGATATTTTCTGAGCTGTAGGGGTTCTATTGAGGAAGTCATTGTCTGTATCTGTATGTTGGAGTTTTGATCCTTGCATAGTTTCTGATCTAATTCCTACATCTTTTATCCATTTTCAATTGATTTTTGTGCAGGGTGAGAGATAAGAGTCTAGTTTAATTTGTCCACATATGAATATCCAGATTTCCTGGTATCATTTTTTAAAAAAGCTGTCTTTTCTCCAGTGTATGCTTTTGGCACTTTTGTCAAGGATAAGATGACTCTGTCTGTGTGGGTTTGTCCCTATATCTTCTATTTTGCTCCATTGGTGTATGTGTCTGTTTTTATGCCAGTACTGTGCAGGTTTTCTTATATCTCTGTAGTATAATTTGAAATTGGATAATTGTGATGCCTTAAGCATGGCTTTTTTTGGCTTGATTTGCTTTGGCTATTCTGGATCTTTTCTTCTTTCAAATGAATTTTAGGACCATTATTTTTTCTAGTTCTGTGAAGAACTTCATTGGTATTTTGATGTTCACCACATTTTTCTCAGGATATTCCTATAGTGTCTCTTTGAAGAAAGTGCTGTCATCATTCCACTGGTAAGGTTAGGTAACAGACTCTTGAATTTTCCACTCTCTTTTAGCTGCCAGGAAGCTTAAAGCAAAAAAAGCCAAAATCAGCAACTGCACTAACCTCTCCTTAAAAAAATAAAAAAGAAAAGTGGAAAAGAAATTAGGCTTAGACTATAATCACACTTCTTAAACATTCAGTTAGGATGGCTCAATTTCAGTTGAAGGTTGCTGAAAAATATTAGTTGACTTTAATTTTCTACACATTTTTTTCTTCTCTAGACATTCTTCATCATTATAAAAGTTTTTTTTTCATCCTTTCTGTGATCAAATATATATATTTTTATAAAGAAATGGGACTTAATTTTGTACCTGTATTAGCATTCACATGGGAACATTCTGTTATAATTATGAGTTGGGTTCTGATTTGATTCTTAGACTTCTGATATTTTCATCAATTAACATACACAAACATTTAATGCAACTTTTGCTTCTTTGGACCAACTTTATTTATTTATGCATATAATAACATTTGCAATCACATAAGATATTTTACATGTCCTTGGGAGGGGGGACTAATAATATGTTTTAGTGAAGAAACTAATAAAAATGTTGATATTTGAAATTTGGAGCAAATCTAATTGTGAGAAAACAATGGATGTTTTATACATTCATTTTTCCTTTTAGATTTTTCATCTGAGTAAAGCTTTTCTCTGAATCTTTGAATAGTTTTCCTTGGTAAGATATGGAATTATGAAATAGCTATTTACACAATTAACATAACATTTTGACCCTAGTTTTTATGTGTATAAAATTTCCATTCAGAAATTGTGATGAAAGATTTCATAACACAACCTTTAGATGACCTTCAGGATATATATCAACTGATTTGGTTAACTGTACTTGGTCAACATGAGTAAATGTGATTTACCACCTAAGAGATTAGGAAATGAATCTTATTTTCCTCATTTGTATTTAATTTTATCAGATGTAATAAGGATGATAATTTATAATACAGAACATTTTCCCATAGTGATCATTAATCATTATAGAATAAATGAGGATAAATAACATTTTTGAGTTTTAGTATCAGATGGATTAGATTTTCAAAAAGTTAAGAATAGAGTTAACTTCCTTGAACTTGGGATTTTCCTTATTTAAAATAAGTTGATGATATTTTTCTCAACTTAGAGTAAGTTGGAAGGCACATGTATGGATTGAATTGTGAATATTTAACAGAACTGTATTGGCCAACCACTGCTGTACAACAGGGGGGGACTGACATGGGTCTCCATGTTACAATTCTAGAATGAATGGCCCATTACTTAGGTCACTCTTCATTAACAAACATTTAATTGACTTTTTATTATAATACTTTGAAATAGCAGTGAAATACATGAATGAATATCTCATTCTATTAATATTTATTGTGTATCCTCTGTATGCAAGTCACATTTTGGACCTTGGGGATAAAATGAATCATCAAACTTAAACCTCTATACTCAAGAGGCTGCTGTTCAATGGGGGAAATCAAATATGTTCACAAAATAATAGGTCCCTAATAATAGGAGTAGATCAAGGACCCTGGGGCTCAAGAATTTATAATTCATATCCTTTGCCATATATTCCCCTCACTCTATACCACAGACCTAAGGATCAAAACCCATGGTCTCACATCCCCCCCCACCGCCAAGCCCTTACAATTTATATCCAGAATCCCCCAAATACTGATTTGACCAAGTTAAAAGTGATTAGCTATAGAGTCTGAAAAATCACAAAATAGACACAAATAGAAAACCCCTACATAATTATGGTAGAAAACACATTTGAAATATATAACTAGCGTGTTCAACACTGTAACTCCATCACTTCTGCAGTGTCCTGGTGAAATTCTCCTTTTTATTGTTTAAACAATATTTTGTACCTATCCCATAATTTTCAGTCACTTTTAGTTTTTAAATATGTGGTCTGGCCCAATGAGAAGCATTCATTTCTTACACAATCCTTTTCCCCCCAACACCAGCCAGCGTTAGGCCCCAGAGGCACTTTTCCTTTTCTCATTTGAGATTTGAGATGGCAGGATTATGCAGGGATGTGGTTGCCACTGGGTTATCACTTCTTCCCCTTTTTGGGTTTCTAACGGGTCCTGCGGGGGCATTGGAGGAACTGAGGATGGACAGCAGAAATTGCATTTTTATGTTACATAACAGGTTGCCTATGTTGGGAGGAGAGCCTGGCCTTGCATTAGCTCAGTCTGGTTCTGTGCACTGATGGTGGCCTTCCATATGTGGTTTTCCTCTGTAACAATGGTGTGATGTTCTTGGGAAGTATTGGCTTCAAAAAGAGGGGCACTCTGGGTTCCATGATAGGGCTGCAGTGCCAACCTTCTCTCCCAGTGGAAAATATGGCAGGCTCATAACTCAAGTCTTTACCTTTGTGCTTCTTCACATGATTTCATAGGAATTTCCACGGTTGTCCTTGATAGCCTCTGAGGTCCTAAGGAGACTGCATGTGAGGTCTCCTCACTTAAAACACACTGTATGGTGTCCCTGATTGCTTTATTTGAATAGGTGTTCGAGCACACCTATCTAAAGATATTTCTAGTCCAGAGGTGGGCAAAACTATCTTAGCTCATCTGTGTCCCCCTAAAATATATTTCTTTAAAAAGGCCATAATTTTATTCCAATGATAATTCATTGTGGTCCACAGATTTTGTAGCTCTATAGGTAAGCAGCCAGGGAATGAGGAGGTGGCTTCCTTTCCTACAGGCAAGAGATACTTTGGGGTTCCATTTCACTGGTTTTTACACCTACCAGTAGACATTTACTTTTTTAAAAAAATCTTTGTCTTTATATGTACACTGCTTTATTCAATTTTTTTAAACCTGCCCCTGCCTTTTTGTAGTGTTGGGGATCAGATTCATCCTTACATATACCAGCCCTATCCTGCCCTTTTAAGATTAAAATTGTAAAAAAATAATTTCTTTATGCTATTGCAAGCCATTTATTTATTTATATTATTATTTTTAATGTCTGAAAAATGTTAGAAATTTAACTAAGTGTGATGGCGCGTACCTGTAATCCCAGTGGCTTGGGAGGCTGAGGTAGGAGATCTCAAATTCAAAGCCAGCCTCAGAAACTTATTGAGGCCCTAAGCAACTTGGTGAGACCCTGTCTCAAAATAAATTATAAAAAGAGCTGGGGACATGGCTTAGTGGTTGAGTGCCCCTGGGTTCAATTCCTGGTACAAACAAACAAAAAAACCAAAACCAAAACAAACAAACAAACGAAAAACCCAAACAAATTTATTCAAGGATCATCCATGACTATAAGCAGAGCATACTTGAGGTTAGTTAAGATTGTTATTGAAAGCTATTTATAAAAAGAATTTTCATTGAAGAAAATAATTTTCATTGTGTATTTGCCATTTCACATTTCACTTCATTGATCATTCACTTACTTAATTGTGATAATTTTGGGTCATTTGGATGGTTTCAGATGGAAATGTTTTAAATAATACTAAAGAAGAATATCTTTGAGCATGAATGTTTTGCTCCTCTACATTGGATTTTTCCATTTGTTTGAGAGGCAATAACTACTTAGGGAATGATAGATAGCAAGCTACTGAGCTTGTTTCTGGGAACCATTGAAAACATTTTGTAGTGAATATAATTTGGTATTGGTTATGTTTTCTAAATGGTATCTACTCTGATCCTGGAAGAGATCTTCAAACTTTCTCTTTTGGTTGTAGCTGGTTTCTGTCTCTAAGCTTATTTTCAGTGGAATATTTTTTATCATTTAATATTTTATTTTCATGGTTTGGCAGCAAGGGATATATTTATTTCTGCTTTGAGAATTTGGCAAAAACTTTCTGAAGATCTCATAATCATGCCAGCCAATTTACATTCTCTGTGATCCAAGACCGTGATCACTTCCCTGAATTCTAACAATATGGTAAATTTTCAGGAGCTTCATGAATGCCTTTCCTGGAAAACTTGTTAGAAGCCCCTGATTAGACTTCTTCCTTTTAATGAGTTCTTCTAACAGTATAGTTTTAAAAATCTATCCTTTTTTGGGAATAGACCCAGGCCTTTTATTTAATAAATGCTTCCTTGTTAGAGTGTAAATTAAATGAAACAAAATATTATTCTTATGTTCTCATGATACCACAGGTGGGCCAGGAAGCTAAGAAACTGAGCAGAAAGAACATATTTGTGGAGCTCCTGAGGACTCACATTCACAGGGTGGTGCATTCCTGGTAATGAAATGTAGATGCAGGCTTCATTATGTAGCTCAGCATCAGCTAGAATCGAATTTGCTGTTGGAGCAGACCAAACTCCAATGGGCCAGGTTACAGTATGGATGGACAAAGCCTAGAAGATACCTGGCCTAAAGTGCCTCCATTAGTGAGTCTGCTGAATAAGGGGATATTACCGTGGGCATGTGTAGTGAATAGCAAGAGCCTGATAATTCAGACCTTCAGTCAGGATATTTGGCTAATGTCATTTCCTAGGACTGGTGGGGGGATAAAATAATAGGAATTGTGTAACAGCAGGCTGGGTCCTCAGGGAGGAGAGGTTACTAAAAGAATGAACAGGAGGCATAATAGGAAAAAAACTGCAGGAAATTGGAATAATCAACATCATGGCCCGAGCCCAGAAAACTAAGCAGGTTGTTTGCTCAGGATAACTTTGTGTTTCTTTTTAGGGAAATGAAACAGGGAAGGAGAAACCCAAACTCAGCTGTATTGTGAGAACTTTGGTGGATCACATAAGTCTCTTCAGTTGATGGGGCATTATCTTTTTTTTTTTTTCCCTCCCAGTGCTTGGGACAAATCTATGGCCATCTGCATGCTAGGCAAGCACTATAATACTATAATACTGAGCTACATTCTCAGTCCTTTTCCTGTTATTTTTTAATTTTATTTTTTAATTTTTTTGGCACTGGAGATTGAACCTAGAGATGCCATAGCCCTAGCTCTTTTTAACTTAATTTTAATTTTACGACAGAGTCTCACTAAGTTGCTTAGGGCCTTGCTAAATTGCTGAGGCATGAATTGAACTTGTGATCCTCCTACCTCAGCCCCTGAAGCCATGGGATTACAGAAGTGTACCACTGTGGCTGATATTCATTTGATTTTTTTTTTTTTTGATACTGGGGATTGAACTTGGGGCACTAAACTCAGGGCCACATCCCCAGTCCTATTTTGTATTTTATTTAGAGACAGGGTTTCATTGAGTTGCTTAGCACCTCGCCATTGCCGAAGCTGGTTTTGAATTCAAGGCCATCCTGCCTCAACCTCCTGAGCCTCTGGGATTACAGGTGTATGCCACTGCACCCAGCTTCATTTGATTTTGATAGGCTAAATAAACCATATGATTTATGAGTTTACTATATGCTTGCAATGTAATGGCTATACAAATAGTTGTACTGCATTGTTAAAAAAAATAATGACAAGAAAAGTCTGTGCCTGCTCAGTACAGATGCAATTAAAAATTCAGTTGAATCCACAGAAGTGGAACTGTGATGTACACTGGGCTGACTGTATATCAGAATCAGGCTGACACAGAAGTGATGTCAGAAATCCAATTGCGGACACTGTAGTTTGCCTTCTTTAACAGAAACATGAAGATGCTTTAGCCAAGGTTGGACCAGACATGTTGATGAAGCATCCCTCTCTTACTAAAACCTCTTACCCATCTACAATCCTTAGTTTATACTCAGAATCTGAATTTCACAATTGCAATTCACAAGGTGTTGGGACAGCACATACCCTGACATGACTATTCCAGAGTAAGATAGTTGGAAAACAAAGTTATAAAAGGAGGCCTTTGCTAAGTAAAAGTGGGAAGGGTAAGTAGAATTGGAAGGGGGTCCAGGGAGAGTGGAAAATACGTTTGTGGGCTCTCCAGCTGGCATGGTGTGGATGTCTACTGTGACCACCACTTTGCCCGTGCTTCCTGCTGGCCTGCATAGATGCAGATCATGACGTAAGTACCAACTAAATTTTAAGAGATGGCAAGGAGAAAGTAAATACCTCACAAAATGCAAAGCAAGCAGTAAGTATATGAAAGACAAGATAAAGTATTTGAATATTCCAGAGAAAAATCTAGAAAAAACATGAAAATATTTATAGGATTTTAAAATAAGATGAATAAAAGACTTAAGAGAAAAAGTTAAAAGGAATGGCTGAATCATATTTTAAAAAATAAAGATAAATAAATCTGATAGGGAAAAAAGAGGGAAAAAGGCTGATAAGAAAAGGAACAAAAATGATTTAAAAATGTGATTTAAAATAAAAGACAAATAAAAGCAAAAAACTTGAAGATAAGATGGATGGTAGACATAAAACAGGAAAAGTAAAGTGATATGCTTGAGCTATAAACTAAAACAATGCTGAGATGTTTTTCAAAAGATAAATAAAGTAAACAAACAAACAAACAAACAAACACTTGAGCAGCTGCTGGAAGCCAGCGAGTGGCAGGAGTCCTTAACAGAATTCTGAGTTGGAAATGATTCTGCATAGTATGAGGCCCAATGTAATAAACTCCCTAATGGGCCGAGATGAGAGATGATATATCTGTCTATCTACATCTGTGCTCTTAGAATCATGCTCTCAGCACACAGTAGGCACCAGAGCCCATGTCAGGGTTGCTGGACAATTAGGAGCACTGAGCAGGGGCCTGGGGGCTGACAGCTTTAGCTTCAGCCATGTGTGGGCTCCTGGGTCTGCAGACTCCATTGCGGATTTAGGTAAAGTAGATGTAGTTAATCCTTGATCATCCAGGGTTATGGACGAAAGCACTAGTTTATGTATTTTAAAATAATTTATACTTGGCTTTTAGACTATGGGTTTTTTTAATTAAAAAAAAAATTCCCTTATCCCTCTGCTTATCTCTCCTTAGGTCACTACTGTTATCACTTTTCTGTGTGTCCTTCTAATCTTGATCTATAAATTGATTCAGTCATACATATATACTTACAGGATTTTATACATACACTATAGTCATAGCTAACAAAATGTTTACCACATTCTAACTATGGACTATATTGAGTCACGAGCTTTATGTGCATCCACTCCATTTCTATAGCATTATCATTTTGATTTTATAGATGAAGAAAGTGAGGCAAATGGGATTAAGTAGCTTGTCCAAGGCCCCTCTGCCAACGAAAAATGGAAACAGGATTTGCCTTTAGGGTTCTTGGTAAGCATTACGGTGAATTTCTGCTTCACTAATTGAGATCGCTTTATACCAACTTTCTGAAACTTAGTTTCACCAATCATGGAGCTCTTCAACATGGTCATATATAGATCTGATCCATTCGTTAAATTTTGTGGCATTCTGCTGTGTATCAAAATTTAATTATTTCTTTACTATGAGCACTTAGATAATTCTCAGTTTTGATTGCTGGACACATTTCCTTTAGAGGGTCTTTATTGAGTACCAGGTAGGTGCGAGGTCGTCCTCTTGGTGTCAGAAAACCAACAGTGAACAAAGCAAAAACCCTGCTGTCGCAGCATCTATTTTCTAGTTGTGGAAATAGACATAATCCAGTGAATGTATTGCCTGCAGCAAAACAAGAAAATTGTCATCTCATGATAGAGGACACTGAAGAGGGACAGAGCAGAGTAAAGGAATAGGTAGTGGAAGGGGTGCCATTTTATATGATGTAACAAGGTGATTGATCACCACTCTTTCCCCACATTAAATTTTTTTAAAAATAATAATTATAGACCCTCAAGAAAACACAAAAGACTACAAATAGGTCGCAGGTACATTTTACCCTGATTACCTGATGATAATGTCTTACATAATCATAGAATGTAAGATGTGAGGAAATTGACCTTGGCATAGTCTATAGAACTTTATTCAAATTTCATCAGTTTTTGATACACAGTCATGGGGTATGTATGTATTTCTGTGCAGCCTTATTAAATGTAGAGATTGTTGTCACATGAATGAAACCTAAAGGAATGAAAAGTAAGATTAGGGCCTGTCTGGATGTAAAGTCCTTCAGGCAGAGGGTCTAGTATGTGCAAAGGCCCTAAGGCAGGTGGGAAGCCAGTGAGGCTAAAGAGGAACTTTGTGGGGTGGGGTGTTGGGCTTGATCAAAAGGAAATGGGATGGGGGGAGGTCAAACCAAGCATTTTTTTTTGTACTGGGGACTAAATCCAGGGGTGTTTAACCACTGAGACACATCCCCAGTCCTTTTTAATATTTTATTTAGAAAAAGTGTCTTGCAGAGTTGCTTAGGGCCTCACTTAATTGCTGAGGCTGGCTTTGAACTCATGAACCTCCTGTTTCAGCCTCCCAAGCCCTTGGGATTATAGACCTGTGTCTCCAGGCCCAGCCCATGCAGAGTTTTTAAAGCTACAGTGAAGTCTAATTTTTATCCTGAATGATTTTGATAGCTATTGGAAGGTGACAGAGCCAGATTCCTGTTTTAATTGGATTACTCTGGTTGCCAAGTGGAAGCAGGCCAACTAGTTATGGGTTGATTCTAAGGATTGTTCTCAATTATTCCTGTCTTTCCTAAAAGGGGATTACATATCCCCACCTGCTGCCATTTGATATCCACCCCATGGGAGGGTTACCCCACCATGCCATCCACCTACCTGCACAATTATCTAGCTTAGACCACGTGACCTGCTTTTCCAATGACTGTGTGCAGATATGACTTGTGAAGAGCCAAAGTCTGAAGTAAAGCATCCACTTACACATAACATGATGAGAAGTACTGTATTATTCTAGGCCATTAGGATATCAGAGTCATTTATTATTGCAGCTTAGTTGACTAATGCAGAGGGCTGTTGTCATGAGCCAGATGATGGTGGTTGGACTATGGTGGCAGCTATACTTTCATGCATGTAAATTAGAATTTCTGGGGTATAATTGCTGGGTGGAAGAGCATATGCACTACTGTTAATCTAGTAAAAATCCGTCAGTCCACGTGTGTATCCATTGGTTGTGCAAGAAAGTACCTGTTTTCTTATGTCTTAGCAAACATCTTTTTACATTTTTTCCCAATCTGATGGTAAAAACATATCTGTTATTGTAATGTGTATTTCTATGATTACTGGAGAGATCAAACACCCTTGCATATTTCTTTTTATCTGTTTTTTCAGGTAGACAGATTATACTATGATGTAATCCCAACCTACTTTTCCAGCACTTCTCACATTTTCACCATTATTCTCCAGTTGAATAATATATTTGATTGAATACCTACTGGGTGTCAGGCAGAACCCTGAATATTTTATATACATCTTTTGTGTGTGTGTGGGGGGGAGAGGTACCAGGGATTGAACCTAGGGGTGCTTAACCACTGAGTAACACCCCCACCCCCCTTTTTATTTTGTATTTTGAGACAGGGTCTTGCCAAGTTGCTTAGCGCCTTGCTAAATCGCTGAGGATGGCTTTGAACTTAGGTGTGTGCAACTGTGCCCAGCCTATATACATCTTTAAATTTAACTGTCACAACATTGTCATGATATAGATATCAGGACAAGAGCTATTGATGCTCCTGTTTTTTTTTTTTTTTCCTCCTGGTGCTGTGGATTGAACCCCAGAACTTGTACATGCTAGGCAAGTGCTGTACCACTAAGCCATACCTTCTGCCCCAACTGCCACTTTTAAGCATGAGGAATCTGATGCCTGGTGCTATTATGTGCTTTGCTTCTAGTTATGCAGCTGGTGTTAGAGATGGCTCAACTCAACTCAAGTACTTTTTCCAATGTTCACATTGTCATCTGGGCTAATTTACTCATTATTCCTCAGTCAAACTTTGCTTTCCTTGGCTCTCGTTTGCTGAACTATCTTGGTTGGGGGTGATTCTGTGCTGCTCAACTCCTTTCAAATTCTCATCTGCCCTTATAAATCCCTCACATTTTTTCTTAATCATTAAATTCATTAATATGAATTTTTCAGCTGAGAAAATATATATACTTATGAATCTACTAAAGGATGTTATATAGCTTAGGTACCCCTGAGCAAGGCACATAGTAGTCATAAAATAACTTGCAAAATCCTCTTGAACAAAACTCTTTTAACATTATTTTATGCAGACTTATAGCCTTTGAATGTATTGCAAAAATTTAGTCCTTGAATGTATTGCAAAAATAAATTAAAATTTTTATTTTATTAATTTATAAAAATAAATTAAAACATTTATTTTATCCCCTTTTCCCAAATTTTTTCACAGTCTTTTCTCAGCAGTCCTTTTTGTAATGTTTTATTTTACCAATTGAATAAGGAAGCCTTTCAAGGTGGCAGTGATTGCCCTGTGTTATATATTAGGAATCTCAGAAGATGCCGATGGGTGAGAAGCCTAAAATAAAACACAAGGGGAGCATAGAGCCCACCCATGCTCACCCACACCTTTCTCTTATATTGAGTTTCTGTGTTATAAAGGATGAACACATTATTGTCACGAGAGTCAAAAGCTATTATAGACTTCAAATAGTTTCTTCTGCCTTGTTTTTTTCTACTGAGTAATTTAAAGAACAATATGCTTCTGTCCACATGTACTTTAACTAAGAATGGACAAATAATAAGCTTGATTTTTCTTCTGTGGGAACATACCTGTCTCTAGTAAATTCATAATTCTTCCCCATTCAATTAGAGTAGGTCTGATTTCTGCTCATCTCCATTTCTTTGTGGCCTCTATATGTCTCTGAAGATATGCGTGTTCCAACTTAATTTTCCATTGTGGTGAAACAGACAAGTGTGTCTGACACGTACTGAACAGGAAATAAGAAAGCATTTTTATGTGAAGAAAATGTAAGTGCCATCTGAAATCAGGCAAGCAGTTAATTAAAAAGCATCAATCTACGTACATTTGAAGAAGTGGTCCTCCTGGGAAACTGGACCAATCTGGAATTCAGTCAAATCTTGTTTCCAACATGCTTAATTTTAAGATTTTTTTGGAGGTTGAATGATTATATACAAGTGTGATAGGATATTTCTTTAAAATTATTGCCATCCCCAAGGTAAGCACTTATTGTTTTGTTTAGATTTCACATAAGGCATTGCACTATGCTTTGGAAATAACACATACAGACTGGAATAACAATTATTTCTTTTTTGAATCTAAGTTGAATATGAATGAAATCTTAGGTTATTATGGTATTTTACTTTATAGATTAGCATGGAAGGCTTTTTTTTCAATAATAAAGATAAGCTCTAAAAGAATTTGGATGTTTCACTATTAGGTTACTATAATTTTTTAAAAGAACTAATATTAATTGCATTTTTTTTGCTATCAAAAATGTGAAGAAAAATGCAATAAAATGTTGGTACGTGGCCTTCGCTATTATGAGTCAAATAATGTTCTCACAAACAATGGTAACTTATTTATGTAACTCATTGTTTCTTATAATAACTTTTTAGAATAATTAAGGTAGACTGCATTCAGCACATAAATGTTGTTAGTCGAAAAATTTCTGAAATGTCCTGCAAACTTTCTTTTCTGTTAAGCTTATTGAAGATAAATTAAACCTTTCCAAATGGTTCAGGGAACTCTTGGGAGAATTCATTGTTTTGTGGTTGGAAGATAGTCTAAAGTGTGAATGAAAACATCATCATCATCATCATCATAATCCTAGCTAATACTTGTGATATGTATTATATTGCATGCAGGCAAGCCTTCAAGGATATTAGTTATATTAGCTACTCAATTCATATAACAACACTGTGAAGTACCAGTATCCTCCTCAAGGTACAGAAGAGGTAACCCAAGCATTGGTGTTGGAAGGGTTAGTAATTGCCCTTGGGTAGTCCAGATCAGAGGATTCACTTTCAGGCACTCTATCCCTACAGTGTAAAGTCTCAGCCTCATACTTTTTATTATCTAAGATAAGCTCGTGTTCAGGGGTCAAGTTTGAATTTTGGCTTTATTACTTGGATATTGAATGATGGGTAAGTTCTTAGCTTTTCTAAGTTCCATTTTTTCTTTTTAATCTTTAGATGAGGATGCCATTAACATCACAGAGTGTTGCGAAGAGGAAATGAGGCAGTGTAGGCAGAGGGCTTGGCATGTGGGAAGCCAACCATGAAGAGTAACTTCCGTGACTTGTTTTTATTACTTCTATTTTATTAAAAGGTAAGAATTTACACGTGCTCTGTGACATAGGGAACTATTTGCATACCTGAAAAGTACACCTCAGTTGCTAAAAATTTTTAGTCTGCAACTATGGTTTTCTTCCTCATCATTGGTTATCTGCTTCTGCCATGTTCTGATATTGTTTAGTGGTGAAAAATAATATTGACTATGTAACGAATCACACCATCATGTATGATTATATTGCACCAATAAAAAATATGGAGAAAAACATAAGCTCTAGAAAACTCAGCTCCATCATTTACTGATTTGTAGGCAATTTATTCATTTTTCTAAGCCACAGTTTTCCTTCTTTCAAAGGGGGATCTGTATTCTTATTGAAACAATTCCATAAATTTGATAATATGATACTGTCCCTTTGTGATATAAGTAAGAATTTCGAGAAAATATTCTATATCTTAAGATGCCCTCAATATAACCTTCTCAGCATCTGTTTTCTTTTCTTTTATTTCCAAGTTTGTCTACTTACTTCAGCATTTTAAATTTGGTCAGGCCAACTCATTCAATATTCCTTCTTATTTTTCCCAAATGCCTGATTGCCTTTGAACACCTCCTTTATTTGTCTTTCATTTTTTAGCACTGGCAGATTTGGTATATTTGTTGCCATCGTTTGGGATGGTTTGGCGGGAAAGGTTTTCCTAAGGGAGAAAGATTTCATATCACCCCACCCCTTTTGTGGGGAAAGCAGGTTGGCTTCTGTTACCAGTTTTGACACATTCATATTGTGGAAATTGTTTGCATGTATCAGTTTTTGAAATAGCTAGTTCCACTCTCTATTTTCTTGATTGCTTTTGATTCAGCCAATTTCATTTGGCGCTCTCTCTCTCTCTCTCTCTCTCTCTTCCACTTGTATTAGGAATTTTGTAACTGCAGAAATAATGAGTTGGAAACAATAATTATGTATACCTTTAGAGGAAAACACAGACATACAGATTCAATGTAATTCCTATCAAAATGTCAATGATATTGTGTGCATGTACAAATATGTAACAACAAATCCCATCATTATGTACCATTAAAAATGTGGAAAAAATACCAATGACATTCTCCATAGGGCTAGAGAAAATAATTCCACAGTTAATTGGAAACACACACACACACACACACACACACACACACACAGCTTCAATAGCAATCTTGAGCCAAAGAACAAAACAGGAGGCCTTATACCAATTGACTTCAAAACATACTTTAAAGCTGTGGTCACAGAAAGAGCATGATATTGGCTGAAAAACTGACACATGAACCATTGGAACAGAAGTACACCAAGATCTACACATCTACAGCAATTGATTTTCAACAAAGGTGATAAGAACACACATTGGAGAAAGACAGTCTTTTTAATAAATGAAGTTGGGAAAACTGAATATCCACATCGAAAGGATGAAACTAGACCCCTCTCTTTCCCTATATGCAAAAATCAACTTGAAATGAACTAAAGTCTTAAGACCTGAAACTACTAAAAGAAAATAGGGGAAGCGCTTTGGGATATTGGAATGGGTAGGATTTTTGGGCAAAATCCCCAAAACATAGGGAACAAAAGGAAAAATAGACAAATGTGATTACATCAAATAAAAAGCTTCGACACATCAAAGAAAACAACAGAGAAAAAAAAAAAACCAAAAACCCCCCAAAACTCCCCAAAAAACCAGCCTACACAATGGGATAAAATGTTTGCAAGTTACACATCCGATAAGGGATAGATATCCAGAGTTAATAAGGAACTCCCAAAACTCAACAGCAAAATTCTGCAAGTAGCACAGTTTAAAAATGGGCAATAGATCGAAATAGACATTTCTAAAAGAAGGTATATAAATTCTGACAGGTACATGAAAAAAATTCTCAATATCACTAATCATCACTTCACCCTGTAAAAACAGCAATTATCAAAAAGACTAAAGAGAGTAGGTGCTGGAAAGGATGTGGAAAAAAGGGAAGCCTTCCACACTGAGGATAGGAATATGAATCAATTCAGCCATTATGCAAAATGGTATGGAGATTCCTAAAAATACAGCACTAAACATACAGCAGTGAATGATCCAACAATCCCATTACTGTGTATATGTCCAAAGGAAACCAAATCAGTATGTTGAAGGGGCAGCTGCACTCCCATGTCCATCACAGCACTCTTACAATAACTAAGAAATAAAAACAAGCTCAGTGTCTGTCAGTTGATGAATAGATAAAGAAGATGGGGCACATAGATAGGTTAATATTCAGCCACAAAAATGAATGAAATCCTATCATTTGGGGCAACGTGGATGTAACTGGAAATCATTGTAAGGGAAGTAAGCCAGGCACAGGAAAATAAGTACTGCATGATCTCACTCATGTGGAATCTAAAAAGTTAACCTCATAGAAGATGGGAATAGAATGGTGGTGACCAGAGACTAGGAGAGGAGCGGGGATAGGGAGAGGCTTATCCACGGGTACCAAGTTGTAGTTAGATAGGAACAAGGAGTTCTGGTGTGCTGCTGTGCAGTGGGCGACTACTGAGAACAACAATGTGCTGTACATTTCAAAAAGCTAAAAAAAAAAAAAAAAAAGGATTTTGAATATTTTTACCACAAAATGAAAAATATGTGAAGAGCTTAACCTATTTAACCTGATTTAATCATCAGGCAATATATACATATGTCAGGACAATTCAGAGCCCTTCACTAATATATGTAATATTCATATTTTTGTGTATCAGTTAAAAAAAAGGAAAACACTATATAATTGTGCTTGAACAAATTGTGAAGCATGAAAATGACAAGCTTGGGTCAGCTTCTCAGCTCCTTTGTTGCCTATGGTAAAGATCCCTAAGTTTATCAACCCCTCTGGTGCGGCCAGATGAAATGGTACAGAGGACTGTTTTGCAAGGAAACTGCCACCGTAGAAAGAGTCAGGTCATAGGAAGGAGTCATAGATGAGTTTGAAATACAAAATCTATCTCTGTCTTTCACCATTCTAGCATTACTTTTTAAAGAGTTCTCAGATTTTCATATTTTAAAATTCATTTTACTGTTGTTTTAAAACATGACAATTATTTTGTCCATTGACACTTTAGGATTTAGATATTTTAATTAGGTGATAGTTTCATATAGTTAAAAACGAATCCCCCAAACCTTCATTATTAAAGAGATAACAGAAGTCTTACTCTTGCCTGTTTCTCACCAGTCCATTTTCTACTTGCTTTATCTTCTTTTATTAGTTTCTCATATATCCTTCAAATATACAACTATAAGCAAAGATTAACTATATTCATATTTCATCACTTCTTTTTCCAACTTGATTTTTTAATTTAATATATGGTAACATCTTTTCATATTAGTATCTAAGAGATAAGTGGGTCTAACATTGTTTACATGACTGGTCTCATACAGATACACACTGGAGTTATTTCTCATTTTTTTTTTTGCTTGTATAATTAAAACTGTAGTGAATAACAGGCTACTTGTACCATATAACATGTGGGAAGTTTATCTGTAGGATACATTCCCAGAACTGAGATGGCTGGGTAGAGGGAGAATGCATTTGGTAGTGTGATAGTTATGACCAAATGGGTCTCTGAAGAGCATCATATGTGCTGATTAGCAAAGTAAGGGGTGCCTCTTTCCCCTTGGCTTTGGGAGCATATGTTAACAAATGCCAGGCTTTTGACCCTCTTGTAGGTGAGAAGTAGTATAATTATTGTAATTTAAGTTTTTTATTTTGTATGAATGATATCAAGTGTCTTTGTATAGGTTTAAAGATATTAGTTCTTTCCTCTGAATTTCCAGTTGTTTATATATCAAAGAAATTAGATTTTTGTCTGGGATGTCACATAATTTTGTTACTTGTTTTTTTTTCTTCACTTAAAGTGTCTAGTAAAGGGCTGGGGATGTGGCGCAAGCGGTAGCATGCTCGCCTGGCATGTGTGCGGCCCGGGTTCGATCCTCAGCACCACATTACAAAACAAAGATGTTGTGTCTGCCGAAAACTAAAAAAAATAAACATTAAAATTCTCTCTCTCTCTCTCTCTCAAAAAAAGTTTCTAGTAGAAGCTTATTATTTTTTATGAAATAAATTTGTCAACTTTCCTTTAATGGATTTTGAATTTTGACAGCTGATTAGAAAGCCTTTTCTCTGCTGAAAGTTATAAAAGATTTTGTCCATGTTTTCTTCTAGTAATTTTATGGTTTGATCTTTTATGTATTTAATTTAGATTTTTTGTATATTTAAATTTTATATATTTAAATTTCTTGGATCCAATTCCATCATCTTCCAAATAGTGATTTCTTTTCATAGCACCATGTATTTTAAAAAAGCTATCTTTTGCCCACTAATAGGAATGCAGTATGTATTTGGGCCAATTTTTGGACTTTCCATTCTGTTCCAGTGGCTTGTATGTCTACTTGCAAACTTATAGCATGCTACTTTACTTTTCATGCCATTCTAAATAGTTTTAAAAGTAGTAGAAGTCTTCCACAGGGTCCCTCATCTCTTTACATGTACATGATTAATATGAATAATAACTATTCAGCAAGGTGCTTTTTTTTATAGTATCGCTAAATATAGATTGACCATGCTTAAGGAATGAATAGGGTGTTTTTTATTTTTTACTTGATAGAGTATATGTTATATGTGATAGAAAGTAAGGAAGGACAGGATTTCTTTTAAAAAATGTTCTGTTGTTTGACATTTTATATACGTCTTTGATACCTGTTGAATGAAATACTATGACTACAATGAAAATGCTTGTAAAATGCTTGTATGGATACAATTCATTGTCTGTCCTTGGTTCCAGTCCAGTCCTTTTCCTCTTTGTTTATGGTACTGCTGCCAGTGTGACTTGTTTTAAACATGATCATGCCAGTCTCTTATATAAATAGATCAGTGACTATGTGTCAGAGTGAAGCGACCACATGAATGGCAGTTAAGCCACCTAAAAGTCAAATGATTTTCGAGTATTAACTTTGTTTTATAACAGCAGTGTTATGTATGATAAGAAGCAAAATGACCTTTGCCCTTGATCTATAGAGTTTACTACCTAATGGAGAAGACTTAGGCTGACCATGGGATCATACTCAAGTGTGATGTGGCTCTAATACAGCCTTGAGCTCCCTATCTAGGCTTGTCACCTCCTATTACCTGGCTCTCCAGCTATGACAAAATATTCGCAGTTTCTCAAATTAAACCACTCTCACTTATCTCTGTGATTTTGTGTCTGCAACATTTTTCTTGGAATGTCTAGATACATTTGACTGAGTCTTTCCTTACTCCATGGAAGAAGCATTTATTCTGAGAAACTTTCCCATACCCTCTGCTCTTCTTTGCTTCCTCCTTTCCTTTCTTGCTTCCTTCCCTTTTAATATTTATTGTCTGGTATGTGCCATGCTCTATGCTGGAGATACCATGGCGATTCAGAATAGCTGGATCCTTGTTTGCACTGTGTACCAGGCAGTATGCAATCCTGGGTGATGCAAATATAAACAAGCAAGGCTGTTTCCAGGGAAATCACAGTGTGGGGGAGACAGCACATAAAACTTTAAAGTGTGATAGCAAGTGAAATGCTGGAGATATTTGGAGGGTGTTATTTAACTAAAGACAGCCATTTCAGGAAAGTGTAGGTTCGAGTCAAATGATTCTGGAGAGGTTTCCTGATGTAAATTTTAAAGAAAGATTCGATGTTGACTAATTAAGCAGGGCGAGTATTTGAGAGAGGCATTCTTTAGAAAATTGCATGGATGAAAGTTAGGGAGGGAGAACCAGCAACAAGAGCCATTTTTTTTGAAAGCCATTTTGTGATGGGACTGGAGAGGGAGCAGAGATCTAGTACAGAAGGCTTGAGAGACTGTCAGGGCAGGGAATGATCTGATTTGACACATCCTCCCCAGTGGATACATAGAGGTAAGATCCGAGGAAGGGAGATTGGTCTGGAGAGCTGTTCAGAAGGTGGACATCACAGGACTAGATGTGGAAGTGACTGAGACAAAGGCAGGCTTCAGAAAATCTAGCACGCTGTACAGAAAGCAATGGGATCTGAAATAGTACAGCTAAATAATGAAAGTCAGACAAATCCACCAAATGCCAAAGCCAACTCTGAAAACATTGATGAATAATGTAGTCTTTGGGGGCTTTTAGATGACTGTTCTATGTACTTGTTTATTTTAGAATTTATTGTATGTAGCTGACACTTATTAAGCGATTGCTGTGCATGTGACTGTTTTAAGCAATTGACATGCATGAATGGATTTATTCTCAATAATCCTATGAAGTAAGTAGGTGGTGACTTATTCCCATTTTTATAGATGAGGAAATGGAGGAAAAGGGTAATTAGATGATTTGCATAAAATTCCACAATTAGTAGTGGACCTCGTTTTGGTGGGACCTCAAATGTCATTTTGATCATTGTTGGTGGAATTGCATTCTTAATTTCCTCTTTGTATTGTTCATTGCTGCTGTATAGAAACAAAACTGATTTTTGCAGGTTGATCTTATACCCTGAAACTTTGCAAAATTTGCTTAATAACTATAGTAGTGTGTGTGTGTTTGTGTGTGTGTATGTATGTATGTGTGTATGTGTATTTTTATGGGCTACTGCCCTAAATTTTGTTATATTTTTTTCCTTCAAAAATCTGTTGCTATTGATTTAATTTAGAATAGCTAAAGTCTTTAAACACATCTTCTGTATTTTTAGAATGCTACAGACGGTATATCTTTTAATTTTACTTCTCACATTGTCTGGCTTGGAGATTTTGTATGTTTAAAAAAGATCTAAAAACAAATCAAGTCTTCAGTAACATTTTCAAGTGCTAAAGAAAAAAATGTGTTCGAGGCCAACAATGCTGCCATCAATTAAGAACACTGGAAGTTTCTGTGGATTGATTTGTTTTGGTTGGAGAATTATGTAGAGTTAAGGCAATATCAGTTACTCTGATTGAATGACCCTCATCTAATTAGATAGTTTAGGTGGCCCTCTCTTCCTGGCAAATGATGGCTCTGCAAATCTGTTCTTGATTTGAAGGAAATTGTGGCTATTCAATTCTTTTCAGAGTAAAAAAGTAACTTGTTTCCTCTTTCTTCTTCACTAATTTATGGTCCCTTGAAAGGCAGGGTTGACTGTTTTTTCTCCCCAAATGGGTCTCCCCCTGCCTTGTTCCAATTCAATTTTGTGTATGAAAATGAATTTCTTTCCATTTTTATTTTCTGCTCCTAAGACATATGTGGAATTTTACTGACTGTTAACTTAAGATGCTGAAAGCACATTCCTTTCCCACCATTTTGGTGTCTGACCTATTCCAGTGCTTCCTGCTCTTGCAGCCTTGACCTTAGCCCTTGGTTATGATAGATGTGCAACAAATGGATCACGTCAAAGCCTCTCAGTACTCAAAGAGACCTCAGAGGTCATTTTCTGGTGAGAAACTAACCCTCACTCCACATTCCTAGTTTTAGGATTTCAATGCATCTTGCAAATGTCAACTCATAAAGTGCAGTTCGTATTCTGTCTCAACAGAAAGATGGAGACATTCACATCCAAGTCAATGGGAATAAATACCAACTAATTATTTATATTCAGATGCAGAGCTCTGGCTCCTGGATTCTGAAAGATATAGGGAAGAAGAAAGCAGACACCCAAAAAATCACGATTAGGGAGACAGCTTAGGAATCTGGCGTCTTGTCTCTTCTAAAGATGAATCACTGAGCCAATGCAGTGGTATACACCTGTAATCCCAGTGCCTTGGGAGGCTGAGGCAGGAGGATTACAAATTAAAAACTAGCCTCAGCAATTTAGTGAGGCCCTAAGCAACATAGAAAGACCCTGTCTCAAAATAAAAATTAAAAGGGGCTAGGAATGCGGCTTAGTGGTTGCGTCCCTTAGTTCAATCCCTGGAACAAAAACAAAAATAAAAGATCTATCACCCAGTTCACAACTAAGGAGCACATGTTTATTGTACCAAGTTCTTCCTGATAGCATTATGGTTTGGACCCTGTACTCATAAACTCTTATGCAAATGTGTTCAGCGTTCCTAACATCTGTCCCATGTGCTTACTGGTACTGTAGTCTGTGACTCCTCCAGAATATTACATGCATTTTATACCTGATAATTATGTCTGTAGATTCATTTTTGTTGTATCTAATAAGCCTTAAGTGAAAAAATAGTGTTCTTTATATTATTTTAAACTAAAATGTGCATTCAGAAATTCTGGAAAAGTGTTTCTGTGGTTGAGCCCATTGATACTGTTTAATTTGTTTGGTCTTGCATCTCATCCTACCTTTAAGATTTTTGTTGAAATGCATTCTGTTGCATTTGAAAACTTCTGTGCCCCTTTTCTACTTTCTCAAGGTTTTCTATATGGTAAGTATAGTTCAGAGAGAATACTTAGTTTTTTTAAAAAATCATCTTTTATAAATGTGCTTTCAATAATTTACATATACTTAGAGTATCTCTGTAAATCTGGGACATTAGTATAAAGGAGAAAAGTTGGATATAATGTATCTATATTTGAAGATAAGTATTTTCCCAAGTGATTGAATCTCCTAAATGAGTGGAGGAAAGGTCTTTTTATATGTTCCAGCTTACATGGCTCTTTTAGGCCTCAGTTGCCTTTCCAGGTTAAGATGGCCCAGTGAGGCCAGCCATGGTGGACTCTGTCTCTTCCTACCCATGTATTGTGCTTCATGCCTACTCTCTGTGCTTCATGCCTACTCTCTGTGCTTCAAAATTGCTTCCAAGGTAAAGGCCTTGCACTGCTATGAAATGCTCCTTCTTTTCCCATTTTCAGCCTCAGTCTCAGCCTCAACACTTCCTCAGGGAAGCATGGACTGATTCTCTATTCTACCTCTCTCTCTGCTCCTCCTTGGTCACTCCCCAAATGACCTGTATATGTCAGGAAAAGCAATTACTTATATATTTCCCAAGAAGCACACCAAACAATAATTAAATACTTGATTTTCTTTTCCTGTTAGTCTGTAGGTCTGGAGGGCTTTTCTCCCCCAGTACAATATGGGCTTGAAGAATTTAGATGTGTTCTATCCATCAGTGCATTCCGGCACCTGGCAGTATGCAGATACCAATAAATAGTTGCTGAATGGATGGACAGACGAACAGTTCATATACTTCATGGAATGACGAACTATAATCTCTTTCTTGTCTTCCTAAAATGATTAGAACTCTTTGGGAAAAGGTCACATATATAGTATCTACACAAAGGTGAGACGCATTTGACACCAACAGAATCCAGGGGCTTGGGCTAGTTGGTGCTGTTGACATAGAAAATCTGAAAATTATGAAAGACTTTAGAGGAACTTCTCTGAGTTTCTAGAACAGTGATTTCTAAATTTGTGCTGATATATCCAGAAGGTTTTATATGTAATATAAAAACAAATACAGTGCATTGCTCACCTTGATATTAATATTATTTTGACTGATTTTAATTTTATCGAATCTGTTATGTTCTCAGTACTTAAAATTTTGTGCCTCAGTCACAGCATATTAAGTTCAATATGAATTAAGAGTGATAAAGTGTTGAATTCCATTTGCATCATTTGGATTTATTTTAAATTAATTTTAGAAATAAATCCACACCAAATTAGGAGCTGACTCTGGGGAAGGGTTCTCTATAACACGTCTCTACATGCACATGGAGTTTGGAACCCTTTGATGCTGGTCTTAGAGAATTTAGGATTGTGGGTCTTGATTTTACAAAGAGAAGAAGAAAGTACACAAAAATTTATAACTGAAATAATTATTACATACACGTTTCGGAGGGAGAGAGACTCTAACCTAACTAGTATTTGTAGTATGTGTTGGTTAAAGTGATGACATTTCCTTGGAAATTGGAAAAAAACTTAATTGATAACTGTGATGATTAATTTTATATGTCAACTTGGCTCTGTCATACTCCCCAGATATTTGGTCAAACACTTATCTGGAGTTGCTGTGAAGATATATGTATTTTTTACTTGAGATTAACATTTAATATATTTTGAGTAAAGCAGCTTGCCATCTGTAATGCAGGTGTGCTTCATCTAGTCCGTGGACAGTCTTGAGTTTAAAAAAAAACTGACCTTCCCCAAGGAAGACGGAATTCTGGCAGCAGACTGCCTTTGGACTCAAGATGAAATATCAACTCTTCCCTGGGGCTCCAGCCAGCTGGTTTACCCAGTAGAATTTGGACTTGCTAGTCCCCACAAATTAACGAGCCAACTCTTTAAAATCTGTCTGTCTTCCCCCACTTTCTCTCGCCCTCTCTCTCACACACAGCCTGTTGATTCTTTTTCTCTGGAGAACCCAAATGTAATAAGCACATCTAAAATGATATCTCTTATCAGTGTGTGTGGTTGTGTTTTCAGAAATGTCATTGAAACCTTGACATATTTAGTTGGCCCTCACACCATCCTGTGCAGGGGATTGAGGTGGATTACCACATCCCAGCAGGAAAGTTTTATTTGTTCTTTGCTGGATTATAGGGGATCTGTGAGTTGTATCATTGAAAGTTTCCCCTTCCTGTTACAAGTTAACATGAAGAAATAGTAAAAAAAAAAAAAAAAAAAAATTGAAGGTGAGATCCTACTTTCAGACTTGGCCAAAGGAACTCCCATCTTGAGAAAAGACCACAACAGAGAAATGACTGCTCTGAATAAATAACCAAGACTTCTGTCATTCACCTTGTTTCCAATGTATGCCAGCCCCAGGGCCCAGGTTTAGAATCTATACCCCTCTTCTCCGTTAGGTATCCTGCCAGCCCCTCTCTTACATGGGATCTGCCCTATGTTCTTTGTGTCTTCACTCTCAACTTTCCTTTAGTCCTCTGTGGTCCTGTTAAAATTTGAGAGACAGCATCATTAAAATGTTTACTTAACACTTATTATATGTCAACTTCTGGTCTACATGTTTTGTATGTCTTAGACCATTAAATCCTATTGACCCTATGAATGAGGTACTGGTATTATTCCAATTTTTCAGGTGAGAAATTTTAGAAGTTTAAATAAGTTCCCCAAGGCCACATATTGTAATGGCAGAGCATAGATTTGAGCCAAGCCAGTCTGAGTCTAGAGCTTATGTTAATAAATACAATTTCGTGTTAAACATCACAACAGTGCTGTGCTATAAGTGAATGGCCCTAGCTTACTGTGTTTTCCTCTCCAGTCACAGCTGGATTTGAATGATGATGCCCAGGGATTGAGTTGTATGGGATCTCCAGGTCCTAGAATGAGGCCAAGGGAAGGTTTCCTGGGGGTGCTCAAGTCTTTGCACATATGAACCCTCCATTCACATCAGCAAATTGCAGCTTCCTTTCCTCTTTCCATTATTTTTTTATTTGATCTTCTGCAATATCCCCTTTATCGGTGGCATAAATACTCCTCTTAACTTCTTAATTTTTAATTTATGGCAAAGCTAAGATTGCAGAATTTGGTAACATTTTATTGTTAGATAGAAATTTGCTAGCAGTCATTTGATGTATGTCTGTGGTTTTGTCAGCCCCACATAAATCAGAGACTTACCCTTCAGTTGCCAGGAGGCACAATGAGGTTGGAAGAGATTTCCCCTGGAAGTTAATAATAACGGCCAGTCCTTGCGTTGCAGGTGAGAGAGCTGAGGCTACAGAGCTGAGGCTGGAGCGCCGAGGTGATGTGTAGGGAAGCAGGTTACTGATGACACTTGAATGTAAGCTTAAAGGATGAAAGAATCAACAAAGTGGAGACAAGTGGCAAGAACATTCCAAGGAAGAGCAAGGAGGTGGGCCTTTGAAGGATCTAGAGTGAGGAGAGAACTGGAGGAGGTTTTGTCTGGATGAAGTATGGGGCAGGTGGAGGTGACACCGGAGGCGGGAGCCTGGTGATGATATGTGTTACTTTGAAAATTAAACGGCACAGTGAAGGGATTTGGGGATCCCAAATAGAGACACCTTTGGGAAGACTAGTCAGAAGACGTGTGGAGGGAGGATTGGTGGAGAAACAAGGTAAGATGCAGAGAGATGACTTAGGGCGAGGTTGGTATTTGCTCAGTATCCCTCCCCCCTGTTTGGGGTCAGCATCTTTCCCCTTTTCTCTGAATAACTGCTTCTCTCCTACTCCATATGTGTTTGGGGAAGTTCCACTGTTTCCTGCCTCTTCTCCTCGGTTGTGTAGGTACACATATTTCTTAGGCCTAGATGATGCTGGTATCCATTCAAGCTTGTCCTCAGGCATTCTGATCTGGCCAAGGAACACACATGTGACTTAATTGATGTCAACCAGTTTCTGGGGTTAGAATTTTAAATATGCCGACATGGAAGACTAAGTCATTCCTTCTCTTTTAGGATTCCTAAATGAAAGTGATAGGAGCCTGGATATTAGTCTCATAGGGTTCTTGTACAAAAGTACCACCAATCAAGGTGTCAGTGAGGCAGTGCTCTGAAGGTGCAAGGGCTGCATCCTTCTTTATTTTGTGTAGCTGCTGGTGATTCTTGGCACTCCTTAGCTGGATCCATCAGCCAGTATTTACCTGTTGTCCCCTGACCATCTTTTCCCTTTAGGTCTCTGCGCCCAAATTGTCCTCTTCTTATTCAGATGCTTGTCAATGAATTATAGAGCCTACCCTGACTCTGTATGATCTCATTGTAATTGGATTACATCTGTAAAGACACTGTTTCTAATTAAAGTCACATTTACAGGTTCTAGATGAACATGCATTTTTGTGGGGGTGGCAACATGTAATTCCATAGAGCCTTCTTTCCTAATATCTGGGTAATCTCATTGCACTGGGACAGAAAAAGGCTATAGCACATTTGAAACAGAGACAACAGGTAGACAGGGTATTGGCAGATAAAGACTTCTAGTTTCTGGTTTTTAAGTGCTTAATTGCACTGGGTCCCACAATGATTTTTTGTATTTTATGGTATGCCCAAATTTCCTTTTTTTTTTTTTTCAGAAAATATCTGCACTTCCTCATTCTTTTCTTCTGCTTAGGCTAGACTAAGTTAGGTTTCTATCCCTTCTGCTAAAATAGTAATTCTGACAAATACAGAGATTATGACACCATTCCAGGTGGAAAGTAAAACTGATTTGAGACCTAGTGGAAGTAGTGGTAATTAGTGGCAAGGAATCTAGAAGGTGGAATCTAGAGTAGCTTGCACTCTACTTAATGTTTGGATTAAGGGAGAAGAATGAATCCATAATAATCCTTGCAGTGACTAGGTAGTTGATGGGGATGTTCCCTGAAAGAGATGGAGGACAAGTACAAAAATGCAGGGAATTCAGTTTTTGGAAACTTCTTTAGACTTTTATTATTTATAAACCCTCTGAAGTCTTGATTTTCTTGAGGGCATATTTTATTTATTTATTTATTTTGTGTGGCACTGGGAATTGAACCCAGGGCCTTGTGTATGCAAGGCAAGCATTCTACCAACTAAGCTATCTCCCCAGCCCCTTATTTTATGTATGTATGTATGTATGTATGTATGTATGCATGTATGTGTTGGAAATAGAGTCCAGGGTCTCATGCATGCTGGGCATGCAATTTACCACTAAACTGAAGCTCCAACTCCATTGATTATTTTGTCTTGAGTGTTTGCTATGATTTATTGGGCACATGGTAGATAGGTAGATATGCCACAATGTTTGTAACAAATACCTAGATAAGTCAACTTATAAAGAGAAAAGGTTTATTTTGGCTCACGATTTTAGAGATTTCAGCCCATGGCTGGCCCATTACTTAGGACCTGTGGTAGCATATCATAGTGGGAGTGCATGGTGGAACAAATTCATTCCCCTTAGGAAATAAAGAGAGGAAGGGAAAGGATCTGGGGTCCTACCACCCCTTCAAAGGCAGGCCCTAGTGACTAAAAGATCTCCCAGGAGGCCCCACTTCTAAGTTTCCATCACCTCCCAACAATGCTGACCCAGGGAATAACCTTTGACCATATGGGCCTTTGAGAGATATTTAAAATCCAAACTATAGCAATGTTTACCCTATTAAAAAAAAATCCAGAGTTTGAAAGGCAAAATCTCTCTCTCTCTCTCTCTCTCTCTCTCTCTCTCTCTCTCTCTCTCTCTCTCCCCCACCCCAGTCAATAGAACACATGCCCCATGTTCTTCAGCCTGAAGATGTTTGTATCTATGCTCAGTTCCCTGGGGTGCCCTTAATTATGTGTAGTAGAAGTTTGCATGCAAAAGGTCACTGGAATCACATTTATATGACAATTGCTAAATTGTTTGAAAAAGAGGGTAAAAAGTAAACTCATAATATAATCCATGGGGAAGCTGGCCATTATTTAAACATGTTAACATAAAAACAAAGATTCCTTCTTGGGACAGAGAATTTTAACTGTTTCGATCCCCCTGCCATACACTTACTTCCTCCTTTAAGGTGTACAATGATGGAAACTCTTTGAGGCCAAAATAAAGTTTACAAGCTACTTTTAGTGATTAATAGTTAAATTAGCTGTAATAGAGATTCAATAAATGTTTGCTGAAGGTATCTACAGTTGGAAGTCATTGCTCATCTAAGGATGCTCCTCAGTTATTTCCATAATAAGAAATGAATAATATATGAGTATATTTATTCTAAATATCTCAGTGTGTATTTTGGAATTCATAAAACCATGAGAGATGGTTTAGAACAAATGCATTTAATGATCAATTAATATTGGGGTGTGTGAATCAACCAACAGACTGGAATTGTGGTTTTTTAAAATTTTTATAGGGTGGCAGTAGTATTACAGATGGCCAGTAAAATCTTTTTATGAATTTGTGAAGTCAGTGATCATATTTGGTGCTCTAAGGAACAGGCTTTTGGATTTATATGGTCACTGATAGTGCAGGGAAATTTGCTATGTATTTTGGCACAACACAGTAATAAAGAATTAAAAAAATATAAGTAGATCAAGAGGTGAAATTCAACTTGACTATAAAAAATCAAAACAGCTGAAGAACATAAACTCTAGCAATTGTTTTACTGAATCTGACAGCTTTTATAACTTGTAAAAAATCATGGGAGGTGAAATTTAAACTCTTGTGTCTGCATCACAGTTCTTCTTTGCCCACATCATCTGGCAATTACTTGTCTCTTCTTTCAACCAGAGTCATGTTTGTGAAAGCCTAAAATCGTGTATTTAGGCAAATTTCTTTTGAATATCATGCATTCTTACAAGATCCAACAGCCTAGAATCTTCATGTGGTTCCTTTAAAAAGAGGCTTGATTTGGGTAGTTCCCCAATCCCATCTTACCTCTTAAATATTTTCTTTTACAGTCCTTAGCTTTTTTATGTCTCTCATTTTTCTATCCTGAGTTTTAAAATATTTTTTCCTTTGGTTAAAAATAACAAGCTAGGTAAGATAAGAAATTCTTGTGTGTAGGACCTTAAAAAATAAGATGAATTCAGGAAACCAAATAACTCAAGTGCTTCCGGTAGCATAAGGACCCTGGGGGTCATGCACTTAAGTAGGCACATTAGGACTCCAGACCACCATGTCCCATTTAAGGAAAGCACTGTAGAAATTTGCTGTACAATAAAGGAGGAGAGTGCCTTGTGGTTTTATAGCACCTTTCTTCCAAAGTATTCAAATGTGCTTTTATATGGATCATCTCCTTTGTCCTAAAAACATTTCTGGATATAATTTTGTATTAATATGTTGTTCCTTAAGTACCTCAAGTAATTCATTCAATGGGGGATTACTTGCACCCTACTATGTGCCAGAATATGAGGTTTACAGATCACTAAAAAGCCTACTACTATCTCTGAGAACAGTATATTGACCAGAGACCTTAGCAATTTATAATAGACGGTGAGGCTAAGGGTAATGATAGGTGCAAATACTGTAGAATCACAGAGAACTGAGCACTAACTCTTCTTCAAGCATGAGACTGTAAAACTTGTACAGAGAAAACTCTTGAGCAAGTTCTCAACCATACAAGAAAACAAAGATGGGAATCTCTCTTTATCCAGCTTATTTCTCAGGAAGAGTCATTCTCCATAGTTTACTTATTCCCAGAGCTATGAAAAATATGGTGTGATTGTATGTGTGTGTATGCGTGCATGCATGCAAGTGTACACATATAGATTTGGGGAGTGATGTCAGGAGAGTATGCAAATAATTTGGAGACTCTGGAGAAAAAAAATCATACAAATCTTCCAAAGATTTTTCTATTGTTAATGTCAGAATATATCTCAGTTAGTTCATTTGTGCTATGAAGAAAAAAATATTGGTAATTTCTGCACTGGAGAGTTATTTTGTCAATTGGGAGAAGTAACATTATATGAAGTATATTATTCATAAAAACCTATTCTTAAATTATTTTCTCTGTAAAACATATCTATTGTGAATGACACCTCCAAATACAAAGAAATGTGTTATATAAATAAATGAGGAATAATCCATTTCTTGACTTAGCAATAAATAACACATGACAGAGTAGAATTTCTCTTTGTGTTAAAGGATCTGCTAATTATACTCCTCTTCCCTGAAGATGGTACTGATTCGTTACTGATTGAGATAGTAAGAACATAGGAACTGTGAGAAAAGCTGTTGAGGGAGTCATGGATTTTCTATAGTTTCTGTAACAGCTCTGATTTAGAAGAAATCTTTATTAAAATGAGGGGTGTCACAGTGTTGAGGTGCCTGGGTGAGCATTCAGGAAGCCCAGGTGCTGGTATTGACATTGAAACTAAATATCCCTGTCATTTAACCATTTGGAGATTCATTTGCTTCATTATAAAATAAAATGTTAATACATCACAATGAATTCTACCTTTGTGTATAACTATAATGCACCAACTAAAAAAATTAAATAGAAGGAAGATCAGTAGAGTGGAGGAAGGGGATCAGAAAGGAGAAGTACTAGGGATTGAAAGTGAGCAAACTGTGTTATCTGCATTTATGATTATGTCAAAATGAACCCCAGTATTATGTATAACTACAATGTACTAATACAAATGTTTGGATTTAAAGATATCCAGCTTCTTCTGGTCATAACATTTTATAATTATGTGATATCACACCTGTTTATGCCATTTTACATTGGACTGTTCCTTAGTTCATAAGAGTTATCTCTGCCTGTTACAGGATTTTACCCCTCTCCTTTGTCTGGGAAATTATTGTTCATTTTTCAAGATCAAGGAACTAAAAAAGGACTTATAGATTTTGAATGTTATCTATGTGCAAGGTACTGACCAAAAGTCAAGGTGTATGCTTCTATTCTTGGTGTAATTTTTTTTGTGTGTGTGTGCCAGGGATTCAACTCAGGGGCACTTGACCGCTGAGCCACATCCCCAGCCCTATTTTGTATTTTATTTAGAGACAGGTCTCACTGAATTGCTTAGGGCCTCTTCACTACATGGCTGAGGTTAGTTTTGAACTTGTGATCCTCCTGCCTCAGCCTCACTAGCCATTGGGATTACAGGTGTGTGCCACTGTGCCTAGCTTGGTATGATTTTTTTATTATCAATTTTTAAATTTCTTTTAATTAGTTATACATGACAGTAGAATGAACTTATGTACTTTGATATATTATACATAGATGGGATATAATTTCTCATTTTTCTGAGTGTACCTGTTAGAGAATAATATTAGTCATGTAGTAGTCATGTATATACATAAAGTAATAATGTCTGTTTCATTCTACTATCTTTTCTATACCCACATCTCCTTACCTGCCCTCCCATAACTTCCCTCTACCTAATCTAAGGTAATGCTATTCTTCTCTAGTGCCCCCCCCATCTTATTGTGAATTCACATCCACATATTAGAGAAAACATTTGGACTTTTGTTTCGTGGGATTGGCTTATTTTGCTTAGCACAATATTCTCCAACTCCAACCATTTACTGGCGAATGCCATAATTTCACCCTTCTTTAAGCTGAGTAATGTTCCATTGAGTATATATACCACAGTTTCTTTATCCATTCATCTATTGAGGGACACCTAGTTTGGTTCCATAGTTTAGCTATTATGAATTGAGCTTCTAGAAACATTGATGTGGCTGCATTATTGTAGTATGCTGATTTTAAGTCCTTTGGGTATAAACCAAGGAGTGGGATAGCTGGGTCAAATGGTGGTTTCATTCCCAGTTTTCTGAGGAATCACCATACTGTAGTTGCACCAATTTGTAGTCCCACCAGCAATGTACAAGTATACCTTTTTCTCCACATCCTCGCCAACGTTTATTGTTGCTTGTATTCTTGATAATTACCATTCTAACTGGAGTGAGATGAAATCCTAGTTTTGATTTGCATTTCTTTAATTGCTAGAGATGTTGGACATTTTTCCATATATTTGTTGATTGATTATATTTCTTCTTTTGTGAAATGTCTGTTCATTTCCTTAGCCCATTTATTGATTGAGTTATTAATTTTTTTGGTGTTAAGTTTTTTGTGTTCTTTGTATATCCTGGGGATTAATGCTCTATCTGAGGTGCATGTTGCAAAAAAGTTTCTCCCAATCTGTAGGCTCTCTTCTTATATTATTGATTGTTTCCTTTGCTGAGAAGAAGCTTTTTAATTTTAATCCATCTCATTTATTGATTCTTGATTTTACATCTTGCACTTTAGGAGTCTTGTTAAGGAAGTCAGATCCTACGCTAACATTGTGAAGATTTGGGCCTATTTTTTTTCTTCTATTAGGCACAGGGTCTCTGTTCTAATGCCCAAGTCTTTAAACCACTTTGAGTTGATGTTTGTGCAGGGTGGGAGATGGAGGTTTAATTTCATTTTGCTACATATGGATTTCCAGTTTTGTCAGCACCATTTGTTGAATAGGTTATCTTTTCTCCAGTGAATGTTTTTGGCACCTCTGTCTAGTATGACAAAACTGTATTTATATGGGTTCGTCTCTGTGTCCTCTATTCTGTACCATTGGTTTACAAGTCTATGTTGGTGCCAATATCATGCTGTTTTTGTTACTATAGCTCTGTAGTATCGTCTGGTATTGTGATGCCTCCTACTTCACTTTTCTTGCTAAGGATTGCTTTACCTATTCTGGGTCTCTTATTTTTCTAGATAAATTTAATGATTGCTTTTTCTATTTATATGAAGAATGTCATTGGGATTTTAATAGGAATTGCATTAAATCTGTATAACACTTTTGATAGTATGGCTATTTTGACAATATTAATTCTGCCTATCCAGGAACATGGGAGATCTTTCCATCTTCAAAGGTTTTCCTCAATTTCTTTCTTTAGTGTTCTATAGTTTTCATTGTAGAGCTCTTTCACCTCTTTTGTTAGATTGATTCTCGGGTATTTTATTTATTTTTTTGAGGCTATTGTGAATGGAATAGTTTTCCTAATTTCTCTTTGAGTGGATTCATTGCTGATGTATAGGAATGTGTTTGATTTATGGGTGTTGATTTTATATCCTGCTACTTTGCTGAATTCATTTATTAGTTCTAGAAGTTTTCTGGTGGATTTTTTTTTGGATTTTCTAGATATAGAATCATGTCATCAGTAAGTAGTGATAGTTTAAGTTCTTCTTTACCTATTTGTATTCCCTTAATTTCTTTCTTTTATTTAATTGCTCTGGCTAGAGTTTCAAGGATGATGTTGAATAGAAGTGGTGAAAGAGGACAACCTTGTCTTGTTTCAGTTTTTAGAGGGAATTCTTTCAATTTTTCTCCACTTAGAATGATGCTGGCCTTGGGTTTATCATATATAGCTGTTACAATTGAGGTATGTTCCTACTATCCCTAGTTTTTCTAGTGTTTGAACGTGAAGAGGTGTGAATTTTGCCAAATGCTTTTTCTGCTTCTATTGAGATAATCATATGATTCTTGTTTTTAAGTCTATTAATACGATGAATTATGTTTACTTATTTCCATATGTTGAACCAACCCTGCATCCCTGGGATGAACCCCACTTGATCGTGGTGCACTATCTTTTAAATATGTTTTTCATGTGACTTGCCAAAATTTTATTGATAATTTTTGCATCTATAATCATCAGAGATATTGGTCTGAAGTTTTCTTTCCATGATGTGTCTTTGTCTGGTTTTGGTATCAGGGTGATGCTAGCTAGTCTCATAGAATGAATTTGGAAGGGTTCCCTTCTTTTCTATTTCATAGAATACTTTGAGGACTTTTGGTGTTCTTCTTTGAAAGTCTTGTAGAACTTGGCTGAGAATCCATCTGGTTCTGGGCTTTTCTTGGTTGGTAGGCTTTTGATGTCATTTTCTATTTCATTACTTATAATTGATCTGTTTAAGTCATGTATGACCTCCTCATTCAGTTTGGGTAGTTCATATGTCTCTAGAAATTTGTCAATATCTTTGATATTTTGTATTTTATTGGATTATAAATTTTCAAAATAGTTTCTAATTATCTTCTTTATTTCAGACATATCTGTTGTGGTATTTCCTTCTTCATCTTCATTTTGAATTTTCTCTCTTTTTCTCTTCATTAGCATGGCCAGGGGTTTATCTATTTTATTCATTTTTTCAAAGAACCAACTTTTTGTTTTGTCAATTTTTATCAATTATTTGTTTTGTTTCAATTCCATTGATTTCAGCTCTGATTTTCCCATCTTCTACTGCTTTTGGTATTGATTTGTTCTTTTTCTAGGGCTTTGAGATATAGTGTTAGGCCATTTATTTATTGACTTTTTATTCTTTTAATGAATGCATTCAATGCAATAAACTTTTCTCTTAGTACTGCCTTCATAGTGTTCCAGAGATTTTGATATGTTGTATCAGTGTTCTCATTTACCTCTAAGAATTTTTAAATTTCATCCTTGATTTCTTCTACTGTCCATTCATCAGTCAATACTGTATTATTTAGTCTCCATTTGTTTTGGTATCATGTATTTTTTAATTTTATCATTGATTTTTAATTTCAGTCCATTGTAGTCTAATAGAATGTAGGGTGTTAACTCTGTTTTTTTTTTTTTTTTTTTTTTTGTAATTACTAAGAGTTGCTTTGTGGCATAAGGTATGGTCTGTTTTAGAGAAGGAGCTGTGTGCTGCTGAGAAGAAAGTATATTTGCTCATTGATGGATGAAGTAGTGTATTGTCTGTTAAGTCTAAATTATTGATTGTATTATTTAGTTCTATAGTTTCCTTATTTAGTTTTTATTTGGAAGATCTGTCCAGTAGTAAGAGAGGTGTGTTAAAGTCACCCAGTATTATTGTATTGTGGTCTATTTGACTCTTGAAATTGAGAAGGGTTTGTTTGATATACATAGATGCTTCATTGCTTGGGGCATAAATATTTATAATTGTTATGCCTGCTTATATATACTTCCCTTAAGAAGTATGAAATGTCCTTCTTTGTCTCTTCTGATTAACTTTGGTTTAAAGTCTACTTTATCTGAGATGAGAATGGAAACCCCTGCTTGAGTGATAAGTTTTTCCCCATACTTTCACCTTTAGCCTGTGGATGTCTTTGCCCATGGGGTGAGTCTCTTGAAGACAGCATGTTCTTGGGTCTTGATTTTTAATCCAATCTGCCAATCTATGTCTTTTGATTGATGAGTTTAGGCCATTAACATTCAAGGTTTCATTGAGATATGATTTGTATTCCCTGTCATTTTGATTTATTTCTGGGTTTTGATTTGTCTTAGTTTCTCATTTGGTTGAATATCCCTTTAGTGAAGACCCTCCCTCTTCTGGTTTTTACTTTTTTTTTCCACTTAATTCTCATGGAATATTTTTGTTGAGAATGCTCTGTAGTGTAGGCTTTCTAGTTGTGAATTATTTTAATTTTTGTTTATTATGGAAGGTTTTAATTTCATCTTCATATCTGAAACTTAATTTTACTGGATATAAAATTCTTGGTTGGAACCATTTTCTTTTAGAGCTTGAAATGTATTATTCCAGGACCTCCTAGTTTTGAGGGTCTGGGTTGAGAAATCAATAACATAGCATTGGTGCTATGATGATCGAATTGGTTTCCCCCATACATAATTTGATTTTTTTTCCTCTCATGGCCTTTAAGATTTTATCTTTATTCTCTGTGTTAGTTATTCTCATTATAATGTGTCTTGGTGTGGGTTTGCTGTAATTTTGTACATTTGGGGTCCTGTAAGCCTCTTGTATTTGATTTTCCATTCCATTCTTTAGGTTTGGGAAATTTTCTGCTATTTTATCATTGAAAAGATTGTGCATTCCTTTGGTTTGTATCTCTGTTCCTTCATCTATTCTGATAATTCTTAAATTTGGTCTTTTCATGTTATCCCATAAGTTTTGGATGTTCTGTTCATAGTTTCTTACCATCTTCTCCCCATGGTCAACTCTACTTTCAAGATTATATATTTGTCTTTATTTTTCTGATGTTCTGTTCTGTCTTCCAAGTAGTCTGGTCTGTTGGTGAAGCTTTCTATTGAATTTAGAATTTGGTTTACTAATTCCTTCATTTCGAGGATTTCTGCTTTTTTTTTTCCTCACAATTTCTAACTCTTTATTGAAGTGATCTTTCACTTCCTATTTTTTTTTCTTTGATTTCACTCCTTATACTATCCTTTACTTCACATATCAATTTAACTATGTACAATCTGAACTCCTTCTTGGACATTTCTTCTAGTATGTTATCAGTGGCTTCTGTTGTTGAAGCATCTTAGTTTGTTTGGGTTTGCTTTATTCCCTTGTTTTTTCATGTTGTTAGTGTGTTTTCCCATCTAGAAGTATGGATCTAAGACAGCATAAATTCTACCCTGTAGACCTTCAGTTCCCCTGAAGGTTTTCAGCACTTCACCTTTAATGGTGAGACTAATATCAACAGCACCCAGTGTAAACAATAGTCTTATACCTAATAGCTCCCACTAAGGCGCCTACTGCTTTCTTGTATTAAACCAAAGTGGAGTTCAATAACTATCTATAGTACAAACAGAATATTTGTTAAAACAATTTACGATTTCAAATGGTGGATGAGAGAACAGAGGTAGTATAGTATGCAATATTCGCGAGGGAGGAAGAGAGAAGCTAGGAGTAAAAATTCATAGGAAGAGTGGAAGAGGAGCCAACAGAGATTGGCTATTGGTTGGAGAAACATTGGAAAGAAAATCCAAGAAAATAGACAAGAGAGAGGAAGAATACAAACAAAGAAAAAAATTAAACATATAAGGATACAATAAAAATGCAAAACACCATTCATGTATCATTGTCCTCCACACACTGATGCATAAAAAACATCCTGTTCCAAATATGGTAGAGAGATTAGCAAATTGAAATAAAATAAAATAAAGCTTTCTGGAAAGTTGAACTGTCTCTGTCAGTGTTCAACAGTTTCTCAGCCCTGTCTCTGACATCTCTCAGGATCACTAAACCCAGATCAGCCCTCACAAACCCAGTCTCTATCCCTTCGATCTGGGCTTTAGATACCTGAGGCTCAGCCACGCTGCAGTCCCAAGATCTCAATGCTGCTCCTACTTGCAGAGAGACCACCAGGGATACACTCATGCAATGGAGCAACCCCGAGATGCAGCAGCAAGACAAGGGCCACCAGCACTCTCAGCAGGAAGACCCCAGGCTCTTGCAAACCCATAGTCACCCCCACACTGGACCTGCAGGTCCCAGCTGGAGTCCCCAGACAGAGGCTCTTGTGGTGGTAAACCTTCTGGCACCTGGGCCCCAGACCCTGACTGGTGTCCCCAAATGGGTGCAGCCATGTGCAACCCCCCAAGCAGTTCTCCCCTCAAGCAGTTCTCTGGCTGTGGTAGCAGTGGTAGTGGTGGTGGTGGTTGGTTGTTGGCAGCAGGCAGCAGGTCAGCAGTAGTGGTGGCTGCCGCAGCAGCTGCAACTGGAGCTGTGGCGGCTTTGTCTCCAGGCCATCTCCAGGGGTCAGCAGCAGTGTCAGCTTCAGTTCCATCCAGGGCAGCGGTGTCTTCTGTGGCAGCAGCACCTGGAAGAAGACCTCCAGGTGATCTCAGCCTGGCAACAGTGGAATCAGAGAGCAGTAGCAATCTTGGTGGGATTTTTTTTATATCATTGTAATGTATATTTTTAGGTGAATTTTTTGTCCAATATTGTCATCTTTTTAAAAAATCTTTTATTGATTTTATTTTTTTTAAATACACAACAGCAGTGGAATGTATTACAATTCTTATTACACATATAGAGCACAATTTTTCATATCTCTGTATATAAAGTATGTTCTTGGCAATCTATGCCTTTGTATGTGTACTTTTTTGCATTACAATTCTTAATACACATATATACCACAATTTTTTATATCTCTGTTTGTATATAAAGTATGTTGACACCCAATTCAAGTCTTCATACATGTACTTTGTATAATGATGTCCATCACATTCCACCATCCTTGTTAATCCCCTTCCCCCTCCTTTCCCTTCCATCCCTCTTCCCTATCTAGAATTTGTCTAATCCTCCCATGCTCCCCCTCCCTACCCCATATGAGTCAGCCTCCTTATATCAGAGAAAACATTTGGCATTTGTTTTTCTGGGATTGGCTAACTTCACTTAGCATTATCTTCTCCAACACCATCCATTTACCTGCAAATGCCATGATTTTGTTCTTTTTTTAATGCTGAGTAAAATTCCATTATGTATATATGCCACGTTTTTTTTTTTTTTTTTTTTTTTATCCATTCATCCACTGAAGGACATCTACGTTGGCTCCACAGTTTAGCTATTGTGAATTGTGCTGCTATAAACATTGATGTGGCTGTGTCCCTGTAGTATGCTGTGTTTAAGTCCTTTGGGTATAGACTGAGGAGAGGAATAGCTAGGTCAAATGGTGGTTCCATTCCCAGATTTCCAAGGAATCTCCATACTGCTTTCCAAATTGGCTGCACCAATTTGCAGTCCCACTTGGTTGGATTTTTTAATAGTATAATTTATATTCTCAAAGTATCCTGATTCAAATGATCAGTTATATTATGATAAGAACGTCTACAAATATTATGCTGTTAGATCTTGTGGAAAAACTAAAATAAAGACAAATTGAGGCACCCCAAAAGAGTAGGCCAAGAGGACACAAGAGACCAGGCTACAGTTACAGCTACCTCCAAATAAACTGGAAACTGTGCAGCAGACTGTAGTTTATGTGGTCAGCCCAAATAAACTCAGTTTCTTAATCACTGTGTGCTTCAGTTTCTCTTACAGGTCAACAATCCTCACACAATTCTGTGAAGTGGATATTATTACTTCTACTTTCCACATGAGAAAAACTGTAGTTTAGAACATATTAAGGAAGTTATTCAGTCTTATTTGCTTCAGAGTAGTAAAGTAATTTTATCCTGGTTCTGACTGTAAATGTTTTCTCTATATCTCGATGCCCAGATTAAAAGTCACTTTTGGTAGAAAACCACGGCTGACTTAGCCCCTGACATGATCTATCCTGGTGACCCATAGGTTTGTTTTACCTGGTAGAGAATCACCTCATATATTTGAATATGTCTATGTCTGAGGTTTCTCTCACTGGAATCCATTGCATCTTGAAAACGGAGACCCCACCTTATTTCTGCATCTGCAAGGTTTAGCACACTTTGAATGTGTCTGTGTACATCTGAATTATATGTGTCAGATTGCTTGCTGACAAGGGATTGAGAGATTTAGTTTCCATTCAGTCTCCCTGATTTATAACCTATGTGATTTTGAGCAAATTTTACTTTTTCTGAGCTAGTCCATGTCTAACTTTCAGAGGTTGTGAAGATTTAAAATAAATCTTTCTTTAAAAAGTTAGAATAAAAAATTAAATTTGAGCAGAACATCAATAACAAAATCCTTTGCTTCTGAGAATACTATTACTGTGAAGTGATATGTTGCCCCTTATCTAACCTGCTCTTGAATTTTGAGAATCTCCTGATACCACTAAGGGCATTTTGAGAGTAGGAACTTAACAAGAATTTATTGTTAGAGAATAAGCAATGTGTATAAATGATTCAATCAATTTGAAGTTACTTTATTCAATGATATTTACTGTTTACTTGGGGAAAATGCCTTTATTCTTGGATTCTTATTATGACGTTTATATATCTTTATGATTCTGCCAATGAATTCCATAGAACTAAAAAGCCTTCTTATTGTTTGCCAAATTATGAGTATAATCCTTGCCATTTTATAAAAAAATGAAACAGATTGATAATTGTTATTAGGTTCTAAAAGACATTCTGCCTTCATACTTACTTCAATTGGGTCCCTCCCAATATCACTCTGAAGATACCTAGAGTGGTCCTTAGAGATCAATCTAAGGACCAGTCACAACCTTTCTTATATCCATTAAGTCCTACTTGAGTTGGGAATCTGTCTATTTACCTACATCTAAGAGGGTTTCTTAGTTATGCAACCAGTCATGTGACTACAGTGCTAAATGAAAAATAGAATGACTAAGTTTATGTAGGGGCTGGGCTCTGCCAATTCTTTTGACATTTGGCCTTAGCTCTAAGATGTTCTAAAGTCATTTGAAATATCATTGCTATGATCCTGACAGGTTCTCTAGGTAGTTTCTCTTTTCCCCATGTGTCAGCCCCACTGTAGATAAAATGGAATGTGTAGGTTGCTTGCTCATGAATGAATCATCTCCTTACAGCTGGAGTTATTCCCTTAGCAAAAGGTATGTTGTGCTTATTGAGGAAAACTTGGAAGCCTCTACATTTGAGGATATAGAATTTTGAGTCTTTACCGTCAAGTGTTTCCAACAGAAAAGTTCTGGTGGTAAAGCTCAGGAAAAACCTGAGCAGTTATTATAAAGAAACAGAATATTTAATATCTGATTTATTTCAGCTACACTGGATTACAGCAAAAAAAATCTGTTTCTCTACTCACTTTGGGGTTAAATGGGGATATAAAAAAAAAAACCTTAATGGAATTTTTTGTCCCATTTTGATTGTTAATATTTGAGTCTAAATATTTCTCTCTGGAAACTATCAGAGGATTGTTTATAATTTTAAAATCACTTCAGAATAGTAGCAGAATTAATTAGTATGGTTTATATGTCCAATTGCTATTGAAATACGTAGGCTTTGGGTTAGTTTTTCCTCCTTTGAGTGCATGAGAATTGTAAGAGTGTAAGAACAGTTGGCATAGATGGTTCCTTCTTGAATTCAGTTAAGTTTATCACAAACTATGTCATGGCCAGAGCTTAACGCGTCGTTCCCCTTCCAGAACACCACTTGCCAAATACAACACAGTGGGGATGGTGGGAAAACTGTAGTGCGTTCACACCAAACCTAGACTTCGCCCCCTAAGGTATGAGTTTGGGGCTGAAGAAAATATGCTGAAAAATCAGCACCCCTGACTGCCCTCTCTCCCACTTCTGAAAACCACAAAGCAGAAGCAGCTATTATTGAATCTTTAACATGGAGTGTTTTCTGTTCTGAGCCCATTTGGAACTGACAGTTAATAATCTGAAATGGCATTTGAGGGTAAAGGGGGCCTGGATGGTTAACTGTGAATGTTAGGGAAAAAAAGAAGATAATATTGCTTGAACACTGCAGCCTGGATGTTTGGCCCCTGAATATGGACGCTCTTTTGTCTTCACCTCACTTGGTAATTAGCACACTGACCCTGTGCAGACTGGAAGCATAAATTTTTTTTTTTTTTTGGAAAGTACAGAGGAAGAAGTAGGATTAAGACAAACATTTATATAACCAGGAAAAATGACCCAGGAAAGACGGGAAATCTGGTGACACTCTGTTTACCCAGAGCAATGTTAAAATAGTTTGCAAGTGAAACAAAGCAGAGCCCCTTGAATAAATCATGAAGAAAGTATAAGGATAGACCAACAGCCAAGAGCACGTCACAAGTTATCCGTGTGATGTGATTCTCTCCTACAACACCAGACAGACGGCTTTCCTTTGAATATCACTTCTCCTTTCTCCTCTCCCCGGTTATTTCCGTCATGGAATCACGTGAAACTGTGGGCTGCTGTGAGTGGGAGTTGGAAGAGAATGAAAACAGCATAAGTTATTAGGAAAGAGAAGAATAGCGGGATGTTTGGGTGTTAAATGAGAGGCAGTTTAATAAAATCAAATATCTGCAATCAAAAACAAAAATAATTCATAGCAATTTCACAAGGGGCAAAATCTGGCTTGTCTTTCCAGGTCATGTGCCCTGTGAGAAGATTTGCTCTTCCGAGGTTAGCATGACTGGGGCTGGTCTCCATCAAAAGCTGAAAGCACAGAAGGTATCAGTCGACTGAACTTTCTTAGCTTGTATATAAGTGGCTTTGGTTTACTGCCAGATGGTTTATCTACAGGGAGATTAGCTCTTTTAAAAGCAGGTCTCAAAACTTGGCTGGTTGGATTGCCTGCCAGCCAGATGCTAAGAGCCGTAGGCTGGCATGATGAGGAATGCTGTCATGGGTAAGCCACATGCCCCTGCTCAGGGTCCTGAGAGAAGTTGGTAGGATGACTTTGTGGACTTTGCATTTATGCATTCATTTAGGAAGGAGAGCTGCTCCATATGCCAGGTAATGAGACAAAGATACTCATAGCCAGTCTCTGTCCTGTAGTTGAGAAGCCAAACTTCAAATAACAGTATCAACTGAGGAAGTATGAAATGTGAAAGAGACTATCAAGTGGCAAATAGATATTCAGGGAAGTGAGTGATCAGATGAACTAATCAGTAACATGGTTGCAGAATATGATGGACTTCCATATCATCTCCTGTTCACACAGAACTTCATTGAAACTGGTGGATTTTATATACATCAACTCTTATTTGAGTCTCACATTATTACTACCTTTTCCAGCTGAGGATGGTATGCCCTGGAGGGATGGATAACTTTTACCCAGGTAGTAAGGAGGCCTCACATCCAATTTGAAACCAGTTCTGCTACTCTATGGCTTTCTTAACAAATGGGTAATACAGTTAATCCTTATGATTTGATGATTTCCTATTTGCTAAAATTTACTCATCACACCAATATCAATACTTGGGACACACTTGCAGTCATTTGTGGGCACATGCAGAATGGTGAAAGTTTTCCCCTCACCCTACATACACGTTCCCAGCTGAGGAGGAACAAGATGACACTCTTCCTTCTCACTACTGCTATCCTACTGTAAACAAGCATCCACTTTGCAATCTGCTTATCGCCACGCTTGTAGCACTTCTGTACATTTTATTGGTGATACTTTCTTTTTTGGTACCAAGGATTGAACCCAGAGGTGTTTAGCCACTGAGCCACATCCCCACCCCTTTTTTATTTTTTATTTTGAGACAGAGTCTTGCTCGGTTGCTTAGGGCCTCACTATGTTGCTGAGGCTGCCTTTGAATTTGCAATCCTTCTGCCTCAGCCTCCTGAGTCACTGGGATTGCAGGTGTGCACCACAGTACTTGGCTGATTGATGAATTCAGCATTAATGAACCAACAACATAAATTAAAATGTCTTTATTAAGAAACACACATAGAACAAGGATATTATTGACAACTCAACAAAAATGTTCTGAGTAGAGGCTGGAATGAATCTAACCCTATATTTACCTAAGAGCAAAGGTTTATTATTCACCAGTTTGATGTCTAAGGTAACATATAGAAAATAACTGCTGCAAATACCAAGAATTAACTGTACTTAAAAAGAGCAAAAAAAAAAAAAAAATTTGGAGGATATTGCTAGGAGAATAGCATGAACAAAGGAACAGAGCTGGGAAAATTAATGGTTGTGTGAAGAACAGAGTATAGACACACTGAAACCAAGGCTCAGGAGCAATTGTAGTAGAAAAAGCTTAAATGCTAGAGTTGGAGGGGGTTAATATCAGTGATGAATTCAGACTACATATTGTAAATGGATTTGGAGCAGGGACATCATAAGAACCTCTTTGGGAGAAAAGTATCTTGGCAGGGATATTCAGGAAGGACTGGTCTGAGGAAAATGGCACCCGCCTTGACTGCCAGGACTTATTGGTAGAACAGGAAACCAGTCCTTTCCACATCTTGATGGTTGATATCGAGGGCACAGCGTGAGGAATGAGCTGACGGAGGTGAAGGCATCTCAGGGGAACTGGAGGAATTCCAAGAAAGAAAATTCAAAATAACAAGGAAGGTGATTTAGGAAAGATGTGTAAGTGAACGGGGAGCCAGTGTAAATTTTTGAGTCTGTGGGTGGTGTGGTTGTGCTCCTTCATGTGTGAAAACAGGGTTCTGGGAAGACGAGGCAACTCCAGGAGTAGCCATGGTGACTTCCACAAACAATTCCAAATATGCGTATTTAGTTTCAGGAGCTGAATCCTCTGGATCCCTATGTAATTTCACAGTTAAAGTGTATTCCTAAGGCAAGAAGAATAAGACTATTCTTTGTTAGACCTGTTACGGATCCTTGGGATGATTTAAAGTTCATTGTTTTCCATTCAGATCCAAATCTTGCATCAGCATGCGTGCATGCGCGAGCATGGTGTCATATGACAATCAATGAACCGTGACAGTATAGTACATAACTGGTACCTAAAATAAAATAAAATAAAAAGTCAATGGTGGCTTTGGAATGACAGTGGGCAATGTCTGACAGATTGAGAGTGGCAGCTTCAGACTTCTGAGGCATGCTGCCCTGAAGCCATCTCTTCATATTTATCTTGTAATATTTCCGTTAAAATTGACTTTCAAAAATAAGTGGAACGAAACTGTTCATGAGTCACCGAGGCTTTCTTTGTAATAAACCTGGATGCATAAGCCTTTCTGAGTTCTTAATTTCAGAAGAATTAGGCATCAAGATAAGTTAATATGACACTCCTGCTTTTTTCCTTTGTAACTGAAGGCTTTCCGGTCTGACCAGTGTTGGGAGTCACCCTGGCTCCAAAGACTAACTTCCCCATCCCCCCCAGAAGAGCCATCCAATGGTGAGCCCTGCTGGCTCACATGATACTTACCCACCAATCAGACTATCCCTGCTGGCTCACATGATCCTTACCCACCAACCAGATTAGCCCTGCTGGCTCACATGATCCTTACCCACCAATCAGAAAGCACCTCATGCCAACTATCAAGCCCTTCAACCATTAAACTGTCATAACTGTCAAACCACCCTGGCTCTATAAATATGCAGAGCTGTTCCTCAATAAATGGGCATTTTCTCCGACAACAAGCCTTGTTTGTTCTTTCAACCAGCCTGGTCAAGGAATCTCAGACCACCAGTGTGAAAATAGGTCTCTCGGGGAAATTGAGTTTTGTCCTATCAAGCAAGATTCACAAACTTGGATACAATTTTCTCAGGAAAGCCTTTCCTTCATCCTCATTTGGAATCAATCTATTACTTCCTTCAACTCTCTGCACACTTGGCTGCCTTAGACTGGCGTCTGTCACCATCTGATTGGTATTAACAGTATTGTATCTTTGTCATCTTTCTTGATTGTGAGCCCTGAAGGAAAGAGGCCATGTCTTGCCTATCTATTCCCTCTCTATCCCTGGACTACTTTCTTGCTCAGAGAAGTTGCTCTGTTGGGATATTTGGAGTAATTCTTCACCTGTCACAGAAACATACATTCTAAGTAACACAGCTGGTGTTTAATATTAGTCATCTGAGGCTCTGTGTGGAGCGAATGAATGTTTCCTATTCTCTTCTTTGTTAAAATACCTTTTCTTCTTTCTTATATACTTTGGCAAGTAGTGTCTGATTCTTTGAACAATGAAAAAATCATGTCAACTAATACAAAAATAGCTTCCTGGAGGGTTGGGGGGGAAGTGTTTTTCAGTCTAGTAAAGTATCAGAGTCTAAGAATAATTGCAATCTAAAGATCCAACTACATAAGAGGATGGTCCCAATGATTTGAACATTCCTACAATTCTGGTAGGAATGATGGTAGGAGGGAGGAAGCAAGAAGGGGAGGGAAGTGGGACACAGTCTCTGCATAGACTAGTTCTACAGGTCCTAATTCTGCTGAAGACATCTGCATAAACTTATGTCAACATAAAGATATCTTTAATTTATTTCCCAAATACATATGTGATCACCAGGAGCACTTACTGTATCAGGTGACTGTGTCGGCCTGAGATTGAACTTTCAAACACGTGTCTTGTCTGCTGCCTGTCATTGGATGCTTTTCAAAAAAAATGCAGGAATAACATCAGAAACAGAGTCAACTCACTTGAGTTCATTTTTTCTTTAGTCTGAACATCTCTGTGACTGGCAAAGATCCTAGATTGGTGTTTCTTACTTATCCTTCGCACATTCACTCATATTACTTGTGTTTGTGGAGTGAACACTGCATGTAAGGCCCAGGGTTATCCAAGGAGAGAGACTTCACAGTTATAGACTCAAGAGTGAGAAACTGTAATGTTAGGTTTCTATAGTCACCTTAAGTTCTGAGGGCTCTCTTTCCGGATGCAGAAGAAGTCTATGAACTTTGAAGCAAACTCAGTCAAGTTTATGTATTTTCCAGTCTACTCGGGTTTGTATTTACTTACTTTCCTTCTTGGTTTCCTCTCTCTCCTTCCCAGGTGAGTTCTGTCAGCTTCTGTCTCTGGTGCAATCATTGTGAGGTCTCTAGTCCTACCTTAAATAGAACTTATCTCACCTTTGACCCAATCTCCTGCAATACCAAGAGATCATACTCTCATCTGCCAACATCTTGTAAATTTCAGGCCTGATGGCTTTTTTTACTTTCCTTCACCCCATGAAGCTGATAGGCTCTGGCATTCCATTCAATAGAATCCTTGTCCAAGGGAGGAAATATTTATAGCTGGGAAGTCAGGATGTTTATTTCCTTTGTCTGTCTTTGACTCAAAAACCTGAATCTTGTGTTCCTGACCTCATTCCTCACTGTCTATTTTACATCAGCTCTTACTGTGATCAACTTTAACTCCATGTGAGGGTCTTGCTTTCAGATCACTACCCTTACTGGATGATTTATGCATCGGTCAGTGTGGCTGCTATGACAAAATGCTGCAGGCCAGGTGACAACAGAAATGAATTTTTTTCACAGTTCAGAAGGCTGGAAGGCTGAGATTATGGTGATGGCAGGCTTGGTTTCTCCTGAGGCCTTTATTCCTGGCTATCAGACGGCTGCTTTCTCACGGTGTCCTCACTGAGATAAGCACCCCTGTTATCTCTTTTGTGTCCAGTGTGTCCAAATTTTCTTCTCTTATAAGGACACCAGTCAGACTGGATTAGAGCCCATGCTAACAGCCTCATTTTAACTGAATCACCTCTTGAAAGACCTTCTCTCCAAATACAGTCACATTCTGAAGGACTAGAGGTTAGGACTTCAACATATGAATTTTGAGGAGACACAATTCAGCCCATAACAATTTGTTTTCAAAATTATTGACTCAGGATGATAACTCATCTTTGGTTAACCTATTTATAGTGGCTCAATAAAAAGGTCTATATTCTTTTATTTTTATTTTTTTTAGTTGTAGATGGACACAATACCTTTATTTTATTTATTCTTATGTGGTGCTAAGGATCAAACCCAGTGCTTCACATGTGCTAGGCAAGCGCTCTACCACTGAGCCATAATCCCAGACCAAAGTCTATATTCTTGCCATTGAAAATAAATCTTGTTATAAGGAGAGCAACTAAAAACAGAGCAGGGAGGAAGAGCATGAGAAAAAGATTAACATTAAACAGGGACGAGAGGTGGGAGGGAAAGGGAGAGAGAAGGGAAATTGCATGGAAATGGAAGGAGACCCTCATTGTTATACAAAATTACATATAAGAGGAAGTGAGGGGAAAGGGAGAGAAATGAATTACGGTAGATAGGGTAGAGAGAGAAGATGGGAGGGGAGGGGAGGCGGGATAGTAGAGGATAGGAAAGATAGCAAAATACAATAGTCACTAGTATGGCAATATGTAAAAACGTGGATGTGTAACCGATGTGATTCTGCAATCTGTATACGGGGTAAAAATGGGAGTTCATAACCTACTTGAATCAAATGTATGAAATATGATATATCAAGAGCTTTGTAATGTTTTGAACAACCAATAAAATAAAAAAAGAAAAGAAAAGAAAAGAAATCTTGTGCTTGCTTCGGCAGCACATATTCTAAAATTGGAACCATACAGGGAAGATTAGCATGGCCCCTGTACAAGGATGATGTGTAGATTCATGAAGTGTTCCATATTTTTAAAGGAAATAATCAATAACGTGAAGAGAGAGCCTACAGAATGTGCTTGGGAGAATGGGAGAAAATATTTACCACAGAGACCTCAGATAGAGCTCTAATCTCTAGGATATATAAAGAACTCAAAAAACTTAACACCCAAAAACCAAATAACCCAATCAATAAATGGATTAAGGAACTGAACAGACACTTCACAGAAGAAGAAATATGATCCATCAACAAACATATGAAAAATGTTCATCATCTCTAGCAATTAGAGAAATGCAAATCAAAACTTCTCTAAGATGGCCTTTCACTCCAGCAAAAATGGCAGTTATCAAGAATATAAGCAACAATAAGTGTTGGAGAAGATGTGGAGAAAAAGGTAAACTCGTTGCTGGTGGGATTGCAAATTGGTGCAACCACTATGGAAAGCAGTATGGGGATTCCTCAGAAAACTTGTACTGGCACCACTATTTGACCCTGTTATCCTGCTCCTTGGTTTATACCCAAAGAACTTAAAATCAGCATACTATAGTGACGCAGCTACATCAATGTATCTAGCAGCTCAGTTCACAATAGCTAAACTATGGAATCTACCTAGGTGCCCTTCAACAGATAAATGGATAAAGAAAAGATGGTATATATACACAATGGAATATTACTCAGCCATAAAGAAGAATGGAATTATGGTACTTGCCATTAAATAGATGGAACTGGAGAATATCATGCTAAGCAAAATAAGCCAATTCCAAAAAACCAAAGGCCAAATGTTTTCTCTAATAAGCAGATGCTGATCCACACTGGGGGAGGGATAGAGAAGAATAAAGGAATTTTGGATTTTTCAGAGGGGAGTGAAGAGAGTATGGGGATGTGGGGTATATGGGGATGGGAAGGATGGTGGAATGAGATGGATATTATTACCCTATATACATGTATAATTATACATGGTGTGACTCTGTACCATGTTCAGCCAGAGGAAGAATTTGGGCTCCATTTGTATACATGTGTCAAAATGCATTCTACTGTCATGTATAACTAATTAGAGCAAATTAAAAAAATAAATCTTAACCAATGCTTTTATATCTCACAATTGCATAAAAATATTGTATTTCAGTCAGATACCATTTATAACACACTTGAAAGATAAACCTAGAACATTATAATTATAGAAGATTTTCCCTTTCTTTCAGAGGAATTCATGATTACCAAAGGAAGAGCAGTGGCTTTACTTAGTTAATATTTTTTTTATGTAATATGCCAAATCCTTTTCTCTGGAAAAAAATAAAGTTAATGAGAATCTGGTTGGAACAATAGCCATGCTTTAAAACTATCATGTGAATTGGTTGATATAAAGCAGGAGATAATTTGATAAATAATTTTTGAAGGGTAGGTTGAAACTGGAAAATGATATAAATGTCACTATTTGGGGGGAGTATATATTGATTAATATTTATTTACAAATGTATATATGTACATTGGTGTTTGCATTGTCCATTTAGGGCTATTATATGGGAAGCAAACCCTGGGAATTGTCCATCTAAGGGGCCTTTGTACGGTGACTCGGGCTGGTGAAGGACGCTGCTGCTATTTAATTCTTAGCATGTAGATTTGTCCTTTCTGTGCTAGATAAAGTACCTAGGAAGGGGAAGGCATATGTTAGCAATCACTAGTGACAGGAAACATAACAAGAGTCACATTTACCAAGGGAATACTTTCATTAGCTCATGACTTGAAAGCAGTGGTCACTGATTTTTCTTACTTGTCCCCTGCCATCTCCCACCCCTCTCCCTGCTCCATGCCATCTGAAGGTGCTTCCCTATCCTGGCTTTACCCTCATATCCTTTAAAAATTCATGACAGAGGGCTGAGGTTGTGGCTTACTGGTAGAGTGCCCGCCTAGCACATGTGAGGCACTGGGTTCAATCCTTAGCACCGCATAAAAAAATAAATAAATAAAATTACGTCCCTCTAAAATAATATATATAAAATTCATGACAGTTTAAAATTGCATTTTTGTGAAGACATATTTGATCTACTGCAGGTGTTCCAATTGCTAAATTCAGGAAATAGAAGCTAACTAGGGAAAGTCCTGGGTCATTTTTCTCGAACAGAGTGCTCGCTGTTCCCCCTTTCCTTCTGGGTAAAGGCAGTGTCCTGTGAGACCCAGGCCTGGAGAATGGGTGTTTGATTCAGTGCAGCGGTGTCTCCCTCCTCAACACAGGAAAAGAGGGACTTAGTATGATTTTATATTATAAATGTAAACTTGAGACCTAAAATAACAGGAGCTGCTCTCCCCGGTCTCTGCGGTTGCAATGTTGTCGTATTATTTACAGTTGAAACAGACAAAGCCATCAACAGGCTCCAAGCCCACGTTTTCCCCCAACTCTGCTGTTTTCTATATGTGCTTCCTACAGGGACGGGCAGATGCAGCCCTGCAGTGTGACAGCACCGTCGCTGTCATCTCTGTTTCAAAACTCAAAAATAGGAAGGCATATTTTTCTTCATTTCTGTTTTCTTCTTTTCTTGTTCCTTCTCCCTCTTTTGTGGTTTTGGCTTTCCAGCTCGGGTTTTCAATAGATCCAAGAGGTTCAGATGAGATGTTCTTTCCTGTCAAACAGGATCCCAAAACCTTTTGAGGTTTCTCAAGGACTTGTCTCTATAAGCTGAAAAGTCTGTTCTCTCTCTTCGCCGCTGCCAGAAAAGTAATTAGGCCATTTTTCTAATTATAGTAATCTTCCCCAAATGGCATATAACTTCAAATCCAAATGCCATGTAAGTTGGCCGACAACGTTCTGCCATGAAGCACTTTACTAAGACAGCTTGAACGCAGGGGTCTTACAGTGTTAAGGAAAAATGCTTCTCTGTCCCAGTTACAACTGGGTTTTCTTTCTCAGCGTCTTGCTCAGAAGGCACTGAATGAAGGGCCTGGAGAGCAACCCTCCTGTCAATGACAGTTTGTGTAGAGTTGCTGTCTGCGGTGAACAAACTCAACTCCTTTGGGGGTGGGAGGAGAAAAAGAAAAAAACCCTCTATTTTTCTCAGTAAAACGAACAAGATGCAATTGTCCTCATGTTACATTGACTTGAAATTTCTACAGATAGAGGGTCCCACAACACTGAACTCAAGTTGTCATCCCCTAAGAAAAATCCCCTTCTCATCTTCTCTACTGTGCTAACCAAGGGGAAATCAGGTCCTGCTGGTATGTTTTGTGGTCCGAAATATTTTCACAGCAGGTTAATTGCTACTTTTCCTTGTTCCATTTGTCAAAAAGGAAAAAAAAAGTTTCCAAATAATATATCCTTTAGAAATTTGATTTTTCTTTGCTGAGCCACTCTCTTGGCCTTTCTGGAAGGGGTTTCTGGGCTGGAAGAAGGATATTAAGAAGAAGTCTCTAGGAAATGGAATGGAACACTAAAACCATGAATTGCAAGGGTGTTTCTCCCTGAAACAAGGGAGTTATGGTAATTGAAAAAGGAAGAATGAAATGGGATAGGATTTAAGAAAACAAATGGAGTCTGTGTTTAAGGGTCTACTACAGATATGTGTGAGTTATAGGGGTCTGTGGATGATGCTTAGCTGTGTGGTGCCAACCGAAACTACTTTATTCCTTCAAAACAGTGCCCTCAACTTTTGGGCAGAAGAGAATGCATAAAGTGGGTCTTTCTAAGTGTTAGGGCTTTCTAGTCATATTCCAATTTTCTAATATGATAACAGACAACTTGAAATGTTTAGGAAAAGTGCAAATCCCTCAGTGATTTTCCCAAAAATTATATTTAGTGGTCTGAGGTGTGGGTCCTGGAATCTGCATTTCAGCAAGCTTCTTGGGTGGTTCCGATGAGGTGGTTCTCAGTCAACATTGTTCTTTGTTGCTCAGTGGATTGCAAAGAACATGGGCTGGTAGCTTGGGGCACAATTTGGAGCCAGTACAGATTGAGGTTAAATAAGTGAATAATACCTTATAGTCCTGCTGTAGAATACCTTAATATTGAAGGGACAGAAGAGGCTAAAAGTGTGGTCGTAGGCAAGGGTAAATGTGTTTCTGCTTGAAAGCTATTCAGGTGGAATTATGACCTGCTAAATGAAAATTTGATTGTTGAGAACCAAGTTATGGATTATTTTAAAAGGATGGTTATTTAGATTTTGAAGTAGAGATAGTAAGAGGAAGTGGAGCTATCTGTGATTTTTTAAGGAATGGGTTATAAAAATGTATGTTTGAGATAAGGTGAAGGGTCAGTAATTGGGCAGATCTTATGCCCCATTGTACAGGAATATCTGCCCTCTTATTTTCTTTAATTTATTTCATTTGTTTTTATTTCTGTGGATAATCACCACACTACATACATTTCTTAGGCCAGTGTCTGAATCCTGTATGTTCCTTGTGATCTCTTTCAGATTATATAGGTGAAGTGCTTTAAAATATCCAAACAGGACAAGAATGCTCTTGTCAGTGAACTATGGGGTCTAAATTTCTTGATTGCCTAGAGGTAAAAACAAGGACAAAGGAATCTTGGATATATTTAAGTTGGAAATATGCTTTTGCATAAAAAATAACTTTCTACCCAACATCTCTTGTAATCTGTGTGGTTGCATGCGGTAATAAAGATTTAATAAAGATCCCCTGGCTGGCAATACTTTCTTTATTCAGAAGCACCCTCGTGAGAAGTCAGTTCTTAAAAGGAAGCATATAATCTCATAATCAAAATGCTACTGAGTTCTGGGGACTTACTTCTTCCAATAATCCCCAAATTACCTGCTTATCATAGATAGCCCTATTATTCATCAGAACAGTTCAGCAAGACTGGTTGTTTTTTTAATAGTTTAATTATAATTCATAAAGGGTCAATACAAAGGGATATGAATATAAAAGATTTTAGTTTTGGGTGCTTTGAAAGTGTGCTTCAGCTCTACTGTCTTTATCCCCAAAGGAGTCAGGGAGGGTGGGCAGCCATCAGAAAGTAGGAGAGACAAGGAACAAAGTCTCGCCTGGAGCCTCAGGGGGCAATGAGCCCCCACCCCCCATCTTGATTTTGACTCAGTGAAACTGACTTCAGGCTCATGATCTCCTGAATGCAGGAGAGTACGTTTCTGTGGCCTCCGGATTTCATGTTTGGGGTAGTTTGTCATGGCAGTGAGTTGTTCCAATTACCTTTCTTCTGACTTGTACTCTGGCTTGCAGCACCATGGTTATCTGCAAAACTCCTTAAGAAATTGGATTTCTGGGTTTCACCACAGATTTAGAGAACTAGAATTTTTAGGAATTGAAGTCCAAGGACCTCTAGTTCTAACAGGCTGCCTGAGAATGTTACCAGGTTTGATGACCATTTCACTAGTATGCTCTATTAATTTCCTAATTCTGTTATAAGAAATTACTGCACATTTCATAGCTTAAATCAACAGGAATTAATTTCATTATAGATAGGGAGGTCAGAAGTTAGTGATAGTGGGCTAAAACCAATGTATCAACAGCACTGGCTCCTTCTGGGTGCTCTGAGGGAAAGATCCATTTCCTTGCTTTTTTTTGGCTTTTACTGGCTGTCTGTAGTCCTTAATTTGTGGCCCCTTTTGTCATCCTCAGAGTACACCACTCCAATCTCTGCGATTGTCATCGCATCATCTTCCCTGATTCTCACACCCGTGACCCTCTTGTAAGGACCATTGCGATTACATTGAACCCACTCAGAAAATCTAGGAGCATTTCATCTTAAAGATCCTTATCTTGATCTTATCTTCAAAGTCCCTTTTGATACATAAAATAACATTCACAGTGCCTGGGATTACAAGTAGATACATCTGGGTGGGGGGGGCAATTACTCAATTTGCCACAGAATGCATGATAACATCTCACCTAGAAACCATAGAGGTAAATGAGTTTCAATCACAGAGTGTTATGCATAATGCATGATTTTTTCACCTGCCTTTTTTTTTTTTGTGTGTGTGTGTGTGTACAAGCTTCTTTTTCTAAATAAATCCAATGGAAGTTAAAACATTTACATATGGATAATAGTGTCTTTGACACATCGGTGGCACATAACAAATGTGAAAAGTTCCTGATTTCACAAAGTATTGTTATTAAATTCCAAATTGATTTCAATGCTGAGGCCTTGGAGGTGATCAAATGGGGAGATTTTGTCTTCTCCCAAATCATTATCAGTCTCTTCCTTAACTACCCTCAGGTCAACACACATTCTAGGTTGAAATAATTCTTGTTCTGCAAATGTAGGTTCAGGTCAACATCATTTCCATAAAAAAAAGAAAAGAAAAAGACATTGCTATGCATGCATGTAACTATGAGACCAGCCCTCAAGGGCCATTTTCCAATGAGTTACCTCTTTAAACTCTCCTTGTAGAATGTCCCAAACTTTCTTTCAGTGTTTTATATTTACTGTTATTGAAGAATTGCAGATTTAAAGCAAATGGCAATAAGTACTCTAGAATGAAAGGACATTTCTTAAAACATGTGACATGTGTATTCCTTGTCAGTGACATTGTTGTCTAATCAGTGCATGTATTTTTTTCTTGAACCTGTTCAGTTGTCTCATTTTCATTGTCGCTGCTCTGATTCAGGCTTTCCTGGGCCTCTTGCGATGACTGCAGTCACTCACCAATCCTCGACCTAGTTTTCTCATTTCCTTCCCAGAGTGCCTCTCCTCCACCATCCACACAATTGCTTCCCACACAATTGCAAGGGTTACTTTTAAACCCGTGACTCTGATCTGGTCCTACTCCCACATAAAATCCTTTAGGGCTGCCCTCAAGATCCAAATTAAAATTAGATATGGCTTTTAAGGTCTTCCATGATCTCAGCCTATTACTTTGTTTCCTGTCTTCCAGGTATACTTTTGCATATCCTATGTTCTAGCCCAAGTTTTTTCTTTCTCTTAAAGAATCACACTAGTTTTGAGAGCCATTATGGGGAAAAATATTCTGTGATTAAATATTTGGGAAATGTATTTTTGTACTCTTTTAGAAACTTCAAAATGCCTCTTACTGTCCCATAGTAAAGATAATTGTTAGGGTTTTTGGTAAGTTCTTACTGAAGGAAACATAAGTATTTTAAAGTACATTGATATTAAGTGTGCAGATCTATGAATTTTTACAAAGTGAACGAAATTTGGATAGTATATCCACAGTCTAGATCAAACGGAAGAGTATTCCACCTCTCCAAGCCTCCTCCATGTCTACCACCCTGCTCAGGCCACCTTCATGATAAATGGGTTTTACCTTTGAACTTTGTGTAAGTGGCATCAGGGTTTGCTCTTTTTTTGTGTGTGTCTCTTTTCTGTTGCATAACATTATGGTGATGGCATTCCTGCACATAGTCACATAATTTGTTCTGTTACTCTAGGACAGGGGTCAGCACTTTCCTCCCTGAAGTCATCATTACCTGTTTTTTTTTTTTTTATTGGTTGTTCAAAACATTACACAGCTCATGACATATCATCTTCCATACATTTGATTCAAGTGGGTTATGAACTCCCATTTTTTACCCCAAATACAAGTTGCAGAATCACATCGGTTACACATCCACATTTTTACATAATACCATATTAGTGACTGTTGTATTCTGCTACCTTTCCTATCCCCTACTATCCCCCCTCCCCTTCCCTCTCATCTTCCCTCTCTACCCCATCTGCTGTTGTTTAATTCTCTCCCTTGTTTTTTTTTTTCCCCTTTCCCCTCACAAACTCTTATATGTAATTTTAACCTTTAAGCTAAGGATAATTTTGACATTTCTCAAGGTTTATAAAATATGTATGTAATTCATATATATGCAGGTTATAGATGGATATGCCATAGAGACCATATATGACCCACAGAGCCTAAAACATTCATTACCTAAGCCTGCCAAATCCTGCTCATTGTCTTGTGTGAGTGTGCAATATACTTATTCCTTGTGCTATTTATGGGTTATTTTCTGTTTGGGGTTCTGACAGATAGTACAGCTATGCTTCCTCTTTTTTTTCTCCACATTTTTTTATTGGTGCGTTATAGCTGTATACAATGATAGGATTCATTGTTACATATTTGTATAAGCACAAAATGTAACAATATAAATTGGCCAATATCACTTCCTAGCACTTCTTCCCCTTCCTCCCCACCTCCTGCCCCTTGGTTCCTTTCCTCTACTAATCTCCCTTTGATTTTTAGGAGATCTACCCCCACCTTTCTTTTCCTTTTTCCTCTCTAGCTTCTGCATATGAGAAAAAACATATGCCTATGACATCCTGAGTTTGACTTATTTGCTGTGAATACTCTTACACATAAACATATGTACACATTTTTGGTAGGAATGGAATTGCTAGATCAAAAAATGAATATGTGAGGTTTTAGAAATACCGCTACATGTTTTTTCACGATGATTGTGCCAATTTATGTTCCCTCAGTCATATATTTCTGTTGTTCCATATCCTTACCAGTCTTTGATATTGATAGATTTTTTTTTTTTTTTGCTGTTGTGTGTGTAGTGGAGTCTTACTGTGGTAGGATGGTGATAGGAGACATGGGCTTGTACTGATGAAAACCAAGAGCTGGGATTTGTCTTAGTTACCAAAATTCCTAGAGGGAAAACCATCTAAAGAAACAGTCTACACTGCTTTCATAAATGTATAAATCTAACTTGGTGGTACCCCCACCCTCTAGAGCAATGGTGAAAAGATTGATCTGGCCAGGGGTGGTGGTGTTCTCCTGTAATCCCAGTGGCTCAGGAGGCTGAGGCAGGAGGATCACAATTTCAAAGCCAGCCTCAGCAATTTAGCAAGGCCCTAAGCATCTTACCCTGTCTTAAAGTAAAAATATAAAAAGGACTAGGCTGGGGATGTATCTTCATGGTTAAACACTGCTGGGTTCAACCCCTGGTACAAACAAACAAACAAACAAACAAACTCACCCCCCCCCCAACAAAACAAAACAAAAGACACTGATCTGCCTTTGTTTGGCCAAGATTAGAATTTCAGAGGAATACTTTATATTAGACCTATAATCTTTATTGAAAAGAAGGGTACAGGGGGTGGCTATTAAAACCAATAGGTGTTGTATAATTCTAAAATGTCTTTTACATGAAGTAGAGCCCTCTTACCAAAGCTGTAAAGGCCCAAAGTTGACTAAATGACCAAAAAAAAAAAGGCCAGGTATACCCAAAGAAATAATAAATACCTCATTTTGTCACCCCACCTGCATATCCACAAGTGTAGACATTTGTTCAATGAATGATATTTTGTTGTATCAAACTTTTTCTGCCCATGTGCATCTATCTATTGATTGGAGTTCAGATTTTTTGATAAGTAATTTTTCATAGTCCATAGTTTCTACTTTTGTTTTCCTTATAGTGAGCTCTTAAGCACATTTTTGGAGTTCAAAAATCTTTTGATTTTTATGAGTTCAAGATCTTTCTAAATTTTTATTTTTCCTAAAGTTTTAGTGTTGCTTTACTTGTATTTGACTCAATCCAAATTCTTATTAATTTTTAAAATCAGTTTTTCTTTATCATATCTTTCAAAACACTCATTTCATGGAAATAAGGTTTTCATATTTAGATGGCATAATGTGTACATTTAAATCGCATAATTGCATTGAAGTAGATATGGGAGCAAATATAGCAGATTCTTTATTATCCTAAATTCCCTGGTAGGGTCAGAGGTGCAATACTTGAAATTAACAGATCAGGTCCTGGACATTTCAGAGTGCATAGAGGATGCCATTTTTCTAGAATGTGCATATTCACAGGCATAATTGAGAGAAAGAATTTGATAATCTCCAATATCTTAGAGAAGTCATTTGAAACTGATACTGATCAAGATATCATTAAAAAAATATTTTTCAGAATCTAGTGGCATTTTGTTTGCATAGATTTTCCATAGGCATTTGCTGCATGTGTATGCATGTCTGTGTGCCTGAAAACACACCCCTTTATATATCACTTTTTTAGACTTGGCAAAATGTTCTCTTAGTTGTATAACACTGGACTAATCTTGGCTCCAATCAGGTCTTACTTGCTCCTTGCAATTTGGAAATATTTATATTCAAGTTTGATTTAAAATAAGTGGCATTTGAGACCATGGTAACTTACCTCCTAAGCGTGGGGGCATGTAACAGAATGCAGTCAGGTGTGAGGGCCCAGTCTGTGTGGTACCCTATGGGAAAGACCTGAGAATGGGAGAGTACTCTCAGTATTGGATGTGTACACAGATTCAGCTTTTTGAAACATGTTCCCATTTTTTTTTTAAATTGCTGTAGCAATTGGCTCTCTATATGAAATCTTCTTGGGATGGAAAAGATAAAAATAAATGATAGGATTTTTAGAAGCTTTTTAAATGCAGTCGGAAGTTAAAAACAGAATCTTAATAATACATGGCACAGTAGAAAGCTTTTCTCAATGAATGCTTTCAGAGTAAGAATTTCTATCTCACGTATTCACTTCCTCACTTGGCTGCACTATAAGAGTCTGAAGTCTGTGGGCAGCAGCTTCCAGGGAATATGAATATACAAGATCATGTGAAAGTAGAGATGTTAAAGGTAGCTAAAACACTGAGTATTTTTTTCCTCTTAGTTTCAACATGGCCCTTAGGATAAAGCAGTAGAAATAAATCTAGGGATATTGTATAGAAAATAAGTAGAGTGTTCTGGATGTTCCTAAACTTTATTAAGAGAGAGAGCTGTGTTTTAATAACTGAACATGGAGTGTTAAAAAGAAACTAAAAGTGTTTAGATAGGTAATGAGTTACTGGGATTAGTTCTGCGAAATATTTAATATTTTTCTATACTTAATAATTTGTGATCTGTTCATTCATTCATTCACTCACTGAGTGTATCTGTGGGATTTTACACTATCCCAAGTCATTTAAAATTGGATTAAACAACCGTGTAGGAGAGAAATGGAAGCAGGATGTGTGCATGGTCTAAGCAAATACCACAAAAAGGAGTAAGTGAACTGGCACCCAAATTGTCAATATTTCTTTTTGGCTTAATGCAGCCTAGTATTACAGAGATGGAGAAATGATGGTGGAAAGGTAATCCTTTTGTCAGTATGCCTTGGAGTTAAAGTATTTGCATTTACGCTAGGAATTGAAGAAAGCTGAATTTATATTTTACAGCTTACAACTTTTAGAAAGAAAAAATTCTCTTTGAGCACAAGCAATGAAACCTCTTATTTATTTATTTACTTATTTATTTATGTATTAGGGCTAGAGTTCTTTGTACTTATAGTTGGCTGTCATGTGCCTGGCCTCTTGTTGGTGTTCATGCCATGATATCACATACAGTTAAGAAGTAACAGAAGTACATGAAAAAATGCTCACCATCTCTAGCAGTCAGAGAAATGCAAATCAAAACCACCCTAAGATACCATCTCACTCCAGTAAGATTGGCAGCCATTATGAAGTCAAACAACAACAAGTGCTGGCGAGGATGTGGGGAAAAGGGTACACTTGTACATTGCTGGTGGGACTGCAGATTGGTGCAGCCAATTTGGAAAGCAGTATGGAGATTTCTTGGAAAGCTGGGAATGGAGCCACCATTTGACCCAGCTATTCCCCTTCTCGGACTATTCCCTGAAGACCTTAAAAGAGCGTACTATAGGGATACTGCCACATCGATGTTCATAGCAGCACAATTCACAATTGCTAGACTGTGGAACCAACCCAGATGCCCTTCAATAGATGAATGGATTAAAAAAATGTGGCATTTATACACCATGGAGCATTACGCAGCACTAAAAAATGACAAAATCATGGAATTTGCAGGGAAATGGATGGCACTAGAGCAGATTATGCTTAGTGAAGCTAGCCAATCCCTAAAAAACAAATACCAAATGTCTTCTTTGATATAATGAGAGCAACTAAGAACAGAGCAGGGAGGAAGAGCAGAAAGAAAAGATTAACATTAAACAGAGACATGAGGTGGGAGGGAAAGGGAGAGAAAAGGGAAATTGCATGGTAATGGAGGGAGACCCTCATTGTTATACAAAATTACATATAAGAGGTTGTGAGGGGAATGGGAAAATAAACAAGGAGAGAAATGAATTACAGTAGATGGGGTAGAGAGAGAAGATGGGAGGGGAGGGGAGGGGGGATAGTTGAGGATAGGAAAGGTAGCAGAATACAACAGTTACTAATAGGGCATTATGTAAAAATGTGGATGTGTAACCGATGTGATTCTGCAATCTGTATTTGGGGTAAAATTGGGAGTTCATAACCAACTTGAATCTAATACATGAAATATGATATGTCAAGAGCTTTGTAATGTTTTGAACAACCAATAAAATAAATAAATAAATAAATAAATAAATAAAATTTGAAATCAAAAAAAAAAAAAAGAAGTAACAGAAACTAGCTATGGAATCAGCTTATATAACTGGAGGAAAAATAATCAATCATGACAACAATAATTAGAATTCATCAAATTATATTCATATTCTGTCCAGGAGCTTCTTTATCCTAATGGTCTCCAAAGCACATTAAGAGCTAATTAGAGAAGAATGGTTCCATTCAACTGATATTTTCTTACAAGTCATTAATGATCATGCGCTACGTTATCTTCTGATGAAGTTTGTAATGAAGATGCCATGATGCGCTTGGACACTGTGTATGTATCTGCAAATGTGTTTATGGGTTCATTCAAAATATTTTAGTACTTATGGAAATTTTCCATTTTAATTTACCTTGCTTGAACTAGCATTAAGCAAGGAAAATAATGCAAATAGATTCACCATCTTACCCTGGGAAAGATGAAGTATTTAGTTTTTACCAGTTACTAGATACAAAAGTGGAAGCTGATTTTTATTTTTCCCTAGTAGATTTTTTTAGAATCAGCCCTGAAGCAACTACGACTTTTTAATTTTTGGATAAGAGGTTCCCACGACAGAAAATTAAGTGAAGTGTGAAGGTCTTGGGTGTCCTGCTGAATTGAGCTTGGTTGATATTGCAGAATGAATTCAAGTTTGTGTATTAAATCAGTTGCATGTGAAGGCTGGAAGTGGCTGCAAAATCAAGGCACTCTCATGAAGAGATTCAAGGAGAGCAATCATGTATCACAGTCTTGATGATCTAGATAATAATCTAAAAGATTTTAGGAGAACAGCACAAAGCTGACACCTGATAGAGAAGGAAACTCACAGAGTGGGAAGATGGCTGGATTCTTGAACAGGAAAATGAGTAAAGAGGAGAAGACTTTTAAAATGGCTGTTGAGATCTTACACGTAAGTTCATATTTGTGGGAAAAGTCTGTGGCTTGTGAATACCTTTGTCAGTGAACCAAAAATGGCCTCTGGGTTAAAGCATTTCCTCATCCATCAGCAACTGAGGAGAGCAAAGTACATGTTTAAAAAGGAAATTAAGTTCAATAGCTTTCGGTGTGTTTGAATGGGAACATACATCATTTTTGCAAAGCTTCAGTGATATTCTTTAAACTGACAGCAGGTCTGGCTGCATTTCCTTCAGCTTCCTATAGTGAATGAACTTGTGAACTCCTTGGGCACTGTCTGGCTTCAGACATTTCAATAGTGTTGGCTCCTTTCAGACTTTCAGCTTGGAAGAATTCTTATTAATTTTATTTGTTTTTCTTATGATTTTTTGAAAGTCTTTTACCCAGTTGCTCATTTTTAGTGAGATAAATGGAGAAAGTTACCATTCACAGAGTTGGCCTTTCTTGGTGAAATGATGCCATAGCATTCCACCCCTGCCCCTCAAATGCTCATGCCCATCTCACAACGTAAAATGCATTCAGTCCCAAGAGTCCCCCAGAGTCTTAACAGTTCCAGTAAAAGGTCCAGGTCCAAAGTCTCCTCTGAAACGTCCAGCAAACTCTTAGCTGAAAGCCCCTATAAAAATAAAGAAGCAAATTATGTACTTCTAACATAAATGTCATAGAGTGAAACATTCTTATTCCAAAAGGAAGGAATAAGAGCATAGAAAAAAGGGCTGGCATGAAAGCAAGATGGAAGTCCAGCAGGACAAACATCAAGTTCTGTAGCTCCGTGTCTAGCATCTGGGCATGTGGTGGCAATGGTGAGGGGTGAGCCTCAGAGGGCTCAGGCAGCCCCATCCTGTGGCTTTGCCGGTCATGGTCCACGTGGCCTCTCTCTTGGGTGGCTCTCATCACTACCTGCAGCTTTCCTAAGCAGACATTCCATGTTTCTGGCATCCCTAACTCCCTGGGGTCTCCTCTGGAATTTCGCCTCCACTCTCATAGCTTACATATCACCCTCTCAGGGCTGCCTGCCGGGATTCCAACCCTGACACATAGCACCTGGGCTTTCAGGTGTCCTTTTGAAATCTCGGTGGTAGATGTCATGAATCTGTAATTCTTGCAGTTTGAAAGTCTGATTGTAAAGGGTTCCAAAGAGAAGTTAAAATTTCACGTCTTATCCAAAGCGCAACTGTATCTCTGCCAATGCATTGAAATGTGCTCGTGATCATCCCCATTGTGACAATCTTACAAGTGAACATCCATCAAAAGCACGTAAGTTTCTTTCATTTGCAGTACTTGGAAGAAAATTCTGTTTTCTATGGTGCTAGTTCTTGACTAGGTAAGCTAAGAATGGCTTACTCTTCATTTTATATATATATTCTCATAGAGAATGCTATATGATTATAAGTCAAAGATTCATGGTCATTTCAACAAATTACCAAAAAATATTTCAGATCACTATTTACTATGTGGGGAAATTATTTTCTTTTATTACAATTTCAAATTACACATTTACATAGTCTTAGATAATTTTTCAGCACTTTTGACATATATTATATAATTTTATCACACAAATGATCCTATCATAAATAAAAGACATCACACAAAGACTATACACTGAGTACTTTATGTGGATTATCTTAGTTAATATCTATAAAAACCTGAAGAGATAGACATTATTTTTGTGTTATAAAATCACTGTGTGATATTTGTCTGATAAGATCAACACAAAGTTTTTGAACCAGTATTTGAATAATGTCCTCTCATTCCCCGAAGTTTATGAAAAAACTAAAAGTAAATGTAGTGTCACTACCCAAAGGTAAACACTGGAAGATTTTTTTCTTATATATTCTATCATATGTTTTTTTTCTAAACTACAATATATTTTCGGTCTTACTCTCTCCCTCCCTCAAAGCCTCTGTAAGCAACAAAATTCCATTCAGAAGGTTCGCTGAAGACCTCAATGAAGGGATTTGTGTAAGTGTGGGCAGGGATACAGGAGCCAACCTGAGAAATTGAGAGGCTTGGAAACTAATTGTAGGTGCCTATTATCTCCTTAGCCTGGGGGGTCTGGGGAAATAATAATGCTGTTGGACACCCCATCCCCAACCTCAGAACTGTAATCCAAAATGGCTCCGACTGCTGCAACAATCTCAGGGTAAGACAGGAAAGCAAATTGCCAGACCTCCAGCTCTTTTTCTCTCTCTGCCTTTCTAGTGTCCCATTGGTCTTCTAATTAGTAGAACCCAGTTGGCCTGGGTGCAAGCTCAGGTAATACTTTCCATAGAGGTTAGCATCTCTGGCACAGAGTAAAGGCAAAGAAGTGTAGGGAGGAGGGAAATACGGGGAAGTGCAAATGTTGAAACACCTGTACAAGAGCTTATACATAATCATTTTCTGTTTTATGACGGTTAACTATTAAAAATGGCTTAATAGGAGAGCTTCCAATCACTCCTGCAAGGTAGGCGGGCCTGCGACCCACCGGCAGAAGAGGAGCAGCGGCCTGCTGAGAGGCAGAGCCGCCCCCTCCCCCCCGCGCCTGCAAGGTAGATGGAACTGTGATCACCATCAGAACAGGTCAGACCTGCAACCGAGAGACAGAACAGGCCCAGTGGCCTGAGGAAGGGTAGAGCCGCCGCCCCCACCCCCTGCGCCTGCAAAGTAGGCGGACTTGCGACCCACTGGCAGTACAGCCCCAGAGGCCTGCAGAGGGGCAGTGCCGCTGCCTGTGCCTGCAAAGTAGGCAGAACTGCGACCACCGACAGAACAAGCCTAGCGGCCCGCAGAGGGACAGAGCCGCCGCCCGCGCCTGCAAGGTCGGCGGACCTGCTACCGACCGGCAGAGCAGGCCCAGCGGCCTGCCGGCGTGGTAGGCACATTGCCCCAATTGGAGGAGGGGCAGAGCCGCCGCCCGCGCCTGCGAGGGAGACTTTGCAACTATACAAGACCAATATAAATATATAGGGGGAAAATTCAATAGCACAACAGTTTCACCAAGTAGAAAGGAACGCGAACAGTATGAAGAGACAAGGAAAGAAAGGACCACAAGCATTGCAGGTCAACTCAACTTTAGAAGAGGTAACAGCTGCAGCAGATGGAATGTCAGATAAAGAATTCAGGATATACATGCTTCAGATGATCTGGAGTCTCAAGGAAGACATCAGACAGCAAAATCAGACAATGAAAGATCACTTCAACAATGAATTACATAAACAAATCCAAGAAGCAAAAGATCAACTATACAGGGAAATAGAGGTTATAAAAAACAAACAAACAGAAATCCTAGAAATGCAGGAAGCAATAAGCCAACTTAAAAACTCAATTGAGAATACTACCAGCAGAGTAGAACACTTAGAAGACAGAACATCAGACAATGAAGATAAAGTATTTCAACTTGAAAAGAACATAGACAGCTCAGCAAGACTGTTAAGAAACCATGAGCAGAACATCCAAGAAATATGGGATAACATCAAGAGACCAAATTTAAGAGTCATTGGGATACAGGAAAGGACAGACTTTCAAACCAAAGGAATGAGCAATCTATTCAATGAAATAATACGAGAAAACTTCCCAGACTTGAAGAATGAGACAGAACCCCAAATCCTAGAAGCCTACAGGATGCCGAATGTGCAAAATCAAAAGAGACCCACACCTAGACACATTATAATGAAGATGCCCAACATACAGAATAAGGAGAGAATTTTAAAAGCTACAAGAGAAAGGAAGCAGATCACATTTAGGGGTAAGCCAATCAGGATAACAGCTGATCTTTCAACACAGACTCTGAAAGCTAGAAGATCCTGGAATAACATATTTCAAACACTGAAAGAAAATGGGTTCCAACCAAGAATTGTGTTTCCAGCGAAATTAAGCTTCAGGATGGAAGATGAAATTAAAACCTTCCACGATAAACAAAAGTTAAAAGAATTTGCAGCTAGAAAACCATCTCTTCAAAACATCCTTGGCAAAACATTACAGGAAGAGGAAATGGAAAATAACAATGAAAACCAACAGTGGGAGGTAGGACACTAAAGGGGGGAAAATAATCAAAGTGGAAAACAAACCATGTTTAGTAACATAAGTAAACAAATATGGCTGGAAGAGCAACCCATATCTCAATAATAACCCTAAATGTTAATGGCTTAAACTCACCAATCAAGAGACACAGGCTAGTAGAATGGATCACAAAACAAGACCCAACAATATGCTGCCTACAGGAGACGCATTTGATAGGAAAAGACATACATAGGCTGAAGGTGAAAGGTTGGGAAAAATCATATCACTCATATGGACTTTGGAAACAAGCAGGAGTATCCATACTCATATCAAATAAAATAGATTTCAAGCCAAAGTTAATCAAAAGGGATAAAGAGGGACACTACATACTGCTCAAGGGAACCATACACCAACAAGACATAACAATCATAAATATATATGCCCCAAACAATGGTGCAGCTATGTTCATCAAACAAACTCTTCTCAAGTTCAAGAGTCTAATAGACCACCATACAATAATCATGGGAGACTTCAACACACTTCTCTCACCACTGGACAGATCTTCCAAACAAAAGTTGAATAAGGAAACTATAGAACTCAATAACACAATTAATAACCTAGACTTAATTGACATATATAGAATATACCACCCAACATCAAGCAGTTACACTTTTTTCTCAGCAGCACATGGATCCTTCTCAAAAATAGATCATATATTATGTCACAGGGCAACTCTTAGACAATATAAAGGAGTAGAGATAATACCATGCATCCTATCTGATCATAATGGAATGGAACTGAAAATCAACGATAAAAGAAGGAAGGAAAAATCATGCATCACTTGGAGAATGAACAATAGGTTACTGAATGATCAATGGGTTATAGAAGACATCAAGGAGGAAATTAAAAAATTCTTAGAGATTAATGAAAACACAGACACAAGATATCGGAATCTATGGGACACATTGAAAGCAGTTCTAAAAGAGGAAAATTCATTGCTTGGAGTTCATTCCTTAAAAAAAGAAAAAACCAACAAATAAATGATCTCATACTTCATCTCAAAATCCTTGAAAAAGAAGAGCAAAACAACAGCAAAAGAAGTAGAAGGCAAGAAATAATTAAAATCAGAGCTGAAATTAATGAAATCGAAACAAAAGAAACAATTGAAAAAATTGACAAAACTAAAAGTTGGTTCTTTGAAAAAATAAACAAAATCGACAGACCCTTAGCCATGCTAGCGAAGAGAAGAAGAGAGAGAACTCAAATCACTAACATACGGGATGAAAGAGGCAATATCACAACAGACACTTCAGAAATACAGAAGATAATCAAAAATTATTTTGAATCCTTATACTCCAATAAATTAGAAGATAGTGAAGGCATAGATAAATTTCTTAAGTCATATGATCTGCCCAGATTGAGTCAGGAGGATATAGACAACCTAAACAGACCAATATCAATTGAGGAAATAGAAGAAACCATCAAAAGACTACCAACTAAGAAAAGCCCAGGACCGGATGGGTATACAGCAGAGTTTTACAAAACCTTTAAAGAGGAACTAATACCAATACTTTTCAAGCTACTTCGGGAAATAGAAAAAGAGGGAGAACTTCCAAATTCATTCTACGAGGCCAACATCACCCTGATACCTAAACCAGACAAAGACACTTCAAAGAAAGAAAACTACAGACCAATATCTCTAATGAACCTAGATGCAAAAATCCTCAATAAAATTCTGGCCACTCGGATACAAAAACATATCAAAAAAAATTGTGCACCATGATCAAGTAGGATTCATCCCTGGGATGCAAGGCTGGTTCAATATACGAAAATCAATAAATGTTATTCACCACATCAATAGACTTAAAAATAAGAACCATATGATCATCTCGATAGATGCGGAAAAAGCATTCGACAAAGTACAGCATCCCTTTATGTTCAAAACTCTAGAAAAACTAGGGATAACAGGAACATACCTCAATATTGTAAAAGCAATCTATGCTAAGCCTCAGGCTAGCATCATTCTGAATGGAGAAAAATTGAAGGCATTCCCTCTAAAATCTGGAACAAGACAGGGATGCCCTCTCTCACCACTTCTGTTCAACATAGTTCTCGAAACACTGGCCAGAGCAATTAGACAGACGAAAGAAATTAAAGGCATCAAAATAGGAAAAGAAGAACTTAAATTATCACTATTTGCAGATGACATGATTCTATACCTAGCAGACCCAAAAGGGTCTACAAAGAAACTATTAGAGCTAATAAATGAATTCAGCAAAGTGGCAGGATATAAAATCAACACGCATAAATCAAAGGCATTCCTGTATATCAGCGACAAATCCTCTGAAATGGAAATGAGGACAACCACTCCATTCACAATATCTTCAAAAAAAATAAAATACTTGGGAATCAACCTAACTAAAGAGGTGAAAGACTTATACAATGAAAACTACAGAACCCTAAAGAGAGAAATAGAAGAAGATCTTAGAAGATGGAAAAATATACCCTGTTCATGGATAGGCAGAACTAACATCATCAAAATGGCGATATTACCAAAAGTTCTCTATAGGTTTAATGCAATGCCAATCAAAATACCAATGGCATTTCTTGTAGAAATAGAGAAAGCAATCATGAAATTCATATGGAAAAATAAACTTCCCAGAATAGCAAAAACAATGCTAAGCAGGAAGTGTGAATCAGGCGGTATAGCGATACCAGACTTCAAACTATACTACAGAGCAATAGTAACAAAAACAGCATGGTACTGGTACCAAAACAGGCAGGTGGACCAATGGTACAGAATAGAGGACACAGAAACCAATCCACAAAACTACAACTATCTTATATTTGATAAAGGGTCTAAAAGCATGCAATGGAGGAAGGATAGCATCTTCAACAAATGGTGCTGGGAAAACTGGAAATCCATATGCAACAAAATGAAACTGAATCCCTTTCTCTCGCCATGCACAAAAGTTAATTCAAAATGGATCAAGGAGCTTGATATCAAATCAGAGACACGCCATCTGATAGAAGAAAAAGTTGGCTACGATCTACATACTGTGGGGTCGGGCTCCAAATTCCTCAATAGGACACCCATAGCACAAAAGTTAATAACTAGAATCAACAAATGGGACTTACTCAAACTAAAAAGTTTTTTCTCAGCAAAAGAAACAATAAGAGAGGTAAATAGAGAGCCTACATCCTGGGAACAAATCTTTACTCCTCACACTTCAGATAGAGCCCTAATATCCAGAGTATACAAAGAACTCAAAAAATTAGACAACAAGAGAACAAACAACCCAATCAACAAATGGGCCAAGGACCTGAACAGACACTTCTCAGAGGAGGACATACAATCAATCAACATGTACATGAAAAAATGCTCACCATCTCTAGCAGTCAGAGAAATGCAAATCAAAACCACCCTAAGATACCATCTCACTCCAGTAAGATTGGCAGCCATTATGAAGTCAAACAACAACAAGTGCTGGCGAGGATGTGGGGAAAAGGGTACACTTGTACATTGCTGGTGGGACTGCAAATTGGTGCAGCCAATTTGGAAAGCAGTATGGAGATTTCTTGGAAAGCTGGGAATGGAGCCACCATTTGACCCAGCTATTCCCCTTCTTGGTCTATTCCCTAAAGACCTAAAAAGAGCATGCTACAGGGACACTGCGACATCGATGTTCATAGCAGCACAATTCACAATAGCTAGACTGTGGAACCAACCTAGATGCCCTTCAATGGATGAATGGATAAAAAAAATGTGGCATTTATACACAATGGAGTATTACTCTGCATTAAAAAATGACAAAATCATAGAATTTGCAGGGAAATGGATGGCATTAGAGCAGATTATGCTAAGTGAAGCTAGCCAATCCCTAAAAAACAAATGCCAAATGTCTTCTTTGATATAAGGAGAGTAACTAAGAACAGAGTAGGGTCAAAGAGCATGAGAAGAAGATTAACATTAAACAGGGATGAGAGGTGGGAGGGAAAGGGAGAGAGAAGGGAAAATGCATGGAAATGGAAGGAGACCCTCAGAGTTATTCAAAAGTACATAGAAGAGGAAGTGAGGGGAAGGGGAAAAATAATACAAGGGGGACAAACGAATGTCAGTAGAGGGGGCAGAGAGAGAAGAGGGGAGGGGAGGGGAGGGGGGATAGTAGAGGATAGGAAAGGCAGCAGAACACAACAGACACTAGTATGGCAATATGTAAATCAATGGATGTGAAACTGATGTGATTCTGCAATCTGTATATGGGGTAAAAATGGGAGCTCATAACCCACTTGAATCAAATTGTGAAATATGATATATCAAGAACTATGTAATGTTTTGAACAGCCAACAATAAAAAATTAAAAAAAAAATGGCTTAATAGAGTTGACTCCAAGGAGATGCCTTAAACCTTTACAATAGAATAATTAGAAAATTTGTAAATTTATTATTATTAATATTAATGCTATAATAAATATCCCTTTAGATACCATTTTTTGTACATATCTTTTATCATATCCTTAGAATAAATTCCTGGAAGAGAAATTGGAGTTAGAAGATCTGCACATTTTGAAATGCAATATAATGTAACTATCAAGTGCAAAAACTCTCTCTCTCTCTTTTTTTTTTTTTTGGTACCAGAGATTGAACTCAGAGGCATTCAACCACTGAGCCACATCCCCATCCCTATTTTGTATTTTATTTATAGACAGGGTCTCACTGAGTTGTTTAGCATCTCACTTTTGCTGAGGCCAGCTTTCAACTTGTGAACCTCCTGCCTCAGCCTCCAGAGCCACTGGGATTATAGGTATGCACAAACTCTTGAAAGCTGTTTTTCTGTGTTAAAATCCTGGCTCTACCATTTGCCAGCTGTGACTTGGCACAGGTTAATTAATCTCTGAGAGGCTATTTCTTCATCTGGAAAATGGGGCTAATGGTAATCCCTATCTCATAGGGATTTTTAAAGTATCAATAAATTAATAGATGCAAAGCATTTAGAGTAGCTTATAAATTATAATTTATAATAAGCACAGTATAAATATCGGCGCTTATTTTTTTGTGAACTTTTTAATATATTTTGGCAAACTACTTTCTAAAAAGTTTGTACTAATTTATGTTTCCTTAACTAGTGTATAAGGGGGCCCATTTCCTCATACCTCCATCATTTCTCTTAATCTTTGCCAGCTTAATAGGCCAGGATGCTACCTCATTACCATTTTAATTTTCAGTTGAGATTTAATTTGGAGATGAATTTACTTCCTTTAATCTAGAAGCAACTTTCAAATCATGTAACTTTAGAATATTATGAACATCAATCATTGTGGTAGTATGGTTACACAGGAGTGATGGCTAATAGAGAGTTCTGGTTTTTAATATTGGCTGTAGTATGTAATAGCTTAGTCACTATGTAAATAAGGTCAGTAATGAATATTCATAAATTATTCATTAGCTAAGTGAATGCATCACCAAAGGGGTTAAATGAATGCAAAGATTTTCCATAGTAAAATGCTAGGTATATAACAGATGTACAATTCCAGTGTGGAATGGGCTCACTACTGATCCAAACAGCCATCACGTGACTCAGGTAATCATCCTTGCACCTGCTCATGTGGTGTGCATGTGTGCTGTTGGCAGTGAGACTAACAGCGATGTTGGAGAGGGATTGCTTTTTATCTGTAGCTGTTAGTGCGTGGTAAGATGCTTCTGGTGATAATTTTATTTTCAGCTTCCTTTTTAGTGACCTCATCTCTCCCTTCTCACATTAGTTATTCCAATGTATCACTATCACCATGTAGTGGGTTATGTCATTTATCTGCTCTTGAATACAATCTGCTTAAAACTAGAAGTAAAGATTCTGGTCTAAAGTTTAAAAATGAAACTTCAAATATGTTTCTTTAAATGTAACAGGGGATGTGCTTTAGATCTGACTTGTTATGACTTGCGAGCTTGTGGTGAGCTGGTGACAGTGGAGAAGAATGGTCCATTCCTTTAGCTGGTGATTCAGTATAAGTTGCTGACACACAGGTCATCCAATTAGGTCCTGCTAATTTTTGTAGTTGTATCTTACAATGTCTGAGAAGAAAGGAAGGTTATGGCATATACATTTTTATAGAAAAAACTGGATAACTCTCTCATGATTGGTTCTCTTGGTTTTCTTTAAGAAATCTTCACTAGTCAACAATCATAAAGGTATTCCATTTTTCCTTCTAGAAGTTTTTTTAAAAATATTTTTTAGTTGTCGATGGACCTTTATTTATTTATATGTGGTGCTGAGAATCGAATGCTCTTCCACGGAGCTACAACTCCAGACACTTCTAGAAGTTTTATAGTATCAGCTTTTATATTCAGGTTTATGATTTATGTCAAATTAATTATTTGTTTATGGTATGAGGTTAAGACCAAGGGTCATTTTTTCCCCTATGTGTGTATCTGGTTGTATTGGTTTTATTGTTTTAAAACAAAACTAAAAAAAAACCTTTCTTATCCTCTAACAATTGCATTGGTACTTTGAAAATCAATTGAATGTATTTAAGTTTCTTAATTTTTTATTTTGTTTGATCTATTTGCCCATCAAAGTGGTTTTTAAAGTATGGGCCACAGACTTGTGGGAAGTCCTTGAGATTCTTCCAGAGATTATGTGAGGCATAAACTATTTTCATAATAACACTAAGATATTATTGTCTTTTTTTTTTTCAGATAGTATTTGTCCTGGGGATGTAAAAGAAATGGAGGGTAAAGTTGTGGTACCTTCACATGAATTCAGGCAGTGGCCCTAAACTGTGCTCATTGTCCTTGTCTTCCTACCATACACTGCAGTCCACAATGAGACAAGGAAAACTATTCATTGAATTGAAACTGAATCTTGAGTACATTAAATTTTTAAATTTTCCATTTGATGAGATGGGAAGTATGCATAAAACACAGCCATTACATGCTGAAGCTCTGATGGCTGTCTACAGCAGGAGTGGCAAATCAGATAGGCAGCTTTGCACAACACATAGTACCTGTTATGACTCCTTACCCCTGCCACCAGGGCATGAAGCATCCAAAGACAATATGTAAATGAACAAGCATGGCTGTGTTCTAATAGGACTTTATTTAATAGAATGGATATAAGGTGGGATTTGGGATAGTCTGGTTTTAGGTAATTTGTAGAACTCTAGAACAGAGGAAACACTCTTTTGCTATTGTGTGATTTGCAAGCTGAACTAAATACTCCCATCCATGAAATACCATCACTACTTGAAAAAATGATTGAAAAAATAAAATGATTATAAAAATGTAAATGCTACTTATGAATTTTTCTTTGTTTTGGAGTCTTTAGTTACTTTTCATAAAAATAGTTTGTTATATTTAATGAATTAAAAAGACTTTGAAAACTTTTAGTTGCTATGCTAAATATTGATAATTTTAACTATAAAAATAAAAGGTCTTTTTTATCTTTAATAATTTGCAAGAATGTATAGGAGTCCTGAGACAAATAAAAACACTAGGAACCACTGATTCATCTTTATATCAATACCCCTTTGTCTTAATAATTATATCTTTAGAATAAGTATTAAAGTAAAGTAGTGAGTTCTTTAGTATTATTATATTTTCAAGGTTTTTTAGGCCATGATTATTCTTTCAAATTTTCTTAAAAATTTTAGAATGAGTTTATTGCTGTTTTTTTTTTTTTGAAAACCTATGGGGATTTTGATTTGGATTGACTTGAATATCTAGATTAACTAGGGAAAAATGATTTTATAACATAGAATCTTCTAACCATTAGCATGGTCTCTCCACATTTATTTAAGTTTTCTTAAATAATTCTTTAATTTCTCTCAGAAATATTTTCTACATTTTGGTGTACAAATGTACATTTCTAAGCATTCTCCATTTTTGATGCCATTTTAAATAAAATTATTACATTTAACAGACCTTCTTTTTAAAATCAGTTTTAGGTTTGTGCACAATTGAGTGGAAAGTAATTGAGTGGCAGACAATTTCCATGTATCACTTGCTGTAAACATGCACAGCCTTTCTAATCAATATCCTGCACCACAGTGGCATGTTTACAACAATGGATAAGCCTATATTAGCACACCATTTCACCCAAAGTCCATGGTTTTACATTAGGAGGTATCCTTAATGCTGTACCCCTATGTGTTTTAACAAATGTGTAATTTCATTTGCCCAATATTGTGGGATCATCCTTCTCTTTTGTCTAACCTGTGTTGACCACTTACCTTTTACTAGTTGAGCAGTTAAGAATAAAGCTGCTATAACATCTGTGTGGGGGGAGAGGAAGATGGCGGCGAGGGGAGTGCATTGCCTCCGTGTGCTGCTTCACTGTGTGGGAGTATGACAAGTCAGGACGGCTAAAGGCTATCTTGTTAGGAATTTCCAGCAATAGTGGGGTGCTCCGGAACCTGGAGGAAGGATTTCCATCGCACGAGGATCGGCTACGGGGACTCAAACGCAAGAGGTTTGTCGCACGGAGGGTAACACTGCTTATTCATCAAATCGCCCCGCGGCTAGAGTCTGCAGCGCGTGCTGGGAAACGAGGAGATAGCGACGCAGGGATACAGCGCTACAGTTTCTGCCAGCCGTGCAAGCACCGTACTCAGGGCTGAATTCTGGGTTTGAGACGGGGGAAGGAAGCGGTCCATCTCGGTTCTCCACACCGGTCAGAACACAGAGGAGGCCAGCAGCCACCATGTTGGAAAGCTGATGTCACCATCCCTGTTTTCGACTGACCGCAGCTCATTCAGCCATAGAACAGGTAATTTCAGGCTGCCATTCGCCTGCGGCTTGCAGACAGATTGCCAGGGTTCAGTGCCTGGGGGCTTCTTAGAACCTGATCTTATCGGAGCGAACACCGAGCTCTGGGCGGCCGAGTTCCGGCTCCCGGAACCGCCCTGGCCCCGGGCTGGGGAGCCTGCGGAGGCTGCTTCTTGGACCCTGCTCCTATCAGAGCATACACCAAGCACTAAGCAGCCGAATTCCGGCTCCCGGAACTGAGCCCGCGGGGACTGCTTCTTGGAGCCTACTCTTATCGGAGCTTACACCGAGCACGGAGCGGCCGAGTTCCAGCTCCCGGAACTGCCCTGGCCCAGGGCTAGGAGTCCACGGAAACTGCTTCTCGGTCCGGGTCCTGCTGAAGGCCGGTCAGGACTCACCCGTTGCTTTGGTTGCCCGGCAAGGGGAACGAAATGCTGCCATTCGCATAGGATACCAACATGGCAGAGATCTGATGTCATCAGAAAGCGGGGGAGGAGAGAACTTCATCAATACCAGCTGCAACAGAAACAGTTGGTCTCCTGGTAGGGGGCGGTGAGGCACAGACACCCGAGTCTCCTCAATTTGTCGTCGAGCCAGAGGGGAGGAGCCGGGCCGCCGCCAGCGCCCGGAGCAGGCCCAGCGGCTCGCCAGCGTGGTGACTGCGTGACTCCAATTGGAGAGGGGGCGGAGCGGAGCCGCCACCCGCACCCGCAAGGTGGGCAGACCTGCGACCCAGTGGTACATGGGCGTGGTAGGAGGGGCAGGGCAGAGCCGCCGCCCGCACTTGCAAGGTAAACAGACCTGTCACAGACTGGTGGGTCAGGCCCAGTGGCCTGCCAGTGTGGTACACACATCAACCCAACTGGAGTAGGGGCAGAGCAGATCCTTCTCCCACGCCCGGATCAGGCCCTGCCGGTGTGGTGGCCATGTGACCCCAATTGGAGTGGGGGCGGAGCGGAATCGCCACCCGTGCCCGCAGGGTGAGCAGACCTGTGACCAACCTGCAGATCAGGCCCAGGGGTCCGCAGGCGTGGTAGGAGGGGCAGGACAGATCCGCTGCCCGCGCCTCCAAGGTAGGCAGACCTGCGACAGACCGGCGGATCAGGCCCAGGAGCCTGCCGGCGTGGTACACACACCACCCTAATTGGAGTAGGGGCAGAGCAGAGTCGCCGCCCATGCCAGGAACAGGCCCAGCGACCTGCAGGTGGGGTAGTCACGACACCCCAATTGGAGTAGGGGCAGAGCAGAGCCGCCACCCGTGCCCGAAACGTGGGCAGATCTGCGACCGACCAGCGGGACAGGCCCAGTGGCCTGCCGGTACGACAGACACGTCACCCCATTTGGAGTAGGGGCAGAGTAGAGCCGCCGCCCGCGCCTGCAGGGTAGGCAAACCTGCAACCGACCAGTGGATCAGGCCCGGTGGCCTGCCGGCATGGTACACTCGTCACCCCAATTGGAGTAGGGGCAGAACAGAGCCGCCGCCAGCGCCCAGAACAGGCCCAGTGACCTGCCGGCGTGGTAGCCACGACACCCCAATTGGAATAGGGAGAGAGCAGAGCTGCCGCCCGCGCCTGCAGGAAAGATATGCAAGCAGTATGAAGAGACATGGAAAGAAAGGACCACAAGCAATGCAGGTCAACGCAACTTTAGAAGTAACAGCTGCAGCAGATGGAATGTCAGATAAAGAATTCAGGATATACATGCTTCAGATGATCTGGAGTATCAAGGAAGACATTAGACAGCAAAATCAGACAATGAAAGATCACTTCGACAATGAATTATACAAACAAATCCAGGAAGCAAAGGATCAACTATACAGGGAGATAGAGGTTATAAAAAACAAACAAACAGAAATCCTAGAAATGCAGGAAGCAATAAACCAACTTAAAAACTCAATGGAGAATACTACCAGCAGAGTAGAACACTTAGAAGATAGAACATCAGACAATGAAGACAAAGTATTTCAACTGGAAAAGAACATAGACAGCTCAGCAAGACTGTTAAGAAACCATGAGCAGAACATTCAAGAAATATGGGATAACATTAAGAGACCAAACTTAAGAGTCATTGGGATACAGGAAGGTACAGAGCTCCAAACCAAAGGAATGAGCAATCTATTCAATGAAATAATACGAGAAAACTTCCCAGACTTGAAGAATGAGACAGAATCCCAAATCCTAGAAGCCTACAGGACACCGAATTTGCAAAATCATAAGAGATCCACACCTAGACACATTATAATGAAGATGCCCAACATACAGAATAAGGAGAGAATTTTAAAAGCTACAAGAGAAAGGAAGCAGATTACATTTAGGGGTAAGCCAATCAGGAAAACAGCTGATCTTTCAACACAGACTCTGAAAGCTAGAAGATCCTGGAATAACATATTTCAAACACTGAAAGAAAATGGGTTCCAACCAAGAATTGTGTATCCAGCGAAATTAAGCTTCAGGATGGAAGATGAAATTAAAACCTTCCACGATAAACAAAAGTTAAAAGAATTTGCAGCTAGAAAACCATCTCTTCAAAACATCCTCAGCAAAATATTACAGGAAGAGGAAATGGAAAATAACAATGAAAACCAACAGTGGGAGGTAGGACAGTAAAGGGGGGGGGGAAATAATCAAAGAGGAAAACAAACCATGTGTAGTAACAGAAATAAACAAATATGGCTGGAAGAACAACCCATATCTCAATAATAACCCTAAATGTTAATGGCTTAAACTCACCAATTAAGAGACACAGGCTAGTAGAATGGATCACAAAACAAGACCCAACAATATGCTGCCTACAGGAGATGCATTTGATAGGAAAAGACATACATTGGCTGAAGGTGAAAGGTTGGGAAAAATCATATCACTCATATGGACTTCGGAAACAAGCAGGAGTATCCATACTCATATCAAATAAAATAGATTTCAAGCCAAAGTTAATCAAAAGGGATAAAGAGGGACACTACATACTGCTTAAGGGAACCATACACCAACAAGACATAACAATCATAAATATTTATGCCCCAAACAATGGTGCAGCTATGTTCGTCAAACAAACTCTTCTCAAGTTCAAGAGTCTAATAGACCACCATACCATAATCATGGGAGACTTCAACACACCTCTCTCGCCACTGGACAGATCTTCCAAACAAAAGTTGAATAAGGAAACTATAGAACTCAATAACACAATTAATAACCTAGACTTAATTGACATATATAGAGTATACCACCCAACATCAAGCAGTTATACTTTTTTGTCAGCAGCAGATGGATCCTTCTTAAAAATAGATCATATATTATGTCACAGGGCAACTCTTAGACAATATAAAGGAGTAGAGATAATACCATTCATCTTATCTGGTCATAATGGAATGATACTGAAAACCAACGATAAAAGAAGGAAGGAAAAAGCATACATCACGTGGAGAATGAACAATAGGTTACTGAATGATCAATGGGTTATAGAAGACATCAAGGAGGAAATTAAAAAATTCTTAGAGATAAATGAAAACACAGACACAACATATCGGAATCTATGGGACACATTGAAAGCAGTTCTAAGAGGAAAATTCATTGCTTGGAGTTCATTCCTTAAAAAAAGAAAAAACCAACAAATAAATGATCTCATACTTCATCTCAAAATCCTTGAAAAAGAAGAGCAAAACAACAGCAAAAGAAGTAGAAGGCAAGAAATAATTAAAATCAGAGCTGAAATTAATGAAATCGAAACAAAAGAAACAATTGAAAAAATTGACAAAACTAAAAGTTGGTTCTTTGAAAAAAATAAACAAAATCGACAGACCCTTAGCCATGCTAGCGAAGAGAAGAAGAGAGAGAACTCAAATTACTAGCATACGGGATGAAAAAGGCAATATCACAACAGACACTTCAGAAATACAGAAGATAATCAAAAACTATTTTGAATCCTTATACTCCAATAAATTAGAAGATAGTGAAGGCATAGATAAATTTCTTAAGTCATATGATCTGCCCAGATTGAGTCAGGAGGATATAGACAACCTAAACAGACCAATATCAATTGAGGAAATAGAAGAAACCATAAAAAGACTACCAACTAAGAAAAGCCCAGGACCAGATGGTTATACAGCAGAATTTTACAAAACCTTCAAAGAAGAACTAATACCAATACTTTTCAAGCTACTTCAGGAAATAGAAAAAGAGGGAGAACTTCCAAATTCATTCTATGAGGCCAACATCACCCTGATACCTAAACCAGACAAAGACACTTCAAAGAAAGAAAACTACAGACCAATATCTCTGATGAACCTAGATGCAAAAATCCTCAATAAAATTCTGGCGAATCCGATACAAAAACATATCAAAAAAATTGTGCACCATGATCAAGTAGGATTCATCCCTGGGATGCAAGGCTGGTTCAATATATGGAAATCAATAAATGTTATTCACCACATCAATAGACTTAAAAATAAGAACCATATGATCATCTCGATAGATGCGGAAAAAGCATTCAACAAAGTACAGCATCCCTTTATGTTCAAAACTCTAGAAAAACTAGGGATAACAGGAACATACCTCAATATTGTAAAAGCAATCTATGCTAAGCCTCAGGCTAGCATCATTCTGAATGGAGAAAAACTGAAGGCATTCCCTCTAAAATCCGGAACAAGACAGGGATGCCCTCTCTCTCCACTTCTGTTCAACATAGTTCTCGAAACACTGGCCAGAGCAATTAGACAGATGAAAGAAATTAAAGGCATAAAAATAGGAAAAGAAGAACTTAAATTATCACTATTTGCAGATGATATGATTCTATACCTAGCAGACCCAAAAGGGTCTACAAAGAAACTATTAGAGCTAATAAATGAATTCAGCAAAGTGGCAGGATATAAAATCAACACGTATAAATCAAAGGCATTCCTGTATATCAGCGACAAATCCTCTGAAATGGAAATGAGGACAACCACTCCATTCACAATATCTTCAAAAAAAATAAAATTCTTGGGAATCAACCTAACAAAAGAGGTAAAAGACTTATACAATGAAAACTACAGAACCCTAAAGAGAGAAATAGAAGAAGATCTTAGAAGATGGAAAAATATACCCTGTTCATGGATAGGCAGAACTAACATCATCAAAATGGCGATATTACCAAAAGTTCTCTATAGGTTTAATGCAATGCCAATCAAAATCCCAACGGCATTTCTTGTAGAAATAGAGAAAGCAATCATGAAATTCATATGGAAAAATAAAAGACCCAGAATAGCAAAAAGAATGCTAAGCAGGAAGTGTGAATCAGGAGGTATAGCGATACCAGACTTCAAACTATACTACAGAGCAATAGTAACAAAAACAGCATGGTACTGGTACCAAAACAGGCAGGTGGACCAATGGTACAGAATAGAGGACACAGAAACCAATCCACAAAACTACAACTATCTTATATTTGATAAAGGGGCTAAAAGCATGCAATGGAGGAAGGATAGCATCTTCAACAAATGGTGCTGGGAAAACTGGAAATCCATATGCAACAAAATGAAACTGAATCCCTTTCTCTCACCATGCACAAAAGTTAATTCAAAATGGATCAAGGAGCTTGATATCAAATCAGAAACACGCCGTCTGATAGAAGAAAAAGTTGGCTACGATCTACATTTGGTGGGGTCGGGCTCCAAATTCCTCAATAGGACACCCATAGCACAAAAGTTAATAACTAGAATCAACAAATGGGACTTACTCAAACTAAAAAGTTTTTTCTCAGCAAAAGAAACAATAAGAGAGGTAAATAGGGAGCCTACACCCTGGGAACAAATCTTTACTCCTCACACTTCAGATAGAGCCCTAATATCCAGAGTATACAAAGAACTCAAAAAATTAGACAATAAGATAACAAACAACCCAATCAACAAATGGGCCAAGGACCTGAACAGACACTTCTCAGAGGAGGACATACAGTCAATCAACAAGTACATGAAAAAATGCTCACCATCTCTAGCTGTCAGAGAAATGCAAATCAAAACCACCCTAAGATACCATCTCACTCCAGTAAGATTGGCAGCCATTATGAAGTCAAACAACAACAAGTGCTGGCGAGGATGTGGGGAAAAGGGTACACTTGTACATTGCTGGTGGGACTGCAAATTGGTGCAGCCAATTTGGAAAGCAGTATGGAGATTTCTTGGAAAGCTGGGAATGGAGCCACCATTTGACCCAGCTATTCCCCTTCTTGGTCTATTCCCTAAAGACCTAAAAAGAGCATGCTACAGGGACACTGCTACATCGATGTTCATAGCAGCACAATTCACAATAGCAAGACTGTGGAACCAACCTAGATGCCCTTCAATAGACGAATGGATAAAAAAAATGTGGCATTTATACACAATGGAGTATTACTCTGCATTAAAAAATGACAAAATCATAGAATTTACAGGGAAATGGATGGCATTAGAGCAGATTATGCTAAGTGAAGCTAGCCAATCCCTAAAAAACAAATGCCAAATGTCTTCTTTGATATAAGGAGAGTAACTAAGATCAGAGTAGGGACGAAGAGCAGGAGAAGAAGATTAACATTTAACAGGGATGAGAGGTGGGAGGGAAAGGGAGAGAGAAGGGAAATTGCATGGAAATGGAAGGAGACCCTCAGGGTTATACAGTGGAGGGGGTAGAGAGAGAGGAGGGGAGGGGAGGGGAGAGGTGGGGAGGGGGGAGGGTGGAGGATGGGAAAGGCAGCGGAGCACAACAGACACTAGTATGGCAATATGTAAATCAATGGATGTGTAACTGATGTGATTCTGCAATCTGTGTATGGGGTGAAGGTGGGAGTTCATAACCCACTTGAATCAAAGTGTGGAATATGATATATCAAGAAATTTGTAATGTTTTGAACAACCTACAATAAAAATTTAAAAAAAAAAAATCTGTGTGTAGGTTTTTGGGTAGACATATGTTTTCAATTTATGCCGATAATTCCATGAAATGCAATTGCTGGATCATGGGGTAAAAATATACTTAGAAATGGCCAAACTGTCTTGCAAAGTGGCCCTATTATTTTGCATCCCACCAATAACAAATGAGAGTTCCTATTGCTCCACATCCTTGTCAGCATTTGTTGGTGTCAGTATTTTGGATTTAGGCCATTCTCATAGGTGTGTAGTGATATCTCATTGTTGTTTTATCTTGTAATTCCCTTTGCATATGCTGTTGAACATCTTTTCATATGCTTAGCACCATCTGTATGTCTTTGGTGATAAATGTGTTAAGTCTTTTATTCTTTTTTAATTAAGTTGTTCATTTTCTTATTGAGTTTTAAGAAGGTTTTTTTGGTATATTTTGGATAATAGTTATTTATCAGTTGTGTCTTCACAAATATTATCTTTAAGTCTATGACTAGTCCTTTCATTTCCTTGACTTTGTCTTTTACAAAACAGAAGTTTTAATTTTAATGAAGTTCAGTTTATCAGTTTTCTCTTTCATGGACAATGCTTTGGGTGCTATATCTAAAACTTTAAGTCATTACTATATCCAAGGTCATGTAAAATTTTCTCTCTGTGTGTTTTATAGTTGTGTGTTTTATATTTAGGTCTATTATCCATTTTGAGTGAATTTTTGTGAAGGATATAATGTCTGTCTAGATTTACTGTTTTTAAAGAAAATATATATGGATGTCCAATGGTTCCAGCACCTGTCTTCTCCATTGTATGCCCTTGCTCCTTTATCAAAGATCAATTGACTATTTATGTAAGACTTTGTCTGTACTGTTACGTTCCATTGACCTAGTTGTCTGTTCTTTGGCCAGTACCACAACTGTCTTGGTGACTGTGTCTTTACAGGAAGTCTTAAAGTCAGGTAGTATTAGTCCTGTAATACTGGACTAAAGGTCTTTTTTTTCTTACCACATAAATTTTACAGTAAGTTTGTTGATATACAAAATAACTTGCTGAGATTTTGATTACATTGAATTTTAGTTCATGTGTTATAATCAATCTATAATGAAATAGTGTTAAAAGTTGGATCTTTGAAAGATGATTAGGACAGAGGGTTTAATGTCATCATGATATTGGGTTTGTTATCATGGGAGTGGGTTCCTGATAGGACGTTTGGACTCCTTCTCTTGTGCCATAAGTGCATATTTATTTGCCATATGTTGCCTTCTGTCATGTTATGACACAACAAGAAGAACCTCACTAGAGGCAACCCCTTGATCTTGTACTTCCTAAACTCTAGAAACATGAGTCAAATAAATTTCTATTGTTTTATAATGTACACATTTTGTGGTATTCTGTGATAGCAGTAGAAAACGAACTAATACACCAAGTATTTCTTTTGTGTGTGTGATAATGTAGATAATATGTTTTACATTTCAAATTTTAAATTCTCCTTGTTCATTGCTTCTGCAAGAAAACAATTGACTTTTGTATATTAACCTTGTATCCTACAACCTTGCTGTAATTACTTATTAGCTCCATGAATATTTTTGTTGATTCTTTCATATTTTCTACATATATAATCCTGTCATCTGTGGACAGTTTTATTTCTTCCTTTGGGAGATACACACACATACACACACACACACACACACACACCTTTTATACACATAAATATATAACATACACACATACACACACAGCTTTTATATATTCCTTTTGTTTTCTTGTCTTATTTCATTAGCTAATACTTTCAGTATGATATTGAAGAAGGATGATGAGAGATGAAATCATTGCCTTGTTTCTGATCTTAGTTTGAAAGTTTCTAGGTTTTTATCACTAAACATGTTGTTAGCTGTAGGATTTTTACAGATATTCTTTGTCCAGTTGAGGAAGTTCCCTTTTATTTCTGGTTTGCAGAGTTGATTGATATTTAGTTTTGTCAAATGCTTTTTCTGCATTTAATGATTTGATCATGCGGGTTTTTTTCTTTAGCCTACTGATATGATCAATTACATGTATTGATTTTCAAAAATTGAACCAGGCTTGCATATCTAGGATAAATTCCACGTGGTTTGGTATATAATTTTTTTTATACATTTGTGGATTCAGCCTGATGATATTTGTTGAAGATTTTCTCATTTCTGTTTATTGTTCATCTACGTATTGTTCTGTGGTTTTCTTTTCTTGCAATGTCTTTTTTTTTTTTCTTTTGGTATTAAGGTAATGCTGACCTCATAAAATGCTTTTCCTCTGCTTATTCCCTTTACTTGTATCGTTTGAAAGAGATTGTAAAGAATTGGTATACTTTCTTTATAAAATATCAGGTAGACTTCACTAGTGTGTCCAACTAGCTGTGCTAATTTTTGTTTTGAATGTTATTAATTATTGATTCAACTTTTAAAACAGATATGTGCCTATTCAGATTGTCTATTTCTTTTTGTGTCTTTCAGGGAATTGGTCCATGTCATCTAGGTTACCAAATTTATAAGTATTAAGTTGTTCATAATTTTCCTTTAGTATTCTTTTGATAATTGTGGGATCTGTGGTGATATCCCCACTTTCTTTTCTTATATTAATAACTTGTGTCTTTTCCTTTTTCCTAGTCTTTTTGGAGAATTATCTATTTTATTTCAAAAAAGTTGCTTTTGGTTTTGTTGATTTTCTTAATTTATTTCCTTCAGTTTCATTGACTTCTGCTCTAAATTTTATTTATTTTCTTCTGCTTACTTTGAAATAATTTATTTCTTATTATTCTAGTTTCCTATGGTGGTGGTGTAGATGATTGATTTTAGGTCTTTCTGTTTTTTTTTCTATTGATGATTTTAATGCTATGAATTTTCCTCTAAGTATTACTTTTGCTGCATTCCATAAATTTTTCAAAATTCTATTTTTGTCTTAATTTTAAAATTATTTAAAATTCAGTTTTCCATTTGTTTTCTAGAATGCAGAAGCAAAATTTTCTTTTGTTTACTGATCTTGAGTATCTGAAATTTTGTTTTGTTCGTGGTTTTGTTCTAGTGCATGTTTTTTATTTCTTAGCTTTCTGTATGCAAACAATCATCTATTTCTTCAAAGAAACCATTTATTTATTCTCTTTTAGTCTTTATACATTTTATTTCTTTTTCTTTCCTTTTGTACAGCTTGGAACTCTTTATAAGAGCTCTGACAGTGGCTTTTTATATTTGATGAGGGTGATGGTAACATCCATCAGGGGAACATCCATCAAATGAAAATTCAGTGGGTTTCAGAAAAATAGTAATTGAGGAACTTCAGAGTAGGGATTGAGTTTTTGGTTATTTTGAGGACTCTAACAAAAGTTACTTGAACCTTAAGGAGTTTCTAAAATTGGGGATAAGTCTATACTTAGATCAATATAGTTTCTGAAAAGGTGTCTGTCTTGGAAAACTGTCACCTTGGGCATTTTTCTTTGGGGAATATGAGTACTATTGTATTAATTGTAGCACACTGCTTGTAAGGGATTTCAAGTCCAGCACCTCTTGCCCTTGCCCTTCCCCACATAGTGCATATAAGCCCTCTGCCACTTGCATTGAGTATACCCTGATTGCAGGTGCTACCATTGGAGTTGGAGATGGCTGAACAGTTGGAGGAAGTTCATGTTGACTCAGGCTCACTTGGAAGAAAATATTGGACACCTGATATATATGTATGTGTATGTATGTATATGTGTGTGTGTGTGTGTGTGTGTGTGTGTGTGTGTATATATATATATATATATATATTTAAGTTAAAACATGCTGTCCATCATAATACATTGTTGATAGGGCAAAGGAGAATCATCGGAACAAAGATTTCGAAAATTCAATTCCACTTCTTTAAGTCAGAAATCCAGATTACACTTAACTTTTTTATTTTGGCTTAAATGAATGGAAAGAAAGATGTGACTTGAGACACAAATTGGCTATTTTATTTGTTAAACAGCAAGGCCATACTGAGTATTTGCTTTGTTTACAGCACAATGCAAGGCGCTATGGGAAAGAAAGCTGTGTTAGCTCTACTTTACATACTGATTACAGAAATAGCTGCTTAGTACATTTTGAAATTTCATGATGTTAACAAAATATTGCCAGTTACAATGTGGAAGTCCTTGGGAAATGTGATAAATACACATTTAGGTACATACACCTTAAATGCCAAGGAGAAAACTGTGGTATTGTCTCTAGAATGCTCACCCACAATTTGACTGCTTCCAAGGTTAGGAGGCTAGAAATACTTTTTCTTCAAGTTGTTCTCTTACTTAATTGAAGTTTATGATCATTTGCAATAGAAGTTGTATTAAAAAAGATTTAAAAATCAAGAATAAATGAGCAACATCGGTTTACTCATCACTTGTCAAGGGTCACTGATATAACAGAAACAGAACTAGAACTTAGAAACACATTAATAAGAAATACACAGCCCTGTATTTAGGAAGTATTAATGCTGGTAACAAAGGATGCTGTTTCAAATAATCATGATGAGATAAGGCATAGCAGACATTTAAGAAGTATTCAAAATGATATTGAGGTTCTGAGAGGCCTACTGTCAGATATATTTATAAATATGTATCTATCATGTATATCTCATCAATCTTTTGGAATTTAATATATATGTGGTAACTGTAAAGTCATTTTCAGATCCCATGATTTTCTGTACTTTTTATTACCTTTTTGTCTATTTAGCTGCACATTTTTGTTTTCAAATAAATGAGATTTAATTTGGTAAGTAAAAAATTTTGTTGATTATCTACTACATGTGAGGCATAGTTGGGCCTTAGGCATATAGAGATGTACGATAAAATTTCCATCATCAAGGAAATTAAAATCTAGTTAGAACAATGAACAGGCAGCAATGAGATTGTGTTAGCAAGTCGTATATTCTGGATGCACAAAGAAGGGGCTGTCCAATCTGGGTTGAAGGAAGAGAAGACCAGATAGGGCTGCCAGAGGAAGCACTGTCTGGAAGAGTGAGCAGGATTTGGTCAGATGAAGGGGCTGGCTGCCTGTGGTATGAAGAGTTACAAGTAGGAGTCATTATCGGCTGTATTTCTCATGGGCTGGTGTGAAACAGACAAAGAAATGATGGCTGTAGTCAGAGGGGAATGCTTGGTTTCTGTCTTCTAGGCAATAGGGAAAGAAATCACACAAGGAGATCATATTTCAGAAAGTTCACCTTCTAAATATGATTCCATATGAGTGGAAATGTTCAACTTTGCACTTGAGCAAAGTTGAGTTTGCCAGGGCAAACTAACATACCCAGGCACACAGACTCAGACATGCGTGAGGAACCGCAGTGCTTATTTCTAATAAGATGATAACTTATATAATTATTAATACTATAACCAACTTTTGTATTAATAATATAACCAATTTTAAACATTGTGTTGTATAATATGATATTTTATTTGTCTTTTCTCTCTCTCATTTTCCCCAAATACTTAATAAATTTTGGGGGATAAAGGATACTCTGGTTAGGCATGGACAATTCTGTGTATATTGTGATACATGTTTTCTAGACCATTTTAGGTGAAAAAAAATGCAAAATCTTGTGTTATTGGAGATACAGGATTTTTTTTTCCTGACCATTTGCAATAGAAGTTGTATTAAAAGAGTTTAAAAATCAAGAGTTTTTTTTTTTTTTTTTTTTGTGTGTGTGTGTGTGTGTGTATAGACACAAATATATCCATTTGAGTGGCATGCTGCACTGGTCATTTTTAGTTGGTGCACTGACTCATGTAAGAATATTATTTCCTTTGCTTGCCTCTTTTTCCACTTATGACCTAAGTATGCTTTGTTTTGCCAACCAAATGTGACGATTTTCTACCTTGTCATTTTGGATCTTGGCTCAGGAAGAGTTGGCAATCAGAAGAGGAATTCAAGAAGGATTTTTGCTGCATCAGAGCTTTGGGAATTTATTCGGTGAGTTCTCATGTGCTTGATGTTGTTCTGAGCCACAGGCAGATTGTTCACAGAACAGTGACACAGGCCAGACATTGATGAGTCTGAACCTGCTATTGGAAAGGCTCAGAATCACAGTGCTTCTGTCTGCATTGATGTCTCCTGGGTTATACTTTATTCTTTCTTTTGTATTTATTTCTCTTTTGACTCATGATGCTCTCAATCCTATAATATTATGATGGTCTTACATGAGGGAGGAAAAATTTGGTTCTTTTTACTGAACTTCTTTCCCCATAATTATTATATTTTGCTTACTTTTACTCTAGAGCACTCTGGTCTCCATCTCATATAGCTATACAGAGAATTTTTTTTTTCAAGAACATTTTAAAACACGTTGAGTTTTGAAATAAGCACTGTTGATGATGGTTGGAAAAAGAGGAAGGTTTTGCATGTGGAAAATCTAACTAGAGCTGTGACAAAATTCTGATCTGATGAAAAGAAAAGGAAACAAAATTATTAAAAGACAAAATGAGTCCCAAACAGCAGCCTGATAATTAGCAAACTTGAAGCATTGCCTCTTGCAAGTTTCTAAATTATGAATAAGTTTCACCATCTTATCTTTCATTGCTTCATTTATAGGTAATGTGACAGACAGAAAGCATGAAGCAGGAAGGGCTAAATACCTCACAAGAGAATGCTATTTCCAGCCAAGTCTTTTGAGGCCCAGGGATTTCAGAGAGTTTGGATCAGATGCAAATGTATAATTCAGAATGAGTTCTCTTCTAACAACAACATCCAAATGATGAAAATCAGTTGTTGCTTCAAATAGTGGATGAAGGAGGGGGAGAAGAATGAGAGTTTCTAGAAAACAAATAAGCCCATAAGTATCTTTTTACTTATACATTGCTAGAAAATTGCAGAGAAGAATGAATTAAGGAACTTTGTGATGTATTAAACATCTTCAGGGGCTGCTGAATATTTGTGCCTTTACCTTCTTAAAATGGTGTCTTTTAATAACAAAACATTGATTATATAAATTAATTTTTATGTATCATGGCCAAAGAGGTGATTCCCCTACAAGGTATAAAGAAAGTGGTTTTGCTATTACTTAGCAAACTGTACTTGGTATTGATATACACATTCCCTCTCCTGCAAATTCTGCCTGAGATTATAATTGATTAATCAATAAGACATTTAATAAAATGTTCTCATCATATGCATATATGCTGTTTGTTTTGCCTTCCTTACTTTGATGAACCTAGAGGCAGTGATTGGATGTTTGAAGTTGTTGACTTAATTACTTAGCTTTACTACATGGGGCTATTGAAGTCAAAAAAGGAAAGTATATTTTAAGTTGAACTTGAATCTTTATCCTTGGTTTTTGCAGAAATGGCGTCCTGGGTACTTGTTAAAAATATAGAAGCTCAATTTCCAGGTCTGTCTCCCTAAATCAGAAATCCTGAGAGTGGCTTCAGCTTTTGCATGCTCCCTTGGTGCCACAGGTGAATCGTCTGCTCCGGTTCCTCCCATGCAGTTGGAATGGCTAAGGACTCCCCAGTGGCATCTCACTTAATTGATTATATTCTCTTGGCAGGTATTTCCTTTGGCTCTTTTTGCAACCACCTAGTCAAGGCTTCCGACGTTTTGCTTTTTCAACCTGGATCTTGCCTTTGCCACCCTAAGTCTCTGATTCTTAAACAGCTAGGGAACAGAAACAAAAGACAGGACACAACATCATAGACTCGCCTGCGGCAGGGAAAAGAGGAGGAAGAGCTTTCTCAAATGCATTACTGGAGTCTGTCTTTTATAAAACCTACCGTGTTTCCTGAGTCATGAGCGCAGCATTCAGATGAGTGGTGAGGATTAGATGGTGACTGCACACAAGGCTCCACGGCTTTTCTCTTCACTTTCTCTAGCAGTAATGTAACGAATGATATGTTCACATTTAAAGACATGAACCCAGGGAGGAAATTTTCACTCGGAACAGTTGCCAGACAAGAAGCCACTTGAGCCAGAACATTTTATAGTCCTCCTTGGCTTGCTGACCGCTCTTGAGATGGAGCCAGTATTTTACTCTATTTTGACTTTGAGTTATAATGATCTTTTCTCCACCAATGAGCATAACATTGTATGCTAATTCTTTATAGTTGCCAGCAAATATCTTTGACATTTGTAATGCTAATGAATTATTGGGTTAGGTATTTCATGATTAAAAAAGAGTATGAATTAAATATGCATCTTGCCCATAAGGTGCTTTTAGGCTGATAAGAGAAATAAATCATATATTAGTAACTAACATGGAGTGGAGAAGGTCATTCCTGGCAGTGAGGGAAGTAGAAGCTGATTGCTATGGAGAGTTTGTTTGAGGAACAAAGTACTCCTAGCAGGGAGCAAGGGATCATAGGATGTCTTGCAAAGGAAGTTCTTTGCAGATCTGACCTTGAAATACCTCTGGGATGGGAACCTCTAAAGTTGTGGTTTTGGCAGAGAGACCAAAATGGCAAAGCAGAGTAGTGGTAAGCATAGAGGACTCTACTGGGAGACAGCAAATAGTTCAGATGGCTACTGGGGAGTGGGGTTCAAATTAAGGATAACCTTGATTGTCAGGGCTTTGGACTTGCCCTTTGGTTAATTGGAGAGGCATCAAAACCATTTAAATTGGGAACAACATTTTTCAGTAAGATTGTTCTGGTAGCCGGAAGTAAAACTGAGTGAAAGAAGAGTCTGGAAAACGGAGAGACTTCACAGAGGAAAAGATTGTCCAACTCTTGTCTAGCTTTAAAATTACACTCACCTGGTATGTCTCTTAAAATTTTTTAAAAAATTCATGAAACAGGGAATTAAGCGTATAGTGGAAATTTCCATTAATAACGGAGTCTGACAAGGAAACATTAACGATAGATTATTTGAATATAAGAACTATATCCAGATGATATTTCTGTAGCTACTACTTCATTTTTCTATGCTAGATTTAATACTTTAAAGTGTTTTTATACTTAGTATGGTTTTATATCGTTATTTTATTTCAACACCACAGAGTTAAGGCAATAACACTCTATAAGTCATTTGACCCTAGAGAAGGTACACAGGAAGTGAATGTCTTTCTTGGAAGAATCACTCAGATTTTTTCAGTACTAGGGATTGAACCCAGGGCCTTGCACATCATGCACATGCTAGGTGAATCATCTGCTGCTGAGTCACACCTCCATCCATTACTCAGATTTTCCAGCTCTTAACCTTTCTCTCTCCCCATGGTCTTCCTTCTGTCTGTCCTATTCAGTGACATGCTGCCTTTCAATGGAAGCAGTCATTGGTTCATATGTAAATCCTTTCTTTATTCCCTCAAGGAAGAGGTTTTTCTTTGATTATACAACCTCAAGTTCTGTGGTTTATTTCAGGAAATCAGACTCTTCAACCATCTTAAAAGGGTAAAAGAAAATCTCAGAAGGAATGAAGGCATAGTTATTCTTGGGAATAGAAGTGCATATAAAATTCCCACTAAATTATTGTCTGAAAAAATGACATTGTCCTTCTGCTCCTGTGTCTTCCTACTCTGTAAGTTATATAGGTTTAAACAGGCCTCAAACAACATTTAATGCTGGTAGATTTAAATGCTGATGAGATGGTATTTGGAGTGATCTTTTTTTTCCCTCGCTGCGCCTAATGGATTACTAAATTTAAGTGCTCAGGGCACAGAGTTGCCCTCCTTTGTGAGTGCCTGGCTCTTATTGACGTCAGCGGGAGCCCTGTGTCTCTGCAGGGCAGAATTTGGCACTTCCATGTAGAATATTTTTAAACTATAAAATTGAATTACAAAGGTATTGCATCTGCTTTTTATATAGTTATTGTTTGGTTTATTAAAGAATGTTTCATAAATCTAGCCAATTCTGCTGGACCTACATATTTAGCTAAGCAAAGTATTTTTAGAAATTACATAAAAAGGAGAGTGAACTTTTCTTTTAATTTAAAATCAGGGCTGTTTAGGACTGGGTTTATAAAAATGAGAATGATAAATAGTTGAAAGTAAGCTTATTATTAAACCATGCTTTTATTTTTAGCAGGCTTGATGGGGAGTAGAATTTAAGTTTGCATTTCCATTGTGAATGCAAAAATGAAAATGGTAAACAAAACACTAAATGGAACTTGCTACCAACTGAAATATATCTGTACCCCTTTTGTTTTTCTGATTGAATTTCATGGAGCTTATGTATTACAGCAGCGTTAGGATAAAGAGAACTGGGGCTTGCTCTTCTCACCTCTGGGTTCCACAGTACCCCAATGTTTTCATTTTAGACAATTTCTCTTACAATTCTTCTCACCTACTTTTCTTGAGTCCAGTGCAGGTGGTTGGGAGTGAGGGCTGCAGTGGGTGGACAGTAAACCCTCCTTCCTGGGTAGAGGTTCCCAAATCAATAGAACAATGTTTACTCTGTCCATAAGTTGATCCTGATCTTCTCTCTGAAACTTGTTTTCTGAATGGAACAATAATGATTTTTTTTTTTTTATTTTATACGTAATCGCTGTGTGTGTGTTATTTTGATAGTGCAAGACCATAGATGGTGTGACAGGATTTTCATACCCACAGGTCTGCAACACTTTTGCAACCTCTGCCACTGAACTTTATTGTCACTGATAATATACATCTCAAACTTCTTTGATGTTATTGTAATGCTGCAACAATAATCCAACACATTAAAAGTTTCTTTTCTTGAGCTATTACTTTGAAATATACAGAAAAGAACTCTCATTTAAAAATCTTAGGGTTTTTGTTAGCTATGTAATTTTGGTTCTGTTGGCAGATTTGCTCTCTGAAGTAGAATAATGGTTATAATTTTTGGTGTAAAGAGTATGTACTTTCAGTAAGATCTAGCAAATATCAACTTGACAATCACCTATGAATTCTAGTGCAAAAACCAGGGGAAAATTGGTGCCATTAGCAAAAATACTAACATAGGCCAATTTGGAGTCCCCAATGATAAGCACTCTCTCAGGGAAGATGTGGGAATTCCCCATGACTTTGTACTTTATGGTTTCAAGTCTGATTCTTTGGAAGGGACATCAGCAAGAAGACACCAGGGAGAGAGCCAGACAGTTCTGTGATCCTGGTATGTTTGAATGTTGCTAGACATGAAAATAAACAATGAGAACCTCCAACTCCAAGTGGAAATATTTCTCCTCTTACTGAGAAATTATGGAACCCAACAGGACACAGTAGGAGATATTTTAATTCAGCAAGACCGGGAGCACTTGGAATGTTTGGGTTTATATATCATTTTGTTCTATTTCTTCCTTTTATAGATGAAGAAATGGGAGAAGTTAAGTGATAACCACACAGTTAGATAGTGACAGATTTAGGACTGAAGCCAGGTTCCCTGGTTCATTAGACAAATTTCTTCTGTTTGGGGGCTGAACATTTTTTGGAAATGAGTTTTATTCCCTTTCCCCTGTCTTTCTCTACATTTCCCATACTCAAAATTCTGGCATCTATGGCTGGTGATGAGGGGATTGGTAGTGGTATCATTAGTGTTGAAATAATCTTTCCATGTGATGAGCAGAGAGAAATTCATCCTTGCTTTTCTTTCTTTCCTCCCATTTCACCACTGTACCTATTTCTCTGACAAACAACGTCTTGTTTGCCACTTGAGCCAGTCCTTCTTGAGCAATATTCGGACTCCAGATTTTGCCCTGTGTTCTGTTACTTCAAAGCTGTTTTAGGTGACTCTGGAAAACAATTGCATCTTAGCAAAATGCTTCGATTAATTTACACAAAAGTTTGGAGTAGAGGAGAAATTTCCAGCCTTCTGTCAGGCTGGTGGAAAGGAATCTGTGGCACAGTAATCTTGGGTGTGGCATAAGTCACGAAGATTGTTATGTTCACTTGTAAGCCAAGTGCTGGCCCTCGTTTCCTGAGCTTTGATTAGATAGAAAGGGACATCTCTGCTCAAGATTGTTTTAGAGTTTTAACGTTATAAAAGTTATGGAGGACCCATGTGCTCTTAGCCATTACAATCGCTGAAGAGCTTAATTTCAAATAAAGCAAAAAAAAAATGTGAATTTTATGGAGATAAGATCAATTTACAGATTCATTTTCCTTTCCTTTTTGAGGCATAACTTACACAGAACAAACTGCACAAAATGTGGGTGGATAGATTGACACATTTTCATGCATATACCTTGATGGACCCCATGGAATATTCTAGCACTCCAGTAGGCTTGCTCATGGAAATATTTGTGATCATTTTCTCATAGTCTTATGTAATGCCACTACATGTTTATCTGGCCATTGGTGTTGAATATTTTGGTAGCCATGTTTTTCCTTTTCTACATCAACCTCTAAATTTAAAAATGTAGACTGTTTATCAATAATCATTTGGATGGGAGATGTCATCTAAGCAGTGGATGAAACATTTAGGTTTGAACTTTTATAACCCATTAAACTTGGTGAGTAGTAAGAATTGGGCCTAATTCCCCTTTAAGTACTATTTTACTTGTTGGATAGGATTTTACTTTATTTACAAATTTCCTTAAAGGAATTACTTAAATACATAGCAGGTGTAGGTACAATAGCAGTATTCTGATTTCATATTTTTCCTGTCTCTAAGGAATGAAAATAAAACTCTGTATCAAATCTGTTTTTTTTTTTTAATGTAAGAGGTATGAGTAGAGAGAATTTAGTTGTGGACTATTTCAAAACTTATTTAAGATCACAAAGAAAGGTCAGCTTAAGCCATATGAGCATTTGGCTCTTTTGAGGAATAAAAATGTTGACAACATTAAAAACTGGAAGCTCATTGTTCCAGACTTTACGTTTGAGTTTTCCAAGCCTTTTTTTTTTTTTTTGGACAATTTCCCCCTGACTTGTAAAATATCTTCCATGCCATTTAGCAACTAGACAAACTAAACTCAGGTTTGGAGTTGACTTCATTTAAGACCTGTGCAAGAGACTTTAGCACCTCATTATTCTGCTCTAAAAAAATGATTCATCTCTTCTTGGAATTTAGAAAATATGGCTTCTGCCTCAATAGTTACTCAATAATAAAGAAGAACATAAAAAATAGCTTTTTAAAATTGTCATTGGACATTTCTTCTCTTTGAAGTATTGCAAAATAGCACATCAAGGTATAAACATTTGTCCGGATTTAAAACATTGTTTTGTTTGCTTTTTTGGAGATGATCTTTGCTTTTGTCTTCTTTGCTTAAACTTTTCCCACAAAAAGGGGAACACTATCTAATCTCATATTATATTCATTACCATTTGGTATTTGAAGTAAATGAATGAATTGTGCAAGTAATGAAATGTTTTTGCTTCCCAGAATTTAGATTATAAAATTGAATTGCATTTCTTAAAGCAATAGGATTTCTTCTAGCATAATTTAAAATTTTGATTCTGGGCAGGATTGGTGAGGATTGTAAATTGATAATTCTAATGCTGTAGTGAAAGTTCTTTGTGTATTTAAAAAATTCTACTTGTTTTTTAAGATAGAAAATCTAGAGTGCTGAATCAGTATGTATATATATCTATATACCTGAAGAAGAATGATATAGGCCATTTTCTTGGATTACTTTAATGGGATGTTCATATTAGTTGACCTTTTGGCCCCACTGTTATACATTATTGAGTTGTAGCATCTAAAGAGGGAGGGTCAGTTTCCTGTGGTAGGTAGGAGGTGTATAAAGTTGTGTTCTTTTGGGAGAGACCTACTTGAAGAAGGTATTCATAGGTAAGCGGGAGACCTAGAAGATGAGGAAAGTTAGATTCTGTCATGTAAAGTACAGGTGGTAGAAAGAATTAGACATATTTATGCCCAAAAATATAGAGATGCAGAGTTAATTTCAAATATTTTAAGGGAAGTGGGTAGTGAAAACTGTATCCAATTATTTATGACCTCAAGGGGTTGTGTTAGAATTGATGGGTGACAGATATTTTTGATTCACTTTAACAATTTTTTCTTCTAAAAATCAGAGCTGTTTCCCAACAGTATGAACTAACTTGGAAATAGAGCGTTTCTAATAACAGGAAGTACTTGGACATATGGTACAGAGTTTCTTTGATAATAATGTTAGAGAACTGAGATAATCATTGGCTGAATATTTGGCTTAAATGAATGTTTAAATGTCTGATTTGTATGTTGTATGCTTTCATTATATTATTTTAAAAAATCCTGATTGCTGAAACATGGCACTTTGATCAACTTAACACCTCTCTAAAAAAGAGTCCTTTTCTTAATGTATATATTTTTCTCCGACAAAGATGATCTTGAAGTGTCAATCTCTTTCATTTTCATGAAGATAGTGAACTATGTCAATATGAATTTAATTTAAATACTATTTTATTTAAAGTTTAATAATTTGAAGAAGCATATTTTTGGATTATAAATTTTTAGTTATAAGTAAATTAACAAAGATCTTATTTTAAAGATCTTTTTAAGATCTTATTTTAATGATAAGTTAAGAGTTTTTTTATGTCCTTAAATATTTTTGAGATGTTGAGGATAGAATTTGTTTTAAAGTTAAATTATAGAGTTTATGACTGTTTCCTCTTTAAATCTCAGCTAGTGTCAAGCATTATTTCTGATAAGGAATGTAACAATTCAAATATCAGAGTTTTTTTCTTAACTGTCTGTTTTTTTGAATCTATGATCTTGGAGAAAATGAAAGAAAGCCTCTGTCCTATAGAAGGAAATAATTTCTCAAAATTTGCCAGAAATGAATAGCAATTATCTGGAGAACTAGATGATGTCTTAATAGTTTAATTCAAGGGATATTAGAAAATTTGAGTATGTGTATACCTAAAAGATAATGTCTAGAATAAAATTGTATCTCCTTATATTTAACTGTATTCACTTTAATTATATAGAGAAGGAAAATTCCTTTGAAAAATAAGAGAAATAATAATACCAAACATATAATCTAATCAATAGAAATGGAGTTAAGAGTGTTGATTAATTATTATATGATACGAGATAAAATAGAAATCAAGATGGAAGAAAATTATTGTGTGTAGGAACAACAGAAAAGACTGTAGTATGTGGAACTTGAAGACCTCAAAGGGTTGCCAATGTTGGATTGGAGGAGTTCCTATTTCAGGTGTCTGCCGGGAATGGTAAATTACAGCAGAGAGGCAGACGAGTCAAATTGTTGGTCCATGGAAGGGGAATGGCCCAGGGAAGTTCAGATGGCATTCTGGAATAAGTGAGAGATAGTGTTGACCCAAAGATTAGGGTGAAAGAAAGTCCAGCTACCCAAGGACTTCATAATTGGGAAATAGGAGTAGGACTATGTATTTGGCAATAGGAAAGCTTTGTACTTTTTGAGTACAAATATTGACAGTTATGTTTTAAGATTCATCCCAAATCTTGTACATTATTCTAAGCTACAGAAATTTCTGAGGTGCTCATAAGTGGGGGTGGTATATGAGACAACCTAATAAATGGCTAATTATTTCTATTTCTTCTCCTCCTTCTCCTTCTCATCCTTGTCCTCCTTCTCCTCCTTCATATCTTCTTGAAGATCACCTAATATGTAATTCTTTGCTTTCAAAAAAATTAAAATTTTTGTGTTGTAAAAGGAATGGAAAGATGTAAGTCCAATATACTTTCTAAAGAAGAAAATGGGCTTATTTTACTATTAAATTGAAGAAGGGTACCCTAATGAATTGGAATCTGTGAAAAAAAATCTTGATGTATTCAAAGATACTCTGTAAGGGGTACTTACAGTTCTGGGGATCAAACCAGGGGCCTCACACATGCTATACAAACACTCTACCATTGAGCCATATCCCTACTTCCTTCTGAGACACTCTTAGCTCCTCCAAATCTAAGGCAAATCTTTTGATTTTTTTCTTTTTTCTTGAAGTGCTGGGGTTTGAACCCTAGGTCTCACACATACTAGGCACATGCTCCACCACTAAGTCACATCCCTAGCCTGGCCCCTCCGAATCTTTTCTGCTCATAACCCTTCTGATGATGTCCCCCAGTTTGGGGAGGCAGTCTAAATATGTGTTCTAACATTCTGTCCAAATATCAGAATAATTTCACTGAACTCTCTTCCCTATGTCATCTTTTTTATGTTTGTTTCCACAATAGCCATACATCAAACATTTAAAAAAATGTGTCACTCAATGAATACATGAGAAACAAAGAAATGATAAATTTATTTCCCACATTAACTTTTAGTTACTAAACTATTTTGATTCTGTAATGTCTTTCACTATATTCTATTCCAAAGCTAATATTTCTGGTTTACATTATCCTTGATATATCCTCATCTACTATAACGAGGTCTCCATTTGTCTCCCTGTTTTGGATGAATTTCCTCTTTCAATCCAGGATGTCTAGTGTTTCTAGTCATATATATTTGTGGTACTGGAGCTAGAACCTAAGGACCTCACACATCCTAGGCAAGCACCCTACCACTGAGCAACAATTCCAACTCATTTTTCTAGCTTAGTAGTTCTAAAGCATAGTTAAAATTGTAACACTTCCCTGATCAAAAAACATCCATTGTCTCCTGTGGCAGTAGTCTCCTGACTGAGGGACACATGCCCCAGGAGGCTCACAAAGATTTCCCAAAGGTTCTTAGGCAATGATGGTTTTATGAGTATCAGTTTCCAGATTTTCAATTTTTTTTTAAGTCACACTGCCTGCTATGAAGATGGTACAGAAACTGTGATTTCTCTTTTCCAATGACTTCTTTTGCAACTGCCCTTCTTCCACCCAACAAAAGAACTGCATATTTTACTCATCATGAATCTTGTGTATTTGTCTAGGTTACAAATTATTGATGCCCATAAAAGGGCAGCTTAAGATGTTGGTGATAATTGAAATCTAATAACATTCTCTTATTGATAAAATAATATCTTAATCCTTGCTTTGAACAGAATTAAGGTATATCTAATTGAATTGTCAAATGATAGCTAAAAGTAACATTTGATGATAGATTTTGTGATTTTTTGACATAACTCAGGAGTGCAAGTAATGAATAATATTTCTAAAACAAAGTTTGTTACTTTTGCATACTTATTTACATGACAACCCAGTCAACACCTAATAAGATAATGACATAATGGGTAGTAGATAAAAATTACTAAAATCATAAATGAATCTTCTGCAAAGATGTCCACCATTAGTTCCTCCTATCCCTTATGTGTGTGCCAATCCTTCCACCAGAGGAAGGTCCATTTCTTCTCCCCTTAGTTTTGGCTCACCTTGTATCTTGTTACCAAAAGAATGGAGTGGAACTAAAAGAGCACCTGTTCTGGGCTTAGTCCTGTAGAGTACAGGCAGTCTTCAGTTGCATTTGATAACTGAGCTACCTGGTAAGGAAGTCCATCTATTTCATCCTGACTTGCCTCTGTATTAGAATATTTGTGAATACATTGTGTTCCTCAATCTTGACTAATTTCTATTCTACATTGGAAATTCCTATATTCAATTCAGAACAAATATAGTGACTTTTAGTATCCCAGATTGTTTCATGCACTGATATCAATGGCTTACTTTCTTAATTTCCTAGTAATTTTCTTCTAATTCTGTGAATCCACACCTCATATTAGGTAGCTTAACTACATTTTTTCCATTTATTACACATTTACTGCTAACAAAGATTCCATAATCTGTAAAGAATGGATTTTCACCAGATAATGCACCAGCTGGTGTCTTCTGTTTTACTGATGAGGTATTACTCTGCCACAAGATCTTATTTATTCAAAAAAAATTGAGATTTTTTAGTAAAAAAAAAGTCTGTTAACTTAAGAGAATATTAATTTTTGTACAAGGAAAGTAATATTTTATACAAAAGAGTCCAAAATGCCTTTTTTTTTAAAAAAAGCTATTTTTTTTGTTTGTTTATTTAATTGGTTTTGGTGCTAGGGATTGAATTCAGGCCCTTCCACATGCTAAGTATGCATTCTACCACTGGAACTACACCCCAGACCTGGAATGCCTTTTTTAGAATTTGATGCACTATAATGAATTTAGATTTATAGTAATGTTTAAAAAGCAAAACAAGATGCAAATGAAAGTCAGATGGATGATATGGAGTTAGGCTACGTCAGACATCAAAACCCTGTATTTTTGTGTTGCATTTGCCCATATAAAGTAACATTGACTTGTTTTGGACAAAAGTTCTAATGGTTGGGGTAAGCAGCTAGGTGGGTGGAGACAGATTACGAGACAAGGGTTCCCATGGCAGGAAGTGTGGTGTCGGAATCGACTATTACATATTTCCCTTGTCTGTTTCCAATACCTGCAACAACCTACAAGGCAGTTGTGATTAGTCTCCTTAATAGATGACCAAACTGAGGCTCAGACAGGTACATTAACTTGTTCCAAAGTGACATTTTAGAAGTGGCAGATTTGGGATTCAAGCTCAGATTTCTTTATATAACTGTACCTCTCAAATACCTTATAAAATTATGAAATATAGAATGGTGTGATGTTGGGAGCTGCTCTGGACAGGAGCTATGAACACACCTTTGAGTCCTGAGTGAATAGGTGCCGAACAGGTATTGCATTCCACAATATAATTTAGACTTTACCTCTGTGCTCTGGTAAAGAAGTGCAGCTCCAGGAGAAGGTGTCACCAACAGGGCTGGATTATACCCATTGGTTTTTTGTAAGCCTACCCCTTGCCTCATTTGAATGGCTCCTCCCCAATAAAACCCCGGGTTCGAGTCATGCTCCCTCTCTTTCTTGCCTACCTTGCCCCCTTTGTGGGAGCTGTGGCTGAGGCGTGGTCACTGAACCCAAAGAAAAATTACTTTCTATGTCTATGTCTTTATTTAGTTCCCAAATTTACTTGGAGTGACGCTGACCTGTTTAGTTGTGTGTCGTGACAGTGGGAATTCTTTAAAAATTTATATTTAAAAGCAATCTTTGTGATGGGAATGTTTGCTGGTTCTCAGAGGATTTGACTGTGTCAGAGGATGCTGTAGAGAAATAGTTGCATTGAGGGACACGTGCAATAGTTTGCAGGTTGGATAAAACTAAGTTTTTAGGACCATAAATGAAATTCTTAAGTATGCTTTAGTGTAGTTTTCCTGACCCCTAAACACATGCAAAGGACTGTGACAATTTCAGAGAAGCAATTGAGAAAGAAGAATTTCCTTTGCTAAAAAGATAATGATTGGGTTTATTTCTTCTCCTAAATGGAAATTAAAAATATGGGCCTCACAACTGGACATGATTTGCACTTACAGTATATAGACCAGAGACTGCCGGATATATAGTGACTTTTGCCTGGTGTCAAATTCCTTTTGAATTTGTTATTCCCTGTATTTTAGATACTTCTTGTGGATGGAATACTGGCCATCTTTTTAATTCAACTTTGCTTTCCTGCCAAGCAATAATTGGTAACCATTCAAGGGTACACAACAAATCTAAGCTAGTCTAATCATGGACAGGATTACAATTTATTGTTCAAATGAGGTCACTTTCCCTCAGTTCTTATTTTGAAAATTTTCAAGCATTAAAAGAATAACACAGTGAATACAATCTGTTGCATTCTCCACGTTGGATAATTACTAACATTTTGTGATACTCACAGTCTTTTGCTATAGACATATGCTAAGTTTTGATTTATTAGAAAGTAAGATGCCAACATTATAACACATTTTCCTTAAATCCTTCATCATATATCTCAGGACAAAGAACATTCTTAAACAAAGCACAGTATTGCCATCACTCATGAATGTTCCCCAGATTTCTTTTTTAGGTGCTCCCCTACTCCATAGAATCGTGCATTTAATTTGGTTTTATATATTTTAGTCTCTTCCAATTTTCTTTTAAAATTCTTATGACATGGACATATCTCAAGCACTCAGGATGTTTATGTTATAGAGTGTCTTACAATCTGGATTTTTCTGATTAATTCCTTAGGTTAGCTTTGAATTAAACTTTATGGCAAGATGACTACATAGTTAAAGCTATGGGCATTGGGAATGATTAATGAGTGGAAGGGTGCACTGTTAGTCATGATGCCAAAACCACAGGTATAAACTAGGATGTGGGGCCATACCAATCATAGGAACCCCACTTGCAGTCAAAATGGCAGTCCAATGGAAACAAGACCTAAACCAGGTAAATCAGAGTCTTTTCTTGAAAAATCTCATATTGATCTGAGGAAAGAAAACTCAAAATGGTCACTAAGCTATTTGTAAGTTGGAAAAGATTGAAAGATACACAGAAGGCAAGAAAATGGAATAAGTGAATTCTGTCATCAATAAATAGTTGGTTTCAGATCTCTTTAAAATTAGATTCACCTTTGCTCTTTAAAAAGTATATGTACATTTATTATGGTACCACTGAATAGTCTAAGGGCTTTATACGCATTCAATCATTTAATTCTCCTAATTGTTTTATGAGATAGTTTTATAAATATTCTTTTTAGATATGACAGTACAGTGTATTTTGACATATTATATTTACTGAGAGAATTTTTATAGAGGCCAAGAAAGGGAAAGTTTAATTTACTTGCAGATATTGTACAGCTTACATGGTAGAAAACCAAAATAAGAATCAGAAACACATGATCTTGACTACAGTAGTAAGACTACACCTACTGTTTACTACTGTTCTTAGTTCCTTGAATTTCCCTCTGCAATCTTAGTCTATTTCAATACACATATCACTTGTCATTCTTTAGGAATCGAGGAATCCAATCAGCTCTGGAAATTTCAGGTATTCATGGCTAAAGTCCCTTTCCCAGGCTGTTTTTATTTGCCTTTTAGACCCAGAACTTCATTACTTCTAGGGATGTGCTCTTGATTAAGAATTCTCCAACAAATAGTTTGTAGGGCCTTTACAGGATGTTGTCATGGTTATAGGAATAATGAAAGAATTTTGGCATAGACCGGGTTGAAGTTTTGATAATTACTGTTTAGTCAAACCAATTAAAACATTGAGAACATCAATTAAGAAGAAATAATCTTCCACACATTAAACGTCTTTCACTGTATTATCCCTCTAAGAGCAAATTGTTTTATGAGACGCTCTTCTTAATGTGTCAGAAGACTGCATAGTCAGTTGTAAAATGCGAAACAGAAGTTAGCATGAAGGAAGTGGTCTTCCTGGTGACAAGGATGGATGACAGGGTATTGTGAAATTTTAATATGGAGCAGGATTTCTTAAAATTGCTTCCATGTTTGCTGAGGTAATTTGCAAACGAGACGTCGAGTCAAATCTTCCATTGGTATCATAATGCATACCAGTGAATAAAATCCCAAAGTTAACGTAGGTGCAGTTTAACATCAAGTTACTTTGCTGTCATTTCATGTACATCAAATATATCAATTCAAAAGACTCCAGCTCTGAGTTTTTAGGATAGTCACCTTTTTAAAGATGAACCATATAAAGGAAAACTTTGTGCATGATACAAGTTACCATGACCATTTTTCTCTATTATCCATCAGTTGTCCCTATATGTTTAAGGCCATTATATATCAGTCAGTGTTCTCAGTATTTTTTATGAATGAATTTGAAATTGAAGTTGGAATAAGAAGATTAAGGGAGTGAAATATATGAGTTAAAGGAAACCGTGTTTTGTCCATCAGCCAGCTTTCTTAAATTTTTGCAAAAGAGTTGTCAGTTTTGTTTAATTAAAAAAATATTTTTAGTTGTAGATGGACCAATACCTTTATTTTATTTATTTATTTTTATGTGATGCTGAGGACTGAACCCAGTGCCTCACATTTCTCTTTAAGAAGGAAACGTTGTGGCATTGAGTTACTTGTTTAAGATTAATTAATAGATGGTAAATCTGGGACTAGAACTCAGGTCTTTCCCACTGTGAAGAATGAAAACTTAAATATATTTATTATTCTGAAAGATAAATAGATGACTATATAAATAAAATGTGGCATATATACAATGGAATATTATTCAGCATTAAAAGAGAATAAAATCATGGCATTTGCAGGTAAATGGATGGAGCTGGAGAATATAATGCTAAGTGAAATTAGCCAATCTCAAAAAACCAAATGCTGAACGATTTCTCTGATTTAAGGATGTTGACCATAATATGCTGAGAGGGGGAATGGGAGGATTAAATGAACTCTAGATAAGGCAAAGGGGAAAAGGGGAGGGAGGTGAAGGGAGAGAGTGGAGGGGTAGGAAAGACGGTGGAATGCGATGGTCATCATTACCCTAAGTACATGTATGAAGACATGAAGGCTGTGACTCTACTTTGTGTACAACCAGAGATATGAAAAATTCTGCTCTATATGTGCAATATGAATTGTAATGCATCCTGTTGTCATATATAACAAATTAAAAGTAAAAAAAAAACATACACTTTAAAAATATGTTTACAAATGCTGTGGATTCTTTTCCTGTCATTACATGTTGGTGTTCAGGAAGGAACAATGTTGATTAGATAAAAGAAAGTAATCTAGGGCATGAAGGTCAGAATTTGAGGTGAGCCTTAATCTACAGTATTTGCTGAATATAATAAATATGCTGTAAAGAATTAAACAATGTGAACTTCCAGTTGGAGTCTTTGTAATTTATGTCCTTTAGGAACATAAAACAGGAAGAGAAGCACACACTAATTTTGATCCATTCGGATAATAATACATGAAGGTGAACTGGATAAAAATATAGATTAGGGTTAAGTACATTAGTAACATTGTATTCCTGCAAAATTCCAGAATTTAGGATATTTTAGCATACACTTTCCCCAGCATCTCTCATTTCCTGGTGATGAGGAATAAAGTCTGATGGTGCCAGATTATATTTTCAGTTTACAGTGACTGACTGTAGGTGGAGGTATTTTATTCGGACTTCATTTCTTTTAGTTCTTTTGCCAGGATTGGACTAATTTTCAAGAGTAGGCTGAGTTATTTTTTACTTATGTCACATATGTATTTTTCTCTTATCTGCTTTCCCTTGGTAGGAACAATTTTTCCTTTTCCTTTAATTCCATGGGAAATGTACATTTATGAACTTCCCACACTATCCCCATTAAATATAAATGTAAATGTGGATTTCATCTTATATTAATTCCTCAAATGCTGCTATCAGAAAAGACATTTTAAACTGTCATAACAAGACCTGGTAGGTGACAGCACACTTGGACTAGGCCTAGAGTATGCTTCAGCCCTTGTTACAAGTTCACATTCATGTCACTGCATTCCTATTCTAACTCCCATAACTAGTCAGCAATGATAAATGAAAATATGAGATATTTCTTTGCATTGGCCAAAATCACAATTTAAGAAGACATGGTTTCCTTAGTTATTTTTAAAGTATACTATTTATAATGCTTGATAGGGTTAGATGGAAAAAAAATCCAAACTTTTTTTTTAAATAAAAGATCTTAAAATGTTTAGTTGCATAACTAGTGGAATATTTTCTTGTGTCTTCATGGGAACAGGTATTCTAATGGGACCCAGAGCTAAATAAGATGTGAAACGTAAATATTTTAAATGTTCTGCAGTGTAGTCTAAATTTAAAAATAAGGCAACAAATGCCATGGATTCTCTCCCTAAAAAATTGTTTTATGCATGTGTATGTGCACATGTTTTTGATTATAATTTATTTGTGAATCTTCTGACGCCAATTCAAGGATCTCCAAATTTATGGTCCCCTTATAATATATGCAGTCACAATGTAATTACTAGGTAGTATATTTTTAAGTACTAGAGGCTGACTTGTATTATGTACCTATTTGGCATTTGGGCTTGACCCTAGCTGGAGTGGGGCCACTCTTCTCTCCTCTGTAGCTGGACTTTGTTGTCATTAAACACGGGAAAAATCTCATAAATTTTCCTCATCATAATCACCTTTATTGAAAAATATCTTTTTAAATGGCAACAGATGAAGACTCAGCATTTCACATTTTCCTGATTCACTTTCTATTCATTTTGGGTTTGCTGGGTTTTTAGTGTTTTATTTTTGGTTGGGGCTTTGTTGATTCCCTCCCCTACCCTAATATCTTTCCTTAAACAACCGAATTGGAGTTCTGTCTCTATTTACAACTTTTCACTCCTTTGCTGCCTTCATGAGAAAGGATGTTGCTTTGTCAGCAAGGGGAAGAAACTGGAATTTGCTGTTGCCTACAAGTTGTTAGGTAAAGGACTACATCATTTCTCTACTTTCTTGGTGGGGGATTGAGTGTTGTTCTGGTGATAAAATAGAACATATGTAACCGGGCGACAACAACAACAGCTTCACATATTAGTGTAAGAACTGACCCACCATTCCTTTGACAATTACCTAAATTTATCTATACGTCCTGGTCTTATGAAGCCATATGTGAAATAATAACTGCTACATTGGTAAAGATCGACTACCAAATTCAAGAAGACCTCAGACTTTTTGATTCCCATGGAGGCCCATATCATTAAAATACCTTGAAGTCAATCATCCTAAAATCATGATAACTTTAAGGGGGTGGGGAGTTGCCTACAGCCACCAACTGTGGGCTGTCTTTGTTTTTGCAAGGCAATCTGTTAGAAGCCTGGCAATGTAAAAGAGAGCTGGCACAATGACAATCTGAGTATTCTGTGCATGAGAGATTACTGGCTGACACAGTTTAGGACCCGTCCTAGGCATACAGATTAATGGGACAGGGAAACTTAGCAGACATACAACTGGAATTCCTAGTGGAATAGTTCAATTTAAACTCTACCGAATTTGGATACTCCCACGACAAAAATCTTTAGTCTTGCTTCTGTTGGAAAGAATTATTGAAGTAAATTCCAGTTAAAGTTGAAATGATTATGACAAGTCTGTCTTATAACGATGTGGTGAATGTCTAGACTTAGCTCTAATTGGTCTTATTTTAATGTGTTTATTGTTTAATTGCTTGTAGGAATGATTTATTCTTTCATAGAACTGAGATTAATGGTAACTGGCGGCTTTATTGGCATTGCTATCAGAAAAATGACCAAAGTCTCAAAATAGAATTAAGGAGACAGATTCTAGGCACTTAGGAATGTCAGACTAATGTAATAACATGAAAACTATATTCCACAAGTGTTACTACCTTAGTGATTTTGTAGTATGTTCATTAATGCTATTTTTAATTCTCAAATCTTAATGTATGGATTGAGATTATATTATGGTGTTGAATGTAATTTCCTTTTGTGGAATATGTAGGACTGATATTTGAAAAATGAATAAAAATTCAGCCTTTTAAATCATTAACCTGAAAGTATCAGCTTTTTTATATCTTCATAATATTTTTGGTGGAAGTTTGAAACCTATATAAAGGAATAATATATTTTGAATATTTGACTTTTGTTGATTGCTCTAACTCTTTTGTGTATATTTGAAATCTACCTAATATTTGTATAAGTTATATGTGGCTTGTCAATTACATTGTCTCTGTTGGTAGATGAAAATGATAGCTTCTTTGTATATTCACGTTATTGTTGTGTATTCTATTTCAGATTTTCATCTAAACAGATGGAATTGGAAGTTTGAAGGGTAGGCATTGGGGAATATGTTTTTTTTTCTATTTTGGTAACAATAAATTTATCATTACAGTATAGATAAACATGATAAGAATTTTCCAGAGAATGAAGTTTGGTACTAGAGGGGAATGCATTTAAGTGTGGGAAAAGAAAACAATGTAAAATTTAAGAAATTCTATGATAGCTGTTTGGTAAAACAAAAGGAAAATTGCAGATTTCAGTGCAAGATATTGCACTGAAATATCTAGATATTCCAGAAAACATAGTACTGTTATTTTGTAATGTTCATTTCTTTGTTGTCAAACATTAATATATAATTAGAGAAATTGATAAATACTTGTCATGTGAATAAACAGTTCTGTGGTGAATACTGGGTGGCCACCATCATTGAGGTCAAGACATAGAATGTAGCTGGCTCCCTGGAAGTCCTAGGCCCTACTGACTCTCTCTAAACATAGCCCCATCTGTTTGACTTGGAGGGATCCATTCTAGGGTCATTTGTCATGAAACTATAAAGAAAAGAAAGAGATATTAACACGTCTAAAAATGACATTTTAGTGTCATCTTTTTTTAAAGTTCTTTTGAATAGCATCATATATGTCTTTTACTACTTTCTTCATCTTAATAAGATAAGATATATCTACATTGATGGCTGTCCTATAGTTGCATAAAATCCTTCATTTTCCTTGCTATAAATTATTTGATTCTATGGGTATACTAAGTTTCTTTCTGTGCTGTTTTAGTAGATATTTGGCTTGTTTCCAGCCACGAGGAGCTGGTATCCTAGTGTTAACGTGTACCAGCTTCTGGAGATGTGGATTTGTTGAATGGAAGGCAATATAAATCCTCTGTTTTACTAGATCAGGTCAAGTCATTCTTCAGCAGTGTTTGGGAGTTGCCATTGCCATATCGTTGGTAACACTTAGTGTAGAAAATTTTGAAAATTTCTCTCAGTCTGATGGATATATAACAGTTATGGAAATTTGCAGGTATCTCATTACTAATCAAACTGAGAAAATTTTGTATGTTTGCCATTTAGACTATATTTTTCTTTTATCATTTTGCCTGCTTTCTCCATGATTTGTAGTCTGTGTTTTCTTTATAATTCTTTAAATAAGCATATGCGAAGAGTTAATCACTTCCTTTACAAGTAATCTTGTTTGTATCTTATTTAAAACAAATCTTTCCAAATCCTTAAGTCATATATGTTTCTTAATATTTTCTAAGATTAATAATTTATTGTTTTCATTTCAGTCTTTTATCTGTGATTGATTTTAGTAAATTATGTGAAAATGTCATAATTTAATTTTATCTCCTAAGGATATCTAATTTTCTCATAATCATTTAATTAAACATCTGCTATGACTTTACCAATAGACAGTGTCATGAAAGAGTGCCCATAATAATGAGGTCTGATTCCATGGTTTTATTTGTTTGCATTATAAAATAAATATAGATATCCATTTGAGGGAGTCACCCTAATTTGTTCCCCAAAAGTATTTTCTCTATTCTTGGATTTTTGAATTTTTGAAAATAAGAATCAGTGTGTCAAACATGAAAAAAAATGTTAAGATTTTTGTTTGAAGTTGCATTGAATCTATACAGCAGAGGAGAATTAATATCTCTAAAGTATAAAGATTTCAACCCATGAACATTTTTTCTCTTTCCATCCAATAGGTCATTTTGAATGTTTTTCAACTAGTTTCATCTTAAACATGTTTTCACAGACTTATTCTTCGACACTTTACATTTTTGATATTATTAAAAATAATGTCACTTTCAATTTTATTTTAACTACTTGTAGGAGTAAGTTTTCCTATTGATTTTAATATTATGAACCATACTAAAATTTTCTCATTAAAAAACTTATCTATAGATTCTTTTTGATTTCATATAAATGCAATTATTTCTTTTGTAAATAATGAAAATTCTATTTCTTTTGTTCCAACCCTTATACCTTTTTTTTCTTGTCTAATTGCACTGATTAGGACCTCAAATACAAAATGAATCACAGTACCAACAGTGGTAAGTCTTGTCCTGTTCCTATATCAAAGGAAATGATTTTCACCATTAATTGAGCTTATGAGCTATGTTTTATAGATATTATCTAACTCAGGAATTGGTAGTATTTGTTTGACTCATGGGCTAAATCCAGGATGCCACTTATGTTTGTAAATAAAGTTATGTCAGAACCCAGTCACACCCATTCATGTGTATATTGTCTGTGGATGCTTTCACAACACAATCATTTAGTGTGATAGAGATCAGATGACTGCAAAGTTGGAAATATTTATCTGGTACTTTGAGAAAAAGTTTGTTACCTCCTTCTTTTCCAGATTAAAATGTTCTCTTCTATTTTTGCTAAATATTTTTTTTTTGCCATGAAAAAATATCAAATATTATCGAAGGCTTGTCTTTCAATTCCTGCATTGAGATAATGTGATGATGCAATGAACTAAATTGCCTTTCTTATGTTAAACTGAGTTTATATTCCTGGAATAAACTTTCATTTGTTTAAATGTACTATCATTTTTATGTATTGTTGGACTTTGTTGCCTTTCTGTTGAGAATTTTTCCATCTTTGTTTATAGTTAGATTGATCTGTAATTTTCCTTTGCTTACTGTTCCTTTGGGTTTTGATATTAAAGGTATGCTTGCTTCTTAAAATAAGCATAAATTGTATTTGGATAACTATTGAATGAAGCCATTTGTGCCCGGAGTTTAGTTGTGGGAAGATTTTTCATTGTTTATGCAGTTTGTTTCATGGCTGTAAGATTATTCATATTTCTTTTTCTCCTTGAGTCATAGTTGTATTTTTCTGGGAATTTGTCCATTTGTCCTAGATTCATATTTATTGTCACAAGCTATTCATAAAAATTTTTTAAACTCTTTAATGTTTGCAAGATGTTACTTTTGTTACTTTTAATATATGTTATGCCTTCTCTCTCTTTTACTTGTTCACCAGTTGTTTATTGGTTTCATTAATCTTTTAAAAAAAAGTTTTTTAAATTTGTTCTTTTTAGTTATGAAAGTAGAATGTATTTTGATATATTATAATACATGGAGTATAACTTCCCATTTTTGTGGTTTTCTCATGATGCAGGAAGGTTATGTCTGATTTCTCATAACACAGGAAGGTTATGTTTTATTTATTCTATTATCTTTCCCATTCCCATCGCCCTTCCTTTCCCCTACTCTGCTCTGTCCAATCCAGTTAACCTCCTCAACTCCCATTGTAAGTCAGCATCCACATATCAAAGAGAACATTTGGCCTTTAATTTTCTGGGATTGTCTTATTTCACTTAGCATGATAGTGTACAGTACCATCCACTTACCGGCAAATGCCATAATTTCATTCTTCTTTATGGCTGGGTAATATTCCATTGTGTATATGTACCATATTTTCTGTATCTATTCATCTGTTGAAGGGCACCTAGGTTGATTCCATAGATTACCTATTGTGAATTGAGCTGCTATAAACATTGATGTGGCTGTGTCACTATAGTATGCTGATTTTAAGGCCTTTGGGTATAAATCAAGAAGTGAGATATCAGGGTCAAACAGTGGTTTCATTTCAAGTTTTCTAAGGAATATCCATACCACTTTCCAGAATGGGTGCACCAATTTGCAGTCCCACCAGCAATGTATGAGTGTACCTTTTCCCCCACATCCTCACCAACATTTATTGTTACTTGTATTCTTAATAGCTGCCATTCTGACCATAGTGAGATGAAATCTTAGAGTAGTTTTGATTTGCATTTCTCTAATTGCTAGAGATGTTGAACATTTTTTTCATATATTTGTTGATCAATTGTATTTATTCTTCTGTGAAGTGTCTGTTCAGTTCCTTAGTCCATTTATTGATTGGGTTATTTATTTTGGGGGGGGGTAAGTTTGTAAGTTCTATTAGTCTTTTCAAAGAACTGACTCTTGGCATTGATCTTCTCTGCTTTGCATGTGTTTTCTAGTGCATAAGTTTTCTTACTAATAGTCTCTTTTCTTTTTATGGGGGGTTTAATTTGATTTTATCAAATTTTTAAAAAATTAATATTTAACTCATTATTTTTAGCTTTTTTACTTTTTCAACATGTTATCCACCATTGACTACAAATTCTTCTAAAATAAGCGAATGTTCTTAATTTTGGTACCTTCTATTTAAATTTTTTTAAATTTATAACCTTTTCTGGTTTCTAACATATATGTAACCCAGGGGGATTTTCCATTTTTTAAAATTTATAGATTAATTGCATTAAATTTATAAAGCTTTCTCCATAGGATATTGTTTTAAAATTTGTTGATACTTACTTTATCACTCAACATATGGTCAATATGTATTCCAGGTAATTTGTAAAGAAAGAATATTTGAGAGTAGATGGATGTAGCATTACATATGTCCATTAAGTTTATAAATCTTGTTCTGTTGTTTGATATCAATATATTTTTTGCCTGATTGTTCTATGAATTATTGAGAAAAGTATATTGAAATTTCACACTACAGTTGTGGGTTTATCTATATTTCTTTGTTCTGTTAATTTTTGCTTTAAATATTTGAGATCATGTTGGAGGCCATATTATTATAGAAAAACTAGAGAAGGAAAGAAAATGAGATTGCCTAGGAGAACCCCTCTTCCACAGAAAACCTAAAGCAGAGAATGAGGATTTAAGGTAATAGTCATGAGCCTTCATAATTGCTCAAAAATATATTCACATATCCTTTCTCCTTTCATAACGATCAGGTCTGTGAATTAAGTTGGGCAATATTAACCAATCCTGAGGATTTTAAGGTAAGTGTATCACCCTAAATCACAGGCTACTTAAGAATAGGGTGAGGTCCAAGAAATGAGTTTCTAAAATCATTTCCCAAGTCTGTTCTACCCTCTCCCTTTAACACGCTTCAGTCCAGACATCCTGGCTTTCCTGCTGTCAACTTCCAGCTGTTCAGGGCACTCCACTCTTAGGTGTTGGTGGGTGGTGCTCTGTTTATCAGGGCAAGTAGATCTCTGTTCATATGTATGTCAACTTTTCAGAGAGACCTTTCCTGATCATTCTGATCATTCTCTATTCTCTTAGTGCTGTATTCTTCAGAGCACTTGATGCTCTCCCACTTGATCATATCTATTGGTGTAAATAATTATCATCACTCTCCTCTCTAGTATATAAGGTACCAGACACCAGGGTCTTTATTGAATTCACTCTGTGTTTCCTACAACAGCTGACATACAGTAGGTGCTGAATAAGCTTTGATTGACTGACCTGATTGAATGGAAGAATTAATCTTACCAGTATATTGATTTATCAAAAACATTTAGATTGATCAAGAAATAAATAATTATTGAGGTTTCCTGGATGAAAGAAATTCTTTTAAGTATGACAAGTAGAAAAAAACAAGATTACTGACTTCAGACAGATTATAGATAAATCCATATATGCAAGTGATAATAAGGTAATCACAGATCTATGGACAATTAGTAGCCAAATATATTATCTAAACAACAAGTGTGGGGAAATCCATGCAAGGAAGCTTTACTGTATTTGTAGTACAGAGAACAAAAGAAATATAAAATGTATGAGTTGGGTACATTATTAGTTGTTTAAGATACTCCAGTATCTCCATTGCGGAAACTGTGTTGTATTCATTCCTCATCCCTAGGCATGAACTGAAGAACAAAACAGGAATAAGTTAGAAAGGATATCTATATATATGACCTATTGTCAATCAATCGATCCCTGTATTTATGATTGGTGATCAGCAATGGAATATAATTTGTAGGCATCTTGCAGCCACTGATCCACTTTGCTTTGTAAAGTTAATTGCTAAATGTAAGAGTAGGCTGGTGGGTTTATATATCATTACACCCTAAAATATGTAGCTTCTTCTGTCCTGTCTTTCCTCTGGCTGAGAGACAAAGATCCCAGTTTTGTAATCCTGCTTAAAAACCTCACTTTGATCCTAAATGACAAAGAATGTCATTCTACCCATTGTGGATTAAGTCCCCTTCACTTGCTTAACCAGTACATGTCTACATCCTCATTTTTAAATGTGTTATAGAGGATTTCTATACTTGGATTCCAAAGAGTTCTAGAAAAAGTATTCGTCTAATGAAAATATATTTACATTAGGTTTTAGTGGCATCGTGAGTAAAAGGATCATATTTATTTTGTTTTTCATTATTACTTAGTCTTCATTATATTTGACTAGAAGATTAGTAATTCCCAGAAAAATAATGATTCTTACATATTTTATACCTTAAAATAATATTCTACCCACCAAATTTTCATTCTTAAATAAATCCATAATAAGAACTCCATCATTAATTTCAGCAAACTCTACAGCTTGAAATATTTTAGTTGGTTGACTCTAAATTATATATTGACATTAGGGTGAAGTTTCTTTAAGATCTGTAAGCAATGAAAACACCACATTTCTTTTTCCTTTAAATTGACCATAAAACCCTCTCGGTTTTAATTTTTCTTCTGACCTAGGAGCATATCTAGACCTATAAAGAATGCTGGCTCTTTGGGGAAGATGCCTATCGGATCCTGATGCTCTTCTTTTCTACTTATTCTCTGAATTAATGGGGGTGTTTTTGTGACAGCCCTTTGTGTTTTTTATTTTTAAGTGCCTTGGAATTTTAGATCTTTGTCCCAGACCTCTCTCATGAGAATTAAACTTGCTTTTTCCAATTCCTACTCACTGTATCCATTTGGTGATTCCACAGGTGCCTCAAATATCTCAAAACAAATCCAGCCACTTCCCAACACACCTGCTGGCTCCTGATCTGCTAGTTTTCAATCTCAAGCACTCAAGGGACAAACTGGAATTTTTAAAAAAACATTCTGACTCACAAAAATGTTATCAAATTTTTCCTGAAATACTTTTTGAAATAAAATATTTTTTGCCCTAAATTTTAAAAAAAGCCTCCTTTCATCCTCATTTCTCTGTCTACCACTTGCTTGCCCAATTACTTTTAGGCAAATTACTTAATTTTCTACTCTAGTGTCCTCATCTGTAAAATGGGGATAGGAATAGGTCTTACCTTATAGGATTTTTGTGAGCATTAAATGAATTAATTCATGTTTGCTGCTTACAAGAGTGCCTAGAAAATAGCAGATCACACAATGTGCTCAAGTTATCTTCATCATCATTATTTCTTCTACTACTATCCACCTACCTAAATTTAGGTTCAATGGGCTGCTGTCTGGATTGTTTCACCAGCCTCTTAACATTCCCTTCTGCCTCTTTTCTTTTTTTTTATTTTTAATATTTATTTTTTAGTTGTACTTGGATGCCATACCTTTATTTTATTTATTTTTATGTGGTGCTGAGGATCAAACCCAGGGCCTCACACATTCTAGGCAAATGCTTTATCGCTGAGCCGCGACCCCAGCCCCTCTGCCTCTTTTCTTGTTCTCAAATTTGCCTTCAACAATGCCTTCAGAATACTCTGTCTAAATCGTAAATCGAATTTTTTGGCCACCTTGCTTAAAATCCTATGATATTTTCTGATAAATTCTTAATCACTAGTTGCTAAAACAATCAATGAATGAGTAGAAGAGTGAAAATATCTCAGATTTCTATAGAGCAAGGTTTTAATACATTTTAAAAATTATGAATAAAGGAATAAAATAACTGGGATTTTATTCATATTGTCAACATTAATCCTTGTGTTTGTTTATTACAGCCTTTACTTAGTTATCTTTACTACATGGTATTTTAATTTACAAACAAGTTGCCATCTAGATTTATACTTAATTCATATTGGCTTTTCTTAGGTCTCTCTGTCCTCAGCAATCTCTCACTCAACTTCTAATTATTTTCTTCCTTTGAAGACTTTGGTTTTAATTACTCTAACCACTTTTATTTTTTCCAAATTTTTGGCCGGATGTGCTCTTCCAGCATAATTAGTTTCACTCTTGATCTTTCTTCCACTGTACAGAAAAAAAGAACATCACACAATACTGCTTTAGTCTTGTTTAAAAGTAAAGCATGGTTTATTCTCAATTTTTACTATATTCTAAACTATTCAAGATGTACTCTTCTTATCTCCTTCAACTAATTATTCACTTAAGTATTCTTCTGCTCAAATCCCAAGAAGATAACATAATCCGCAAGTGACAGTAAAGGCTGCTTGTCTGTCCATCTCTAAAAAGCCAAAAGTAGGTGTCTTCCACTTCCTTCAGTATGATTTCTCTTATGCTTTTACCTTTCCCAAATGTAGGATGTAACCAGATACAGAGATCTGCTAAAACATTTCTTTCAGAAGTGAGTGAAGGGTAGTGTTAACCTTGCTTTACCTATTTGCATTCCAACTGAAAATTCCTGAGACCTGAAATGCTGTCCAGGGCCATATGAATATTATCCTATTGGTGGAATTTAAGGCACATATACTAGGAGTTATCTTGGCACATGGAGCTCTTCCTGGAATTTTTCAATTATCATGAAACCAGCACACATTTTCCTCCATTACGAAGTCCTAAAGCTTGTGAACTTTATTTATTCTTATAAAATTTATGGTGTACAACATGATGTTTTGAAGTATGTGTGCACTGTGTAATGGCCTAAATTAAGCTAATTAACATATGCATTACCTCATATACTTATTTATTTGTGTTGAGAATACTTGAAGTCTATTCTCCTAGTAATGTTCAATCATATAGTTCTTATTAACTATCATCAACATGTTGTAGGATAGTAGATCTTGAACTTACTCTACCCGTCTAACTGAAATGTTGATCCTTTGATCAACATCTCAGTTCCTACCTAACCCCTGCACACTCTAAACAAAAATTTTATATATGAAATCTTGTGGTATTTGTCAATCTGTGCCTGGCATGATAAGGAGATTCTTTCTTCCTTAACCTTTACAGGGAAAGCAAATTTAAAAGGATCCGTCTGTTGCTGTTCCATTTCTGCTTTCTTTAGACGACTTCTGTCTTAATATTAAGTGTTTTCCCTACATTTTCCTCTAGTAACTTCAAAGTTCAAGGTCTTACATTAAGATATTTGATCTATTTTTAGTTGGTTTTTATTACAGGGTGAGAGATAGGGACTAGTATCAATATTCAGTGTCTAGCTTTCCCAGCACCATTTGTTGAACAGGCTATCTTTTCTCAAAAGTATGTTTTTGGCACCTTTGTCTAGAATCTCATGGCTGTAGATACCTATGTTTATTTCTGACCATTGGTCTATGTGTTTTTATGCCCATACCATGCTGTTTATGTTGCTGTGGCTCTAGAATATTTTGAAGTGAAGCCCCCAACATTCTTTCTGTTTAGAATTGCTTTGGCTACTTGGTATCTTTGGTATATTTATATGAATTTTAGAATTGTTCTTTCTATTTCTGTGAGGTCATTGGTATTTTGATGAACATTGCATTGAATCTGTAGTTTGCTTTGGCTAGTATGACCTTTTTAACAACATTGCTTTTCCTAATCTATAGACATAAGAGATCTTTCCATTTTCTAGCGTCTTTTTAATTTCTTTCTTCAACATTTTATAATTTTCATTGTAGATATCTTTAACCTCCTTAGCTAGATGTATTCCTAAGTACATTATTTTATTATATTTTCAGGCTATTGTGAATAAGATTGTTTTCCCAGTTTCTTTTTCAGTGAGTTCATTATTGGTGTTTAGAAAAGCTAATCTTTTTTTTTTTTTTATGTAGACTTTGTGTCTTACTACTTTGATGAATTTGTTTATCAGTTTTAAACCACCATTTGACCCAGAACCTTTTGGTGGAATCTTTGGGGTTTTCTAAGGATAGAAATATAACATCTGCAAGCAGGGTTAATTTGATCTCCTCCTTTCCTATTTGTATCCCTTTATTATTATTTTTTTTTCTGGTCTGACTGCTCTGGCTAAAATTTCAAGTACTTTACTGAATAAGAGTAGTGAGCATGTATACTTGTCTTGTTCCTGATTTTAGGGGAAATGCTTTCAGTTTTCCTCTCATTCAGTATGATATTGACTGAGGGTTTCTTGTATATTTATTATATTGGGGTGTGATCCTTCCATGCCTGGTTTATTCAGGACTTTTATCAGGAAAGGATGTTGATTTCATTTACTGTTTTCATCTTTTGGCAATGCATGAATTTATTTCTGACCCTCCTGTTCTGTTCCATTGGCCTATGTGCCTGTTTTAATGCCTATACTTTGCTAAAACTTGAGAACTTTAAGCATAGCCTGGATTCCGTCCTCTTGCTTCTTTACATAATGGATCAAGAGAACAGAAAGATGATTAGAAAATAAAGATAGAGAATACAGGGATAGATTGAAAAAGGAAACCCAGACCAAAATGGTAGATGTTTTCTTTATAGCAACCTTCCCCACCCCTATCCTTTCAGTTTATCACACTGAAGTAAAGATACTTCAAATCACAAAGTATTTCTTGCATTGATTGATTTTTCTCCCATGTCTTCACCACCCTCTTACATTAGTCAAATCAATCATCGCTTCTCTCCTATACCATTGGGAAAACTTCCTAATGGGTCTCTTTCCTTCTATTCTTATCCCCTTGCAACTTTTTATCATGTATCAAGAGTTCCCCTAATATAAACACATAATATTGCTCTGTAGGCTACAGCTCCTGCTTCTTTCTCCAGCTACTTTTTTTGGTCTTATTTTTACTTGTAAAAAATTAAGATATAATTTACAAACAAAATGGCAAATATTTACAGTGCACATGATGTTTTGATATGTGCATATATTGTGAGATAATTAGATCAAGCTAATTAACATGACCATTGCTTCACATATTTATCATTTTTATGGTAAAGGCATTTATGCTCTAATCTCTTAGCAATTTTCAAGACTACATTATTTTATACTGTAGTCACCATGCTGCTGTATGATAGATCTCCAGAACTTATTCACCCTAGCCAACTGAAACTTTGTACCCTTTCACTGACATCTCCCCATTCCTCTGCCCAGACCCTGTCACCCACATGACCTCCAGCTTCATCTTGAACCATTTCATTGCTCACAACTAACTGGCATAACTGGCTCCTTGTAGCCCCCAGCTCAATAGCACTGAGCTCTTCTCTGAATCAGGACCTGCACTTGTGCTGTTTCACCTGGAACACTTTTTACTCCATGCATTGCTCAGCTTTCAATCTCAGGTCACTTCCACAGAGAAACCTTCCTAGGTCCCCAGATCAATTAGTACCCTTTTCTCATCCATGATAGCATCCTGATCTTGTCCTTCATGGTAGTAATCTCACTGGTAATTATGCTTGTTTGCTGATTATTTATTTATATATGGCCCAGCCAGACTGGATTAGACTGTCTTCTGTTCTATACTTAGCTCTTGACTGAGGCCCCATTTAGGATACTTTTGGTGTATTTTTCTCCATTTTAACACTTAATAAACTAATTTAATCATCTGTTAATTTTTCTGTTTCCCCAGGAAACTGTAAGCCACACTATACTGGGCTTTTTTGCTTTGTTTTATTTAATGTATTAGCAAATTCTTTGCAAGGAGTAGTTACTTAATAAATAATGATATAATTAAACTATGCCGGTATATATACCTGGGTTGGGCTTTGTGTCTGGTGGCCAGATGAATGAGAGATGGGAACTAGTAAGATTCTAAGAGGCTTGATTATGCTTGCTGTTTTAGTTGTATGGGATGCATTCTTTTTATGTATGGGATGGTACTCATTTGAATTTTAGAACATTACCTATTCCACTCTTTTATATTTATATTAGGTTATTTTTCTAAATCCAAAACATCTCTGACTTAAATTTTGTGCTTTGCTTACTCATTCAGTGTATAGAAGTTTACAAATCATAGGAAAAAATAAAACAAACAACTCCTGTCTTATCCTGTATCTGCATGTTTTTGTTTCAGAAGTATGGACATTTTATCCATGCCAGCACAGGGGAGTTCAACCAACCAGATTGGAGAGGTTACCAAGAGAACAGCTGAGCAAGATACATAGTCCCTTAGCCCCACATGGGAGAGAGAGGGTGGGTGGGGGAAAGAGGGGTGGAAAATGATCAGAAGTTCTGCATCAGAAAAAAAACCTATGTTGGTGGGGAAGTGTTTGAATATCTGATAAGGAATTGCCATTTATTAGCTATTTGGCCCTGGACATGTCAGTCTCTATGGACCTCAGTTCCTTTTCTTATGGATGAAAGACTAAGCCCCACCCGTGAGGAATACTTTCCTCTCTATGAATGTTCAATTCTTATTTTCTCCATAATGATGGAAGAGTAAGAAAGTGTATATTGTCATGTGCAACTAATAAAAAGAAAAGAAAATGTATATGAGAAAAAAGGGTAAAAAAAAGATATTTTTACAGAATAGAAAGTGCAAAAAAGAGTCATGGGAGTGGTTATGAAAGGGAAAAAAATACAAAATAAGGATTTAGATTCCCCCAAATTTATTTTTTAACAAACACTTCTATAATGCTAAAAAAATTTACTTATATAGCATTGACTATGTGCCAGGCATTGTCCTAAGTGCTTTACAAATGTTATCCCCATTTCATGGCTGAGGAAATTGGGACACAGAGAGGTTAAGCAACTTAAGTCAGGTCACATAGCTAGTAAGAACTGAGCTGGGTTTCACACGTAGATAGTTCTGAATCCGAAGTTCCTGCTTTTGTCATGTTCATTTTACTGTTAGAATGTACCCTACATTTCCTTATTGAAAACCTCTACATCAAAGACAAAAACTTATTGAACTGTAACAAAAATAATAAATCACTCCAGACGTATTTAGGCTAACACATACCCTATTTGTTTCTGTGTAATTACACTTTCTCAAGAGCCTGCCACATTTGGTATCACTGTTTTCTTATGAACTCTTCAAGCAAGACTAATGCAAAATGGAGAGGATTGTTCTCCGTTCAGCTGCAAACCAGGTGGCACAAAGCACAAAGGGGCAAGCCAGGCGCCAGGGACCGTGGAAAGGCGACTGACTCAGAAACACAATTAGCAAGCATTTTCCTTCAAATAATTGCAAACTTTTAAAAAGTTCATATACTGTTTTCCTCCTCCTACCCTATTTAATGGAACAAACAAACAAACTCCATCACGACTATCACCAAAACCCTCTGAAAAGCATTACTATTAAAACTATCCAGATAGTTTGGCTTTGCCTCCTAGAAACCTTTCAAGTTCCAATGCTATGTGGACCTTGTGCTGCAGGAGGCAGCGTCTCATTAATAAAATAGGGTCCACTTCTTATTGTGGGTCTTTGTCGTTTCTTTCAGTATTGCAGATGGGATTGTTTCATTCTCTAATATAGTTTGGCTTCTATTTAGGAAGTAAGGAATTTAAAGGTTTTAGAGAAGAGCAGAATCAAGGATCGCTGCTGATTTATTGACATAAAACAAATCCCTCTCCTTTCCTATTGTTTCAGTCTATTGTTATAGTTCATCCTTGAACTCCTACTATTTAGAGTTTAAAATCTTACAGTTGAAATAAACTGGAAGGTCATTTCTCTTGATTTAATCCTCTCATTTTTACAGAGGCAGGAATAAGACACACAGAATAGTTAAGTGGCTGGCCCAAGACAAGAGAATGGAAAGACAGACTGGCTTCTAGGCTTTTCCATTGCTGGCTCTGTGCTCTCCACACAATACCAAGCTTGAGTCTTTGCTTAGTCTCGGGTTCAAGCTCCTGTAACATCCCTTCTTTCCTCTTCCCCCGTGAAAAACTATTTTACCACATATCCCTTTATTTTCTGTCTCCTGGTGCAATTTTTTTTTTAGAAGAAGACACACATGAGGATCTGGGGAGTTAATGCCGATGTCCAGAGGGTCATTCAGATTTGCTAAACTTCAAGCAATGAAATGTCTGGAGAGTCATCCATCACAGGTACCTGGAAGGGATGCTGGCAGAGAGAGAAGTCCTGACCGCTGGGAGTTGGGCCTTCCCTCATCCCTGGGCCTTGCAGTCACATTGTCAGTGTGTGTTAGAACTCAGCTGCATGCCTCCAGTCCTGCTGCCCTGACTGTCCCCTCTCCTTCATCTTCTTTTTATATTTTATTTACATATGCATGTAATCTGTGTTCACATCTTTTTTTTTTTTTCTTATGCTACACTCTTAAGAATTAGAATTAGTATCTCAGGACAAGCCATGTGCTCTCCCTCTCCCCAAACCCCTTTTTAAAAATGTTTACATTTGCTTCTTTCCTCAAGGAAAAGAATAGAAAATTTGTATTCCATTCACCAAAGTTCATTTAGAACACTCCAGCCCATGGTCATCTCCCTTTCATTTAAGCTAGGACATCTGTGTTGATAGCTCTCTTCTGTTACTTTTTAATATTCAAAGTCCGGTCTCTCCAACAAGATTGTGACCTATCTCAAGATGGGTTCCAGTCAGTTCTGCTCTGAAAATAGAACAGGTATCTGTCTAGGGGATGAACTGACTCAAGTCCCTGTCCCTTAATCCTTCTTGCTCCCTCATTAGAAAAGATTCTGTAGCTAATTTGATGGATCAGATTTTGGGATGATGGATTAGACCACATCTACCCAAGGGTCAGTATTTGCTAAAAGGTCACCTGTGGATGCAATCCTTCCTTCCCTCTTACAGTTGGCAGGCAAGCTGATACAAAGGGCACGTTTAGCTGCTTTATTCTCTACATTTAAACGAGGTAGGGTAGCTGCCTAATAATAAAATTCAGATTTGGGTTTTAGGTAGAATAAAAAGTAACCCCTTAAGCCTGAAATTCAATTTACATAGAGCTCTTCATGAAAGTTTCAGGACAATCTGAGCCAAAAATAATAAAGTATCCTTTGATTTTTGCCTTTGTACCTTTATTTATTTATTTATTTATTTATTTATTTTTTTTTTTAAATTTTTTTTTTATTGGTTGTTAAAAACATTATAAAGCTCTTGACATATCATATTTCATACATTAGATACAAGTTGGTTATGAACTCCCAATTTTACCCCAAATACAGATTGCAGAATCACATCGGTTACACATCCACATTTTTACATAATACCCTATTAGTAACTGTTGTATTCTGCTACCTTTCCTATCCTCTACCATCCCCCCTCCCTCCCCTCCCATCTTCTCTCTCTACCCCATCCACTGTAATTCATATCTCTCCTTGTTTATTTTCCCATTCCCCTCACAACCTCTTATATGTAATTTTGTATAACAATGAGGGTCTCCCTCCATTACCATGCAATTTCCCTTTTCTCTCCCTTTCCATCCCACCTCATCTATCTGTTTAATGTTAATCTTTTCTTCCTGCTCTTCCTCCCTGCTCTGTTCTTAGTTGCTCTCATTATATCAAAGAAGACATTTGGTATTTGTTTTTTAGGGATTGGCTAGCTTCACTAAGCATAATCTGCTCTAGTGCCATCCATTTCCCTGCAAATTCTATGATTTTGTCATTTTTTAGTGCTGCGTAATACTCCATGGTGTATAAATGCCACATTTTTTTTATCCATTCATCTACTGAAGGGCATCTGGGTTGGTTCCACAGTCTAGCAATTGTGAATTGTGCTGCTATGAACATCGATGTACCAGTATCCCTGTAGTACGCTCTTTTAAGGTCTTCGGGGAAAAGTCCAAGAAGGGCAATAGCTGGGTCAAATGGTGGTTCCATTCCCAGCTTTCCCAGGAATCTCCATACTGATTTCCAGATTGGCCGCACCAGTTTGCAGTCCCACCAGCAATGTACAAGAGTACCCTTTTCCCCACATCCTCTCCAGCACTTGTTGTTGTTTGACTTCATAGTGGCTGCCAATCTTACTGGAGTGAGATGGTATCTTAGGGTGGTTTTGATTTGCATTTCTCTGACTGCTAGAGATGATGAGCATTTTTTCATGTACTTGTTGATTGATTGTATGTCCTCCTCTGAGAAGTGTCTGTTCAGGTCTTTGGCCCATTTGTTGATTGGGTTATTTGTTTTCTTATTGTTTAATTTTTTGAGTTCTTTGTATACTCTGGATATTAGGGCTCTAACTCTGCGTCTGATAGAAGAAAAAGTTGGCTCTGATCTACATATTGTAGGGTCGGGCTCCAAATTCCTTAATAGGACACCCATAGCACAAAAGTTGATAACAAAAATCAACAAATGGGACTTACTTAAACTGAAAAGTTTTCTCTCAGCAAGAGAAACAATAAAAGAGGTAAATAGGGAGCCTACATCATGGGAACAAATTTGTACCTTTATTTATGACTCCATCAGATCCTTATGGAGATACCATGTACCTGATGCATAGTCAGATGCAAAATCAAGATGCAATTTGGAAGCCCAAATTTCCTCTCCCCTTTGTAATCTCTCTCTTTTCTATCCCCAGGCATCTCCTGCTCTGCTTCCTGTCATGATGTATTTTCTAGAACTTTACATTAATTCAGTGGTGTACTGCATTCTCTTTCTTTCTTTGGGTTTCTTCACTAAGCATAATCATTTGGATGTTTAGTCAATGGTTTGCCTTTTCACTTTCTTAGTGGTATCTCACAAAGCAAGAGTTGGTAATTTTTATTTTTTTATTTTAGTTTTTATGAAGCTAAATTTGCCAATTTTTAAATGGTTTGTGCGCTTTATGTTCTAAGAAAATTTTGCCTACCACAAAGTCTCATAGACATTTAAATAATATCATGCTTTTATTGTTGTTATCTTCTAACTTAATTCTACTGTCAGAGAACATACTCTGAAGAATTTTTATATTTGCAAAATTATTGAGACCTGTTCTGTATCCTCTGTTCTATCTCAGTGAATATATCATGAACATGTATATTTGAAAATAATATATATTTGGCAGATGCTAATTCTGTTAATTAGGTCCCAGGCTTTCATGGTGGTTTTTGTATTGTCCATGACTTTGTAGAATTGTGAATTTCGTGCTTTATTGCTGCCAATTTTTTTCTACATGTATTTCCACTTTGGTATTAGATTTATATGTATTTATAATTTTATATCTTCCCTTGTTATTTTTTATTAATACTCTTTGCCTTGAAGTCTAACTTATCTGATGTCAATAGGGGTGTGCCCATCTTCCTGTTCTGGACTTTTTGCTTAATTGCGCATTTTTCCGCCCATTTAATTTCAATTTATATCTTTCTTTATTCATAAAATGTGTCTCTTTCCCTCAACATGTGTTTGTTCTTACTTTTATTTCCAGTCTAAAGATTGCCTTTTATTTGGATTGCTTAATTAATATGTAATGGAACTTTTGATATGATTGGATTTATGTCCATCATATTACTATTAGTGTTTGCCTCTCTTTTTTTAGTTTACAAAAATGGACATCATTATCCAAAGTACATGTATGAAGACACGAATTGGATGTCAACCTACTTTATATACAGAGATATGAAAAATTGTGGTATATATGTGTAATAAGAATTGTAATGCAAAAAAAAACCAACCCAAGAATATGTATAAAGACATGAATTGGTGTGAACATACTTTATACAAAGATATGAAACATTGTGCTCTATATGTGTAATAAGAATTGTAATACATTCTGCTGTTGTGTGTTTAAAAAATAAAATCAATAAAAAATAATTCCTTTTGAATTATTTATTTCTAAACTTATACATATCTTGTGGGTTTTTTTAGCTGTACTTTTTGCTTTATTTATTTTTAGTGACTTCTAGTAATGAAATTATATATTTATTATAGAGTTTTATAGTCTATTTAGGATTAATATTGTATTGCTTTAGATAAAATGTAGAATCCTGCAATTGTAGAATTCATTTGCCTTCCTTCTCCACCTGATATTTTTATGCTATAGTTTTATGTGTATTATGTCTATATTTATATTACGATTCTAATAAGACCAGTGTTGAAACTTTTGCCTTAAGTAAGCATATGTATCATTAACAAATTAAGAAGAAAAACTAATGTTTCTGTTTACCCCAGTATTTGTTAATTCCTATGCTCTTCTTTACTTCCTGAGGATCTAGGTTTTTATGTGCTATCATTTTCCTCCAGCCTGAAGAAATTTTTTCAGCCATGAAACGGGTACCCGACATTTCTTAGGAGTATCATGTAGACATTGTTCTACAAACAAATTATAGTTCTTATTTAAAACGGTGGGTTTATCATACCAGAATAATAAAGTATTTTTATATATGAAACTCTAGAAAATTCAGCTGATTTGGTTGCATAACTAGTCCATAAAACTGTATCTTTATAAAACAGAGGGCAGATTCTTATTGAAGCTATACAAAAAAGTACGTTATTATTAAAAGAAAAAAGACTATTTTCGTTTGTGAATTGTGAGGGGTTAGTGAGAACAATATATCATTTTAAAGAGTGTTTTACCAAATTAAGTGTTCATAGCAGACCAAAAAGAAAAAAAGAGTGCTTATCTTATAAAACTTAAAAACCATATTAATTTTTTTAAACAAATAATCATTATTAGCTTTCTCTAAGTTCAAATCAGTTTTTCGCTATTTCATGAGTATGATTCCACAAGTGTATGATTCCAATAGATAGTAGCACTAGGTACAATCCTTCCTATCAAGCCTCTGAAACTGTCTTTGTAGAAGGTCAAATTTAGAGAACTTTAATTAAAAATGTGGAAGAGAAACATAGATTAACTGTTGTTGAGCAAAAAGCCCAAATTGCAAAGGGCTGTTTTATCTTACAAAAATGAAACAAACAAAGAAAAACAAATTACAACAAGCAAATAAGATACTACCCAAAAGATGATCATCTTTTACTTGTCAGAGAATAAACCTTGATCTTTGTCTGACAGACATTGCAAAACAAACAGTAAAATTGTATTCCTAACCATTGCTGCCAACAGTTGGGGAAGAAAATTAGAAACAGAACCAAACTTGCATAAGGACCAGGAGGGTAGACAAAGTCAGATTCAGAAAAGCAAAGCAAACAGAATAGTGAAGGTAAATTTTGAAAAAAAAAAAAAAAAAAAAAAAAAAACTGGTCTCTGGGACACAAGGAAAGACATGGCTGGACCTAATAGACTCTGCAGTACATTTCTCACATAACATAATTTAATTTGTTCAGCTTGTATGCCTTCTTCCACACATTGGCAAAATTTCCCAAAACTGTCAAAATATGATTTCCAAATGTTAAAACATGATATCTTTACAAATATAAAATGAGACCATGTTAAGACTATGTTTAACTCATTAGTGAAGGAACAAGCATAATTGTAAATTTGGTTCCCCCATAATATATTTAATAGTATAGTAATCTAATCTTCTCATTCTTACATATTCCCAGTATGGTACCTTATACATATATGATGTTTATATGTAATCAAAATTTACTCATTTACTGTTTACTTTGACTAGAAAATGTTGCATTCCTAACAGACCTTATTGGTATCTATATTTCTTTCTTTTTTTTTTAAGAGAGAGAGAGAAAGAGAGAGAGAATTTTTAATATTTATTTTTTAGTTTTCGGCATACACAACATCTTTGTATGTGGTGCTGAGGATCGAACCCGGGCCGCACGCATGCCAGGCGAGCACGCTACCGCTTGAGCCACATCCCCAGCCCCTGGTATCTATATTTCTAAATGCTTTTTATTCTTGAGGCCTTCAAATTTTTTGCAAATTCACATTATTGCATTTTCCAAGTCACCCCTTTGGAATTGTTAACTTTCTGTAGATTTTACATTAAATTCTGGTTTTATGATGTTCAGTCATGCCCACAACCTAATTTGTCCCTTTTCCCTCCTTTCCTCCTTCCCCCGGCCCACTTTCTCTGCTTCTTTTGCTATACTACTCTCTCTTCTATTTATTTTTTAAATTGGTATGTTGTAAGTATATTAAGTAGGATTTGATAGCATAATTTCATCAATTTAATTCTGTAGTACCTCCCCTGCCCTTCCCCCTTGATCCCCTTCCTCTTCTGAAATCCCTCCTGTTTTTGAGAGATCTACCTTTTTAAATTTTATTCCTTTTTTTCCTTGTAGCTTCTGCATATGAGAGAAAAATTCAACTCTTGATTTTTTGAGTCTGGCTTATTTCACTTAGCATGATGTTCTTCACTGCCATTCATTTATTAGCAAATGACAAAATTTCATTCTTCTTTATCCACTCTGTATATATACCACCTTTTCTTATCCATTCATCTGTTGATGGACACCCAGGCTATTTCCATGGTTTGGCTACTGTGAATTGTGCTGCTATAAACATGGGTGTGCATGTATCACTTGAGTATGATGACTTTAATTCTTTAGTATAAATACCAAGAAGTGGTATAACTGGGTCAATGGTGGTTCCATGCCTAGTCTTTTGAGGATTCTCCATACTGATTTACATAATGGTTATACTAATTTGCAATCCCACCAATGATGTGTAAGTGTTCCTTTATCCCTACATCCTTGCCAGCATTTATTATTATTTATATTCTTGATGCTTGCCCTTCTAACAAAATTCCAAACTCTTAAACAAGACACGCCAAGTAAACTCCATGTATAGATCAAGAGCATTGTTTTGAGAGTTAAGAAAAAGTTTAAGCTCCTTTTGCAGGAAAGAAGTATTCATAGACCAACAAAATTGACAAAATATTTATTTTAAATTATTTAAATATTTAAAAAATATCACTAGGTATGAACTCCTTATGTTTGTAGTGCCTATATGATTATATAACCAAAAGTATTTTCAAATTTAGTATAAAAAGATCTATAAAGCCAATACCAATGAACTTAAGCATAAGTTTTACATGATAGTTGATGTTGTTTTATTGTAATGGGATAATTTATCATGTTGCTCTCAGAAAATAAAAGTTAAAATCTTAAAATGTTAAGAGTTCTAAGACCTAGATAAGTAGTGCCCCATTAAAAAAAAATTAGTTTAAATTTATTTTAGTATAAATTTATAAAGTTATATCCCTCACAATGCATGTGTATGAACATGTATGTATGAATTAATGGCTCCTACAGTGTTACTATGTATCGTTCATTGCAAAACACACAGGAAAAGTAGAAATGAGGAAAGTATGATTAAAAATCTGGGTAACTTTAAATAATGTGTCTCTGAACCCTATGAACAATCTGTGTTGTTTCTGGGATCTGTGCATCTTCCTTTGAGGACTGCTAACTTCATGCTGACTTCCATTATAGAATTTCTATAATGAACTTTCTATCCTCACCCCAGTGTGCTTCTTGTACATGGCCTTGTTCTCCAGCACTCCCCTGGGACCCCTCCTTCCCCTCCCTCCAGTGCTAATGTTACACTGACCCATCTGCTGGTGCTCCCATGCGAGCCTTCACAGTTGTTGGGATGAAAGAGGAAGGAAGCATGTGCTCTGGGAGTGCAAGCCTGGGCAGTGAATCAAGAAACAAAAAGAATCGTGGTGTCCTTTTATAAAAGTATTTAGGACCCCTTAGTAAAGCTGCCCAGGTTTGTTATTGGTTCCAGAAATGTCTAGAGGTTCTGTAGTGCCTTGAAATCTTCAACTGTGCAACTACTTTTCTTCCTCTGTGCCCCTGGGGTAGCAGAGAGTAACATACTGATATCAGCATAATGAAATAGTAAAAAACTGCTTCCCCCCTGCACAAAGTTCAGTCAACAGACATTTTCATTCCAATGTATGTTGGAATATGTATATTTCCAATCTTTCATTTATGTCTCCTGCTCTTACTAGAATCTAATTGCCAGGGTTCTAAGCAGGACATGTTGGATTATTTTAAGCCAGTTGTCCATTGTTAGACTGTGATGGCTTTCTTTTTCTCATTAATATGCTTTTCACATTGCTATGCCATTTTGTGACACAAATAAGTAAATAATTAACGACTCTAAGTTCCTGACTTCAAAATGCAGATGATCCTTGACTTACGATGGTGACTTCAAAACACAGATGGTCCTTGACTTATGATGGTTCAACTTACAATTTTTTGACTTTATGAAGGTGTGAAAGCCAGTATAAACTATACTATAAAATATGAATTTTGATCTTTTCCCAGGTTACCAATACACACACTACCAATATTTTCTCGTGATATTGGGCAACAGCAGTGAGCAGGAGCTGCCAGACAGCCATGAAATAAACAACTAATAATCCTCATTGTGCTGTGTTGCTAAACCATAATGCTTAGTAAATTAGGTGTCTAAAAGCATTTTTAACTTAGTGATATAAAAGTTGAAGAGCATCTGTATACTACAAAATGATGGTAATCAAAGCAGCGTGGTACTGGTGTAAAAACAGATGCATAACAATTGGAACACAATCGAGCCCAGAAACAAGTCCATGCATTAACAACCAACTGATTTTTGATGAAAGTGCCAAGAACACACAATGGGGAAAGAACAGTCTCTTTAATAAATGGTGTTAGGAAATCTGGGTATCCACATGCAGGAGATTGAAATCCAATCCTTATTTTACACCATAGACAAAAATGAATCCCAATGGACTTGAAACTATAAAACTACAGAAAACAGGGGGCTGGGGATGTGGCTCAAGCAGTAGCGCACTTGCCTGGCATGCGCGGGGCACTGGGTTCGATCCTCAGCACCACATAAAAATGAAATAAACATGTTGTGTCTACTGAAAACTAAAAAATAAATATTAAAAAAAAAACTACAGAAAACATGGTGGTAAAGCTCCTTGGTGCTGGTCTGAGCAATGATTTTTTTTGGATATAAACTCAAAAGCACAGGTGATAAAAGCTAGAGCAGAAAAATGGGATTGCATTAAACAAAAAATTTCTTCATGGCAAAGGAAATAATCATCAGAGTGAAGAGACAACCAATGGAATGGGATAAAATATTTTCATACCACACATTTAATAAGGCTTACCAATAAAATATTACACACACACACACACACACACACACACACACACACACACACATCTAATATAGGGAACACAATCCACAGCAAGGAAACAACCCAATTAAAAAATGGACAACAGACCTGAAAAGATATTTCTCAAAAAACATACAAGTGACTAACAAATATATTAAAGAATGTTCAACTTCATGAGGAAAATCCAAGGCAATACCAGAAGACATCACTGTGTTGGAATGGCTGCTATCAAGAAGATGAAGATAATATGTGTTGGTGAGGTTGTGGAGAAGAGAGAACACTCGCATGCAGTTCATGGAAATGTAAAATAGTATAGCCTTTATGGAAAACAATATGGAGGTTCCTCCAAAACTAAAAAATAGAACAACCATACCAGTCCACCACTGAGCATATTTCCAAAGGAAATTAGATCTGTGTCGGAGAGTTATGTATACTTCATGTTCATTGTAGCATATTCACAATAGTCAAAATATGGAACCAACCCAAGTATCCATCAGAGGATGAATGGATAAGGAAAATGTGGTACATATACAGAATGGAATACCATCTATCCATTAAAAAAGAAGGAAACTCTGTCATTTGCAATAGCATGGATTAACCTGAAAAATATTATGTTAAGTGAAATAAGCCAGGCACATAAAGACAAATACCACACAATCTCATTCATATATAGAATCTGAAAAATTTGAACTCTAGAAATAATAGAAAGGTAATTAGCAGAAGCTGGGGTGGTTCACGTGTGAGAAAATGCAAAAATCATTCAGAGATAAAATGATTGGTTTATGAGAACCTTAATCCAATCAGTGAATTAACCCCCTGAAATGGATAAACTGAGTGGCAACTGTAGGCTGTTGGGATGTGGCTGGAGGAGGTAGATTCCTCCTCCAGCCACATATACCCCATATATACCCCAAAGGCATTGTGCCTTTGAGGTATATATTTGGTGAGCTGAGCTTAGTTGCTCTCTCTACTTTCTGATCATCATGTGAGTCACTTCCCTCCATTACACCCTTCTGCCATGATGTTCTGCCTCACCTTGAGCCCCAAGGAATGGAGCTGGCTGACTATGAACTGAGACCTCTGAAACTCTGAGCCTCCATATAAACTTTTCCTCCTTTAAAATTGTTTTTGTCAGGCAATCTTTTTTTGTCACAGCAGCAACAAAGCTGACTAAAACAGACATAAAATTGCAGTTAGGAAGAATAAGTTCAAGTCATCTATTGTTCTATTATACAAAAGTATATGTTGTTATATGTATTGTTAACTATAGTTAGCAATGATATATTGTATTTTTAAAATGCTTAGAGGGTGGATGTTAATTGTTCCCACCACAAAAATGGTAACTTTGAGGGGATACATGATAATTAGCTGGATTTAACTATTCTACGGTATATATATATTATATATATATATATATATATATATATATATATATATATATATATATAATATATATATATATAATATATATATATATTTCAAAACATCAATTTGTACATGATAAATATACACTATTTTATTGTTCAATCAAAAAATAATTTGAACCCCCTTGAACAATAATATGTAAAATTTCTCTTTTTCTACTTAGAAGAATAAATAAAAGAATTATGAAATAAAAAGTTCATTGAACCAGTTGTTGGGAAAACATAGCATAATCACCAGAGGAGGTTTTTAACATTCATAATTTCTGTTTTTTTTGCCCACTTTTCCTACTGTCCTTACCCAGCTCTCCAAGTCTATTAGACATCTTGTGGGGAGAGGGATTGAATCCTTTACAAAATTTCAAGTTTAATCTAACAGCATTCTCCCTAAATTCTGAAGTTTATAGTATGAAATTTTGATTTTGTTTCATCTGTTTGCTGTGGTAGAAGTGAGAAAAGACTGAGGATTATTTCTCAAGGGAGATTGTGTACTTTCTATTTTTTTGCAAGAGGAATTTCTATTTGATCTTGCTTGAATCACTAGGAAATTGATGTGGCAGAAGACCACAATCAGTTCCTTGGGGAGATTTCTTGTTTATGAGTTTAAAAGTCATTAGAATAGTTTTTTTTTTCCTAAATGCATTTCAGTTAAACACCTAAATCACAAACATATGACCTCTTGATTTTTCTTGAATTGGCGTGTCACCATGCCATGAGAAGGATGAAATTTGAGGTCAAAATTATTTGGACAAAATTTGCAAGTGTCATAAATATTTGTTTGGAAAACAAATACGTTAATTAGATTATTAGCAGTAATGAGCCAAGATCTATGTCCTGGTGACAGAGGAGCACTTGCAATTGGAACAATTTCCTTATCCCCTCTATTCTCCAGATCCTTCTTCTGTAAAATAAATAGATTCACACATAGCTTTCAAATGATACTAGAGCAGAACTCTTTGAATGAAACAGTAAAGGAACTGGAATGTACAAACAGGAAAAGCAGCATTCTGCTTTGGCTGATGAAGGCTACTGGGCTCCCTGTCTTTGAGGTCAGCTCTTGGGATATCCTCAGGAGGAGCACTTTCTTCATGCCCCTCTGATGTTACTAATTTATGCATTATTAGTGAGAGCCAGTGGTCTGGGTTTCCTTCAAACTCCAAAATTCAATGACTGCATTATGTGTGGGTTGGTAGTGCAGTGAGTTTCCTGTAGGAGGGATGGAAAATCGCACCCTTTATTTCAATTCACTAATTGAAAAAGTTTCTTGAGGAGGAGGTATCTTTATTCTTGCAGGAGCCCAATTCCCTAGTCTAGATACTACCTCCTCTGCATTTGTTTGACCAGTGACCTCCTCTCTTTTTTGTGTCTTTTGATTTTCAACTTCCTTCTTTCACTTCCACCTCTCTCTCACACACCAGCACAAACAAAAACAGCCTTTCCACTGACATTTCATTCTCTTCAAATTATCAACCTAGAGAAAAAATAATAATATATTTCTCATCTCTTATTTCCTCACTCCTCCATCTATTGCAATTTTGCTTTCATTATTCCACTTGCATTGAAAATTCATTCACTAAAGTCTGCCTCTTAATTGTCAAATCTAGCAAAAAGTTTCAGTTTTTCTTAACATCGTGAGCCATTGGACACTTTTGCCTCACATATTTTACTGTAACTCTCTTCTGTTTTAGTTTGGTTTGGTTTTCCAGGATTTTTACCCTCTCTTTGGAGAGCTTCATCTATCTATATCCAAGGTTCTTCCTGGCACATATAGTTGATAGTTATAAAATTTTGTACCTTATTTTCAAATTGTTTTGTAAGTTTCAAGGTCTTTTAATTTAAAGGCATCTCAAACCACAAATGTCATGACAGAATTAACCTTGCTTCATATATTTGTTGATTGATTATATATCATCTTCTGAGAAGTGTCTGTTCAGGTCCTTGGCCCATTTATTGATTGGGTTATTTGTTTTTTTGGTGTTTAACTTTTTGAGTTCTTTATATACCCTAGAGATTAGTGCTCTATATGATGTGTGAGGAGTAAAATTTGCTCCCAAGATGTAGGCTTTTTATTGACTTCACTGATTGTTTCTTTTGCTGAGAAGTAACTTTTAAGTTTTGGGTTCATCCCACTTATTGATTTTTTATTTTAATCAGAGAAATGCAAATCAAAACCACTCTAAGATTTCATCTCACTCCAGTCAGAATGGCAGCTATTATGAATACAATCAACAATAAGTGTTGGCAAGGATGTGGAGAAAAAGGCACACTCATACACTGCTGGTGGGACTGCAAACTGGTGCAGCCAATATGGAAAGCAGTATGGAGATTTCTTGGAAAATTGGGAATGGAACCACCATTTGATTCTGCTATCCCTCTCCTTGGTCTATACCCAAAGGACTTAAAAACAGCATACTACAGGGACACAGCTACATCAATGTTTATAGCAGCACAATTCACAGTAGCTAAACTATGGAACCAAACTAGATGCCCTTCAACAGATGAATGGATAAAAAATATGGCATATATACAAAATGGAATTTTACTCAGCAATAAAAGGGAATAAAATCATGGCATTTTCAGGTAAATAAATGGAGTTAGAGAAGATAATGCTAAGTTAAGTTAGCCAATCCCAAAAAGCCAAATGCTGAATGTTTTCTTTGATATAAGGAGGCTGATTTATAGTAGGATAGGGAGAAGGAGCATGGGAGGAATAGACAAACTCTAGATAGGGCAGAAGGGTTGGAGGGGAAGGGAGGGGGCATGGGGTTAGAAATGATGGTGAAATGTGATGATCAATATTATCCAAAGTACATGTATGAAGACACAAATTGGTGTGAATATACTTTGTATACAAGCAGAGATATGAAAAATTGTGCTCTGTATGTATAATAAGAATCATAATGCATTCTGCTGTCATATACAAATAAAAAAAGAATTCACCTTGCTTCTTCACATGTGACTGTTCTGAATTTATTATTTTTTTCAGTCCAAATCTTGCCTTTGTTGCCTCCTCTGTGATCATGGAGCTGCACCTGTAAACAGCTCTCCTTTGTCAACTGGCATGATGTTAAGCTTTGCCAGTAGGGTGTTCAAGAGCATTACAGGAGGGAGGCGTTTCCCTTGTTGGTTTGTGTGCCCTTCTCTATAGTCTCCAGAGCATCTGTGGCCACTAGTCCAGTCCATGACCCTTCCCCCTAGGCAGCTGTTCTCAGTACCCCAAGCACTTGCTTTCCATTAAGTTCAGTATCCTGACACCTCCCAGTGGATGGTTTTTTTCCACCACTCCAAATGTAAGGATCCTGGTGCGCCTGGCTTATGTGGCATTGCAGCAAAATGTGTCGTGATGGCTTCTCCTGTCCTGGTCTAAATTTCAACTTTGGGAGATGGGGGCCTATTCCAGACTTCTTGTTTCCTTTGGTGTTTTGCATCAGCCTTCAAAATAGTGGTTGTGCCTACAGGTGTCATTCCTATAGTCTTTAAAGTTGTCTTTTAGTAAATTATTCCCTCCTTCAGTTAATTCTATGTACTAAGCTTTCTCTGTTTAAAATGCTGTGTGCTTCTGTCTCCCATGACATATACCTCTGTTTTGCATTCTTCATTAGGTTATCACAACCAGCACTTCTTCCTATTTATCCACTCTTATCAAGTGCTTTTCTTATACCTCATCTCTATCCTATTTCTTGTTTATATCCATAATATAATTCATGTAGAGTCTTATATAGACTCCTACCTCTACACTGCAGCTAATTCTGACTTCTTAGTTAGAATTTAATACATATTTAGTATTTCTCCTTCATTAGTCTAATATATGTATTTACTTCTATAGGGCATATTTTGTTAGATAAAAATGGTTCCATTTTTGTTTTTTGAGGACCTTTGGGCATGTAAAGAGATGATGGGTGAGCCCAGTTTAGAGATCTGATAATGAAGTCCCAAGACCATATCTGTGTGAACCAATTGAATCTGCTCATGGCACCCCAGGTTACTAGTTAAGAGTGTGGTCTTTGAAGGTAGCCTACTTGGATTTGAATCCTGACTCTGATAACAATAATGTGACTAGAAGCAAAATATTTAACTTCTTTAGTTCTCAACTTTCTTCTTTAAAATGGAGATAATTTTATTGTTTAACACGAATTTTAAATGAGTATCAGTGCTTTTTAAAGGCTTAGTGTATTTCTTGGCACTGAATAAATATTAGCCACTATTGTTGTAATGGCTATTATTAAATAATCAGAACCCCTTTAAAGTATATTTCATGCTTGTCTTTCAATATTTGATGATGAAAATTATCATGATAAGGAATGCAAGAATTCATTGCTTTGGCCTCAAAACACCCTTCTTTACCATCCTGACAATGGCCTATGTAGCCCCACTCAATGGTGAGGATCCACAGGCCAGAGAGTGTGGATAAATCAGTATGAACTGGTCACAATTACTGGAAAGTCAACTCAAAGGATGCCAAGGGTCAGCAAATGTGTACTGTTTTTGAATACAAAAGATTTTTTGTTTTTCCTCTCAGAAAAAGTTGAGTAAATAGCCTGATGGTTTCTCTCTGGCCCCCCTATCTGTATGATAGGCTTCTTTTAATGTACTTCATGTTTTCATTCTCTAATTTCAAGGGCAGTTGTTTCTGAATTCTACATTGCATCACTAAGAGCTCTTCTCTCAGCAGATGCTTTCGTGTTGTCAGAAATATTCCTTAAGATACTTGACAATGTAGAATTTTCTTTATTGTATACTTTGAATCATCTCCAAATGTTTGGCCTCTTGAAGTCTGAAGGCATCATGTGGCTCAAATATGTTCCATTTCCAGATGGGTAGGCATGAGGATTATAGAGAACACCATGAGTCCTGATTCCTCAGAAGACATACTTGCCAATAAGAGGAAAATGCAAAACAGATTTTTAGAAAGGTGTTGCAATTTTCCATTACTTACCTAGTAAATAGGTCCTCCCCTTCCCAGGTGAATAATTGTTCCTTTTTGTAACTAATATAAAAATGATACAAAAATTCTATTTTCTGACATCTGCTTCATGTATTTTTCTCTCAGAATAAGAAATGTATTATGTGATGTGTGTGTGTATACTTGTAAAGGAATGGATCTCAAAATTTCATGGCAATCAGAAATATATAGGTCGTTCATTAAAAATTCAGGATTGTATGTGCTATCCTCAGGTCTAGAATCTACTGATAATTCTGATGGAGATGATCAGTAGATCACAGTTTCAGAAAAATTTTGGTTTATGGGCTAGGAGAGGGAAAGTGGAATAATTTAGAAGGATAAGAAGATCCTCTGACTATGTGAAACAATGCTAGGGCCTAAGGATACAAAGATTAATAACAGCCTTTACTGGAGGGTCAAGTTTGAGCTATGAGCACTTTCAGCAGCATTGCTAGGAAAATAGTGTCCCAGCCAATCTTCCATGGAGTTATTTAGTAGAAGCAGAATGGCTCCAGAGGCTTTCTCATAGGATTATTAGGTAGTGCTACTCTGAAATCATCCAACCTCTCCTTTTTTTTAAATTTTCAGTTTTTAAATTTGTTCTAATTAGCTATACATGATAGTAGAATACATTTTGACACATCATACATAATGGAGTATAACTTCTCGTTCTTCTGGTTGTACATGATGTAGAGTTACAGAGGTCGTCTAATCATATATGCACATAAGGTAATAATGTCTGATTCATTCTACTATCGTCCGCACCCCTATCCCCCCTCCTCTCCCTTCATCCCCTCTGTCTAATCCGAAGATTGAATCACTTCTAGATGGAGGCTGTGATTAACCTAAAATTTGTAGGTGTTTTCTATGGGAATGCCACCATGCTGAACTTGGATACACTAGTAAGTGTACCTGTAGGTTGACAAACAAATTCATTTGATTTTGTTATCCATATTTTGAGTGAATGCCTCATTATGCACATGTATGCAAAAAATAAAACAAAGTTGTAATTTGAGCCAAGAGCACTGTTGTCCTTTTAAAAAGAGTTAAAAGAGTGAATGAAATCAAGTTCAGGAGAATGAGCATCAGGGAAACATCTGAGAATCACATTTGCTCTCCTTCTGGGGAAGCCGCTCCCAGGGCTCTAGAGCCCTCGCAGGGGTGCTTGGTTTGAAACACAACCTGCAAAATCAAAGCCCTTCTCCACAGCGGAGTTCACCAGGCATGCAGAGTTGAGGAAAGAAGATTTTTCTGTTGGCTGAGTGTCAACATCTTGATGTTTTTGAACTTACTTTTAAAATTAAAGGCAGGAAGAAAAAGAATTAATGTGCAAATTTTCTTAGCCTAGAGAACAACTTCCCAGAAAGTTTACAGTTCTATTCCTGTGTTCTGGGAAAAGAGGTCTAAGAAGGATGGCTCTTTGTTTTCTCAGCAATTTACTCTAAGTATTATGTATTTATAATTTTTATTTGGAAAAGAAATCCATCTCTTCAAGAAATATAAATTTCTAATTTAATCTCATTTTTCCTAAGTTCATTAAAAGATAAATAACCTTGACTCAAAAACAATGTTTCATAGTGAGCTCATTCTCCAGTATAATATCAGAGTCAGGGAGATTACAACTTAAATGAAGGATTTGTGTCCACAAATTATTATCTACTATGGTTTGAACTTAAATTTTCCTAAAAGGCTCATATACCAAAGGCTTAATTGCCAGCTTGGGGCAGTGGTGGGAGTGGTGCACCTTTAGGGAGGTAGGGCCTAGCAGAAGGAAGGTAGGACCCTGGGGATGTGCTCTTGAAGGGAGTATTGGGATCCTCTGGGATCTTCCTCTGTCTCTATTTATTTTCTAACCACTCTGCTGTGTGCTTGTGCCATGATGTGCTGCCTCATCACAGGCCCTGGAACAACAGAGCCAACTGAGCTATGGGCTAAAACCCCTGAAACCATGACCAAAATAAACCTTTCCTCCTTACAAGTTGATTTTCTCAGGCATTTTGTCACAGGGATAGAAAACTAACATGCCTACTATGTTACTTTCCTAGCACCACCATAACAAGTTAAATCAAATGAGGTGGTTACGTCTGGGTGAATATTGGCTTCTATTAACTCTATTAATTGTGCATTATTAATGATAATTGCAGTCACAAATGCAAATCTTACTGTTATGGTTTGGGTATAAGGTGTCACCCCAAAGCTTCTGTGTTAATGCAGGGATATTCAAAAGTAAATTGATTTGATTGTGAGACTTGTAAGCTAATCTGTCCATCCTAGTTTGAATGGACTAACTGGGTAGTAACAGTGGCCGGTGCAGTATGGCCCACGGAGATGGGTCATTCGAGGCATTTCCTAGAAGGGTTCATCTTCCCCCTGCCCTGTCCTTCTGTCTGTCTGCTTCCTGGCCACCTGAGCAGAGCAGTGCTCCATGACCTTCTGAAATGATGTTCTGCTTTATCTTGGCTCAGAGCCATAGAGACAGCCAACCATGAACTGAGTCTCTGAAACCATGAACAAAAATAAACCCTGCCTCTTCTAAGGATTTTGGCCACAGCAATGAAAACCTAACACACTTACTCAGAGAATGCAGGAAAATGTTAATAGTAATTAATTTGAAATGTAATCATAAAACTTCCTATCTTCCAATTATGTCCTAAATTCAACTATTTTTGGTTGTAATAACTGCTTCCTAGAATATGATTTCTCAATCTTGACCCCACTACCATCTTCTGTATGCTTTTTCTGATGGGGGAGGAGAGGACAGGAGCCCGCTGGCAGAGAATAATTTTATTTACTTTAGGAGTCTCTGTCCCTCGTCCACCATGGCTTAGGGTTTACCTGGGACAGCACAGCCTTAAGCATTGACTGGAGGCAAGACATCAACCTGAAGGGGCTTAGTGTTGTAGAACAAATGTGTCTCTTAGAGGAGATACATGCAGATACTGCCAGAGGAATGATAAACTTCTAGAAGGAGTGGGGTGAATATCCTGGATGCAAGTAGTAGAGGAATGTGAGCCCAGAGTTCAAAACATTGCTATCACTGCTACCCTTGCTATACTCTAAGGAGTTAGACCAGAGGCAGCATCATATTCAGAAGAGGGACAGGCAAAAACCTAAACATGAGCACCCACACAAGGCCAAGCTGAAGGGACTTATGAGTCTTGGGGAGAGCAGTGGTAGGGTAGGCACTCTCTTTGATGGCTGTCATTGATGTCCCTCCCCCATCTCTTGGCATTCATGTGCTTGAGTAATTGCCTCCCCTTGACAGTGGGCCAGACTCATTGACTTACTTATAATGAATATAATGGGGCAGAAGTAATGAGAAGTCGCTTCTGGGATTGGGTTATATAGAGACTGTGGCTCCTGCCTTGAGCATTCTCTCTTGGAATTTTCAGCCTGGGAAAAGTTAGCTATGATGTTGTGAGGCAGCCCAGGGGTGCAGCCATATGGGTGAGCGGGGGATAAGACCACTCAGGTATGCTTGGAAGCAGATCCTTCAGCCTGTCATGTCTTCAGACAGCTGAAACCTCGTAAAAGACTTTGAATCAGAGTCATTTAACTAAGCTGTCCATAGACTCCTAATCCACAGAAACTGAGAAGATAAATTTTTGATCTGACTGGTCTTTCTTGCCTTCTAACCTTTGCTTCCTCCATGGTATACCTCTTGCAATTATTATAGTGCCCTGTACTTATTTTTTATTTACTTCAATCAGTTTCCCTAGTTCATCTTGTGTGAGTGGAGACTGTGCATTATTTTTGTTTGTGTCTCTGACACAGGGTTTAGTCCACAGTAAGCAAATGGCCTATACTTCTGTGTTTCTGACATAAATGGATGTTGGGGAGGATTGTGGTAAGATAGCAGAGCCTTCTAGTGTGGGGGATATATCATGTCTTCTTACCTCTCATTCTAATATTTATGAGGCATATGTGCTTTCTTTGAGAGCAAAAATCTTATAATAGTGCTTGTATGTATTTTTATTATTTATATTTTCTTCATTTTTATTATCAACAACATCATTTATAAACAGTAGTAAGTAAAGTAGGAAGAAGAGTAGGATCCTTTGGCCAGACCCAGGAGAGTATTTTTAATATCTAGAGAAGATAGAAACTCCTCAATGATTCCTACTTAATATCTTGTGGACAGGCAGGTGAGTCGGTGAGAACCAGTGTAATAATGGATGACAATGTTCTAGATAAAGAAGCCTGTTTACTTTCTTTTTTTACAAATTGATTTTAAACTTTTTAAATACATGACAGAAGAATGCATTACAATTCTTATTACACTTATAGAGCACAATTTTTCATATCTCTGTATATATAAGTATTTTCACACCAATTCATGTCTTCATAGAAATACTTTGGATAATGATGTCCATCACATTCCTCCATCATTGCTAACCCCCTGCTCCCTCCCACCCCTCTGCCTTATCTAGAGTTCATATATTCCCCCCAAGCTCCCCCTCCCTACCCCACTATGAGTCAGTCACCTTATATCAGAGAAAATGTTTGGCATTTGTTTTTTTGGGATTGGTTAACTTCACTTAGCATTATCTTCTCCAAGTCCATCCATTTACCTGAAAATGCCATGATTTTATTCTCTTTTATTGCTGAGTAATATTCCATTGTGTATATATGCCACATTTTAAATCCATTCATGTATTGAAGGGCACCTAATTTGGTTCCACAGTTTAGCTATTGTGAATTGTGCTGCTATAAACATTGATGTGGCTGTGTCGCTGTACTATGCTGTTTTTAAGTCCTTTGGGTATAGACCAAGGAGAGGAATATCTTGTTCAAATGGTGGTTCCATTCCCAGTTTTCCAAGGAATCTCTATACTGCTTTCCATATTGGCTCCACCAATTTGCAGTCCCACCAGCAATGTATGAGTGTACCTTTTTCCTCCACATCCTCACCAACACTTATTGTTGTTTGTCTTCATAACAGCTGCCATTCTGACTGGAGTGTGATGATATCTTAGAGTTCTTTTGATTTGCACTTCTCTACTTGCTAGAGATGATGAACATTTTTTTCATATATTTATTGATTGATTTTATATCCTCTTCTGAGAAGTGTCTGTTCAGGTCCTTGGCCCATTTATTGATTGGGTTATTTGGGGTTTTTTTTGGTGCTTAGCTTTCTGAGTTCTTTATATACCTTAGATTAGTGCTCTATTTGATGTGTGAGGGATACAAATTTGCTCCCAAGATGTAGGCTCTCTGTTCACTGCAAAGATTGTTTCTTTTGCTGAGAAGAAACTTTTATTTTTATTCCATCCCATTTATTGATTCTTGGTTTTAATTCTTATGCTATAGGAGTCTTATTAAGGGAGTTGGGGCCTAATCCCACATGATGAAGATTAGGGCCTACTTTTTCTTCTAATAGATACAGTGTCTCTGGTTTAATTCCTAGGTCCTTGATACACTTTGAGTTGTGTTTTGTGCATGGTGAGATGTAGGGGTTTAATTTCATTTTGTTGCATATGGATTTCCAGTTTTCCCAGCACCATTTGTTGAAGACGCTAGCTTTTCTCCAACGCATGTTTTTGGTGCCTTTGTTTAATATAAGATAATTGTAATTTGGGGGGTTAGTCTCTGTGTCCTCTATTTTGTACCATTGGTCTACCAGTCTGTTTGGGTGCCAATACCATGCTGTTTTTGTTACTATTGCTCTGTAGTATAGTTTAAAGTCTGGTATAGTGATGCCACCTGCTTCACTCTTCCTGCTAAGGATTGCTTTAGCTCTTCTGGGTCTCTTATTTTTCCAGATGAATTTCATGATTTCTTTCTCTATTTCTCTAAGGAATGCCATTGGGATTTTGATCAGAATTGCATTAAATCTGTATAGTGCTTTTGGTAGTATGGTCATTTTGATAATATTAATTCTGCCTATCCAAGAGCAAGGTAGATTTTTCCATCTTCTAAGGTCTTCTTTGATTTCTTTCTTTAGACTTCTATAGTTTTCATTGTATAGATCTTTTACCTCTTTTGTTAATTCCCAAGTATTTTATTATTTTTTGAGGTTATTGTAAATGGGGCAGTTTTTCTCATTTCCCTCTCAGAGGATTTGTCACTGATATACAGAAATGCCTTTGATTTATGGGTATTGATTTTTGTATCCTGAAAAGTAGCAGAATTCATTCTCTAGTTCTAGAAGTTTCCTGATGAAGCTTTTTGGGTCTCCTAGGTATAGAATCATATCATAGCAATAGTGCTAATCATAGCAAATAGTTCTAATTTAAGTTCTTCTTTTCCTATTTGTATTCCTTTAATTTCTTTCATCTTTCTAATTGCTCTGGCCAGTGTTTCAAGAACTATATTAAATAGAAGTGGTGAAAGAGGGCATCCCTGTCTTGTTTCAGTTTTTAGAGGGAATTCCTTCAATTTTTTAGAGGGAATTTCAATTTTTCTCCATTTAGAATGATGTTGGCCTGGGGCTTAGCATAGATAGCCTTTATGATGTTGAGATATGTTCCTGTTATCCTAGTTTTTCTAGTGTTTTGAACATGAAGGCGTGCTGTTAAAAAAACATTGTCAAATGCTTTTTCTGAATCTATTGAGATGATCATATGATTCTTATCTTTGAGTCTATTGATGTGATGAATTACATTTATTGATTTCTGTATGTTGAACCAAACTTGCATCCCTAGGATGAATCCCACTTGATCAAGGTGCACGATCGATCTTTTTAGTATGTTTTTGTATTTGATTTGCCAGAATTTTATTGAGAATTTTTGCATCTATGTTCATTAGAGATATTCGTCTAATTTTTTTTTTTTTTGATGTGCCTTTGCCTGGTTTTGGAATCAGGGTGATATTGGCCTCATAGACTGAGTTTGTAAATGCTCCCTCTTTTTCTATTTCCTGAAATAAATTGAAGAGTATTTGGTATTAGTTCTTCTTTAAAGGTCTTGTAGGACTTGGCTGTGTATCCATCCGGTCCTGGGCTTTTCTTGGTTGGTAGGTTTCTGATGGCATCTTTCATTTCATCACTTGATATTGATCTGTCTAAATTGTGTATCTCTTTCTGTTTCAATCTGGGCAAATTGTATGACTTAAATTTGTTGATGCTTTCAATGTCTTCTGTTTTATTGGAGTATAAGTTTTCAAAATAATTTCTAATTATCCTCTGTATTTCTGTAGTTTCTATTGTGATATTACCTTTTCATCACATATGCTGGTAATTTGAGTTTTCTCTCTCCTTCTCTTCATTAGCATAGCTAAGGGTCTGTCAATTTTATTTATTTTTTCAAAGAACCAACTTTTTGTTTGGTCAATTTTTTCAATTGTTTCTTTTATTTCGATTTCATTAATTTCAGCTCTAATTTTAATTATTTCTTGCCTTCTACTGATTTTGCTGTTGTTTTGTTCTTCTTTTTCTAGGGCTTTGAGATGTAATGTGAGGTCATTTATTTGTTGACTTTTTCTTCTTTTAAGAAATGAACTCCATGTAATGAACTTTCCTCTTAGAACTGCTTTGATAGTGTCCCAGAGATTTCCACATGTTGTGTTTATGTTCTCATTTACCTCTAAAAATTTTTCGATCTCCTCCTTGATGTCTTCTGCAATCCATTGTTCATTCAGTAGCATATTGTTTAATCTCCAGCTGTTGGAGTAATTTTTATTTTTTATTTTGACATTGATTTCCAATTCCATTATGATCTGATAAAATGCATGGTAGTATCTCTACTTTTTTATGTTTGCTTAGAGTTGTTTTATGGCATATTATATGGACTATTTTTGAAAATTATTCATGTGCTGCTGAAAAGAAAATGTATCCACTTGATGCAGGTTGAAATATTCTATATATGTCCGTTAAGTATAAGTTATTGATTGTATTATATAGTTCTATAGTTTCTTTATTCAACTTTTGTTTGGAAGAACTATCCAGTGGTGAGAGAGTTTTGTTACAGTCACCCAAGATTATTGTGTTGTGGTCAATTTGACTCTTGAACTTGAGAAGAATTTGTTTGATGAACATAGCTGCACTATTGTTTGGGGCATATATATCTATGATTGTTATGTCTTGTTGGTGTATGGTTCCCTTGAGCAGTATGCAATGTCCATCTTTATCTCTTTTGATTAACTTTGGCTTGAAGTCTACTTTATTTGATACAAGCATGGAAAATTCTGCTTGGTTCCACAGACCATGTGAGTGGTATGATTTTCCCAACCTTTCACCTTCAGTCTGAGTATGTCTTTTCCTATCAGATGAGTCTCCTGGAGGCAGCATATTGTTGGATCATTTTTTAATCCAATCTGCAAGCCTATGTCTTTTGATTGGTGAGTTTAAGCCATTAAAATTCAGGTTTATTATTGATAAATGTCTTGTATTCCCAGCCATACTTGTTTATTTTTGTTATTTAATTTGACTTAATTTTTTTCTTTGATTAGTTTTTCTTTTAGGGTACTAACTCCCTCTGCTGATTTTCATTGTTGTTTTTTGTTTCCTCTTCATGGAATATTTTTCCAAGGATGTTTTGTAGTGTCGGTTTTCTAGCTATAAATTCTTTTAACTATTGTTTATCTTAGAAGGTTTTTATTTCATCTTCAAATCTAAAGCTTAATTTTTCTGGATACAAGATTCTTGGTTGGCATCCATTTTTTTTTTTTTTTTCCAGAGCTTGATATACGTTGTTCCAGGGTCTTCTTGCTTTCAGGGTCTGTGTTGAAAACTCTGCCGTTATCCTAATTGGTTTTCCACTATATGTAATCTCATTCCTTTCTCTTGTGGATTTTAAAATTCTCTCCTTATTCTGTATGTTGATCATTTTCACTATAATGTGCCTTGGCGTGGATCTATTGTGATTTTGTACATTTAACGTCCTGTAGGCTTCTTGAATTTGGATTTCCAATTAATTCTTCATTTTTGGAAAGTTTTCTGATATTATTTCATCGAATAGATTGTTTATTCCTTTGGTTTGGACCTCTATGCCTTCCTCTATCCCAATAACTCTTAAATTTTGTCTTTTTATGCTGTCCCTTATTTCTTGGATGTTCTGCTCATGGTTTCTTACCATTAACACTGTGTGGTCTATGTTCTTTTTAAGATTATATATTTTGTCATCAGTGTCTGATGTCCTATTTTCCAGTTGGTCTACTCTGTTGGTGATGCTTTCATTTGAGCTTTTAATTTGGTTTATTGTTTCTTTCATGCCAAAGATTTCTGTTTGTTTGTTTGTTTTTTTTAGAACCTCTATCTCCCTGTTGAGGTGATCTTTTGCTTCCTGTATTTGTTTATGTAGCTCCTTGTCGAAGTGATCTTGCATTGCCTGTATTTTTGTTATTTAACTTGACATATCTTCCTTGAGTTCCCAGAACATTTTAACAACTATTTTACATCCTGAACTCCTTCTCTGTCATTTCTTCTGTTGTGGCTGCCAATGATTCTAGAGATGTGGTGTCTTGATTTTTTTGGGGCACTTTCTTCCCTTGTCTTTTCATGTTGCTTGTGTGTCTTCCTTTCCAACTCTGTGGGTCTGGAGTGTTATTGTTCTCACCCTATAGGTTTGTAGTCCTCTTGTAGGGTTTTAAGACCTCTCCTTTGTGGGTAAGAACAATGTTAACAGATCCCAATATCAACAATATACCACCTGTGAACGATTTGTTGTTATTAAGATGTTTACAGTTTAGTCTCAATGTACAGAAATGTTGGATTCAATTATTATCTAAAATATAATCACTTGTTTTGTAAAAAGGTTTATAGTTTCTGACAGTGGACAATGAACTGGGGGTGGGGCGTAGGAGGATATGCTAAGGAGGTAGGATGTGAGGATATAGAGTTAATAATGTCGTAGGAAGTGTAAAAGAGAAATCTAATGAAGAGGGTTAGTAGCAAGAGAATAGACAGTAAGTAATTTAGGATAGGCAAGTACTTGGGAAGGCAGTAGAGAACATTAAAAAAACACACATATGTATTTAGAAAAATACAGATGTTAAAATAGTAAAATTTGTAGGGGGAAAGAAAATGAAAGAAGAAAAAGGAAAAAAGGCATATACAACACCTCTATATTATATTATTCAGATAAGTCAGTCCTCAAAATCCTATTTCATGCAAAATTCTTGGTTTCACATATGTTCAGAATGTGAGGGCAGGAGGATAGAGGGATAGAAGAGGAAAAAAAAACTTGAAGGAAGAAACCAGGGTTGTAGGTAGCTTTAGAGATCTGAATCTTTCCTGCTTCTCTTCTCTTCCAGTAGGTGTGGTCGTCTGTTGTTAGCTGGTGTCTCTGTCTTCTGGATGGTGTAGGTAACCAGGGTGAGAAGACTGGTCCTGGCGCAGGGTACCTGGAAGCGAGGAGTGTCTCCTGCCAATCCCTGCAGGGAGACTGCCCCTCACAATTCTCATTTTAGGACCACTCATATGACTTGACCACCCAGTACTCTCTCCCTATCTTGCCTGGAGATTTTCCAGTTCCTGGTCTATTAGGCTCCAAACTTTAGCCTGTCTCCCTCTCCCCTAGCAGTTCCCAATTGAGAAACCTCTCACACCAGGGCCCCCGTGGGCGGTTCCCTGGTCACACTGCACACCTGTGTTGGGCAGCTACTGTGTTGGGTTACTGCCACTGGGGAGGGGGTAAGGTTGGAAAACTAATATGGAGAGAATGTTGAGCCAAGATGGAGGCAGTCTGCCTTCAGCGCTGGGGTGTCTGGTGAGGTGGGGGAAGCAGGACGATGGCATTGTGCTGTGGGTAGGTAGAAGCTGAGTGACCAGCATGGGAGCAGAACAAAGTCTTGGAGTCTGCAGATTTGTTGATTGGTGATTCTGCTAAGGTGTTTGGGAGCTCTGAGTTGGTTAAAACTTTGGGCTTTGGGTCCTGCTCGAACACCAGGCATCTTGCTCCAACACTGAGGCCTTTCAGGATGCCCAGAGCCCTGCGCAGGGTCACAGCACTGGTGATTTCTGTAGAGAGCAGCTGTATAGGGAGTTTTCTAACACTCTCAGAGATGCAGTATTCCGACTAGGTGAGATCTGGATCACAGAGCAACACAGAATGCTGTTACCCTTTGGCCCTCCTTCTTCCTTCTGAAGCCTATTTGCTTTCATATTTATCTGTCCACCTTTTTCACAATGGTAAGGAAATGTGAATGGATTACTCTACAAGTTTTTTTTTTTTTTTTTTCAAAGAACCGCTCCTAGACCAAACTCTGGAAACCTAGATTTCTCTTGTAAAGGACAAGATGCATTATTTGCTTAATAGTTAAAAAACATTTTAGAGACAGGTAAACAGGGGCACCTAATCATCCCGTAGATATCTTTTCTAATTTTGCAAACATGAAGTGGAAATGATCCTGAGAGTATCTTCCTTAATTATTTTGGGTTATTGAACAAAAAGTGATTGCATAGATAATAGGAGAGAAAATTCATTTAGCAAACCTGATTAAGAGTTCATGCAGAATAGCCTCAAAAGGTGAAACTAATGAACTTAATTACAGAGAAGACCAGCCAAAAGTTTTGTGGGACAAAGAGGGTCAACAAGAGATTAATAATTAAATGTAGCATATGATAATTATAATGATAACGAGATCAAGGCTCATCAGAGAAAATATTATTATAATTTTTGTCCAGAGGAAAAACTTATAAGCCCTAGTTTAGGACCCATGTTTCAGTGTGCTTACAATGCCAAATAAAATTCTACTACAAATAATCTTGTCAATTTCATAGAGTTTATTGTCACATTCATCCTGGTAAAGAAGAAACATGGAACTCTTTAACATTACTATTATGATTTTGTCGTTTAATGACATGGGTGAAATTAACCTGAAGTTGAACAAAAACATGAAGGCCAGAAATACTACTTCCTATTATTCCTAATTGACATTGGTGTCATAGAAATAGAAAATACAATATTGGTACTGATAATAAAATACATGTGTTAGACAAAACTAGAAGAAAAATAGGCCCAACTCTCCATCATCTTGGCTTAGGAACTGAATTTCTCAAAAAGACTCCTAAAGTGCAAGAAATAAAATCAAGCATCAATAAATGTGATGGAATTAAACTAAAAAGTTTCTTCACAGCAAAGGAAATAATCAAGAACATGAAGACAGAGCCTACAGAATGGGAGAAAAATCTTTGCCACCTGCACCTCAGATAGACTATTAATCTCCAGGATATATAAAGAACTCGTAAAAATGGGAGTTCATAACCCACTTGAATCAAAGTGTGAAATATGATATGTCAAGAACTATGTAATTTTTTGAACAACCAACAATAAAAAATTAAAAAAAAAAGAGATAAGGGGAAATCATCTTAGAATTTAAAAGTGTCTTTGAATTCTTTGTGTATATATGCATGGGTTGTTGACATTATATGCACATTTAGAATAAAAGTCTTTAACATAAAAAAAGGAACTCACAGAAGTCAATAGCAAAAAAATAACAATAATGATAAATATAACTGTATTAAAATACAGGCCAAGGATCTGAATAGACATTTCACCAAAGATGGAACACAATTAGGCAATAACTGTATTGAAAGGTGTTCCACATGAAGAATCATTAGGGAAATGGAAATCAAGACCCCTATGTGTTCTGATCTCACCCTAGTTAGAGGAATCACTGTGTAAAAGGCAAGAGATATGGGCTGGGGATATGGCTCAAGCGGTAATGTGCTCGCCTGGCATGCGTGGGGCACTGGGTTCTATCCTCAGCACCACATAAAAATAAAATAAATATGTTGTGTCCACTGAAAACTAAAAAATAAATATTAAAAATTTTTTTCTCTCTCTCTAAAAAAAAGACAAGAGATATAACATAAAAAAAGAACTCAAAAAACTTAATACCAAAAAACAATAAACAAAACCAAAACAAAACAAAAACCCAAATAACCCAATCAATAAATTGGCAAAGGTACTGAACAAATACTTCACAGAAGAAGAAATATATGAAAAAATATGGAATTCCACTAGCAATTAGAGAAATGCAAATTAAAGCTACACTGAAATTTCATCTCACTCTAGTCAGAATGGCAATTATCAAGAATACAAGTAACAATAAATGTTGGTGAGGATGTGGGGAAAAAGGGACACTCATACATTGCTGGTGGGACTGCAAACTGGTGTAATCATTCTGGAAAGCAGTATGGAGATTTCTTAGAAAACTTGGAATGGAACCACCATTAGACCCAGTTATCCCACTCCTCAGCATATACTCAGAGGACTTAAAATCTGCATACTGTAGTGACCCATCCACATCAATGTTCATTCAGCTCAATTTACAATAGCTAAGCTATGAAACCAACCTAGGTACACTTTAACAGATGAATGGACAATGAAAATGTAGTACATATAAACAATGGAATATTAGCCATAAAGAAGGTGAAATTATGGCATTTTTCAGTAAATGGATGGAACTGGGGAATATCATGCTAAGTGAAATAAGTCAATCCCAACAAAAACCAAAGACTGAATGTTTTCTCTGATATATGAATGCTGACTCACAATAAGGGGGATTAAGGGTGGAAGAGGAGAGGAGGAGGGGAAGGATGGACACAATGGAGTTGGGGGAAGGGAGCAGGGATGGGAATAGGAAAAACAGTAGAATGGATGGAACATAGCATTCCGATGTTTATATATAAATACATGACCAGTATAACTCTACTTTACATACAACCACAAAAATGGGAAGTTTTACTCCATGTGTGCACAATATGTCAAGTTACATTCTGCTGTCACGTATACCTACAAAGAACAAATTTTAAAAATTTAAAAAATATGTGCTAGAATTAAAGAATGTTCTTCCATGGAATAGATGTGTATCTTACTTTTTACAAGGATATAGCAGAAATGGTATTAATATTATTTATTTTATTATTAAAATGAACCAGATGTGAGGCCTTTATTAAAATGAAAATGCCTTAATTAAAAATTATTATATCCCTCTAATATTCCAAGAAAAATCTCAGCCCCTCTGGGAATGCTTAAAAATTTAGAAAGTGGCTACATTTTTAGGTGTGTAATTTACTATTAAAATTTATTAAAATAAATAATATTTTGATGAAAGTAGAGCTTTTAAAAATTACAACGTACATCAGGATGTCCTTAGGCATATCCAATTTTCAAATTTTGTGGTGGGTGTATACAAGTTTCTCTAATAAGGCACAGGCATGAAATTTCAATAATCAAAGGGTTAAAAACATTGATGGTTAGAATTGAAGTTTATTTTCTGGAATTCACATGAGTAGTTTATAAATGCTATCACAGCACATTAAATGTTATTATACTGATTATTTATCACATGGTTAATTATGCCTAATGCAAAGTGAGAGTTTACTGCAACTGATTATAATTAGATGTATTTGGCTGCAGTTAGAATTTGTAATGGTATACGGTTTATATTTTCACTTCGTGTGTGAAACCGAGAGGCTTTGGTAATGAGTTTATAGCAATAATTAGGTCATGGATTTACTGCTAAATGCATTACAGTTAGTCAATTCTCTCTCTCTCTCCATATAAATATATGTGTGTCTGTATATATATACATATATATATATATGTATATATATATATATATATAGAGAGAGAGAGAGAGAGAGAGAGAGAGAGAGAGAGACTGAATACTTATTCATATTATTTATCTGCAAAACATGTAACCAAAAACATATGAAGTTGCTGAAACAATTTTTATTTTTTGTGATCATTGTTTTGAAATTTCAAGAGAGAGGACTAGAAGTCTTTATATGTATGCTCAAAATTTCAAGATCTGTTGAAATTTTTAGTAGACCACTATCCAACTTATTGCATACTTTCATTAATTTGGTATCAATGCAAATGAAGTCTAAGTAAGCCTATTTGCTGAGAAGGGTTACAGAATAGCATATCTCAAATTTCCTTACACAGCACAATAAAAACTTTCCATAAAGACATCAGTTCACCCCTTGTCCTTCAGCTCTTCTGTTGTCAATAATAAATTTTTTAAATTAATTTTTTCAGTCTGACAAATTGTGCAATGTCTAATAGTCTACTTTTATTCTCTTATGTGCTGAAAACAAATTCATCTCTAAAGTCACATCACAGAGTACATTTTATATTTTTATTTTTGTGAACTGCATAATTAAAATTTAAAAGTTTTATTTCATATTTATGAAGCAATGCAGTTCTTATATTTCAATTTTGTCATAGGATTTGTTTTCAATGTATGCTATTTAGTATTTTGATAGTTGATTTAAAATGAAAAAAGAGATGGCTGAGAGCTGGGAAGAACAGCTAATATTTCAAATGGCAAAAAAAAAATCTGACTGAAAATCAGTTTTTTAAGGTAATAAGTTCTAACATCCATTAGTTACTCCAAATATGCACACGAAGAAGAAGTCTTAACTTTATAGCAAAAGGTCAAAAATGCCCTTGGGGTTTTAGTGAACCACAAGCTTGAGGCTAATCAAATGGTGTTTTAAAAGTTGACACTGGAAAGACTTCACCCAGGCATGGATGGTCCTAGGAGCCCGTGGGCTTGGTGGTGCTTGGATCTCCTCTTCAAGGCCTATGTTAGGGCCTGATGGTGACAGCGGCCTTCTAACCTGGAGTGCATCCAGATAAGATGAGGAGAGAGGAGGAGGAAGGAGTCCCAGGTGGCTGAAGAATGTGGGTAGGTGAGGAGAGATTGGTGAGGCTTGACTTGGGAAGAATTGGGCTCACTGTACATGCTCAGTCTGCAGAAGAGAAGGTTTAATGGAGAATCTCCTGTGAGCAAGAGATTAAAGATTATTATTCAATAATGGACATAAGGTTATTTTTCAGTGTTCTGGAGAACCCAGAGATGGGAGATGGGAGAAATGGGAACATTCATATTATTTCAATAAAAGAAACCTTTGGAAAATAAGAATGAACCAACATTTGAACTATTTCCCTCCTAGTTAGTGAGTCTCTGGACATCTGAAGCATGCAAACAGGAGCTAAATGTCCAAATGTTCTGGGCACAGGATGTAGAGAGAAGTCTTGTATCATGTGGAAACTTGGCTCTTATAACCCCCAACTCCCTAACTTCTTTGTGATTCTTCAGGTTTTTCCAGGCATTCTAGGGGGCATATCTTGTTACTGTGTTCGGCAGTACATAAAAACATTCTGAGGTTAATTTGTATTCTATTTGGGAAAACAGAAACGGAATTGTGAAATACTCAAGGCCCAAATGTATACAACTAAATGTTGGAGATTTTTAACTTGATATTCCTTTTCCTTCGGTTGTGTAAACAGCGCAGATTTCTGTTGGTGATTACTCTTCCTCTCACTTGCAGTGTTATAATTTACAGAATTGAATAGAAATTACAAAACACAGACAGAAATAAAAACCCAAAGATGTTAGGATCCACATGAATTTTAATGATTTATTAGCATATGCACAAAGCTTGAATGTTAAATATGGCAAATTGATTATCTGAGGCAAACTTCCAAGGGGAGAAAATGCTATGTGTGTTCTGTCTTCCAGTTAAACATCTGTTATGTAGTAGATATTCTAGAGAAAAAGTGAGAGGAGCTGAGTCTGTACCCTGGACATGGAGAACGTGAGCTATCTTGGGGCCAAGAACGCAGGGATGGCTCTAACGTGGTGGGCATGCATGGATCGTGGTCATTCTGAAGAAAAGGAAATAAAACAAATTCCTGTGGTCCCTGTAATTGGTGGTAGGTAGTAGGGGTGCTGGAACTAGGAAGAATCACCCTTCGAGCCTAAGGGCATGTGAAAGGAGAGAAGCAATGAAAACCTTTATTCCAGGGAATGTTAGGGAAGAACTATCTGCTGAAGAAGTGGCCATAGATAAAGTTTGCTTAGCAACACTAGCCTTAGGGAAATTGGAGAGGGAGCATCAGCAGCTACACCACCACAGCCTGACCAGTATGGGATGATATTTTTCCACTAACATCGAAATAAGAGAAAATGTTATCTTCTGTCAGGGGCCACCCCGTCCATGAGCTAAGCATCCCCTCTCAGCCTTGATTGAAGGGAGTATCAGATTGGCAAGCCATGTGCTGTGCAAAGCAAGTGGGCTTTACCTTCGCTGAGCAAGGAAGTGCTTCAGCTCTGGATTTGAGCGTTACCCAATGGGATTGGGCAACCCCCCTTTGAAACATTATCCCCTGCCTTATTTGGGTAGAATAGTCTATCGATTTTCTTTTCCCTATATATAAAGGGGTTCCAGATGCCCTGTCTCTCTTGCCTTCCAACGTGGAAGAGGACCCTAGTGGTCACAGAGCCATCCACAACCGCTGCTTTGTGAAAAAAATTACTTCCATGTAGTCTTTTCATTGCCAAATCACACAGTGTGATCCGGGATTCCATCACCTGTGTGGGCTTGGGCAATAGGGTTCAGTTTTTTCACAATCTGTTGGTGAGCAGAGAAGTGTAAGGGAAAAGAAGAAGCACATGAGTCCTGCAGTTGATGGTATATTAATGGCTTGCAGGTAGCTGTGTGCTGTCCTCCAGGTCTGCTCTTCAGCAAGTGTCCTCATTTCCATCAGCATGGGTGCATCTCCATTAATAGCTCCTTTCACCCCCATTTCCAATGCTTGTTCATCCATCCTCTCTGCCACTCTCTGAGTCAGACCACATCATCTCTGGACTTTGTCATCTCCAGAACTTTTTAATTGACCAACTTTCTAATTGACCACCTTGTTCTTTACTCTATAGCCAAAGTAATCTCTTCAAAAAGCAGAACAGATTGTACGATTCTCATACTTGATGTGTTTCAGTGGTGTCCTTTTTCTCCTAAGGGTATAGACTGAAGTTGTTACCTTGGCCTATGAGACCTGATATGATCTGGCCTCTGCCACTTCTTTAAGATTTCTCTCCTCTTTGATCTCTGTCTACTGTAATGTGCTGAATTACTGCTATAGGAACAGCACATGAGAGAATCAACTGGAGGGGAGGATATGGAGAGATTGGGAAGTAAGAGATTAGATAGATCATGAAAAAATATTTATGGGATTTAAGAGAATGAACCAGTATTACAACTGCAACCAAGAATCGTGGAATGTGGAATTCCTTCAAGTTTTGGCTCTTCAGTTAGGCTCACTTTGGTTGTTAGACTGTTTTTTTTTTTTTTTTTTTTTTTTTGCCTATTTCCAAAAATCATGGAGTTTCTCTCTTCTCTTGGTGATGTTCTGCAGAGAAGATACCTGGTCCAATCAGAGTTAAATCCCAAAGTCCTTCATGAATTTTCATTGAAGTTGAACTTATCAAAAAATTGACTGCTCATAGTGGGATTCACTATGTGGCAGTAGGACCAGCAATTCAGTGTTCCTTTTGGTGAGTTGTAGGTGAGCAAGCATGATTCAACTGAGATTGGAAAGAAAGTGTATGGATGGGGCATAGCTCTCAAAGGATAAGTGGATGACATTCTGTATTAATTATTAATATTAATGCTATAATAGATGAATTAATGTTATAATAAATGCTATAGTAGATGAATCCTGATATCCCAATGGCTTAATACAACAGGAATCTGTTTCTTGCTCACATAAAGTTCAAATCAAACATTAGTGATGATGTCCAGGCAGTGATTCAGAAACTTGAGTTTACTCAATCCTGTGACTCTTCCATCCTCCAAAGACTTTCTAGAATTTCATCCAGCTAATGGAGAAAGAAAGGTGAGGAGGGAACTCCTACTTTTTAGCCACTTCATCCTGGAAGTGACTCATACTGGTTCACATTCCGTTGATAGGGAGCAATCAGGCAGGTTCAAACTGAAGTGAGCTGGTTGGGTAGCTGCTTCCCAGAAAAAACTTGCATTGGTCACGGTGCCCCAGATAAACAGAACCAATAGTGTGTGTGTGTGTGTGTGTGTGTGTGTATAGGATATATAGATTGACATATATTGACATATACAATATGTTAGATTGACACAACTGATTAGTGATTAAATAGGAACACAATGGTTATCTAAAGGCTGGAGAGCCCCCTTGGAGAGCCACTGATACAGACTCCATTCAAAGGCTGAAGAAACTGGAGTCTGATGTCCACAGATGGGAGCAACAGAAAACACAGCCACTCATGGAGGATCAAGTATCAGAGAGACCTGGCTTCTATGTTTTTATGACATCTGGGCCCCCAGCCTATCGGATGGTGCCACCCATATTCAGGGCAGGACTTTCCCAGTTTGCTGACCCGCAGACTAATCTCCTCTGAGTATAACCTCACAGGCACACTCAGAAATGTGCTTTACCAATTCTTTAATCAGAATTAGCCATAACCCACTCAACATCATGAAAGGAGAGTATGAATTTTTGGTAGGGAGTTGGTTATCTCTACCACATGCAGAGAAAGAAGCATGTTTCATGTGTTACTTCCTATTAATTATTATGTGTTAGGTTTTTTTCCCCTTGGTAATTATCACTTAATTATTTATGTTATTGTTCATTGTCTAAAAATGATTGAACTCCCTCAGGCAAGAGAAGAGAGGCTGGCAGTGTTCACTTTATGGTAAAGTTTGCTCCATACAGTTTTGTGTACTGGATAAATGAATATTACCTTTTCTCATTGTTATAGGGAGTGGGAGAGTGGTAAAATTCTTATTGCTGGATATCTTACTTGCCTTACCATTTTGACCCATATCCAATGACTTACGGAGTTTTGTAACTATTACACACATAATTGAGGGGCATGCTAGAAATACTATATAATATAAATACAATATAAGTATTGACTTTTGTGTGTGAATAATATATAATAGGAGGTAATGTTGTTGAGTATATAGTTTTCTTTTCTTTTCTACTGAAATAAAATAGCAGGTTTTCTCCCTGTAATTCACTCAAGATGGCCAGAAAGAGTATTAAATGAAACCTTTGAGCTTAAAGAATAAGAGTACATAGGGGAAGATTCCCTATTCTACTGAATGAGGACTGTCTACTAATGCAGGTAGCTGGAATGGAGGAGGGTGAATGCACTGTTTACCCAGAGAATATTAGAAGGTTACAATGCTCTTGATGGGTGCAGCACTGTTTGGCTAATCCTCTGACTTTCATTGTTCCATGATTCCACTGTATCCAATGATATAGGAAAAAAAAACTTTTAAAAAAACTGCCTCTTCTAATCAATTCCAAGAAGGACAAACTGAAAAAGCAATTTGTGTTTGTCTTTCTGAATATTGCTTTAGTTTTCATGTCTGAGCTATTGGAAGAACAGAGATAAAATTCATATCATTAAGTAAAGCAAATGAATTTTCTATGTCTCTAATGATTGGAGGTAGGAGGAGTGGGGGAGGCAGGAGCATTTTTTCTGTGAAGGAAAGTTAAGAAGTATGGATTCAAATCTTAGGTACATAGGATTTGAATAGGTACAAATAAATGGCTAGGGTGGTGTTTTCATGATTGGAGTGATTAAAATTATGTTTTTCTGAGACATTTTACATAAATTAGAAACAGATGAAAGGATTTTGTCCAACTGTTGGAATTTACTTTCATTGCTCAATCTTGGAGGGGTTGTATATGTGCAAAAAAATATGTGTGGACAGTACAGAGAAGTATCTCTGAAATGTAAAATAGAAAGATTAGGGTGTGATATCAAGAAGATTCCACTACATTCAAAGACTATATTTCTTTAGATATTTGTTTACATCTGCCAATAGTAAGCTATGGAGAGTTCTATGTACTGAGGGTTTTATATCTGTTAGAACACAGAATTAGAACCAAGCATTTGGCATTATATTAGTCCTTCTTTATCTGTGGTTTCATTTTTCATGGTCAGTTATCTATAGTCAACCATATTCTGAAAATATTCAGTGAAAGTTTCAGCAATAAATAATCATAAGTTTCAAATTACATGCTATTCTGAGTAGCATAATGAAATCTTATGACATCCTAAACTGTCCCACGTAAGATGTGAAATATCCCTTTGTCCAAAGTTATCTATTCTGCATACACTACCTGCCCATTAGTCACTTAGTGACCATCTTTGTTATCAGAATGGCAATAGTGGTGTCACAGTGCTTGAGTTCAAATGACTCTTATTTTCTTAGTAATGGCCCCAAAGCACAAGGGTAGTGATGCTGGCAGTTTAGACATGACAGAGAGAAGCTACAAAGTGCTTTCTTTATGTGAAAAGGTGAAAGCACAATAAGATACTTTGGCAGAGATACAGGGACCACCTTCACATAACTTTTATTATACTATATGGTTATGATTGTTCTATATTAGTATTGTTGTTAATTTTTTATTGTGCCTAATTTATAAATTAAACTTTATCATAGATATGTATGTATAGAAAAAATAGTACTTATAAATTTTGGCACTAGTTTTAGACATCCAGTGAGAATTCTGCAATACAAGTGTCCCCTGTGCATAGGGATGAGGGTGAGGCTGCTCTACTAGTTGGCACAATTTTCTAAGAATTAATAAAAATTTGAAAGATAGAATTAAAATTGTCTAAAAATGAAATAGGTTGTCTTATATGGAGACGCTCTATTTTGTATTGAATAATGGTCAATAATTAAATATTTGGGTTTCAACTAGATGACTTCTGAGAATGTGAGCATCCTAATAGAAAAAGGCCATGCCATGTTTAAAATGGTAAAAATAGAACTTTGACCCACAGCCTGCAGCCACCATCCCAGGAAATCACTTGCTCCTTCTTCCAGTGACTGTGCATGAATTAATAAATCAAGAGGGACCCACTTCTGTTCCTCTGCTTAGAACTGAATTTTTCCTTGCTGCCCATGCTTTACTGTTTTAACTAAATACCACCCATTCTAGTCTATTTTGTTTCAGGATTTTACATACATCTCTTTCTCTTTGTGAAATTGTGATCTTATGGATCTGTACTGTCCAATATGGTGGCTGCTATCCACATATGGCCATTGAGCATGGAATATGGCTTTTTTGATTTATAAACATAAATATTGCTGTCATTAATTTTTTCTTTTGAATACAGTTATTAGAAAGTTTAAAATTACACATGTGACTTTCATTTGTGATTGGCGAGTATTATATAGATGGCAGTGATTATACAATTGCCAAACTTGTAGAAATGCACACACTTTTGTGTGATATTTTCATGCATTTGATGCTAAATATTTGTTGGAACTGAGAAAATATATTGGGAACTTGATGGAAGTAAAATGAAAGAATGAGTAACAAGTAGTTCAAAGAGTATAGTTAATTCAAGGGTGAACTTTTGCTGCCAGACATTCAAGAATCTAGGTATCAGATAAAATGGAGACTTTGAGGCAAGATCTTTATTACCAACAAATGCTATAGGTTTGATAGGAAAAATGTATGATGATTAAGGCACTCTTAAGATAGTCAACAGAATTTATTGAAGATGTATTAGAAGTCAAGTCCTGTTTTATGTATCAGAGATACAAAAGGATTCAAGTACTACATTTTACAAGCTGTCTGGAAGTTCAGAGTCTATGGTGAAGGCAGACATGCATACAGCTAATTACTGTCCAGTGAGCTAGCTAGCCACAGGTTATGATACTTGCTGTAATGCTATATAAATAATACACTGGTGTAGCCAAGCTAAGTTTTAGACCTAGGGCAGCCAAATGGCAATTAGATGGGAGTTGAATCATGTGAATGGGAGATAAGAGCCCTACAGAGGTGTCCTGAAGTTCTTACTATTTCAAGCTTGTTTTGCTTGAAATAGTCTCGTAGGTAACAAGCTTAAAACAGAAGGGAGTTCTGGAAATATTACCTGTGAGAATTTTAACTGTTTATTATCTGTACTTATAATTACAGAAATGTATTGAGTGTGAGTGACCATGTGGGCATTTTAAGCATTGGCTGAACTTCCAATTGGCTAAAAATAGGAAAGCAAGTACCAGTAGGTTATGCCAGGCATTCACTCTGTAGGCTGTGTTTGGGTTTGTCTGGTTCTCTCTGGGAGAAGAACAACTCTCATGTTAAAGCAGGTGCATCTACATGTTGTCAATAATTACTGTGCAATGCAGTGACAAAGCTTATTGTATCCCTTTAGCATTTTCTAGCAGCAAAGGGGATGTCCTCAGCTGTGTACTAGGCAATGATTGTACCATTATCTCATTCAATTATACGCCCTTTCTAAATGCAACTTTAAATTTGGCGACCTTTCCAAAGTAGTATGTAGGGAACTTGTTCATGTGATACTCATTAAGGTCACATGGCTAACATTTCTGCCCACTTCATCTGTGAAAACTAGATAGAGAAAAACACTTTGTCAACTTTCAGAAGAGACACAAAACAGAGAATTGGACCACCTGCAGACGGAAGCACCTCTGTGGTCTCATACTAGGTGTTGTTTTCTTGGCTGCAGCCTCTTGGCAAATCTTACACTGCCTAAATGATACTCAAACACAGTTATTTTTTTTGAGTCTATAGAGCTTAGAGGAACAACAGACCCAGACATGATAGTGGCCAAGAAGATGAGTGACATTATCTTCTTGATTTAAGGGATTCACAGAATTGCTATTAAAAAAAATTTCCAGTTCTACAGAAGCATTTTTATTTACTAGTGTATAATTTTTTTAATAACACAGGAAAATTCTCTTAAAGAGGTAACAATATCCCCATTGTACCAAAGAAGAAATTGAGTCACAGAGACATGAAATAATGTCCCACTGTTGTGAAGCTAAGTTGTGAACTTGGATTTTTGACCTCAGGATTTTGGACACGAAAGCTAATGTCTTTCTTCCATGACTTCACTGATCAGAGGCGAAGGAGGGCTTGCTAGGTCAGTCTTCACTCATGAGGTCAGCTCTGATATTCACTTACTTAGTGACCTGAATATGTCATTTAACTTCTCAAACCCTCTTGAAAGAGAGAAAACCAGTTACTTCTTTCAGTGAAAAAAGTACACATTTAAAAAATAGGGACTATAATGGCTAATGAAAAAATTCAGGAACAATATCAATATAGGATGTGATCTAAACTTTTCTGTAACAATAACATACACCACACACACACACACACACACACACCCTTATCTCTTTTGAGCCTGATGTACTCTTCCACTCATATAGCAGTTATTTTTTTTCCCAAACTGAAATTTTAGAAAATACTAAAATAAGTTATTTTGGAATAGCGTATAAAAATATATCAGATTTCCCTAGAAAGCATGCAAAAACTACAAAATTCTCACCAGAATGACCCTCTAAAAGCTGACTTTTTCTTTGGCACCATTCTAGCTTCTCTTTCACTGAACTTCCTCCAGGGACAGGCCCTTCTGTCCCAATCAGCTGATAACCATGGGTCTCCATCTTAGTGGATTTTTTTTTTTTTTGGAGAGGGAGAGGGAGAGAGAAAGAGAGGATCTTTTTTTTTTTCTTTCTAGATGGACACAACACAATGCCTTTATTTTTATGTGGTTCTGAGAATCGAATCTGGGTCCTGCCCGTGCTAGGCGACTGCTCTACCGCTGAGCCACAATCCCAGCCCTGGATCTTTTTCTCATGAAAAAGTAATGTGCCATTCAGATGTCCTTAGTTTGTAAGCATTTACAAGTAGTGTTGGCAATTAAACAAAATAACCCCAGACTGAGATTCCATCTCACCCTAGTCAAAATTGTGATTATCAAAAAAAAAAAAAAAAAAACCAACAACCCCCAAACAAGTAACAATAAATGCTGGTGAGGATGTGGGGGGAAAGGTACACTCACACATTGTTGATGGGACTGCAAATTGGTGCAACCACTCTAGAAAGAAGTATGGAAATTGTTTAGAAAACTTGGAATGGAACCGCCATTTGACCCAGATATCTCACTCCTCAGTTTATACCCAAAGGATTTAAAATAAGTATACTATAGTGATGCGACCACATCAATGTTCATAACAGCTCAGTTTTCAATAGCTAAACTATGGAACTAATCCAGGACTTCTACAACAGGTCAATGGATAAAAAAAGTGAGATATATGATATATGATACACACACACACACACACACACAAAATGACATATTATTCAGACTTCAAGAATGAAATTATGGCATTTGCTGGTAAATGGATGGAATGGGAGATTATCATGCTAGGTAAAATAAGCCAATCCCCAAAAAACAAAGACAGAATGTTCTCCCTGATATGTGGATGCTAACCCACAACAAGGGAGCAGAAGAATAGAAGTTCATTGGATTAGACAAAGGGAATAAACAGATGGATGAGGGGAATGGTAATAGGAAAGACAGTAGAATGAATCAGACATATCTTTCCTATCATATATAAATACATAACCAATGTAACTCTTCATCATGTACAACCACAATAATGGGATCCTGACTCGAATTTGCTAGTTGTGACAAGCAAACTATGCTAAAAAATATTTCACAAATATTTGATTGGAGGTTGTATGCTGGTAAATTTGTTTCTGCTTTAATGTCATTACACATTTACTAAGTTCATGTTATACGTAGCATTTCAAAGCAGGAGTATTTTTTGGATGGAACTGGAGACTATCATGCTAAGTGAAATGAGCCAATCCCCCAAAACCAAAGGCCCAGTGTTCTCTCTGATATGAGGATGCTAATACACAGTGGCAGAAGGCAGGGAAGAATAGAAGTTCAGTGAAGTAGACAAAGGGGAATGAAGGGAAGAGAGGGAGGATGGGAGTAGGAAAGACAGTAGAATGAATCGGATATAACTTTCCTATGTCCACATATGAATACATGACTAGTGAAACTCCACATCATGTACAACCACAAGAATGGGATCCTAATTAGAATAAGCTATAGTCCATGTATGTATAATATGTCAAAACACACTCTACTGTAATGCATATCAAAAAAGAACAAGGGAAAAATAAAAAAGGAATTTTTTTGATGAAGCATTCTTTATGATTTCACTGTTGAATTCACCAAAATATACCCAAATACCCTGTTTATAAAGAACAAGTAAATTGATTATGAGTTGCTGCAATAAGAGTAAATGCCACTCTCACAAGTCTTAGCAGTGTCTCTGGAGGGAAGTTAGGAAAGGAATATTTAGTTTTGGGGTCCAAACTCCAGTCCTAAAGGGAGAGACTCTTTAAGGCAGGGAGCTGACTGTGGTTGGGTCAAATTTATAATAGGCTTTATGTAAAACAAAGATAAAAGGAGAATGTCTAAACTCTCACCCAATAAGAAAATACACACTACTTAGCAATGTGCATGAACTTGTTTATAAACCACAACTACAAAGTAACTTGCAATAGTTATTTCTCATACTTAGGAACTGGTAAGATCCCGGGAGTGGCACACAGGGAATTATCAGTGCTCTGTTCTAGTTTAGGTTCTCTTCTTTGTCACTAGGTTTTGTTTATTCTCCTCCATTTGAACCCCGATGCTTTGGCTTCAACAATGACTGACTGAGAGTCAGCACTTCCTATTCCTGTGATGATGATGATGATGATGACAACAATGATGATTATTCACAGACAATTCTCCATATGTAATTGATTAAAGATCAGATTCCATTGTGGAGTCTTTATCATCTGTATTTACTTCATGACTTGGAAATGATCAGATTCCCTTCCAGAGGGTCATTCTCTTCTTTTCTCTTCCCTATCATCAAGGAAATGGGATGGGTTTTATGGTGTTGCTATAATTTACTTAAAAATTGTTAAACATTCACAAAGTGATATCTGATTATATTATCAATCTTTAAAGGGGATTAAATAGTGTTTAAAACATGTATCCAGGAATATACCCTGCAACTGGAATAGATTACAAAGTTCTAATACTGTAGTTCTCAACTTCATTAGTAAATTGCAATCATGAGGAAGGCTTGAAGTCCACTGATGAACAGATTCTACCCCTGGAAATTCTGGTTTTGTTGGTCTGGTTGCAGCCTGTGTGTTGGAATTTAAAAACTCTCTCTAGGTGATTCTAATACTCATTCATGATTGCTCTAACCAGACTCTGGCACCCAGAGATTTGCTAAGCTACAGTGAATTTACCTGAGGTTAGCCCTAGAGCATGGATCAGCATAAGTGAAGCTATAAGATTTCTCATGGATGAAGTGGGTGGTGTCCATGACATGCCGACTAGAAGAGGACATAGCTGCCTCAGGGCTGCTCAAACAGGACCCAGGCATCCAGTGGCCCCAACGCCTGTAACCACATTTACTAATGCCTTTGCCTCATACTCCCAGATCTGTGAAGGGTTCTGTTACTTGATCCAAACAGAACCTTAGCTGACTTCTTCCCCTAGGACATCTGCTTCTAATTAAACTTTTATGCAAAGTGCTTGTTGTCAAAACGCCATAAAGCACAGAGGGCTGGAACTTTGTTGAGCATACAGAATGGTTTGTATGGCTGCTTACATAGTTGCTTACTAATAAATGTTGTATGTATTACCAAGTTCAGTCTAAGACCTGCTTTTAATTTTTTTAATGTGATAATTGCAAATATTTATGGGGCACAATATGGTATTTCAATACGTGTACATACTGTGTATTGATTAAGTCAGGGTAACGAGCATTTCCATCTCCTTATAATTTCTTTATGTTTGGAAACTTGGAGGTCGTTTTCTCTGGTTCTTTATAAAATATATAATGGCTATGAGAAATATAGTCACCTACTGTGCTGTAGAAACTCAGACATTTCTTCTATATCTAACTGCATTTAGGAACCTGACATCTAAACTTTCTCTATCCTCTCTGCCTCCTACCTTTCCTAGATTTTAGTAATTATGATTCTACCTTCAAATCAATTCTTTTAGCTTCCACATATGAGAGAGAGAGAGAGAGAGAGAGAGAGAGAGAGAGAGAGAGAGAGAGAGAGAGAGAGACCGTGCAGTATTGTCCTTTGTCTGGCTTACTTCATTTGGCATAATATAAGATCTGCTTTCATTACAACTATCTCCTAGAGGTGAGAGGACTGGAGAAGGACACCTATTGCTCTGACCTCTAACTGTTGGAAGTTACTGAGATAGACTAGATAAACACATCGATTTAGAACATTTTGCAATATGTACAGTTTTTGGTAGGAGTAGTTTCCAAGTCTATTTCCATCTACAATAGCATTCCTATAAGCAGCAGTGGGGAATCTCATGAAACAGGAACTTCTTATGTAATATTAAAGTCTTCTTTGGCTGAATTTTTAAAATTTGTCACTGGGCTGCATAGTTATCAGTGCTCTGATAATTACTGTGAAAAACGTCTTGTAACTCTTAACATAAAATGTTAGCCCTTTATTTTTTTAAAATTTCATTTCTTTTTAAAAAATTAATTTATTTTAATTAGGTATATATGACAGCAAAATGCATTTTGATTTATTGTACACAATTGCAGCACAATTTTTCATTTTTCTGGTTGTACACAATGTAGTGTTGCACCATATGTGCAGTCATACATGTACCTAGGGAAATGACTTCCATCTCATTCCACCATCTTTCCTGCCCCCATGCACCCTTCCCACCCCATCCCTATCCTTTGCCCAATCAAAGTTCCTCCATTTTTCCCATTTACTCCCCTCCCTTATTATGGATCAGCATCCACTTATGAGAGAGAACATTCAGCATTTTTTTTTTTTTTTTGGAATTGGCTTACTTCGCTTAGCATGATATTCTCCAACTCCATCCATTTATCTGCAAATGCCATAATTTTATTTTCTTTTAATGCTGAGTAATATTCCATTGTATGTATGCATGTATGTGTGTGTATGTGTGTGTGTGTGTGTATACATATCTCACAGTTTCTTTATTCATTCGTCTATTGAAGGGCATCTAGGTTGCTTCCACAGTTTTAACTATTGTGAATTGAGCTGCTATGAACACGGATGTGACTAACTCTTTATTTTTTCCACCCAAGTTTAATGAATATTCCTTCCACACAGTAAAATGCACATATATTAATTGTACAGTGCAGAGTACTAAAAAATAAATACATCTATGTAACTCACACTCTTACCAAGGTACAGAACATTTTCATGAGCCCAGAAATTATACTGGTGCCCCTTCCCATTTAATAACACTCCCCAAACACCAAACATCACTAACTGATTAGTTTTTACCTAATTTAGTATTTTATTTAAATGGAATCATCCAACATGTACTGCTTTGTGTCTGGGTGCTTTTCTTCAGCATAATGTTTTCAAGATTCATCTGTAGCATGTCTCAGTAGTCTGCTGCTTTTTATAGCTGAGAAGTATATCATAGAATAAATATCACAGTTTATCTATTCTCCTGCTGAGGGACACTGAGCTGTTTCCAGTTTGGGGCTAGTATGACTAAAACTGCTATAACGATTCTTATATAAGGTTTTTAGAGGACATATGTTTTCATTTCTCTTGGATAACTTTCTGGAAGTGAACTTTTGTTGTGGGGTGAATGTGTGATGGTCCCTTTCCATACTTCCCCAAGCAATGTCTGAGGTAAGAGTTGCTCTGCTTCCTCATCAGTATTTGCATCCCATCTTTTTTATTTTAGTTATTTTGGTGGCAGGTAGTGTTTTGTCACTTGTCATTATGATTTTAATTTGCATTTCCCTGATGACTAATTATGTTGAACATTTTATGTGTTTTTATGTACTCATTGGTCTTATGTATATCTTTCATAAAATCTTTTGTGCCTTTAAAATATTGGGTTGCCTACCATTTTGTTGTTGAGTCCTATGATTGGTTTTAAACATTCTGCATTAAAGTCTTCAGTCACTTATATGTTGTGACTAGTTTTTCAGTCTGTTTTCTTAATGGAGTTTTTTAAAAATAAAAAGAGGCTTTCATTTTGATAAATAAGATTTTTCAATTTTTTTCTTAGATAGGGCTTTCTTGTCTTATCTGAGAAATCTGTATGTTTGTTTTCCTACCTGTATTTTATGTTGAATTCTTTCTTCAAATATTCAATAATCCTTGGTTGTCCAGTTGTTTGAGTGAGGAGCTAAAAAGCTGGTTGGAAGATTTTTGGAGTGGGATAGACTTGTACATAGATAGCACTCATTATAGGAGAAGTCACATGGCTATTAGCTTTGTCATTACAGGACTTGACGGATTAGTAAAGGGCCTTGCAATATCCTGCTTGGAGACACCAATCTAACCACTGCTATTCTGGAACTAGGTGAGGTGGGAGAGGTGGATAGTTTGGATAGTTGTCCAGTGGCTGGGTATGCAGACTTAATCTTCTGTTCTCAGTATGACCTCACATGCTGGTTGTTTCCTGTGGTTGGAGCTTGGGGTTATTCTTGTTAGATTGTTCACAGAACAGATCTTTGGTGTCTTGCGCTTTTTTTCTAGAAACTTTATACTTTTGACTGTAAATCTAACTTATTTTGGTACATATTTTTGGAAATTTATCTTGCTTTATACTATTTGCTCATTCTTGCTTTCTGTAGCACCTGATTTTTTGAGCTATTCTGTATTGTTGCCCATCATTTATTCTGAGGTTCTGCAGGGAGAATCACCTGGCTTTTACCGGATCTCTATAGGCAATTAGGTTTGTCTCCCCTCTTGCACTGAAAGTGAAATGGGGTTTTTCTGTTTCTTGTTTTTATTTTGGAGTGATTCTTTGAGAAAGAAAAAAGGGAAATACTTTTACTCTCCATCTTGAAACTACTCATCTAATTTACTTTAAAAAAGGAAAATATAGCAAAGTGTAATTACAAAAAGGAAAAAAACATTTATTTATATTGTTTCACTCTCTTTGTCAAAACAGCAAAACCACTAAGATGCTTGTATCAAAACTTTGAGTTAGAAGTCTGTAACCTGAAGATGGAGATGAGTATAAATAGGACTTATTTGTTTCTATGTCACTGAATGATATATATATATATATATATATATATATATATATATATATCAGTATGTACATGTATATAACATATATGTACATGTATATAACATATATGTACATGTATATAACATGTATATACATGTTAAGGTTCTGACCCACAGAGAATATATTCTTTTTCCTGTTTCTTAGCTTAGATAGTTTGTATCCCTGTATCTCCTATAGATAAACATTCATTCTACAAAAATAGGTAAATCTATTACCTTCTTAGGATACTAAGTGGCAATTAAGGTTTGTTCTATACTGTTTTTATGTATGTTGAGATACCACTAGAGATAATACTTGGTGACTTGTAAGATTAATTTTATTTTCTAAAGTGAATTTCTTCTTATCTTTTCCAAATGGTTTTATTTTTTATTTTATTATTATTATTTTTTATTTTTCAGGTTTCAGTGGACACAACATCTTTATTTTATTTTATGTGGTGCTGAGGATCAAACCCAGTGCCCCGCACATGCCAGGCAAGTGCGTTACCGCTTGAGCCACATCTCCAGCCCTCCAAATGGTTTTATTAGTGCATTATAGTTGTACATAATATTTGCATTAATTTTGACATAATCATACATGCTGGGTATGCAGACTGCTCCCTTTCAGTTGCAGTTGTCTCCTCTTTTCCTCCCTCCCTCTATTCTCCTTCATCTCTTCTCCTGGTCTCCCTTCTATTTGTTTGTTTTTAATTGGTGCTGTATAGATACACATAAAGGTAGAATTCACTGTGGTGTATTTATACATGTACATAGTGTGATTTTGTCAGATTAATTCTTCATCTCCTCCCCTTTTCCATCTCTCCTCCCTCCCCCTTCAAACTCCATCAACTCCACTGATTTTCCTCTGTCCTTATGAGATTCGACCCCCACTTAAGCAATGTAATTCTTGAGCTATTTCAAATATTTTTCCACTTGATTGGAGTCTTAGTATGTGTATTATCTTTCAAATATACTATAAATCAATTTAAAATTTAAAAAAATATGTTTATGCTTGCAATTGGATTCTTCTTCACAGTTTTACAAAAGAAAGAGTATAACCATTTACCTTTTATTTTATTGAAAGCCATTTATTCACATGCTTGTTGGAAAGAGGATTAGGTAACTAACTGCCCATAAGAATAACTTGGACCATCCTTTTATGGAGCCATCAACCCTTTTCCTCCCATCCTATTATCCATTAAGGGACTTTCAAGATTTCTCAAGAGCCATACCTGAGAAATGACCTCTGCCAATAATAAAAAACCTGTTGGATTTGGGGAGGGGTGCAAGCAGAATGTCACTGGAAACTTTTTGGAATGAAGTGGAAGAGATGCAGCAGCCATTCTTTAACAGAGCTGCAGGTTCATCTGTGCCACCCAGCTCTGGTTAGTCCAAACAGAAAGCACAGTGGTCTCAAAAAATGAGCAAAGCCAGCACCCTACACAATGCTAGATGGCTTTTCTCCTTTTTCCAAGTTGTCTTTCATAAAATGTTTAAGGAGCAAGTGGGGAGAAAACCAGAATTTTAATGGAAACATTGAAAATATAGCTGTGAAGATCATATGCTCCAAAAAACAATCAGGTCAGTCTATTTTTCTTTTTGCATGATGTAGATTAAAAAAAATATTTCTGACAAAGAATAAATGAACTTAGCTTGAAGAACAAATGAGATGGGTCTGGATCTGCATAGGATATTTTCATCTACATCATAAACAAAAAATGAATTAGAGTTGGACGCAGAGAAGCTGTAAGCCAAAACCTGAGAGAATAAAATCAAGATTGTTAACACTCACTGTGCATCATTTTAGACTTTGTTGTTGTTAATGGTTAATGTGTTACCTTTCTATCACTGTGACAAAATACCTGTGATAAACAATTTACAAGCAGCAAAGATTTATTTGGGCTTATGGTTTCAGAGGTTTTGGTCCATGGCTGGTTGGATCCATTGCTTTATGGCCTGTGATAAGACAGAATATCAATATCATGGCTTAAGTGGATGGTGGAAGAGGTCTGTCTGTTCACCGTGGCAGCAGAGAAAAGTCCAAGATCCCAATATCTCTTTCAAGGGCATGTCCCCAATGCCCTGACTTCCTTCCATTAGGTTCTACCTTCTAAAGGTTTCACCACCTCCCAGTGGCACCAAAGGCTGGCAACCACACCTTTAGCATACGGACCCTTGGGGACATTTTAGATCCAAACTATAATGTAACAACTGTGTCATAGGTTTATTTTGGTAAGTAAAAGAAAAAAAATTACTCAATTCTCGATTATGGTTCAGTTGTAAGCACTTATTAAAATTTGATTTTAATTTAAGATATTAATATAAAAGAAATTATTCAAAAGATCATGTAAATATACTGTTGTTTCCCAAGTATTTATTAAAAATTTTAAATTTGTCACTATATTAAGAGATACTCAATTAACTTCGTTTTGCAGCAAATTTTATGAGAGTTTATTTTTTTTGTATATGACAGTACCTTAAAAGTGCTTACTGAGCAGGGCAGGGTCTGTCTTTCTACTAATTTCTGACAGGTATAAGAAACTGTACATTGACTTAAAATCCAGTCTTAATTGTAGGGCAAGTTCATTAATAGTTTTCAGTGCGGTGGGCCAACCATTGATTGAACTTTGGACAATGAAATAGAAATAGTAACAAGAAATCAAATTAGTTCATGATTTTTGAACTGTGATATTTTTCTCTCCATGTAAGACATCTTTAGAATTTTTAAATCAAATAATCTACCAGTGTTGTCCATTGGCATCGGCCCAAGCTCCTGCCTGGCACTTTCTGGCAGCATCTCTAATCTCCTGCTGCTCTGGTGGTCCAGGTACTGTACCACCCCTGCACTTACTCTGTCATCTCTGCTGTATGCTGTCCTCTCTCTGACCTGCCTGTCTTGACTCTGTCCCTTATGTGTCTCCTGACATTTTATTTTATTCATCTTATTTAGCTTTCAACTCCAATACCATTTTCTACCATCCTTCAATTCAAAATTAACGGGTCTTTTCTTGTGCACTTTTGGATATTATATCTCATTATAGCTCGTCATACATTACTCCATTGTGCTGAGTCAACAAGACATATGACATCAAGAGCTCATATTCTAAGGAAAAAAAACAAAAACAAAAAACAAAAAACCCAGTTGCTCCAAAAGATTTATAACTGCAATTCCATACTTTGGTGAGGCTCTGCATGTTTGCTCTGGGACGACCAAAAAGGGGCTGACAAAAGTGTTTAAAGGAGCTGAGAATTTCTCCCAAATAAGTGAAGTAAGAGTTGAAGTTGACATAGTAGAAATATGGGAAGGTTTTCCAGGAATAATTTTTTATCTATTCAGAAAACATTTGCATAGCACCTAGTATGTACAGACATTGTGTTTGACACTAAAAATTTAAAAAAAACCCAAAGATATATGTATGTGTGTGTAAATATAGATCAATAATGGAATAAAAACACCATTGTCCCTTCTCTTTTTTTCTAAAGAAGATAACATTGACAAAATTTTATTTTTCTTTTTTGGGGGTCGGGGTACCAGAGATTGAACTCAGGGGCACTTGACCACTGAGTCACATCCCCAGCTCTATTTTGTATTTTTTTAGAGACAGAGTCTCATTGAGTTGCTTAGCACCTCGCTTTTGCTCAGGCTGGCTTTGACTTGCGATCCTCCTGCTTCAGCCTCCAGAGCTTCTGGGATTACAGGTTTATGCCATTGCACCTGGTGACAAAAAATTTTTTCCTACAATTTATTTAGGACATAATTATTAAGAATCAACTAAATGCCTTTCATCTGCTAGAGTCACTTGTATTGGCACATAATAGGCACTCAAAAATAATTCTTGAAAAATGGATGAATAAATCATCTTACCCATGAATGGGTTAACAGTCCAGTTGTGACTATAGCCATCTATTTAAATAATCAGAATAGAAAACATTATTTCCCATGATATTTTATGGAAAAGAAGGCTAATAATAGTAGAAACATAAAAAGATGGAAGGCCTAAGAATCAAGTCACCCAGGCTAAAAAGAGGCAAGAGGGGTTGAACACAGTTCTAAGGAAAACTTATGAATTGATTAATTAAAGTATAAAAAAATTAATTTAGAGAAAAAGAATCAGAGAGACTATATTATATTCTGGGAAAAGTTACCAACTGTGTGGCTGAGCATAGGATAACACAGAAAGATTGACTGAAAATACACCCTCTTTGGACACGACTACCGCTCCTTTGATATTGGACTCTTGACTTCTGAGTTGTCTCTGTCACTCTCGCCTTGGGGCCCCAGATAACAGTGGAAAGGTGTGAAGTTTATATTTTGGAAAGCTTCAATTCACTGTATTGTGGAGACAAGGTTGGACTAGATTCCTTTCCAGAGAAGACACTGGAAAGCCAATTGGGAAACTATTTTGCAGTAGTAATGTGAGAGATGTATTAGACCAGCCTCGGGTCCACGTAAGTTTAGGAGATGAAACTGACAGGGTTGGTGATGGGTAAGTCGTGGGGGCTGAGAGTAAGGGAGAGGACATGAAGTCCTCTGGGTCTTATGGCCTTGGACCTGAACAGGTCGTGCCACCACTGAAATGGAGCCTACAGGGGAAGGATCAGTTGAAGATCTTATGTTCTGTGATGGGCATTTTCATTACAAGGGGTCTTATGTATCCTTACTGGGTAACAAACTTCTTGCCAGTAAGGCTTATGAATTGTCACTACTTGTTTGTTTTTTATTTGTTCGCTTATTTTGGAATTGTCACTATTCTATGCTCAGAATCTAGTTTATGGTACTCAGAATATTGAGTCCCTCTGTGTGTGTGTGTGTGTATATATATATATATATATATATATATATATATATATATGTATATATATACATATATATACATATATATGTATTTAAACATATATATATACATACACACATACATATATGTGTGTGTGTATATATATGTATATATATATATATATATATGTGTGTGTGTGTGTGTGTGTATGTATGTATTTTTGTTTGCAAAAAAGAATATTTCTTAGCTCTGGTGCTGAATTATGGTTATTCCACATTAGGATTTAAATATTTCTTAAATTATTCAAAATATTTTAGTTTCATTGTACAATATTGGTACATGAAAGGAATTTCCCCTTTAATGTAGCTCTTTTTTTCTATTTGAATAGTAAAAATAAGAAGATTAACTATGATTTTTTAATGATTAAGATTAATCCAAGATTATGATTTAATGCAGTTTAATTAGTGACAAAAACTGGCATACACTAATTAGGTATTTAATCCAGTGCTATTTTTTTTTACTAGTTTGAATCTCCTCTTATAACACAAATTTGATAAATGAGATTCCATAAATGTGTTGACTAAACAACAAGATATTGTCCCTCTAAAGCAAGGCAGAAGTTTCTCACTGCTATTGATTGGCTCTCTGTCAGGAATGATAATCTTTTATGGATCTAGAGCCCACAGTTTCTAGTGACGCAGTTTGAAGATACACAAATAAAGTCCTGCCAGCCCCAGGAAATCAATTGCACAGAGGTATCTTCTGTTGGCAAACAGCGTGGATATTCTAATATCTGTTGCCAACAGTAGTCACCTGACTTATGGGTGGCTACCTGGTAACTGACGTAATGGCAAAAGTTTATTATTTTTATTGACCGTGTGCTAAGGAGTTCTAGGACACAGACACTGTACGGAACAGATTGCTAGAACTAAATGAGATGGATGAAGTGCTAGATGAGAAACAGTGACAAAGTCAGTGTTGTCACATGATCGTATCTGGAGAAACATTGTATACAATGAGGGTATTTATTGCAGGAGCCACCATTTAGTAGTGTCATCTACACTCATCACATCTTTCATCTACTTCCCTGTAGGATGTCTTCTCATATTGTGAAGTAGGTCTATCTGGTGCAATTATCTTCTTTTCACTGATGCTGAAGGGAAAAGATTTTCTGAATGCACTGGAGAAATACATACATTGCCCTTTCTCTTCTTATTTCCCTGGGATTCTAGGACTGCACAGTCCTACTGCTGTGTACAAAAGGGGGCAATAGCGTTGACAAAGACAAGCAGGATGATGAATGGAATTTAATTTATGCAGCATTCATGTAGGGTGAGTCCTCTGGGTAAATTGCCATGGTAGTACTTCCTCCCCCTCCATGACACGTTCTGCTTGGCTGACTCAACCCTCCCTGAGAAGCTTGGCACTTAAGGTTATGTAAGCAGAGCACTGATGTTCAAATATTCATTACAAGAATGGCCACATGAAAAAGAAAAAGAAAACAGCAAAGGAAGGAGAAGTCTGATGTTAGATAACTACCCAGAGCAGCTAGGATAAGTTGAAGAACCGAAAGGGACTTGGAGACCTAATTTGGAATTAGAGATTTACTCCCTGAGGTGGTTCACAAAAAGGTTTTGAGCCATGTTTAGAGTGCTAGATTATTATTGATTGGCCTTTAGCCCAAATTGATTTCAGCCCCTTCCTGTATTTCATTTCATCATACAAAAACAATAATTTCTTCTCTATAAAAAGTCTACTAATTATGGTCATGACCTACACCTTTCTTTCTTACTGATACAGCCACTCATTCAAGTTCTAAATTGCTAACTATCCAGGAAGGTTTTGCCAGAGATCAGAATTAGAGCAGATAGCAAATACCCAACTGTGAGTATTAAAGAATTATTGAATGATTTGGGCCTGACTACAGAGATGACTTCAGAGAAAAAATCATTTTACTCATTTTCTAGTGAAAATTTTCTAACCATGAGACAAAGCCCTTTATAAACTGACAAATATACAAATTAATTAGCAAGGGATTTTATTTGGAGACAAAAAGTTACAGTCTGTGTCACACTGTGCACATTAATTTCACTTATAATTAGTGTCACCGATGAATCATTAATTCCATGAAGAATGATAAATGCCTAGGTATGCCAGTTTTCCTTCTTTAACTAATTGTTTGAAAATAAACTTGAACATTAGCAATACTTAAAACCAGTTGGGCAAATCAGCACTGATATTTTCCTTGATATGAAGAAAGAACAGGATTTAGTAAACTTTAAATTTGTTTGGGAAACAACTTTAACTTTCACTTTAATTTTTGAACTTGGACCAAGTTTAGACTGTTCACTTAGCGCCATTTTCCCTATTTTTTTTATAAAATAATATCTATTTCTCAGGATGGGACAAGAGAGTGTATAAATATAATATAGATATTTTTTTATATGAACTTAAATGGCAAATATTCTCACTAGAAAAACAATTTGACTATTTTCAATTCAAGGAAGACAAATGTTGGCTATCCCTTTATCATTCTTTCAAATTCTTCATATATTCTTCTTATAAAAGATGACATTTCCTGGAAAGGTTAAGAAAATTCACTTGGAAACAAATGAAAACCACATTTTTGTTTTGTTGTTTTGTTGCCACAGTCCGGCTGCAGCAAAATAACCGGGGGGTGACGAGCAACTTGTGTACATTGATACAGCAGGAGTGGGAGCCGTTTATTGTAGGACCGGAGGGGTATATATACATTCCACACAGCTTATCTTAATTAACATAAACTAGATACAGCAGTCAACCAATAAGGAATCTCCACACTTAATGGCTCGATGGCATTACTTCACAAACCACTCCCTCTGGCAAAATGCCAGGCGCCATCCTGACTTGTTTACAGACCCTAACACTTTGTGTTTTTTTATACACATAAAGAGCTATGAGCAAAAGATGGCAAGGCATAGGGCTATTTTTCTAATATAAAAATAGAACTGGATATATGAAGAATTGAAAGGAGCAGGATGACTTTTGCCACTGAGCGAGTTCAAGCCCGCCTTCATCTCTTGCCTAGACCATGGTTCTCAAGTTCTCATTGTTCTCCCTGCTTCTACTTTAGTTGTTCTTCAACTTATTCTCTATCAAAAGCCAGTGATTCTTTTAAAACTGCAAATTTGATCTGATTGTGTCATTCCCCACTTCTCATCTCTGCAGTGACTGAAAACTTGACCTACGTGGAATTCAAGTCCCTTTCCATGATCTGGAAGACCCCTCCCCAGGCTGTCCCTAATGTGCTTTTCTCCAACTTCACCTCTGCTCCCTTTCCTCCTCATTTCAGCTATGCTAATTTTACTTTGGAGATCACCCAAGTCTCTTTTCTATTTAGAGCTCCATACATATGTTTGTTCCTTTGCTTGGACCATTGTCCCTGAAGTCAACTTGACTTTGACTTCACCTTTTCCAACAAGCTTTTTATTGCCTTGATTTCTAAAGTAACTTCATGCCTCCTTATCTTACCACCCTGCTACTGCCATTCATGGTGTAACATTGTGTAGCTCTCATTATAATTCAGTAATAATCATATCTTTGTTTTTTCCTTCCAACTGAACTGTAAGATGTTTGAAGGCCTTGTGCAGCATTAATAAGTAGGTATTTTTAAAAGGGACAGGGGAGAAAGTGGTGAATGAGAAGGCAGTGGAAAGAAAGAGCACACAAAAAATGTTTGGTGAATAAAAGGCTACATTTTTTTGCTGACGTGTCCAATAAATTTAATTTTAAATTTTACTCATAGAACCGATTATAGACTTAAAGGTGACTTAAACAGCCTTTGAATATGAATTCATGAATATCTTCTTAAATAGAAATATCTGAATTGAAACAAGTGAAAAAAAAAGATAAATAATGACATAAGGCACATTTAAACAAAGTTTGAAAGACTCCCACATTGTGGATGCTTATCTGATTTAAATGTGCAAACTTCTTGGAGTTCTGTCATTACTCACAATTACACTAACAGTGGAGTTCCCAAACACTGTCTGACCACCATCTGGATAAACATTTTTGATCACTCCCTGGAATTTCATTTAGTGCTTCCAGGCATTTTGGTGGGATACTTATTTCTGCAGTCTAATTTAAAAGAGATTGCAGAATCTGATCAACAATTATTTAAAAGGAATTTTCTCTGGGAAGACTAGGAGAAATTATTGTGCTACTTTCTTCTTTTTAAAAAACCCATCTAATTTAGCATTATATAACTATTTTGGTAAACATGTATGCTGTGTTCTCAGACTTGCCATAGATAACTCTTGGTTGAATTTCAGTTCAGTAATTTTTTTTTTTATGGTAAGGAAAGGGCTGTTAAAATGGAGCTGATGTAGATAATGAAAATGTAGTCTATATTTCAAAAAAGCCAGAAGAAAAGATTTTGAACATTTTCATCACAAAGAAATGATAAATGTTTGCGGTAATAGCTATGCCTACCCAGATTTAAACATTTACAATGTATACATGTATCAAAACATCACATGGTATCCCATAAAAGCATGTGATTTTATGTGAATTTAAAAAAATTAAATAAATGAAAAGATATGCTTGCTGATAGACGTGCAAGCAATTTTCTCCTAACTTTTGCATGCTAAAGCCATTTATCATTGCAAAGCATCTAAAACAGTTAACCAAATAATAACCATGGAGATATCTTGTGTACTAAGTAGAAGATATTAAATAATTTAGATAATATTTGAATTCTCAAGTTATGATGTAAAAAACTTTTATCGATTTTTAGACTTTTTTCATAATGCAAGTATTATTGGTCTTTTAGTTTATTTAAAATTTTGCAACAATAATATTTATAAATGTGTTGCTGTTTTCATGCTCTCAGAAAGAAATTATTGTTTTTCATGGAACTTTAGCTCATTATTTTCTCTCAATTTATTTTTTCTCATTGAGGTTAAATAATTTGTTTGCTAGCTGATTGATCATGTTCTTGAATTTTGTTTTCTGATGTTCCCTTCCTATATCCATCAACTTGCTCCATAGAAATACCAAGTTTTCATATGCTTTCCATTTATATAATACATTATCTCTTTGTGCTACTGATTTTCCACTCTTTTCAAGCCTTATTGACTGCTAGTCTTTTCCAATGAGTGATAATTTTTTTTTATAATATAATGCTTCTTTTTTTTCTTTTTCTTTTTGCTGTGGTGAAATACAAATAACAAAGCTTACCACTTAAAACATTATATTTCAGTGGCACTTAGTATATTCACAATGTTTGTTCCACCATAGAGTTCCTAAACTTTTTCATCATATTAAATGAAAACCTCATACCCATTAAGCAGTCCCTCCCCATCCTTCTCTCTCTCCACAACCCTAGGTAACTGCTAATCTGCTTTCCTTTTCTATGCATTTGTCTTTTCTGGATATTTCATATAAATGGAATCATAAAATATGATGCTCTTTGTGTCTGACTTCTACTTAGAATAGTGTTTCCAGATTCACCCAAGTGGTAGTATGTGCTAGCACTTCATTCCTTTTTATGGCCAAATCATATTCTACTGTATTTATATACTACCTTTTGCTTATCTACATATTGAAAAGCATTTGGATTGTTTGGGCTATTATGATCAAAGCTGCTATGAACATTTGTGTACAATTTATGGTTTGCCTGTTTTCAATTCTTTTGGGTATACATACTCAAATAACATTCAAGATCTTGAGTGTATTTCACTGATTTGCCCTTTAGCAACACCTCTCCACAAACTTCCACCTCCAGATTAGTCTACAGTCTCTTCTTCCACCTTATGGCTGCCAGTACCAGTGCAGAAGAATCATGCAACAGTGGGAAATGATGCCACAGCAGATTTCTGTTTCCGATGTCAGCTAGCCCTGCAACTCAGGTCAATAATCCTTTTAATAATATCTGATCAGATCCCATACCCATTACTTCAGCTGGCATTTCAAACTTCATCCACTCTTTTCACATCCTTCTTGGTCCCCATTACCCTAACTCCATCCACAAAAAACAACTTTGCCTCTTACCTTAAAAGAAAAAGAAATCAGCCCACAAACTTTTGGCTTTAACATTTTCTACACGTCTGTGTAATTTCAATTTTGAGTCCCTCTTCTTCTAAGGTGTTACCAACTCAGTTCTCAAATAGTGATGCCCATTGGCCCCTTTCTTTCTCCCTCGGCTGTGGCCATTTTGGCAGAGGTGCAGGGTTCGAGCCTGGAAGGCAAAAAGGGCTTTCTCCTCTTTTCATATCCTTTGACCCCAGAAGTACCTTCTGATCTGTGTGTGTCTCTTCTGGTTGTTGATCAGTCTGGACTTGCAAGGAGATGTTTGTTTCTGTGAGCATGGCTTCTGAGTTAGGGGATAATTTACCACTGCTGTGCAGCTTGGGGCCCATACTGGGACTGCTGTTTGCTTTTCTCAGGTAACAGATTGCAATGCAACAGGTGGGGGAGGAATCACCTGAGGCTTTATCAACTTAGGCCTGATGTTATCAGCCTGGTAGCACAGAAGAATCACCTGAGGAGTTTTAAAGCTATCAACACCTGTGACAGGACTTCTCAAAGTGTAGTCCAGGAGTGGTGGAGTTCAGCCTTTCCAGGAGACCCATTACAAACTCCAAACCTTGGCATAACACAGACAGATGGAGTAAGAGACTTGTAGGGAGTGTCCAGAAAGCTGTTTTGCTTTAAGAAACCCTCCAGGTGATTCTGATATCTGCTAAAGTTTGGAACCCTGTCCTGGGTGAGGACTTGAAAATCATATAGTTCGCAGTGATTTTAGCGTTTGGCCAGGGAAGAAAACCATGACCCAGACACACCAGGCAACCACTGCTTTGGGGCATTTTGCCATCTGCCTAAGACTCTGTGAGGGAAATGGGACACAAAGTCTATCTGACATAGAGCCCACAGTCACATTTGGGGATTTTGCTACTTATGGGGATTGCTCAGGGTTCAGGGGCCCTCTCTATAGTCCCTACCAATATCCTACCATTTTTCCCTTCTGGCTCTCTTATGTCTCCTTGGTCTATAATCTCCTTTTCTTATCTCAGCACATGAGGATGATGAAAGTATCACTCTTACTTATGGCATTTTAGCCTAAGTGATAAGTCCTTCCTTTCTGTTTTTCCAAGGACCTAGGATTCTGAAATCCAAAATCTAGGCAGGAATTCCCCTGTCTCCACTTCCTCTACTTTCTGATGTTACATCACAAACTCAAATGTGCAGGAAAATTAGTTTTAAAAAATTTTTCTACATTCTAGTTAAATTTTTTATTTGTGTTCCTATTTCTCCAAGGTGGTAGGAAGTTGATCTTAATCAATCCAAGAATTCCCTCATACTTTATCCTGGGTCGTGTATGGTTTTGTGGGGATCTTGATTAATGCCAGGGTGTCCTGGGGTGGCGAGAGGGGCAGACCTGAAGGGGTTTTGTGGAAGGAGAAGAAGGACGTTTCCTTAAATGTGTACATACTGCCAACGTGGAATGGATGGAGATAGTGTATGGATGGATCTCCTCAAAGGCCAGTTACATTGAGGATTATTGTTATTATTTTCACTCTTCTCTCGAATATCTTGGAACTTATTAGAGCCTGGAACTTCAGTACCATTCTCTGAAAACGGGTGCTGCATGGAGTCCCTTGATTGACACATATTGAGTTTCTATAACTCTTGGCTAACTCCAGAACTTGAACTAGAAATCGAGTTAAGTAAGAGAGAAGTGAAGGAAGTCACATTGCCTGAGGCTTGTTCCTGCTGTCCTCCTCTTCCATCGTACTTATCACATTCACTCTTTAAAAAAGTATGAAAATTTATTTTGTAATATTTTTAAACTTATAGAAAAGCTAAAAGTGCATCCCTCATTGAGATTCCTAGTCACAGTTTACCACATTTGCTCTTTCGCTCCTTTTTCTAAATATATCCTCATGACTATTGGTCTACTAGTCTTTTTAAAATAGACTATGTGAAAGCAAGTTTGGATATGATGTCCATACGAGCCTCAAATACTGCAGTGTGTTGTTTCCCTAAATAAAGATTCTCTCTTATATGATCCCTAGGAAGCTCTCAAAATCAGGAAATTACTGATATAATACCACCATCTATCCCGTCTATTCCATTTACATTTCCCTAGTGATTCCAACAAAATGTTTTTTCTTTCTGGCCTAGAATTGTATCCAGGGATGAATGTTACATTAAGTTATGTCTCTTCAGTTGCCTCCAGTTTTGAAATGTGGACATCCCCCTCTTCCATCTTTCTTGTCCTGGATTTAAGTCATTTAGGCTCTACATTCTGTTTATAGGATGACACTTAGACTAGGTCTGTCCAGTGTTTCCTCATAAACAGACTCAGTACAGGCTGTGTGGCAACACCACAGTAATGACCTGGGCTCCTCAGGTCTCTACACTCAGTGCACCCCTGGGTGATGTTACCCTTCCACCTGGTCCTGTTGGTGCACAGGTTTCTCCCCTGTGAAGGATTTTGTGTACTAATCCTAGTCCTAACATTTTGTGGGGGAGAAATCCCAAGATTATGCCCATGTCCTTACAACTTCTATCTATATTCACCACCATTATCAGGGTGGCTAAATGGTGATTTTTTATCTTATTTGGTACATTTATTTGTTGCATTCTTACATGAGAACAGTGTTCTCCTTTTATTTATTTCTTTTTTAGTTAATCAGCATGTCTCATGAAGTCCTATTTTCATTCATTGGTTTTTTGATCTGTTACTATCATTGTCAATGTGACTTTCAAACACATCCATATAGGGCCAGCAGAAATTCTATCCAGGGTGACTCCAATGTCCTTTCACATGTTCTCATTATTCTTTGAGCATTTTCTCATATTCTGGTACCAAAAGTTACTCCTATCTTATCCTGTACTCTCCCTGTCCTGAATCTGGAATCAGGAAGAAGTCCTGGTTCTGTGTGTTCATTGTTTTGGGTGTGCCATGGCTGTTCAGCTCTCCCCTCCTAGAAAGTAGGACACATACAAGAATGCATATTCAATCTGTTTGAGTAGATAATTAGGTAATCTTGCTCCTCTGTCAAGACAGCATTTTGGAGTTCTTTGTAGACTTCCTTCCAAGTCTGTATGTGCAATCTTCAGCAGTAGAGACAGAAATTCGTTTTGTTGTGGTTTAACTTCAATAACTTACTTTGTTGAGGTACAACTAATTTCCCAGCCACTCCTGCCATCTCCTCTGTGTGCGTCCAGCCAGCATGCTGCCTCTGATGGAAATGGATGTATCCTTTTCCTTCGCGGGTTCCTCCTTCCCTTTCTCACTTCCTCAAGTGCCTGAGGGCTCACTGCTGCAGTCCCTGTGTTTCCCCCTTTCCTCCTCACTCAGGGGTAGGCCAGCAGCGGGGAATGGGAGGAGAGAGAAAAGAAGAGAAAGTGGTCAAGAAAAGGCTCAAATCATTTCAATCACTTCTTTAATTTTAAACAGGCTGTTTTCTCCTTTATCCACCTGAGAGTCCTACAATTGAGGACAGAAATTGGAACTTCATGAAGTTCATAATCACCGTTTCCTATAAACTGCCTTGCCTCAGTAGATCTCAATGAGTCAATGACTACTGTCTTCCCTCTGTGTTTATACCTTGGCTCCTCTTGGACATTTCCATAATTCCTACTTGTGATGGTCATCTGGGAGATTTTGCTGATGACTCTCTCTTCTTTGGAACATTGAGTTAGTGCCATCTTGCTTGGCATTTAGGTGCTTGGAGAAGCTGAGAAGACCATTACTGCAGAGCAAAGTGGTGAATCTCTCATTGAACTCCCAGTTCCAAGTCCTATTCATGTTTTGTCTTTCCTTCTCCTTCTCCCCCTCTCCCTCCCTTTCCTTTCCCCCTCCCCCTTCCCCTCCCCCTCCCTTTCCTTCTCCTTCTTCTTCTTTTTTCCAAGAGTTTTTGGTTTATTTTTTGTTTCGATGGGAGGTAGGTTTAGATTTTTTTGGTTCTCCTTTAATAAGAAGTGACTGTGAAGGAGATACCAACTTTAGAATAGTCCCATTCTTGATTCACTGATTTTATTTATTTTGATGAAGAGTTAGAGATGTTTCTGCTACATTCACAACTTGAAAAGCAATAGTTTTCTAAAATTTTGCGATTTCTGCCCTAGGCATAAATTATATGCAATGTTGTTTTATGCCTTTCATTTTACCTTACATAATCAATTTGTTGAATGTTTCACCATCTATACTGAATCATAATTTTTTTGAAGACAAAGACCAAGTCATATTCATTTTAAAGCACTTCACAATAACTGTCTTATTTTTGCATAATAAGAACAGTGCTTAATACAGAAGAGATATCCATTGCTGAGAAACTTTTTAGTTTGAGTCCACCCCATTTATTGATTCTTGATTTTACTTCTCGAGATTTAGGAGTCTTATTATGGAAGTCAGATCTTAGGCCAACATGGTGAAGATTTGGGCCTACTTTTTTAAAAATTAGGTGCAGGATCTCTATTTTAGTGCCGAAGTCTTTGATTTACTTTGAGTTGAGTGTGGAACAGGGTGAGAGATACATGAAGAGAGAGCCTACAGATTGGGAGAAAATCTTTGCAACAAGCATCTCAGATAAAGCATTAAACTTCAGGATATACAAAGAATTCAGAACACTTATCACCAAAAAAACAAATAACCAAATCAATAAATGGGCTAAGGAAATGAATAGACACTTCACAGAAGTAGAAGTATAATTGATCAACAAATATATTAAAAAGTGTTCAACATCTCTAGCAATTAAACAAATGCAAATCAAAACTAAGATTTTATCTCACTCCAGTTAGAATGGCAATTATTAAGAATACAAGCAACAATAAATGTTGGCGAGGATGTAGGGAAAAAGGTACACTCATACCTTGCTGGTTGGGCTGAAAATTGGTGCAATCGTTACAAAAAGCACTATGGAGATTGCTCAGAAAATGTGAAATGGAACCACCATTTGACCCAGTTATCCTACTCCTCTGTTTATATCCAAAGGACTTAAAATCAGCATACTGTATTGAGGCAGCCACATCAATTTAGGTGTCCTTCAACAGATGAGTTGATGAAGAAAATATGGTATCTATACACAATGGAATATTACTCAGCCTTAAAGAATAATGAAATGATGGCCTATTCTGAAAAATGGATGGAGCTGGAGAATAGCATGCTAAGTGAAATAATCAATCCCCCCCAAACCAAAGGCTGTATGTTTTCTCCGATATGGGGATGCTAATTCACTGTAAGAGGCAGAGTTAGGGAATAATAGAGTTACTTTGGATTAGGTAGAGGGAAATGAAGGGAGAGGAGTGAAGGGGGTAGGAAAGATAGTAGAATGAATCAGGCATTATTTCCCTATGTACATATATGACTACACAATTGGTGTGATTCCACATCATGCACAACTAGAAGAATAAGTAATTATACTCCCTCTATGTATGATGTGTCAAAGTGCATGCCACTGTCATGTATAACTATTTAGAACAAACAAAATAAATAAATAAAATAAATAAAAAAGAAGAGATGCCCAATATTTGCTGAAATAAATTCCCATCCTAGGTTCTAGAGTATTTATGATTTCCATCTGTTTCACTATGAGAATGAAGGCGATGTGAATATAACTTAAGTCAACATTTAATAAATTAGCTGATTATCCAATTTGAGTTACAGATGCTCTCCAACTTAACAATGGTTCAACTTAACAACTTCTGGACTTTATGTATGATGGTGTGAAAGAAACAGGCATTCAGTAGAAACTGTACTTTGAGTTTTGAATTTTGATCTTCTTTCTTGGGTTAGTGGTATGTGATAAAATACTCTCAGCACTGGGCAGTGATTGCAGCTGTAGCTGCCAATCAGCCACATGACTGTGAGGGCAAACCACCCACAATCTATGGTGTATCTTGTTGCTAAGCTGTGATGTTTACTAAGTTAGTTGTATTGAATGCATTTTTTTTTTTTTTGTACCAGGGCTTGAACTCAGGGGCATTTGACCACTGAGCCACATCCCCCGCCCTATTTTGTATTTCATTTAGAGACAGGGTCTCACTGAGTTGCTTAGCACCTCCCTTTTGCTGAGGCTGACTTTGAATTCTCCATCTTCCTGCCTCAGCCTCCAGAGCCTCTGGGATTACAGGAATGTACCACCACACCTGACTATTGAATTGTATTTTCAACTTACCTTGGATTTATCAGGGCATACCCCAACCTGAGCTGAGGAACCTCTGTACACCCTTGGTACCTGTTCTCCACATAATTCCCTTAAATTATAAGTATTCACATCCTGGTTAATTAACAAATGAACTTCCGTTTCTTGCCTTAAGTACAGTAATAGATTGATATGAGATGCCATGGATAATTATCAGAGTAATCAACACATCTGCTGGTATGGAAAGTGGTGGTGTAGGGAAAAAAAAACCTTCCAGCACCTATGTAAATGTTTTTTTTTTTTTTTTTAATCTAGAATTCTTAAATTCTATCAAAATTTTGTTTATGTGGCTCTAGGTGAAAGACAAAGAAGTATGACATTTATATTCAAGTTATAATTGATTGTAAGGACTCAGAGCACAGATGGGATGCATATTTACCAACTGTTCCATCCACTCTTGTCCATGAAAGATATACCAGTTGTGGCATTATTTCCTTCTGATTTTGGACTCTACCTACAAAATCTCTCAGTGCATATGATAGATAAAAACTATCAATCAGTTGTTGCAGTTAATGCTTCAGTTGAAACTTTTTGACCTGTCTTCCATGGAATTTTAGAGCTACAAGTTGCTTCTATCCCACCAGATTTGCATTTCTTCCCCACCAGATCTGAAATGAGTACATTAAAAACCTTATGTCTATTATGCAAACATCTTTTCTTTTCAATAGAGTTAAGTCCACACTAATATCAACTTTCTGATTTTGTAACTTTTCAGGTTTACAAAGTTCTAGATTACCTACCTTTTAGCATCAAAAATTATCATTCTTTGTTTTTATAATTCCCCATTCTTCCCTTTTCTACCATCTCTGAAAATTCTACCATCCTGATTCAACATAGGAATTTTCACATGTAATCAATCCAAAGGTTGAGCTGTGATAGATTTTGACTAATAGGATTCATAGCAGATCTCAGTTTTCAGTGTATATTCTGACCATTGCATTCATTATGCAGGTACAAACAAAAAAAAAGTTTAAACATATGTGGTTTGCTTCTCTGCCTTCCCTTTCTCTAGCATCTGGGATCAATCAAACCAGCCTGCAGCTCGGTAGAGGTAAAATATGTTATGCATAAAGTCTCGTCTTTTACAATATTGTATAGAAATGACTCTTTCTTTATCTGGCATCCTGAGCCAAAAGAAAGCCAGCTTCTCAGAAGTGATCTTACTGACTCTTGAACCATCATAAAAGTAGGTAGTGTCATAAAGAATTTGTCCATTTAGGTCAGGCTGACCGATCATTAATTAAAATCAATCAGTTAAGTTGTTTTATGTGTTTGCTTAATTGAGCTTTTAGAACTTTCCATATAGTAATGGTTATTCTTTCCAACTGGAGGCTAGTTGTAATCAATAGGCAAAAACTGTTCCGCATAAGAATGACGAAGTAAATATAATGCCCTTCATCTACTTTAATCAAGGACCATGACGCTGCAGAGGAGACAGTTCCTCACAAGGACATCTGGCAGCCAGAGTGGTAATGTAGGTCAGCTTTAGATGTGAATGTTTGGAATTACTTAGTTGGAACAACACGATGTGTCAGCATTAGCCCACATATAATCAGAACAGTTCCTGTTATGTGCAGGGAAACTGAATGACTGGGAACCACATGTTAGCTTTCATTAATGGCTGGGCTCCCAAAAATGCCAAGGGCAACTACACACATTGACTGAAAAAGAAGATGTGACCTAGCCATTGTATGTGGGTTCCAAAGCCTCACTGGGTAAGCCTGGCATGCTTGAAAATACAGTTTGTGTAGTGATGGTAATTTTTGTCTTTAAAACTAGGATGATATTGATATTTAATCAATTATTGCTTTAATTAGAAGCAAACTTGTGGGGATGGGGGTATGCATAGCTCAGTGGTCGAGAACTTACCTAGCGTGCACAAGGTCCGGGGTTTGATCCCCAGCACCACCAAAACAACAACAAAAACTTGTGAATTGTGGCTCTAAATGGCTCTTTTATTGAAGCTCATTTTTCATGGTAAGATATTTTGATGATACTGGCTTTGATAGGAATTCATTTAGCAAGCAGCTGAAGAGGAAATGGCATACTTAGGATGCCATGGGGACTCTGAACACTGAATATTTATTTGCTAGTGTTTTCCAGTTTTAATGGAGGATATCCATAATTCCCAATCCTGATATACTCTTAATTTTGCACATTCAAGAAAAATTTTTTTAAAAAGTGGTGAGGAGAAACAGAAAAATGAAGCAATTAGGTCATGGATTTAAACTTCCAAAAACTTGATAGATAATGAGATTGAGAAAGAGAAAGACTGAGGCTTTTGGAGATATACACCATATTTTAAAGCTTAGGGTCTTTTGTGTTTCATCCCCCATCTTGAACCAGATTCTTGTTCATTCTTAATTTTTTTTTTAAATTTTAATATTTATTTTTTAGTTTTTTCGGTGGACACAACATCTTTGTTTGTATGTGGTGCTGAGGATCGAACCCGGGCCGCATGCATGCCAGGCGAGCGTGCTACCGCTTGAGCCACATCCCCAGCCCATTCATTCTTAATTTTTTTTGTTTTAGATTTTTGCTTTAAAAATATAATTTCCCTTGTTTTTGTCCATATATAATAGGACTCTGACTACAGTGCTTTACCAAAAATAATTGAGTTTTTACACATCAACTTTGTCCTAAAGTTCAGGAGGTGGTTGCTCCATCTCAAATCCTATTCATGTTTCAGGCAAAAAGAAGGTAGTTGGACAGAAAGGCATGTGCTAGCTCTGTGACTATCTCTTTAATCAGGAAAAAAACAGATTTTACAGAAATTCTTCCCAGTGGACTTTTCTTTGCATCTTATTAGGCAGAACTATGGTCATATGGTTTTGGCTTCAAATGAACCTTTGGGGGTTAGTGTTTTTAATTTGGCACATTGCCATTCAGGTAAAATTGTAATTCTATAGGTAGTGATGAAAGAGAAGCTAGATATTACCCAGGCAACTAGCAGCATCTGCCACAGCTGTTAACTGGATTCAGCTTCAAAACTTCCTTGCTTGAGTTTCCATCAGGAAAGTGACATATATAATATCAAATTGCAATGATTTCAGTCCAACCAAATCATCCCTGATGCTTCCACAAGTTCCCAGTTTATATCACAGATCCAATTGGGTCATTCCCAATGCCTTCAGGAAGCAGTCTGAATTTCTTTAATATAATGTGCTCTGACTCTGCTTCTCTGCTGAGTCCCTTTCTTGCCACTTGCCTGCATATGCTTTATGCACCAGGCCCTCTAAGCCACATGCAATATTAAAATGCCCAAATACTCTTTCATTCTATGTAAATGCATATGCTACTTCATTTGCTTGCATTGGATGTCCCTTGGGAGTCTGTCGTGAAATATGGCTCCGCATGTCATTGCTCGTAACATGAGAGCCCATGGGTATTGCTACCTCTGTCTCCCTGTAATGCTTTGGACAAGAATCTATTGTGATTTTTCTCACTCTTCTGTAGTTGTTTGCTTTTCACTCCTAAAATACTGAGTTTCATGAGGGGCCATAGTTTGTTTACCCATGTCTTATTCACATGAGCAACGCAGTATCCAACACAAGGTGAGTCCTTGATAAGTGTTTCTTGGATGAGGAACAGACCAATTTATTAGCATTGCACATCATTGTTTTAAGGATCTCTGCATCTCTTAAAAACCTCACAGTGAAAAGACTGGAATAAATCTACATAAATGGTTTTCTCATGAATATGTTAATTTCTGTGTAATTGTTACAATATATCTTAGTATAAATCATTTTTTTTCTGTAGAAAAAATGTCTTGTGTGATACCATATAATACTTACAAGACCTATTCATTGATTTTTTTCTATAAAATACATTTAAGAATGTTAGCTATAGTATTTAGAACTTAAAATAGTCATGTAGAACATGAAGAATGCAACCAAAAGCCTATAGCATAAGTGCCTGCAGAGATTCCTGACCCACACATCACTAAACTGGACAACTGTGCAAGGATTTTCCCGCAGGAGTTCTGAAGTGAAGTAGCCAAGATGGGCAGAAATTCCACAATTCACTCCTCCAATGTAGAGAAAGTAAAATGCTTTTTATCCAGTAGTTGTTTATATAAACACACACACACACATACACACACACACACACTTTTTAAGTATTATCATCTAGGGTTTAAAGAACTCTACTCAGAATTATTAAATAAAGTGTTCCCTATCAGTTATTCCTGTGAAGTATTTTTGTCTTCCTCATTTTGGAGAATAGTGTCATGTTTTTTCTTTTTAAAATAAATGCTCATTTTTTTATAATTTACTTTAAAAATATTCATACCTGCATGCACTTTTTTTTGTGTGTTAGTTTAGTTCAGGTAATTACTTATCTGTTTTCATTTAGGGAAGTGTATCTTCTGCATAAATTCCAATAGGACAATAATGGGTTCAAAGTTTCAGATTTTATAGTAGAAGTTTGGGTTTGTGATAACCCTGAAAGGAAGAAAACAATAAGGTCTAGTTGTAGGGGAAAAATTTCTGCACTTTAGGGGGCTGGGATTGTGGCTCAGTGGTAGAGGGCTTGCTTAGCATGTGTGAGGCATTGGGTTCAATTCTCAGTGCCACATATAAATAAATAAAATAAAGGTATCATATCCATCCACTACTAAAAAAATTTTTTTAAAAAAGATAAGAAAATTCTGCCCTGAAGAAAGTGTCCTATATTTAAATCCTCTCGTTTCTGGCGACACTGGAAGCATATGGATCATATGGGCTTTGACAAATTTTCTCAAGGAGTAAAATTTTGGTATGACATGTATATTAGTCAAAACTAAATGTGTAGCCATGACAAAAAACCTGACAAGAACAACTTAGAGGAAGAAAACGTTTATTTTGGGCTCACGACTTAGAGGTTTAGTCCATGGTTGGCTGATTCCATTGTTCTGGGCCTGAGATGAGGTAGAACATCATGGTGGAAAGGAACACGGTAGAGGAAAGCTGCTCAAGTCATGTAGGCAGGGAAGATATGTGTGTGTGTGTGTGTGTGTGTGTGAGAGAGAGAGAGAGGAGAGTCCCAAGGTATAGTCCCAAGGGCTTGACCCCACAGGGACCTATTTCTTCCAGCCATATTCCACCTACCTATGGTTATGACCCAGTAGTTCATTCAAACTTATTAATCCATCAAATGTATTAATCCACTGTTGAGGTTACAGCTCTGACTGCTTAAAAGGCCCACATCTGAATCTTGCTGCATTGGGGGTCATGCTATCACAATATGAGTTTTGGGGAGGGCATTTTTAGATCCAAACCATAACAATGTGTGATGTTTTTTGCACCAGCATCTGGGAGTTGGTGATCTCTCTCTCTCTCTCTTTGGTACTGACCATAAACTCAATGTAAACTTGAAGAGAATATGGATTAAAATACTAAAAAGCCTTATTTTGTTTTCCACACAGTAATAATAGCACAATTAGCACATGATACCTGGAAAGAAAGGATAAAACAAAATGTTTTTATCATTGCAGTATGGCATTACCAGGTTTTAGGACTTTGTCTTTCCTTAATTTTCATCTCCTTTTTAAATTCAGCAATTCAGGTCACACTAGTCTAGATTGATTTTCCTCCTCTAAACTCCCATAGTACATGGTCTGTATCATAAATCTAGTCCTTTTTATGAATTGCTCTATATTGTTTTCCATTTCTTTCAAATTTGTCTTCTGATGCTATTGAATGTCAAAGACAGAACCAGTCTGGTTTCACAGTAGGGCTCTTGAACACGTTCATTCAAGAAAATGAAAAATTACATAACATTTTTAATGAATAACATTTCTGTAGTTCTCACTTTCAGAATTTCAAATTCCTTTTTAATGTTTTTTATAACAATAAAGATTGCACTTTATTTAATCAAAATTTATTATTAATCATGTTCTACAGAGGAAGAGAGGTTGGCCCTATTTGCCTTTGATTATCTAGATAGTAGAAACGTAAAAGATTTCAATTTTCTTGGCTTTCCAAGCTAAATTAAACATGCATTAACCTTAAGATGTACATGATTTCTCTTGAGCAGTTCTCAGACTAACTCTGATGCCAGCTTATTATCAAGATTGGTAAACATAGAAACCCCTGCTATAGTTGCTGTCAGACATGGACGATTTGATGCTCCTAGTCAAAGTTTGAGGGTGGCTTTGTGAAGTTCCATTTTCAAACAGAATGCTAATACTTGGCTTGATAAAACACACACACACACACACACACACACACACACACATGAAGAAAAGTAAACAATGGCCAGTTATGTTCATAATATAATTATCAAATCAACAAACTACAAGGAAAATTGAAATCATTTTCCTTCTGGCTTATTATAATAACCCATAAGAGTGTCTTATCCTAATCAGTGACTTTCTGTAAAATTCTATGATTGAAGTTTTTTCTACTCATTACAATATATATGACTACAGAATATTTCCAAAACTCCTCTTTACTGTTTCTCAGATAATGGTACAAAAATTTGCCTTTAAAAAAATTCATTGAAATGCCAATAATTAGCAATGTTGCTTAAATACATCACCAACAATTAGCTTGACACATATCAAAATTTAAAACTAACTGGATGATGTAGTTATAAGATGCCAACGTTCAGATTCTGGAATCTAATATCCAGTATGACAATATTAAGAGGTAGTGGGTCATTTAGGAGGTGATTGGGTGATTAGACTCTGCCCTTTTGAATGACATTAGCTCTCCTATAAAGGAGACTTGAGAGAACCTGTTTGCCTCCTCTGCCATGTGAGGACACACAGATGGTGCCATTTAAGAACCAAATATTGAATCTGCTGGCACATTGATCTTTGATTTTCTAGCCTCTAGAACTATCATAAATCTCTGTTCTTTATAAATTACCAAGGGTAGAGTATTTTGTTATAGCAGCACAGAGTGAAGGCACTGAACTAGAATTAATCAAATTATATTATGTGCAAGTAGGAATGTCACAATAAATTCCACTATTGTGTGTAATTACTATATATCAATAATTTTTTTTTCAAAAAAGACACTGGGTGAAGAATCTGAGCTAGAATAAACAAATGACAACACTCAAAAAGAATGCACCTCATGTTTAGAAATAATCAAACATTTAATAAGTAGGAAGTCTTCCTAGACAGAGTAAGACTGAAGATAATGTAAGTGTCCAGGGACAATGTTTTCTGAATGCATACAACATGACTTTATTTCTTACTTTGGTATCTTACAGCTTGTAAGTTCCATTTGTTCCATCTGCTCTGATCCTTAGAAACACGAGGAGTGGTAAATAAAGTATCAATATCTTCATATACAGATCAAGAGGAGCTATTTCTCAAGATCAAATGAGGAGAGTTGTGATGGTGGTTTGGTGGTTTGAGACTTGCTCTATTTCAATCCTTCTACCTTTTCTTAATTTTTCCATTTACAAGGAGGAGTTCTCTTCCAGATGAAGAGAGACTTTATCTATTGTTTTTATCCCTTTTTGGATCCTCTTTCCTCTTTACGTCTCACTTTCCTAATCTGCCAAAGGCAGGTAATAGTAGTGCTTAGCTTCATGAGACTATAAAAGGAGCATGTAAAATAAAATACACAGAGCACCGTACACAGGAATGCTGTGATTAATTTCCACCTTTGTGTCATAAACATGCACATATAGGCATGCCTTGTACACACACACACACACACACACACACACACACACTCAATCCCAGCCCTATTATCTCTGCTGTTGGGTGGGACCAAACAGTAGTTGATCCACAAGAAGTTGAAGAATAGCACTTACAGCAGTCGTTCTCAAACTTATTGTCTCAGAACCGTCAAAAAAGTCTAAAAAACCATTCAGATTCTCCAGGGAGCTCTTGCTTCTGTGGGTTACATCTACTGATATTAGAAAATAAAGTGGGAATGTTTTGAATATGTATTTTTATTTACTTTGAAAGAGTAATAATGAAAGCATTACATGTTAACAGACAGTTTTCTAAGGTAAATATATTTTTCTTTGAAAGTAAAAAAAATAGACAATCTGGCTGAGGCTTTCTGAATTCTGTTCTGTCATGGTGGGGGAGACAGTGAAGTCTTGCTTTTGTCAATGACACATTGAAACATACATGCATCAAGGTTATCAGAGTGACTGGGTGCAAATCACGCAACTGTGTAAATAAAGCAGGTGGAATCTCCAAGCAGTATTGTCTGATTTATTTACGCTATTAATAAAGCACAGGGAGGCCTTCTTTCTATATAGTTTCACTTTAATAATCCTTAATTAAATTTTAGATCATAACGGTGCTCATCAATATAAAATTAACTGAGGAACGCCAGTATAAGAAATGATGCTTCTGTGAGTCAATGCCACTAGGATGTCACTGGTATATAGAAGCAGAACACGTTTTAGTGTGTTCAATTATGTTTTGTTAGGACCTCTATTTACTTACTACATGACAAACAGTGCTTTCAGTGTTTTAGCCATTTTAATCTTAATAGTAGCCCAATGAAGTAGAACTTTCATTACTGGTTCTATAACCCTGGAGGATTTCTTTAATCTTTCTGTAGATAATGAGAATTGTATACATCGTAGGATAAAAAATATAAAGTCTAATAGATGTCTTAGTACAAAATAGATGCTTAACAAATAATAATTAGTATCCTTTGTCCCTTCCAAACTTTTCAGTATAGAGCTATCCAAGTATTAAGCTCTTGAGAAAGCAACACTTTGATAACCTTACATTGAATAGGAATAAAAAGGGGAAGAGAAAATAATGTAATAATGTACACAGGTTCCCCCCCCCCCAACCTCCACCCTGCTGTTTTTCCTGCTTAGCTCTTTCCTGATTTTCTTTAGGTCTTGTGTCTCCAGCATTGTGCTTATTTTCTCAACTCTTAGTATAAACATATCTTGACATCTGTGTTGCACAATCGCAAGTACTGAAAAAAGTCCCTGCATTTATTTCATTTATGGAGACCAATCTTTCCTTTGAGAATGTAATTACTAACGTTTGGAGTAATTCTTGAGAATTTCTGCAAAGCTGCTTATATTTAAAATATTTTTGAAAAACATATGTGTGTGTTTGCTTAAGCATATGCTGTATTTTTTCTTTATCAAAAGCTGTTGATTAATATTTACATAAATATATCATGTAAAAAGATCATTTGTTTTTCTGAGTTGTGCACATGCCTGGAAAAAGTCTTTTGTTTCCATTTGACCATGTTACTTTTGGCAGAAGATGGTAAAATCTATGAGACTTCTGTGGATTTAGGTACATCTGTTGGTAGACACAACATGCTTCTTTTTCGTTGCTAATTTAGACTGAGATTATGTTGTTTAAGACACCAAATCCTAAATAGCTGCATTGGTACTTTGAGCTTTATAAATTACCAAAACTTGCATACAGTTCTAATGTCCATGATAAAATTGCACTTTAGCAATACCAACGTAAAGAAACACAGCAATTTGGTAAAGTAAGGGATTTGGTTTGATTTTAAGGGCGGGTATCTGATGTTTTTCAGGGTTCAGAGGCCCTCTTTCTCTTTCTGTGGGTGGGGACTCTAGCTGCAGTGCTGCAGGGTCCACCTTGAAGTTGGAGATAAAAGGAAAATGTGTGCCCCTGTGTATACTTGTTAATATATTCACCTGGATTTTGAGCCAAGTAGTAGAGGTTAATAAAAACTCTGTAGTCAAAAACTGGCCATACAAAGTGCCATATTGTTCAATGTTTTGTGCATAACAATGCTGGGTTTTAAAACAAACAGCATACTGTCTACCCAGAATTTTGATATTTTGATTAGAATGATTTTTTGCATAATTTTGAGTTTTTAAAAAGTTGCGTGAAAATAATACTTACATTGGTAACTGGGCGTTAACTTTTGTTCTAGACACTACTGTCTTACTCACCTCACCCTTATGCTGGCCCAGGGCCCTGCTGCTTTCAGAATGATTTCTGTTCATATCAAGAATGGCTATGGTGTTACAATTTTGCACTGAAGATCCTTTAAGCGTTTTTTCTTGAAACATGGAGAAGTACAATATATGATGAACATGGTAGATTCATATGCCAAGTTGAAACTCTTCTCCAACTAGAAAAAAAATCCTTACTTTGTCCCTCATTATTCTTAGTTCTTCAACCTTTTCTGCTTGAGTCATTTTTATTCTTTATTTGCATTTAATGATTGCTGAGAAATCAAAATTAAAATTAGAGGGCTGGGGACGTGGCTCAAGTGGTAGCGCACTTGCCTGGCATGCGCATGGCGCTGGGTTCGATCCTCAGCACCACATACAAATAAAGATGTCGTGTCCGCCGAAACTAAAAAATAAATATTAAAAAAATTCTCTCCTCTCTCTAAAAAAATTAAAATTAGAGCTCATTCTAAAATCATTTCTTAAATTTAGGAAAATCATAGCTTATATCAGACTTTAAATGAAAACATTTAAAAGGAACATAACTTTGAAAAAATAATTGACAGTGATTTCTTTGCACTAATCTCCTTCTTTCTCCCATGATTTTTAAAATCCTTTCTTTGTAGTCTTTTCAATTCTTGCTTTTCCCCCTTCTCCTCAGACTCTCTGTATTCCTGGAGTCCTGTGTCACCCTTCGGTATTTCTCTCTGACCTCATCCATTCATTCACAATTATTTATTGAGCACCTACTATATGTCAGGCACTGCTTTCAGTGTAAAATGCACCAGTGAACATAATTGGCCAAAATCTTTACCTCCATGAGACTACTTTGAGTGGTGGGAGATGAACAATAATTAAGAGACTGTTGTCTAAATTAACTAATGCATTAGATAATGTTATGCACAAGGTAAAAAATACTGTAAGGTGGCAGGGATTCAAGGAGAAGAAGGTGAGTTGCAATTTGAAATACAGTGGTCAAGCTAGGCCTGACTGAGAAAGCAGCATTCAAGAAAAATTTTGAAGGATAGAAGAGTTGTTCTTATAGCTCTGTAGGCGAAGAGACTTCCAGATAGACAGAACCATCAATGCAATGGTCCTGGGGCAGAAGTGTGCCTGGCCTGGTGGAAAGCAGCAAGGTGATTGCTATGACTGGAATGGTTTGTGTGAGGGGAAAATTGGCAGGAAATGGGGTTACAGGGAGGTCTCTTTACTTTTCCTTCCTTAGTCTCTTCTTCCCAACATGATAGAGTAGAAAGCTAATCTTTTTTCTGAATTCTTTTATTATGCTATTGAGATATTTCCTATTTTTACTTTTGAAAATTCGTCAGAAAAATGCAAAAAGACTTTATTCTTAGTATCTTTTTTTATGACATCGAATGGAGAGCATTTTCCTTCCCCCATTCTTAAGCACATTATGGTTTAGATTGAGGTGTCCTGGTAAAAGCTCATGTTTGAGACGATGTAAGAAAATTTAGAGGTGAAATGATTGTATTGTGAGAGCCTTAACCTAATCAGTGCATTAATTCCATGGTAGGGATTAACTGAGTGGTAAGTGTAGGCAGGTAGGGTGTAACTATAGGAGGTGGGTCGTTGGGGTATTTATTTTGTCCCAGGTGAATGGAACTCTCTCTCTGTCTCTTTCTGCTTCCTGGTGCCATGTCCCCAGCTGCTTTCCTCTGCCACACACTTCTGCCATGATGTTCTGCCTCACCTCAGGCCCTGAGGAATGGAGGTGGCCATCTATGGACTGAAGCCTCTGAAACCATAAGTCCCAAAATAAAATTGTCCTCCTCTACCTGTTCTTGTTGGGTCTTTAGGTCACAGTAGTTAAAATAAAAATAAAAAAAAAAAAAAAGCTGACAGCACCAAACTGATGAGCCTGGAAGTTCCCTGTTCCTGCCATGCATGAAACCACATTTTTGCCTTAGGCTTCACCTGAGCTTTTCACATGAAATTAGAGATCAAATTCCCTGGAGGTTGCCTCTACATTGCCCGTTCCTCCTATATCTCCCTTTTCATTTCCACCATAAAACACAATGAGCTCATTACTCTTCATTACAGAACACTGCAAACACCTCCAAACCCTTTACTTCTTCAGCCCATTGTAAATATGCTCCCAGATTAGTATTTCTAAAATGTGTTGCTGAGCATATAATCACCAGCTGACTTCATGCCTTAGTTCATTGATCTCACCTCTTTCAAAATTATATACACCGCCAAGAATTCAATGGTCTCTCAATTGGGCCCTGGCTTAAAAATCCAGTCTTTGGTTCAAACACTGTCATTCACCGTTTCTCATTCTTACAGTGGATTTTTGTGTCTCTGTGCCTTCCTTTTTTTTTTTTTTTTGATTTTAATCAAGATTACACTTTTGTAATGTCTATCTCTGATGAAAAAATAATCTTTAAACTTTTCCCTTACTCTCCTCCAGGAGCTGATTTGATTTCTCCTTTCTTTAGATGCCTGGATCTGCTTTGGTGGACCTACTCTTATGACATTTCTTATATTCTGGCTTATTGTAGAATTACTTTCATGTATCATTTCTCTAAAATTTCGAATTCTCCCAGAATATGAGCCATATGTCTTCTCATCTTACGTGAGCTACAGGAGCCAATATGACGTTATACATATAACAGAACACAAAATCAAAACCAAAAAAGACTTGCCTAATTCAATGGTGCTTCAACTTGTCTAATTGTCATCATACTGATAAAAATGTTGGATTCTCAGGCACTTCCCTGGAGATTCTGATGCATTTGATATAAGTGGAAGCCTGGGAAGCTCTATTTTTAGAAGCTTTCAAAATGACTCTGATAAATAACAACATTTGAGAAACACCAGTTTACTAAAATGTATGTATTAAATAAAAACATATAACCTGATTGCTATTTGAAAAGAGAATATGTGTTAACTTATCTTAGTGACTACATGTAAATAGGATGTTATCATTTGTTAACGTCTTTGTTTATTTTTGTTTATGACATGATGTTTTGCAATGATGACGTTTGACCAGTGCGTTCTCAGGGTCTGAGCTGGGAAGGCAACAATTAGAGGAGGAATGCTTAGGCTTAAGAGAAAAGGAGCTAGGGGTGAAATGTCTGAGGACTGTTCCTCTAGACACCCACGTACCCTGTGGAGCCATGTGCACCCTTGAGTGGTCTCTGACTTGGCAGGGCCAGGGCCCTCAGTCTCTCCCTGACCTCCATATGGCAGTTTAGGCTGCTGGCAACGCTCTGGAGGGAGAGCCAGTGATGTGGTCCTCCAGGAGACGACTGCAGGCTTTTTCTCTTGATGCTGCAGCCAGCACTGAGAGGATGCTGGAAGCTCTACCTGCGGATCCTGTGGCTGGCACTGGCTGCCTTGGCTTAAGGCATGAATTGGAGTAATCTGCTCTGTATGTACAAATAAATATGCCTATTAATTTAGGGCAACAATGGGAATTTCCTTTATAGAAAAAGAATGTAAAAAAAGAAAAGAAAAAAAAAGGTCTCATATTAATGAGCGTAAATGGTCTTCTAGCAGTAAATTTTCTGAGTATATCTTACATAATGAGTTTGGAACCAAATCTGTCAGGGAAAGAAGACTGTCTTAATTTAATTGGCCCTATTGGCAAGGATACTATTAATGAAGCAGATGTATTTCTCTCAGCTTCCCTGAATGCTTTGATAGCAAGTGAAATTTCTTTCCTTTGATCAGAAATAATGTAGTTAAAACATCTTCCAGAATTAGACTGCTCAGTTTTCTAATATAGTTTTAATTTTCTAATATAGATTTCGGCTTTGTTAGCAGACTTTTTGTGCAAGAATTTCTCTTGATGTGTTGTGTCCTAAATAATCCTAAGGAAAGGCAGACAGACTGGAGCCTATGGATATGTCTCCTGATTTATGCTTGTGTTTGGATATCACATGCTTCTGTGACTCCCAAAGTGATGTTCTTGATGTGCATTTGCAAGATAAGAAGTGGGGTGGGGAAGGTGGGTAGGGCAGGGACTTTGGAGCAGAAAAGAGATGTACTCATAGCTTGGGTGACTTTGAGCAAGTCACACCACCAATATGGAACCCTGTAAAACAACGTGGTATTGTACTTCATTTACTCCCTGCTTTATTTTGAAATAAATGCTATCACATTTGCAAAATGGCATGATAAATAAGATTGTCCCTGCACTAAAGAACTCACAAACACATGGGAATATCAAAATGGAACAACCCAAAATAAGGTCTAGAAAAGGCACCTATAGGCTCAGAATGGCCAGGTACAATAACACCAGGCCTCACTTGGTATGAGCGGAAAGTAAGCCTAGAGCACCCACTGCCCTTTGGAAGGAAGGCACAGTTGTTTAACCCTGCCAAAACACGGAGAACAAAATATCCTCCTTCTTTTCTTTTCTTTTTAAAAATGTATTGGTTATTTTTAGTTATACATGACAGCAGAATCCATTTTGATATAATTATACAAGCTTGGAATATATCTGATTCTAGTTAGAGTCCCATTCTTATGGATGTACATGATGGTAGGATTCACTGTTTATGATTTTTGCCAGCAAATGGATGGACCTGGAGACTATCATGCTAAGTAAAAGTAGGCCTCCCAAAAACCCAGAGGTCAAATTTTTTTTCTCTGATATGTAGAAGCTTATCCACAATAAGGGAGGGGGGTAAGGGGAAGAATAGAAGTGCAGTAGATTAGACAATGGGAATGCAGGGGAGGGAGGGGGATAGGAAAAAGGAAGTCCATGGAATGAATCTGAAATCATTTTACCATGTACATCTACGAAAAGAATGTTTCCTCTTTCAAATGAAACATTCACAGTACTTAAAATAATTCAAGAGCAAAATAAAAATTATAGAGTAAAATTTTTAGAATAATAGAATATGACTGATGCTTTAGAGATGAGTTTCTAATGCTTTAGAGATGAGTTTTAGCTGTTCAGTAGCTTCCAGATACTGAAACACTTTTGCCTTTGCACATAAACCAATTATTTATTGTACTTTTACAATTTCCTGAGTTTTTGTATACTTCTGGTCCATATTCAGAACAGCTTCTCCTGTTGATGCCACTAGATTTTGTGATGGTATTTTGAATAGAATACTACCAATCTGGAAAACTCAGGACTAGCATGCTCTTGATTTGTCAACATTGCAGCAGGGCTAGGATTAAGTGAGGGGGGTGAGGTGGTCACAGGTGTACAGGGTTGAACCCTGTCTCTGGTGGGTAGAATAATGACTTCAAAGTATGTGAAGACCAATCCCTAGAACCTGTGTGTATATTACCTTGCATGTCAAAATGGACTTTGCAGATGTGATTAAGTAAAAGACTTTGATTTGGGAGATTATATTGGATTATCTGTGTGGGTCCAATGTAATCATGAAAATGTCCTTAAAAGTGGGAGCGGTAGTTAGGAGGTCAGAATGATTCTGCATGATTCTTGCTGGCTTTGAGATGGAAGGGGAGGGGGAATCCCTGCATAAAAATAACAAGCATCCCTAGAAACTGGAAAGGGCCAGGAAATGGATTCTCCCCCAGAGCCTACAGGAGGAAGGCAGCCCTGTCCACCCACATCTTGTTTTCTTTTGTCAAGTGAGATCCATGTCTCACTGCTATACACTACTGTGAGAGAATAAAATTGTGTTACCATATGATACTAAATATATTTTTTATAGCAGTTGTAGAAAACTATTACACTACTTAAAATTTTGATATTTGGTTCATGATGAATTTTTTTTGCATTAATTTTGATGCTTTTTTAAAACATGATGCTACAACATTGTTTTTCTTGGCTACTGGGTTCTTCTGTAGCCAAGGACCCATGTCAGTACCTCACTTACCTCCCTGTAGTCTGGGTCCTGCAATGCAGGCTCAGTTTTGCCCCCAGGACATATCATTATTGGCAGCTCTGGTAATGTTTGTGCTACTCCCATGTTGGAAATGATCAGCAAAATTTTAGACCTCATCTCTTGTCAGCTATCTTTGTCCAACTTAAAGAATGTCTTCAGGTCTTAACAAAGACCACAGTAAGAGTCTAAGTGGGACTCTGGCCAACTATTTCTCATGAAAGAATGCTAGCAACAGCATGGCATATAGTATGTACAGAAGAACTGTTCTATAGAATATACAGTATGCTTAGAATCTTAAAACTGAATAAGTTTTTAAAACTGAATACATTCTTAAAACTGCATGAGTTTTATTTTTATTTTTTTACTGTGAATTGGATAAGTCCTATTTTATCACCTGTGGGAAGGCCAGTTTAATCTTAAGTTAATATCAATGATTCATTACTTTGAGAAGAATATCTTCTGCTACATAGTTTACCCTGAGGTTAAATTCTAGACTTTTCTTATAACTTGTCAGCCTACAACTGGGGACTGATCTAGGTCCATGTTTTCAGTTAGTATGAGAGTGTCTGATACTAGAGTCACACACTGACTACAGACACTGACTATCGTATCAGACACAAAAATCTTGCACATAGAAAACTAGCAAAAGTAACAGCTGTAACAGCAGCATCTTCCTTTATAAATATTCAATTTTCACAAAATCTCAAAATAACTGTATGAGAATGAGAATGTTCTGTTATCCCCATTTCCCAAATGAAGAAGCTGAGGTTCAGAGAGGTAATAATACATACCAACGGCCAACGCTTACACAGGACTTATCATCCGCCAGGCTACTTTAAGGGCTTTACATATTTTAGCTCATTTAGCCTACAGTGACCCTAAGAGGCACTGTCTCATTTTACAGAAGAGTAAATTTACCCATAAAAGTTAAGCCACTTTCCTAAAATCATAGTTAATAGGCTTAAATGGAGTAAGCAACCTACTTGCTTAAATTTGGGCTGATGGTAAATAAATTGAAGAAAAAGAATTTGAACTCCAATCTGTCCAATTTTAAGATGCCATCATGTCCTTTATACCATTCCATGTCCTAAAACCTTGAACTGGACTCTAACCAGTCTAACTGATCTGACAACCCAATCACTTTTTTCCCCCTCCCCTGTCATGACTATGTCACTTGCCTTTGAACAAATTCCAGGCACAGCTCCCTCAGCTCCCAAGGAAGAAGCATTGTTTCAACCCTGCCCAGGGCTTTGAGCAATCGCCAGGAGCACCAAGCCTGCAGGTGCCCTCTGCCTAAGACTCCCTTGCTTTCTCCTAATCCTAGCAACACACATGGCAAAGAGGTAAACTGCTTTTTCTCAAAGAGGATTTACGATCCTGACAGCATGGTGTAGGCAAATCTTTATTGCCCTGGTGCCTTGGAAAAGGCATTATCTGTCCAGGGTGGGTAGTGATAATGCTTTTACATCAATGGAACCTACCCCGGTGTTAAAGTACAGTCAGAAGGATTTGTTTTATGCTATTTAGCAACACTTCAGGATATCTTTAAAGAGACACTTCACAATGAAGGTCATTTTTAAAATTCAACTCAAAACCTTAAGATTTACCTGTGGGATATCTTCTGTAAATTGCATTCCAATATGAAAAGCTTTTTTTTTGAGGGGGTGTCTTAAAATATAACTGATAAATACTAGATACTTTTATTAGATGACCAGTTTTAAATCTTTCTATTTTTACTTGATTGTAACCTTAAATTTACTTTGAAGAATGCTTTGTATGAAACAAAAGTTTTGTCCATTTATATTTTAACTTGATTTAAAGTTAACAAAGACTATGACCTTTTCTTTGAGGTCAAACTGTTGATAACATTCACCCAAGGATGAGCAATTCATCTTCTATACAACAAAATATACATTTGCTTGGATGGTTCTATTTTTTCACATTAAACATTTATGAATGGTAGGCAGAGAGTATTAATTTCATGGCCTTAAACACATAATGTGAAGAAGAATGGAAAAAACTTTTGACCTGCGTCCCAGGGCCTGGTTTTTATTTTGCCCATCACAAGCTATGAAAACGTACTGCTCTAGGTATCAATTTTGTCTTAAAATGCAGTTAGTATGTCCTTCCTACTTGGTAGGATTGACTTCAAAATAAAATGAAATAACATGAAAACAATTTAAAGAGAAGTAGTGTAACAAATTCCATATAATTCAAACCACTGAAACTTATTTCTATGGTATCTGTTTCCAGAGACTAAATGCACTGGTACATATTCCTATTTTGGTCCCATTGTAATCTGCATCATGTATTTTATGAGTTATGTATGTTGAAAAATTAAGCATGAAAGGAACTCCTGATACCAGGAGAAAATTTGAGGTTCAAGAAGGGTACTGGGCAGGATTTGGGGGCCTCAACTTTTGTTCCATGTCTGTTCCATCTAATGACCAGACCCTAGCCCTCTTCCTGTGTGAGGTCATCTCGTCTCTCAAGGTGCTGGTTTTCTAATAGGTGGGAAAATGTAGGGATTTTATGAAATAGTGTCTACCTTGTCCTCTTCAGATCCATTCAGTCTTTTCTACTGCTTACGATCTCGAGTTTTAATGCCAGTTTTGGTTATCAAGGAGCATATTAAAAATAGGACAAATGCATGATTATCTCAATAATTTTATTTAAAAGTATTGAAAGAGAACCAATGTGAAATTAGGTCTTTTAAACACACTAATCATTTCCTAAAACTCATAATTTAAACTTACCATAATTTAAACCTCATTACATTCACGTTTCGTGTTATGTTAAAATAGTTAGCACAGTTATTAAGCATTTCCTTTGTGCAAGGCACTGTGATAAACACTTTCTACACACTATATTATTTGTTATACTGGCACTTTGACAAACACTCTGTCACTTGAGGCACTTTGGTAAACACTTCATACATTACCTTATTTAATCCTAAAAAACAATCCTAGGCAGTAAGTCTAATGATTACCTGTGCTTTAGAGTTGAGGAGATGGAAGCATTAAAGAGGCAGGTAACCAGCCAAGGTTGCATGGTTGCTCAGGCTCATTTAGGGTTTGAATCTAGACTGTTGCTCTACATTTTACCATGTAAATGAGTAAATTCTACCTTTTAAAATCATCTAATTAAAAGCCTTCATTATCTTAGTCAAACAGAACTCTGTCTTAAAATGTAAAGGACTATATTTGGATATCTGAATCTAAATTCCTCACCCAAAGATTTGAACAAAGATCTTGCAAGTCCTGACTCTGAAGTGATGATGATACTTGTTCTTTTATTATGGTAGTTTAAGATCTCCTCATTTAAAAAATTCTGCTTTAAATATGATCTGAAAAATTATAATCAGATATTATGATATACAAGATTAAAAAATTGTTATTACTTTATATACTGCGCTCAACATGGCCTAGAAGAGAGCGGTTTTGTAGCAACATTAGTCAAATTGACAATTCATGTGACATTTTCCTTTCATGGCAAAATTAGGGATGAGGGTAGGATGTTGAGTTAATTGACTTAGGTCTCCATGTCACTTGTCACTTTTTAAAGCCCAGCTTTAGGCCCATATGTTAGAGAAAGTTTTTAATTCTATCCAGTAGAGGGAGATGGTATATTAACTATTACATTGCAATTTTTAATTCGATTTTTTTTTGTCATTTCCTATAGCATTGTAATAGATGAACCTGGGATAAGAAGTGTTTTGATACTTTCCTATGGGAATGATAGGAATTGAGTTCTTCTAGGGAAGTATATGGAACTCTATTTATAGAGTAAAATTAATAAGATATATGTACTTATAGATGAAGAAGGGAGAGAGAATCTGAAGTAATTTCAAGTCTGGGTGTAGCTCAGTGGGGGAACAGTTGCCTAATATACACAAGGCATTGGTTTGATCCCCAGCACCACAAATAAATAAATAAATAAATTCATAGAGGAGTTAGAAAGGGATCCCTTTACCACTTAATAACTTAAAAATTGACCCTATTCCTCTTATACTGTCATAAACTACATGGGCAGCTCTGCTCTTTAACTTAAAGAATGTCTTCAGGTCTTAACAAAGACCACAGTGAGAGTCTAAAGTGAGAGTCTAAGTGGGACTCTGGCCAGCTATTTCTCATGAATGAATGCTAGCAGCAGAATGGTATATAGTAGATTAAGTGGCCATGTGGTGCTCAGGGATGGCTGGCATTTCTCCCTCAAAAGTGGGAAAACAGTCACCATCACTATTTCTTTATCCTTGAAATCAACTATCAAATGAAAGCCAGGTGTTTGGTTGATAGTACCATGTGTCTGTTTTCTCATAAAAATTTAAATATCTTACAAAACTTGTAATTGTTCTTGATGTAGAACAATGTTGAAGTGAAGGTACCAAAATTTAGACTTGCAGAAAAAGACATCATCAGCATGTGGGAGTTGGGAAAAAAATACTTTGAAAACTTTTTTTTAAACTATTTATTTTTTAGTTTTAGGTGAACATAATATCTTTATTTTATTTTTATGTAGTGCTGAGGATTGAACCCAATGCCTCATGCATGCTAGGTGAGCACTCTACCACTGAGCCACAACCCCAAGCCCTACTATGAAAACTTTTGATGAAGTAAAATATCAGAGGTAGAGTGCTGCTGAAGTAGCTTATAATTAAATTTTTTTTTGAAGAGTTATTTTCATTTTAATTATCTTCTTATTTCTTTTTTTTAATAGGCAGATGTTTTTGTATAAGGTTGAGATGAATGATTTAAATGTTTTCTTGAGTGACAGTGGAAATATAAGTCATTTAAGAAGCTCTAAACTTACTCAACCCAATTGCAACTATTGAAGCATTTGGTTAAACTGTATGAAACAAATTCTCTTCAGTCTTCCCTTCTCTTTCGTAAGTGTTCTAGTACCCTCTTCAACCCCCAAATGCAGCACGCACGCACACACACACACACACAAACACAAACCCCACTATTCATGGCTCTCAACATTAGTCTTCAACTGCCCCTGGTGCAGATTATCTGGGCCTATGGGCTGATGTGACTTCTTGAATACCCTAGAAAAATGCTAGGGAGGACGCAGGGCCTGGGTGGCAACTGTGTAGGACACATAAAGGCACACACTGACAAATGCACCATACCTCTCCTGGAACTACAGCTTGAAAATGTCATTATTGTTGGGTTTTTGTTTTTGCTTCTGCATAAAACTGCTATAAAGAGCAGTGGTTCTCAAACTGGGATGCACTCACCCCCAGAATTTTCTCAAGGTACTGTGAACATTTTAATGCTGTTTCTTTGCCTTCCTGGGCTGATTCTGCTTTAGCTTTGGGTTAACTTCTAGCAGCATCCACAAAAGAGCTGGTCACCTTAAACTTACTATAATACTTTTAATTAATATTTTCTGAGTCACTGAAAGTGATTATGTCATATAACAGATGGGATTTCACCCAAGCATCCTCATCAAACTTATTTTCCCCAGAATCCTTTTTTTTCCTTTTATCTCAATAATTAGCAATGCTCTTATATCCTTCCCTACCAAGAGTGCTTTGTTGTGTCAACAGCAAATTAATTCATTTCTCTCCTTTTGAAGAATTATTACTATTTTCATATTTTTCTTTATGTTTTCCATTCTGTTTCAATATTTCTTATATTTCCTGGTTTTAATCAATAGTTCAGTATGATGTATATGACCGAATATGTAAGTAAAATTAACTACAAATAACTGGAAGGTTTCAAATCAGTATCCAGGCAAAACAAAATAAGACAAGCCCTGCTAATTTTAGGTGTGAACTATCTATGTAAGACTAGTTTTCTTCCTCTCATGTGTGAATTTAGGCTATTACTCATTTTCTATTTAAGCTTTGTATCACATTAATCATACCCTAAACTATACAAGTTACTTTGCTAATGTAAAAAATGCATTAGAATTTTGAAAACTTTAGTAATGCACATTAGTTTTAACAAATTTGATTTATGACAGGTAACAAGAAATGTTTTGGATATATTCATTTTAGAGGATAATTTGTAACAAAGAAGTTGGCATATCAGAGGGAACTCCTGAGAATGCTTAGGCATGGTCTTGTTCAAACCTTTACTACATCCCTTTGGTTGTAAATGGTTTTTGTTTTTTCCATTACTTATGAATTCCTTGTCCTCTTTCTTATTTCATACCTTGTGTAATCATATTTTATTACATTGCATGAAGTGGAATAATTTTCTGACAATTCCTGTTAGTACCACTGTGTCAAACTAAATGAATGAGATTCTCAGTGGATATTTCAAGTTGATTTATGGTGGCCTTTTTTGTTTTGTTTAAGTAATCATGGAACAAAGTCCAGGGAGCTTCCTCTCATCATTCATAAACATGAAAACTTCTTAACATGCATTGGAAAGAGCATGTAACCAGAACTGTAGAGACCCAGAGTCCAGCTTTTATTCCACTGTCTCCTAACTGTGTGACATTGGCCAAACCATCCTGCCTCTCGGGAGACTCAACTTCCTTTTCTGTAAAATGAGAATAACAATGCTTGGCTTGCTCTCTTAAGTTAGGCTCAAATGGAAATTCTTTGTAAACCCCTAACTTTTCTATTATCATACCTTCAAATTAAGAGAAGCGTTTTTCTTGCTTTGCTGTCATCAAGATAAACTTCAACACTAATTTCACGTTCTTGATTTTAAAAATCACAATTTTTAAACCTACATGTTTCTGACCATTTCCTGCAAGCTGTTGATTTTGAATGAGTTTTGTCATCATATTCTGTCATGGGAGCACCATAATGTTACCAAATCTGCAAGCAGATGTGCCCCATTATAAATCCTGGCTCCACCACATATCATATCTTGAGCAAATTTCTTAATCTGGTTAAGCCTCAGTTTTCCTTGGATATGGGGATAATAATACCTGCTTAATAATAGTGTTATGAGAATTAAGTGAGATAGATTTTAAAGGCATCCAGCACTCAACATCAAGGAATGATGGATATTTTTTGATTGTGAGGATAATACATAACAGAGGGCAAATGATTGTTGACAATTGATCCAGGCCACCTCATTAATAGGTCCAATTTGAACTACTGAATAAGAGGAAGTAGACATGGCTAAGGTCTTAATAATTGGTAGCTGTTATTAGTTCTTACAAAGTTTCTATAATTAGTTTCCCATGCCAAATATATGTAAATTAACAAATGTGTTTCTTTGTTAGCAAGGATGATATTCAAAGTGAGCAAAAAAAGAAACAGATTTTTTCTGACTTTTAAAAAAATGAGTATGAAAATGTTCTTCCTGTTTAGGTTTTAAACTTATGATATATAGTGTTTAAAATCTATTTCCTTCATAGGAAAATACACTGGTGGTCATTCTTTAATAAAATTAACCTAGAAAGGAAGGTGTTAATCTTTCAAACTTGCAATAAGTGGAAAGTGACATCATGAACAGAGTATCTCATTCTTATGGTCAAAGGTTATCCTTTTTCCCCCTCTGGAGATTTTCATAATGCTCAAACATTTATAAACTAACCCAATATAATTTTTTCAAATATGTGCAATATTTGCTCATTTGGAAATTTGTGATCCTCTGGCTCTTGTCTTTGTTTTCCTAGCCTCCTCCTTTTAACAGTCATTAGTGTGACGGTGACAGGGTGGGAAAGAAACATAGAAGGTCAAAATTAAAAACAATCTGACATCTCATATATCAACCTTAAGATATGAGTCATCACAAGGGCTTTGTAAGAAAATGTAAAAGCCCCAAAACTTTTGTGATAAATGCTGCTACTAGTTCTAGCTGTAAACCGGATATTTCACAGGGCACATTTTGTTGGGAGGAGAGATAGGGGAGAGGGTGGCCCCTGTTCTGGGTAGATGATCCTCCTGCAGACACCCTTTCATGGAGTCCGTCTTTTCCAGACTAAACCACAGGATTTCCTGAAGGAGAGGAGCAGAGAGGAAACACAGGCAGAGGATGACAGTGGTGAAGAAGCACCCTGGAGGGGAAAGCAAGGAAGGCACAGTGGATCCACTGTGAAGTGCAGCTCCTGGAGCAGCCTGCCAGGCTCTCTGTGGAGAAGGACTGGGAGAGGGAGTGAGAGAGGGGGAGAGAGGAGAGAAGAGGTTGGGAAGTTGAGGAGCAGAGTCCCTGGAAGAGGAACTAAAAAGTTTAGGAGTTAAGGAACACAGTGGGACAGGAGACAGACACTGGCAGTATAATCTTAAAAATAGAATGTATCATGGTAGCACAGCAGAGGAATCCATAAATCTTTAGCAAACACATATTAATAAGCATCGACGAAATAATAAAGGAAACCAATGGAAATAGAGAGGACCAGGAACGGACAGAATAGCAACCCCCAATAAAAAGTGATGGGGTACGGTGGCTCACACCTGTAATCCCAGTGGCTTTGGAAGCTGGAGCAGGAGGATTGAGGATTCAAAACTAGCCTCAGCAATAACGAGGCACTAAGCAACTCAGTGAGACCCTGTCTCTAAATAAAATACAAAAAAGACCTGTGGGTGTGACTCAGTGGTCGAGGGCCCTTGAGTTCCATCCCTGGTAACGCCCCCCACCCCCAATCCCACCACCACCCCCCAAAAAATTAATGAGTATGAAGTGAGAGGAGGTATCTGTGGTCACAGTTCAATTCCCAACTGTGAGAAGGAACTTGGAAGTAGTCTTAATCCTTAACATAAATGTTTAGTAAATTAACATATTACTTTTTCCCATGGTATATACTTAAGTAATAGAATAAGTGTTGCTATTCTGTCCATTCCTGGTCCTCTCTATTTCCATTGGTTTCCTTTATTATTTCGTAGATGCCTATTAAGTTATTTATCTTTGTTCAAGTTGTAGACTAAGAACAAATTAATAAATACATCAAAAAATAGGGAGACAGCAGAGTGTTCATTTTATTGTTCTTGGTTCCTATTTCCTGATACAGTATTTTTCAAATGTAAGATATTTGAATTAATGTTTGTTGAATTAAATTTGAAGTAGACATTCTTGAGCTTTTTCTACCTTTGGAGTCTGTGTGGCTTTTGTCATCTGGGCACTTAGCATTGAGGTTAGCAACTCCATGTGGGAAGCTACACAGTTTGGACCCCCAGCATATGCTGTTTATGCTGATGAACACAGGGCCTTCTTCTCCCTCACCATGACAGTGTCATTCAGCCATCAATTAGACTTGTCCTGGGCCTTTTTTATATGAAGTCTTGTTAGGGTCTGTAAACAAGTCAAGATGGCGCCTGGCATTTTGCCAGAGGGAGTGGTTTGTGAAGTAATGCCAGCGAGCCATTAAGTGTGGAGATTCCTTATTGGTTAACTGATGTATCTAGTTTATGTTAATTAAGATAAGCTGTGTGGAATGTATATATACCCCTCCTGTCCTACAATAAACGGCTCCCACTCCTGCTGTATCAATGTACACAAGTTGTTCGTCACCCAATAACCGGGTATTGGTAACCTGCTGGGACAATACAAGATTATAAAGTAGAAACTATAATGCCTCAAATCCACACTGCTAGAGAGGAAGACATACAGACAACATGAAGAAACAAGGGACGAAAGTGCCTAAAACCAACCAAGCTGATACAATAACAGTTTCCATTGATAGCATAGTAGATGAAATGTCAGAGAAGGAGTTCAGAATGTACCTAATTAAAGTGATCTGCAAAGCAAAGAATGAATTAAGAGAGCAAACACAGGCAACAATTGACCACTCCAACAAAGAGATAAGAGAGGAAATCCAGGTAGCAAAAGATTACTTCAAGAAAGAGATAGAGACTCTAAAAAAGAACCAAACAAAAATCTGTGAAATGAAGGAAACAATAAACCAAATAAAAATTTCAATAGAAAGCATCAATAACAGACTAGATCACTTGGAAGACAGAACCTCAGGCAATGAAGACAAAATATATAATCTTGAAAATAAAGTTGACCACATAGTGAAGACGATGAGAAACCATGAACAGAAACTCCAAGAATTATGGGACAACATTAAAATACCCAATATAAGAATTATTGGAATAGAGGAAGGCACAAAGATACAAACCAAAGGAATGCACCATCTCTTCAATGAAATAATATCAGAAAATTTCCCAAACTTGAAGAATGAATTGGAAAATCAAATTCAAGAGGCTTACAGACACAAAATGTATCAAATTACAACAGATCCACAACAAGGCACATTATAATGAAAATGCTAACATACAGAATAAGGATAGAATTGTAAAAGCCACAAGAGAAAAGGTTCATATTACATATGGGAAAAACCAATTCAGATCTCATCAGATTTCTCAGCCCAGATCATCAACACTAGGAGATCCTGCAACAACATACAACAAGCTCTGAAAGAAAATGGATGTCAACCAAGAATCTCATATCCAGCAAAATTAAGCTTCAGATTTAAAAAGATCCAACAGTATGCTGCCTTCCAGAGACTCATCTTATAGGGAAAGACATCCACAGACTGAGGGTGAAAAGGTGGGAAAAAACGTATCACTCACATGGGCCACATAAACAAGCAGGGATTTTCATTCTAATATCAGATAAAGTGGATTTCAAACCAAAGTTAGTCAGAGGAGATAAAGGACATTTCATATTGCTTAAGGGAACCACACATCAACAAACATAACAATGATAAATATCTATGCTATAACCAATGGAGCATCTACATATATCAAACAAACCTTTCTCAATTTCAAGAAGCAAATAGATCACAACACAATAATACTGGGTGACTTTAACATACCTCTCTCACAACTGAATAGATCTTCCAAACAAAAACTAAACAAAGAAGCTATAGAACTCAATAATACAATCAAATGATTTAGACTTAACAGACATATATAGAGTATTTCATCCAGCATCAAGCAAATGTACCTTGTTCTCAGCAGCACATGGCTCCTTCTCTAAAATATCATATACTTTGCTGCAAAACAACTCTTAGAAAATACACGAAATAGAGACACTACCCTGTATTCTATCAGATTATAATGAAACGAAACTAGAAATCAATGATAAAATAAAAAATAGAAGCTACTTCAACACCTGGAGATTAAATAATATGATACTAAATGAGCAATGGACAGCAGAAGACATCAGGGAGGAGATAAAAAAATTCTTACAGGTAAAAGAGAACACTAATACAATATATCAAAATATCTGGGACACCATGAAGGCAGTGCTAAGAGGAAAGTTCATTGCATTGAGCTAATTCATTAAAAGAACAAAAATCCAACAAATAAATGACCTAACATTACATCTCAAAACCCTAGAAAAAGAAGAACAAATCAACACCAAAAGCAGTAGAATACAGGAAATAATTGAAATCAGAGCTAAAATCAATGAAATTGAAACAAAAGAAACAATTCAAAAAGTTGACAAAACAAAAAGTTGGTTCTATGAAAAAATAAATAAAATTGATAAACCCTTAGCCATGCTAATGAAGAGAAAAATCAAATTACTAAAATTTATGATGAAAATGGAAATACCATGATGGACATTATTGAAATACAGAAGATCACTAGGAAATATTTTGAAAATTTATACTCCAATAAAATAGAAAAATCTTCATGACACTGACAAATTTCTAGAAACATATGACTTACACGAACTGAATCAGGAGGACATACACGATTTAAACAGATCAATTTCAAACAAGGAAATAGAAGATGTCATCAAAAGCCTACCAATCAAGAAAAGCCCAGGACCAGATGGATTCTCAGTGGAGTTCTACAAGAACTTCAAAGAAGAACTAATACCAATACTCCCCAAATTATTCCATAAAATTGAAAAGGAGGGGACCCTTCCAAATTCATTCTATGAGGCTAGCTAGCATCACCCTGATACCAAAACCAGACAAAGATACATCATGGAAAGAAAACTTCAGACCAGTATCTCTGATGAACATAGATGCAAAAATTCTCAATAAAATCCTGGCCAACCACATACAAAAGGTATTAAAAAGATAGTGTCCCATGATCAAACGGGATTCATCCCAGGGATGCAAGGTTGGTTCAACATATGGAAATCAATAAATGTAATACATTACATCAATAAACTTAAAGACAAAAATCATATGATTATCTCAATAGATGCTGAAAAAGCATTTGATAAAATACAGAACTCCTTCGTGTTCAAAACACTAGAAAAACTAGGAATAGTAGGATCATACCTCAACATTGTAAAAGGCCGACATCATTCTAAACAGAAAAAAATGTAAGCATTCCCTCTAAAAACTGGAATAAGACAGGAATGCCCTCTTTCACTCTTCTATTCAACATAGTCCTTGAAATTCTAGCCAGAGCAATCAGACAGACAGAAGAAATTAAAGGAATACTCATAGGAAAAGAAGAACTCAAATGATCACTATTTGCTGATGACATGATTCTATATTTAGAAGATTCAAAAAATTTCACCAGAAAACTTCTAGAACTAATAAATGACTTCAGCAAGGTAGCAGGATATAAAATCAATACCCATAAATCAAATGCATTTCCATATATAAGTGATGAATTCACTGAAAGAGAAATTAGGAAAACTACCCCATTCAAAATAGTCTCAAAAAATGTAAAATACTTGGGAATTAATCTAACAAAACAGGTGAAAGACCTCTACAACAAAAACTACAGAAAACTAAAGAAAGAAATTGAAGAAGACCTTAGAAGATGGAAAGGTCTCCCATGATCTTGGATAGGAAGAGTTAATATTGTCAAAATGGCCATACTACCCAAACTGTTATACAGATTTAATGAAATTCCTCTTAAAATCCCAATGACATTCTTCATAGAACTAGAAAAAACAATCATGAAATTCGCTTGGAAAAATAAGAGACCCAGAATAGCCAAAGCAATCCTTAGCAAGAAAAGTGAAGCAGGAGGCATCACTATACCTGACCTTAAACTATATTACAGATCAATAGTAAGAAAAATAGCATGGTATTGGTACCAAAATAGACAGACAAATGATACAGAATAGAAGACACAGAGACCAACCCACATGAATACAGTTATCTCATACTAGACAAAGGCATCAAAAACATACACTGGAGAAAGGATAGCCTCTTCAACAAATGGTGCTGAAAAAACTGGAAATTCATATGTAGCAAAATGAAATTAAACCCCTATCTCTCACCATGAACAAAACTCAACTAAAAGTGGATCAAGGACCTAGGAATTAGACCAGAGACGCTGCACCTAATAGAAGAAAAAATAGGCCCAAATCTCATCATGTTGGATTAGGCTCTGACTTCCTAAAGTAAAAGAAATAAAATCAAGAATCAATAAATGGGATGGATTCAAACTAAAAAGCTTCTTCTCAGCAAAGGAACAATCATTGGGGTGAAGAGAGAGCCTACAGTATGGGAGCAAATTATGAGATAGAGCACTAATCTCCAGAATACATAAAGAACTCAAAAAACTTTATACCAAAAAAACAAACAACCCAATCAATAAATGATCTAAGGAACTGAACAAACACTTCTCAGAAGAAGATATACAAGCAATCAATAAATGTATGAAAAACATCTTTAGTAATTAGAGAAATGCAAATAAAATCTACTCTAAGATTTCATCTCACCTCAGTCAGAATGGCAGTTATCAAGAATACAAGCAATAATAAATGTTGGAGAACATGTGGTGGAAAAGGTACACTTACCAATGTTTATAGCAGCTGAATTCACAATAGCTAAACTGTGGAACCAACCTAGATGCCCATCAATAGATGAATGGATAAATAAAATGTGGTATATATACACAGTGGAATATTACTCAGCATTAAAAGAGAATGAAATCATGGCATTTGCAGATAAATGGATGGAGTTGGAGAATATTTTGCTAAGTGAAGTAAGCCAATCCCAACAAAACTAAAGGCTAAATGTTTACTCTGATTAGTAGATGCTGATCTCTGACGGGGTGGGCATTGGAAGAATGGAGGAACTTTGCATTAGGCAAAGGGTAGGGTGGGGAGATAGAAAAGATGGTGGAATGAGAATGACATCATTATCCTAGGTACATGTATGACTACACAAATGGTGTGTCTCAACACCGGTGTACAATCAGAGAATCGAAATGTAGTGCTTCATTTGTGTACAATGAATTGAAATAAATTCTGCTGTCATGTACAACTAAGTAGAACAAATAAAAATAATAATAATAATAATATCTGAGAGGTCCCCAGGACAAGGACTGCATCTTACTCAATCTTCTGCCATGCCTAGCAAAGGGTCTGGTGTGAAAAATAAAGCATTTAAAAATGTCTCATTGCAAGCATCATTGATTTCTTTCTGCTGATGTCTAATCTGGCTGAAGGAGCTGAATAGCCACACCAGAACATGCCATCCCCATGCTCATTCTGACTTCTTTCACCTTCAGTTCTAGAATGCAGATTTAATATGAACCTTGTCAACCGATTTTATTTCTTTTTCTCCAAAGGCATTATTTGCAAAGTTATGCAGAAAACAAAACAAAAACCCTTGGTTTAAATGCTTGCTGAATAAGTGGAGATAAATAAATAAAAATGAATACATGAATGAATAAAAAACTCAAGAACCTTTAAAGAATTCATTAAAAATGATATTTTCATAACTCAGCTTTAAGCTAGTTTATGAAACAGAAAGACACTTCAGAGCCAATTTTGTTCGGGTCCTACAGTTTGATCTTGTGTGTTTTCCTTCATGTCTTGTCTATTGCAGAGGTTGTATCGGAAAAACCTAGATCATTCAACTTTATTTAAATTTTGAAAATTAATATGATCAATGTATTAGGCTTCTCTAGAAGAATAGAATCATTCCTCCCTTTCTATATATGCAATCATACATAACTGTAAAAAGGGGATTTATTCAACTACCTTACAAGATCAGAAACTGGATGGTCCCACAAGCCCTTCTGCAGACTGGAGAGCTGGAGGAATCAGTAGATGCTGGGTTCCAGAAATCAGAGTCTTAGAAGAAGAAGGACTAATGATGCAGCCCCAGTGAGAGACTGAAGACCTGGGAACTCCCTGGAGAATTGCTGGTCAGAGACCACTTTGGAAGAATGAAGGAACTAGAGCTCAGTATCCTCAGATGGATACAGCAGCAATCCAAGCCCCACTGGAGAAGAATGAATGAGTCTGCAGCTGGCTTCCTCCTCCTTCCCTTTTTTCTTCCATCCAGGTCCCTGGCCTATTGGACAGTGCCACCCACATTTAGGGAGGTCTCCCCCTGCCCCCCCCCCCCCCCCCCGGCTCAGTTTGCTGTCCTACATGCCAATAATCTCTGGAAATAGCCTCAGAGACATACCTTTAAGAGACATTTTAGGCATCGCTTACTCCCATGAAGTTGACAATCCAGATTAACCATCACAATCTGGGAGAAGAGAGAGATGCTGAGTCTAAAAAATGAAATTAAATCTTTTTATCTTTTAACTAGGAAAAAATTTTTTCAACATCCGCTTTACAACAAAAATCATCACAGATGGGTAGGAGGGTGAAAATAATCACTAGTTTATATATTCTAGTGATTGATTGAAATTATGTTTTGCTAAAGTTTGTGTTTTCTGCACAGCAGAAAACTGTACATTTTTATAATAAATATTTTTACTCGCTACCAAAATATCAATATTGATTTGGAAAATAATTGTTCTTTCAATTACTTTAAGTTGTAGTATAACTAATATTCATAGAAATGAGATTAAGAGAAATAAATGTCTTGTAGCAATTAGAGAAATCAAAATAACTTAATCACATGGAGTTCTTATTTTATTTGCTTTATTATTTTGCAACTAAAGAAAATAAATGAAAAAAATTGATAAGATAATCAAAATTAGTCAATTTTCTTTGTAAAACAGTAGTATACAGAATGATTTATAAAACATTGAGAGCTAATTAAAATAAATATTTAAACAAAAATTTAAAATTTTTAATGAAGAAACTATATATGAAATAGTTATAATAAAATTTATAATCTCTTGACAATCTGAGGACAAGGACCTCAACCAATTATCTTTTTTTTTTTTAAATAGGGCAAAATAAAAATAAAAATAGGTTTAATGATACTTGCAATTTTATCAGTATTAAACATAGGTAGTTACATTAATTTGATCACTACAGATAGTTCCCAAATAGCATATTAAGACAATTAATTTAATGGAGCAAGTGGCTGGATCTTAATTTTTTTCTTCTTTTTTCTCTTTTCTTTATTTTCTCTCTCTCTCTTCCTCTCCCTCCCTCCTTCCTCTTTTTTTCAGTAGTTCCAGGGATCAAACCCAGGTCCTCACATATAATAAGCAAGCTCTCTACCACTGAGCTATGTCCCCCAGCCCTGGAGATACATACACACACACAAACACATAATTTTTTTTTAATAGATAATAGATACTCGTGTGTGTGCGCGTGTGCGTGCGTGCATGAACACACATCAAATACTTTTTTTTATTTATAAAATTGACATATACTTTGTGTGCATATACTTTAAAACCAACAAAATATCCTCTTATGTAAATACAATACCATCAGATCCCTTAATGTTTAGTCAAACAAGGTCTTGAGTCAATTTGTAAAAACATAGCTTTTTTTTTGTTGTTGTTGAAAAGCACATTCAATTTTATTGAAATAAAATTTCCATATGATTTCATCTTGAAACATATAATGTCAAAACTAATGTTGGCATATTAAGTGCAACCTAAAGCACAATGCACTTATTTTTTTTAAATTTTTTATTGTTGGCTGTTCAAAACATTACATAGTTCTTGATATATCATATTTCACACTTTGATTCAAGTAGGTTATGAGCTCCCATTTTTACCCCATATACAGATTGCAGAATCACATCAGTTACACAGCCATTGATTTACATATTGCCATACTAGTGTCTGTTGTGTTCTGCTGCCTTTCCTATCCTCTACTATCCCCCCTCCCCTCCCCTCCCCTCCCATCCACTCTTCTCTCTCTGCCCCCTCTACTGACATTCATTTGTCCCCCTTGTATTATTTTTCCCTTTCCCCTCACTTCCTCTTGTATGTACTTTTGTATAACTCTGAGGGTCTCCTTCCATTTCCATGCAATTTCCCTTCTCTCTCCCTTTCCCTCCCACCTCTCATCCCTGTTTAATGTTAATCTTCTTCTCATGCTCTTTGACCCTACTCTGTTCTTAGTTACTCTCCTTATATCAAAGAAGACATTTGGCATTTGTTTTTTAGGGATTGGCTAGCTTCACTTAGCATAATCTGCTCTAATGCCATCCATTTCCCTGTAAATTCTATGATTTTGTCATTTTTTAATGCAGAGTAATACTCCATTGTGTATAAATGCCACATTTTTTTTATCCATTCATCTATTGAAGGGCATCTAGGTTGGTTCCACAGTCTTGCTATTGTGAATTGTGCTGCTATGAACATCGATGTAGCAGTGTCCCTGTAGCATGCTCTTTTTAGGTCTTTAGGGAATAGACCGAGAAGGGGAATAGCTGGGTCAAATGGTGGCTCCATTCCCAGCTTTCCAAGAAATCTCCATACTGCTTTCCAAATTGGCTGCACCAATTTGCAGTCCCACCAGCAATGTACAAGTGTACCCTTTTCCCCACATCCTCGCCAGCACTTGTTGTTGTTTGACTTCATAATGGCTGCCAATTTTACTGGAGTGAGATGGTATCTTAGGGTGGTTTTGATTTGCATTTCTCTGACAGCTAGAGATGGTGAGCATTTTTTCATGTACTTGTTGATTGATTGTATGTCCTCCTCTGAGAAGTGTCTGTTCAGGTCCTTGGCCCATTTGTTGATTGGGTTGTTTGTTCTCTTGTTGTCTAATTTTTTGAGTTCTTTGTATACTCTGGATATTAGGGCTCTATCTGAAGTGTGAGGAGTAAAGATTTGTTCCCAGGGTGTAGGCTCCCTATTTACCTCTCTTATTGTTTCTTTTGCTGAGAAAAAACTTTTTAGTTTGAGTAAGTCCCATTTGTTGATTCTAGTTATTAACTTTTGTGGTATGGGTGTCCTATTGAGGAATTTGGAGCCCGACCCCACAGTATGTAGATTGTAGCCAACTTTTTCTTCTATCAGACGGCGTGTTTCTGATTTGATATCAAGCTTCTTGATCCATTTTGAATTAACTTTTGTGCATGGCGAGAGAAAGGGATTCAGTTTCATTTTGTTGCATATGGATTTCCAGTTTTCCCAGCACCATTTGTTGAAGATGCTATCCTTCCTCCATTGCATGCTTTTAGACCCTTTATCAAATATAAGATAGTTGTAGTTTTGTGGATTGGTTTCTGTGTCCTCTATTCTGTACCATTGGTCCACCCACCTGTTTTGGTACCAGTACCATGCTGTTTTTGTTACTATTGCTCTGTAATATAGTTTGAAGTCTGGTATCGCTATACCGCCTGATTCACATTTCCTGCTTAGCATTGTTTTTGCTATTCTGGGTCTTTTATTTTTCCATATGAATTTCATGATTGCTTTCTCTATTTCTACAAGAAATGCCGTTGGGATTTTGATTGGCATTGCATTAAACCTATAGAGAACTTTTGGTAATATCGCCATTTTGATGATGTTAGTTCTGCCTATCCATGAACAGGGTATATTTTTCCATCTTCTAAGATCTTCTTCTATTTCTCTCTTTAGGGTTCTGTAGTTTTCATTGTATAAGTCTTTCACCTCTTTTGTTAGGTTGATTCCCAAGTATTTTATTTTTTTTGAAGATATTGTGAATGGAGTGGTTGTCCTCATTTCCATTTCAGAGGATTTGTCGCTGATATACAGGAATGCCTTTGATTTATGCGTGTTGATTTTATATCCTGCCACTTTGCTGAATTCATTTATTAGCTCTAATAGTTTCTTTGTAGACCCTTTTGGGTCTGCCAGGTATAGAATCATGTCATCTGCAAATAGTGATAACTTAAGTTCTTCTTTTCCTATTTTGATGCCTTTAATTTCTTTCGTCTGTCTAATTGCTCTGGCCAGTGTTTCGAGAACTATGTTGAACAGAAGTGGTGAGAGAGGGCATCCCTGTCTTGTTCCAGATTTTAGAGGGAATGCCTTCAATTTTTCTCCATTCAGAATGATGCTAGCCTGAGGCTTAGCATAGATTGCTTTTACAATATTGAGGTATGTTCCTGTTATCCCTAGTTTTTCTAGAGTTTTGAACATAAAGGGATGCTGTACTTTGTCGAATGCTTTTTCCGCATCTATCGAGATGATCATATGGTTCTTATTTTTAAGTCTATTGATGTGGTGAATAACATTTATTGATTTCCGTATATTGAACCAGCCTTGCATCCCAGGGATGAATCCTACTTGATCATGGTGCACAATTTTTTTGATATGTTTTTGTATCCGAGTGGCCAGAATTTTATTGAGGATTTTTGCATCTAGGTTCATTAGAGATATTGGTCTGTAGTTTTCTTTCTTTGAAGTGTCTTTGTCTGGTTTAGGTATCAGGGTGATGTTGGCCTCGTAGAATGAATTTGGAAGTTCTCCCTCTTTTTCTATTTCCCGAAGTAGCTTGAAAAGTATTGGTATTAGTTCCTCTTTAAAGGTTTTGTAAAACTCTGCTGTATACCCATCCGGTCCTGGGCTTTTCTTAGTTGGTAGTCTTTTGATGGTTTCTTCTATTTCCTCAATTGATATTGGTCTGTTTAGGTTGTCTATATCCTCCTGACTCAATCTGGGCAGATCATATGACTTAAGAAATTTATCTATGCCTTCACTATCTTCTAATTTATTGGAGTATAAGGATTCAAAATAATTTTTGATTATCTTCTGTATTTCTGAAGTGTCTGTTGTGATATTGCCTCTTTCATCCCGTATGTTAGTGATTTGAGTTCTCTCTCTTCTTCTCTTCGCTAGCATGGCTAAGGGTCTGTCGATTTTGTTTATTTTTTCAAAGAACCAACTTTTAGTTTTGTCAATTTTTTCAATTGTTTCTTTTGTTTCGATTTCATTAATTTCAGCTCTGATTTTAATTATTTCTTGCCTTCTACTTCTTTTGCTGTTGTTTTGCTCTTCTTTTTCTAGGATTTTGAGATGAAGTATGAGATCATTTATTTGTTGGTTTTTTCTTTTTTTAAGGAATGAACTCCAAGCAATGAATTTTCCTCTTAGAACTGCTTTCAATGTGTCCCATAGATTCCGATATGTTGTGTCTGTGTTTTCATTAATCTCTAAGAATTTTTTAATTTCCTCCTTGATGTCTTCTATAACCCATTGATCATTCAGTAACCTATTGTTCATTCTCCAAGTGATGTATTCTTTTTCCTTCCTTCTTTTATCGTTGATTTTCAGTTCCATTCCATTATGATCAGATAGGATGCATGGTATTATCTCTACTCCTTTATATTGTCTAAGAGTTTCCCTGTGACATAATATATGATCGATTTTTGAGAAGGATCCATGTGCTGCTGAGAAAAAAGTGTAACTGCTTGATGTTGGGTGGTATATTCTATATATGTCAATTAAGTCTAGGTTATTAATTGTGTTATTGAGTTCTATAGTTTCCTTATTCAACTTTTGTTTGGAAGATCTGTCCAGTGGCGAGAGAGGTGTGTTGAAGTCTCCCATGATTATTGTATGGTGGTCTATTAGACTCTTGAACTTGAGAAGAGTTTGTTTGATGAACATAGCTGCACCATTGTTTGGGGCATATATATTTATGATTGTTATGTCTTGTTGGTGTATGGTTCCCTTAAGCAGGATGTAGTGTCCCTCTTTATCCCTTTTGATTAACTTTGGCTTGAAATCTATTTTATTTGATATGAGTATGGACACTCCTGCTTGTTTCCGAAGTCCATATGAGTGATATGATTTTTCCCAACCTTTCACCTTCAGCCTATGTATGTCTTTTCCTATCAAATGCGTCTCCTGTAGGCAGCATATTGTTGGGTCTTGTTTTGTGATCCATTCTACTAGCCTGTGTCTCTTGATTGGTGAGTTTAAGCCATTAACATTTAGGGTTATTATTGAGATATGGGTTGTTCTTCCAGCCATATTTGTTTATTTCTGTTACTAAACATGGTTTGTTTTCCTCTTTGATTATTTTCACCCCCTTTACTGTCCTACCTCCCACTGTTGGTTTTCATTGTTATTTTCCATTTCCTCTTCCTGTAATGTTTTGCCGAGGATATTTTGAAGAGATGGTTTTCCAGCTGCAAATTCTTTAAACTTTTGTTTATCGTGGAAGGTTTTAATTTCATCTTCCATCCTGAAGCTGAATTTCGCTGGATACACAATTCTTGGTTGGAACCCATTTTCTTTCAGTGTTTGAAATATGTTATTCCAGGATCTTCTAGCTTTCAGAGTCTGTGTTGAAAGATCAGCTGTTATCCTGATTGGCTTACCCCTAAATGTGATCTGCTTCCTTTCTCTTGTAGCTTTTAAAATTCTCTCCTTATTCTGTATGTTGGGCATCTTCATTATAATGTGTCTAGGTGTGGATCTCTTATGATTTTGCACATTCGGCGTCCTGTAGGCTTCTAGGATTTGGGATTTTGTCTCATTCTTCAAGTCTGGGAAGTTTTCTCGTAGTATTTCATTGAATAGATTGCTCATTCCTTTGGTTTGGAGTTCTATACCTTCCTGTATCCCAATGACTCTTAAGTTTGGTCTCTTAATGTTATCCCATATTTCTTGGATGTTCTGCTCATGGTTTCTTAACAGTCTTGCTGAGCTGTCTATGTTCTTTTCAAGTTGAAATACTTTGTCTTCATTGTCTGATGTTCTATCTTCTAAGTGTTCTACTCTGCTGGTAGTATTCTCCATTGAGTTTTTAAGTTGGTTTATTGCTTCCTGCATTTCTAGGATTTCTGTTTGTTTGTTTTTTATAACCTCTATCTCCCTGTATAGTTGATCCTTTGCTTCCTGGATTTGTTTGCGTAATTCATTGTTGAAGTGATCTTTCATTGTCTGATTTTGCTGTCTAATGTCTTCCTTGATACTCCAGATCATCTGAAGCATGTATATCCTGAATTCTTTATCTGACATTCCATCTGCTGCAGCTGTTACCTCTTCTAAAGTTGAGTTGACCTGCATTGCTTGTGGTCCTTTCTTTCCTTGTCTCTTCATACTGTTCGCGTTCCTTTCTACTTGGTGAAACTGTTGTGCTATTGAATTTTCCCCCTATATATTTATATTGGTCTTGTATAGTTGCAAAGTCTCCCTCACAGGCGCAGGCGGCGGCTCTGCCCCTCCTCCAATTGGGGCATTGTGCCTACCACGCCGGCAGGCCGCTGGGCTTGCTCTGCTGGTCGGTAGCAGGTCCACCTACCTTGCAGGAGCAGGTGGCGGCTCTGTCCCTCTATGGGCCGCTAGGCTTGTTCTGTCGGTGGCCTCAGTTCTGTCTACTTTGCAGGCGCAGGCAGCGGCACTGCCCCTCTGCAGGCCTCTGGGGCTGTTCTGCCTGTGGGTCGCAGGTCTGCCTACCTTGCAGGCACGGGGGGGGGGGCGGCTCTACCCTTCCTCAGGCCACTAGGCCTGTTCTGTCTGTTGGTTGCAGGTCTGGCCTGTTCTGATGGTGGTCACAGTTCCGTCTACCTTGCAGGCGCGGGGGGAGGGGGCGGCTCTGCCTCTCAGCAGGCCGCTGCTCCTCTTCTGCTGGTGGGTTGCAGGCCCGCCTACCTTGCAAGAGTGATTGGAAGCTCTGTCCCTCCGCGGGGCACTGGGCCTTTTCTGTTGGTGGTCACAGTTCCACCTACCTGGCAGGCGCGGGGGGTGGGGGGCGGCTCTGCCCCTCAGCAGGCCGCTGGGCCTGCTCTGTCCAATTATCTTTTGATACAAAGGAAAAGGAAATGTTGGCCTTTGATACTTCATATAAATTCATGTAAACCCAGAACTTTTTAAAATGTTGATCTCTTAGAAGTAGAAAATAGAACAGTGATGACCACACACACACTACACACATATTTATACACATACTTTAAAAAGCTAATATCTGTAATCATTTTATTTTTGTACATTCATTTGGGATCAAACTGTTTATAGCCCTTAGTTATTTGTATTAAAGATGGCTTGTGAAATAATGTTCAATGAAGTGACGTTGATTGCCAAACATGGGGGTTCTTCAAAAATTGTAAATGGGGAATATTTTCAGCATTCTTAAATTCTTTTCTGAGTGGCTCTCCTCAAGCTTAGCATGACAATAATCTCCCATCTCTCAAACTTCTCCCCTGCAGTTGATTTTTGAATTAGATACTGAGGTAAGCAATCTGAATACTTAAAATTCTACCTCCCAAAAGGGTATCTCAACCTGGAAGTAATGGATGCCTTTAGCGAGTCCATGAAACTTCACAGTTTTCTACTAGTTTTATGGAACTGATCAATAACCTTCATTAACCATTTTAATGAAATTATTTTAAGGATCATGGATCTAAACTATTGCTTGTGTATATTTCATCTTTTAAATTGGCTTTGTTGAGCTATAATGTACACATAATAATATTATCCCATTTTAAGGGTATAGTTCAGTGAGTTTTGACTAGTGTGTACTCATATAACTACTGCCCAAATAAGATACTGAACATTTACATCACTCCAAATACTCCCCTTCATGCTGCTTTACAGTCAATCTCTTCTCTCTCCTTCAGTTCCTGGTACCAGTGATCTGCTCTCTGATACTATAAGTTTGCCTTTTAAAAAATGGTTATGTAAATGGAATGCTATCAACTGTAGTCTTTTGTGTTTGTTTTATTTCACTTAGAAATATCGTTGTCTATATTGTTGCCTGTAATCATAGTTTCTTTTTTATTGCTGCATAGTGTTCTGTTGCTTATTTATCTATTAATGGGCTTCTGGATTTTCCCCATGTAGCTTTATGAATAAAGCTGCTGTAAATATTCATATACAAGTCTTTGCATGAACACATTTTTGTTTTCATTAAGTAGAACTGCTAGATAGCAAAGAATGCATGTTTGACTTTATAAGAAACTGTTAAATAGCTTTTTCTGTGTGTTTGCATGTGTCTATTTTAAGGGGATTTCTTAGATCAAGGGAATCTTTTTAAAGAGAATGTGTGATAGAGAAATTTTGAGGAGGAAAACTTCAGATCATCATTTCTATTTAGCAAATTTTCTCTACTAGATAAAGACCTAAGCAAACACACAAATGTGGACCACAGGAAAAGAAACTTCTCTTCTACCAAGACAGGTGCCAACAGAATTTTGAAGTGTTGCCAACAAGCCTCTAAAAAGAATTAATGAGATTTATTGTATGCAAAATAAACATTTAGGACTAGTCTAGCAATGTAAGGGAACTAGTTATATATAAGATTTGGTTAGGCATACCAGAACATTGGGAAGAAATGTGAATTTTATCATTCAATAATACATCATTCTCTTGTAAAATGTAATCCTTATTTTTGTAGCCAGAAATGCATATGCCTTCATTTAAAGTTTGGCAAAAAATAACTGAAGATATCATAGAAATTTTAGCAAGCATTTTATCCATCAGGTAAAAGATACTTGGGCTGGAATAATTGCCCACTTCATTGTTTTTCTAAGACAATTCTAGTGCCTATTAGATGTTGAAGACTTTTATCATAAAGTGTTTGAAGAGCTTCTGATTTTATTTCCATATTTGTTTGACCCTAGTCATCTTACTAATTCTTTAACATAAATGAGCTTTGGTTACCTCATGTAACATTTCAAAATGTGATTACAACAGAGGCATATGTACTGGGATTTATTTCTGAATCCTTTAGGTAGTAAAGGGTAGTGGAACTCTTCAATCCATATTTTTTTTCTCTGAATGATGACCTGTCTGCTTACCCCCTGCATTGCCTTTACTAGTCAACAATACTGGAGGGCTAGCAGGCTATAGAAAATAATATCCATGATGTTTTTAGGTCCACTCATAGGGTTTTTCCTTTGGTGGATTTGCCCCTGATTTTATTTGTTAAAATTCCAAGTATCTTTATACTTGGATGACTGGGGCAGATGAGAATTGCCAACAGGAAAATAAAGTGCTTTTGTCCACACCAATCACTGCTAGAGTCCACATGTTATGCTTTGGATCTGGAATATACTCTCCCAAAAGGTCATGTATTAAAATCATAGTCCCCAGTGTGGCAAGGTTCAGATAGGCTTTTAAGCAATGATTGGATTGTGAGCACTGTAACCTCATCAGTGAATTAATTCATTTGATGGATTAATAATTGGAATGGATTACTAAGTGGTAACTATAGCTAGGTAGGCATGGTTGGAGAAAGTAGGTGACAGGGATGTTCCTTTGGGGACTCTTATCTTTTCCCTGGATCTTTTCCTTTCCCTTCCCTTCCCTTCTCCCTTGCCCTTCCCAGCTGCCATAAACTGAGTAATTGTCCTCCACCACGCTCTTCTCCTATAATATTTCTGCCTTGGACCTAGCTGACTACAGACTGAATCTTCTCAAAACATAAACCAAAAGAACTCTTTTCTACTCTAAGTTGTTGTCAGGTATTTTGATCACAGCAATGAAAAGCTAACATTGGTCCTCTTCCTAAAGATATATACAGGCCGGTTTCAGGCCCTTTTCTTTGGTTCTTGACTTAGTACGGGGTCATGGCTTTCTAGGAAGAGAGATTGTATCTGTAAGGCTCTCTCCTTCACCTTCCTCCAGTTAGCACTTATAGTATAGGTGTCATCTAAAGCCTATTACCATAGGTGACTATTGGATATCAGTATCTACTTTAAAATATTCTAGGAAGATGTACACACACACACACACACACACACACACACACACACACACATACACACACACACAGAAAGAGAGAGAGAGAGAGTGAGGGGGGAGAGGGAGAGAGAGAGAAAACACCATTCAAGAGACTAAGACTTGAGGTTCCCTTAGGATTAGAAGTAGTTATAATGTGCTCATAAATAGAGTCATTGCTAAGTTACTATGTTCCTTGATAACATAAGAATGATATCTAAACGGTAGCCATGTGGTTATTAAATATATCATGTGAATATGGCTTTTGGAAAAAAATTATGGAAGATATGTTTCACTAGGAGCAACAGAATGAAAGCTCTTTGATGTTAAGAGATTTCCCTTGTTAGCCACAGAACTAAGATTTTTTAAAAAATTAAAAACAAACAAATAAATAAAGGAGATTACAGAGGAACAGTGATCTATAAACAATGTGGACTTTTAGAACCACATAATGTTTTATTGATTGAATTCCATATAGGGATTTATGGGAACTATGGTTTACACTTCTTTTCAAGTCTTTCACCATTATTGTAGATCTCTTGCTCTTCCCCTGCATACATTGGCTGTTGCACAAATGTCAAAATATTAGATTCTTTTGAGTTTAAAGCCAAGGTCAGATAGTCACTCTCTGATTCCACCTCTCTTCATGTATCTTTGTGAGAAAGGTTGTAGTCAAAAAGAGATGCTGTTTATTTGCAGGTAAATGGATGGAGTTGGAGAACATAATGCTAAGTGAAGTTAGCCAATCCCAAAAAAACAAATGCCAAATGTTTTCTTTGATATAAGGAGACTGATTCATAATGGAGTTTGGGCGGGGGATCCAGGGAGGAATAGATGAAACCTAGATAGGACAGAGGGGTGGGAGGGGAAGGAAGGGGGCATGGAGGTAGAAAAAATGGTGGAATGACATGGACATCATTACCCTAAGTACATGTTTGCAGACACAAGTGGTGTGAACATACTTTGTATATGGACAGAGATATGAAAAATTGTGCTCTACATGTGTAATATGAATTGTAATGCATTCTGTTGTCATACATAAAAAATTAGAATAAATTTTTTAAAAAGATGCTATTCAGTGAAAGGTGTCTATTAATTCTGAGTGAGATGTCTGTCCTTACACTTCTTTTAAAGTCTTTTTTCCTATTGGGTTATCAATGGAAAAAAAAACAGGACAGTTTTCAGAATTTAATCCTTTGCTTAGGTAAAAAGATAGGAACATAAGATAAGATGGTGAGGGCTGAGTACTAGTGAATTGTACTCCATATAAAAGGGAGGATTGGCAAATAACATCTGTACTATTTTTACAACAGGCTGGCATACACTGTTGTGCAGGTTTTGTGTTGTAGGGACGCTACCCCCATTTGTACTTGTTCTGAGCGTCTATCTTTGTAATAGCAATTTTCTAGCAGATGTTGGCACATTGTCTTGTCAAATTCTTCTGAGTTTTGCAAAGATGCTTTTGGGTTGGTTAAAGTATTATCTGAGTATCAGTAGAGAATCCACATATTTTTCCTGTACCTTGTACAAAATACCATATTCCTGAACATCAGACTTCTCATCTGCAAAATGGCTAATAATACATCTAGATGTAAAAATGGTTGTATGAAATTATATATGGACAGTGCTTATTCTCGCAGCTGTAGAGGCAGGTATTATTATTATTTTAAGTAATGTTACATTCTGATGATTTAGCTTAGTGAACTGACACTCTTTCGTGCTGACTTTATACAAATTTTTTAAAATGAGAGTTTGTTATTTGCATACAACTACTAATTGAAATCTGATGAAAAACTTTATACAAATTTTTTAAAATGAGAGTTTGTTATTTGCATACAACTACTAATTGAAATCTGATGAAAAATATAAGTGGCAGTTTATAAAAGAATTTTTTTCCAATATACATTTTTAATTTCCATTGTGAGGTATTGAATTTCAAAATATGGTTATTAAATCCATGCCTGATTTTTAAGTATGTTCTTTATTCAGCTAATTGAAAAAGTTATAATGTTATAGTAGTTAAAATTTACATTTACCTTATTAGAAAGCATGCTTTAAAATAAAAATTATTGTGGTTATTTATTTAGTGTCTTCAGTATGCAGGATATTTATATAGTCTATAGAAATTAGTTTTTTCTCTAAACTCAACAAGTTTCATTACTGGTGTTTACTATCTATAAAAGATCACTTGATTGAGCAGAAAAACCAATTTCTTCAGTCATTCCAGCCTAACCCAGCCTTGGTGACATTTGCATATCAGTTCAGCCCTAAACCTGGGGACTAGTGAATTGTACTCCTGGACCACACTTGACTTGGACAGTTGGAATGTGAACCCAACTGAAATAGTCAGGTCCTCTGGATAATTTAAACTCAGAGTTCCAGAGACTGAGTTAGCAGTGGACATTATGGCTGTTAAGTTAAAGAGAATTTGCAGACAGAAAACTAAGCTCACTTGAAAGTTGTTCTTAAATAAAATAACCACATTGCAGAAGATGTTCTTCAAAAGCAAAGAAGTTGCTGGTGGTGGGAACAAAATTGCCTTAAGCATTTTTCATTCTTTTGCCAGGGCCTAAATATACTTCCTCTGTTCAGCAATTCTGAGCTTGTATTTCTTCTGAATTCCTGCTTTATTTGAGATGATTTGAGTAAATTTGTATTACTTTCAATTGAAGGATCCTAAGATGCATGTCTTGAACCAAGGAATATTTAAAATCTATCTTTAAATCTTTATTAAAAATAAAAACACCCCCCCCCAAATAAACAAAAAAAAGAAAGAAAGAAAGAGAGAGAGAAAGAAACCAACTGAGTTTTTTTTTTTTTTTTTTTTTTTTTTTTTTTTTTGTGAGCAATTATCCTTCTAGTGAAACAGATACATGCTACACACCCCTTTCTAGATTCTTTCCAGAAGATGAGACTCAGTTAAAACTTTTCCAGGGGCTTCTGTTTCTTCCCATCATGAAATTTGAAGGAACAATTTTTAATCATTTTAAATGCTTAATTGTGATTTTTTTTTTTTTTTTTGGATAAGGGACTACAGAATAGGATGATGATACATACATTTGTTTGAAATCACTGTGAACAGAAGCACCTAGAGTAGGTCTTGTGTGGTGACAGGTATAACGTATGTGCTAAAGGTTCATAATTTTGCTGAGTAGGAAAACTAATGCAATGTATTTTTTTTTAATCCTGTGAGAACTGAAAATTTAGAAATAACAATTCTCTTCTGACTTCCATTTTATTTTGTGGGATTCATCATAGTTTTTCCTCCCTCCTTCTTTTTTAATTAATGAAGCAGTGGATCAAATTCAGTAGCCCAAGAACCTAGAAAATTTCATCTCCACATGGAACTACATTGCTATACTTGTGGGAAATTTTCTAAGCTTAAAATCTTGATTATGGAAATAATAAAATGAGGACTCTTAAAACATTAGACAATGGAAGAAGACTACAGCCTGGAAATAAAGCAGATCTTTGGCACTTCTTGGAATTCAAACTGAGAACCACTGACTGCGTGATAAATAGTGTAAGATGGTGCTTTATTATGTGCTGTCTTTGATCAGAACCATATAGTCTGTATAGTGGGTGCTCATTTGATTACCTGTGCCTATTGATACTCATTTTTCCCCGTGAAAAGGAATTATGAATTGCTATGCAGTGATCATTCAGCCTAACCCAAATTCAGCTAATATGGGATAAAAAAGAGCAGCTGTTTGACATCGGCCTCCAAATTTACTGAGGCAGGAAGCAGGACTTGGATTATACAAATGTAACAGCCAAGTAGTCTGTTCCTGTTATTTGGGTTATAGTATGCTCTGCCTTTATCCCACAAAGTAGCCTCATTTTGTTGGGGTCCTTTGCCAGTGGCTTTCTAACCAGCCTGGAAATGAGAGTTTGTTTATTTTTTTGTGTGTGGTAGTGGAGACTGAACCTAGTGGCGCTGTACCACTAAGATACATCCTTAGACCTTTTGTTTTCTTTTGCTTTTTATTTCAAGACAGGCTCTCACCAAGTTGCCAAGGCTGGCCTCCAACTTCGACATCCTCCTGCCTCAGCCTCCAGAGTCACTGGTTTACAGGTGTGTATAAAGCACCCAGCTGGGATTTTATTTTTAATGACACTTTCAGAATACCAAATTTTTATGAATTATGTTTTTATAACTTGTCTACATGAGAAGAGAGAAAGCAGAAGTAAATTTGGGGAACAAAGCAAAATTTTCCCATGTGAAGATCATTGAAAGATGAATAAGTGTATAGAAGACTTTGGGGAGAAGAAAAATAATTGACTTAACATTGTTATAAAGTGAGACGCTGTTTAAGACAGAAATAAGCATGAGACCACTAAATGGAGAGGGATTTTTGTGTATTTCATTAAAAGAATAATGAGAATATAATGTTCTGTTTGGAGACAAAACTTAATGCTTTTAAAGCCATGACCACATAGCATCTGGATTCCCTAACAGCATTTTAATAACCAAGCCTTGTTCATTTATATTGCAAATTATTATTAATTTAGCTTATTTAGCTTGGGGGTAAAACTTTGGAATGATAGAGGAATTTTAATGAAAGGCAATATATGTATTCCAAATGCAGAGTAAACCACACTCCTGTTACAGGGTTCCTAACAGTGGAGGCTAGGAAAAGATCAACCCCAGTGAGCTTAATAATTCTATATAAATGATGCTTTTTAAAGTGCTTGATCACAATTTGTCCTTTAAATCATTTAACTTCTGCAGTCTTATTTAAAACTGCAGTTGTGTAGTAATACATTGTATGGAGTACAGAGTCAAGCATAAATTCACAGCATATAAAGTTGCAATTAGTGAAGGTAAATTATTGAGTCATTACTTCGGTTCAGTAAGTCCAACCAACGGGCAGAAAAATCAACAATTGTGAAGGTAAAAGAAAAAAGATAACTTGTTATTTGTTCAAGTTCATTGAGTAGGTGGGTGGTTCAAGTTATTCTTTTTATCTCTCTTTCTCTGGTCCCCCAATAGTGCTCTTTGAATCGATCTTCATGATAAACCTAGGTGAGCCTCACCCTACATTTGAGCAATCCTTTTGCTCTCCATCAGTCATAGGACACTGATTCTAATTTCCTACTAGATGTATAAAAAGTCAGTTTTATTTGTTTTTCTAGATCCACAGGTATATTTAAATACAACAGAGATATGTTCCTACTGATAATCACTTCACTGTACATAGAATTACAGTAATTAAAGATGCAAATTTACACAATGGAGAAGGGGACAAGAATATACTCTGATTTTTTTTTTAATGAAAAAAACAAATGAACAAGAACTAAGGAAAGAAAAAAGGGAGCAAGCAGGCAAATAAGCAAGCTCAAAGTCATGCCAAAGAGTGAAAACAAATTTATCTTGAGGGTTAAAAATTAACAGGTATCATAAACCCGATGACAATTTTCTTTGATAATGTATCAAGTCAAGCCCAATAAAAGTAGTTGGCCAAGTCATGCTCCTGCTTTTTTACCCCCACCTTTTATGTCATGGCTTTTTTTCATTGTGATGGTGTTACCTGTAGTTGAAAAAATTTATGGCTAAATAAACTAATTAATGTTAACCACCATTTTGTCATGTCAAGGCTAAGGATTGTAAATAAACATCAAAAGGAGCAATTGTTCTTCAGATGACGTCTGTTTATAATAAGAAGCAAGAATTATGCAATGCATTTCAAATAGAAGACGGTTTTATTACCACAATTTTGTGTTACCCTAGTTACTTATAGAAGCAGTGCAAAGTTAGATAACTGGGGAGAAGTAGTCCACGTTGGGTCTTAGAGGATGATGCATTCTGAGCTTCCATTCCAAATAAAAGAAAATGTAATTGTCAATCTATTCCCAAAGATATTGATCCACATTTGACTGTAGTCAACAAAGCCAACACTGGTAGGCCTAACCAGGGTTTAGAATAAAACAAAAAACTTCACATACACTTGTAATCAGGGAATTCGAGAGAAAATTCCTACAGTCACTTCTAACTTGAATATATTCTATAACAATGCTAAAATTTTTTAATGGCATGTTTGTTTATTTTTTATTGTTAGTTTTACAGATTATTGACTTATATAATAGCTACATTTCAGTTTGAATACATTTTATTGAACATAAAACTTCCAAAAACTTTTCTTAAGAAAAAAATATAACTGTCCTTTCGCTTTTTTTTTTTTTTTGGTACTGGAGATTGAACCCAGGGATACTTAACCACTGAGCCACATCCCCAGTGCTTTTTTTTTTTAAGACAGAGTCTCACAAAACTGCTGAGGCTGGCTTTGAACTTGTGATCTTTCTGCCTCAGTCTCCTGCTTTTAAAATGTGGTCATCTTAACCTAATTACCTCCTTAAATATCCTATTTCCAAATAAAATCACATTTTGGTATAATGGGGTTTAACACTTCAGCAAATCTATTTTGGGGATACAATTCAGCCCACATCATGTAACTCATACACATTTACTCTTACATTGCTAGGATTACAGGCATGTACCATCATGCCCAGCAGAAATAGACATTTTTAACATCACATGGGCACTGTAACTCTAAAACTAAATGTCAATTCAAGTTTGCTATAGAAAAAGAGAATTTTTGGAAACTATTTTTTAAAATATTTTTTAGTTGTAGTTGGACACAATACCTTTATTTCATTTATTTTTTTATGTGGTGCTGAGGATCGAACCCAAGGTCTCGCGTGTACAAGACGAGTGCTCTACCACTGAGCCACAACCCCAGCCCTGGAAACTAATTAAAAAAAAAAAAACAAAAACATAAGAACCAGCAGAAGCCAGCCACCATATTTAGAGCTATTTATTCTTTCCTTAGTAACTATGACATTATTTACATTTTCCCCCTTAATGTAGCCATAGCTCATAAATTTATATGGTTCCATTTTAGTATATATTTTCTTAGTCATTTAAAAACTTTTTTTTCTAATAGAATTATAGTGACATTAATGGAATTTTTTAATTATTAAATTAAAAAATTAATGGAATATTAATGGAATATTTTCCTAGCAGTTGACAAAGCAGTAAATTGGAAGCAGTTTGACAATTTAAAGTGTCATTCTTTCTAAATTATAGTATATGCCTCCCTGCTAAAAGGATAAACTGAAGAAATGCAACTTTTATGAGGACAGACATGATTTTAAATATGCAATGATTTATTTTTGTTGCTATTTAAAGCTTTTAGAGTTTTGTTTACTTTTTTAGTTTAATATTATAAAAAACAAATATGTGGCTGTTCCATTGAGGGTGGGGTTTACTACTCCATGTCCAACTTGGGGATCTGCACATAGTGAGCGAGTGGTAAATGTGTATGTGTTACATTGTGGGCAGAATTGTGTCCCCAAAATTGATTTCCTGAAGTGTTAACCCCAGTGTACCCAAATGTGATTATATTTAGAAATAGGATCTTTAAGGAAGTAATTGGGTTAAAATGAAGTCATTGAGGTGGGTTCCAATATGACTGGTATCCTTATAAGAAAAGGCAGTTTGGACATGGACACGTTCAGAGAGAGGGTGAGGCAGAGAAGCAGGGAGGTAACTAAGGAGAGAGGCCTTGGAAGAAACTACCCTGCTGCTCTTGGCCTCCAAGACTAGGAGCAAATCAATTTCTATTGTTTAAATCACCCTGTCTGCAATGTCAGCCCTGGAAAATACAAATAAATTATAAGATATAATAAATAATAATATAGGTTTCTATGGGTGAACAACATTTGCCAATAGAAGACTATGTTTTATTGTTCTCTTATCTGATTTTTGGTCTTCTGTTTTCTTCATAAGTCTCAAAGTATTAACTCTGAACCGTTACTGAAAATTGATTGCATATTAGAATATTCACTTGATGCAAATAACCAAAACCATTGCAGTTAATTTAATTTCTGCATTTCAAGCTGTCTTTGAGCTTTCTCTTATGAAAAGGTCATGTGACTGAGGGTTGGAACCCGGGTTCTTTGTGAGTCTCTGTCCTGTACTAACTTCACCACTAGTCAGGTTTCATCCCACGCCCATCAAAGGAGAGTGATGATACTTTATCAGGTAGCTGGGAGATTGAAATGAAATGCTGTGTGTGGAAAAATTACTTGTAAACTTAACAGTGTTAAGTAAACACTCGTCATCATAACCAGAAGTCTGATTTCCTGAGAAGTAATTGTTGGCAAGTAGGGATTTGTTGTATCATTGAATTGATCATTAACCAATAATAAATTATTTAAAATGCTGATAGCCATGGCTCCAGGTTGAATCAGAACCTTAATGTATGGTGATCATTTTTTAAAAGACAGAATTTGACCAGTTGAAGTTCTAAATTTAGTTCTGAAAAAAAAAAAAAAACTGCCTGTAGTTCCTTTGGAATTTAATTTTTTTAAGATGAAAGACAAAGATTGTTTAAAATGTTTTTCTTCAGAAATTTCCTGTGATATTCCACGATGGTTCATATGATTAAAAATCCGTAAGTTCAAGTAGAATATTTATTGTTAACAGTGGTTAGTTTAGATTTTATTTAATTGCTTGACATGTAAATATTAGATATGACTCCAATGTGAGTCTATTGCATAGTGTTTCTATTTTCCCTCTTATCAGTTATACTTTATTTTATTAGGCAATTTGAAAATATTTTAAAAAATGAACTCCAAACTATATGGTCAGTGGTCCCCAGCTGTAAATGCAATTATTCTTAAATGTGCTGGTATGTATGACACTAACAACTGTTAGTTACCTGGTGGCAGCAGGCAAATGGTAGTTAGTACATCTAGTTTATTTGCCAAATCTGTCTTAGACACATCACCAGTGATTCTATTTGTAACATCCAATATGGTGCTTTGAAAAGGGGTATGTGTTCTCTTTTAACTCTGTTTTTCTTCAACTAACTTTTCAACTCATTACAGTGCCTACTTTTCTGTTTTAGTTTCATGTACCTGTAACTAATTTTAGATCTTCCTGTATTTCAGTACGTTTTAAACCCCCTCAATGAACATAGACTTGATTGGATGAGACAATAGTCCTTTTAAAAGGCCCAAACTTTTAAAATTTGTACAGAAACAGATGATCTCTTTGCTTGTTAGTTAAGGTTGAAGGGACAAATTCACAAGGTTTCAAGTTGGATTTACTTTGGTGATAATCAGATTTGAGGTTTCTGATTCCTGTTTTAGAATCTGAAATATGAGGAATAGTGAGTGTCTTTTGTTTTCTTTTAAATCTTTCCTATCTTTTTTGAATAATATACATAAAATGTACCTTATAACCATACCCTTCTTTCTATTTTAAGTACTGTTTATTTTTTCCTCAAATTTCCTGTACTATTAGGAACTACCTTTATCTTAATAGACACAATCTAAATGTTAAAAACCAGGGGATTCTTCTGTAAAGATCAGTTTTCCCTTCTCTGTGCTCTGATGAGATGAGAACTTCAGAGTTGTACAGAGGACCTGAGCTAGGACTTAGGCTACAATCACTTCCTTCCAAACTCAGCCAATAAATAAGTTGCTTCGTGCTCTAAACAGATGTTTCCCTTTTAGGTTATTGCTCCTCTTGAAGACCATTTTTCCTTCCCAAGAGGAAATATAAACATGGTCATAAATCATAAAACTGCTTCTGAGCATTCAGGGACCCATCCACAAGTGGCAAGAGGTGTGGCAGGGAGCTAAGGGGAGAAACATTTCATGCAATGCACCCCTCTTGTTCTCATTCCCCTTCTCTTTCTTGTTGCCACTTCATATTTCAGAGTCCACACCATATGCTATGAGAGTGCTTATTTTTATTTTTACCTTTAAAATGCTTATTGGCTGGTTATGTGGAAGGTTCCAGTACAATGAAGCTTAAGATCAGGGCAAGAGGCCTCTGCAGACTGCAGAATCTGATGGGTCACTCCTAAATTGTGCTGGAAAAGAGATTTCAGATTCTCTTTATTGCAACTTTAGTAAGGATTTTCATGACCAAGAAAGATGTGCTCATGAAGAGACCAATATTCTCCCAAAAAGCAGAATACAAAAAGACCGCTATTTTTTTCGGAGTGAAATACCAAAAAAAAAAAAAAAAAAAAGTCTCATTTTCCCTGCTTTGGAATTATGCTTTCTATGAAAGATTAGGCTATTTCTTCTTTCTATAGAAATGACTTTATGTAAATATGAGTTCCTATTTGTGAATGGTGGTATTATTTTTATGGCATGTGCAAATATGGTTTATAGGCACATTTTTTTTCCATTCCAGGGTAATGTTGCCATATATATACCTCAAAGATTGATGTCTATGTCCCTATTGATTGACTGGACTGAAAACTTTATCTACCAGTGTGAATGGGGAGAAGAAAGGGGAAATGTGGGAAATGGGAAGGCATTTCACAATTATCCAACTGTGATTGAGTACACACTATTAACAATAACAACAACTCATTTATAACACATTTAGAAAACTTCTCCAGACTGAAAATCAGAGGATATAATTATAAGAAAAGAAGTTTGATAATTTATGTGGTAAAAATGCAATATTTTTTCCTGGTCATCAAAGTCCTTTATTTACTCTTGTTTTGTGGTCAGTTGAAGAAAAATTTCTAAAATTTTCATGCAATTTATATTGACTTTTCTGAATGCCACCTACATATAAGACTCTAGGTTTATTTTCAGGTCCATCTGGTTACTAAAAATCAGTTCACATTTTTAGTGAACAAAAATGAATAAAATTCAGGAATTCAATACTTAGGAATTCTATTATTTTTTTCTCTTTCATTAAAAAAAGTATGGATCTATATAGATAGAGCAGGTGAGTAGACAAAATTTAAATCTGACTTGGCAGAAGAATGAGAATTCTTCTGAACCCAAATTTTTCTGCTCAAATGAAAGGTAACAGTATGATTAAATGCATGGAATTTTGTATATATTAGACTTGATTTATTCTTTTTCTAAAATGCTACCACCTCATTTTTAATCTATGAATGGATGCATGCTAGACAGACAATTAATTCAAGTTTGAAGTCATAGACTAGAAATCATTCAGTGAAAAAGAGAGATGTGTTTACGGAAATAGGTGGTTAGGAACTCTTTCCATTAATCAATTAGACCATCAATCAATTATTTAGTCAGTTAATACATACATTAAGCAAATGTTTATGTTGCCTGCTGTGGTGTCATGTATGATGCTAGACATATAGGTAAGCAGTTGTTATTGTTGCCTTTGACTAGTATGTACAAGGTCCCACTAAACCATTTACTAATATCTTTTCCTCCAAGCCTTATAACCATGTGATGAAGGATTATTGTACATTTAACAAATGAGGAGCCTGAGATTTGCTCAAGTTAATCCAGATGATAGGCAGCTAAGCCAGTATTATACTTCAACATATGTGATGCAAAAGTGAAAAATTCTAAACCAAAGGGGCTTTCAAAATCATCATAGCTTCAAAGCCTCACTTTTCTTTTCCATCTCCTTTGTCTCATTTTCTGAAGTAAGCCTGTTACAAGGCATCTTTACAGAGTATAATGTAATAGCTAACACTGTAGGTCCTGAGCTTGGCTGACTGCATCATGGTAGTCCTATGGGTATGTTTTTGAACTCTTTGTGCCTTTCTTTCCTGTTCTGTTAAGTGGGGGCATTAATACTGTCTACACCTGTCAAATGGGAATAATAATTAAGGAGTAAATAAGCAAATATGACAATAGTTAAACACACATGCTTTGGAGTTAGATTGCTGGGGTTTTGATTCCAAGCTCCATCACCAATTAGCTGAATGTTCCCAAAAGTCATGTTAGACTCTGAATAATGTATCTGTATATTGCAGAAGTATAGTGCTACATCTGTTAGTTATTATGTACATGCACACACACGCACACACACACACACACACACACACACACACACACTGCTATGGTTTGGATATTGTTTGAGTGTTCCCCCAAGTCTTCATGTATTGAAATTTAATCCCCAATGCAAGGTATTAAAAGAGAGGAAGCTTAATCTGGCTATGGTGTTTAGAGGTAGGGCCCAAAGGAAATGACTAGGATAAGAGAAGGTCATTAGAATGAACACCCCATGATTGAATCCTGGTAATGTTATAAGAGAGAGAGAGACTGATTACACACAAATACATACATATACCCTGTCTGTCATCCTGTGTTACCTCAGGACTCTGCCAGCAAGGAGACCATCATCAGATGTGGCTTCTCAGACTTGCACTTCTAGAATTGTGAGCCAAATACATCTCTTTCTTATAACTTACCCAGTTTGTAGTATTGTATTATTAGCAATAAAAAAATGAACTGATGCACACAGAGACTGTTCCAACTTGCAACGACTTAATGATATTTTTACTTTATGATGATGTGAAAGCTCTGTGCATTCAATAGCAACTATACTTCAAATTTTCAATTTTTATCTTTTCCTAGGCTAGCAAATACATGGTATGACACCTGGTTCCCAGTTAGCCATTTGAGCATGAGAGCAAACAACCAACACTCCACAGCATATTGTGCTGCTGAACTATGCTGATCTGCAGATTAGGTGTATTAAATGCATTTTCACTTAACTGTATTTTCAGCTTCCAATAGAGTTATCAGGATATAAGCACATCATGGCAGGTAGACTGAGTACTGTGCTTGATTCCTACAGAAGTAATGCTGGAATTAGGTCTCTGATTTTAGCTCTATCCTTTGTATTACTCCATGATGCTGTAGAAATTGTTATACTCGAAATGTTGACTTAAAAAGTTAAAGACTCAGAAACGGCTGTGTTGTATGGAAGTGACAGCTGGTAAAATGTGGATTTCTGCCAACTTGATATTGTGTCATATTCACAACGCGTGGTCGGTGAGACCAGTATTTCTAGGTTCTCACTGTTTGGCACACAGAGTAGGTAAACTCTTGCAGTGATGTAGAGAGAAGCAAACACCACAGAGCTGGCCCTATTCCCACTGACAGTTTAATTATGCTTATCTGAGTGGAGAGACAACACCCACCTCCCAGAAGCTGTGGCTGGTTTTAAAAATTAGTCCTTTTATTCCCCAGTGAATTTCTAATACTATTATAAGCATCATCAATAGAGTTTATTGATTTTTTTTGGTTTAAATTTCCATTAAATTTTAATAATATATAAGATCGTGGTTTAACATACCAAGTTGTTTCCAAAATTCTGTTTGTGGATATTTTAGCATCTAAGTTTAATATTAAATTATTGGTAGATTTCATAGTTTCATATACAAGAAAAGAATGGAAACAAACAGTTGCTAATATTGGCTAGTGAATGCATTTGGGAAATTGCTAGAAAAGGCTGGGAGAAAGGAGACTTTCGTCATGTTATATAAAAACAAAACACCATGTTCCTCCTGAGATGGAAACCCCTGCTGGTTTTCATCACATACACCTGATTTTGGCAAAAGTGTAATACACATCGAGTCAGGCCAGAGTCAAGTTCTCTTCTTCTTTTATATTTCTACAGTTCCTATTAGAAGAAAAAAAAAAAAAAAAAAAAAACAGGAAATAAAAGTAGTCTGAGTCCTAAACAGTCTGAAAGGAAATGGCAAAGCTACACAATTCCATATTTCATAGTTTAGACAAAAGAAAATATTTGGTTTTTTAAATAATATCTTCTTAAGGATATTTACACAGTTGATTTAACATTATATCAGTTTATGCCCTTTGTATGTTTTAGATAACATTGTTGAATTTCCTTTGACTTAACATGAGGCAAACTTGCCAATGTGGAGAGCTAGGCAGGCAGGCGCTTCTCCCTCCATCCAAGAAAAACCATTTATTATTCATTTGTTGTTACTAGTTTACAAAACATTTATCCGCACTGTGCTTTGTGACTTCACCTCTCAGTTAGTTTTGAGGAGAACCGTATTTCTCAGAGTCTCCTCTCTTCTTCTCATTATACTAACTGCGTATATTTTGATACTGAACACAGTACATCTCTGAATTTTGAAAACAAAGGAGGTTTATACACAGTCGTGTTCTTGGGCAGCCCACTCGGAAAAAAAAGTAGAGCCCCAGACAATTTTTGTGATCTGAATCTTAGTCTGCTCCATTTGCTTTTGAAATGGGTAAATAACTACCTTTTCAATAATCAGATATAATTCTGGTCAGATAGCCTATTGCAGGGAAGCAATGGATGACCTTCCCACCTGTGGGCTGGTGCCAGCAGGTGTCTGTTCTATGAGCCTGGCGGTCAGTCATGCTTCAATCCTGCTTCTTTGGTAACCAACACTCTCAGCGATGAGTGAAAATTGTTTTTATGAGTCAAGACATGTTGGGGAAAACAAATAAATATCCACACAATATCAGGTATCCTATTGTTTTTAAGTCACAAATCTAAAATAACATTTTAGACTTTAGTTTTATTTTTATAGCAAAGAAAAATATATTAATAAAACTAATATGTTTTGATATTAGTTATGTCCAAATAAGAAAAATACTCTCAAGTTCTGATAGGAAAATAAAATACAAATTGTAGAATGTCTATGGTGCATGTAATAAGTTTGAAAAATCTATGTGTATTACAACTCAATTCATAAATAATTGTGTATTATGATACATTATACCAGTCCTGTGGGAAGATCGATCTTGGGTCACAGGGTGTTGAAGTACAAGGGCTATGTCTGCTCACAAAGTAGCCTGGCAGAAGCACTCCTACAGTACTCATTGAGGGCACTGAGCTTGTTGGGCATCCATGATAGTAGGGAATGGACAGAAGATGCATTATCAGATGTCTTCAATCAAGTGAAACATTTGGTAGGGAAGTAATTTTAGTGGGATGTGATTTCTGGGCCACAGCAAATGTCAAACTTTGGCAACAAAGGATTTCTCTGTGAAAATGCTTCCTGGCCAATTTATGTAATGCATTAGATGTGTAGAATTATATCATCTAGAAAATAATATGACATGAACAGATGTTGAAACTTTTATCACAAAATGTCTTCCTATTTATACCTTTTAATTTCATGACTGTTTAGTGTATAGAACAGAGGGCATGAAGTAACTGGAGGAAAACTAACCAAACCAAAAAAACAAAACAAAACAAAACAAACAAACAAACCAAAAAAAAAAAAAAAACAAAACGCTGAACCACCACTGGCAATGGGTAATGGGTAGGACAATAAAGTACTACATAGGCTCTGAGTTGTTCTACTGGAGGTCTCCTTGTCTGCCTACTGCCGCCCTCACACTGAAAGGACTAGAGTACAGCATTTTTAGAATAGGGGTGACAGCAAAGTAAATGCATGCAAAATCCAAAGGAAGCAGTATATTGATGGTGGGGAATAAAGGGCATCTACATTGTGCAGCAGGGCTGTATCATTGAGCAGACCAAAGGAAACCCACTTCAGGATAATAAGTAATGGTATAAAAAAAAGCACATTTACAGAATGTTTGCGAGATCAGCAAGCCTTTTGCAATTGATATATAGTAATTTGAATATAAAGTTAACTTTAAGCACATAACAACAGATTGGTAGTTCTCCTCGTGATAATAAGGATCTTGAAAGAGAGACTATTATTGCAGTAGAGATGAACAGGGGACAAGAATTGCATGGGGCACACAGAGTAGGGAAGCTAGTCTTGGATGCTGGCCTCTTGGCCTCCAAAGTTTACTCAAGCAGGAAACATTTCCTTGATCCCTTTGGATAAAAGGTTCCTATTACAAAAACAATAGGAGATGTATGTCAATCTCCGTTGGGGATTGTAGTATGTATTTGTACTGAAGTTAATGAATTCTAGACTCTCACCTGTTCTACTAACCCTTTCTTTCTTTCTTTTTACATTTATTTATTTATTTAATATATGACAGTGCAATGCATTACAATTCTTATTACACATAAAGAGCACAATTTTTCATATCTCTGATTGTATACAAAGTATATTCACACCAATTCGTGTCTTCATACATGTACTTTGGATAATAATTATCATCACATTTCACCATCATTTATAACCCCATGCCCCCTCACTTCCCCTCCAACTTCTCTCCCCTATCTAGAGTTCATCATAGTGGGATAGCTCCCGCTCCCTATCCCACTATGAATCAGCCTCCTTATAGCAAAGAAAACATTTGGCATTTGTTGTTTTGTGATTGGCTAACTTCACTTATCATTATCTTCTCTAACTCCATTTACTTGAAAATACCATGATTTTATTCTCTCTTATTGCTGAGTAATATTCCATTGTGCCACATTATTTTTGTCCATTCCCCTATTGAAGGGCATCTAGGTTGGTTCCACAGTTTAGCTATTGTGAATTTACCTGCTATAAACATTGATGTGGCTGTGTCCTTATAGTATGCTGTTTTTAAGTCCTTTGGGTATAGACCAAGGAGAGGGATAGTTGGGTCAAATAGTGATTCCATTCCCAGTTTCCCAAGAAATCTCCATTCTGCTTTCCATATTGGCTGCACCAAATTGCAGTCCCACCAGCAGTGTATGAGTGTACCCTTTCTCCCCACATCCTTGCCAACACTTATTGTTGTTTGTCTTCATAATAGCTGCCATTCTGACTGGAGTGAGATGAAATCTTAGAGTGGTTTTAATTTTCATTTATCTAATTGCTAGTGATGATGAACATTTTTTCATATATTTGTTGATTGATTGTATATTATCTTCTGAAAAGTGTCTGTTCAGGTCCTTGGCCCATTTATTGATAGGGTTATTTGTTTTCTTGGTGCTTAGCTTTTTGAGTTCTTAATATGCCCTAAAGATTAGTGATCTGATGTGTTTCTTTATAAAGCCCAGAAGTACAGAATTCTAAAGAAATTGATATTTGAACTAGGCTGCCTCTACATCTAATATGGTAGGAGTTTTGAGACCCAGAGTAGGAAAAGCTGACTATGTGGAACTGAAATAGAATTTGTTCAAACAAAGTATGTTTCTGACCATCTGTGTTATATGGTGCATTTATTTTGTCACCTTGAGGGCTTATATTGTTAATTCTTGATTACCATGATATTATTGTAATAACTAGATCCATTTGTGAACTTATATTAACTTAGATTTTTATTGTAAATATGAAGTTGTGGTTACCCCCACCATTTCCCTGAGTTTCCATAGCTACTATTAGTCAATTGTTTCAGTTGTATCCCCAATTTTCCCCAATTTATTTGGAGAGTATAGGGAAGAAAATCATTTAAAGTCTAAGTAGTACAAACTTGCTGTTGACACCGCTGGATGTCTCCAGATGTTGTTGACTATATAAAATTAAGAAATGTGAGGTGGTAGAGTTCTAAGAAAAAAAACTGATCTGATTTCCCACCAAATGAAGGGATCCATAGAACATGATACTCTGACTTCAGTTGAGCAGTCCCTTTGACTGCCCTGGGAGATGACTGTATGAGGGTAGGTTCTTCTTATGTTCACCTAAAGTACTCCCCTGACTTTCTCACAGTGGTCATTTTTTAGTGTCTTGGAAGCTCAGAATAAGCTTTTAATAAGATAGGCCTTTATGCTGGGTGTAGTGATGCAACCTATAATCCTAGTGCTGTGGCAGGAAGATAAGTTCAAGTTTAGGGCTAACTCAGGCAATTCAGCAAGACCCTGTCTCTTAAAAAAATAGCCTCCAACTATTTGTCATAATTCATGTTATTAATTATTATTTTCGTCTTAAGCCTAAAGATCCATGGTCTCTACACATTCATCTGTCTATTTGGCTGTTTTTTTTTTTTTTTTTTTTTGTTTTGAGACAAGGTCTCACTATATTGTCCAGGATGGACTCAAACTTGCAAAACTCCTGCCTCAGCCTTCTGAGTATCCATCTGGGCTTTTGAGAATATAGTTTGTCCATGTCTTTATTCAAGAAGTATAGCAATAATCTGGCCTTTAGAAATTATAGCCAAATGATTTATTCCACCAATGCCTCCATTCAGATATTGAATGAATCCATGCACTGTCAACTGGAGAGTATGTATTAGTGTTCTTGACAGGCTATCACATGTTGAGGTCAACTGAACTTTCTGGTCTTAACTCAGAATAAATATTTTCAACTCCTGAATTACTATATCCTGAAATACCTAACTAAAAAATCAAAAACATGGTTTTTATATATGTTCATGGTAAATTGCATCTCTTGGTTCCATTAAAAGTGTTCCATTAAAGGGAGATGCTTCTGAATCCAGATGCAATGCATTTACTCTTCCTCCCAGTATGGTGTCATCTACGACTTAATAAGCCTGTCTCCTTGTCTTCCTTCATATCACTGGTCAAAAGCATATGGGCTCACCTTCCCTCTAGGTTATTAATCTGTTGGTGTACATCCATTGGTTTAATAATTTCAATAAATATGCATGTCATCATTGACATTTTTTCATTTCAAAACAGATGTCAAGAGAGTTTCTATCAAACACCTTCTTTCATTTTAATTTCAATGTATCTATTGATGGCATTTCCCTATGCCTGTTTAGTAACCTCGCTCAAAAAGATGATAAAGTTTATCATGAGTTTTCCTTTGGAATGTATGCTGGCATCACATTTTGCTTTAAGATCTGAAATTGCCAACATTTATATCAAACTCACTAAACCATAGCTCATGGTATCTGTTCTTTCTGTTCTTAGGTAATCAAAAAAATGTTTGCATAGTTTGGATTTGTGGCACTCCTTGCATTTTCAGCCTTTGAAGATTCCAGATGTTGTTCCTACAGTCAACATCTGTGCATTGCTTCAGTTTGGGAGAGGCAGTCCAGGTGGGCCCAGGAGAAGATAATTTATTTAAATTATGTATTATCTTCTGAGTCTTGTTTCACCTTCATCATGTTTTGGTCCCTTTAAAAATGTACATCCTTCCCCATTTTCTGAATCTAAGAGTACTGACTTGATACAGAAGGTGGCAGTGAAATAGAAGAGTGGTGAGTTTTCTGTTGTTTTCTCATACGATATCCTTTCATGTTCATCTCTGTTTTTTCTTGAGTATCATCTTGTTATAATTTAAAATTGTTCATATTTTTATCCTATGTCTTATGGTTTCAATTTTTCTGAGTCTTTATGACTTCCCAGAAACAATTTTGATAGGTCAATGACATACTTGTGTATTCCTCCTTGGTTCTATGCCTCTCTATATATTTTATATTTTTAAACATCAGATAATTTTCCTTCTCATTTTAAGTATTCAAAATTATGTTGCTAGATTGTACTAGACTTGTTTTTAAGTTTCTGGAAATTGAATCATATTTACTTTTTATCATTTAGTTTATCTCATCAGTTTTATTGGAATCTAGCATATATTTAATCCTATATTTTCACCTTTTGCTTTTACTGGGAATTTTATTAATCTCAAGGTCACGTGAGCACTAAAGCCCAGATTATCTGGCCTTCCCAGAAATGACTGCTTCTTCTTAGAAGTCAACTGATTTCTTTGCTCCCGAGGTATCATTAACACACATTGAGCAGAGTCCCCCTCTTTTAATAACTGTGTTATTTATGCTTTTGGTAAATTTCCTTAGTATCTGGTTTCATAGAAGATGACTCAGCTGATTCTTTCATATCCGCTTTGCACTCTATCTTTTGCAATATGTTGTTTTGACTGACATGTGAATAATCTAGCCTCATACCTAGTTTGAAATAGAAAGAGTATTTTAATAACATTTTTAGATGACTATGGACAGTTTTTGCTATTACACTTAAAAACTCAACAAGAGGTAGGTAGCTTCTTAAGAAGTTTAGATGCAGTATATTAGTTTTATCAATGAACTTTGCATGTTCTATATAATTCTTTGGTCTCTCTTGCACTTTTACTCATGCTTGATTTTGTAACACAATTAGTTAGTTATATGGAAACTCTTGGTTCACTGGTTCATTGAGTTAACATAGTCCTCACAAATGTTGATATATTTCATAGTGCAATATAAAAAATTACTTTTTCATTAAGAAAAACAAAAAACAAAAACCACTGTGCTGTGTTGAAAAGTCCCTGAATAATTAAGAAGTTTTCAAAGTCATGGTAGCAAACATAAGTTTTCCAAAATTCCATTTTTTTTTTGTTTGCAAACTTGAATTTTATAATTGGCAGCAAGACTGGTAATTATTTTCCTTGAAACTATTGGCTCACTTTTTTTCATTTTCAAGAAATTATCAGCCAAATGGCAATATCTGTAAAACAGTTTGTATACCATATTTTCAAGTAAAAAATGATATTCCATGAAAAAGCAGTGAGTTTTATTAATGATTTAAAAATCAAACGTGCTATTACTTGAAAAAAATCATTGTACTTCATTAGACAGCGGAAGTGTTTTATAGGTACTACCCATTATATCATAAGAAGCAATAAAAAAACATAAAGGGTCAAGACTTTAACATTATTAACTTTTATTGTCCCCCCCAAAATTCTTAATTAAAACTATTTTCTTAAAAAAATTGAAAATGTGTACAGTTGAGGTTTGGCACCAGGGCCTTATTTAATGCTAATGTGCTCCAAGTTTTGTCTACCTCTGCTTTTGCACCTCAGTGCATTTGTGGACACAGTCAAGGAGGCAATGTCACCTTAGTGTAATTGTAAAAATATTGTCCATCTCTCAACCCCTGAAAGGTTCCCATGGACCCTTATGGGACTGTGTAAAACATTTCAAGTACTGAAATTTTAAGAGCAATGTGTTGATTCTATCCACTATTCAGAAACTCTCTTAAAAATAAAATACAAAACTAAGTATGGTGCTGCATGCCTGTAATCCCTCCCAGTGTCTCAGGGGGGCTGAGACAAGAGGATTGTGAGTTCAAAGTCAGCCTCAGCAATTTAGCAAGGCCCTAAGCAACTCAGTGAGACCCAGTTTCTAAATAAAATGCAAATAAATAAAGAAAGAAAGAAATAAAGAAAGGTCTGGGGATGTGACTCCATGGTTAAGTGCCACTGAGTTCAATCCCTAGTATCAATAAAATAAAATAAAGCACAAATTCAGGTCAGGTGGTTTGAAAATATATTAATCTGCCCTAATTTGAAATTATTCATTCTAGTAGTAATGATATTTAATACCACTGCTCATCGCTCGAATGCCAGTAAGTGACTAAAATAGCATAAGAGAAAATAGCAAATACATATAATTGTTGTGATGCCATCATTTTATAAAATGTTGGAAGGGTTATCTTTTTTGGATCATGTGTTTGTACATGCACTTTGCACTGGAAATTAAAGTGCTATTTCTTTTTCTTGTATTTACATTTTCTGTCATCATGTTACCCTCCTTACCATTTAGCTACTCCACTTTTAAAATTTTGTTGTTACTAAAATTCTTTCGAGCTTGTTAAAATCATGAGTTCATGCCAGTAAATGACAGTGCTTTTGAGTCTGAACAAAAGTGTATAAATTTCACTCCATTGTGTTTAGGGTGGGTGGCAGCCTCCAGTAATAATTTCCCATTCTGACAAGTATAGTCAGAATTGATGAACTTTCTCAAAGAATTAATTAATTTCTTTTTTTTTTTTTTTTACAAAATTCAGTGAAAACCCCAAACTTCCATTCTGAATTTATAAGTTATCTTTTGTTGCTCCTAAATGGAAGTGGGCCTGCTCACTGTGTTTCCTTTCTTCATTCTCACTCCTGCACATAGAAATTCAGTCTGCTTGTGCTCTCCAGAAGAGTCTACACGTTTTACAGAATAATATTGACAAACAATGGACTAGACTATTGACATTCAGCTGGCAAACACTGGTGTAGTCACTTTCATTTCCACGAGGCCACACAATACCACGGCCTTAGAGAATGCAATCTTCCTAGAATCAGTTTTATTTCAAGTGAGAAAAATTTGAGCAAATCTGATGTTATCAAAAAATAAAACCCTCTGGTTAATTCAGATAAAGTGGAAGGAAAACAGGCTCTTTTAATTTCCTCTTATTTTAAGCCAAGTTCACAGGGGAATCATTCCACTTTGCAGTTTTATGATGGGCTTAGAAGAGTTTTTCAGGAAACTTTACAATTTTCATTACAAAATCTTAGATCATTGCTAAGGAGTTAGAGAGACTATAGCATATGTGGACTAATGCTGCTTAGAAATGTGTAATGTTAATAAGTGAGATACTGTTTACATCTTAGGAGGTCTTTACTTCTTTGAGAATCTCCTTTAGAAGCCTATGTGAGGATATAAAGTTCTTTTGGCAGATTTCACCAAATAGAACCAGTTTTCCTTTGTTTTTTTCCTGACTCCAGCATTGCTTCAAAACTGCCAGTGCCCAAGCAAGCTGTGGGCTGAGGGAACCAGTGTTAATTAAGAGATCCACCTGGATCCACCTTCCCCACTAAACTGGGTTCCCCGGTGGTCCAAAAGTTTCAGGAGGACATCAGTTCTGGGGCCCAGACTGCAAACTCTTGAAAAGCATACAAAGAATGACTTTAGCTGATGGCACCGATAGGTAGTTTTTATTTTTCCAAAGTGAAGTGATGATTCTTAATTCATTTTTATCTTTTGGAAAGTGTCCAGAAATTAATCTTGGAAATCCTTGTCAATAGCATGAAAAGATATATCAGTAATAGTGTGCTAGATGTTGAATATCTTAGTAAGACAAACAACTTCACAGAAGACCATCCCTTCTTAATATTCATCTCCCTGAAGATTTTGCTTTACATTAATCTTTTGTTTCCAGTACCTTACATAATCTTGTTTGCGTCTCATCTTCCCCCACATATGTCTTTTCTTTCTCTGTTTGGATGGGAAAATAAAGAAAAACATTTCCTTGCAAAATTCATTTGCTCTCTTACTTTGTCTGCATTGAAACAGCAACCAAACCAGCTGTCAGAGTGCTTTGGAAATGTGTATCAGCAGAACACATTTTATCCTGTGCCAAGGCAAATGAAAGAGAAGCCAGCTGGGTGGTTACTGGTTCAATAAGGAGGGAGCAGTTCACTTTAGCACTCCCTTTTCTTTATTTTTTAACTTCTTTCTTTTTTAAATTAAAACAGAATAATTTTACACATAGGGGCTCAGTATAATTCTCTAATACATGTATACAGTGTGTACTGACCAAATCAGGGTAATTAGCATTTCCATCTCTGCATCATTCATATTTGGAGCCATGGAGTTCCTCTCCTTTTGCTCCTCACAAAATAGAATATTGTGAACTACACTCTCCTCACTGTTCTATGGAACACTAGAGGCTATTTCTCCTATCTGTGTTTTGGTACCCATTATCCAACCTCTCTGTCTCTCAATTCCTCCTACCTTTCCCAGCCTCTAGTAAACACTAGTCTTCTCTCTTCTATTTTGAGATTGCTTGCAGTATTTGTTTTCCTGTGTCTGGCTTATTCCACTTAAATAAGTTCCATGCACATTGCTATAAACAACAGGATTTCAATTCTCCTTATGACTGAATAATATTCCATCATGTACACATACCACATTTTCTTGATTACTTCATCTGCTGATGGACACCTTGGCTAATTCTATACATTGGCTGTCGGAATAGCAGGCCTCCCTTTCTCATTCCTGCCTGTATGACTTGGTCCTTCCTTCATGGAGAGATCCTTCTTTCACCTATAATGATGGTGCCACAGAACATTGGGCTGCCAGTTGGTGTATTAGTTGTGAGGTTCCAGTATTCCTCTTAACCTGAAGGGATTAGGGCCCACTCCTTATTCTTGTACCAATAATTTTCAAACATAGGTGTGCTGTGTAAATCATCTGAGATTATGTAGGTCTTGGGGGACCTAAAGAAGTTCCATTTTAAAAAAATATAAGGTAACTGAGTGAAGAAATTCCAAAACTTGCTGCTCATAACTATATTACTTTTTCTCCCTCTCTCTCTCCCCCTTTCTCTCTTTGGCCATGCTGAGGGTTGAACCCAGGGTCTCAGGCATGCTAAGCATGCACTATACCACTGAGGTACACCCCAGCCCCTATCCTACTTTAAGTGTCCATAGGCTTCTAAAATAAATGCAAGGATGTCAAAGATGGATTAAAATGCCTAACTATAAAGGATGAGCCCAACTTACAGGATTTCTCCTCTCTTTCCCCAAATTTCATGGAAAGTGTTGAAAATATGGCAACTATTTTGAGTGGATTTCTAAATGTGGATTCCTTTCACATTCAAGTTATAAACTTTAATAAAATCGTGACATTTATTTGTCAATTTTATAGCAAGATATTTTTATGTAGAAGGCAACATTCTAAGAGCTTTTTAAGTATCAGCTATTTTATTCTTTATAACAACATTTGAGGTAGGTATGGCTATAACATAAGAAAGCATGATAGGGAGAGATAAAGCAATTTTCCCAAGGTGACACAACCATAAAGTGACCAAACCTGTGTTCTTAGCTATGTTTTGTCCAGGAAAACCATAAGCGGCTGATTGGTTCTTTAATGTCTTAGAACTTTATTTTGTTCAAAACCACTTTTTCTTCATGACCTCAATATTTCTTCCAAATTCCCTAGTGTCTCGTTTTGCATTTGTTTAAAATTTTTTGTTGTTTTTGTGGAAAACGTTTTATATCACATGTGTTTATGACTTGCATTATGATTTTTCTGTTTTTAATCAGTTGAGTAAGTAACTGAAAAAAAAAATCTGCCCTTTCAATCACAGGATGTTTTCAGTTCATTGCTTTAACTAACTTGAGATATTTGGATAAGTAAGGAGAGGTGAACATATTTCACTTTCAAAATTTCCAAGGCAGCATTAGCAGCTTCCTCTGCTTCTTAAGAGCAAGATGAATTTGGCTGTTTGAAGGAAGTCTCCACCAAATTTAATCCTTTTCTCAGGATTTGTTTTCCATGTTATTTATCACTTTGATAAGTTTCTACATTTTGTGGGTTTGGCAAGGCCTTACATAGAAAGGCCAGGTAGCTAATCTCTTGATATTTGTATGTCAAAAATGTCAGAGAAATTCAAGCTGTCAGGTGTCAGAAAAAGTCTACACCTTATAAATTCTTGGCCAGCTTTATAAGCCTTGTGCTTTTGAATAAATCTTTGATTTTTCTCATTTATGATTAACAATGCTTGTAAACCACAGTCTACATTTTTTTTCAGAAAAATAAAGAAGGATAATGCAGGAGAGTAGGAGTATTTTTCTTAAATCCTTAAAATGAGTTTATAATAATGATGTTTATAATAATGATGTGATATATTGAAAGATTAACTTATTATCTAATATGATTGACAATGTAATCAGACTTTGTTTGGAACTTTGGCTGCAATTAGCAGGAAAGGTGACTAATCCAAGACTTACATTTTCAACTTTCACTTTTTAATCCCTTTAAGGTATTTTTTGTTTTCATTTTTTTTTTTTTTAATTCTGGGCAGAAATAAGCATCTGGAGGGCAGCCTCATGTAGGGGCTAAACTGGTTGGAAAGGCCACCTTTTGTACAGATCCAGATCCTTGACTGTCTGTTTTGTACTGACTCTCCTAGGGCTTTTATTGAGCCATTTGTAAATCTCAGTGTAGTTGAAAGGACAGGGTGGTATTGGGGCTTGAGTTTACATTCCTGATTTTGACACCTGCTCACTACATACCTCAGAAAAATGACTTCCCCTTTCACTCATTTTCCTAATTTGTAAAAATAAATACCAAGCTGTTCTTTATATTGTTGTTATTGTGACTCTATGATTAATTACAACAGCAGCAGAAAAAACAAGAACATCAATAACTGAACAGCTCAAGAGCTGCAGCTTCTTCTGAAATGCTGAGCACAATGTTAGCTCAACAAATATGAACAGTTTCCTCTTTGATTTCTCAAACTGCTAGCAGTAGTTGGTCCAGATATTTAACCACTCAGAGAAAGCTTGTTGTTATTTGTTTGCTTTTTTGTGGTGCTTAAGATTGAACCCAGGGCTTGCATATGCAAGGCAAGTGATGATCTTCCACTGAGCTACATCTTCAGCCCTTAGAAAGTTTGCTGAAATTTGTTAAGGACCCATCTCTGAACCTCTGAGTTGGGTAAGGTTAAAATTTTTTCCTAAGAATATAATTTTTGCAACCTCTATTAATTTCTCATGGGAGTCATGCAGAAGTCTCAAAGGACCGAATCTGGCTTTAAATCATAAAAATCTTGGGGTGTGAACTCCTTTAAGTATGTTTTACTACAGACTTGGCTGTGCTTTGGCCTAGATCCATGTTTTTAAAGGCAATGTGAGGCTACATGCCTAACTTCAGTGAACACGAATGGCCAAAGGCCTGCACATGGTTAGGAATTCTAATCAAGTTTTATATGTAAAGTTTGCATGGTACTATCAACATTTCATCAGTAGTTGAACAATCTGGTTTGTATCAGTGCAGATACACAGTTTATCTGCAGACAGCCAAAAAGTGAGCGGAATATCTCCAGGAAAAAAACATTATACTTTCAGATTAATTCTCTCTTGGAAAACAAAAAGTAACAGAAGTTAGTAATTCATGGCCAAGGAATGTGCACACTAGAGAATCAGCCATATTGGGGAGAAGCAAAAGAGTATTCAATTTATTGCTCTTTTTAAGTTATTGCAAAATGGCACTTGATACAGTTATATCTGGGAAAGAGATCTTTACCAGACATGCTTTACCTTGAAGGTGACAGAGATTCAAAGCTTGTGATCCTCTGCTTTTCACTAGTGATTGTCCTATTGTTTTGAAGTGTTAACTGTCAGTTATTACCACACATCTGTGAGAGCAGAGTATAGAAGATTAACTCCCTTAGATCAGCCAAAAAGTCAGCGATGTACCCTGATGACCCACATCTGTTCTCTTCTTTGAGCCAATAATGCGAATGAGTCAGAGGAAAACATGCTGGTTCAGGCAACAGCAGCTCTTTTGCTTCATTTTAGGAATGATTGGGACTGAGAGCTGGAAATGGCTTAAAAATACATATCTAGTCCTTTCCTTGCCTGAAGGCAAGCACATGGTAGACTGACCTTTTCATCATGAACCATTTTCTAGAAAAAAAAAGATTTTACAACTTCCTCGAACACATACATGTGTTTGGATTCTGCGTGCCCTGATTTATCCATCTCTCCTTTGCCACTTCTCCTAAGTCCTGACTGTTGAAATGCTCACAATTATTCAACTTCACCCTGCACTTGCCTGAAAGGACATGCTAGTTTCCTTCCCTGTCCTTTAATACCATCAGTGACTATGAAGCCTCAACCAGCATGGTATTTTAAAAATCATGGTGGCCTATTTGTGAATTAGTAAAGCCATTTAAAAATTAAGGCGATGTGAATTATATTGACAGTGGTTTATCTCTTTACAAAGATAGTGTCCACTTACGTGGCCTCCTTATGTGTTCTTGGAAGCCCTTTTATATGAGTGTGTGGACCTAAGGACAAAAGACTTACACAATGGAGACAGCAGAGGCTTTTGCATTTTTTAAATGTAATTTTATTTTTTTAAAATACTGATATATAAAAGCATTAAAATGCACATATTAATGGGGTATCATGTGATGCTTCAATATATGTATAAATTGTGTAATTTTTAAATCAGGGTAAATGTATCTATCTCCTCAAACATTTATCATTACTTTGTGGTAAAAACTTTTTCAAAATCCTTTCTCCTGAGTTTTTGAAGTAAATACACTCCACTTTCTTTCCCTCTAGTCTTCCTCCTGTACAACAGCATGCCAGAACTTCTTACTCATGTCTAACTATAACTTAGTGATCACCTTCCTCCATCTCTCACTGCCCGTTAGAGTCCCAGCCTCCTGCCACTACGATTCCACTGACAACTTCTATGAGATCAACTTATTTATATTCCACATATGAGTGAGATCATGTAGTACTTGCCCTTCTCTGTGCCTGGCTTATTTCACTGGACATAATGATCTCCATTTCCATCCATGCTATCTCAAATGACAGGATTCCATCTTTTATAGTTCAGTATAATTGCATTCTATATATGTACCCCACTTACTTTATTCATTTAATAGTTTGTGGACACTTAGGTTGTTTCCATGTCTTGGTTCTTGTGAGCTTTGTATTTCTCATGCTCCTTAGAACTGACAGAATCTGTGTTCCCTGGTGTGACACAATCCCACAATATTTGAGCTTTGTAGTTTGGAGAAAGGATGCTTCTAAACCTTTTCTGAGAATATACAACTCTGAAGTCATATGGTTGCTTCTCTGGCCAAGACCTCTTAGCTTTTAGAAGCCTAATATTGTTTAGTAAAAGGAGGGGGGAAGGATGCTCAATATATATATATATATATATATATATATATATATATATATATATAGAGAGAGAGAGAGAGAGAGAGAGAGAGAGAGAGAGAGAAGAACATGGAGAGAAGGAGTTTCCATTCCTAAATACAATTCCTAAAATTAATAATAAATTTGCATGAAGAAACACATCCAAAATAACAAGTATGAAAATAAGAGTCCAGGATGAGTATCTGTTTTCCAAAATGCTTGGAGTCAGAAGTGTTTCAGATTGTAGATTTTGGATTTCTTTTTCAGATTTTGGCATATTTGCATGCATATAATGAGATATCTTGGGGATAGAACCCAAGTCTAAACATGAAATCCATTTTAACCTGAAGATAATTTTAAACCTTGCTAATGTGCTTGTGTTTAAACTGCAACCTGTCATACGAGGCCAGGTGTGGAGCTACATAGCACTTGCAATCAGGTCAGTATTCAAAAAGTTTTGGATTTTGGAGCTTTTCAGATTTCAGAATTTGTGGTTACAATCTTCAACCTGTTTCTGTTTGCAGCTGAGAAGGTGTGGTCTCAACCCACTTCTCCCATGTCTTCTGTTTTCTATGGGCAGCATCCCTACCTCCTCAAATAGATTATGGGAAGGACTGATGGAATATGAATAGGTTAAAATTGAGGCCAGTATATCAGGAAAAGGGTTTGCTCAGATCAGCTTCCACTCTCCTGAGCAATTACACTAGAGTCTTTACTTATTCAGCACTGGGCTGAAAGCATGTTTGTCACAGTATAAAATAACAGTATAAAGTAACTCATCTACATTCACAATAAAAATACTCAGCTTCTCATTTATTGTAACTTGTAGATATAACTTTTGGTGAAATTTTATGAGTGAATTAAAGCTGTTTTAGTGACTGAAATGCTATTTAGTCTAGAGCTAAATATGAATTCACTGGCTCCTCTGACCGACATCTCTAGAAGGTGGACAGAGCTGTATTTGTGGCTGGTCCAGATGTCTGTCCTCCATGGCCTCCAGGATCTGTACTTCTCTGTTGCCTTTGCTTTCCTATACATGGCTTTACTCTCAGAAGAATCTTTCTACAAGTTGCAGAAGGAGTAGCTGGTTGCTCACACACATCCCCACAGCATCACAATTCCAAATGCAAAAAAAGCTTTTCTTTGTTGATATTCCCAGAACTTCTCCTGGGATGGAGGCTTCTTGGTTCAGAATTGAACCACTTGGTTCTGCTCAAGTGTTGCAGAGGTTGTGAGGATGAATTGTCATAAGCCCAGCTTCTCATCCTGGTCCGCTCAGGACAGTGATGATAGTTGGTAGCCTATGTACCTGCCAGGTGAGGGGACCACAAAACAGATACTTTCTTGACTTTTATTCTTCTGCCTGAAAGAAGGGTTATTCTAGAGCTCAGAGCTACTCTGACCAGAATGTGAGGCAAAAAATCTTCCTCAGCAAATGTCTACCCCTGGTGTACTCTGTGGCGCTGGGTCCTGACACCTGGCTTCATTACACTTAGTTACCGCCCCTGTTCAATGCCTAGGCCAAGGCTGCAGCCCCTCCTTTTACCTGTAGCTGCACTGCAGAACCTAAAATTTCCCCTTTAGTCTATGTAGGGGCATTCCACTAGCAGGCCTAATGCTCTCCGACCATGTGGGGTCAACCTCAAACAGGTAGATTCCCACAACTAGATCAAAGTTCCTCTTATCTGAAGGAAGGAAACATGAAAGAAAAAGAATATATCTAGATCAGAGTGTATTAAAAATAAGCTCAATATGATTTTTGATTTATGATACATGGCAAAAATGGACATTTATAGATAAGGAATTTTTTATTTTAATGAATATAATTCTTTGCATAAAAATGTATTTAGCTAGAGGTCATTCTTTTTAGTCTTGAAATTACTTTTGCCCATTTGATTTATGTTTATTATTTCTATTGTGTATTAGTCAGTTCTCCAGAGAAACAAAAAAACTTGGTTATGTATGTTTATGAAGAAATTTATTTAAAGAAATAGCTCAAGTGATTATGGAGTTCCCAAATCTATAGGGTGGGTCAGCAGGGACGAGGACCAGAGGAGAGCTGACGCTGTAGTTTAGTCCTGAGGTCATCTGCTGCAGAATTCCCTCTACTCCTCTACTCTAGGGTGTCAGTCTTTTGTTCTTTTTTTCATATGCCAGCCAAGTTGGCAAATGCAATTAATTATCACATATTGTAAAGTATCATGCTATAGCCAGATGCAGTGGCACATGCCAGTAATCCCAGCAGCTTAGGGAGTTGAGGCAGGAGGAGTGAGAATTCAAAGCCCACCTCAGCAATTTAGTGAGGCCCTATACAACTTAATGAGAATCTGTCTCTAAATAAAACATTAAAAAAGGACGGGGGAAGTGGCTCAATGGTTAAGCTCCCCTGGCTTCAATCCCCAGTATAAAAACCAAAAAGCAAACAAACAAAAACTATCATGCTGTAGCAAACTAAATTTTATGAATTTGTGGTTATTTTTATGTTCTAGTAGTTTTCATATTTTTGGAATTTTATATTAGATTTTGTGACATAGATCTTCCTCTTCATATATTCCTACATGAGAAATACATGGCATATATTGCTGTACAGCTGCAGTGAATCCAGATGAACATTGTTATAAAAATCTGTTGAAGACCTTATTAGGCAACCTCTTAATATTTTTAAAAGCATTTTTTTCAGTTTTGTAATTTTTTCCTAAAGCAGGAAATACTAAAGACATTGAAATGAGCAGGAAAAACATTAAGAAGTAACAAATTTTCAGGAGAAGGTAAGTCCCCTGGTTCCCGTGGTAGTTGGATGATGGCCAGAGAAGTCCGCTCATGCACCAAGCACAGGACACAATACCCCTGTGGCACCCATTCACATCATTCCCACTTCCTGCACGTTTTCACCAGGGACATTTGCTATCTGAATCAATAGTTGCTATTTTCAATATATTTCCTTCCAGAATTTCAGAACAATTTGACCATTTACAACTTGGAATCAATCCCAGACCTTATCTAGAGTTATTTATTTATTGTTTTCTTTGAAAGCGTCTATTCAATTTGTAAACTGTAATTAAAGATAAGTAGCTTGTGTAAAGCATTTAGACACCAAGAAGCTCACGTAAGGCAAAATGTTGCTGTTGTTCACTCTGAGTACTCGAGTTTTGAATGCAATTGTGTGCCAGCCAGTGTAGATAGCTGTTGTAACAATACTTGGAAAGGTCTTGCCATTTCTTAGTTTAAGGAGATCATCAAAATGTTAGTTTAAATGACTGAACACACGCAATGGATGGAATTACCTTTTGGTGTTAACTTCAGCATAATGGTCCACAACAGAGAGTGCCTCTTATACTATTTTCCTAGTCCATCCTCATTTTAGAACAGGTGAAATGTCCTCAGCCTGTGTGGCTGAGAGGGATGTCTTCATTCTCATCCAAATATAACCCACCTTCTGAACTCCTTCCCAGCTCTTACGTTGCCACTTCTGGGTGCAACCTTCGGCTGTTCTGGGTTCTGATTGGGGTCAGGTTCTGCTTCTCAAGTCTGTCTTCTGTCTCTCACTGCCTCAAGAGTCCAATTTTCTTACTAAGAACCTTCATTTCTCCATTGCCCTTGGAAAGGTTTCTGTTGTCAATTGCTCCCACTTCTTTTCCAGGCCCACACATCATCATCTCTCATCTCTGTGCTTCAGGTCTTCTAAGCACGTTTTGCTACTAACTGCAATGCTGCATTCTGACACGAATCCTCTGGCATCAACGGGGTATCCTATGATTCAGTGCAATTTTGACACTAGCCATCTGGAATGGAAACCACCTCATGCCTTAGTCTGTTTGGGCTACTATATAATAGTATAGGCTATTATATAGGCTACTATATAACAGTAGCCCAATGGCATCTATATTATATAGATGCTATTTCTGCATCTATAATGAAAGTCCACAAACTAAGTGGTTTATAAACAAATTGTTTCTCAGTTCTAGAATGTGGGAAGTTTAAGATAAAGGTGTTAGCAGATTTGGTGACTGATGAGGACCTTCTTTCTACTCATAGATGGCATATTTTTGCTGTATCCTCACACAGTGGAAATCTCTGGGGTCCCTTTTATGGGTGCTAATCCCAATCATGAGGGCTCAGACCTTATGACTTAATTACCTGTCAAAAAACCACACCTCATAATACCATCACCTTAGGGGTTAGGATATCAAGATGTGAATGTAGGGGGATACAAGCATTCAATCTAGAGTACCCTTCAAGTTAAGCCAAATCTATCCACAAGGCTGCCCCCACTGCAGCTGCCAGCTCTAAGTTTTGGGCGCCTCCAGGTCACCTTTACTCCCACCTGGCTGGCTAAATGTCTAGGGCTTCTCCAAACAACTTCAGGTTTGACAATTTGCTACAGCAACTCTTAGAATCACTGAAGACATTATACTTATGCTTACAATTTTATTATAAAGAATACAGATCAGGAATGGCCAAATGAAGGGAGGCACAGGGCAATTTCAGGGGCACAGATATCCTTAGCCCCTTCTCCCAGAATTCAGAGTGCCATCCTCCTAGCACAATGGTGTGTGCACCAACCAGTCATCTCCCCTGAACCTCAGTTTCTGGAGTCTTTACTGGCTTTTCATTCTACAGACCTGATTGAGTAATTAGATCATTAGCCACGTGATTTAACTCAATCTTCAGACAAATTACCTTTCCAGGACATTGAGTCAGCCCAAAGTTCCCACCTCTAACCTCATAGTTGGTCTTTCTGCTTTTTAAAAATTCCCATTCTGAAACTGTTCAGGGCCTTGCCATAAAGTGCTCCATTAGCATAATCAAAACACACCTCAGCATTCAGGAAATTTCAAGGAGTTCTGATGCCTTTTGCCAAGGACCTGGACAGGTGGGAGGAGGAGTACACCTATACACAACACACACACACACACACACACGTATATATTTTCTGTTTATTATACCACAAACATATTCTTCTAATTTCTAATCTCTGTGATGTGGTTAGGAGAGTTTAAATTGGCCTACTTTTGGTGAGAAAACCCTGCCTGGATTTGAAGCTACGATTGACTTTCCTATTAGGAAGAAACATGGATGATGCCATTTCTGCTGAAGTAACTAAATATTTTCTTTAGCAGGCTCAGGACTTACAATTTAACCCTTTTAAGATGAACTTTCATGGCAGATGGGAAATTACTTTTTAAAATTATGTAATTATGTTTTATGTTTTCAGTTACTCACTGGAGGTAAAGCTTTTACTGATATTTAAATGTCTGCTGAGCTCCTATTATGTGCAAAACAATTTGCATATGTATTATAATGAAAAGGACAGAGTTCCTTTTCTCTCTAGCTCCTAAGTAAGGGTTCAAGAGCTGCGTAATAAATTACATCATGGATTTCAAGCTTTATTCGTTTCCAGGTAGATCTATACTTGTTGACGTATAACACTACCCTTATAGGGCCTCAGGACTTGGAGTCACACAGATTTAAAAAAAACCTACTGATACTGGATCCCTTGCAAACAAATTCACAAGGCAAAACACCACTGATTAAAATAACTAGGATTGACAAAGTTCTCTGTAATTAGAGAAATGAGAAATCACAGGAAGCTGAAGTCCTCCGCAAAGCCTATTATGGGTGAAGGAAAATGAGCTGGGGATCAGAAATCCTTCCGTACAGGAGGAAAAACAGAAGCAAAGGAAACCAGCAAGTGGGGTTGGAAACACCATAGTTTATTCTCCATTTTTGCTAGAGCATAATGTATTTGTAGATGACCAGTAATTTATGGAGCTCTATTCTATCTGGTTGGCAAAGGCGGGAACTGGGGGTTTTTAAGGAGACTTATAGGATGAGCTGGGAGAGATAAGAGGTGTAAGGCTGTATAGCAATTTCAAAAGCAATTGAAAATGTGTAGGCAGGAGATGAAAGATTTCAACCAGGAGTGAGAGCAAGTATGGAAAGGAAGGCACGGAAGCAGAGTTATCTTGGAAAAGAACATAGCCAGAGGGCTTGACAAGAGAAAATGAAAGATAATTTAGGTGAAAGTACCAGAAACTTGAGAAAAATAGACAATCACACTTTGACATAAGATAATACTTCTTCAGGCAAAAGAGGAGTCTTAAACTTGGAGGGTGGTGGGGAGCTTCTCTTTTGTAATGAAAATTTCAGGATTACACAATACAGAGAAATTCAACTGATACATTCACTGGTTCATTTACATTGTTAAGAACATAAGGTGACTTGAGAATGTATTGTAGCCATCACCTCTTTGATAATATACATTAATATTAAAATACCTTACTTGAAATCAGGGTTGCACAGGGAAGTAAAGACGTGACATTTACAGTACAAAAGAAGCTTGTCCTTTATGTGCAAGGCTTGTGGAGTGGATTAGAGCATTAAAGCAACATCTGCACAATACTTGCTTTATGAAACCAATTAAGAAAGCAAACACTGACTACAATGGCATGCTAACAGCTGAAAAGCATATTTCAAAATAAAACAGGAAGGCAATTCTCATTTTAAGGTAAACATTTTTAAGATGAACACTTATTTCTGATATTGCCCTGAAACCACCCAACAGAGTTCAGCCAGCTGAAATCTTTCTCAAATTGCTCCATCCTTGGCTACTGTGTCACACCCCTGTATTGAGGCTGTCAACAGGAAGCCATTGACTCAAACACTTTGGTCAAACACTCTTTTCAAGGCACTTGCCAAACAATTTTTTTTTTTTCAAGAGCAAAAATGTTTTGTGGGTAGACCCATTGATGTAGTAAGCACACTGTAGTCTGTGGCTTCTATTCCCTGAAATCTGGATAAATTGAATAGTCTGGTCTATTTATGGTTAATTACTAGAGGCTTAAGGTTAATTGCTATGTTTTCATACTATTAATTCCCTTCACAAAGAGTTATGCTGGTTGGTTTACCACATCCACCAGTCAGTCCCCACCAGTACTCAGCCAGCCAGCTCACACAGGAGCCCAGTGAGGAAGACACAGGCAAACCGACTGGTTGTTTGTGATTATTTTCATTCTAAAGGGTTTTGTTGTTGTTGTTGTTGTTGTTTTGTTTTGTTTTAAAGACCAGAGGAACTAATTTTCTTTCTCCTATTTATTTATAGAAGAGTTGAGATTATCATTTACATTTTAGTCACTGTGTTCCTGGTGATTCAAAAACATTCTCAGTTTTAGAATTTTTTAAACTTTTTTTATAGAATTGAAAGTATCACTCAACAAATTGAGTTGATAATTTTGAGTGACTTGACCAAGCACATTAAATACAAAGTCAATTTTGTCTGAATACTTCTTCATTGGGTTCTCCTTGCAAATATCCTAGCCAGACTCCTCTAACCACCTTTCATTGATGAATTCAAAAATTATTTTTTTTATAAATCTCTGATAGTCTCCTTGGAAATATTCAGTGTGTAGAGAAGTGCTGAAATTTTGTGAGGGTTTTATGGTTAAACAGAGAAATATTATAATTAATGGAATATAAAATTTGAGATTGTATATATGTCTCTCTATATGTATATCAGCCTATCTAACTATATAGAAAAGTCACACACACACACACACACATATATATAATATATATATATATATATATATATATATATATATATATATATATATATATATATATACAACTTTTCTCTGATAAAATAGGAATAGTATTGGCATAGATTGAGATGATTTCGGTGATCTTGAAGCCTAGCTCTACATCTATGTAGTTTTTACTATCTATACATTTTGGTTGGCTTTTTTGTTACTCTGACCAAACCACCTGACAAGAACAACATACAGGAGGAAAAGTTTATTTTGGCTCACAGTTTCAGAGGTGTAATCTATAGTCAGCTGACTCCATAACTCTGGGCCTAATGTGAGACAGAACATCATGGCAGAAGAGCATGGTGGAGGAAAACAACTCAGGACATGGCAGCCAGGGAGCGGAGAGAACTCTGCTCACAAAAGACAAAATATAAACCCCAAAGGTGCACCTTCAGTGACCTACCTACTCCCACCATATAGGTAACTGCCTATAGTTACCACCCAGCTAATCCATATCAGTGGATTAATGTACCAATTATGTTAAGGCTCTCATAACCTAATCATTTCATCTCTGAGAAGTCTTACATTATCTCATACATAGGCTTTTGGGGGACATCTCATATCTGCCTCATAACATTATACTTTGGTTTGTTGATTTCTTTGAAATAAATAAATTGATATCTTTGATCATTGTTATTAAAGCTCATATATTATCATTTTAAATAACATACATTTGAATTCAAAGATTAAGTCAAACTCTTTTCTGTAGTGATCCAAAGTCACCAAGCATACTTATCGGAAATAGCTCCAGCAAACAAAATTGCTAGTCTGTGGTGTTTTGTTGTTGTTTTGGTTTGTTTTTTCCATTTCTTGAAGTCTATCAGAAGTTGTGTGACTTAGGGGAAAGTTTGGAAGTCATAGAGTTTTCACCAATAGAGATAATTTATTTTCTGAAGTGAAAAATAACTTTATTCACTTATAAACAAATCCTTTTCCTTATTATACTTTTGTCTGTTGTTTGCTAGTTTGCAACCACTGTCACCTTAAGTGCTGATGAATGAACCCTGAAAATTCAGTGAAGTAAGTAAAACTCAGTAGTGAAATAAGCAAAGTAGAAACAAAGGGGGAAGATAGGACAAGAGAGAATAAAAGAAATGTGTGGCTTGAGTTATCCTGCTGTGTCCTTAAGGATTAGGTGCTGCTGCATTCACTCTGGCATTACCAGGTTTTTAACTCCAGTCTAATAATGAAAATGATAATGATAATTACAAATGCTCAGTTGTATCAGAGCACTTACTGGTGTCAAAAACAAAAACAAAAAAAACCCAAAACTTGGTTTGGTGGTTTGTATAAAGTTCCTCACAAATAAATGAAAAATATTTTGCAAAAGGGAAAATACACTGCTGTAAAAATCCCTGAAGAAACTTTTCTAATGTAAGCAGGTGTTAAAATGTTTGCTTAAGGCAAGCTCTCTCAACCGACTTACAAAACAAAAACACATTGCAAACTTACTGCAAACTGAACTTTTCTCAGTGTGGTGTGGGATGCTTACCTCTCTCTGGTGAGATAGAAACTTGGCTAATATACATATTAGCTGGGTGATATGTTCTTTTTTTTTTTTTTCTGGAATGAAACTATTTTCATTCCAGAACTTTTTGGTTCATTGTTGCTCTAAAATTATAATTGTAGAGTCATAAGAGGCCACAAAAGACAAAGTGTTTCTTGTTCTGCTATTGACTTAGTGTTGTTTTCTCTTTTAAATAAATTTTGTGGTTTACAACATGGTGTTATTGGGATACATTTAGATGGCAAAATGATCACCATAGTGACGTATGTAATATATCTATCATCTCACATACTTTTTTGTGACAAGAGCACTAAAATTTACTTATTTTACAAAATCCCTAGTACAATGCAATTTTATTATTAAAGGTATTCTTTATTGTTAGATCTCTAGACTTGTTTATCCTTCATATTTGCTCTTTTGACTGTTTTGGATGCTTAATGTTTTTTAAAAAGTGACAATCATTGGTCTGCCAGTGTTTGCCTACTAGTGGTAATGTGCAATTTGCTAAATAAAGTAGGTTATTAAAAAATCCTTCATTTTATACATTATATAAAGTATGTAAATTTTAAGAAAATGCACAAGGAAAATAAGAATTCAGCTTTTTAAAAAGAATGATTTTTTTAAGTTGTTGATGGACCTTTATTTTATTTATTTATATGTGGTGCTGAGATTTGAACCCAGGGCCTCATACATGGTAGCAAGCACTCTACCACTGAGCCATACCCCCATCCCCAAGAATGCATTTTCTTTCTTGATTTTTTTTTTTAGATTTTAATTTATAATGACAACAGAATGCATTAAAATTCATATTTACACATATAGAGCACACCTTTTCATATCTCTGGCTGTACACAAAGTAGAGTCACATCCTTCGTGTCTTCATACATGTACTTAGGGTAATGACCATCTCATTCCACCATCTTTCCAAACCCTATTCCCTTTCCCTACTACTCCCTCCCCTTTCCCCCTTTGCCCTATCTAGAGTTCATTTAATCCTCCCCCACCCCCGCAGCATATTATGAATTAGCATCCTTAAAATAGAGAAATCATTCAGCATTTGTTTTTTTGCAATTGGTTAATTTCACTTAACCTTATATTCTCCAGCTCCATCCATTTACCCGAAAATGCCATGATTTTTATTCTCTTTTAATGCTGAGTAATATTCCATTGTGTATATATGCCATATTTTCTTTATCCATTTATCTACTGAAGGGCATGTAGGTTGGCTCCACAGTTTAGCTATTGTGAATTGTGCTGCTATAAACATTGATGTGGCTGTGTCCCTGGAGTATGTTTTTAAGTCCTTTGGGTATAGACTGAGGGATGGGATAGCTGGGTCAAAAGGTGGTTCCATTCCCAGTTTTCCAAGGATTCTCCATACTGCTTTCCGTATCAGCTGCACCAATTTGGAGTCCCACCAGTGATGTATGAGTGTGCCTTTTTCCCTACATCCTTGCCAACACTTATTGTTGTTTGTCTTCATAATAGCTGCCATTCTGACTGGAGTGAGATGAAATCTTAGTTTTGATTTTCATTTCTCTAATTGCTATAAATGTTGAACATTTTTTCATATATTTGTTGATTGATTGTGTATCTTCTTCTAAGAAGTGTCTGTTCAGTTCTTTGGCCCATTTATTGATTGGGTTATTTGGGGTTTTTTTTTTTTGGTGTTAAGTTTTTTATATAATCTAGATATTAGTGCTTTATCTGATGTGCTTGTTGGAAGAATTTGTTCCCAATTAATAGGCTCTCTATTCAACTAACTGATTGTTTCTTTTGCTGAGAAGAAACTTTTTAATTTGAATCTGTCCCATTTATTGATTCTTGATTTTAATTCTTTTGCCAAAGGAGTCTTATTAAAGAAGTTGGAGCCTAATCTGAACTGATGGAGATTTGGGCCTACTTTTTCTTCTAATAGACACAGTGTCTCTGGTTTAATTCCTGGGTCCGTGATCCATTTTGAGTTGAGTTTTGTGCATGGTGAGAGATAGGGGTTTATTTTCATTTTGTTACATATGGACTTCCAATTTTCCTAGCACCATTTGTTGAAAAGGCTATCTTTTCTCCAATTTTTATCTTTGGTGCCTTTGTCAAATATAATATAACTGTAATTATGTGGGTTAGATTCTGTGTCCTCTATTCTGTACTATTGGTCTACCAGTCTATTTTGGTGTCAATATCATGCTGTTTTTGTTACTATTGCTCTGTAGTATGGTTTAAGTTTTGGAATAGTAATGCCACCTGCTTCACTCTTCTTGCTAAGGATTGCTTTAGCTATTCTGGGTCTCTTATTTTTCCAGATAAATTTTATGACTTCCTTTTCTATTTCTATGAGGAATTTCACTGGAATTTTGATTGGAATTGCATTGAATCCGTATAGTGCTTTTGGTGATATGGTCATTTTTGACAATATTAATTCTGCCTATCCAAGAACAAAGGAGATATTTCCATCTTATAAGGTCCTCTTCGATTTCCTTCTTTAGTGTTTTGTAGTTTTCATTGTAGAGGTCTTTCACATCTTTTGTTAAGTTGATTCCTAAGTATTTTATTTTAGTTTTTGATAAATGGGGGAGTCTTCCTCATTTCCCTTTCAGAAGATTTGTTACTGATATACAGAAATGCCTTTGATTTATGGGTGAAGAATGCATTTTTGATGAGCATTAAATAACCAAATGACACAGAATCAGAGTAAGAAGGACTGATGAAGAAGGTGTGGTTTGTGCAGTACCTAGGATGATGTGTTTCAGGTCAGGATGAGAGAATAGTGTAAAGTTTCAGTGAGAAACTTCTTGAGAATTGAGGGCATAATTAAGGAATTGGAAGTCTTGGTTTGGTTAATTTGAAGGGTGGGTGCATGATGATAGGTAGTGAACTTGAGTTTAGTTGTTTTCTGTAAGTTCCTGGATGATATGAAATGCCAGAAGAAGGAGTATGAGTTCACTCTTTGAGAAATAATTTCTTATTAAAAGATTCTGTGAATGTGGGCAGAAGAGTGATGGTGAAAACCGTGTTGAGAAACTAGATCTTAAGGATCCCACCCAACTGCTATTCTTATTCTTCTAATGACAACTATTAAATTTAACTTACATACTCAAAGGGCGTGCAATAGAAAACATCCAGTTTATTGACTGATTATAAAACAAACACTTGTTTCAAGAAATAAAGTAGTCCTCTGTACCTGAAATTTCACTTTCCAAAGTTTCAGTGATCTGTAGGAATCCAGTTTAAAAATTTAAATGGAGAATTCCAGAAATAAAGAATTCATAAATTTAAAATTTTGTGCCATTCTAACATTGTTACAGTGTCCTCACCCAAGACAGGAACCATTTGGTTGTCCCATGTATCTACAGTGTATGTGTTACTGGCTCCTGAGTCACTTAGAAGGTGTCTTGGTTATTAGATTGTCACAGTATCACACTGCTGTGTTCAAGTAACCTTATTTTACATAATAGTGACCCAAAGTGCAAGAGTAGTGATGCAAAGGAAGCACCAAGGCATAAAATGTGGAAGGAAAGGTTAACTTTGGTACTATGGGGCAATGCTGCAGGGCATATAGGAAAAACAGAGTATGCTGTTTCTTCGGGACTATCTGTGGTTTCAGGCATCCATTGGGGGAGGGGGAGTTTAACATATTTCCCAGGGATAAAAGAGAACCACTATACTTAATATTGTAAGTTTTCAGAACAGCTACATTCCACTAATCACAATCACAAGCCAATCTGATTCATTTGCTCAGTTACAAAAGTATGCATATGTAAATGATTCCACAAGCATAATTCACTTCAAATTTCATCATTTGAAGTTCTATACAATTTCATTATTGTATAGAAGCTTGTGATCCCTGAGATATTTGGCCCAATTTTATAAAGTCTAAAGATGCAGTTTTCTTGATTATATTGGACAAAGCCTTTCTAAACTAGAAGAATAATGTAGCCTTGATGTTTACTGAATTTCTCTTTCTTGGTATCTCAATGCATAAAATTTACAGACCTTTCAAAATAGGGAAGAATTGAAAGCATATTTATAATTTATTGCTTTTGCTTGGCAAGATAATTATTGTTCTGTTCTCTGTCCTAGAATATATGTGATAACACTATAGATAAAACTTTAGATAAACCAAGTTATACTTTTTCCAATCAGACTTTTTGATACTTTGTTAAATAAATGACTGCTTAGTGGAGAAAAGGGAAAATAAAAACACTAACCCGCTAGCATTTGTTGTCCTAGAATATTGTTGTCATACTTGGTCAGCTCAACCTTGAAGAAAAAAAAATACTCTTTGTGGCCCCTTCTGTCCTCTTAAAGCATAGAGTTTGAGAAGGGGGAGTCTGTCTAGATGTTATCAGTGTTCACAGAAAATACAAAAAGTTTAGACACTTTAATCATGATATGTAATTGTACTAGAAAATAAATCACTGAAAGCAGCATGAGAAGTATTTCAAACTCAATCTAAAATAAAGAAAGTCAGTAAGAAAACAGGAAGCTGCCTGGAACAGGATTTGGTAATAAGTCAAGCTGGGATTTGCAACTGGTAGGTCCCAGTCCTGAAATGACCACAACTTTTCTCTGCTTGTGATTTCAGAACACTTAGGGGTGGCTTCTGTGTCTCAAGTTCTTACTTACAAATTTTTATCAGTATAGACTAGTCTAATTTCTATGTGGCTCAGCGAGTCTAGTACCATGCACATAACTGACCAGTCAGGCCTATTTATAAATGGAGATATGTTGGTTCTATTTATTATACTTACTTACCTGGCTGGGAACACAACGATCAAATCACATGCTGTGCTTGACCCTAGTGGAAAACCAGAACTTTTAGAGTGATAAAGACCCCTTCATATATCATGCTCTGGAAGATATATTCTTAAAATGTGATTTATTAAATGAATAAATTCTTCATGCAGTGTTTCCTTCTATCAATTCATTATTCAAATAAATAGAGTGATTAACTTTCTTGGTTATAATTATTCATAGTTGCTACATTAGCAGTCATGACTATATCTACTACAGCATAGAGTTTGGATTTATAAGAACCAATGACTGAGAAACATGGGAATTAAATATCAAAACAGCACAATATAAGAGAGTACACAATTTTCTATTTCACATTGGTTTGGCAAATCAGTTCTAACTTTGCTTTGCCACATAAAAATAATTTTTAAAAATTTAAATGTTATAAAAACACAAACACCGTAACCAAGACCTAGTCACATATCTACTGTGAATTAGATCATATCTCATTTTCTGTACATTTTATTAAGAAATGTCTCCAGAATGTATACATGAGAAGATTAATACCTATTTGTTTTAGTCACAAGATCTAGTCAGAGAGGACATCAAGATAACTTAAATCCTTGCCTCCAGTGTATTAATGTATCTGGTAATTAATTACAAATTTTTATTGGGCATTTACTATGATTTTTTTCCATACAGTTCTCAACTATATGAAATGACCCCTTTCTTTGGGAAGTTCAGAACAATTCTGGAAAGAGAAAAAAATCAAATAACATTAAAAAACACATTTTGTTTACTAAGTTTCTCCTGCCTGTGTCTTCCCTGACTTATTAAGAATGTTCTTTAATCTTAGGCTCTCAACTCTTGAGAATAAAGTAGAGATTCTTTAGGCATATTTTTAGCATATGATTCTTGATAGTTGCTATGCCTTGTGGTAATTTGATGTTGTTTTGACTTTTTTTTGCAATATATCTCCATAAAAGTCATGTCAAATATTCAAGCTCAGTTCTAATCGGATCCCATTAGATTTAAAGAACATTATGTGTCATATCTCTCTAAAAAGATTTGAAGTGAAATTTATAGAAACTGATGCAGCAGAATAACATGATCCAAATTCTGTTTAGCAATGGGATGCTGTACTTTGTCGAATGCTTTTTCCGCATCTATCGAGATGATCATATGGTTCTTATTTTTAAGTCTATTGATGTGGTGAATAACATTTATTGATTTCCATATATTGAACCAGCCTTGCATCCCAGGGATGAATCCTACTTGATCATGGTGCACAATTTTTTTGATATGTTTTTGTATCCGATTCGCCAGAATTTTATTGAGGATTTTTGCACCTAGGTTCATTAGAGATATTGGTGATGTTGGCCTCGTAGAATGAATTTGGAAGTTCTCCCTCTTTTTCTATTTCCTGAAGTAGCTTGAAAAGTATTGGTATTAGTTCCTCTTTAAAGGTTTTGTAAAACTCTGCTGTATACCCATCCGGTCCTGGGCTTTTCTTAGTTGGTAGTCTTTTGATGGTTTCTTCTATTTCCTCAATTGATATTGGTCTGTTTAGGTTGTCTATATCTTCCTGACTCAATCTGGGCAGATCATATGACTTAAGAAATTTATCTATGCCTTCACTATCTTCTAATTTATTGGAGTATAAGGATTCAAAATAATTTTTGATTATCTCCTGTATTTCTGAAGTGTCTATTGTGATATTGCCTTTTTCATCCCGTATGCTAGTAATTTGAGTTCTCTCTCTTCTTCTCTTTGCTAGCATGGCTAAGGGTCTGTCGATTTTGTTTATTTTTTCAAAGAACCAACTTTTAGTTTTGTCAATTTTTTCAATTGTTTCTTTTGTTTCGATTTCATTAATTTCAGCTCTGATTTTCATTATTTCTTGCCTTCTACTTCTTTTGCTGTTGTTTTGCTCTTCTTTTTCTAGGATTTTGAGATGAAGTATGAGATCATTTATTTGTTGGTTTTTTCTTTTTTTAAGGAATGAACTCCACGCAATGAATTTTCCTCTTAGAACTGCTTTCAATGTGTCCCATAGATTCCGATATGTTGTGTCTGTGTTTTCATTTATCTCTAAGAATTTTTTAATTTCCTCCTTGATGTCTTCTATAACCCATTGATCATTCAGTAACCTATTGTTCATTCTCCAAGTGATGTATGCTTTTTCCTTCCTTCTTTTATCGTTGATTTTCAGTTTCGTTCCATTATGATCAGATAAGATGCATGGTATTATCTCTACTCCTTTATATTGTCTAAGAGTTGCCCTGTGACATAATATATGATCTATTTTTGAGAAGGATCCATGTGCTGCTGAGAAAAAAAGTGTAACTGCTTGATGTTGGGTGGTATATTCTATATATGTCAATTAAGTCTAGGTTATTAATTGTGTTATCGAGTTCTATAGTTTCCTTATTCAACTTTTGTTTGGAAGATCTGTCCAGTGGCGAGAGAGGTGTGTTGAAGTCTCCCATGATTATTGCATGGTGGTCTATTAGACTCTTGAACTTGAGAAGAGTTTGTTTGATGAACATAGCTGCACCATTGTTTGGGGCATATATATTTATGATTGTTATGTCTTGTTGGTGTATGGTTCCCTTGAGCAGTATGTAGTGTCCCTCTTTATCCCTTTTGATTAACTTGGGCTTGAAATCTATTTTATTTGATATGAGTATGGACACTCCTGCTTGTTTCCGAAGTCCATATGAGTGATATGATTTTTCCCCACCTTTCATCTTCAGCCTATGTATGTCTTTTCCTATCAAATGCATCTCCTGTAGGCAGCATATTTTTGGGTCTTGTTTTGTAATCCATTCTACTAGCCTGTGTCTCTTAATTGGTGAGTTTAAGGCATTAACATTTAGGGTTATTATTGAGATATGGGTTGTTCTTCCAGCCATATTTGTTTATTTCTGTTACTAAACATGGTTTGTTTTCCTCTTTGATTATTTTCACCCCCTTTACTGTCCTACCTCCCACTGTTGGTTTTCATTGTTATTTTCAATTTCCTCTTCCTGTAATGTTTTGCCGAGGATGTTTTGAAGAGATGGTTTTCTAGCTGCAAATTCTTTTAACTTTTGTTTATCGTGGAAGGTTTTAATTTCATCTTCCATCCTGAAGCTTAATTTCGCTGGATACACAATTCTTGGTTGGAACCCATTTTCTTTCAGTGTTTGAAATATGTTATTCCAGGATCTTCTAGCTTTCAGAGTCTGTGTTGAAAGATCAGCTGTTATCCTGATTGGCTTACCCCTAAATGTGATCTGCTTCCTTTCTCTTGTAGCTTTTAAAATTCTCTCCTTATTCTGTATGTTGGGCATCTTCATTATAATGTGTCTAGGTGTGGATCTCTTATGATTTTGCACATTCGGCATCCTGTAGGCTTCTAGGATTTGGGATTTTGTCTCATTCTTCAAGTCTGGGAAGTTTTCTCGTATTATTTCATTGAATAGATTGCTCATTCCTTTGGTTTGGAGCTCTGTACCTTCCTGTATCCCAATGACTCTTAAGTTTGGTCTCTTAATGTTATCCCATATTTCTTGGATGTTCTGCTCATGGTTTCTTAACAGTCTTGCTGAGCTGTCTATGTTCTTTTCCAGTTGAAATACTTTGTCTTCATTGTCTGATGTTCTATCTTCTAAGTGTTCTACTCTGCTGGTAGTATTCTCCATTGAGTTTTTAAGTTGGTTTATTGCTTCCTGCATTTCTAGGATTTCTGTTTGTTTGTTTTTTATAACCTCTATCTCCCTGTATAGTTGATCCTTTGCTTCCTGGATTTGTTTGCGTAATTCATTTTCGAAGTTATCTTTCATTGTCTGATTTTGCTGTCTAATGTCTTCCTTGATACTCCAGATCATCTGAAGCATGTATATCCTGAATTCTTTATCTGACATTCCATCTGCTGCAGCTGTTACCTCTTCTAAAGTTGAGTTGACCTGCATTGCTTGTGGCCCTTTCTTTCCTTGTCTTTTCATACTGCTTGCGTTTCTTTCTGCTTGGTGAAACTGTTGTGTTTTTGAAATGTTTTTTTTTTTTCCCCTATATATTTATATTGCTCTTGTATAGTTGAAAATTCTCCCTTGCAGGGTTGGGCGGCGGTCTGCCTACCTTGCAGGCGCGGGCGGCGGCTCTGCTCTGCCCCTCCTCCAATTGGTGTGAGGTGTCTACCATGCCCGCGGACCCCTGGTCCTGTTCTGCCGGTCGGTCGCAGGTCTGCCTACCTTGCAGGCGTAGGCGGCGGCTTCTCTCTGCCCTTACTCCAATTGGGGTGACGTGTCTACCACGCCGGCGGGTCGCTGGGCTTATTCCGGGCGCGGGCGGCGGCTCTGCTCTGCCCCTACTCCAATTGGGGTGATGAGTGTACCACGCCGGCAGGCCACCGGGCCTGATCCGCCGGTCGGTTGCAGGTCTGCCTACCCTGCAGACGCAGGCGGCGGCTCTGCTCTGCCCCCCCTCCAATTGGTGTGACTTGTGTACCCCACCCGTGGACCGCTGGGCCTGTTCTGGGCGCGGGCGAAGGCTCTGCTCTGCTCCTACTCCAATTGGGGTGACGTGCCTACCACCCTGGCCGGCTGCTGGGCCTGTTCCACTGGTCGGTCGCAGGTCTGCCTACCTTGCGGGCACGGGCAACGGCTCTGCTCTGCCCTTACTCCAATTGGGGTGTCGTGACTACCACGCCGGCAGGTCACTGGGCCTGTTCCTGGCGCGGGCAGCTGCTCTGCTCTGCCCCTACTCCAATTGGGGTGACATGTGTACAACGCCGGCAGGCCGCTGGGCCTGAACCGCCGGTCTGTCGCAGGTCTGCCTACCTTGCAGGCACGGGCGGCGGCTCTGCCCTGCCCCTCCTACCACGCCCGCGGACCGCTGGGCCTGATCTGCAGGTTGGTTGCAGGTCTGCCCACCCTGCTGGCACGGGTGGCGGTTCCGCTCCGCCCCCACTCCAATTGGGGTCACGTGACCACCACACCGGCGGGGCCTGATCCGGGCGCGGGCGAAGGCTCTGCTCTGCCCTTACTCCAGTTGGGGTGACGTGTGTACCACCCTGGAAGGCCGCTGGGCCTGACCCGCCAGTCTGTCGCAGGTCTGCTTACCTTGCAGGCGCGGGCGGCGGCTCTGCCCTGCCCCTCCTACCACGCCCGCGTACCACTGGGTCGCAGGTCTGCCCACCTTGCGGGTGCGGGTGGCGGCTCCACTCCGCCCCCTCTCCAATTGGGGTCACGCGACCACCACGCTGGCGAGCTGCTGGGCCTGCTCCGGGCACGGGCAGCGGCCCGGCTCTTCCCTTCTGGCTCGAAGACAAAGCGAGAGAGACTCGGGTGTCTGTGACTCACCCTCCCTACCAGGAGACCAACTGTTTCTGTCGCCGCTGGTATTGATGAAGTTCTCTCCTCCGCCGCTTTCTGATGACATCAGATCTCTGCCATGTTGGTATCCTATTCAAATGGCAGCATTTCGTTCCCTTTGCCGGGTGACCAAAGCAACGGGTGAGTCCTGACCAGCCCTCACAGGTCCTGTCTCAGTCCTGTTGCCACTGCCCACGAAGGCTCGGTTGGTATTTACCTCCACAGTACTCAGCAGGACCCGGACGGAGAAGCAGGTTCCGCGGGCTCCTTAGCCCTGGGCCAGAGCAGTTCCGGGAGCCAGAACTTGGCCGCTCCGTGCTCGGTGTATGCTCTGATAAGAGCAGGCTCCAAGAAGCAGTTTCCGTGGGTTATTTAGCACTGAGCCTGAGTAATCTGTCTGCAAGCCGCAGGCGAATGGCAGCCTGAAATTACCTGTTCTATGGCTGAATGAGCTGCGGTCAGTCGAAAACAGGGATGGTGACATCGGCTCTCCAAGATGGTGGCCGCTGGCCTCCTCTGTGGTCTGACCGGTGTGGAGAACCGAGATGGACCGCTTCCTTCCCCCGTCTCGAACCCAGAATTCAGCACTGAGTACGGTGCTTGCACGGCTGGCAGAAACTGTAGCGCTGTATCCCTGCGTCGCTATCTCCTCGTTTCCCAGCGCGCTGCAGACTCTAGCTGCGAGGCAGTTTGCTGAATAAGCAGTGTTACCCTCCGTGCGACAAATCTCTCACGTTTGAGTCCCCGTAGCCGATCCTCGTGCGATGGAAATCCTTCCTTCAGGTTCCGGAGCACCCCACTATTGCTGGAAATTCCTAACAAGATAGCCTTTAGCCGTCCTGACTCGTCATTCTCCCACTCAGTGACGCGGCACACGGGGGCAATGCACTCCCCTGGCCGCCATCTTCCCAATCCTACATTTTTCTCTTTCTTAATTTTTGTTTTTTATTTGTTGCTTTTAGATGTACATGGCAGTAGAGTATATTTTGATATGTATGGGGTGCAACTCATTACAATTTTGATCCTATTCTTGTAGTTGAACATGATGTGAAATTATACTGGTCATGTATTCATATATGAGTATAGGAAAGACAGGTCGGATTCATTCTACTGCCTTTCTTATTCTTATCTGCTCTCCTTTCCTTTCATTCTCCTTTGTCTAATCCAATGAACTTCCATACTTCCCTCCCTTGTTTTGGGTTAACATCTACATATCAGAGAGAACATTTGACCTTTGGTTTTTTGGTTTTGGCTTATTTAGCTTAGCATCAGAGTCTCCAGATCTATCCATTTATTGGCAAATGCATAATTTTATTCTTCTTTAAGACTGAGTAATATGTCATTGTGTGTATATACCACATTTTCTTTATCCATTCATTTGTTGAAGGGCACTTAGATTGGTTCCAGAGCTTATCAATTGTGAATTGAGATGCTATAAACATTGATGTGGCTGTATCACTTTAGTATGCTGATTTTACGTCCTCTAGGTATAAACTGAGGAGTGCAATAACTGGGTCAAATTGTGGCTTCATTCCAAAATTTCTAAGGAATCTCCATACTCCTTTCCAGAATAGTTGCATCAGTTTGCAGTCCCACCAGGAATGTTTGAGTGTGCCTTTTCCCCTACATCCTTGCCAACATTTATTGTTGCTTATATTCTTGATAATTACCAGTCTGACTGGAGTGAGATGAAATCTCAGTGTAGTTTTTTTTTGTGTGTGTGTGTGTGTAGTTTTAATTTGCATTTCACTAATTTCTAGAGATGTAGAACATGTTTTCATGTATTTGTTGACCATTCATATTTCTTCTTTTATAAAGTACCTGTTCACTTCCTTTGCCCATTTATTGATTGGGTTATTTGTGGTTTTGTTGTTAAGTTTTTTGAGTTCTTTATATATTCTAGGGATTAATGCTCTATCTGAGGTGCAGGTGGTAAAGATTCTCTCCCATTCTGTAGGTTCTCTGTTCATGTTCTTGATTGTTTCCTTTGCAGTGAAGAAACTTTTTAGTTTGATACCATCCCATTTATTGATTCTTGAGTTTTACTTCTTCTGCTTTAGGAGTCTTATAGAGGAAGTCTGTTCCTGAGCCAATATGATGAGAATTTGACCTACTTTTTCTTCTAGTATTTGTAAGGTCTCTTGGCTAATGCCAAGACCCTTGATCCACTTTGAGTTTTGTGCAGGGTGAGACATAGGGTTTCAAACCATCTACTACCTATGAATTTCCAGTTTTCCCAGCACCATTTGATGAACAGGCTATCTTTTCTCCAATGTATGTTTTTTGCACCTTTGTCTAGTATGAGATAACTGTATTTATGTGGGTATGTCTTCTATTCTGTTCCACTGGTCTTCACTTCTATTTTTGTGCCAATACCATGCCATTTTTGTTAGTATAGTTTGTAGTATAATTTAAGGTCTAGTATCATGATGCCTCCTTCAGTACTTTTCTCACTAAAGATTGCTTTGGCTATTCTGGGTCTCTTGTTTTTCTAAATGAATTTCATGATTACTTTTTCTATTTCTCTGAAGAACATCATTGGGATTTTAATTGAATTGCATTAAATCTGTACAACACTTTTGGTAATATGGCCATTTTGACAATATTAATCTTGCCTATCCATAAACATGGGAGGTATTTCCAGTTTCTACATCAACTTCAATTTCTTTGTTTAGTATTCTATAGTTTTTATTGTAGATATCTTTCACCTCTTTTGTTAGATTGATTTCCAAGAATTTTATTTTGTTTTTTAAGGCTATTTTGAATGGATAAATTTTCTTGATTTCTCTTTTAGCTGTTTTGTCATTGGTGTATAGGAACGCAATTGATTTATAGGTGTTAATTTTATATCCTTCTATTTTACTGAATTTGTTTATGAGGTCAAAAAGCTTTTTGGTGGAGTTTTAGGGTTTTCTAAATATAGCATCGATTCATCAGCAAATAGGGATAGTTTGAGTTCTTTTTTTCCTATTTATATCCCTTTAATTTCTTTCTCTTGTCCAATTGCTCTGGCTAGAGTTTCTAGGTCTAGGTTGAAAAGATGTGGTGAAAAAGGGCATCCTTGTCTTATTCCAGTTTTAGAGGGAATGCTTTTAATTATTCTCATTTAGAATGATGTTGGCTTTGGGGTTAGCATATATAGCTTTTGCAATGTTGGTGTATATTCCTACTATCCCTAGTTTTTCTAGTGTTTTGAACATGAATGGATATTGAAGTTTTTCAAATGCTTTCTCTGCATCTATTGAGATAATCCTGTGTTTCTTTAAGTCTGTTAATGTGATTAGAAATCAACAATAAAACAAAAAATAGAAGCTACTCTAATACCTGAAGTCTAAATAATATGCTATTGAGTGACAGACCAATGGATAGTAGAAGAAATCTGGAATGAAACAAAACAATACTCAGTGGTAAATGGGAATTGCAGAACAACTTATCAAAATATCTGGGATACTATGAAGGCAGTTCAAAGAGGAAAGTTCATTGAACTGAGTGCATTCTTTAAAAGAATAGAGAATCACCAAATAAATAACCTAACATTATATCTCAAAGCCCTAGAGAAAGAAGAATATATCAACACTAAAAGCAGTAGAAGACAGGAAAAAATTAAAATCAGAGCCAAAAACAATAAAATTAAAACAAAAAATGCAAAAAGTAAAAGAAACAAAAAGTTGGTTCTCTGAAAAAATAAATAAAATCAATAAACCCTTAGCCAAGCTAATGAAGTAAAAGAGAAAACTAAAATTACCAAAATTTGTGATAAAAAAGAAATATCACACTATTGAAATACAAACCATAATTAGAAACTATTTTAAAAATCTATGTGCCAATAAAATAGAGAATCATGATGACATCGACAAATATCTAGAGACATATAACCTACCCCAATTGAAACAAGAAGACATAGTAAATTTAAACAGACCAGTTTCAAGCAATGAAATTAAAGACTCCCATCAAAAACCTGAAGCCCAGTTCTATCAGATGGATTCTCAGCTAAGTTCTACCAGACCCTTCAAAAAAGAACTTAGACCCATACTTCTCAAATTATTCCATGTAATGAAAAAGGAGGGAACCCTTCTTAACTCATTCTATGAAGCTAGTATCATCCTGATATCCAAACCAGACAAAGACACATCAAAGAAAGAAAACGTCAGACTAATATTTCTCATGAACATAGATGTAAAAATTCTTAATAAAATCCTGGCAAATCACATACAAAAACATATTAAAAGGATAATGCCCCACGATCAAATGGGGTTCATTCCAGGGGTGCAATGTTGATTCAACATATGGAAATCAATAAATGTAATTCATCATATCAATAGACTTAAAGACAAAAACCACATGATTATCTCAATAGATGAAACAAAATCTTTTGTTGCTATTAACTACTATGGGTTCAAATTGCAAAGACAACTCCCAGATGATAATGTTCCTTTACTGTCCCAGTAACATGGTTGAGTTGTCTGTGTTAAAAGTGATAGCAATGTAAGCCCATAATTTTTTTTCTTTTTTTAGGAATATTTCTTATGGTGCCTAATAAAGTTGATACGATTAAACATGTTAATTGGAGTTCTGTGAAAGATTATAGTAAAATGTAAAGTGGTCCAGCTTCTTGATTATTTTTAATACTCCCAAATGAAAATCTGGGGGAAATGTACAAAAGATTGGACTCGATGAGAAAACTCTCAGAACACAGTCTTGCCCCATTGTATAGTAATATCAAGAGCAACAAGGCTTAAATGCATTACATATTCTTTGTCAATCAGATGTTACTTTCACATGTAGGTTAGTGGAAAAAAATAGATGAGAGAAAATGAGACTCTCTTCTTACATCCTATTAAACTCAAAATATCAAATCTTAACCAATCAAAATGAAAAAAAAAAATTAAATATTGTTCAGAACCTGTTTTCTGTCATCAATTTTGTTTCAATCTTCATAATCCATTCTTCCCTTGCTCCATAGTCTGCCTATGCCTTCCCTTTGTCCCCCTTTCCTCTCCTGCCTTCCATCCTCCTTCCTCCCATGGACATTCTTCAGGTGACCACAAATGCCAGATACTAGCACATAGGACAGTAGGACCAGTTCCCGCTCTCAAGGAACTCACAGTTTGATGTTGGAGATGAACCTAAAATAGATATGATGACAATATAGACTAAGTTAATTTTCAAGGAGGTAAGCTTTCAGAAAGATCTTTCCTATTTTTCCTCACATTTGAAAGGGAACTGTCAGTTTTACCCAAAGGAATTTTAGTTACAATAAAAATAGCATAATATTCTGTGTTTTCAAAATCAGATTAATCTGTTTTCTTGGTTGCAGTTTTAAATTCAGTATTCAAAATGGCAGGAGTCACTTCCTCCCAGCTGGCATGTCCGAAGGCTACAAGCTCCTTTCCAGGAATGAGCCTGCTTGGGCAGGAAAGCTTATGGCTATTGTTTCTGTCCTCCTGGTAAATGGTTAGTGTCTGCTCTCTTTTATGTAATGTGAGAAATTGAATTTCAGTCACATAAAGCTATAATTACATTGTCACTACTTTCATGTTCTGTTATCTATTAAGGCTTCGGGGGGATGGGGGTGGGAAAGTTCCATTTAAAATGTTCTTAAAAAACATTCCAGCTTAACATTAGGGTGACTACAGAATATGTATGTTTCTGGAAATGGCTGGTTGAAGTTAAAGTGCCTTTTCCATACTTTAATTAAATATGGAGAAGGGTGACATTCAATGAACATATTAGTTCCATGGACATCGGCGTAATAATATGGAAAACAATAAAGTTATTAAGTGAATCATCAAATTAAAAGACTCTGTGTTCCCTGGACATAAAGAGCTGCTAAAATTAGTTACCTAAATTCTTGATTCCACCCTGGTGCTGGTGGTGGGTTTGGGAAAGAAAAGTAGAGAAGATAAAGGGAAATAAGTTCTGCCACCTAATTATCTATTTTACTCTCTAATTACTTAAATTGCTTAAGTCTTTCCCAATTTTTTTCCTGCCTTCATTTAGGCCTCACTTGATCGACAAATATCTTGCCCAACAATTAATATATTCTTTCTGGATCATGTTTATTATTAATCCCTAAGACCCACAGATCTCATTATAGCTGTTCACACATCTGGGCAGTCTGAGTGGATCACTGAGCTGTGCTCCTACAACACTGTATTTCCCCCTTATAACATTACAGGATTCCATCGCAATTATTCTATCCTGCTAAGGCTGGGTGCTTCATGTTTTCTTGCTCACTTATGCATCCCAGAGCCTGAAAGAAAATTTGTCAAGCAAAAAATTTCTGTTTAGTGAACGAATAACTGAATGAGTAATTGGTTGATTATATAACTCATAGACAAAAAGAAAAATGTGTTCAGAATAAATACAGCTTTTAAATTTCTGTCCATTTAATTCCTGTCTATTAATTTGTCATGTTGTTGGACAAATTGTTTTATGTTGTTTTCAAGTCTAGTGGCTTAGACACAGAATCACAAAGTTTCCGATTTATAAAATTTTAGTAGATTATACTTTTTTCAGGGGAATATCATTAAAGGCTGTGGCTAATTCTATTTTTCAATATCTTTTATCCCTAATGCTTTTTTTTTACAATGTGATATTGGAACATTCTTCCCAATAGGGAAAGATCCTATATCCCGATCATTGAATGTGGGCTAGTCTTAGTGGCTCAGACTAACTTCTAAGGGATGGCCTGCATTAGAAGGGACTAAATGACTTCTGAGGGATTGGGTCATAAATGATGAAACAGCTTCCACCTGGCTCTCCTTTTTCTCTTGAGACATCTGTCCTGGAACTCAGCCACCATGTTGTGAAAAAACCCAGGCCATGTGTTGGACATAAGAAAGTGTTCTATCAAAACCCCCAGCTAGGGTTTCAGTGCACAGGAAGCATCCACTGCCAGATATGTGAGTGAATGAGCCTGCAGATGATTTGGAGTCTTCTAGCCCAGGTCCCTACATCAGAGAAAAGCCATCTTGTTCTACCTTGTTTGAATTCCTGAGCCATGCAATACATGATCATAATAAAATGGTTGTTTTCTGCTGCAATGTGTTAGAATAATTTTTTTGTACTGCTGAAATGACTAAAGATCTAGCTTTTATTTTTGTTTTACTTATTAAAATGATTTTTTTAACTGAGATCCATCATAAATCATAAAAGTCATCATTTTCAGGGCTCCATTTCAGTGTTTTTTAGTATATTCATGAGGTTGTGTAACCATCATTACTATCTAATTCCAAAACATTTTCATCACTCTAAAAAGAAACCCCCTTAAAATATTAAATCAGATGAATAAAATCATTTTTGCTCACGTATACACATACATAGAGAAAATAGCCTGTACTCTGAATAGTCTGATCTTGCTGGGCCTCTGAAATTTTTTGCACCTATCTTAGGCTGATTTAGCATTTGGAGTTGCTGTAGGAACCACATCTAGGACCTAGGACAAAAATGCTGACATAAGAATGGTAATGGAGATTGTGACTAATGATTCAGATAAAGAGTGTGAGATAACAGAGTTTCCTCTGTACCAGACACAGTGTAAGGGCTTTACATATGTTGACCCCTGTAATCCTCATAATAATGGTATAAAATAGATTACTTGAATATCAATTAAAAATCTGTGAATGCTCTTGGACCCAAAACAAGAAAGAGATGGGGGAAAAAACAGAAGTCCATTAATAAATCAAAGTCTTTATAGTTAAATGGGAAAGACATTTATTTATCTTAAGAACGAATTTAGCAGGGTGTGGTGGCTCCACTCTGTAATCCCAGGGGCTCCAGAGGCTGAGGCAGGAGGATTTCCAGTTCAAAGCCAGCCTCAGCAAAAGTAAGGCACTCAGCAACTCAGTGAGACCCTGTCTAAATAAAAAAAAACACAATAGGGCTGGGGATGTGGCTCAGTGGCCAAGTGCCTCTATGTTTGATCTCTGGTATGCCCACCCCCCTGCAAAAAAAAAATTAATAAGAAATAGGCGAATGATCTTGATAGACATTTATTTAAAGACATAAAAATGCTCAAAAAGTATATGAAAAAAATGCTCAAAATCACTAATCATGAGGGAAATGCAAATCAAAACTCTAGTGAGATATTATCTCATCTCAGCTAGAATGGCTATGAACAAAAAGACAAAAAATAAAAAATGTGGGTAAGGATACAGAGAAAGGAAAACTCTCATACACTTTCATAACAGTGTAGTTTAGTACAGCCCTATGGAAAACAGTATGGAGGTTCCTCAGAAAAGTGAAAATAGAGCTTCATGTGATCAAGCTATCCCATTACTGCGTATATATTCCATGGAAATGGAATCAGTACAGCAAAGTGATTCTGGCTCTCCCATGTATACTGCAGCACTATTCACAATAAGCAAAGTGTAGATCCACAAAGTGTCCAGCAACTGATGAACAGATGAAGAAAGTGTGCATCATCCATAAAAAAATGATATTCTTCTGCATTCATGGCAAAATGAATGGCACTGAGGGACATTTTTGTAAGTGAAATAAGACAAAGAGCACATGTTCTTATTCATCCAGTGAGGCTAAAATGTTGATTTCCCAGAAGTAGAGGGTAGAATAGTGATCACCAGAATCTGGGAAAGGTAAGGAGGTGAGGGGGATAAAAGGCTATGGGGTAAAGTTAGAAGAAATAAATTCCAATGTTCTACAATATAGGACAGTGACTATAGTTCACAACAATTTATTGTGTGTTTTATAAAGAACTAGATGAGAGTGTTTCAAAACCTCCCCACAAAAAGAAACGACATGTAATTAAGGAGAGGGAAATGTTAACTAACTGGATAAGATGATTACACATCATATACATGTATCAAATTATCATAGTACCCCATAAGTATAAACAATTATTATGTGTCAATTAAAAAATGAAGATATGCAAAATACAGTCAAAGGGTAACAGACTTTGTAAGGAGACATATGGCAGTCAATTTTCCAGGCTACCAATGGAACAAGGATGGGTGGAGTGGAGCTGGGAAGTCAACCCCTGAGTCTCTGTTATTGACTGTCATTAAGTTTCCTGTCACTATACTGGCCAGAATCTATCTCTATTCTTCGGTTTCATTGGGCTGTAGAATTTCATTGGTCTTCAATTTCATTGGGCTGGCTCTCCATAAATACACCCCAAATTGCTTGGAAAAACATAATGCTTTTTTGGTGCATAGGTATATTTCAACACTAAAATGAACAAGCAGACAAAAAAAAAAAAAAAAAAAAAAACACCCATGATTAAGTTTAGAAATGTTTAAAAGAATTAAACCTGTTCATGTTGAGGAACCCATTCATATTTACAGATAGGTCAGTCTGGGAATTGCAATTTAAAACTTTTGTTACATGTATATACAGTATTAAAATAGCTTAAAAACATAATATTGAATGCACCACATATTAAAGTTTTTTCCTTTAGATTTATAAAACTACTTGAGCACCTGAGAAGTTTCCTTATTCAAATGAAGTATTTGAAAAAAGAAATTGAATACATTAAATATATAATGCAAATTTTGAGGTATTTAATAAACTTTTTGAGACCAGGCATTGTTTAAAACCACTTCAAGATTGTTAAAATTTGCTAACATGAACAGAATAATAAGTTTGTATGTTGTAGTTAAAGGTTAAAGAAAATGTATTTATAATTTTAAGCAACAGATTGCAAGGCTAAAGTAAACCTCTCAGCAATTTTTTTTTCTTTTTTGTGGAGGAGGTCATAAAAGGTATGTTCTTATGCATCAGAAGACTCACAATTAACAAAAAACGAGAAAGACACAAAATGCAGATGAAGGATTAAAGTTCCTATTCTTTCCCTTTAAGAAATGTTAAAGCAAGAGTACATTTTATGTAATCTGTGAAGAATAGCAAATGAATGTCTCTTATTCACATGGCATTTATTATCACCACCCAGCCTCCTGCATGCAATTCTCCAAGATTGTTTCTTCAAATTACAGAGCCTCTATTATTGCTTCCCCAGAACCTAGAAGTGACCTTTTTATATTATCATTGTATAGTGGACCCATGTCAATTGCTCTCCAACCTAAAAACATTCTCCTTTATAACTTATACTATCATATCTCATATAAAAATCAAATAAGAGCAAGTTAAAATAACAATATTATTCATTCACCTTTTAAGTCAATAAATCTAAACAAAAACAGAAACACTCTAATATGTCATGGAAGTTTATATTTGATATGATCCTTTTGGAAGGCAGTTTGGCAATATGTTTACTATAGACAAACATTTTGAATAAGGAAATTAATTCTATGGAAATAAAATTTCAAAGAAATAAAATGCATAAAAACATATTTATTGCTGTATGTTGAATATCAATCCCAAACTGCAGAACATCCAAATATCCAACTACAAGAGAATAATAATAGAATAATATTATGTAAATAATATTATGTAAATCATGATACATCAACAAAGGAATACTACTATTCAAAGTGGTAGTTCTGAATTTTAATAAATAGCTTTGAAATTTATAATGGCATATTAAGTTAAAAAGACTCAATAGAGAATTAGACACATAAAAACCTGTATAAACTATAGTTGTACAGCAAATCACAGACGGAAAATGTAACATTAAAGGGGCCGGAGAGGAAGCTCAGTGGCAGAGCACTTGCCCAGCAGGTACAAGGCAACTCCCAACACTAATAAAAAACAAGAGTCATGTGTTAAAATGTAATGCTTTCTTCACATTCCAATTTATTGGAGTATATTTCCTTTATAATTGATTGGATTGGATGTATACATACTTTTAAATCACTCATAGAAGGACATCAAAGCACCAGATATGGATTATGGAATTTTACACAAAATCATGTAATATCCATACATGTGATGCAAATACCTGAAAGGGAGCACTTGTGCATTCAGAAAGCTGATTGATTCAGGTTGACATAAGGCCATTGGAAAAATTAAAATTCAATGTTTCCCTTTGTTGTGAAGTTTTAACCCTATGATCTTGTAGGCGGGTGTTTGAGCATTTAACCCACGTGTAGAATTATCAGTTTGGACTCTGACCCTCTCCACCCTCCTTATATGATATAGCTCTAATCAAAAGGTTTACCATAAATGCTTTTAGTCTTTTTTTCCTAAAGCTTTCAATTTAAATTTCTTATATAGGAGGAAAAAAGAAACTAAGAAACGAAAAATCCCTTTTCCCTAGCATAATTAGTGACAGTAACTCTTCCCTGTTCCCCACTCATTCCCACATGCTCCCCCACCCCCATTTTTTGTTGTGGTACATTTCACATAAAATGAAATTTATCATCTCAACCATTTGCATATGTATAGTTTAATGATATTAAGCACGTTCTTCATGGACATGCTTTTAAAATTACATTGGAAGAACCTCCTATGGCCTTAATATTTAGTTCATTTACTCAGCAACTGTTCAGTTATTTATTTATTTTATTGTTTATCTGCTAAACTGGCACATGAAGAGCAAGCCCACAGTAAATACAGATATGCATAGTATATAGAGTATACAGAACATGTATAGAAAGAGAGTATATAGAGTATGTAGAACTATAGTAATAGTACAAGGGATGAAGTGTGCACACTTACATTGCACTTCCTCAGACTTGAGAAAGCCCAAAGTTTTAGGACTATAAGGATTTTTTAGGATCCTTATTACTACTGTAGTTAAGGTAAAACGTAATGTTTTAGGATTGATGTCTCATCTATGTGCTAAAATTAGTTGAAGAAATGATAGTGTTTTAAATGTGTGTGTGTGTGTGTGTGTGTGTGTGTGTATTAACAGCTTTGTTATTGGAAGCCTCAGAATAAGAATCACTGAGAATAACTGACTCTTCCAATTGGCTGAGGAGTTCAGAGTTTTAAAAACAGCTTTCTTTAAAAAAAATTTTTTTTTGAACAAAAACCTGAATGTCCTGCTTATTTCCTTGCATTCTTTGAACTAACATTTTCCAGTGATTATGGTATACCTGTCACTGAGCTGTTCCTTTAAGATTCACACCTAACCAATAGGGTCGATAATGTCACTGTAATTTTATGAAAGAAATTTAGACCTATGGAAGTCAAGGAACTGGGTCAAGTTCTCACAACTGGTAGGAAGATGAGCAGCCAGGATTGACAGAAATATTATGCTACAATAATAGGATTCAAATACAGGTCTTTCCGACGCTTTCACCCCAAAACTTAATTACCTCATTATATTCTCACTCAATAATTTAGGTCTCTGTGATAATTTTATCTTCTAAACTTAAGTATGAAATTGACCTCTATTATAATAGAGTGGGCCATTTGTGTTAATCATGTATACACACACATGTGTATATAGGTCGTATTATAAATACTACATATAATTGTAGTCTAGGGCCACTGAATATATAAGTGCTTTGACATTTTGGACACTGGGTATAGTGAGTGACCGAAGACTAATGCTTTGGGGTTTCATATACTTTATTTTCTCTTTTTTATGCCCTCTTTAATTGAGCAGGCAGCTTTTGCATCAGAGGTATGTGGTTTGTAGGGCTAGGGAGATATATTCACTTGCAACTCTGACTCACACTAGCATGTGATTTGTTCTCTCCATCTTTAGAATGGGTATAAGACTGAAGAGGGGAAGTGCAGCCAAGCGTCTGAGCCTGTGGGTGACCATGGTGAGCTCTCAGCCAGTGATGGTCACTATTATTACAGCATATCACTGCTGTCAGGTGGTGAGCCATAATTCCTCACTGCTATCAGTGTTCCTGTTATATCTGGCTCTTTCACTAATTTGTAGAGTCTAATCTGTTTGGGCTTAGGAAACAATTTCTGTGTTGGTAACAACGCAAAATGGACTTGTGCAAGATATTGGCACGGAGATGAGGGTGCAAAGTCAAGCCAGGAACAAAACAGGGGTGGAAATGCTGAGAAAACATGGACAACATTCCAAAGCACAGTTCATGTAGTTGAAACAGAGTCAGGGACGTGACTGGGGCCAGATATTGGGGTAGCACAAGAGATATCAGTGGGAAAGCCAAAATCCGCGGCTCCGTCTGGGTTTATAGGCTGACAGGAGCAAATCAGAAGACAAAGCACAGGGACTCGGAGAAGATGGGTTTGGCCAGGAGCATTCTTGCGGCCAGCAGTTTGTTCTAATGTTCCTTTCGAAGCCCTGGCATTTTTCCATAACAACTATACTTGGACTTTTTTATAAGTACCATTCTCTAAGACTAGCATCTCTTAATCAGAAAAGAAAATTTGGGAGCCTTAGGTATGTAGACACTGAGTAAAAATTTTACTCAGAATATTCCTTTAAATAATGCCCATGAATTTTAAAGTGTCCGTTTTATTTGACTGATGTAAATTTCTTCTATTTACCATTAGATTTTTGGCAAAATGATGAATGAATTTTCTTGACTACATTTAGGTATGAATAGGTTTGGCAGATAAAATACAGGATGCCCAGTTAAACTTGAATTTCAGATAAAAAATGATTAAATGTTTAGAACAATTATATTCCAAACATTTCATGGGGCATAGTTGTTTTATAAGAGTACTCATTGTTTGTCTGAAATTCAAATTTAACAGGGAACTATGTGGGAGTTTTTGACTAAACCTGGAATCCCTACAATATAGGAATGACTACAATAACACAAATACTGGTTAAAAATTATTGAGCACTTTCAGGAGGAATGATGCTGTTTCAACATGCATTATTTTACCTTAATTCTTACAGCAATAAATGCAAACAACCATTTTCCTCATTTTCTAGTCATGCATCTGGGGTTACAAAGATGAATTTCTAATAGTTTACAGATGGCAAGTTATAATTTATGCTCAGATCTGTCTGACTCCAGAGCATTAAATAACATACATAATATATTTTCCCTAATTTAAATACACACACACAATCTGAGTATGTGCCCGAGAGGGTAAATACAACTGCACTAGCATTCTGTGGCAGTTGTATATCTGGATCCTGGCTAGCCATCACTCATTATGCCTTATGATATATTCATAAAATGCAGCCATTTTATCTCTTGGTACATTTTTTTTGATCAAAAAGAGAAAACACATTTTTCATTGTGGATTGCTCAAGTTCAGACAGGTGGTTGCTGGCTTCCACAGCAGATGCCAGCTTTTCCATGTGGCTGGATGCCGTGTTCAGATGACTTAGGTTTCCAACCACCTGCTTCTGACTGTGCCCTGGGAATAAATACTACATTAGCAACAATTTCACTTTCTTATTCATTTTCTTACTTATCTAGGCTTGGGAACTCTGTCCAACATTAGTTTAATGTGGGTCGATTGGACACTATCCAGGAGCTAATTATTGGCAATTTTCCCCTGTCATTAAATATTAAGTATCACAAGTAGGTGAGGCTAATAAAATCACTTAAGAAAATATATGTCATGTTATCATGGTACTTAATGATGGATGTCTACAGTTATGGAGGAGCCCAGACTTTATGTTTTGGCATTTGGGGATTTATTTACTACAACTTATTTCTTCTAAATGGTTTCTTAATCACTGGAAACCAAACTACTGCGATCTAAATTAGAAACATCTATTGATTTTTAGAGAATATATTATTAAGGATCAAACTTGAAAAACTACAATTTACATTCCCTGTTGAATCTTTTGTTATAATTGACTTCTATTGGCAAAATGCTCTGGAAGCATTTACTATTAATATGAATAAAGTAGTTTACTTAAGAATCTTTTAAAAATATCCAGCAATTCTATGTTGCATTGTATGTTGCATTTAACCTTTAGGATTTATGGCAAATCAGAGGTTCATTATCATTAAATGAGATCACCCCAGGAGATACTACAGAGAAACATTAGTTTTGAAATATTTTTCTAAAACAAATTATTTTTAGCTAATTCCTCTAGAAACAAAAGCAATAGAAAAACTTAATCCAGTTCAACCACAAGAATGGGATCCTAAATAGTTATATTCCATGTATGTATAACATGTCAAAATATATTATACTCCTATGTGTACCTAGAAAGAACAAATAAAAAAACTACTACACGTACCTAAAAAATAAGTAAATAGGAAAAAAATAAGAACTCAATCCATTTTTAAAATATTTTTTAGCTGTTGATGTACCTTTATTTTTTATTTATTTATATGTGGTGCTGAGGATCGAACCCAGTGCCTCACATGTGCTAGGCAAGTCCTCTATCACTGAGCCATAACCTCAGCCCCCTGAATCCATTTTTTTTTAAAGTCTATGCTTTTTGTCTGCATGATATATCAAATCCATTTGGATCTTCTCACACAAAAGTTGTCAGTTTTCCCACTATCATTTTGTTATTTGCCTATTTTTATAAAAACACAACCAAAAATATCAGGTTTTTATTTCTTGAGTTCTGTTTTCACGTTTGAAAATATATGCAACTGAAACATAATTTTCAACTAATTAAGTCTCATGTAGAAACATTAAGATGATTCATTGAATTATTCACTTTTCATCAGGATGTTTGGGTTTTATGTTAAGACTATCCACAGCTTGAATTTACTGTGATAGTCTTGGCAAGATGCAACCATTATGGGACATCAAAGCAGTTGAAGGGAAATGAGAGTTGGTTTCTTTGATGCAAAGACCTGACTGGATCTGAGACAGCAATTGTGAAATCTTCAAAAGGAACCATCGAAGTATAGAAATGGGAATTTCCTCATGATAAAGGAAATATAATTTGTCCCCATGATTATCAGGAGGTTTCAATACACACATTCTTACTATGATTGCCTCAAACATCTTTGGCTGGCTTATTAACTTCTCAAAGTTCATTCTTTTCATTCTTCTCAAGGTACATTTTAAAATTCCCAGGACAGTGGTGTTTGAACACTAAAGCACCTGACTTCTAGTTTCAGGGACGTGACTGGGGAATTTGACACAATCCAGTACAAAATGACACTTTTTAATGATCAGTATGCAAACATTTGAAAAAAAATTATCAACTGTGGTATCAACATCAGAAAATCAGGGATAACACAAGAACAGTGGTTGCAAAAATAATATTAGTACTTTCTAAGAGTGTGCATCTTTTCTGTCTTCTCTGCCTTCTATTTTAATCAATATCATTATAAAATTGCAGATTGAAGGACCATAGATTTTATTAGAGTATTTGGAGAAACCAGAAAGAAAAAGAAAAAATACAAGATTCTGACTTTCTTCTATGATCTTATTTTTTTTTCAATGTAAAAATTTTTAATGAAGAAATGTTAACCCACAAGTCATTTTATTTCACACAGACTGAATTAAATACCCAAAAGCTGTATATGAAGGGAACAAATATTTCCACATATTTGACCTCAAACATCTACTCTCTCCCTGTTGTCATGAAATTAGAGTGAATTTTCTCCAACAGTAATTAGAGCATCTTTAAAAGAAACTTTTATGAAAATCTCAAACATGTGCAATAGGAGAGAATTGTGTCATGAAAGCAATGTGCTCACTGCTTAGCTTCACAAACTGTCCATATGTCACCAATGACCATTTGATTTGTTCTGTCAACTACCACCTCCTTCCTGTTTCCTTTGCATTGAATCTGTTACTATATTTTTTCTTCTATAAATATTTCCTTATGAATCTCTAAAAGATAAAGGTACCTAAAACATCCCATAATTCTACTATCACCTCAAAAATAACATTAATTTGCTGATACTGTCAAATATCCAGCTAATATTTCACATTTCTTACTTTTTACTTTATATATATATATATATATATATATATATATATATATATATATATATATATATATTTAAAGCCTATACACAGTGGTTAGGTCATATTTTTAAGGTTTCTTTAATGTAATTTCTGGAGCAAGGATGGCCATGGACATAGTTTCTTACATTTTGACCTTTCCCTTACTCCAAAAATAGTTAAAGTAAAACACAATGTTTTAAGATTAAGTTTTATCTTTGTACTATCAAATAAAACTGTCAATTATATGATATTTAGATCTAAGTATTGCTTAGTAAAAACAGAAACCTAATTATTTATTTCCATTTGATTCAAATATTATTGTGTACATGTAAGAATGTTATTAATGTCAATTTTGAAAGTTTTTCTATTGATAGATATTTTTAAAATTGAAATAATTCAATTGAATCCATAATCTGATGCTATTAATACTTTGACATGCTAAATTATGCATATTCTCTTATATCAACATCTTTAACAGTTTCTAGTTTCTCTTGATTATGAATTTAGATTATTTTTCTGAATCATGGAAGTTGAATATAAAACTCGGAAGATACTTACGTACTTTGTTCAGACATAGTTTATGCAATTAATTGTGATTGGCACTGTAGTTATTAGAAATCCATTAAAAGCAAAACAATCCACTAATTATTTCTTTCTTTTTACCACAAATCATCACATTATACTTGATTACGTTCTAGATATACATTTGAATTTTAAAATGCCATTTCACTGAATAGTTTCTACTCAAAAGAAATGAGTAGAAATGAGTTTTTTCCCTCCCGAATTATTTAATTTATTTATCCAGAGCATTAATTATGAAAATGGCATTGGGAATATCCTATCTTCATAATGATGCTTCCATTTGCTAATAAAAATGAAGAGTGAGAAGTGGCTGTAGATAATATTACTGTTATTATCATTCAACAGATTTGAATTTACTTTGACCAATGGAGAAAAGTTAGAGACTTCTGTTTGCTTATTATAGAATGTGTTTAAGAGTGCAAACTATTTTTCCTCGTTTATGAAGAAACATGTGCTTTTGACCAATTTGAATCTCCAGTAAATACACATGCTTGACTTTGTAAAGGAAATGAAATTGCAACTTCACATCTTCAGTTGAATCTTTGAATATTTTTAGTAATTAAAGTTGCCTTTGTAAATTGATTTTCTGTTGAAGTTCTGAACAGCAAATAATATAGAAAGCATGGTCCTCGCCATCATTGTGTCTTCTTCACCTAACAATAGGTCTCCAAGCAAAGTTCCTGTGGGGAGTAGCTGTCTTTTCCCTAGGAACTCAGCTAATGCTTATAAGGCTAGACACTTAAGAACACCTCATGTGATTTAACTTATTTAATCCTCATAACAACCTTAAAGGACATACTATTTTTTATTAGAGCTTTATAGTTATACATAGCAGTTGAGTTCATTTCAACAAACTCATACGTGCATGGAATTCAATTGCAGTTTATAATCCTCCCCCTCCCTTCCAACCTCCTTCCCATCTCCTATTCTGCTTTCTCTACAGACTTCCTTTTGCTTGTCTATTAACTAATATTTGGTTGGTTCTTTCTACCTATACATAAAGGTGAAGTTCCCTGTGGTACATTTATATACGTACAACAACATGAATTTTTAAGAATTCATTCTGCATTGCCTCCCCTTACCCATCCCTCCCCTCTGCCTCTTGATCTCCTTCTTCCTTTTATCTTTTTTTTAAAGATATTTGAAACACAACTTCATTCTGATTCTAAACAAAAAGGAATGAGAATGACAGTAACAAACAAGATTCACCATTGAATATTGTGACATGACTGTAGCAGTCATATTCGAAACTCAAGAAGAAAAAAAAGTGCATTCCAAACAGCTAAATATGCAGGTCCAAAAAATGAAGGTATTTTTTTTTTTAACTGACGCATTAGCTCCGAAGCCCATTCATCTCCTTCAGCGTTCCACAAATGAAGCACATGTCTGCTTAGCTAGATTTTAGTAAAGTGGCACACACATGGCACCCCGGACGTCACAGGACAGTCGCCTATAAAACTATAGACTTGATGCTGGGCTCCAGCTTCATCTTCTCACAGGTCATAGTCCTCATCTGGCAGAGCACTTGTCTGAGCAACCTCTAAATCATGCTCACACTGCACCACGAAGGCAGGGTCTGTGACAACCTCTGGTGGGGCAAGAGCAGGCATGGCAACAGACTCCAAGTCAGGGTCTCCAATGAGCTCTCTAGGGAGCCAGAGGAAGGGCTTTTCAGAGTTGTAGTTACTTTTGGCTGAGATGTCATAGTGCTGAAGACTCTTCTTTCGGTGGAAGACAATAGATTTTGCCCTTCACTTTCCTGTCCTTACTGTGCACTCTGTTGCCACACAACACGATGGGGATATTTTCACACACTCGTACCAGAGCTCTATGCCAGTTAGGCACTTCTTGTAAGTAACTCTTGATGTCACATCAAACATTATAATGGCACACTGGGCTTGGATGTAGTAGCTGTCCCACAGGCCACTGAACTTCTCCGGGCCTGCTGTGTTCCAGACGTTGACCTTGATGGGCCCTCTGTTGGTGTGGAACATGAGTGGGTGGACCTCCATGCGCTGGGTGGCCACATACTTCTTCTTGAACTAGCTGGTCAGGCAGCGCTTCACGAATGTCGTCTTCCTGGTGCCGCCATTGCCCACCAACATGAGCTTGAACTGCACCTGCGGCTCCCCCTGCTCGGCCATCCTTGTGATCCTTCCAGAAGCATCTCCATGAGCATCCGACTCTCTTCCTTTTATCTTTATGGTGTCTTACCTTCCCTCTTCCTTTCCTTTATTTTTAAGAGACTATTTTTATGATCTTACTTTTACAGATGAGGAAACTGAGGCATTCAAAGGTTAAGTGGTAGAGCTAGGGTCTAAACCAAGGCAGTCTGGCTCTGTAGACTCACTTTTATCCAGTATGGTATACTGTAAAATAAATATAAACTATGTCAGTGGTTGCCTGGGATTGAGAAAAAATAGGCTATAAGAGGTACAAGGAAGTTAGTTGTTTGGTATAATGGAAATATTCTATATCTTGATTATGGTGGTAGCAAATGAGTATATTTATTTGTCAAAACTCATCAAATGTTCCATGTACAATGGAGCCATTTTCCTGTATACAACTTATACCTCAATAGAGTTGATTTATTTAAAAAATAGAGTTGCTTTATTTCAAAACAGTTGGTATTGGAGAATCTCACATGTTCCCAACATGAAAGAACAGCCTGAATGTCTGAGGTGATAAATGTGCCAATTGCCCTGATCTGATCAATACATATAACATAAATATATGGAAATGCCACACTGGAACCCATAAATATTACAATAAATGTACAATTACTTTATATAATTTAAAAATGAAATATAATTTAAAAATAAAATATAAAAGTAAATTTGCTCTATTAAAGTGTTTTAAGATTCACTTTAAGGTCAATCAATAGTAAATTTTGATAATTTCTGCATATGTGCTCTCTGTATGACTAATGGATAAAGACACAACTATGCACTTAAAAATTATCAAATATACATTCTTCTGAAATGTGATGGAATAGCTAGCAAAATTTACTGTGCAATGAACCATAAAGTGTATCTGCCACACTTCTATATTCTTACTGATTTTTTTCTATTTATTCTATCATAGCAAAGAGATCAACATTAAGCTGATTGTGAATTTGTTTCTTTTTACAATTAAAAATTATTTATTATCTTAATTATACACATTTATGGGGCACAGTGGGATATTTCAATGCAGGTATATGATATGTACTGACCAAATCTGGGCAATTAATGTTTCCTTGTCCTTTTGATTACTTTGTGTTTGCAGCCTTCAAGTTCTTCTCTTCTAGTTCTTTATAAAATATGTAATAGATTATAGTAAACTGTAGACATCCCACTCATCTCTAGAGTACCAGAACCTGTTACTTCTATCTAATTGTGTTTTGGTACCTGTTATCCAACCTCCCTTTATTCCCCACCCCGCCACCAGTCTTCCCAGTGTCTAATAATCACTGTTTCCTCCTGTCACTTTGGTTTTCATACATATTCAATCTTTTTATTTAAGTTCAAATCGATTTTTTAGCAATACACTTGTATTATTTTTTTCTTCTGTTTCAGCTTTTCATTGTTTATGCACTTTTCATTAATTTTGTATTTGCTTTATTCATGGATATGTTTGAGTTTATTGAGTTTATGCCTACTTTTGGGGGGGTTGTATGTGTGTGATTCTGGGAATTGAAATCAGGGTCTCCCATACGCTAAGCAAGTGCTCCACCACTTTGCCACATCCCCAACCCTTCCTGTTTCATTCTGAGATCAGGTCTCACTAAATTGCCCAGTCTGGCCTTCAAGTTGAAATCCTCTGCCTCAGCTTCTTGAGTAGCTGGGATTACAAGTGAATACTACTATGTTGGACTTACTTATTTATTTATTTTTAATTGGTTCTGCTTGTTTTATGTTTTTCTTTTTTTTCCCTACTTTCTTCTTTTTTGACTTACAAAATATTTTTATTATACCCTTTACATCTCTATTAACTTGTTAGTTTCATACTATTTCATTTTTATTTTATTCCTTAATATTTTCTGAATATTTGTTTTTCTTGAAAGAGTATTTATGTCTTTGTCTTTGATGGATTTTTTTTCCATTGTGCATAGAATCTAAGTGGACAGATATTTATGTTGAGTAATTTAATCCATCATTTTATTGCTTTCCGGCTTTCACCAATTCTTCTGTAATCAGTTGGCCTTATTGTTGCTCCTTTTAGTAATGCACCTCCCCACAAATACCCCATGTCCCTATATCTCTGGGTATTTTCAAACTTCCCTTTGTTTTTGGCTTTAGGAGTTTTTCTATGATGTGTCTAGCTTTCATGTTCCTTATATTCATCCTGAGAGTGTTGCAAGGAACTTCATGAATCTGTTGATTGATGATTTTCATCAATCATTTTCTCTTCAAATATTGCTTTTTCTTAATTCTCTTTTCCTTACTCAAGTAACACATGTCTGATATGCTAACAATTTTTCTTGCATACATTTCTGCAATTTTTAAGTCCTTTAACCCTCCCATGCCTCAATCTGAAAGTTTTTGTTAATCTTATTTTAGTTCACAAATTCACTGCTTTTCTTATCGGCTATCATGCTCCTTTATCAAGTATGTAATTTTAGCTATTTTATTTTGCATTTCTGGAATTTCCATATGACCTTTTTTGAGACTTAAATTCTTTGGTAAAATTTATCACTTTTTCATTCCTTAATTCGTTTTGATGTGGATGTTAGTCATAAATAATTCAATGTTCTTATTTGATAATTCCAATATTTGAATCATCTGTGGATTTTTAAAAATCTATTGTTTTAAGGTTATGTTGTCCTGTTTTATGGTATGCCTGATATCTTAGTGTGTCCAGGCTGATATGATAAACCACCATAGACTGGGCAGCTTAAACAAAAAACATATTTATCACAATTCTAGAGACTTGAAATTAAACTTAAATTGTTAACAAAAAAACAAGTTCCAAAAAAACCTTGCAATATATCCCTTTCGTTGTGGTCACCAAATTAAGTATACCTAGTCTATACATAGATATTTTCTGGAAACAAATACAAAAAAAAAATTATTAAGATCAATTTTGGAGACTAGAAGAGTTTAATGATGAAGAACAATATGTTATTTTCCCTTTTATATTGCTCTAAACCATTTAAAATTTTCTATGAACATATTTTTCCTTTTATGATAAATGTCTTAAAATGTTTTCAAAGCATCTTAAAATGATTTTGCAGTGTTAATTTTGAATTTTTGTGTTAATATTAATCATGTATTCCCTTCTTTGCTTTTATTTCTCTAGGAAGAAATCTCTAATACCCCTCAGTGCTCCTTATGTGTATGAAAAAAATCAGATTTGAAATTTTCAAAAATCAAATTATGTAAATGGAGAAAAACATATAAAATTCCAAATAAGATTTGTTTCTATTCATATTCTATTCACAAACATTATTAGACTTTTTTTAAAAAAAATGATGGGGTGGAACTTTTAAGGCTTGTAGGTACTTGTGTCTAGACAACCCACAAGAGAGCTAAGCATCAGCGACTAATGTCACCAATGAACTGAGTAAAGAAACTTATTCTCTATTGCAGCCTTAGTTATGAGGGAAAGCTTTTTACTTATTCCTTTTTCATTTATTCAAGAAATGTACATTCACTACTTGCTTGTGCAATATGCTAAACCAGGCACTAGCTATATAGTGCTGAATAATAGTAACCATAATTAGCAAACAGTATGATACTAGGCACTATATATATATTATAATTTATCTTCATAAGAATCCTGTAATATGGATACTTTTATTATGATTTTAAACAAAAAGAAAATTTAGGCTTGGAATGATTGATTAAGTTGTTCAATATTACATGTCTAATAACTGATGAGTTGGAAGTTTACCTTAGGAAATCCGATTCCAGAATATATGCTTCTAAACATTATTAAGTACTGTTTCAAAAGTGCCAGAATCTCCCTGAATAAAGACGATGGTCAGGGTAGTAAAGGATAGACAGGATAATATGCACAGGGTAGTAAAGGATGGTAATATTCTGAGCAAGTGACAGTGACCACATAGCAATATGCACTCAAATCTTTGCCTTCTGGACACAGCTAGACCACAATTCACAGCCTCCTTTACAATTAAAATGGATCAAAGGAATGTGGACAAAACTGACCAACTTCCTTTTAAGCCCTGATACAGGCATTTTTTATGACCCTCCACACATTCTTTTCTCTTCTCTCCACTGGATAGAGTAGTTTCAGTAAAGGAATCTAAGGCCATGCAAAGCAATGGGGACACTGTGTTGAAAAAGGCAGGTCCCTAAATCCCATTAGGAAGGCTGACCTGAGCTGACTGGACTTGGCATGACTCTGAACAAACTTTTGTACATAATAAACCACTGAGGTTTGGGGGTTGTTATGGCAATTTGAACATCCTGACACATGAAGTAGTATGTAAGCTAAGTCTTGAGGATAAGAAGGATATAAAGTGGGACAGAGTATTTCAGAGAGGAAAGAAAAAGTACAAAGGGTCTGAGGCAAGAAAGAAACCACCATGTACAATACCCAGAGCCTAGACCAAGGAGTGTGATAGCTGGGTCAAATGGTGGTTCCATTACAAGTTTTCTAAGGAATCTCCATACTGCTTTCCAGATTGGCTGCACCAATTTGCAGTCCCATCAGCAATGTCTGAGTGTACCTTTTTCCCCACATCCTCACTTATTGTTTTTTGTATTCTTGGTAACTGTCATTCTGACTGGAGTGAGATGAAATCTTAGAGTAGTTTTGGTTTGCGTTTCTCTCATTGCTAGAGATGTTGAACATTTTTTCATATGTTTGTTGGTCAATTATATATCTTCTTCTGACAAGTGTCTGAAAAACAGCATGCTACAGTGATGCAGCCACATCAGTGTTTGTAGTAGCACAATTTACAATAGCCAAACTGTGGAACCAACAGTGGTATATATACACAATGGAGTATTACTCAGTAATAAAAGAGAATAAAATTATGGCATTTACACGTAAATGGATGGAGTTAGAGAATATCATGCTAAGCGAAGTAAGCCAATCCTAAAATACCAAAGGCTAGATGTTTTCTCTGATAAGTGGATGTTAATCCATAATGGTGGGGGGGAGCATTTAGATGGGGCAAAGATGAGGGGAGGAACTTTAGATGGGGCAAAGATGAGGGAGCAGGGGGCATGGGGATAGGAAAGATGGTGGAATGAGACAGTCATCATTATCTTAGGTACATGTATAATTGCACAAGTGATCTGACCCTACTTTGGGTACAACCAGAGAAGTGAAAAGTTTTGCTCCATTTGTATACAATGAATCAAAGAGTATTCTGCTATTATGTATGAATGAATGAATAAATAAATAAATACAATTTTTAGAAAAAATTTAAAGTTTTAAAGTGTGGAGATGAAGTTGGAAAGAGAGGGCTGCAGTCCATCAGACAGGTCTTTCTAGACAGAGATATGAGTGAAGATTTTATTTTAAATGCAATGGAAAGTCATAAATATGATTTAAACAGGGGAGTCTCATGATTAACATGATAAAAATATTACCTTGACTTTTTAGCATAAGGTAGATTAAAAGAGGAGAGACTACAATGTGGTCAGGATAGCCTACACAATTTGTGAGACTCAATACAGAATGAAATATGGGGCCTTTTGATGAAAAATTCTTAGAAATCTTAATATAACATTAGCAGAACAGCAAATAAAATGCAGGACTCTTCTAAACATAAGGTTTGTGTGACTGCAGAGGCCTCATGCCCATAAAATCTGTTCCAGATCATAGAAAACCCTAGAATAGAGTTGGTGAATTAGAATAGGCTAATGGTAATGAAAATGGATGGATTTAAGATATATTTTAGTGGAAAAATGGAGAGAATTCTTTTTTTTTTTTTTTTTTGTATCAAGGATTGAACCTAGGGATAGTTAACCACTGAGCCCCAACCCTGGCCCTTTTTTGTATTTTATTTAGAGACAGGGCCTTGCTAAGTTGCTGAGGCTGGCTTTGAACTCACAATCTTGCTTCAGCCTCTGAGCCACTAGGATTATGTGATACCACACCTGGCTGGAGAGAATATATTAATGCATGAAATAGTAGCACGTAAATGACAAAAGGAATGAGCAATGACTTGCACACCTCTGTGGCCTTGCCTTCATGTCTGCTTCGGTGAAGAACTAGGCACTTTTGTCAATCTTTACAGACTGGCTTCAATATAGAAAGCCCCTCACCAGTCAGCAGGTCCAGAGATTCTGGATATGCCATCTGGCAGGGTTCACAGGTAGGTTTGCTGCTGGAATCCTTGTGTGGTCTGGCCTGGTGTCTGGGGTTGATCTGGAGCATAGATCTGCAGAGGCTGCCCGGCATTGAGATTCACTGGGGCAGACCTGGTGTGGGATCTTCTCCCTCCTCCACAAGAAGTGTATCTCTGAGCTGCACTGAGAGGCTTGCGGGAAGAGGCCATTGACATGTAAGGAAAATATTTCTGCCCAGTGGAACCAAAAGAGCTCAGGTGATGCCTAGGGAAAGAAGACAGGTGTGAAATAATCATCTTGGGGATAAAAAAGCAAGCCTATTGAAGAAACACAAAGGCTGCTCATAATATCAAATACCAAAATGATTTATTTAAAAATATGTTTATTATAAACGTGTCAACTGATCACATAATTTTCTGTATAATATTTGGCTGCAAGAAAAATGTAGATGGTTTGCTCTGTACTGGATTACAGGATTAGCAAGCTGGTACACGGGGGAAAGGACACTAGGGAGTTAGGGATAATTATGAAAGAGCATTTATGAAGAAGTACCACATTAACCAAGGTGGAGAAGGAGGAAAGTGAAGTCTGGAGAAAGTAACTGAAAAAAACGGTAGATTTGTTTATTTATGTGAACAGGCTGGGAATCTAAGACATGTGTATGGGAAACTAACTGGTGGTGGTGAGAGGAGAACAGATGCAATCACAGTTTTAGAGATTATTCAGATTTGGGTTAAACCAGTCTAGAGTGAATCCTTTGAAGAAGGTGGCTAAGATAAATTCCTAACTAATGAGAAAGTTGAGAAATTAAGAAGTCAGGGCTGGGGATATAGCTCAGTTGGTAGAGTGCTTGCCTTGCATGCACAAGGCCCTAGGTTGGATCCCCAGCACCACACACACACACACACAAAAAAAAAAAAAAAAAAAAAAGAAAGAAAGAAAGAAAAGAAAAAGAAAAAGAAAAGAAAAAAGAAAGAAATTAAGAAGTCAGACTGCAGAGCGGGTCACCAGTGTGAAAGTTGGAGTCATTGAATCTGATGATACTGATAAATTGAAAAACCATGCTTTCACCTGAGTTGATTTCTTCAATAAATAAAGAGGAATGAATAGTAGATCAAAGGACAATAGCAAGAATAAAGGGAATTGAGTTATTTTGTTTTTCTCCAGGTGGCTTGAAACTAAAAGAAGGGGATTTGCAGATGAAACAAGAATATAGATACAGAAGATAGCTACATCACTTATGAGAGAAAAAAACAGGCCTCATTTGAGAGAGCTGTGTGGGAAGCCAAGTCCTCAGATGAGATCCAGAACTGAATGAAGGAAAAGATGTTGCAAGGACTCTCATGAAGAGATTCTGGATACAGGTTTGTTTGCTGATCAAAGTGTGGGGATTCAGGAGGGTGCAGTGTGATGAAGTGATGAGAGTAACAGATCTCATGTGGCTCATACAGGAAGACATTCAGTTCTAGTGACCTCCTCTTGAGTTCTTTCCTTGATGGCATATCACTGATGGATGTCATAATGAAAGTAGTAGAGTGTATCCTCTCAGGTTACTTTTGATTCCATTCCCAGTATGGATCCCAATAAAGTGGCCAATATTAGAAGGCAGAAGGAACACTCTACTTTAGGTCTGATTATTTCCAGAATCCTGGATGAGAAGCTTACCTGGGGCAACACTGAAACTCCCATGTGACTAAGACGTAGATATTGCCTTCCTTTCTCAATGCTTTGGTGACTAGCATCTCCTAGAACTCTGAGGGGAATTTGATTTATCCAAACTGTATTTTCGAATCTATTCTTAATTTTTAACAATCCAAGTTATTAATTTGTAATCCTACAGAAGTAAACTAGATTTGTGTGTGTATGTGTGTGTGTGTTTTGGTTAGAGTATACTTTTGAACTCAGAAATTATCTCATAGTAAGAAGGTGAATTCACACCAATTCAAAACAAAATTAAATATGCAGATAAAATGCTAGTGCAATGCTCTTTTGCATAGACCTAAATAATGCAATTTCCTGGTTTTGTGAGTGAGGCAGATGCAGTTCATTTTGAAGTAGCCTTTGGGTCTTTTCACATGATTTGGCTATTCTTAGATTTCTGAGTCATTCTGTCCTCTTTGCTAGTCATTTTTCAATTTCATATTCTCTATTCATGAGGGAGATACTACATTAAACAGTCCAAATTTGGCTATGTGGCTTAATACTCTGCGCAAACAGGCTATATATTCATTCTTATTCTTAGCAATACCTTCAGACAAGTTGAATGTAAATAAAATATTTGGGCAATACACTCTAACACTGTAGAGTTTCTGGTAAATGATGCCAGGAAACCTTGGCATGCACATTATTACATAATTGTTTTGATTCAATCTGACTGTCTTTTTAATGATCAAAATCCCAAAGCAATAGGAATACTTACGAAAGGCACAGAAATGTGGATAATATGGGATAAGCCAAAAGACCCTGCCAATGTTTTATCCAACAGAGCAGCATATCTTAAAGACTAATGTAGGAGGTTGTTACTGCCAATAATAAATGAAATGTCTTTAAAACAAGATGAGGATAGTAATAAAATCTTCTTCTAGGGTTTCTTTGAGGGAGCTCAGAAGCATAGACACAATAAGGATTATAAAGGGATCAGGGAGTGAAATTTGGGCTTCCGCCCTGCATGGGTTGGTGAATTCAGCAGAAGAGGATGAAGAATGTCCACCATCAGTATCCCTGATGTTTTATTGAGCAAGAGTATTTCTGATCCACAATTGATGAAACGGACTGTTCACTGGACTGATGCTCCTTGGGTATAGAAGCCATGACCTCCTGTCCTTATGTTCCCACTGACCAACAAAATGCCTGGCATATAGTGGATATTCCATGAACATTTGTTGAACTAAGGAAAACTTCAGTGGGAAGATAAAGCTGGCCTGCACTTACCTTTTCACTATATCATCTTGGGAATCCAGCATATTATTGGAAGCACCTTACCTCCAGCCAGCTGTTAGGGCCTCACAAAAACTGCTCTGAAAACTCCAGAGGAAATAAAGAATTGAGTCTGTTCCACTCTTTGCCTTGCCATTATTTGATTATGATTTTCTGCCACCAAAACTCTTGGGGAGGCTTGATTTCTTAACACAACAGTATTGAGAGATGATGGGCTCTTTAAGAGAGGATTAGGGTCATGGGGAAGGGATTCATATAGTTCCTGCAGGAGTGGGCTAGTTATCACCAGATGAGATTCATACAGTTTCTGATGCCCGTTGTCCACCTCCTCTCTTTGCACAAGTCTGCTTGTCCTTCTGCTTTTCCACCACATGTTGAGCAGCACAAGGCCCTAACCAGAAGTTGAGCAGATGCTGGCACCATGCCCTTGGACTTCTAGACTATGAGCTCAAATAAACCTCTTTCCTTAATAAATTACCCAATGTCAGGAATCCTGTTATAGTTTGAAAGAATATCTTTTCCTCATTCTCCCCCTCCTCCTACTCTTCTTCTTCTGTTTGATTTTTCCATCAGGATGATTGAAGGAGCCATATAAACCTCAAATGCAGGAAACTACTGGCTCGGAATAAGTGACCTTTCAGGTAAAGCATTAGGCTTTGAAGCAACCTGTCTGCTAAGGGCTGTAAGTCTATCTTAGACCCAGACCATCTCCTTGGTCCTAAGGGATCATAACCAACTTGTAATAATTTGTGACCTTCCTTGGGGAGCACTCATCAGGAAAATTAAGTGAGTAGATATTGAAAACTTAGATATTGAAAACCAAAATGCAGCCTGTATGGGCTAATTTGCTACTTTATTCTCAATATGTGGAATGACTGAGGCAGGAAATCTCATGTTATAATTAATATGAAGATTCACATTTCATGCTTTAATGTATGTTTAATATAATTTTTGGTTGTAACTGATGCAAATTTTCTTTTTTTCCCCCAGAAAGTCAGAAGTGCCAAACCCATTTTTAAGAAAGAATCCCAAGAAAGGAGGAATGGTCTATAATGTCTTAGGCCACAAGGAGTTAAAGTAAAATAAATTTACAAGAGTGTCCACTGGGTTAGTAATTAGGCCCATGGCCTCCCTAGCAGGATCAATTAAAGATGCTGCTGGGAAGAGAAGCCTGGGGGTTGTGGGGTGGAACAGTGGAGGCTAAGGGTTAGGCTATGACTCCATGGAGTTTGATTCAAAAGGAAATAAAAGAGAGGAATTGAGGCTATAGAACTATTTAAAATGGGTAGTGGAAGATTATTTTTAGACAGGACAGATTTGAACATGTTTAAAAGCTGTAAGAAAAGGTTCAGTTTTGGTTAACTCCATCTATGGTTAAATGTAGGAGCCAAGCCATGAATTGAGCCTAAGAACCAAGTAGTGGTCACCAGGATTGGGTGGATAGGACTGATCTCTGGGTTGCAGGATGAAGGACAGTCCTCGGAGAGGAGAGAGAGAGAGAGGAAAAAAAGAAAGAGAAAAAAAAATTTTTTTTCAATTTTCATGACCCAGTGAACACTGGATTTGAGGCAACAGGATAAAAACAGAATAAATAAAGCTGTCATGAAAGGCACTGAAGTGTACCATAAGAGAAAGATCCTGGGGAAACTGCCTATGCATTGGAACATAGCCACCTCCCCACAGAGCCCCTGTTGCCCTGCAGAGATGGAACAATTAAAGGTGCCAATCTGGCTGGGTAAATATAGATGTTGAAGATATTGCAGGAGGAGTTGGTAACAGATAGAATTAAGTCCCTGAGGGTATGGGGTGTGTTTGCATCCTGACCACAGGTTGAATAATTAACTTTGCTAACATCATACAACCCATACCTAAGGTTTTGAGCCAAGAAGACTCCACTCAAAGTCATTCTGTATATGCCCTAGATAGGTGAGATCTAAGGGGGAGTTTAGCTTGCTTTGAGTAAGGGAAGAAATATATGTGTATTACCAAGTTTGCATCTTGTGTTTTAAAAAGTCCCCAATATTCCTAAGCATTCCAAAAACTATGGTAAAATGGACTTCATAAAATGTTTGTTTAAATGACCTTTACTGGTTTTTTAATGACTATGATTCTTTCCATCTGAGAAGATATTTCTACTTCTTAACTTGGTTTTCTTTGTACCAGTCCTCTGCAATATTCCTCTTAACTTACATTCAATGAAAATCTCTACACTTACAGGTTTGTTTTTATTTTGGGGCTTAAATTAATCCCTCAAGAACAGCATTAACTCTCTTAAGCTACTAAAACTCTACTTTTTAGAACTGTTAAAAAGCTTATTCCTGGGAAGTGTCTTTGGCACCAAGGAGAACTTGGCTCAATAAATTTTTTTTAAAAAATTAATATAATAAATTTTATATTTATGTTGTTTTTTTATTCTATTGTGTTTCCAAGAAGTTCTTGTTTATAGACACTAGTTTTGTAAAATCCACCATTATTTGAAATAAAAATCTAGTATAGTATTGTTACTCTCTGATTTGAGGATTAGTGATGGTGTTCCACCTCCCACTGTCTTGACAAGGTCACAGTAAGGATGACAAGTGTTTGGCAAGGCCGCACTTGTGGGAAACCAAAATCATGAGACCCTTTTTTATGTAATTGGGACTTTTTATTTTATACTCAGCCTAACAGAAGGCATAAGTATACTTTTTTAGGTGGTTCATGACTTAAAGACTGTTTTACTATCTCTCAGGACAAAACAGAAAAGTATCAACAATCATTCTGGGAAATGTTACAGGAACTCTAGGCACCACAATTGATTATATCAACTAAGAATCCAAGTTCATATCTTCAGTCTCTCAAACCTAAGTAGATAGTTATCATGCCTATTGCACGAAGCCCACCATATGTAGCCTATTTGATTAATGATAGGTTATGGTATTCATCCAGGGGAGAAAAGGCTAATAAAAATATATTTCCCTTCTAATAGACCCTCCTTTATTTTACAAGGGATTATGATAAGCATAGTTAATGTTAGCGGCAGGGGGATTGACATACAGAGCCTGCCTTTTAGTTAAAGATTACAAAGATTTAAGAACTGCTGTACTTTGACTAAGGAACAAAGAAACTCTCTGAGAAAGTAGTTTAACCAGTTTTATGAGAATAAATGTAGGCATTTTTAGATGCTTTTAGAATATATTGTAGGATTGTTATAAGGGGACTTTTAGATGGGATCTTAAGTACAGGTGTCTTTTAAACTTAAAGGTTAATGACAGGTTAGGAGACATAGAGTCTGGTTATGTAGTTTGGCACCTGTTAAATAAGGAAATGTCACATCCTGGGAAAATCTGGAAATTGTAAATTGATGACGCATTTTATTAATGATTCTGTACCCATTATGATTATAAAAAGTAAAATAAAAGGAGACAGAGAGAAAGCAGCTGAGCTCTCTCTCTCTCTGGAGATTGCTCCAACAGAACGACTCCTTGTCTCATTCCTTGCGCCAACGCTACTCATCCTTCAGGACCCCCTGTACCCTGCTGGGGGAGGACCCCTGCAGATGATGTTAAATACCTGGATTGAAGAAAAAAAAACCATAAACTGAGTGGAGAGGACAAAGTAACAAACAAAAATAATACTAAGGATTATTTTCCTTCTTCTTCATTTTCTTCCTTTTGGATTAAAATTTTTAATAAAAAGGAAGAAGTTTTCCATAGAACAGTGTCTTTGCAATGGGTATTTTATTATTAGATACTCATTTACTTAAATTATTGCATTTTTGCAAAATAGTGGTTTATGTAATAAAGCTAATAGTCTAAAATATTAGAGTTTTAAATTAGTTTTCCAAAATCATGAAGTTTTTCCAAAATCTCATTGGCACCTTCTTGGAGCCTCCCATGTTTGTCAAGGCCATTCTACTTTGTCTCTTACAATAACAGCATGGCTTTCTTAACTTTGTAAAATTTGACTTAATACATGTTTAGAAAGCATGTTGTGTATTTATTTTATACCAGTTCAAAAAATGTTTATATTATTTTTCTTGAAAGTTTCAATTGGGTCTGGAAAGAGATTAATAGCAAATAATTTGGATTTTTAAAGAAAACTGCTGCTCTTAGATAAATTTGAGTTCTTGCCATCTACTAATCACATTGATAACTTGGAAAATTAGTTTAAAAAATTCTTATGTTTTATTTATTTATATAGTGAATTGACATCTGGCTTATGTTTCATGCTAGATCAACCCTTGAGGGTCCTGCACTGATTGATATATACTATGTCACTCTGACATAATCACACTGTTTTATAATAAACAATGAATCTATTTTTAAGGACACCTTAGAAAATCAGTGAGCTATAAAATGGACTTGACTGAAGCAGATTGTAAACCACAGCTATTGTGCCATTGGATTAATCAAAGTATCAAAAATATTTAGATTAAGAGCTGCTGGACCTGATTCTTTATTTCCAGCCAAAAGGATACTAAGTATATGTTCTTGCATATACATAAAAGGCACAGGAACTCTCTCTCCCTCTCCTTTGTTTTTTCTTCCATTTGTCTCTAAGCAGAAAATTATCCAGTGGAACACTCATAGACCATCAAGTCGGGTAGAGAAAGATTTATGCCAACTGACTTAAAAAAAAAAAATGGAGGTAGCACCATCCTCCAGAGGAGAGAAACACTGAGCATGCGAAAGGCATGAATTCTATATGGATGACTTATTGGCTCAATCAATAAATAGCAATTATAGATTTGGCATTTACCAAGTATTCATCTTTAAAAAGCATGGGAGTGCTTATAAAATTTTTAAGCTCATTTATTGACTTACAATTCGTTAGGATGGATGAATGTGGTAGGATAATGTGCAAACAGCAGATATATTTCCTATTCTTTTTCTACTGTCAATTTTATACTTTAGGTCTGTGATACAAATCCATTGTGGGCAAATAGACATTGCTCAAAGGGAGGCTGTTACTGAATAAGATAAAAAAAATGAAAAGAGGTAATAGAGCAAAAGGTGTAGCCTACCCCTCTACCATACAAGCTAATACTGCTAAATGATGGAGGGGAGAGAAGAGAGAACCAGGAACTTAGAAAACATTAAAAATGGATTGTTACAGAATTTCTTATTAAACTTAGTAAGTTAAGTCTGAGAATAGAGAGAGGTTTGAGAATAGAGAGACTAGACTAAATGCCTCTGGAAAGCAGCAGCCCCACAGACATGTCTTTGCTATTGAATTGACAATAGGTAGCAAAGGCAGATACATTTTGGAGCTGCAATTTGATATTAGATAATATCAGTGACAGGACTAATGATACTCCTAAAACTCTTTTAGTCCCAGGAGAGCAGACAAATTGTCTCGGTGCCTCAGAGAAAGGCATAGAAGTCCACTAACCAAGAAAGACAGCTTCCTAAAGAGCTCTTCTCCATGTGACATGGGACTGTGGAATGAAGTTTTGTCAGTCATATATTACAGTGTTACATTCCTGTCCTCCAAAATCTAATGGCTTCAAACAGCCACCAATTTTTAAACTTGTGATTCTGAAATTTGGGCTGAGATAAGCTAGTCAGTTTTCTGTTGGGCTCATGTTCTTCTGCACGCAGTAGCAATCATCTTGTGGCTTGGTTGGGAGCTAGGAGGGGAGAGACTCTCATGTCTGGAGACTTGCATTTGGCTATTGCTATGGCAATGATCTGTGAAAGTTCTTATCTTTCAGTAGTTGGATCCAGGCCTCCTCAAACAGTAGGAACATTTTCCAAGAATAAAGGAAAAAAAAACTACAAGCCTTCTTGAGGTTTAGTCCATGAAGCTCAAACACAGCTATGTATCACAGACTCTTGGTCAAAGCAAGCCAAAAGGTAAGCCTCCTTTGAAAGAACAGGGACATAAATTCCACCATTTAATGAAAGGACTCACAGAACATTTGTGATCATATTTAATCTACCACAATTCACTCTCTGGCTACCATTATTTACATTACACCACGTGCAACATATGCTTACCCCCTCCCTCCAGAAGCCTCATCTCTTGAAGTGTTTAAACCTGCACAGTGCAACATGCTTGCCACGTACCACCTGTGGCCACTGAACACTCGACATGTGGCTGTTCCTATTTGAGATGTGCTGTTATTCAAAATATTCACAGGGTTTCAAACACTTAGTAGGAAAGTTGTAAAGTATCTGTTTAATCCTTTTTATGTTAATTATATGTTGAAATAATAATATTTTTGACATATTGAGTCAAATAATATGTTATTAAAATTAACTTCATCTGCTTTTAAAATTTCTCACGTTTTAAATGTAGCTACTAGAAAAATTAAATTATATCTGTGGTTTGCGTTATATTTCTGTTGTGTATCACAGATTTATACTAGCAGTTGTCAAACTTTTTCAACAAAGAGCCAAGTACAATCATGCTAAATGAAATAAGCCAATTCTCAAAACCCAAAGGCTGAATGTTTTCTCTGATATGTGCAGGCTAACTTACAATAAGGGTGGGAGGTGCTAGGGAAGAATAGATACTTTAGGTAGAGGGGTGTGAAGGGAGGGGAGGGATAGGGTTGGAGGAAGGATGTAGAATAAATAAAACATTATTACCTTATATACATGTATGACTACACAACTAGTGGGATTCTACATCATGTACAACCAGAAAAATGAGAAATTATACTCCATTTATATATGATGTGTCAAAGCGCATTCTACTGTCATATATAACTAATTAAAACAAATTTTAAAAATCATGGAAAAAATTCTTAGGGGTACACAGTTGATTAAAACAACATGAACATATTACAAATTTGGATAAATAACTGTTACCCTTAAAAAGTACAAGTTTTGTTGGGAAAACATGCCAATGAAATTAATGAGTCCTCCTCACTCAATTATCTCATGTACCAAGGTAACTATTGCTTACTTCTGGGATGAGACAGGATTGGACATTTTTTTTATTTCTGTTATTCAGTCTTATAGATGTAAGTACAAAGAAACCTTTTTCAAATAAATAAGTCCTTTGCGGGGGGTGTGGAAGCTAAGTACATACAAGTTTTTTAGGTCACACACTCTGCATTGCAAATAATGTACTATAATTGTAGTACAAAACAGGCCTAAACAAATAAACAAATGAATGTGACTGTGTTCCGATAAAACTTTATTTACAAGAGCAGGTAGCAGGCTGGATTTGACCTGCAGGTAGTATTTTATGTTGCCTGATTAACACTTACTGTAATTACTGATATGGCTGGATTTTAGAATATCATTTTTTTATGCTCTTTTCCTGCTTGGTTTGTTCCCTTTCTCCCCTTTCTGCCTTCTGATGTATGATTTGACTTTTTCTTTATCATTTTATCTATTGACTTTTTTATTATATCTTTTTGTTTTGTATTAGTGGTTGCTATGAGAATTATAATATACATATGTAAACTTTTATACCTAACTGGAGTTAAATACACTATTCTTAGATCTTTTGATTTTTTCCCACAGTTCCTTGAGGTTTTGGTCAGTTTTTTTAAAACTTTTTTTCCTATCTAATCTTCCTATGAATAATGTTTGTTGTTAACTCTCCAAGTTTACTGACTCTTTCCTATGTCCACTTCATTCTGTTTATGAAACCATTTTAAATGCCCAAAATACAGTTTCAGGCATTACATTTTTCACTGTCTAACTATCCTTTTGTTCCTTTTTTTTATAGTGTGTACGTCTACATTGTGGTTTTTATTTTTTCTATGGGTGGCATATCCTTCTCTATTCAGTTTTCTAAGCATTTGCTACTCTGATTTGAGTCTGTTCTGTACATGTGTGGTTCAGAACCTAGGACAAGACTTGTGTGGGTTCATTCACAGTATTAATAGAAAAATCTTCTATGACTCTCATTTTCCTGCCTGCAGAAGTCTCTCTTTCATGATTCATCTGGCAAAAATGATGGTATATGCAGGGGGGTGGGGTAGATTATGAATCTTCTGTTTCTGCACTGTGACATGTTGAGTCACACCCCTTGCCTACAGTTCACTCTTGGAGGAAGATATAAGAAAAACAGGTGAAATTCACTCCTGTATGGATTGGTTCTAAATTTTGGCTCCCTTTCCCTTTGTGTTTTAGAAATCTTCAGGTAGTTCCTCCTCTACTGCCACCTTGTCATCAAGTTAGACTGTAATCAGTGGAAGGGATTGGCTATAGGACACTTGCCCTGTCATGATGGAGCCCATATCAACCTTATTTTGATTATTGTTTGTTTTTTTACAAATTGTTATGAATTTTCATGTTATAGTCATTTATTAAAAACAAATACAACATACATAAATACAGAGTTTTTAATTATTTTGCTTGACATTTATTGAGTTTCTTGTGTGTAACGTCTTTGAAAAAAATGTTACTTCACTATAATTCTATGTACATCTAATTTAATTATTTGTATATTTGGATTAAATTCTACCATCTTTTTCCTACTCTCAACCATCCTTGGCTTATCATTTTCTCTCTCGTTGGGTTGATTAATTTTTATGATTCCATTTCTTTTTTAGTGTTCAGAAGTTATTTAGTTTCTATTCCTTTAACATTGCATTTGAAATTATAAAAGCTATCTTTAACTATCAAATCATGACAAACTGATACTTTTATTATCCTTCTGAACAATGCAAGTAATTTTTAAAGCTTGCTTTGATTACTTCATAAAGTTCATATACTCTTGCCCACGTGTTAAATATATTTTATTTGCTCTATTTTTGATGCATCTCTGATCTTTGATCAGAAATAATTTTATTGGGACAAGAATATTTATTAGAATTTCCTACTAATGACAAACCCCATTTCTTTAATTTGAAAACTACCTTTACATCTTTTTATTGTTGAAGTTTCCTTTTGCTGAGTCTACATTAAAAAATTACTAATTATTTTCTTTGTTTCCTTTTCATTCTAGCTATTGAGAAGTCAACTGTAAATCTTTCTATTGCTTCTTTAAAAGTGGTCTACCTTTATTTCTCTGATTTTTTCTCCTTATTTTGGTTTTTGTAGTTCCTCTATAACATATGTAGGTACAGATTTTTTCTAATTATTTTGCTTGGCATTTATTGGTTTTCTTGAATGTATGGATTATTATCCTTACTATCATACACTATCATTGTTTTGGGGTACTCTTCTTGAGTACTCATTCTTTAGTATCATTCTTTTTGTGTACTCAGGATAGTTCTGAATAGTTTCTTCTGCCTTATTTTTAGTTCACTAATTCTTTCTTCAATCATAGCTACTTATACCAATTCACATAATTTCTGCTCTTATGTTTTTAAGTTAATGAATTTCTGTATAGTTCTTTGTCCTGCTTTGTTAGTTACATTTTTGTATTTTCTACTCCCCTACCAAATTTTTGAAGCTTGGTGTTACTTTTATGTGCAGTTTGGTTTTAGTTCTTTTAAGGTTTAAGGTAGATGATTCCAATTAAGTCATGGTCTTGTTTTGTTGTTAGATATGTGTATGTATGTCTTTTTCTTCGTCTATTGCATGTATTGGGTTTTACTCCTTTATAATTGGCCAGGTCTCTTAAGGTAAGATTCTGTGAGTACCTGAGTTTATATCTGATTTCTTGTTTTTTCCAAAATGGTGATCTAGCAAGTGTTGGAATGTCTTGCCAACCCTATGATACTTTTGAGAAGAATTTTGTCTGTAGCCCTGTGTTTATCATTGATCCTCAGGTTTACATTGTTATAATTTTGCTACTCTTTTCATCATCTTCAAGTTAAGTATGGCATTAATAACTCTAAAATATATGGTGAAATTCGACTACTATAAGGGCAGTATGACTCTAGTGAATCCAGTGTCTAAGTCCAAATGATTATTTACTAGGAAGCCTCATAAATATTTATCATGCATACCTATTTTCCATATAAATTGTACGATTTCTTCCCAGAAATAATCTAAAATGTCAAATAATCTAGAATTTATGCAAAAAGACTGAGATATTGCAATATGTAGCTTCCTAAGGAAAGCAGTGAGCATTTGTAGTAAACTATCATATGTTAAAATAAGTATCTTCAAAATCATATGCATTCCTAGTCTTCATAAAAATTTTAGGTCAATGCGTGGTATAGTTTTAGATAGTTGAAAGCTTTCTCATTTCCTTTTTGAATTAAATCTACTTCTTCCATTCAAAAAGAGCTTAGATATAAGACTTCATTCTACTTTTTAAAACTTTCATATAAATTCTACCATAGTAGCAGCAGATCAAGTAAATGGGATTTTGAGAGGCATTTTCTCTGTCCATTTTCAATCAGCCAAATACTGCAATGCAACTTGGACAAAGCAGAAAACCAGGAAGCTACTTACCATAATAACAAGTGAGGATTAAGATAGGAGTCTGCTTGGACTTGCCACTACTTTTGAATATCACACATGATGAACCCCAAAGTTACTGTCTCTTTTAGAAATGCTTTAGCACAAGATTGTCTTGCATGAAAGTATATCATAAATGTTACATGATTCCCAATATAGCATAAAGCTGCAGTCCTGGAAAAGCTTCTATTTATATCTCTTAGAAACAGCTTTTATCAGGAACTGTTTTGCCCTCCTGACCAGCCTTCTCATAACCTTCACGGGAATATATACTCTGCAGTGACACAGAGGCCTAGGGCTCACTCATTAAAATGTGCAAGAGAATGATTAAATGCCTATAACTAGGTAAATGAAAGGAAAATGTAGAATCATTACCAGCTACTACAGAACCGCAAACTGGGATATCTGAGCTGAGATGCTACAATGCTTTAAAACAAAACCCTCTCTGCAGGGGACTCCTGAGAGCATTCACTCTTATTTCTCTCATTGGTGTTAGTGAGTTCCTTTAACTGGTCTGGCTGTTGGTTCTCTCAAATAAAACTGAGTGTCAGAGATAAGTCTGTACTAAATAAGTCTTGTCTTGATTTAACTAGAATAAGAAAAAGGCAGGGGGGAGCACTCTTATGGTATTTGGTGGGCCTTTTGGATTTAAATACAGTAAAATCTGCTGGGTCCTAATAGCTATAATTTTATAAGAAATATTAAGCAGAACCTATTTATGATGAGCATTTGCACCAGTATTTGTTTCTTACTCATTTTACCTGTACTGATCTTTGCTTTTCTTTCTTTTAGAATGAATGGTTTGAAAATTACTTGGACTCCTGACTACAAATTTACTCAGACTCAGTGGCTATATTATATGGATAGGGGGTCTTGCCACATCTTTTATAACTACTTGGAATCTTTAGGACACTTAAAATTCAGAGAGAACTTTAGCTTCCCCCCCATATTTTTATTGCTGCATTATAGTTATTCATATTGATAGATTTGTTATTACATATTTGCATAAGCACACAATATAATTTGGCCAATATCCTTTAGTTTTAAAGAACAAACTCTCACTTGTCTTTTTGTTTTCTGACCTTAAAAAAGATGAAGACTTTTAGAAATTCCATTTTATATTTGTCTATAAGGTCTCATATTTTGTTTCAGGTACTTCTCAATTAATTCTGTCATTTAATTCTTGAAGGAAGTTGAGGTTAGTATTACCACTTCCATGTTTAAAAGTGACAAAGCAGGTCTGAGATTTAAATCCACTTCTTTATTTCACAGGAGGTGCTCTTTCAAAAATTACAGTAGTGAATTGCTTTGCAACTAGGATATGGTTTGAGAAATACATCGTTAGGCAATTTTGTCTTAGTGTGAACATCATAGAGTACACTGACACAAACAAGATGTATGAGAGTAATTTTGGCATGATTGTTTTAGAGTAAACTTCCTTTTATACATAGAAGTACACTCTAATGATAAAATGTAGTATAGTAAATACATAAAATGTAGTATAGTAAATACATTCTGAGTCACCTTTCTTATGAACTAATACTATAGTCATTTACTATAATTATTGAGTGTTATGTAGTATATATAAGTGCATGCTATAATTTTATTTGATGGCACAATAGGTTTGTTTATATTAGCATCACCACTAACATGTGAGAAATACGTTGTGCTATGATGTTACATTATGACAGCTGTGACATAACAGACAAAAGAAAAATTTTAGCACCATTATTATCTTATCGAACATCCCACACTTGACTAAAATGTTATGTACTGCATGACTTTATTACAGAGAAGAATTAAGTTTATGCTGAATATAAATGATGTTTATAAGATAGACTACCTCCAAGGAAACTATCCAAACAAGGCTGTAGATATAGATGGGATCTGACTACTATGCATCTGATGGGATTCTCCTGCTGGCAGACTGATGGACCACTCATTTAGAGATGGGGAAGTGTTTGAGATCCCTGCAGGAATACTATGCCCATAGCTTTCTTTATTGTAAGAAAGAAAAGAAAAATTTTAACCAACCAGTGGTTAAACTTTATGGATAAATACTTTCTGCCCTCTGGTGCACAGAATTTCTGATATCACTATTCTCTTAATAAAGAGATACTCATAGGAGATACTGGTGGTGGTCTTAATTATGCCCAGAAATGTGCAACCCCTCTTTCTCCCCCACACAGAAGGCAACTGTAAGATAGAAAGAAAAAAAATCAAGTGGTTTTTAGAAGGCAATTGTTTAATTGTATGAAGACAAAGGAGAGTCAATGTACTTGTCCTCTAGGCTTGCAGTTCCTTAGAAAGCTGTTGGACATAAGTCGTAGAGGACTGTGATGAGAGAGAGTGGTATGAATTGTCAGGTTGATGGGTGACAACCATTCAACTCTTATCCAGTGGATAAAGAAATAGGTAAAGGTAAAGTTGCTATTTCTTGGTATAATGTGTTGCCAGTATCATAATCAGATACTTTCTGGATAGAAAGTCACCCAACTCTATTAACAAATCCCAAATACTGCATTCAAATACTGCATTGGAACAATGAGCTAAATTATCATAAAGGTGCTAGTCTTGCCTCTGAGCAGGTAATGAAGTGCAAATGCAATAGGCAGACTTTAGAGCCTACCATATTTTATCTTTTCAAAATATGTGGTACCATCTGAAGAAAGGGATTACAATCGTTAGTAAGCAACACTTTACCCCATCATTTTCCACATAACCCTTAGGTCTGACATATGGTAGGCATCTTAATGTTTGTGAAAATGTTGCTTATTGAAATGTCTAGAAATGGTGTGATTAGTTGAAATCAAATTAATGGTGCTCTGTACTTCCCATCCGTCATAAGCAATAGAATCAAAAGGCAAAGTGTTCACTTTAAACCTACTCTGTGCCCCCTTGACCAAAACAGAGCCAAGAATCTGGACAAAGTTGCTATATACATGCTTATATTGGTTCCAGGGATATTATTTTCAACACAGGAGCTACTGAATAATCAGATGAACTTCCTCGAACTGCTGTGTTGGAATGAGCATTATATTCTGAGTCACCTTTCATTCAACAATCGTATTCATTAGTTACTGTGTAATAGTAACACTGCTGGCTTTTCAGAGATAAGAAATGAGCTCTCTTTTTTTTTTTCAGGAAGTTGCATTCTCTAACCTGGGCATTAGGAAGAAGCAGACATTTGGATGTGTCAGAAAGAATGCTAGGCTGATGATGAAGGGGAAAGATTCAAAGTGCATAGGAGGGAGAGAAAATGCACAAAGTTTGGTAGAATCTGGAGTGTGCTAGACATCTTAAGCAGCTTGGTGCTTATTTATTACAAAGAACAAATGCAGGAAAAGGCAAAAAAATCTGGATAGTAACATAAATAATAGGCTATGGAGGATATTTTTGAAAGTTTTTTAAAAATTTAAGACATGAGAAACAATTACAGGCTTTTAAATAGTGTGGTCAGCCATGGTAGGTTTCGGATTGAGGTTGATGGTAGTGTAGAGAGTGTATTTCAAGGAACAAGACTAGAGACTGAGCAAGAAACAGAAGAATGAAAGAGGCAAGTCAGCATCTTCTTTAGGAGTCTAAAAAAGGCAAATGTGGCACAGAGCTTTATACCAGGAGGCACATCTTAAGAGAGATGGTAACATCCCATCCTTTCCAAGTGCATAAGGCTTGCATTAGACAAAAGCCACTCTCAGCTTTCTGAATTCTTCATAAGCCCCATCTCCTTTACACTAGCTAGTCTGTTGATGCGGAGACCAGCCATGCTGAACTGCAGTCTGCTCCCCACTCAGGCAAGGATCTGTGCCTTTACTCACATTGCTTCCTCCAACTGGATTGTCCTTCCTCCATTCTGCCTGGAAAACTCTGTTAATATCTCAAGTCTCAGATCTTGTGACACTTCCTCCATAACACCTCTTTTTTTCCTCTTTGACCATTCTCTTCTCCAAACCCCATGACTGCCTGTAAATACTTCTATTGCAATGGTAGCTCTTATAAAGGGTCAGTCATAAGACTTTTCAGACATTATCCTACAGTTTACCATCAATTAATGATGGCAAAAATGAGAGTCTCACAGATGCAACTGATTTACCCAAAATCTGGTGGTTAGAAAGTCAAGATCATAGTTTTAATCTAGGTATGTAATACTCATATACTTATCTGATTTTACTAATATTGAGTTGTTCTTTTACTTTCTTTCATACTATGTACATGACATCTCTATGATGTCTGGTAAATGAATAATGGGCGTTCAAAAGCTGGGTTTTTTTCCAAAAGCTATTTTTTTTTAATAAATGAATGAATGTTTGGAGCAATCCCACTGGTTTAAACAGACACCGTAGGAGCTGGAATTCCATATAAATGAAATGGTCAATAGTGTCAAAATCAGCTATCTTCAGAATACACCAAAGCCAATATGATAAAATTTGACTTAACTATGGAATCTCAAGAAAGAAGAAGACAGTATGATGGCTAATAATGGATGTTTCTTTACAAGGACAAGACTATCTGAAAAGTGGGAAGTTTTCCACAGTCTCTTGAATCTGAAAATATTAGGAAAAGTCACTAAGGAAACACCAATCACAGTAACAGTGTGGTAAAAGTGCATTGTACAGATAATTTTAAAATTGACTCATACCTTTATATAAGTTATTATATAAATACTGATATCCAAAGGTAGATTGTTATTATATAAATACTGATATCCAAGGTAGATTGTTATTATATAAATACTGATATCCAAAGGTAGATTGTTAAGTCAACATTTAAATGGCAATTGACATTTAAATGTTGACATAATGTCAACTTGACAGTTACAACCATGATTAAGTTCCCTACATGACAGACTACTATACGACAAATACAATTCTATCAACTAAAATGGCAGTGCCTTCTATAGAAATAATTACATTATGTGGTTTTGCCTGTAATACAAGAATTCCACAGATGACCATTTACAAAGATAAATGTGATTGATTTCTTCCCATTAAGGAAATTAAAGCTTTGTAGAAAAGATCTAACTTGTAAAGTAATAATGGATCTAAATTTGGCTCGATTCATGCCTTGTACTATTCCTGAACCTGTATATAAGAAAGGAATGAAATTATCCTGACATGAGTCAATCATATAAGGTGGAATTGATTGGGTAGTGTCCCCATTACAGAAGCTCACAAAAGGCTTCACAGAGAAAGTCTTTTCACAGAGGTCTGAAGAGATTGGTGGAAGAAAAACACATTCAGGTAGTTGGAGTAGCTAAAAACAAAAAAGAAAGTAAGTAAACAGAAAACATATGCAGAATTTAGGCAATCCAGAAACACATTCGGGGAAGAGTGGGTGATTAAATATGAGTGGAAAATAAAGTATAAGGTTTGATATGCTAGAAAGGGCTAGATAAAGCTGGATCAAAAGAAATTGAACTTTATCTTGAAAGGTGTTGCTGAAGAATTTGGTAATTATGATGATATGTGTATGTGTTTGTGTATGTGCATGTGTACATGTATGTGAGTGTAGTTTTGCCTTTTAGAAAATCTGTCTATGATAAGGAGAATTGATGATGAAGGAGGGAAAAGGAAAACTTCCATTTGGGGGAAAAGATAAGGAATTTACCTAACATAGTGGAAGTGGCAAGAAAAGATGGGTCAAGTATCAAGAATGTTTGGGCTGGGGATGTGGCTCAAGCGGTAGCATGTTTGCCTGGCATGTGTGCGGCCCGGGTTCGATCCTCAGCACCACATACAAACAAAGATGTTGTGTCTGACGAAAACTAAAAAAATAAATAAATATTTAAAAATTCTCTCTTTCTCTCTCTTTAAAAAAAAAAAAAGAATGTTAAGAAGGTGAACTCTACTGTCTGGAGACTAATTATAAATGGCTCCTGAGGGAGAAGGACCAGTCTCAGATGGTATTTTATTTAGCTTGAGCTGCTATAACAAAGTGTCATAGACTGAATGACTTAATGAACAATGCACATTCATTTTCTCACAATTCTGGAGGCTGGAGTCCAAGATCAGGGTGCCAACACTTTGGATTCTGGTGAAGGCCCTCTGCTGGGTTGTAAATTACTCTCTTCTCGTTGAATCTTGACATGTGAAAAGAAGGTGAGATAGCTCTTTGGAGTCCCTTTTATATGGGCACTAATCTCGCTTAGAAGGCCTCCATCCTCATGACCTCCTTACCATTTAAAGCCCCCTCCTCCACAGACCATCACATTGGGAATTAAATTTAAACCTGTGAGTTTTGAGGAGAATCAAATATTTGCTCCACAGGAGATGGCTTCTGGTTTCCTGACTTGGTGGTTGCTATTAATTTATGTAGAAAATTTATGAAAAGAGCCAGGTCATAAGTGAAGTTAGGAGACGATGCCTTGATGTAACTGCTTGGTATGAAAAGTGTAAACTTCTCAGTTCATACAGATCTGAAATTGTTTATAGTTCTATGAAGAAATTCAAGTTGAATATCTTTAGGAATAGATACAGTCATCAAGTGCCTAATGTAACATTGGATAATTGAGGAAGAATTTAACACTAGTTAGCATATGACCACAATCAAATTTCACAAGCTATCTCTGTAGACCAGTACTTAGAAAAATCCAATACCAGTGTGTCAGTCTTAGGAAACCTTCACTAATTATTTATTATATCAAAAAACCACTACTGTCTCTATTAATATTAGTTGATTGGTATAATATAAATATGTCTAAAGAAATCTATATAATCTCCAGAAGAGTAGTAAATGATGAACTGTGTTTTAAAAAGATACTTTACCTGTTGCACAAGATAAAACTATAAATATGATACATGCCCCTCAGATGAAGAATGAAGATGAACAAACACCAGATATTTGCCAAGAACAATGAAAAGAAACTGGAAAAAAAAAAACTTTAAAAATGTTCCTTTTTACAGGCAACTATAGTAGAAAATGTGTAAGGAAATAAGACTGTTCTTAAAAAAATATGGGCAATTACTGATTATAAAGTCAATATTTAAAAAATAGCTCAGATGTAGGAATTTGTCCTGAAAGTTTGTCTGAATCCGGGAAGAGCAGGTAGTGGAGTTCTCATTTAGTATGTGTGGCCAGATAAAGAGGGCTTTACGGGAGAGAACTCCGTTTTAATTGGAACAGGCCTCTCAGGAAAAAAGAAGTACGTCATCAAAACCTTTCTCCAGGAGAACAGGGGCTTTGAGGCAAGGCTACCCAGTGAAGCAATCGTTTGATTTCATTAATTCTCCTTAAAAATAAACTAAGTCTGTATTCTCTGGAAACAAAAATATCAAACTTGTATTTTCAAGGGGAAGTGAATGTGTATATTATGAATTCATTTGTCTGGAAGTCTGGAAAATGTTACTGAATGTGGTGAACATTTATCAGTTTTGGAAACAGCGAAAAGAGAGCACAGACCAGCAGCAAAAGAAACAAAGTTCTTGCAGGAGAAGATGAGGTTCCAGCACCTATTTGTGATCATTAACCTGACACAAACCGAGGAAGTCTAGTATATTGTAGATCTTTACACATTTTTGAACAGATGTAAATTTTGGAAAACATGTAAAGCCCAATGTTAATTAAGCTATATATGTGGCATTTGGCTATTATTTATTCACAGGAATCTCCTCCTTGACTACCATTTCATTTATTCAGTCATGATTTTTTATCTAGCCTTCAGTTATTGGTTGACCTCTTGTTTCAGAACTTGCAGCATCTCTGATATGAAGTGCTAAGAAGACACTTAGCATTTATAATCATGTGTTGATGTCAGAAATCTATGATTAGGGCTGAGGCTGTAGGTCAGCGGTAGAGCACTTGCCTCACATGCGTGAGGCACTGGGTTCAATACTCAGCACCACATAAAAATAAATAAATAAATAAAAATGAAGATATTGTGTTCATCTACAGCTAAAAAAAATAGTTTAAAAAAGAAATCTATGACTAACTTATCAAGCAATTAAAAATAATTTGTCATTTTCCTTCTGTATCAATATTTAAAGTCTTTTGTCCCCTTGCTCCAAGTAGTAAAAATTATATGTCTGTTCTAAGATATGTATGTATGAATAGTGTGTGTGTGTGTGTGTGTGTGTGTGTGTGTGAAGTTCAACTGATTCATGTAACTCCCTATGTTTAGAAATTTTTTTTTCACTTTTGAGAATCGAAACCAGGGTCATGCACATGATAGGAAAGCATTCTTCTACCCTTGAACTACATCACCAGCCCTTGGGGGAGTTCTTAAAGAGGAACATTCTAAACCATCATTTGCTAGTAACATAAATAATTTTCTAGGATGCAAAATGTAGTTACAATTTTTCCCATTTATAGTTGATAAATTGTTTTTTTTCTAATAAGCAATTTTTTAAAAAACTAATAGAATTCTACCTCTGGAGTCAGGGTTTTAAATGTTATAATATCATCCAAATATTATCATATCATTCAAAATAAAATTTAATGAGATAACGTGGTGTCCGTTCCTGATGTGTAAATTACTGGCACTCATCCTCACTGTTTCTGACAGGTCAGTCTCATTCCCATGACTTGTATATTTCCATTTCATCCATTCATTCAAGTTCATATTCCATTTAGGCTGCATTCCTTTCCTATCAAAGAAGCTGGCAAAATAAAAGTAAACAGTGACTAAGCTCACATTGGTATGATTCTTATACCAGAAAGCATAAGACCTTAAAGTGAGAAGGAAAAGAATCAACCTTGATTTCATGGTTGTTTGACAAAATAGAAGAATGAATTTGGAAGTTCATGGGGCTATGAAATGAGGAGTTGTATATTTTTGTTCCCAGATTCTCAAAATCTTATTTCTCAGAACCAGGAATTGAAGACAAATTTATCGCAGAAAGTAGGAAGTTGCCTTGCCCTCTAGCTTATTGATTTCATGAAAACTGTAGATATAATAATTCAAATTGCAGACAGTGTCCCAAATATTTGTATTCTGTAATCATCAAGATGCTTTCCAACCTTGAAATTCCAATTCCACAGTGGAATCTCTTGAATTTGATCTGCAGATAGAGATGTCCTTATGCCTTGCCAGTGATTTATTAAATTAATGGTAAGTCACTGGGTGTGGTGGTATAGGCCTGTAATCCCAGCAGCTCAGGAGGATGAAGGCAGGACGATGGTAAGTTCAAAGCCAGCCTCAGCAACAGTGAGGTGCTAAGCAACTCAGTGAGACCCTGTCTCTAGGGCTGGGGAAGTAGCTCAGTAGTCCAGTGCCCCTGAGTTCAATCCCTGGTAACCACCCCCGCCCCCCAAAAAAAATTAATGGTAAGTCGCTGTGTCAAGGAGACACATTTCACCTACATTTAGATAACCAAGATTGTGCTGGGATCTTAATGCATCTATTTGAGAATCAAATTAAACAATAATGTTACTATAGATATACAAATTTGCAGTGACTGTAGATTTAGACCACAGATTCTCATCCTTAGGTACAACTGAGGAAAGAAAACAGCTTAGCTAAACTTAATAGCGTGGGGAAATTTTTGTGGTTGTTGACTGTAAGGGATGGAAGAGGGAGGGTGGAAAAGAAACCTCCTATGACCCCACCTCCAGCCATGCTAGCAGCCAGAAAGTATTGGATGTCTGCAGTGCTTTGTGAATTTGCCTTTTCCTTTTATCTTCTACTCCTACAGTTACTGTCCTGGTTCAATCCCTTATCACTCTCCTCTGGACTCTACACAATCAATATAAATTCTTATTTCCTTGTCTTTGCTTATGTTACTTTCTTTGCCTAAAACATTTCCTTCCTCAAAATGATATCATCCTGTGTCTGATAAATTCCGTCCATCCTTTAAATTTCAGTTCAGGAGATTCCTCAGAGATTTAGCATCAGCTCTTCTAGAAAGACTTCCTATGTCCCTTCAGGAATTTAGAGGCTCCTCTTCTGTTCTCCATGCCATGGACATAACATTCTCCCTGCACTTATCTCATTGCATTCTACCATTCTTGAGAAGAAGGAATCTAAGTTATCTTGGCATCCTCTAAACATAACAAAGTCCCTGCTAAGAGTTGCTCAAAAATATATTTCTACAGGGCCAGAAGCTTGCTCTGAATTTCTACTCCAAAGTATCACTACAGTCAAAAAAAATACATATATATATATATATATATATATATATATATATATATATATATATATATAAAATCTTCTTACCTTTGTCCAAGACACAAGCCACTCAAGGAAATGTTTTCCATTCAGTTCCTATCATTATTTATCTCTACATTATTTCTACCTATGTTATTTCTTTATTTCTCTGCTTTCATTTCCTTCCTGTATGGAATAAAGTATATGAGGATTTATTACTATCCTATAATTTTCAAAGAACATACAAAATGAAGTAAAGTTTCTGTTTACTCCTTATAATGTCTTTGATCCTAGCCTTTACCTATTTTCCTTCCTTGCTTCACCATCTTTCACTCTTCCACATGCATCTCTGACACACATTTCTAGAACTACATGTTCTTTCCCCAAATAATCATGTGTCAAGATTTGGTGACTGCACATACATGTTCTCTTTTGCCTAAAGCATATTCCTCCATGTCATCTTCCTTCATCTAAATCCTGCCCTTCTCTTAAAGCTATGGAAAGAAGGAGAAGGAAGAGAGAAAGCATAGAGGGGGATAGAGAAGAAAGGAAAGTAGGCAGGTACTAATTTCCAGATATTTAAAATCAAACCTAGTAGCAACTTCTTTATATACAAGGGTCTCAGTAGCACTGACTGATTGCTGTCCTTTTTATTCTGCAAAAGTTTACAAAATAGCAATTAGTTTACAATCAGAATTTATTTGATCCCCACAAATGAGTAGTTTTTGTTAATATTTCAAAAAATTTTATTTTTATTTTTTTGTGGTACCAGGGGCACTTGGCCACTGAAGTACATCCCAAGCCTGTTTTTTTTTTTTTTTTTGGAGACAGAGTCTTGCAAAGTGTCTGAGGCCAGTCTCAAATTTGCAAACCTCCTGAGATGCTGGAATTACAGCATGTACCATCACACATGGCAATATTTCTATTTTTGAATTTGTGGAAAAAGACATTCATAGAGGCTCATGAAGTTGGGAAATTTTAAAAAGTACTAGGATATGAATCAGTCTAATCAACACAAACCAGGATTTTCTGATAATACACCCAGAACTAGCTACTTAATTTGTGAGACCCCAGGTAAAGTGAAAAAACGGGTGGCCTTGTAAGAATTTCAAGAGAATAACTGCAGTGCATTAAAACAACCTTAGGACTTCTCCAAGTGTGTGCACAGTGAAGCTGCAAAGGTTGTATGCCAATGAAGCTGGCCCTGTCTTTTCCTTTGTATAATTCTAAGATGCTCTCCTCTTGAGTGCTAAGAATGTGGTTGGCACCATATTTACCCAAAGCAAACTGTATCTTGTTAGACTAGTCAGCATTTGTCTTGTTGGACCAAGGAGAAAAAGTAGTACCAGGCTCCAAACACAATGTGGGGACAATATTTTGATAGCATCTCATGAAACCTCATAAGAGCTGTGCACATATACTATTCCTCCTATTTGAGATGCTTTTCTTCCAACATCTTCTTCACCCACTTGAGTTCTGTGACTCTCTGTCAGCATTTGCTCCTCAGGGGAAGACTTTTTTAAGCCCATGATTCTGCCTGGTCTGAATTATTTCCCTCCTACGATTGTACCTCTGCTGCCTGTAGCATGTCACCCATGTTGATTTTACATCCTCATCTTATATAAGAGCAAATTAAGGCTGAGGGAGTCACATATCTAACACATCCATGTTGTTGTAACAGTTTAGGGTTCCAGCTCATTTCATGCTGCTCTAACCTCTTTGAAGTCTCTCATCCACTTAGAGAGTTCAGCCTTGGTCTCACTGCCCCTTTACCCCTCCACCTTCCCCTCATCCTCCCAGGACACATTGGGGGTCGAGGTGCAGTGCTGGGCTTTCTAGAAGGCAACATACCAGCACACATATGTATCTGACCTAGGCTTTGTGATCTGGCAAGCTGCGTTGCCCAGCGAGTGCTAGAGCAAGTGTGTGTCTTTATCCCTCCAGAGTGGAAAGAAAAAAGATGAGCCAAGAAGACTCTTTTATCTAAGAATAATTCTGTTGTGTTGAACACTATTCAGTGCCAGGGAAATCTTGCAGTGAGATAAGAAGGACTCTACAGGATGTGATAATGAAGGAAATGGAGAGGGGAAGCTGGCCACTTCCCTTACCAAGAGAATCCAAGCACAGCGGCCTTGGTTGTAAAGTAAAAGAACATACTCATGAAACATCATAAGAAATCCACCTGTGTAGGGGATGCACAACCTCTCCTATCCATCCCCTGGCTCAAAGGTGCAGTGCTATGATCCTTGTATTGCATTGTACCTTAGCCACAGCTAAGGAGCACGTGAGTAATAAAATGTCCAAAACCTCTCTGCTGAGTCCTTCAAATTCTTTCTTTGGGATGAGTAAACAGTATGCTTAGGGCATTTGCTGTCCACTTAATAAGCTGTTACTTGAATCTGTAAAGGGAGGCCAAAGTCCCACACTTTCCAGAAAGCTTGAAGACAATATTGGTGTTCCTTACATGATTTAATTTGCTGAGACTCTGATGCTCTTAGTGTCAAAAGTTAACTGCTCTATTGGCAAAATAAACACTTTACTATAATATATGTTTTTTTAAAAGTTTGACTTCACAATTTAAATTTATAAATACATTTTAAGCTGTAACATATATGCCTCTACCTTTTTTTCTAATACAAAGAGTGTTAGGGTAGAGATTAATATTCAGAAGGCATGTGGGAAGCAAACTGTTTCTTGAAATGTGCTAATGCTGAGACATGATCAAGATGAACATTTTTCATACCTTAATTGGTTTAATTAATTGAAAATGAGGTAATTGATTTTTAGAAGGTGTTTTAAAAGTGTGGTTAGGGATTGAAAAATTGTAAAATGAATTCATAAATCTTTGCTGATCTTCAAGTGGAATAAGGAAGTGTTGGTTTAAGTGAGTTTTCTATTAATCACCCTAGGCCCTATGAGGTTAAATCCATGAGACTGCTGTTTGTAACCAGATGTTAATTCTCCATTAGCAATAGTACAGTTCAGAGTGGTACAGAACTTAATGTGGAATTAATTCTTAAAATTTCAAAAGAATACTATTTGTTTGCAGATACTTTTTCAACATATTAGGAGGAAATTATGTGGAAATGAAGGAGATCCTTCTTGAGCAAATTCCAGGAATCCCACTTAGGATTTTTATTAAATTTATTTTCGAGACAACATATTAAATTTTTACAAATTTTGTAAAATTATGTTTTGATACATGTATACATTTTGTAATGTTTAAATCAGTGTAAATAAATCTATCTCCCCAAATATTTATCACTTCTTTATGGTGAAAACTTTCTAAATCCTTTCTCCCATCTTTTTGACAGGTACAGTACATCACTGTTCTTTATAGTCACTCTACTTTGCAGCAGCACACCAGAACTTCTTGCTGCTAACTTAACTTAGTACTTGTTAATTGACCTCTCCCTATCCTACCTCTGCATTAATCTTCCCAGCCTCTGGTAACCACAATTCTACTCTCAACTTCCATAAGGTTGACTTTTTTAGATTCCACATGTGAGTGAGATCATGTAGTACTCCTCTTTCTGTGCCTGGCTTATTTCATTTAACACAATTACTTCTAGTTCCATCCCTGTGATTGCAAATGACAGGATTTCATTCTTTTTATGGCTGAATAATATTTCACTGTATATCACTAATTATTAAATAGACTATTGATTTTTCAGCACCTCTCCCCATTATGGCCAGGACAGGAGCTTTTACAGCCAAACTATAAGAACAACTGTGCAGGTGAGGCTGACACTGTAATAAATGACTGATTTACCATGTCTATTGAGATCTATTTGGTGAGGACTTTGGGTTTGTTTGCTAACATTGCCTTAATGGGTATTGTTTCAGGGAAATGGTAATATTATCTCCTGTTCTGATTTACTCGCTCTGCTTTTCCTTCTATATTATTGTAATAAGGGTAATACTTTGCAAATTTTAAATATGCATTCATTTTTAGCTTTCTAAGTATGAAACATTTATTCTAGTTGGCTTCAAAATTCATCAAACCTGGAGCAGATTAAGATATGTTATTGTAAATAGGGTGACGTAATAATTTGTAACATAGAAAATAAGATTTTTCAAATTCCTTAAGTTTCCATTCATTGAATCAAGAATACTGGCCCAGATGAAGAGAAAAGGAAGAAGTTAGCAATTCAGCCAGAAATGTGTCTTCTTTTTTCTTCTTTGGGCAGCTGCTCAAAGACATAGAAGAGAGTAAATTCATGAGAATAAACAAGGCCTGACTTTGACTTTGTTGCCCATTTCTCTCTTCAGACTCTGAACACTCCTTACATGATCTTATGAGGTAAATGTTATTCTCATCTTAAAGACTGTGGCACATGAAGAATAGCAATTTGCTCAAGGGCACAAATGACATAGAACACGGATTTGAATCCAGGACAGTTAGATTAACTACAGTGCCATATTGTTTCTCTACACTGCCTCATGCACATAGTGGTGTTAAATTTTTTTAAGTTAATTAAATGATGAAAAAATGAAATGAACTTGGTAAAATTAAATTAATGGAATAAATAAATTTCTGAATGTATTTTTAGTTGACATGATATCAGTTTACCTGGTTTACCAACATAGCAAATTTTCCTAGGATTTTGAATAGAAATGGAGATTTAAAATGTAATTGGAATTTCTATATGTCTTGCTGCAAAGCAAGTTGGAGCTTTACCTTGCTCAGTTGCATGCAGGCTGAAAGTATCTTTTTCTCATATGAATATCTTAAGCCATTTTATATCTGGTGATCATGAATGATAATATAATTTCTGTTCTTAATTTATTAAGTACCACAAACTGAAGATTTGCAATTTCCTCAGAGTTTCAGAAAATAAATTAATTGCAATAATAAAAATTATCTTTAAAGCGCTTTTAAGCAGGGTACTTTGTTTATATTCCAACCTTTCCCATAGAGATGGCACAAATATTTTGATATTGTTTTAGGAACCAAACTTTTTATAGATAGATGTATTTTGAACCTTTGTGTAATCTAATATCACCATCCAATAGAATATAAACTGGTTCATCTAGATATTATTTTTACTTTTAGGTACTTGGCTCTTTATTTACATGTTTTAAAGGATCATTATTTTGGAATAGTTTATTTGAACTAAATGAGACATTTCTGACATCAACTTTTAAAACTTGATGGTTTGGTTCTCTTGTATTTATTTTTTTGTAGACTTGGTGTCTCTAGCTCAAGGCTTGTTTTTGCTTGTAAATGTATAGTGTTACCAATTAAATGATGTAGCAGTTCAAGCAATGTTAACTGCCCTGGATTAAAATGCTCTCAGGCAAGTAAGCAACCATGGTAAGCCATTGGAATTTGGAAAAATAATCAGTGTCCTATGATAGCTGCATATGATGGATCTAATTTTCTATGTATGAGACCTTGGTTAGAAAATGAAGGTGAGCCATCAATGTAATTTCATGCATAACATAGAAACAAGCAGAGGGAAGGAAAAAAAAAAAAGAACAGAGAGTATGTGATCCCAATTTTCCAGAGAAGTGAGGGGGTGCAAAATTTAAGTCTAAGAGAATTGATAAAACTGCAATAATTACATTGAGTCAGTTACACAAATTGTGAAACACAAGTCACCAATTTCTTTTTACTGAGAGCAAACGATATTAATTTTTTAAATAAAACATCCTAGACAACTAAATGTACCTCAATCAAATGGTCTAGTCTTGCTATGCCGCTTAGTGGGTGTAGCTGGGTCTGCACCAAAGTATTTGTCTGTGTTTCGCCTTCATAAGTTTGCCTCTTTCCATACTGGTATTTTTATTATTTGCTATTTTGGTCATGGTTGACTTGGCTTCTTTCTAGGTATCTGTGATTATGTGAAAATAATGTAAAAAAAATTGGGTTTTTATTTTCAGAAGAACCTCTAAGAGACAGATTGGTGAATAATAGTTGTGACATAACTGAAAATGTTATCTTCAACTAATAATCAGGATGATGAGAATTAAACAGAATCCAACACAGAATGTTGATTTTGTGAAGTTAAAAATTATGACGCGTGAAGACTAGGTTTTTCTGAAATGGACAGAAATCTTCAAATAACAATGTTATACTATGAAAGTTTTCTCTTGGGCATAAAGTACCTCAGTGTCACCTGTCCAGAGCTGACATGATGGCTCTGTGATCATCAGGGATCCAAATATCTTCTGTCTTGCTTCTGGGCCACCGTCACTGTGTGACTTCCACATTGTGGACTGATATGGCTGATTAAACCCCAGCATCTTATCAGTGTTCTAACCAGCAGAAAAGATAAAGGACCCAATGAGGGCAAGGTTTAATTATTAAGAGGGGAAATGTTTACAGGGGAAATTTGCAATCTGTCGCAAAAACACAAACCTAAATTATCCTGAAGTACCAAATTTGAAGATACAATGCTAAGTTTTAAAGTGTTGATATTCATATTTTCAGTGGTAAAACTACGGAACATTCTATTCCTGCCAATTGTTTTACCAGTCAATTTAGATACAAGTAGAAACATTTATCATATAAGGTATTTTTAATTGGAAAGAAAGCTTTGGAAAAACATTAGAACATAAGAAAGATGTGAAATGTACTTTATTGTGGTTTTGAAATGTAGTTTGTAGGAAAACTGCACTCAAAGAATTGAAACTTTTCTCAAAGGCTGAAGATAAGAGTGTGCAACCAAGTTTTGTAGTTAGGATCCATTTCTTTAAAAGACACATGGCTTAATATGAAGAGGCATGACAGCTCCTTGAGGGTGGAAATTTTTGCCTGTTTTGTTCACTTACATTCTTTTTTTTTTTTTTTTAATTTTTTATTGTTGGCTGTCACTTACATTCTTGACATCAAGAATTGTTCCTCAGAAAAGGGCAATATCAATGTTTGTTGAGTTAATTGGTCAGTTGATCCATTTATTGGTTAAGTTGCAATGAAAGACAAAGAAGGAACATATCAGCATATGACTAACAAGTAGATTCTTACAAAAGGGGATCTACTGAATATTATCTGAAATAATATAAAAATTTTACCAAATAGCAAATGAGATCAATTGTTTGTTTGTTTGTTTGTTGTTGTTGTTGTTGTTGTTTACTTATTCCCCATTATATTATGAGGAAACCATATAGGGAAAGAACAGCTAAAGGATATATGAAATACACAGAAAATGTCAAATTGCACCCTAACTTAAAAGAAGCTCTTAAATTTCAGCCAAGTAAGCAAAAGGACTGGGACTAGGTTAACACTTGTAACAAGTCACAATAAAATGTGTGGCCTGGCCTGCAAGAGTCATGAGGTTGCAGGAATTTGAGTGAAGTACTTTCTGAACTTATAAAAAGAAAAGTGCAGAGTTTAGTGATAAGTATGCATGTCTTTTGCACTTGTAAGTGATAATGTTTCCTGAATGAGTAAAAAAGTTGTGATAAGCACTGAGTACTATGTATCTTTATAAGTTATCACTCAGGAATATGCAAAGAGATAACACTTTCTCAAAACATGTAAAAAGAACAAAGGCATTAGAAGCAAGCTATGAATGTGGCAAGACAAAGGTTAACATGTACCTTACCTCATGTCATTGGTGTAATTGAGATACATCTAGAGATTATCAAGTTTTCAAATATTCAAGTGACTGGTGAATTAAGCATTTGGTTGATAGAGATTCCACATTTGAAATTACAATTTCTTTAAAAGGCTATTTTTAAAAATTCTGTGCTTTTATTAGAAAGCTTTCTCATAAAAAGTAAATATAGTACAGACCCTTTTTCTTTGCCTTCAACAGAGAATCATTATTTCAACTTTTGTCAAAGAAAGATGATAAATATTTCAAATATATTTGGGAATGAGAGAAAATACATGTCATAAACTAATGTCTAAAACTTTCTAAGTGCACATGCCTTCTCTTCAAAATAGGCAAAATGTATGCAAAATGAACTTTCCTTATTTTATGAAATGAACTCATATAAAGCATCCCTAACGAGAATGTTTTTTGAGAGGATGGTTTTATCTGTTTGGTTCACTCTACTCCCTACCCTTGGAACAAGTCCTAGAACATAGGAGATGCTCAATAAATATTTGGTGTATGAGCAAGTGAGTGAATAAATTAACAGATGAACAAACAGCTAATCATATGCATATGTAATCCAAGAACTCCAATTTTTACTAAAATTCTGCAATCCTGACTTCATCTATGAGTGTGTCAACATAATCAATTTTGGCATTTGATGTGTTTAATGTGGTATTCATAATAAAATCTGGCTCTTAATGTTTTGAGTTGGCCAGTTATTACAGCAAGAGCAAAAGGCTAATTTTCATTCCACTTTATCCTTAATAGTACTTAAGAAACATCATGGAGAAAAATAAAATTTTTCTGATGGATAATGGTAAATAATTGGTAACAAAATTGATGGACTCAGAAGAACTCAGTGGCACTGGGAAGAGATTTTTTCACATCCACAGAGAGAAAGTAATGCTTTATTAATCATCTCTCCATGAGCTTATAGCTATAATTTCTTATACTCCCCAAATTCACATTTTGAATTTTAGTCTCTCACTTCTAACATATACTATTCTGGTTATAAGTTAATGCCATATCAACACTGTTGTTGGGAATTATATTGGGAAATTAAAATTATTTGATTGAAAGCTTCCAGTACTATTAAAATGATTAGTCAAATTTCTTTGAAATTTCTCTTTAAGCTTTTGTTCTATTTAAAATCCTTCCCTAACGTGATCACTGTTATCAATTCAAAGCAATCACAAATGTCTCATAGCCAACCCTGAGTTCTAAACATTAGATTCAGTCCATTAGGCAGCTTGGAAATAGGAATATAATTACATTATATTCCTAAAGTATATTATGTATATTATGGAGCATTAGTTACAGAATAGGACTGAATGGCCAGTTTCTAGAAAGTAGCATACCAATTGACCTCCCAAGATGCCCTCTAGAACTGGAGTATAACTTTGCTGAAATTATTCTAAGGTTACCAATGGATGATGTGCCCATTTTCCTCAGCTCTGCTAGTCTATAAAATCTGTATGTCACCTCTGCTCTTCTCTTTTGTGTTTTCCTTTTGTGCCCTTCTCTGGCTATTTTTACCTTCACTTTGGGATCTTCTGTGTTTGGGGTGTTGGTTTCCTCCCATGACCCCCTCCTGCTCCTAGTGTAGTATAGGTCACATCCCAGAAAGGATAAGATGTGTGTCTTGTCCCTATCCACTTCTCGAGTCACTCCCCTGTGTATAGTTCTTTATTTAATACCTCCTCAGGATGAAGTTGACATTCCTTAACATTTCCTATGAGGCTTTCATGAGAAGGTAAAAGGATCGTCTCTTCAAGACCACTCCTCATTACTTAAATCTCTAGCAATGGAGAAACAATTTCAGCTCTTCAGACATACTCTGCTTTCTTCCTTTCACATGCTTCTCTCTATGTTGACAGCTCATTGCTAAAATTGCATGCTTTTAGACTTCTCCCTGATGGACAATGATATTTGCCCTCAGGACTCAATGTCTTATCCCTCAGGAAACTATCAGTGCTGCCCTGTGGCTTCCAGGTAGGTAGATCAGCTCCTGCTCCCTCTCCCTTGTATCTACTACCAGATAGCTCATCCCTATATTTTAATTATCCATTTACTTTTTTCCCCTGATGACTTTAAGTGGTTTGAGGACAAGACTGAAGCTTGCTCACTATGTATATATTGAAAGATACTGAGTACAAATTAAGTAGCCAATATTTTTTCATATATAAATGAAAAGAAAGGTATTTTGTCTTATTCAGCATTGTATTCTAAGGGCTCAAAATCATATTTAATTATTTAATTAATATTTTCTTTTTTATTTCTTAGCTTCCTATGCATTATTTTCTAAATTCTGGAATTTAAATTGATGAAATAAAAGATAACTAATTGAAACAGTTTTAAAATACAATTTAAAAATACAAAATTTCCTTGACCATCTCCCATAAATTTTGATCATAGATATACATGTTTTAGTCCTCTATTTTAAGGCCTTGTCAGCTAATTGGGGTTCTTTCTTTAAATTTTCTTCTGTAGCTATCTAGTTTTACTTTTTTTTCAGGATAGAATGTACATAGCATATTTTCCACACTTTGGAATTTATCTAGGGCCAAGTGCATTAGTTAACTCTGTGTAAAGGCTTAAAAATTTGATACAAGTGAAATTCCCAATTCTGTTTGCTACTTTCTTATATATTTTCTATATAATTGATTAATAGCTGAGAAATTGTATTAAATAATTTCATCCATGTAAAATTATAACTAAGTGACAAGAACTTTACTTAATACATATTTAAATATTTATATTTTTTTAGGTGTAGATGGACACAACATAATGCCTTTATTTTTATATGGTGCTGAGGATCGAACCCGGGTCCCGCCTGGGCTAGGTGAGTGCTCTACCACTGAGCCACAATCCCAGCCTCAACTTAATATATTTTTAAAAATTATACTAATATATGTGTATATATATATGTATATATGTGGATGTAATACATATATATATATACATATATATACACACATATATATTCGTTGTCAATGGATCTTTATTTAATTTATTTATTTATGTGTGGTGCTGAGAATCAAACCCAGTGCCTCACATATTTTAGGTAAATGCTCTACCACTGGGCCACAACTCCAGCCCTACTTTATGTATTTTGATATACTTTATGAATTTTTCCTCATATTATTTTCTTGATACTCTTTTATCCATGTGCAAAAAAAACTACTTTTAATTTTACTTTGATCAAGTAATATGGCTATTATTGTAATTTTCTTGACTTTACCTAGTACATCATGGCCAAGCATTTTGTTTTAACCTTCCTATGCTTAGTTTTTCCTTTAAGTAGATTATTGGACTGGAGTTTAGTTAAATATGTCCTCCAATCCCCTCAACCGGAGTGAGGGGATTCAAGGAAGTCCCTACCAGGTTGCCTTGTCTGCCTGGGGCCATGGTGTACAGAGGTTGCTTCGAGAAAAGGCTTGCCTCTTTTTACCCCTTACCATAGCTAAGGTTTTGTTGATTATATCTTTTCAAAAACCAATTTTTTTATTTCGTTGACCCATTTCATTTTTTTCTAATCTGTATTTCTTTATCTGTCTTCTAGCCTTTATTATTTCTTCCTTCTATTAAATTTTGGCTTCTTATAGAAAATAAAAATAAAACCAAATATGAAAACAAATACATACTTTTATGAAAAGTGGTAGATAGTATGCACTTGGTATTGCTCTAGTACAAAAATTGAATTATATTATATATATTTTTTGTTCCAAAATTATTATCAATAGTAAACTAAATGTCATCAGATTTAAGCTATTCAATATACCTCATCTTTTTAAAATCCACTTTCACTTTTAATAAGAATGACTGAATGTTTAGCATATTGTCAAATAATCACATTTTGTATTTGCATTAAGTTCTATAAAAATACTGGGTTTCTTTCATTCTCCTTTTGGTAATTCCTTGAGGTCTAAGATCATACCACTGGAGATCTTTTTTAACATAGACTTTTATCCATATTTTATCCACAACATCCATCTTAGAACCAACTGCTTTTGCTGTGTCTCATAAGTTTTGGTACCTTGTATTTTCATTTCTATTTGTATTGAGATATCTTATTTCCCTTTTGATTTTTCTTGGACCCAATTGTTCTTTAAGAATGTGTTAATTTCCATGTATTTGTGAATTCTACCACTTTTCTTTTGTTATTGATTTCTAATGTCATTCTGTTGTGGTCAGAAAAAATACTTGGAATGATTTCAAGCTTCTTAAGTTTGTTAAGATGTGTGTGTGTGTGTGTGTGTGTGAGAGAGAGAGAGAGAGAGAGAGAGAGAGAGAGAGAGAGACTTAGCATGTGATCTATTCTGGGAAATTTTCCATGTGTGCTTGAGAAGAATGTGTATTCTATTATTGGGTGGAATGTCCTGCATATGTTATATAGGTTTATTTGGCTTATAGTGTTCAAATTTCCTAATTTTCTGTCTGAATGAAATAACTATTGTGCAAAATGGAGTATTTAAGCCTCTGTTTGTGTTGCTCTCTCTCCCTTTGGATCTGTTGACAGTTGCCTTACATATTTAGCTGCTCTGATCTTCATTATATACACTTATTCATAATTGTTATGTCTTCCAATTTAATTGCTCTTTTTAACATTATATAATGACCTCGTCTTTTGTGACAGTTTTTGACTTAAATTCTATTTTGTCTTAGGTAAGTATATTCACCTCTTCTCTATTTTGATTGCTGTTATGATAGATATTTTATTTCCATCCCTCATTTTCAGCCTATGTATATCCTTAAATCTAATGTGAGTCAGTGAATCTCTCTTGGACAGCATGCAGTTAGATTTGTCTTATTTTATTTTAAAACCCATTTAACCATACTATACCGTTTGATTAGCAAGTTTAGTCTCTTCACATTTAATTATTGATAGTTAAGAACTTACTACTGCCCATTTTTTAATTGTTTTTTTTTTTTTTTTTGTACTTCATTTTCTCTTCTTCTCCTTTCTGTCTTCCTTTGTGATTTGGTGATTTTTTTTTTGTATTTATATGCTTTGATCCTTTTTAAAAATATTCTTTTGTCATTTATAATGAGTTTTTATTCTTTGTGGTTACCATGAGGCTTACATAAAACTCTTATAGTTTTACTAGTCTATTTTCAAACTGGTAATAACCTCAATCAAACCTAAAAACTGCAAATTTTTACATCCTGCAAAACACTTTATAATTATATATTGATGTCAGGATTTACTTCTTTTGATGGCACAACATCTGTAATCCCAGCAGCTAGGGAGAATGATGCAGAAAGATCACAAGTTTGAGGCCAGCCTCAGCAACTAAGGGAGACCTTGTCTCAAAATAAAAATTTAAAAGGGCTGGGATGCAGCTCAGTGGTAAACTGAGTTCAACCTCCAGAACCAAAAAACAAACACACAAGAAAATAATTATCATTTTGTTAATGTATTGTTTTCCTGCCAGTTAGTTTTCTATCTGTGTTGTCTTATACTCACTGACCTTCTTTTTTTAATGTTTAATATTTTATTTTATAATATAAAATATAAAATCTTAATTAACAATATCAATAATTAAAATATCTAAACTTCATGTGTTTTGTTGCTTTGTTAGACATTTTTCAGATATCTCCCCTTTTCCAAGAAAAATTAGTCTCATGGGTTGAGGAGTGTACTTATATTGAAAGCTTGTGAAATAGAGGTGTCCTACATCTATTCAAAGGGATAATAGAGCACAAAATTTCCCAGAAATCACCTTTAAAAGTTAATGAATTTTGCTGAGTGTTCCAAAAATGATTATTTTGAATTCTCTGTCAGGCATTTATCTCATAAATCACCAGTTTCTTTTCAGTTATTCTGGTTTTATTTTGTTCTTTGGGTGTTGTGATGATTCCCTGATTTTTTTTTTTTTTTTTTTTTTTTGGTAATTCTTATAACCTTGTGTTGATATCTCTGCACATGAAAAAGCCAAGACTACTTTTCAGTCTTTGCAGACTGGCTTTGGCAGGGAAAATTCACTATTCAGCCCAGCAGGAGATTTTGGAGGAATCAGCTGGCAGGCCTGTTGCTGAGTTCTGTGAGTAGTTGGTCAGCTGCTGAAGGCTGCAGGCACCCGGGTCTGCTACCAGATCCACAGGCTTGAGATCTGTGTGCTTGTGTTTTGAATCTTTATCCCTTTTCTTTGTTCTTATCTACCTCAAAGTGAATTAGCCCTGCTGATTGCCTCTGGTAAGACAGGACAGAACTGGGTCTCTCAAATAATGTCCTAAAAGACAGGGAAGTTAGGCACTCCATACGCTTTTCTCCAAAGGAGATGCTGAAAGTTGAATGGACTTTTCTTGGGTTCTGTGCTGGCATCTGGGAGGTGTATGTAGCATTAGTAAAGTAAAATTGTTCTGACCCTTTGCCATGTGTCTTTTCTTGTTTCTGGGTTTCATTAGGGTGCTACAATCTTACACTTGTATTTTGGAGCTCCTGTAAAAGTATTTTCATTGATGGATAGCTGTTAATTGGTGTATTTGTAGGGAAATAAAGTTTGGATCTCTTATTCTGCCATTTTGTTGATGTCATTCCAATGATGTCTTAATTAAGACATACTTTCCCAATTTTTTTTTAGATTCTTTATTTTTAAATTTTCCTTATATTTTTTCATGCCAATATTTTTTATTTTGCAAAACCTACATATTAGAAAATTCAGTTTTTTTTTAAATTTTGTTAATCGTATTTTAAAAAATGCATTTATAGATTCATCAATGAATCATGTGTTAGTGTCCTACAGTTGCTATAACAGATTATCACTCACTAGGTGGCTTAAAACAACATGAATTTATTCTTTCACTATTCAGGAGCCCAGAAATCTGAAATCAGTTTCACTGGGTGTAAATCAAGGTATCTACAGGATTTACTCACCCAGTACTCACTCAAATTTAGGGGAGAGGTAGATCTTTTCCTTGCCTCTTTCAGCTTTTATAGCTACCCGAATTCTCTTGCATTTTGCAATATCATTAGCATTTTCGAATTTCTCTCTTTCTCTCTCCCTCCCTCCCTCCTTCCCTTGCTCCCTCTCTTCTGTGTTTATATTATGCTTTCCTCTAAGTGTTTTTACCTAAAAATTCCCTTTAACTCTCTCATAAGGATACATGAGATTCCACTTAGGGCCCATTGTGTCGTACACAGGCCTGAGCATTTTTAGCATATATGGCCATTAATAAAATTGCTGATCATGAGAAATATGAATGTTATATTTTAGAGATATTATCAATCTGTTTTCCAGAATTGTTTTTCTAATACATCATTAAAATACCAATGTGTAAGAGATGTTGGAAATCCATGCCTTGCCCAACACTTGTTTTCTCAAACTTTAAAAATTTTGTCAATTTAATGGCTTAAAATGATATTGAGTATAGTCCTAAGTTGCCTTTCATTGATCATTAATATAATATTGACTATGACTATATTTATTGCCAACATAATTCAGTTTAATGTTAGGTCTTTTATCCACTTTTTAATATAGTTTTTACTTTTACTTTTCATTATTTTAGGAGTTTTTAAGATAATTCTGTTCGGGGAGGGCAGGTACCAGGGATTGAACTCAGGGGCACTTGACCACTGAGTCACATCCCTGGCCCTATTTTATATTTTTATTTAGAGACAGGGTCTCACTGAGTTGTTTAGTGCTTCACTTTTGCTGAGGCTGGCTGTGAACATGCAATCCTCCTGCCTCAGCCTTCTGAGCTGCAAGATAAATCTATATGCAAATATCTGTTGTTGCAAAAGTCTTATCTTGAATTATGACCCTTCTTTTTACTTTCCCTGACGTTTTTTTGGATGGACAATATCCTTAATTTTAGTAAAATAAAAAAATAGCTTTCTTTCTTTTTTATTTTCTTCTTTTTTGGGTGTGTGTGTGTGTGTGTGTGTGTGTGTGTGTGTATTAAGAAATCTTTCTCTACTGCAAGGAGTTAAAATATATATCCATTACATTTTTGCATTTCCAATCTTCATTCCGCTTAGAGTTGACTTTTTGTTATGCTATGAGATAGGAGTCCAATTTAATCTTTTTTTGAAGTGGATAACTTCATTTTCAGCTCCATTTATCAAATAATCCCTTTTATTCCCTCCCTTTACATAACAAATGTCCTTCTTAAGTAATTCTGTTCCTGGGATTCTGTACTTTACTTCGTTGGTCAATTTGTCTATCACTGTGCCAACCATCTTCTTAATAATTATAGTTTCATCATAAACCCTGATTGTGAAAATTCTTTTAGGTTTTTTTAAATTTAAAAAAACCTTATAATACAATCTATAGATGAAACATATTTCACATGTGATATTACCCATTTTCAACATTTTCCTTTCAAAATATATTTTAAGAGGAATAAAATTAATTCTGAAATAAGATATTTATTAAATAGTCCAATATAGAAGAAATAAAAAGAAATAAAAATGTCTCCTACAAGATTTAGCTTCTAGAGTCATTGTATTTTAAAGACACACAAATTGTAAAGTACAAGTCTGAATTCACTAATGAAACTGCTACCTATTTCTTCAACTATAAAATGGGCCTGTTGCCATTTTTATCTCCAGGTTAATCTATCTTCGGTAATAAAATTGACATATTTACTATCTTCTAATTAAGTGGTATTATTTATCATTTGCATATGCTTGAGATTTTAATCTAGTCTAGACAATCAGGCCTTAACACATTAAAACATTTATTTTTCCTTAGGGGTACATTCACAGTAATTTCTGAGAAGTTGGTTTGCCTGGAAAGGATTCCTATGGTGAGAAGAAAATTACTATAATCTGAGGATTGCTAGTGTCACTTAAGGGGAGGCAAGTATGCTTGAGAGTGGACAATAGAACGTGGCTTCAAGTCCTTTGTGTAAACATGTCCTCTAGCTTATCTTATATACTAGAGCAGCTTTAAAAATATACAGATATTTTGGGGCTTAATCAGTACTGAGTCTGACCTAAGAGTAATTACCTGTAGCTTTGAATATCATTGAGTCTATTTTTTTTGAGGACAGTTCTTGAGGGTTTGGGTGGTAAGTAGAATTCTGATATGAAATGTCATGCACTTAATCCCTTCCCTAGATGTTTTCCCAGTTTGTTCTTCAGTATAAAGTTGAGATACATTTCATCAAACAGCAACTGAATCCCCAGATTAACATATGAGCTATACTGTAAAGGTCATTACGTAGGAAGAGCTAAGTGGCAACTGGGAACTCCTATCCTGACAAAAACTAGCACCATTGCAGTTCCCATCAACAAAATGAATTCCACTCTTTCCCAATTTTACTCAATACAGTTCTGAGTCTCAGATGGGAACATCTTTGGAGAAACCCAGGTCCTGTGTCTACCATTAATGCTGCAAGTTAGAAGCAGAGGAGCGGGTTTTGCTCTTTTTTGGTTTCTATTGTGAGGGATAGTTCAACACAATATATGAGGAAGAGTTCTTTAGACATACAAAGGTAAGTCATACTCTAGCCAGCCAAAGAAATGAAAGTGTAATTTGCCTAAAATCACCAAACTAAGACAAAGAGTTGAGTTCGCTAAATCCAATCTTCCTACGTTATAATACTGATACCCTTATTAACTGAAAGACCCATAGTAAATATTACATATGATTAAGTAAATAACTATAATACCTTGGGTTTATATTATTTCTCAAAAAATTTTCAACTACTTTAAAACTTGTTTAGGCTTTGAAAACTGTGTAGTTGAAAGCAGATTTATTACATTATTTTACAGGTGAGCAAACTAAGATAAAAATAAATTAAATGACTTCCCTATGGTCAAATAGTAGTAAATTTAGCATTACTTATAATTCTAATTTTAACTCACCACCTATTTCCTGAAAAGAAAAGGATATGACTATAATATAAACACACTGAAGGTGAATGAAATGTTTTTCTCTCAGTAACTCTGTGTGATGTAAGGGTCAGTAACAGGAAAACCGATATTTGGGAAATATAGAAAATAAAGGATTTGGTCAGAATGGGTTATGAGAGAATTAGAGCTGAATTCAATTATAATTCCTTTAAATAATACAAAGTCTAGTTTCACACAGTTTTCTCTCATGAAAAAAAGATACTCTACAAATTTCTTGGCATATTTCCACTGTAATAATCCAGCACCATCTGTGGTAACAAAACTAGCATCATAGGCCTTCACTAAATAGATTATGTGTTTCTTAGCAGACACCTGTTCAGAGCATTTAGGTATTAAGTGATCAGTGATCTAAAATGCATCCTTATCCATTGATTGATCCTAGATATTGCATGTAAATGTCAGGAAAGAGTGGCCGTTTTAGAGAAAAAAATATGTATTGAATTTTAAGCTCTTTAACTCTGAAATTATCAAAGGCAAAGTTTTAATTCATTTGCATGTATTAACATAATGTATGGAGATCTTTCACAATACATCTGCACTGTGAAGAGATGTGTACTATTAGAACAGTGCAATTGGGTTGTCCTGTCATTGGCCAGTAAATCATGAGTCGAGGTGGGTCCCCTGGATGTGCCACATTGCATAGCTCTAGGTCTCTCTGCAATACGAGGTCGGCCTGGCCTGCCTGGTTGATTGTGGTGGCCCCAGTCCATCACTAGAACTTAGGTGTTATAATGCCTGCTCTGGGGTTTTCTTTTCCTTGTCTTGTGGTATTCATGGCCTGGAGAGGAATGTAGCATGAAGATAAGCATAGACTGAATGTTATTATAATTTGGCTTGTAGAAATACACAGAGCTTTGAAAAACAAATGTAGTGATTCTAAAAGAAACAGCAAAATTTAAGTAGGAGGAGATTGTAATTGCAAGAAAAAGTAGCCCAAGCTGTAGTTATACCTTAGAGTTTAAAGAAATCAGGTGACCAGGACACTGATATACTGGAGAATCAATGTTTTCCAATCTTAGATTTTACTGGCTACCTGGACTGGCAGGCTTTACAGATTTTCTGGGACCTAGGAAGTACTCAACATCTCTTGAAAGAGCAGTATGTTCTAGGATAAAACCCGGGCTGGACTAAAAACAATGTAACTCATGTCACCGGATCACTCAGGAGAAATAACGTCAATATTCCAGGAACTTGGCTGTGGAGAAATACATGGGGAGAAATCAAAACAGAAGCAGGCAGTTGTAGTCATTTTCCTGTTCTTTAGGACAAGGTGCAAAGAAAGTGTAAACTAGACATCCCAGAAGAAACAAAAGAGAAGATGGAAATTTCCTCTCTCCCCCTAACTGACTGGGAACCCTACTGTCCAATATATGGTCTTGTGAGAAAACACCTGGTAAGGAATGACTTTATACTAACATGGTGAAATTAGATATTAGAGGTTCTTCATTTAGGTAATGCATTTGTAATTTGATGTACTGATGGGATACATATTATGGAGTAGGCACTTTCGCAGTACTAGCCTTAATAGAAAAGTAAGAGAAAAGTAGAAATGGCCCTTGGTCCTAGAAAACAATTTTTCTTTTTGCTAATTAAATCTCATTTATAGTTTAGTAAAGAGAAGAGATAGCAGAAAAATCTTTGAAAATGGCTTTGAAGACTTTTTTACTTGTACAATATATCCATGCTTATAAAATCCCCTTGAAAAAATACACACAAAATATATATTCTTATGCGGCACCTGCAGAAATGCTGACTCAGAGAATCTAGAGGAGTTCAGTTTTATTTCTTAATGAGCTTCCAAGAGATTTGGAAGCATGGAATTCTGAGAAATTGCAGAGATCTCTAGACCCACAAAGGACAGCATTCTCCTTAGAAAGGAAGACAGTGAATGAAAGTAAAAAATTATACTGTCCTAATGGGTTTATTTATTTTCTGAAACATTTCCTTGATCAGTGAGATGTTTTGTCAATTACAAGGGTTGGAATGTACAGAAATAGATAAATTCAGATTGGGGATAATGTAAACATCTACCTGAAGAGGTGTATTTTAGTATACAATTCAATAAGAGTATATATATATATATATATATATATATATATATATATATATATATATAAAAAGATGGAGATACTTCTGTATCTCCACTCACAGGGTATATGTATTTCTGCTATAGATCCTATAGGGTATATGTATTTCAGTTATAGAGGATAACTGTTTACTTATCTTTCATAAGACAAAAGTGCTGCTTCTTAGATAACTGAGAACAGTTACTAAATAAAAAGTTACCTCATAGTTTTCTCAGCCATCAAAGGAGAGTTTCCAAGCTAATGAAGTCTGTGGACTTAAGTTTGTTGAATCAAAATACTAACATGTTTAAAATATACGTAGAAAACTCTATCACAATGAGACTATTTCTTTGTGAAAACCAGGAAAATAAAATTTTAGACTATTAAATGATATAACATTGGAATTATCTTTCAAAAGAATAAAATGTCATGAGAGTGTAATTAAAATGATACAACAGAGTTGAACAGGCCTAAGGCAATGTTCTGCTGGGGAAGATGAGATGTGTTGAATAAAAAGTAAAAGAAATAAGAGAAATCAGGAAATTTGAGGATGAACAGGATGATGACCTTCTAAGTCCCCATAGAGAGGTTAAGAATGTTCTCTGAAGATAAAAACCCAAGGGGCAAACTGATCAGGCTGATTATCTTGGGTGGCCAGCACCCTGCCAGAGTAGTTTCCTGCTCAAAAGGTGATGAAAAAGAAAGTCTGAAATATTTAGTAAAGAAATAAGAGCCAGAGCCAGAAATTAGGTTCAAAAAGGGGAGTTCTGATAGGTCCTGCAGTCCACATCAGAGTTAGAACCGGAAAAACTAGAAAATGGCTCTGGTTCTTTATTTAAGGGCGAGCACATCAAAGGCAGGGATAAAGTTTCAGCGGGAGGAGGCAGGGGACTTGCAGCAAACAGGTTGACTGGCATCTTGGCAAGCCACACCCATCTCTCAGAGGCTATGTGGCTGTGTGGTTCCCACCAGTCACCCCATCTCTAATGCTGCGCTGAACCTGACAGAGCTGAGTAGGAAGTCACATGTAATGGGCGGTCCCAAACCAGCAGGAGTGATGCTGGGGGTTCCCAAATACCAGACTTTCCTACCCAATGACTTTCATGTCAATTTGGTTCATGCACAGTTCATGGATGGCTTTGGCAGCTGATTTCAAGGTCAGACCTTGAAGAAGACAAAGGAAAACAATGACTGTGGACAAGGGATTTGAAAGATGTCATGTGACACCTTTTCTTTCAGCCCATGTGCCTAGCCATCACTCAGAATACACATCTTTAATAATTCTTCAGTACTTGTTTAAAATACCTACTGTCATGTCCCACTGTAGGTGTTGGATTTGAACTTCATTATTTACAACCCTATTTTAACCTCTGCCTCATACTCTGGACCTGGCTGTTACATTAAAGTTTTGTAGTTTTGTCTGTAGCCATACATTGTCCAATTTGATCCAGTCCTGGGTATTTTCATGTCATAACACTCCATCTGCACACTGTCACCTGCCTGAACTTAAGTTTGTTTTTGCCCATGACTAAGACACATGTAAGTTCAATCTACTCGTTTTAACAATAAATGAATGAAGTACTACAGAAGCTAGGTAATTTACCATTCAGCTATTAGTGTATTTATATCTATCTCAGTTCTTTATTTACCAACAATTCTGTGTTTTTAGTCCTTTGTTGCATTCTCATACCTTGTAGATACATAAGTTTGAAATCTGGCCCTTCTAGCAAATTTTTACATTTTGTTTTATCATTTATAATACTTAAATAATAACATGTCAACTTTTCTTGTATATGGTACAAAGGTTCTATAAGTGAAATTTATGCTAATTCTTTCTGTTTTGTTAGGTACTTCTCACTGTTATTCATGCTACTGGAAGATTTAAAGGCATTCTGACTCATTAAAGACAACAAGTTTAGGATGTGTCAAATATGTTGCATGTTTTAAAAGCCAGCATAATACTGGAATGCATAAACATACTTAGTATAAACAGCCCACAAAGCACAATATTCCTGCTTTGTTAAGCTCATAAGGAATGTGCTACACAGCTCTAGAGTCTAACACTTAAGAAGGCATTGAAGAACCTAAAGGAATTGCAAGGACCTGAATGAAAATGGCTGTCTGTGTAGGGAGAGCTGATAGAAACTGCCCATTCAGTTTCCCTTCACAACCGAGCCCATACTCCATAAGGACAATTTGAGTTCAGTATTAGCCATGGTCAGCTAAAGTGGCATCATCTTCTAAAATGGCTATGTCTATTTGGCATTTGAGAAAACACAGAGAAGTTAGAAAAAGCTGGATAATTCTGAATTCAGATCTGGCCACACTAACTTCATATACACTTTGCAGAGGAGAAATTATGGCATTCAGCCTCTGCCTGGGGTCAAGGAAACTGGGTGTCTGAAGTAATAGAAGCAAAGAAGAAGGCATGTACAGAGCACCTTTGATATATACATCCAAGCGTTTGAAATTCTGGGCAGACTATCAAATTATAACCCTATATGTAACTCAAAGAAAGCATAAACAGAATATTTCCTTTTTATTACAATTTTTACTTATTTTCTCCCAACCTATAAATACTCAGAACATTTTCCTGGCTTCAAAGTTTATAAAATTAAATGTCCTAGATGTTTCAAGTGTAAATTAATCTCTAGTGGAATCCTAAAAGCCCAGTTTAAATGCTCAAAATTCTATTCTGGGTTCTAGTAATATAAAATATAGAGTTTCCAATAAACTTCAAAGGTTGATATTTTGTGTACCAGAGGTATAAAAAATCATTGCCTTTTATGCACAGGTTTAGCTTTCATTGGTTTTGCCCATCTCCTGAATTTTGGAAAGAATGACTGGTTTCAGAGAAAGGTCACTTGACTTATAAGGTTTGAACAATTGGGTGGAACATTATTAGCCAGAATGAATGGAGAAAAATACTGCCTGGAAACCAGAGAAATGAGAATGACTGACGACAAAATTTTCCTTTAGGTCTTGGCAATTCCTTCTGAAGTACTCCTTCCTCTTTTGCAGTTTGTGGCTATAAAGACTTCATGAGCATGCATATGAGAAAGTGTCACTCAAAAGTTAAAGCTTAAGTCATGTATGCCTAAATGTCCCAGTAAGTCCACAAGGTCACAATCAAACTCTGAAGGCACAGATTAGCTAAAATTCCAAGAATAAATTTTATCCTTTAAAGTGTTTGTAGCTACTGAGGGCTTGGCCCAGGATCCCAGAAGCACTGAATGAAAGCCGGCTACTGGGCGCTGTTCAGGTAGCAGTGGAGACGCAGTCCAAGCCCCAACTGGGTTTTCCAATACACATTAATAAATTTCTCAACAAAATTCTTTCATAATCCTAAATTCCAATCCTCAAAATAACATGTTATAGGTAAAACTGGAGAAAGACTTCAGGATATATATTATTCCAGACTAGTCCCTTTTATTATTCCAGACTATTCCCCTACATTTTTTCTGTCTATGAATTCATATCTTTAACACAGGAATATTGGTAGTGTTCAAATTAGAATCTCAGTGGTGAAGCTGGGAGGGATGCACTTGGAACCAGAAGAGACATATCCAAGATCTAGAGAAATACCAAGGACTAGTAATGGAATTAGAAGATTGTAAAGAAGGCAGAAAGAAGCAAATCATCAACATCTGGGGAGTTTTCATATTCAAATGTAATACAGGGCCAGTAGGACTGAATGGGAGCCAAGAAATCAACAGGCATGATAATAATACTGGGGAGTATTTACTTTTTAATGTTGTTGAACTCACTAGTTACTTTAATAATTTGTCCATTTTAATTTCTTTCTTTCTTTTTTAATTTTAGTACCAGGAGTTGAACCCAGGAGCACTTAACCACTGACGCACATCCCCAGCCCTTTTTTAAATATATTTTATTTTGAGGCAGAGTCTCACTAAGTTGCTCAGGGCCTCCCCAAGTTGTTCAGGCTGGCTTGGAACTTTCCATCTTCCTGCCTCAGCCTCCCAAGCCACTGGGATTATAGGCATGCACCACCAAGCCCAATGCATGTCTCTTTCCTTCTTTTTTTCCTTTCTTCCTTTCTCCCCCTTCCCTGATCCCTCCCCTCTGTCTCTCCTTCTTCCTTCCTTCCTTCCTGGTACTGGGGATTGAACCAAGAGGTGCTTTACCACTGAGCCACATCTCCAGTTCTTTTTATTTTTCATTTTTTTGTTTTTTGTTTTTGAGACAGGTCTTCTCTAAATTGCTGAGGGTCTCACTGAGTTGCTGAGGCTGACTTTGAGTTTGTGATCGTTCTGCCTCGGCTTCCCCAGTCTCTGGGATTATAGGTGTGAATCACCACACCCAGTGCATTTCACATTATTGACTGATCTTTTTAGAACCACAGCCTTCTGGGTGATACTTTGCATAGTTTGTTTTATTTAATATTCTCAAGAAGACTCTGTCAGCTCCTGTTTTATCCCCACTTTCCATGTCAAAGAGACAGAGACTCAGAAAGGTAAGTCAACTTACCCTATATCATACATTCATATCTGTCTGACCTTCATATTCTGCACTTTAACCAGTGCACTCTGCTACCTCTTTTAAACCACATTGGAAAGAAAATGAAGATATGAAAGAGGTGATATTTAAGGATGATAAGAGTGGTTAATAGATTGGATGCCTCTATGAAGCATAATGGAGTAGCTGAGCAAACTATCTAGAGGTACAGAAGCTTGGGATCCAGTAGGGAGTCCTAATGATGATATAATGAGTGAGTGAGTGACTACATGAGAAGATGACATTGAGGGCCTGGAAGAGCATGCTATCGGGTGGTTCTTTCAGGTGTATGTCACTGTTCTCAAAATGGGTGTGTAAGATGAGCCTTTGGGGAAAAAAAATGTTCCAGTATTAAATCTAATACTAGTTGCACAATTAATGTTTAGTATTCAAAAAGAAAGACCTCTTTATTAATATGAAATGTATGGATTTATCCTGGTGACTATGGCAGCAGTTCCTCCTGCTCCTTCAGATTCTTTTTTCTTTTCTTCTTTCCTTAGACATACCTGAGATAATCATATATAATAAACATTTCTCAATACGTCTTAAAAGATAAGACAAAATTTTACACCATGACAAAGATTGACAGGGTACCACAGTTTACTGAGCCTAGTGAAATGGACTTATGGATTAAAGTATCTGTATTTAATTACACTGAGTCTTCTCCAAATTAGCAAATGGTTCTCGAAGATTCCTGCAAAACAAACAACAACAACAACAAAACTATGCTTGAAAAAAATTAGCAATGCAAGAACAAGCAAAGAATACAATGGCAGAGCTGCTGTCACTTCTGCTTCTAGAAGTGCTTGGTTAGCCACCTTATCAAGTAAAATAAAAGATTAATCAGCCAATATTTTCACACCATGTTGTTCTCACTGACTGCATAGTTTTTGTTCATTAAAAAATAAATAATATGAATTTTTATTTTATTTATTCATGGGGTTTAGAACTCCTCTGTGGTCTGACAGATGTGTAATGGGATGGAACATCCTCATTGGGGATGGTCAAGGGGCAGTGGCAACCCTGAAGGCAGATTTCAGGAATAGGTATCCTGATGGATCAATAATAAAAGTTGTCATACGCTACTCTGTTTTGAGAAGAAGTTAAGACATAATTAGATCAGCACTTTTCAGAGCTGGGGTTCTCAAAATTAGCACACATCAGTATCACGTATCAGTATTCCTACACATAGTGTGCTGGATCCCACCTACCAGTTTCTAATCCAAAACATCGGGGAATGTGCATCTATAACAAGTCCCCAGGTGCTGCTGCTGCTGGACTGAGCATCACATTTTGAGAAGCGCTGCCCTAGTACAGGTTTCTTAAGCATCTTCCTGGTTTCATCCTGGTCACTTCACTGTGATAGTGAAGTTCTAACAGGTAGCAAGGCAGGGTTTATATAGTTGCTGCTTCATATATGTTAGTAAAGTTGGTTGGAGAAGATGAGGGCATTATTCCCCCACCACTCCAAGATTGCATAGGGCCTTTTGCCTATTAGGCAAGCATCTATCCTGAAATATACCCTCTGTCCAAGGGCATTATGTTCCAATTGCTTCTATCATAGTATAATAGGGAGTCATTGGCTGAGAGTGAGGAGGGCAAGGAGAAGTATTGGAGGTTTGAAATTAGAAGAATAACTGTGAAACCATCACCACAGAGAAGGGGAGAATCAATTGGGGAGAAAACAAGGTAAGTTTTCTGAGCAACTTGGAAGACTCATGTTTTCTGGTTTGCAGTGAGATTGATTAGCAATGTGGCTGGTTTTGTTTAATGATGAGGCGTGCAGAGATTTCACCTAGTTAGAGTTGGGGGTTTATAAAGAATTTAAATGAAATGAAGGATGGTTATCAAAACAGTTAAGATCAGACACAAGGCATGACAAGATTGCTGGATCAGACAGCTGGGAAGACAGGGCAGTGTGGACTGAACGGCAATGAAATGGGACCCAATTAACAGATCAGCCGCAAGTTGAGGTGAGCAGTTGTTGAAATTGCAGTGTGAAATACAGAAGGTAGCGGTAGATGATCAGATTATGGTTTTCCTAAATGATAGTGGCAATGAATGAAACATTTAGCCACATATAATGGCATACCTAATACTGGCCATGTGAGTGTTTCATTCAGTTTTGTCAGTTTATCAAGAAGGCCCCAGACAAGTAATCCAAGGCTGCCAGTTACTATTGCTGTTGAGGACTCCGCTTTCTTCCTCCCATTTAGTGATAGATGCAATTGATTTGCTTATTTATTTTTAGAATTTGGGCTCTATGTTCCTGACAGTGATTAAGCAACATTGTTTTCCTTACCTGTAATGCCTTTCTAAGCTTTGATTTCATACATGCTGCCCTCATAAAAGGGCCTACGCAGGTGTTTTTACTTTTACTTTTGTTTCCTCCTGTTCTACAGAAAGGACTTTGGTCGATTGGTATAATGTTTTCCTTTTAGGTGTCTGAAAGAATTCTGTGGTAAAGGCCTTTGAGTCTGGAATTTTCTTTGTGTAACGTTCCTTAAAGATCCAGATTTGTAGCTATGTATGGTGGCACACGCTTGTAAGTAATCCCAGTAACTAGGGAGCCTGAAGCAGGAGAATCACAAGTTCAAACCCAACCTCAGCAATTTAGCAAGGCCTTCAGTAACTCAGCAAGACCCTGTCTCTAATAAAAAATATTTTTAAAAAAGGAAAGAAAAGAAAAGAAAGGGCTGGATGTGGCTCAGTGGTTAAGTGCCCCTGAGTTCAATCTCTGGTACCAAAAAAAAAAAAAAAAAATCCATATTTGTAAATAGATATAAACCTATCCAGATTTTGTTTTGGTGCAAATTATAGTAAATTGAGTTGTTGCTATTGTTGTTATTTTGGTACCAGGGACTGAACCCAGGGGCCCTGTACCACTGAACGATATACCCAGCTCATTTTAATTTATTTTGAGAAAGGGTCTCACTAAGTTGCTTAGGGTCTCACTACCTGCCCTCAAACTTGTGATCCTCCCAATTCAATCTCCTGGGTCACTGGGATTTCAGTTGTGCACCACCATGCCCAGCTTAATTGTGTTTTTGAGTATTCATTTCATTTATTTACAAAATTATTGTCATGAAGGTGTTTTTAGTATCCTAATGTAAGATGTGTCCCCTGGGCCAGAAGCACCAGAATCATCTGAGATTTTGCTAAAAATGTAACTTCAAGCCTGGTGTCACACCTGCTCAATCAGAAACTCTGAGTGGGGCTCCAAAGCTTAAGAAGTCCTCCAGGTGACTATGATGTGTGCTCATGTCTGAGAAGCACTGTGCTAGTGAAGCTCTACAACACCCCACAACTTTGATATGTAGTCTTTTTATTGTCATTTTATTCTAATTTATTTTTAATTTAAATTTTCATTGTGAGTTCTTTTTTGTATGTTCTTTTTTGTTATGCAGATGGGTTTTTCGGTTAATTCTTAAATTTTTGTTCTTTTTTTTTTTTGACCTCTAACTTAATTTCACTGTGGTCTTGAAATTAGTCTTTTAAAATTTGTCTTAATTATGGTCCAGGGTACATTCATTTTTGGTAAGTTTTACAGGAACTAGAAAATAAGGTGTATTCTGCAATTTTGTGTGCAAGGTTAATATATGTGAGTTAGGTCAAGTTTAGTAATTATCTTCGAATCTTCTATTTTGCTCTTTACTTGCTTCATCTCTGAAACAGTTATGTTAAACTTCCTTGATGATTGTAGATTTTTTTTCTGATTTTAGTTTTGTTAAATTTTACTTATATTAATCAATGCATAAAAATTAATTTTTTCCTCTAAATTTCTTAGTTGACTGACAAGTTTATCATTAAAATGGACCTCTTTATCTCTAATAATGCATTAGCTTGACCTCTACTTTATATGATGTTAATATAGCTAGTATAACTTCCTAAAAGTGTTTTGATGGCATATCTTTTCAAAAATTCTTTTAAACTTAATATCTCATAATGAAATCGTGTCTCTTGGAAACAGCATATAATTATGGCTTGGTTTGTGTAAGGTTTATAAATTGTCTTAATTGAAGCTTTTATTTAATTTCATAAACCCACCATTTTATATCTGTTCCCCATTAATCCTACCCATTCAACTTTCCTATTTATCTCTGTCTAGCTTGTATTACCTGGGTGCACCCCCCGCCCCCAGATTTTATTCTTTCTCTCATATATTGGCTTATTACTTTTGCTTCTTAAGTTTTTATTCCACTTTTAGTGATTAGCCTATTTCAACCTGAATTCTTGTCTTATTAGAACCTTCATTATACTGATAACGAGTCAATTTCCAGAAAGTTCAAGGACCTTAAATACTCAAGACAGGGACCATAGGGACAAAGGGAAAATGGACTTCTGGGCCTTGGCTCATGGCCTGATAGCAAAACCCAGGAGGCTTGGTGTGTGCCACCCTTAAGCACTGTCAACGTGGCGTTGCTGAGGTCAAGGTACCCTGCATGCATTCTCTTGAACAGCTGCAGTGAATTATCTTTATCACAGAGCAAAATGGTTGAATTGAATACACAGAAGCCAATTAACATTTCCACCCCTGAAAGTAACCAATAAAATTAGCTCCTGTTCTTTCATTGAGAGAGCCAATCTGAAGTCTTCTTGTGGGAGCTGTGGTTCCTTTCTAAATGGAATCCCCTGTAAAAGACTCGCCTTTGTGTCTTCTCACCTGACTGGATCTCATTTCCATTGTCATTAGGTCAAAAGATCCTAGTGTCCAGCATCACATTGACCCCTTTCAAAGGTTTGCATTGTCACCATCATGTATTTAATTCTACATTTTAAATTCTACAAGTTATTTTTTAATCCATTTAGGTACACCATATTTTTTAATCCTTCCCATTATTATTTCTTATGAATTTAAATGTGTTCCCAGAAGAGCTCCCTTTAGTGTTTTCATTGTTTGCTTAGACAGGTTTGCTATGGATAATGTATCTTAACACTTTAAAGATTTAAAAGATACATTTTAAAAGATTTTCTGGTTTTAAATTAGCAGGTTGGCAGTTATTTCAATAATTTGACATGGATTTTATGTTCTCTTTTGACTTCACTTATTTCTTTATGAAAGTAAGCTGACACTTTCATTGTTTCTCTGAAAATAGCATGCCTGGTTTTTCCTGTTGAATTTTCTCTTTTCTCTTGGTTTTAAGTAACTTGCAATGATAGCCTCAATGTCTTTCTTTGTGTTTATTCCCCTGAGATTGTAGTACTTCTCTTTTCAGTGGCTTGTTTTTTTCAGGAATTTTGACTTCTTACATCTTTTCTTCAATACTTTCCATCAGATTTTTTCCCCATTCTTTTTCCACAGTCAGAAGTCACATTTTCTGTGTTTTGCTCTACAACTCTCAATATATTGACTTTGAGTCTTACGCTTTTCACCTCATGGCCCTCAGCTGCTGTAGCACCAGATCACACGTCTATATTCCAGGTAAGAAGAAGGAGCAAGTGAAAGTGACTATGGACTTTAGTTTGCATTTTATTTGATTTCCATGTAGAAGGCTAGGGAAAAGTTTTTAGCTTTTGCACTTTACTATGGAGGCAAGCAGGGCAAGTTGAAAATTATCTTCAATTAGTAAGTTATCAACACCTGCCACAATGATTACTGACAATGACAATATCTAGGATTTAACAATGAAAGAAAATGAGTAACTGATGTCAAATAACAGATAAGTAAGAAATTCAAGGAACTGTTAGGCCTGGACCTAAAATGAATTTTCTACATGGATACTGAAATCAGCAATAATCAGATGTACTAGGAAAGAGAAAACTGATTTGGTACAAAGACCTTCCATACCTATGATGGGAGACACTTAAAAAATAGGAGTAAGGGATGCATTGTGTGATGCATTTGTTTTGCAAGTAACTGTGTGTGTGTGTGTGTGTGTGTGTGTGTGTGAGAGAGAGAGAGAGAGAGAGAGAGAGAGAGAGAGAGAGAGAGAGAGGGAGAGAGACAGAAATAGTGGCCTCAACAAGGGAGATACTTACCATATATTTATACCTATTTTCTGAACATTCTGTCACTTCTCATTCTAACTCAATAAAAATGTAATGCCTCTTGAAGACACTGCTTCTTTTATTACACTCTTAAATGTCAACTTCCACAAACTTTCACCAATGGCATGAAAATAGAATAAATTCACTTGGGTTTTTGCTGCTCCTTTCCTTTTGTCTCCCTGTTACTCTAAAAGTCACTAACTTTATGGAAACACTTGATATTTTGTGGTCATGGGTTTAAAATGAGAGCAGTCAATATGATCTCATACTTTTTTTTTCCAGCCACATTCACCCAGATACATACTGAGTAAGCAGGAAGTTGATTATACCTGGTAAGTATAAGAAAATAAAAATCAGAAAGACAAGGGTGTCATTTATTATAATACATAAAAACTGAGTTTATACTGAATTAGGAGAAAAATGAGATGTGGATCAAGTGAGGGCAAGTATAAAGGTGGTAGACTCAGGTGGAGTTGAACAATATTTGGAAGTGGAATAACAGCAGAATTAAGCTAAAATGATGGAAGATGGTAATGAGAGAACATAATAACTGACACTGAGAATAGGAAATGGTTTAGGTTAGTGGTAACTACAAGAGAGGTTATTCCCAAAATACAGTAGATGACTAAGGTAAAATGTAGGCCAAATTTAGGAATTGAGAAACCCAGATATTTGGAGTATTACCTGTGTTGATATTGAAATCACCAAGAAGGATGAGAGGAGCGCTGTTGGAGACAGACAGTGCTCTTGAACCTGAAATGTAGACCTTTAGGAAATGAAGAGTGAACAAAGAGCTCTACAGTTGTCTCCAACAAGGTGAGGTAAGATATGGTTTGCTTGGACAGAATAAGATAGTGGCTTAAATCAGCATCCAGAATGTGGGCTCTGTGTAAAACACCATCTGAGAGCAATGTCACCATTTGCTGGGGAGTGTGTGTGAATAAGAATGCATTTTTAAAAACATAATCTATTTACACAGTAACATAACGAAGCAATATTTCTGCTTTTGTTATCATAATATTTGCTTGAAATTACTCCTCTTTTCTGACTACAGTTTACTTTCTAGCTTCTCCTTGATGTCTTCAATGACTTACGAAAAGATTAACATGATTTAATTCTTTGTTTTAAGTCTGGTCTCGTCCCTTGTTCTTGTAGGAAAAATCGTACATTTTGCTGATGTTTTGGCCTATTCTTATAAACTCTACTGTCCATGAAGTAGGAATCATTCTGACAGATTTTCTCTTTGGGAATAGAAATATATTTTATTGAGTCAAATATCTGATAAATCACATTATAGTTGAGTTTTATAGTTTTTATGGATAAACATCTTTACTTGGAAACCCTTTGTTGCTGACAGTGTTAATGCCCATGATTCAAACAATCCTTAATCTTGTCATTAGGACTATATGTAGAGAAGAACTTTTTAGGAATTTAAAAATGGCTTTTCAACACAGCTTCTTGGATTCATTTTTTCATATTCCATACATGATTCAAAATGAAAATTGGGAAGATTTAAAATAAAAGCACAAAACCAAGAGATCCTGCTTAATGAAAATAGCTAAGGTCTAGAGGTGGATTTTTAAGTCCCAAGTATTTATTTCAAGCTTGCTATCAATACCTTCCATTGTGAAGAACTACCAATTTGAGGACTGGGGATGTAGCCCACTGGTACAGCACTTGCCTTGCATACAAGAGGCCCTGGGTTTAATTCCCAGCCTCACAAACAACAACAACAACAAAAGAAAGGATATTAGTAGTACCAAATAGAGATATAAACTAAGAATGCAGTATCACAAACACCTGAGAAATTAAGTCACATAGGTTTTCATGTAGATTAAAATAGGCAGCATGAAGTTATCTTGCTAACAGTAGATAAATAAGTGGTCTGTATTTTGTTTTTAGGATAATTATGATAATGATTCCTTCTACCTTTAGTCAGTTACATGCTGAAAGTTTTATAATAAAAGAGGCACAAGCTGAGGGGATGACTCTTAAAAGGAGAATAAACATTTCAATGGTTCAAGTAATTAGGAGATACTGAAAGCGCACCTTAGAATTTTTTTTAAACTTTAAAATTCCACCTCACATTTTGTCTGAAAGGTCAGGCAACATCTGGATTTTTCAGCTCAGTTATTCAGGGCCTATTATAGACCACACAATTTTGATCTTCAAAAGAAACCTGAAAGAAGATGTAATTAAATTCATTTTAGAGCTAAGGAGACAGGTCTTGAAAGACCAACAGCTTCCTTAAGATCGCAGAGTGTCATTTGACAAATAAATTTTTAACTCAGGCCTCCAGGTTTCCAGCCAGTGCTCTCACTTCTATCGCTTGAAGGGCATCACACATTATTAGGTTGTGTTTTATATTTTCTAGATTGCATTTAGCATAATTCCGGGACTTAACAAAGGCTCAATAAGTGTTTATTAAATGAATGAAAAATGGCCTAGAGGTAATAAAAGTCAATATTTCATTTTATGGTTGTAACTTTCAAACAAATCCTATGATTATTCCTGGAATTTATTGCACACCACAAATCAAATGTACATAGCGACTTTTTGTTGTTGTTGTTGTTAACCATACCAGCCAAATTGACATTGAACTTCCTTGTTGAATGATTCTGATGCAGGGTTTAAGGAAATTGTAAATGTGTTTTGGGGTTACAAGCAAGGATTGAGAAGGGAGATAATATTCATTCGCAAAGTTTGAGCATGTACAATCCTAGAAGCTCAGAAATAATTTATAGCCCCTATTCTAGGAGTTCTGCAAACAAAGATACGAAGAAATGATGCATTGCCTATGAATACAGGAATGAATAAACAATGACCTATTGATTGCTTATTTATGAGAATTATTTCCTTATTAATATAAAATTAGAAGACAAAATCAGCTGTATGACTTGCACATGAAATTGAGTTGAGTGTAGGATCCTAGGTCAAAATGCAGCAGGATTTTAAAATACAGAACTGAGGCATGGTGGCACACTGAGTTGACCCCAGCAACTCAGGAGACTGAGGCAGGAGGATTGTAAGTTTGAGGCCAGCTTTACCAACTTCAAGACTCTGTCTCAAAATAAAAATAAAAAGGACTAGGGATGTGGCTCAGTGGTAAAAGGTCCCAGGGTTTCACTCCCAAGTACCCAAAATAAATAATAGAATAAAAGCAATACCTAGGAAATCTGTTAGTGTAGGACCAAATGTAAGTTCTGAAAAAAAGCCTAAACATGAAACACTTCTTTGCTCAACAACTTAGATAATACAATCTGCTGAGCCTCTGTGGGCTCCTGTATAACCTGGAGTTCAGATGCCTCTGCTGTGGAGCTACTGTGAGAATAAAACAGGACCTCGTGGAAGCATCAGCCTGTATAGGCAACATCCACTTCTGCCCTCTTTCAGAAATATTTTTTATATTTTAGATATTAGTTATTCAAAATACACTGAGCAGTTTGACCCTAAACTGCTCACAAGTGACATTCTAGAGGCACTTTAAAAATACTAGGCATTTAACCTTCTAGATGATATAAATTTTATAGTGGTTTTACTTCTCAATATTAACTGTTGAAGAAAAAAATCATGGAATTAGGAAAAAGTGAAACTACCTTGAAATGATGGGAGTAGAGCAGAGCTTGATAAAACCACGTTTGAAGACAAGTCACAACATAAACACAGATCCACATCCCACCAGTGGGCAGAACAGTAGAGTGTATCCACAGTGCCTTCAGAAGTAATAGAGTGCACCAAGATATCCAGTACATCCTTCTCTTTCTCCTCTGTGTGCCTCAGTCCCCCCATCCTCTCTCCTATTTCACTTGTCGATCTCCTCACCTCTTTTCCCACAGGTGTAGTAAAGTTTCTGGTTTATGTGATACCTGTGTGGCTAGAATGCAGTGGCCACACGGAGGAGGTACAGAGGTAGCTCACCTGAATGGAGCTTTTTGGAAGCCCATCAGAATCTCTAATGTGGGAATGTTAAAAAGCTTTCCCAAGCAGACAGGAAGATTCCACATGCACAGCAGGGGCTCAGCAGATGAAAAGAGCTTACCTTCATTTTGTTCATTTTCGCTGGAGCTGTAAGCTCCAGTCATTGTAAATGTTCTGTTTGTTTTGTTTTGCTTTTTTGGCAATAGAGATTCGACCCAGAGCATTGTGCAAGCAAGCCAAGAGAACACTCTCCCACTGAGCTGTACCCCCAGCTTCTTACAACATTCTTTATGACAGGATCTAGCTTTAGTATTTCTGTTAAAGAAAATGCTTGCCGACATTTGGAGATTCCAGGTTTCCAAGCCACAGCAAGCATCAAGACCATATTCTCTTCTTGTAAAAAGAGCAAAATCAGTGCTTAGGCAACCTTGGCTGTCTGTATGTCTAAATGCATCTTGGATAATCCACCCCACACAGTGATAGTCTGATTCTGTGTTTGGGGATATGTTTTGTAAAATGGATAAATCTGATGATTATGGTCTCAGAACCCTAATCGTAAGTCCATTTCTGACTTTTACTAATAGGCACCTACCTATTGGACATATGCTTTTAAAAGGTTTAGCTGTCTATGAAAAGAAAGTTACTTCTGTGATGATGACCTAGTAGAAGAACATAATTTGTATCGGTCAATGTACAATGTGCTAAAAAAACAACGAATTTATCATCCTGTCAGCAGGTTTTGTACCTCAGTCTTCTTTTTCATAACATCAACTTGTTCTTCTTTTTGGTGCCTACATCATCACTGGAGTCTGGTTTCTTTTTGTTGTGGTGGTGATGCTGGGATTGAATTCAAGCTAGGCAAGTGCTGTACCACTGAGTGGCACTCCTAGCCTGGCAGCCATTCCTGTGTGCTAGTTGTTTGTTTCTTTGTTTGTCTTTGTTGTTGTTTTTTTTTTGTGGGTTTTTTTTTTTTTGGTCCTTTTATTTTTTTCCACTGTAAATCTCCTATGTCTTGCTCCTTTTCTCCTTTACCCTCTCCTCCTTCTCACTTGATTCAGCTATTGAAAATACAAAAATTATTCAGTGAAACATTTCAAATCTATTTTCTCAGTAAATACTTACATCCCCCATGGCTTAGGTATTTGCAAAGAATTTTCATATAAATCCAAACCAGTAAAATTATAGATTTTCCTGTCTTTAAAAAATATAAGTAGTACCACATTACCCACATTTTTTTTCATCCAAAAACAGATTGTTTTCAATCCTTTGCTATTAAGAGTTGCAATAAATAATCTCATACATGCATCATTTTACATACGTGCAATTATATTTTAGAATAAATTCCTGGAAGTCATTTTGATATATATTACCAGAAAGCTCACCAAAGAGGCTGTTCCAGTTTATGTTCTCATCAGCAATGAATGAAAGTCTCTCTCAAATGATCAATCAAGTGGGTCATAAACTTTTGGATTTTTGCCAGACTGAAAAGGGAGGGCAGTACAATGTTTTCCAGTGTTGTTTACATTTAAATTTCTCTATTGCAAATAAGATTATCTAAAAATGTTTAAGAACTATTTATATTTGTTTTCTTGTGAATTATGTTTGCATACTCTGCCCATTTATTTCCCAGTGAACTATTGATTTTCTGACCAGTGAGTAGGAGAGTAACACTTTGTGACATAAATAAGGAGTACATATTTCTATTTACTTTGTCATTTTATTTTGACTATGGTTATGATATTGTTTTGTGCAATTTAAAAATATTTGATTTTTATGCAGTCAACTGACCCTATTTTTTTCCTAGGGACTAATTAGAAAGGATCTTTCTTTCTTTCTTTCTTATTCTAATTTGTTATATATGACAGCAGAATGCATTACAATTCATATTACACATATAGAGCACAATTTTTCATATCTCTGGTTGTACACTAGAAAGGATTTTTCTTAACCTGAGGTTATAAATTAATTTTTCCATGTTTTCTCATATGGTTTTGCATTTCACATTAAATACTCATTTAAAATATTTGTTGGCCTATAGTCTATATTATGAGGTAATATCCAATGTTATTTTTTTATATTTGGCTACCCTGACATACCTACACCTTGGTATTATTAAATAGTCCATGTTTTAAAAATCTCCTCTCCTGGGAAGATGAAAGATACATTTTTCCCTGTTTCTACTCCCAAATATGACTGAAAACATATTACATGTAAAATAAACATGAAAAGACTCTGAAGATAGGCTTGCTAGGGACTTTGAAATCCAAAGAATGAAACGATGTTGAGTCCCCTGGTTTTGTTTTTTGCCTCTTACTCTTCAGACTTGGAGCTGATCAAAAAGAAACAGAAAAATGCCGACAATTATAGATTTTTAAAAAGCCCCAATGTAAACCCAATCTCTCTAGCTAAATGACCCACCAAAGGAACAATGTAGGGACAGAAAACACTGAGATAACTTCTTAGCTAAAAACACAGGGAGGGAAAATGTGGCCCTACCTCCACCTATACCAGTAAAGGCTGATGCTCCTCAGCAAAGCGTCCCCCATGACCCATGGTGTCAGAGAAGGCGCAGTAGAGGAGGAGTTCGCTTCTTGCTATCTAGCAGAAGGGAGACCACCCCTCCTCTGTGGTGTCAATGACAGCCACAAAGGATTAACAATGTGACACTTCTACCCTTCCCACCCAGGGAACAACATCAGAGGCTTAATGTGGAGCTATCACTGCCACCTCTTAGTAACAAAGAGCCCTGCTTTCCCTCAGATGTCAATAGAGACTTAATAGGGAACCTGAAATTGTATCTCCCACCAGAAGATGCAGCTCTTTCCTCTCCTCCTGCCTGAGTTCTGTCAGAGGAAATTGGCTAAAACAGGTTTAAATATCCAGAGTCTCATAATACCCCAAATGTTTTGGTTTCAACAGAAAATCACTCATCAAACCAAGAACCGGGAAAATCTCAAAAGGGCAATAGATGCCAATATGGAGATGACAGAGTTGTTAAAATTTTCCGATGAATATTTTAAAGCAATCATTGTAAAAATGCTTCAAAAAGCAATTGTGAACATGCTTAAAAAATTAAAATAATAGTCTCAGTAAATAAATAGAAAATTTCAGCAGCAAAATACAATTTCTAAAGAAGAAACAGATAAAAATTTGAGAGCCAAAAATATATGAGCTGAAAGTAAAAACTCTGGATGGGTTCAATGTCAGAAAGGTATGAGAGGAAATATTGTTTGATGTTGAAAATGGAACAAGAGAGGTCTGGGGATATAGCTCATATGCACAAGGCCCTGGGTTTAATCCCCAGCACCACCAAAAAAAAATAACAAAAAACTCCTAAATTAGAGATATTTTTAAATATATAACAATAATGATCCATTAAATATTAATATAAATGTCATATATTTAAAAATATTCTTCAAAACAGAAATAACTCATAAGAAGACTGGTACTGTTACATGTTTGCAAATCATATTGATGTCTGGCTTAATAGAACACAGCTGAAGTCTTGTATATGCTTCTGCATGCAATTCATTATGGTATATTGTTTTGGTTAAAGCATGTATATAAAATTTGTTTTCACACAATGTGTGTGTGTGTGTGTGTGTGTGTATTTGAAGATGGAGAGTATTTTAATAGGTTTTATCAGATAATTATAAATGTCCTTCTTTGACATTTCACTAAAACTCAACAAGTAGTTGGGTTTTAAATGTTAGCTTTGTGAAATTTTAAGCCATATCAATAGAGTTTTGGTATTCTGTTACATTAAAATTCAATGTCTATGTTACCCTTTGAATGGATATTTTTGTAAAATCATACATTGGTCATTTGGGAAATATTGGTTCACTGACATACAAATCTTTCAAATATTGACATGTTTTATTAGATAATATAAAAGATTCATAAACATTATCCCTGATCTCATTAGAAAAACCTTTAAGTATTAGAGAGCTGTCGAGCTCTAAAAACCAGACACAGTTTTTCCAAGATTTTAATTTTGCTTTTGCCAGTGTTTTACCTTAAACTGTTAGGCTCACTTTGTCCACTTTCAGAAACATGTCTGCTAAATGCTAAAAGCAGATTAAACACAGATTTTGTCAATTATTCTTTCAAGTAAAGGTGGTGTTTGAGGAAGAAAGCAGCTGGTTCCACTCACAGCTGAAACTGTTGCCCAAGTGATTTTCCTTAAGATAATTCTCACTCCTTGGTGTGAGTAGAAGTGTCCCATGTTTCTCCTATTTTGTTAAACAAAATGTTAATAAGACATATGTTCCAGGTCTGAGGTACAATAAAATTCATTTTTTTTTACAGTTTCAATAGGATATACTCATATAAATCTGTTTTTTAATTTTAATTTCAAGTGACAAATGCAATGAGTACTAATACAATTAGGTATCACTGCTCTGATTTCTGCTAAAATGCAAACAATTTTATCCATTATATTTGTGACCATTGGAGCAAATATCTACACAACAGAAAGAGCAAATAACAGTTTAAATTATTATGAAAATATGTTGACCTCATAAACCTCCTCAATCTGTTTGCCAGGAATCTGAGATTCAATGCTTTAAGAACCACTGATCTAATAATGTTTTCAGTCAGTTTCTATTAGTTCTATAGTAGAAGCAAGGGTAAAAGTAGCATATTTCCACATCTTTTTCTCCTTCCTTCCACCATCTGACTTTAGTCAGTAATGCTATTTTTCTTCATATTTACCTTTGTATAGTTGAGTCATAGAAGTTATTTAATAGATATTTGCTGAATATTATGTTCAGAGTGCTTCCTTTCAGGAACTAGGCTAGAATCCCAGAATTCAGGGATGCTGTCTTCCCCAAAAGGATTGAGGTGGGTACATTGGAATAAAAATCTTGAAAAATGACTGTGGAATATGTTTTCATTGAAGTATACCCAGAAAGCTAGGGAAAATGAGGATGGAGACCAACAACCTGGGAAGGTAGAAAAGTCTTCCTGGAAAGGAACAATTTCAGATGCAGAAGGAAAATACTGTAGAAATTGATGGGTGGGGCAACATGGAGAGATTATGCTGGGAGGGTAGGCAGAGCTCAGCTACCAGGGGTTTTCTGTGATGTGATTGTGATATTTGGACTCCAGGTACAGGAGAGTCGGTAAGGATTTCAAGCAGGAAGGGAAAGAAATCACTCACCAGCAATTGGCAGTGAATCCTCACCAGCAATTAGTATAATCAGTTTTTTTTAAAAAATCTTATCTAATAAGTCTCTATGGTATCTTGTCTTAATAACATTTTTCTGATGACAAACAGCATTGAGCATCTTTTCATGTGTTTCTTTACCATCTGTATATCCTGGTAAGGTATTCAGCAGATCACTTTGAATGGGTTTGTTTCATTATTGTTGAATTTTATGAAAACATTTTATTTTTAGATATAATTCCTTTACCATATATGGGTTGTACAAATATTTTCTCCCAGTCTACAGTTGATCATTTCATTCTTTAACAGTGTCTTTTGAAGAGGGGAAATTTTTAATTTTCATAAAGTCCAGTTTAGTAATGTTTAGTAATGTTTTTTATTCCATGGATCATGTTTAGAGTATTTGTTGTATCTAAAAATTCATCCCCAAATCCAAGTAGATTTTTTTCTAATAGTTTTGTATTTCTGCAGTTTAAATTTAGATAATATTCAGTTTTTAGTTTATTTTGCTATAAGACCTAAGAACTGTATCTAGGTTCATTATTTTGCTAGGGACTTCCAATTATTCCAGCACCATTTGTTGAAGATTAGTTTTACTACACCTTTGTCCAGATCAGTTGATTTTGTGTGTGTGTGTGTGTGTGTGTGTGTGTGTGTGTGTGTGTGGGTGGTTGTGGGTGTGTGTGTGTGGCGCCTACCATTGGTCTCTTAGTTCCACTGGCATATGCAACTTGACTTTCACTAATGTTATGCTACTTTAATTGTTACACCTTTGCAGTAAGTCTTGAAATCAGGTCATATGAGCCCTCTTAGTTCTTGGGTATTTCACTTACAACTCTTTTGCCTTTCTAGGTAAATTTTAGCATCTACAAAACAGTTTTCTGGGATCTGATTTGAATTGTATTGAATCTATGGATCAATGTGAGAAGAACCAACATCTCAACAATATTGTGTCTTCAATTCAAGACAGACTCTATCTCTTTTTATTTAGGTCTTGTTTTAATTTCTTTTATTTTTGTAGTTTTCTACCTACCGGTCCTATACATATTTTGTAGATTAATACCTAAGTATTTCACTTGGGAATATTTTGGAGTATCTAAGTATTTTATTATGTATTTCAATATAAATGGTTCTTTTAAAATACAAATGCTAATTGTTTGTTGTTGGCATATAAGAAAGCAGCTGACTTTTTGTCTGTTGACTTTCTATCCTGTTATACTTGCTTATTAGTTCTTGGAGATTCTCTTGGAGATTCTACAAAGACAATCATGTCAACTGCAAATGAAGACCACTTATTTCTGACTTTTATTTCTTATTGCATGGTTAGGGCTCCAAATATTGCATAAAAATACCTTGTTCCTTATCTTAGGAGGAAAGCATCTCCTCTTTCATTGTTAATTATTATGTTAACTGTAGGTTTATTTGTAGATGTTCTTGATCAAGTTGAAGTTCCCCTTTATTCAGGATTTCCTGAGAGTTTTATCATGAATTGGTTGGGTTTTGTCAATTGCTCTTTATTTGTCAATTAAATGATAATATGTTTTTTAACTAATTAATATAGTAGATCATCACATAAATTGATACTCTAATGTCAAATCAGCTTGAATATTGGGAATAAATCCCACTATGTTACGGCATATAATAGCCTTGTGTGCATTTGTCTGTCTGTGTCTCTCTTTATACAATGCTGTGTTTGATTTGTTGATATTTTGTTGAGAATTTTTGCATTTATGTCCATGGTAGATATTAATCTGTAGTTTTCTTGTAATATCTTTATCTGTCTTTAATCTTATGATATATTGCTCACCTCACGAAATGAGTTGGAAATGTTCCCTGTGGTTCTCTATTAAGGAAGAATTTTTATCATTGGAATTATTTCTTTGATTGTTCAGGAGAATTCACTAGGGAGATTATTTGGGTTCTTGTGTTTTGTTTTTGAAAGGTTATTAATTATTGACCCAGTTTCTATAATAGATACAGGGTTATTAAGGTTATCTACATTGTATCCGTTTTCTTGGCTTTTCTTTCAAGGCATTGATCTGTGGTCTATAAGTAATCAAATTTGCTTGCCTAGAATTGCTCATAGAATTTCTTTATGATAATTTTAATGTCTATGAGATCAGCAATGATGATCCTTCTTTGATTTCTAATTCTGGTTTGTGGGTATGCATGATTGTGTGCATTTGTCTATCTGTGTCTCTCCATCTCTCTTCTTGGTTAGCCTGGTTAGAATTTCACCAGGTACATTGATGTTTCTAAAGAATCAGCTTTTGGTTTTGTTGATGTTCTCTTACTTTCAATTTCACTGGTTTTGCTCTCAACTTTATTTTATTAGAATGATTTATGTTTTAGATTGCTTTTCTTTGTCCAGTTTCCTAAGGTAGAAGCTTAGGTACTGATTTGAGATTATCCTTGTTTTCTAATATATGCTTTTTTATGCTGTAAATTTCCCTCCAAGTCCTGTTTTTGCTGCATTGTACCAGTTTTAATAAATTATATTTGTTTTTCAATTAATTCAAAATAGTTTTTAATTTCTCTTGAGATTTATTTAGCCCATTAATTACTTAGTAGTGTCTTGATTAATTTCTAAGTATTTGAGAATTTTTTTCCCCAACTATCATTTAGTTATTGATTTCTACTTTAATTCCACTGTAATCTGAGAGTATATATTATATAATTGCTATTATTTTAAATTTGTTCAGGCATGTTTTATGGACCAAAATGGTCTATCTTGATGAATGTTCCATGTGTGCTTAAGAAGAATATATGCCAACCTACAGTGTCTCCCAGGCTGAGAATTGAAACAAGGAAACGGAGGAGAAATGAAAGATTTTTGGAGCAGGAAAGTGGCAGGAATACTTGTATTGACAATAATAAATTAGACGTGGAAGTCAGTTTGTATCTGGGGCAGGGAGTGAGGGGCCGAGGGTAGTGGGTGGAATTTCATGTTTGAGAGGACTGGAAAAGAATTGTGCTCAAAAAGTATTTCTTAAAGGAAATATTAAACTAGGCACTGTGGCACATGCCTGTAATACCTGCGGCTCAGGAAGCTAAGCTAAGAGGATCTCTAGTAAGAAGCCAGCCTCAGCAACTTATCAAGGCTCTAAGCAACTCAGTGAGACCCCCATCTCTAAATAAAATACAAAAAAGGACTGAGGATGTGGCTCAGTGGTTAAGTGCCCCTGGGTTCAATCCCTGGTACCAAATAAATAAGTAGATAGATAGATAAATAAATTGATTCTTAGTAATTGGAAGGTAATAGTGCAAATAGTACCTAGGATTAAAAACTAAGGATTTTTTTAATTGTCTCCAGAACTTTGTGCTCATCTCTTGGCCACTCTCAGATAGAGATCATGTTTTATCAAATAAAGTACAGAAATATAATTTAATTCCAGCAAACTATTTTGGCTCTGGTGCTGGATATAAAACTTGTGCTTCTTTATGACCTTTTACCTCCAAGTTGTTAATGTTCTTCTTAATCTCTGTAATCCCTATTCAAAGTATACTCCCATGGCCCAATTCAATTTGGGACTAAATTGTCATTAACCTCAAATTTTCTTTCTCTGGTGTTTAATCACACCAAGCTCCTTCAACATGTTTCCCAGTACTTTTGAAAACCTACATTTTGCTGACAATCAATTTTCTCTTCAATCTCGATCCACTTATCAAAAAAAAAAAAAGAAAAAAGAAAGAAAAGAAAGAAAAATTTCTTTAATCTTTTCATTAACTAGTATTTGGCAGTCACCTAGTTATACCTTTTGGGGGACTATTACCACTATGCATGGCCATTCTCTAATCTATAAAAGCCATGTGGTTTGATGACAACTGCCATTTCCCATCCTCATCTTCATAGCAGTGATTTGTGGACTATCTCACTTCCTATTTCTCAGGGGCTTTAACAGCTAACTCATTATAATCTTCTAATTTTGGATTTCAGGTAGCATTCAGTGTCTGTAACTGGACTATTCCATTCTCAAGCTTCAGTCTGTGACCTCGATATTAGTGGTCATTGTCTTCTCTCCATATTAGCAACCCACGTATTTGACTACACTCTAAAAATCACTAACATTCCAAAATAATCTTAAACTAGTTTTAACATCCAAAATTCTCCTGCCATTACTCCACTTCCATTGAACTTCTGTTCATTTATTTATGGCAACCTCAAGGGCCTTGAATTCTTATTCATTTCCAAGAATATCCATCTCAATTATGTTCAAGTTTGTCCCCACCCAGATTGGGCTCCTTGATTTTCCATTTCAACTTTATTTTCACATCTCTTACTCTACCCTTTAAATCATCAGCATGGGGGAAAATGAACCACCTCCTTTCTCCTTCCAAGGACCCACCCCAGATGCCACCTAAGCACGATAATTAGTTCCATCTCAAATCCCCTGGTAATGCTCAATGATTATTTACCTCTTAGCCAATCCATTTCCTTTTTGTCATCTTAGTTCCTTTTTCCATGCATTTTTACACATTCTAATTTTTTCTACTTTATTAGTCCCCTTATATCAGATACATAAGATACAATTATCTTCCTAATTTCTTAGAGACAACTTCTTCAATGCCTTATATGGCTCAGTGTTTACTTACATTTTCTTCTTATTTCATCTTTTCACAAAATTAATTACTCCTACTTCCTCTGATTTCCCTCCTTTCAAATCTTGTCTCAGTAATTTTAATTAATAGTAATGATGTTTTTAACTATTTTATCTAATCTCATCTTTGAATCTTTCATTTCTGCCTTAGCTTTTGCATCACAGTAACCAAAATATACAACAAGAACAATTTAGAAAATGGAAAGTTTATTTGGGGCTCAGGGTTTGAGGTCTTAGTCCAGTGATTCCATTGCTCTGGGCCTAAGGTGGGGCAGCACATCTTGGGAGAAAGGCCCAGTGAAGGAAAGCTGGTCCGCTCCATATGTTTGGAAGTTAAGGAAAAGAATAGAAAACAGAGAGAATGAGCGAGAGGGCAGGGGACCAGTAAAGATGCACTCTTCTAGGCTATATCCCAGTTACCTACCTTCTCCAGCCACACCCCATGCGTCTATAGTTACCACCTATTTTAGTTAGCTTTGTGTCACTGTGACCAAAAGACCCAACAAGAAAATCTTTGTGGAGGAATGGTTTATTTGGGCTCATAGTTTCAGAGGTTCAGGCCACAGTTGGAAACTCCATCGCTCTGGGCCCAAGGTGAGGCAGAACATCATGGCAGGAAGGGCATGGTGGAGGAGGCAGCTCAGGGCATGACAACCAGGAAACAGAGAGAGGGTTCTTCTCACCATGAACAAAACATAAACCCTAAAGGCAACCTCCAGTGACTACTTCCTCTAGCCACATCTACCTCCCTAAAGTTAGCTCCCATCTAGCTTCCAATCATGTCACTTCTGAAAATTCTTGAATTGTCTTACACATGAGTTTGGGGGAACACTGTATGGCTAAACTATAATACTACCTAGTGGGTCTATTGTAATAGGATGGACTGATTAAGTTTATAGCTCTCATAATCCAGTCATTCCACCTCTGAACCTCTGCATTGATAGGTGCTTTTGGAGGGCACCTCATATCTAAACCATAACAATTTCTTTTTTTCTCTTGATTATTTTCCTCAGCCTCCAATCATATGGCACTCTTACTTTGTTGTTATGAGTAGGATCTGAAATGTCCTCTGAAAGCTTCTGTGCTGAAAACATAGTCCCCAATGTAGCAATGTTCAGAGATGGGCTTTTAGGCAGTGATGGGGTCATGTGGGCTGTGACTTCATCAGTGAATTTATCCTTTTATCCACTGGTAACTGTGTGGATTACTGGGAGGTGGGACTTGGTTGGAGGAGGAAGGTCACTGGAGACATGCCCTGGAGGAGTTTATCTTTTTCCTGTCCCCTTCCTTACTTCGTAGCTGCCATGAGCTGAGTAGCTTTCTTCCACCATACCCTTCAGCCATGATGTTCTGCCTCACCTCAGGCCCAAAGAAATGGAGCTGACTGACCATGAAATGAATCTTCTGAAACCATGAAGCCCCCCAACAGATATTTTAGTTACAGCAATGAAAAGCTTGACTAACACCTTTGTTTTAAAAGAATACATAAGAGCCAGGAGGATTGTTGTATACCTGTGATGCCGGCTGCTGGGAGGCTCAGGCAGAAAGAACACAAGTTCGAGGCCAGCCTTCACAACTTAGCCAGATCCTGTCTCAAAATAAAATGGGTCAGGGGTGTAGCTCAGTGGTAGAGCACCCCTGGGTTAATCCCCAGTGTTGTAAACAAATAAATAAAATAAAGATACTTGTTTTCATTATTTTCCCCTCTTAGAACACCTTCTCTTTTCTATTCTGGAAAGTGTTATCTACTTTTTCTGCTGCCACTGGGAGAAAATGAAATCTGATAATGGTGTGTATACTGGATGAGCTGTCAATGAGAGTTGCCTTGGTTTTCTCTCACTCATTATTAAGTCTCCAGCAATCTGGCTTTAATTCCTGTGACTTTACTATGACTGGACTCTTGATTGTTCTCATTAATCTCCTAACTTACAAAACATAACGTTATTTTGATCATGTAAACTCATTTTTCCTATCCTTACAGGATAAAAACAAAGTAATATCACAAGGCAAAGATGGTAGTGGGTGGGGGAACTGCTTCATCAACTAGGGATTTAAATATTGCTGCATTTGTCCTTTCTGTGATAGTCACTTTAACATACCATTTTTTTAATAGAACAGAAAAGCTTTGTGCCAAGAGTAAAGCAGACCTGGGCTTAACTCCCTAACTGTGTCACCTACTACTATGGATGTTATCAAGCTACGTACCCTAAGCTTCAGTTTTCCCAACTGTAGAGGGTTCCTAAAATCCTTTCCCAGAGTGCTGGTGAATACTGAATGTGTGTAAAAATGCTTTGTTCATGAAGTAGGCACTGAGCAGTCCTTTTTATCTCTGGATTTTACCTCTGTCTTGAAAATGGATTTGCTTCTCATGACATGTCTTATCATATTTTGTCCACTCTTCTCTTTAAGCAAACAGTGAGTGGCCAGTGAAGGGGTTTCTACCATTTCCCATGAGATAGTGTTACACAGATGAAGCGATCTCACTGCCATGGAATGTTTCTTGATCTTTGGCTGAAAGTAAATAGCCTCACTAGTACCATATATAGAAAGTTATGATGAGCAGGGTTCGTACTTGATGCTTTTCCATCAACCATGCACAAAGAAAATTTAGGTTTCATTTAAAATCTTTGTCCTAACCACAGTAGTCCCTTTAAAAAAGAAAAAAAAGAAAGAGACAAAGAATTGATTTTCTTTATTCCCATTGTGAAAACTAGCTTGCTTTCCTAAGTGAATTTTGAATTCACATGTAAGGTTTTAATCTTTCTAAATAATTGTTTTAAGATGTCTCTTCTGGTCATTGGAGAACCTCATATATGGCTTACCCCTTGTTCTTCAGTAAAGCTCAACATTATGAGCAAGATGATGAATTAAAACTAATAGAAGTCATTTCATTATTTTATCATTTAAAGTTTATAGCATTTTGGCATGGAATGTATTTCAGCCATTATTACTAGGGCAGTATTCAAGGAATACATTATTTCATTCAACCTCATTAATCTAACGTAGACTTAATTCTGAGTTATAGTTCCTTCACTTTAAATAAGAGAATCTTAGTAGCCAACTTTTTGCTATGGTTGACTATATAGTTTCACCCTAGTTCCTTTCAGAATGTCCTAAAATAAAATCTGCCATGAACTCATGACAACTTGGGCAAAGTGGTAAGAAGTAGTTTTGTGACTTTGAACAATGGAAATAAAGACCTTGGACAGTTTGCACCCCATTTCCCACTTTTTTATTAATAACATTTACTGAAAAGTCACACTGGATTTTTAGGTAATTGTCTCAATATTCTTCCATGTGACTGAGTAAACATAGTTAACAGGTCTGTTTTACAGAACTGTTATGGAAAATTCAAAACATAAGCCTGGCAGAGACTTCCAGAGGTCATCTGGAGCATCTCACTTCCTCTAAGCAGACTTCTTTTCTTGTAAATCTTTCTGTGACAGAGAATGTCTGTCTCTAGATTCAGATTTGCAGATGACACAGGCTGAATGATCCAGCACATAGGAGTATGATTTAAAACAATACCCAAGAAAAGGGAATGCTCTGCCAGTATTAGAGGAAGATGATAGTAATAAATGAGTTCTGTATTTCACTTCAGGTTCCAGTTGTGTATGTGGAAACTGTGGAGCAGTGAAGAAAGGAGAGAGCTGGATCACACCTTGTACTGTGGCCATGTTTCACTGTATGCACTGATGGGTTTGTTCCTACTTGACCTCAGCCAGCTGCTTTCACTCTCAATCTGGCAGGAAAATGAATGGTCTTCTACTACTTTAGATACAGACTGACCATGAGAGAGAACAAAGGTGCCATATTCTTAGCTTATATGTTAAAATGACACTATTTAAAAGAGAATAACCTTTTTTTCTTCCTTTCTTCCTCTATAAAAGATTCTCTCAAGTACAGAGAAACAGAAAATTCCGATAGAAAAAACAACTGTTAGGACTAGAAGCATTGTACAGAAACATCAGTGGTCGATTCTTCTTAAAATACAGAAGATTGACCTTTTAAAAAAAATGGTGCCTTGGCCATTCCTTTGGAAAACTCTAAGTGTAGTTAAGATTGTTGATTCTATTTCTTACTGCCATCTTAATTGCAAGCTAAGCATTATTCCCACAGTGGATCATATAAAATTTGGGAAGAAGATGGGAGACTATCTAAATTCATGCTTGATTACTGTTTCTCTAAATTATGTGCTCCATCCTCCCCCAACATTCTTGTGGGACCAGGCCACTGTTGATTTTATTCCTGATTGTATCCTGAATTAATGGATAGCCAAGCTCCTAACTCCAACTACTTATATGCTGCTACTACATGATTGCATCTGTAGAACAGGGTGGTCATGGAGTAAGCTTTCTTTCTCTCAATGCTCCTTTCTTCTACTTCCCTTTACAACATCTTTAGGTGAAGTATATGGTTATATCAGACTTAGCTATATAGCTGGTGAAACAAAAAAGGATGGTCTAGATTTGGTTTTTGTATCTCCCTAGATTTGCTTTGAGTTCTAACTACTTGCTCCATAGAGACCTTCAGCTGTCTTTCTACTTTCCTCATCTACTGGTGTGGCCACCTGTTTCAGCCTCTCTGTGTGAGGTCTGGGCTGGCTGTGTCCCAGCCTTCATCATACCCACTAAGGTGAGAGCCATAGTGGCTTTGGAACCCAAGTCTAATTTAACTGAAGCCACAGACCATGCTGCCTCATACTACTGTCCAATTCAGATGAAGCACATCAGTGCTGGGAGTGGAATCTGGCTTCCCAGGGTGGCCAGGTACACAAGTGGGAAAGGGAGAAGACTTACTTCCTAGGGATGAATTGAACTTAGACCAACATGGAAATTTAAAAGGATTACATTTAAAATTTTCCACTTTCTTCAAATGTGTGACTCTTTCCACCCATCATATTCCGGAGATGAATTTTGACTACTTCGTGGAGAAAATTCATTATTTTATCTTCATTTTTTTCAGCTATATGAGTACTCATTACTGGCTCCTAGTAACTATTTGGTGTTTAATAAATAGAAAATTTATTACATAATAATTCTCTCAGCTTTCTACTACCAAATCTATAAACCTAGTTACATCTGCTACCATCCTGCCTCATGTCTCCTTACATCTCAGTGACCATAACTGAGACCCATGATATGTATTGCTACAAGGCAAACTGGGAAATGTGGCACCTTGAAAGGTAAATGGGATTGGTGTGATTGGTTTAACCAAGTGAAACTCATTTTCTGGAACTTAGTACATTGCTTCTCTGTATAAAATTATGTTTTGTTATCAAGCAAACTTGTAGAGCTGTGGTTTTAGGTAATAAAACAGAGGGCTTCTGTGGTTGAGGACTTGCATCCTCCTCCATTTGAGTACTATACACTAAACATGGCTCAGCATCATTGTTCTACCAGCTCTGATATAGCACCTTCTGTGCATTTCTCCAATTTTAGAAATACCATATTTTGAATGTTCCAAAGCTTGCTTAATTTAAAATTGTAATGTGACAAAAACTCTGGTGAATTTTGACCCTCGGTTGAGAAAGAAACATGTCAACACATTGACCATCAAACTCATCTCATCTTCTAGAAAATTATTTCTTACAAATTGGTGAGGCCGTTAAGTAAGACTATAAAGCAATTACTACATAATGATGTGATTAGAAATATTGTAATACCTCCTCAATTTAATAAGTTTTTATTATGTTCCATGTCTAGTTTGCACTCTAACTAGTTTTCACTCAAACTAGTTCAGCACTCGTTATGATATTGTAGCTCAGATTGTGGCAATACCTCTATAGTGCCCTTCTGTTGTGTTCCAGGAACTATATGGCTTGGGTCTATTTGTCTATAGTTATTTTTTACTCTGTTTTTCTACCAATTTGATAATCATGGTGAAAATTTACTCCTGGGTCTAACTTAATGGGATTATTTTAAGCTGAGATACAACTGAGTACTTGACTGCAAGTCTGAAATCTGGTGATAATTCATCAGGAGTAAACACTAAAATTAACCTCCCTCAATGTCCAACCTTTAAATGGAGTCACATTAGAAGGAAACGCAAATTAATTATAGAATTCTTGAACCTAAAGGCAGAGTTTCCAAGGGAGCAGACAACATACTACACAAAGTAAGTCTTTCTAGATACCACTACTCCTGTCTTTAATTTCCACTATCACATGAGTTAATAAAAACTCCCTTTTCCTCCCTGAACACCAGGCAGATGCTTTCACTTATTTCCACAAGCATAGATAAAATGTTGTACTCAAGTTCTTATTATTCTAAAGTTTTTTCATCTTCTTGGTGCACTTATCTCCTTGCAAAATTACATTCTGAGTGCAATTAGATTTATAAGCAGCTCTCCTGGATTTTTGACCAATAAAGTTCTCTACCTGTTACAAAAGCTACTGAGACATTTATACCTGATGCACTGACATAATTGTACTCAGAGAATCAAGAACCTCTATGTGAATGTCCTAATGTAAAACTGTGGTTGCAGGTTGGGAGGTGAACCAGACATGGAAGTAGGGAATGTCAGATTGTATTGGAGATCAATGCCTATGAGGGGAAGAGGAAGGGAGCAGGGCTGGGAAGAGAAGCTGAACTCCAGTGCAGACCTAACAAAGCCTCTGCCAGCTCAGCAAGGAACTCTGAAATGAGTACTGCCCATTGGAGTATGCTCTGAAATGGCAAGCTCACTCATCATTAAGTATGGAAGGTCCTGGGGATCACATGACTGAGGCCAGGCGACTCTGTTCAGCCAAAGTTGATGGAGATGATCTGTTGCCCACATGCTTTTCAGCAGAGCAATGGGAACTTCTTGGAAGGGGAAGGCAGGCAGCACAATGAGTCTACCACAGTCAGCCCTTTGTGCTACTCAAATGGATTTCTCTGTGATTGTTCAGGAAGAAGCTCCTCTAGGTATCAGTTGACAATTCTTCTAGAGGGAGACAGAAAGGGAGGTAAGTGGAACAAACTGCACTCCCTGTTGTATTTTATCTCAGAGCAGCAATTAATACTCTTCATCTCACCCCTCTATTACCCTCCATTTCTTTATATTCAGCATGTCCTTACTGGCCTTGATGGCTTACTTGGTGATGTCACCTAATCTCAGGGACCTGAGGTGCTGGTCATCGCGAGCTTCTCAGGTTGTGTTTACTGTATCTGTCCATTTGCACTCTGAATTGGGCAAAGGAGCCACCATGTTCTCATCAATACAGTCTTCCCTAACCTCAATGTATAATGGCATTTTTTTTCTCCTAATGATCAGGATCAATTACCCCTGCCATGTCATTATTCATCTTCTTGCCTACTGGTCTTAGAAAGGGTCTGAAGTGTTCAGACAGCAGTTGTACCTTATAAGTCAATGGGATGCTTGCTGTGTCTTTTCACAAAAGTATGTCCCCTTTGCAGATGTGGAACTTTAAGTATGAAGAGCTCAGAGTTGCAGGGATTGGATGCACAAAGTCTCTCAGTGGGCCTTTTGAAATGATAATAAGCAGGTCCTCTTTTGTTTCTATCCCTTGGTTCTTGGATCATTGTTTCCTTATTATTGAGAACATAGCACTATATTAAAGTCTTTGATTCAATGCACATATGGCATCCTGGAAAATGGCTTTCCATCTTTGCTGAGTCTTACCTGTGAGCCAGCACATGAACTATGCTCTCAGAAGGCCCCTCCAATGCTCTGTCATACCAGTGGCCTCCCAGTGGTACACTATGTGATGTGACCAATGTGTGATATGTCATGTGCCCACTCACACATCTGTGTGGTTGTAAAGTGAGTTCCCTGGCCTGACTATAGTATTATGAGTGGATCAAATGCTTAGTTGTGCTTATTGAGGCTTTGCTGTGAGGAGAGGCATACTTAGGCTATGCATCCCTGTGAGGACAAAGAGCTGGGATGGTAGCAACTCAGTGTAGTCTACTTGCCATCAAGTGGCTGTTTTATTCTTTTTTAGGAATTGTTCACATCAGGAGCCCCACATAGGTCTATATTGCTAGCAGATTGGACATTCAGTCATGGGAATAGACTTTTCAGCATCCCTGACAAGTGGGAAACCATACTGTTGGACCCACATATAGTTTTCAGCCCTGTCACTGTGCCCCCTTGTTCCTGTGTACATCATGCCAACACTGATGACTTCAGCTGTAATGTCAGTTGAGCAGGTGGTTTTGTCTTCCTGCTTATTCATTGCTTCTCCCACAGTGGATGCTTTCTGTTGGGCATTAATGTGTCAGACAAAAATCTTCACATTTCATGCTCCCTCCCACATTCCTACCCTCACGACTGGATCCCACACCTTGTCCTGATTTTCCAGACTTTTGCCTTTCTTATCTCTGAACAACTGGCCAGGACTTTTGCCCAGGAGCCTACATATAGATTCACTGCCACTCCCAACTTCATCACCAGTGAAAGTTTTTACATTGATGGCCACCTTATGCCAGGGGCTGTGTTCCTTCCTCAGTAAAGGACTCCTCATTTCAGTTGAGGGACGAATAAGTGGTTCTCAAGTCCCATATTATCCATTGCTTACTGGATCACTTCTAGTGCTGATAATCACAGGTGGGAGTGTCTAGAACAGATGCTGAGAGATTGGGTTCAAACAGGGAGTTGTTTAGTAGTAACTAACACTGGGAAGGGGAAGAAGTCAATCATGATCCAGAGCTGACAAAACCTTACAGACCCTGAAGGAAGTTCTGGGTGAATATGGTCCACAGAGTGTTCCATATTTGGGCCAAAGTAGCTAGCCTTATACTTCATCCTCACTCAGTCTCCAGATGAAGGCATGACTTTAGATGAGGAGGGAGTCTTCAGCTGTGGCCAACAGGGAAGGAGCTGACTGCTGCAGGCTTCTACTAGCCCCACTGGGCTCAGCTGGTAGGAAGCTCTCCTGGCCAGGAAGGAGATGTTTGGTGAAGGCAGTGAAGAGAGGAGTTTCGCTTTCCACCAATTCAAATTTCAAGAGGTTAAAAATCAAAGGAATGTGAGAGGAAGAAAAGGGTAGAAACTTGAGTCAGAGACAAAGGAAATACAGGACATAATGGGTCATAGCACACAGAAGAGAATGGATAAAAGAGAGGTTTACAGTTTGGAAGACGATGAGAAAAAATTAGGATAGAAGAACATTATCCTTTTCCGCATTGCTAAGCCATTTGGCCTCTCTGATTTTAATTGCAGCCTTACAGGGAGATGTGGCCATTGTTTGTGGGGTTCCTTGGACCTTCTATTTCCTCCTGGTCAGAAAAAGTTATTGGCAACAATGAGCAGCTGCAAGTGAGCCGGTGATTCTTAGTCCTGCATGGACATTTATACTCAGGGCTGGGTGTTAATGTTTCTGTGCTTGTATTTTAATCCTCTTAGCTGACTTGGAAAGATTTGAGTCTGAGACTTAACAGAGCCTGTCAGAGCTGATGGGATAATGTAGGAAAGGTTCACAGTTCTCACTACAAGAGATGCCAGTTCTCTAGAGCCTTGATTTTTAACACAGGGCTTAATGTTTCTTAGGTCAGCAACTAATTTATCAGAATGAAGAGGAATGAACAGGTGCACTTTTCTTTGTTGTAAAAAAGTTAATAGTAGAACTGTTAGTGTGCACTGTAAGCAGAGACCTCCTGGATACCTGCCATGTGGCAAATAGCCTGAATAAGTGTTTTCCTTACTACTTTCGATTCATATGCTATCAAATGTCATGTATACATATGTAAATGCTTTTAAAAGAAAACTAGTACAATGCCCTACAGGTGTCTATTTTCTTTTAACAGTATATAAGTTGCATCTATGTCAATAAATACATGACTAAGCTATCACTTTTAATGACCATTTATATTCCACTATATGTTTTGCCATAATTTACTTAGCAAAAATTCTACATTTGTTCACTTTTTTGTTTGTTCAATTTCTTAGACCCTTTATGCGTTTGGACATGCACAATTATTTCTTCACATTAAATTCCTACAAGTTGAATAGGTTTAGATATATTAGATATATATTAAAAGTTACTAAATACTTTCCAAAAAGCAGTATGAATTTATACCTAAGATGGATATATGTAAGACTGTTCTAAACTCTCCCTCACCAATATCATTTTTAATCCTCTACTCATCTCTGTTAACATCATGGTTGAAAATTATAATCCGTTTAAAAATATTTTTTAATTATCAATTGGACATTATGTCATATATTTATTAGAAATTTATTTCAATCTTTTGTAAATTGTTTCCTCATGTTCTTAGCTCATTTATCCATTTTTTACTTTTCTTTAAAAGGCATGTTATATCCCAAGAACATTCCCTTTGTTTCAGCTTATATATATATCTTTTTTGAATATCTTTTTTCACCACTCTTTCCATGTAAATTTGTATTTTAAAATTTATTTTTTTTTAAATTCAAAAAGAACTTCCTTTCTTGTTTCTAGCTGTGGTCTAGTGCTTATACAGACCTGCTGCATTCTAATGTAATATAAATGACCACATTTTATAGTTTGGTTTTAACAGTTAAAATTTTTGATACATTTGAAATTTATTTTCATGCCAGATTTTAAGATATCTAAATATACCTTTTCCAGTTATTGGGATACTTGAGCCAAAAAATAGTATTATTTTTTAAATAATTTATCTTTTTCTCATGGATATGGTTTTGGGGTTTAATTGTCTTATATTAAAGTCTTTGTAGTCTATCTTCATTACTGTATTGCTCTAATTATTGTAGCTACATGACATACTGACATATAGTATTTTAATACCTTAGAGAAAGAATGGCTATTATCACATTTCTTCTTTCACATTAACAATGGAACTCAATTTTTCTTCAAAACTATCATCAAACTAACTTAAGCTGAGTTTAAGCTAATGGAATCCAAACAAAAACAAAACAAAACTTCTCTTTAAGTAGAAGACTACTTTGAGAAAGTAAAAGCAACAAGGCCTTAAGAACAAAGATGGTTTAGTCAACTTTTATGTTGCTCAAAATACCTGACAGAAAAAAATTTAGGGGAAAGAAAATTTATTTAGGGATCATGGTTTCAGAGGTCCCAGTCTATAGATGGCTGACTCCACTGCTCTGGCCCAAGATGAGGCAGCACATTATGGGGGGAGGGCCCAGTGGGGGAAAGAAGCTCAACTCATGGTGGTGTCAGGAAACAGAGACTGAAGAAAGGCTCTCAGGAAGAACAACCTTTCCAGGGCATAGCTCCAGTGACCCACCTCCTCCAGCCACACCCCATCTGCCTATTAGCTGTCACTACTAAGTCAGTCAAATTGAACTAGAATGAACTGATTAGGTTACAACTCTCGTAATCTGATCATTTCACCTCTGAATATACACTTCACATTTAAACCATAACACGGGGAAAGTGGAGATAAACACTGATGAGTTTCTACCTTCTGAACATGTTGGCCTTATTTTCTCACTATTCTTATTCTTAGGGTGGGAAAATGACTGTTAATAGCTCAAAACTTATATTTTAAGGCCTCAACCACCAGATAGAAATAGTCTCTGTATTTTTATCTGGGATTGCCAGAATTTTCTGACAAGAGACAAGATAACTAACTTAGATTGGCTTCCACCATTTTAGGATGTTCATGGAGTTAGGGTTAGGGACTTACTCTTGGCAGGAAATTTTGTAATGAGTTTTAGAATGCATGAGTAGGTAAAGTAAGTGGCAAACAAATCATTGTGCATCATGGTTAGAACTGTTTATTGAGATACCTGAATAACAGAAATGCAAAATAATTATGAGAGTGGTTTTGGTTTTATCTGTCGTAATGGCATACTGAGGTTGTACTTTGAAAAGTGGGTCTACTCACATGGTTTAAATGTTTGAAATTTATGCTTAGTATTTGTTTGAAAATAGTGTTCTGGAGCTGTTGGATTTGTTTTGAACCTAGCAGTTCATATGACAATGGGCAACCGTGATCTGGACACGTCAGTTAGGCCAACATACTCTAGCTATTGTAGAGTCATGGAGAAATCATGCACTTCATGTAAAACTGAAAACTAGGAAGAAGAAACAGAAATGTGGTCCTTTTCCTCTTTTAGTTCCTTTTATTAATACATATACATATACATATACATATATTTGTGTGTATTTGTATGTTATGTGTATATATACCAAGCAAGAAAATTTAGTTGTGTTCAAATTAACCCAAGAGTGAGCTTGAACCATGCCTTTCATTTTGACTACATGCTCTATGAGTCCTTTACCTGTGTGGTTCCTTCTGTGTAACAGTCATAGCATTTGTTCACACACTAGCTTATCTTTCTCTTAACTCACCAATTTTGTTCCCTAACCTATCAGCTACTTAGGTCAGAATCTTTATTTCTCTAAGTTCCTGAAAGCAAAACACCTGTCTTTAAATATATCAGTTTCATAATGTTTTTAATAAATAAAAATAAAAATAGACTATAAAATCAGAATTGAAAGTGGAATAGAAACTAAATTACTCATTTTTATATGCTTAAGTATGCTATATAATAACATTTTCTGTGGTTTTCCCTTAGGTCTCTATCTCTTTCTTGACTGTAGTTCTAGAAATTACTCACGTGAGGGAGCTTATAAATGAGATGGTGTAACTCATCCTCTTTATCTATTGAACTGGACCATTTATTTTCTACCTAAGGTAGTTTCACTGAATTGAAAAACTAATATCACATATTAATTAATAGACACAGGATTTTGTTTCATGGTGGAAGACGAATTCACAAAGACATATAACATTGCCAACTTGACTAAAAATTAAATTAGTAAACAAGCATAGATGTCTGAAGGTTTTGGGGGATTTTATATACTCTTTATGTGTGTAAAGAGATGCTGTCAAGATTAAGATTCTATGGATTTAGTTAGTTCTAGCTCCTATAGTAAAAGTAACAAAAATTTGCTTTCATTTATCATGGTTTTATTGAAGTATAATCTATGTACAATAAGCCACATGGAAAGTTCTGACATAAATGTATACCCATGAAACTATGATTCCTCAAATTTCCTTATGCCCCTTTACAACCCTTCTCCACTGTCCTCTCTACAACTTCTCCCCGAGACAACTCATCTGCTATCTCTCACTGTTGGATAGTTTTCATTTTATAGGGTTTTATATAAATTGAATCATGTAGTATACTCTTTTGCAGGGGGAGTGGGCTAATTTTTTCAACTCAGCATAATTATTCTGAAATTCATCCATGTCTTTCATGCATTATTCGTTCATTCCTTCTTATAGCTGAATCTTCTTCCATTGTGTGGATATGTCACAGTTTTATCCTTTTTATCCTTTCATGGACATCTGAACTATTTCCAGTTTGAGGCTATTGCATATGAAGCTGCTGTGAATTTCACATGTCTGTCTTTTCATGGAAGTTTACTTTCTTTTCTCTTGGGGAAATACTTCAGATTTTGATGACTGAATCATACAGTACATGTTTAAGTTTTTAAGAAACTACTAAATTGTATTCCAAGAAGCTGGCTTATTCATCTTTGGTTGTTTTTTTTTTTTTCTCTCTACTCCCACCCCCAGCAGATTTAGCCATTCTAATCAATATGTGATGGAATCTCTTTGTGGCTTTAATTTGCATTTTCCTCAGGATTAGGAATGTTGAACATCTTCTCATGCAGCTTTTGGCCAACCACATTAGTTTCTTAGGATTGTTGTAATAAACTATCACAAACTTGGTGGCTTGAAACAACAGAAGACGGTTTTCTCACAGTTCTGAGGGCTAGATGCCTGGAATGTTTTTCCCTGAGCAAGGTAACATGGAATACAATCTATTTCCTCACTCTTTCCAGCATTTAGAGTGGCATTCCCTGTATTCCTTAGTTTATGAATACTTCCTCCTTCTTCAAAGCTGGTGGGTGGACATTTGTTCTTTCTCCCTCTACTTTTTGTCATATGCCTGTCTTCTCTTCCATGGTCAGAGCCTTCTCTGCCTGCCTCCTACAAGGAACGTGTGATTAAATTTAGGGTCCACTGCAGTAACCCAGGATTATCTCCCCATATCAAAATTCTTAATCGCATCTACAAGTTTTTGTGTTTTTTTTTTAACCAAATAAGGTAGTTTTCATAGCATGTTGGTCAGATCTCTGTCAGTATAACAAATGACTGAGGTAATCAACTTATAAAGAAAAAGATTTATTTCAGTTCACAGTTACGGAAGTCTCACTGTCCATCCTTTGGCCCTGTTGCTTCTGTGCTTGTGGCTAGATAGCATGTCATGGTGGTGCATGGCAGAGCAGAATGCTCAGCAGGTGGCCAGGAAGAAAGAGAGGAAGAGACTGGAAAGCCAATATCTCCTTTGAGGACATGTCCCCATTGACCCAAAGACCTACCACTAAGCCCCCCAATTGTGAAGTTTCTACCACCTCCAGTAGCAGGAAGCTTTAACACAGGGGTCTTCGGGGAACATTCAAGCTCCAAACCATAGAACATAGGTTCTAGGAATGAAAATGTGGATACATTTGGGGAAGCTGTTTTTTAGTCTACCATATCATTCAATATTTCTTCTTTGGTAAACTGTATGCTCTTTTTTTTATTTTTAAATTCAATTTTGAGAGTTCTTTATATATTCTGGAGAAGTTTTTCATAAGATATACACTTTGCAAATATTTTCTTTTGGTGTGGCTTGTCCTTTCATTATCCTGAAAGTTTCTTTTGAAAAACTGAAATTCTGGGCTGGGGTTGTGGCTCAGTGGTAGAGTGCTTACCTAGCATGTCTGAGGCACTGGGTTTGATTCTCAGTGCCACATATAAATAAATAAAATAAAGGTACATTGACAACTAAAAAAAAAAATTAAAAAAAGAAAAAGAAAAACTGAAATTAGTCCAGTTTATCAATCTTTTTTCTTATATGGATCATGTTTTTGGTGTCCTAAGAAATATTTGATAACCCCAAATCATAAAGATTTTCTCCTGCAGTTATTTTTTCCCAGAAGTTTTATATTTTTTAACTTACAAAATTTTAGGGGATAGGTGGTGTATTGGGGATTGAACCCAGGGGTGCTTTACCACTGAGTCACATCCCCAGCTCTTTTTAGGTTTCTTATTTGGAGAAAGGGTCTCACTAAGCTGCCTCAGACCTCACAAAGTGGCTAAAGCTGGCTTTGAACTTGCAATCCTCCTGCCTCAGCCTCCAGCATTGCTGGGATTACAGGCATGTGCCTGAAAGAAATTTTGTAGTTTTAAGTATCATGTTTAGATCTGTGACCCATTTTGAGTTAATTTTCCTATGTTCTGTAAGTATGGCTTTAAGTTCATTTTCTTACACACATTTTCAAGCTTGAATACCACTTGAAAAGCCAGTCCTTTCTGCACTTGCCCGCCTTTTCATCTCCATGAAAAACCATTTGTTTATATATGTGTGTGTGTCTATTGCCACAAGCTCTATTTTGTTCCACCAATAAGTCTATCTTAACGCCAATGCCTCACTGTCTTAGATTATGATAGCTTTATAATAAACAAGGTAGAATTAACCCTCTAATTTTATCTTTTCAATAGTCATGTGAATTTTATGTTTGTCAAATCCCATCAAGAGGAAAACCCAGTTTAGATTTTTTTATATGAATGTATGTAACTATTTATCAATTGAGGAGAACTTACATCTTCAAGTCTTCTTATCTTCTTATCCATGAACTAGGTATATCTCTTTTCTTAGGTCTTATTTAGTTTCACTCAATGATATTTTTCAATTTTTGGAGTATAGGCATTTGTGTATGTATATTCTCTATCTGTCCCAACTATCATAAAAGAAAATAAGATGATGATACCAAAGCCAAAATTTAATCCTTCCTCTATATTTCTCTGAAAAATTATTCTACTTGATTGAAATATAGATTTTTTTTCTTTTGGGATAGATTTCTGTTTTTAAAAGTATTTCTGTCAACATGTTTCCATCCAAATAGAATAATCAATATCTTATCCTGAATTTCTATTGTATTTTACATAGCCCATTTCTTTTTAAATTTTTTTTTATTCTTTTAGTTGTAGTTGGACACGATACCTTTATTTTATTTATTTATTTTTATGTGATGCTGAGGATTGAACCCAATGCCTTGCATATCGCAGGCGAATGCTCTACCACTGAACCACAACCCCAGCCCCTACACAGCCCATTTCTTATGAGAATCTTAACACCCTAAATATGTACACACTAAGTATAATTATACTAAATATAGGTTTCTCCTTTATCTTTACATCATGTATTTGATGAAATTAAATTAAGAATCCTGGTAGCCGAATGGCTTAACAACTTTTCCAGACTGACAACTTTTTAAGCAAAGGCAAGTATAGGAATACAATACCTATTTATTTGGATTATAGGACCTCTGATTATATTCCAGTAAATTAAATCTTTACTGGGGGTATTTAAAAAAAACATTTTTTCCCTTTTTTTTTGGTGGGGGGGAGTACCAGGGATTTAACCCAGGGGCACTTAACTGCTGAGCCACATCCTCAGCCCTATTTTGTATTTTATTTAGAGACTGGGTCTCACTGAGTTGCTTAGCACCTTGCCATTTCTGAGGCTGGCTTTGATTCTCCTGCTTCAACCTCCCAAGCTGCTGGAATTACCAGCGTGCACCACCGTGCCCGGCTTTTCCCAGTTTTTAAGGACCATGAAGTAAAGCTTTAAACGATTTCCTATATATGTATAGTTACTATTTCAGAAATTATAACAAGATTTCTAAATACTAATGCAAATAGTATAATTGCCAATAGGCAAAGGAGCTAAACATAAATGTCTTTTTGTAGTCCAAATCTTGAAACACTTTAAATCTCTATTTGTACTATATTATAGTAATATGTATTACTATAGTAACATAGTGCTCTATTTGCACTATATTACTGAGATAAAGCATATTTCTTATTTATCTTCAGTTTAAGTAGCATGAAGAAAAAAATTTCTTCTTACTGATTCTTAGAGGTTATCAAACAAAAATCCCATCATGTTTGTCATGTGACTTATCAAAGGCCAAAGCCCAGGGTTACCACCCTGTGAATTAGTAGTCAACTTTGAAGGGACTGATGTAAATTGTGTAATCATCCTACTAGTTGTTTTATTGAATGTTGGTTTTTTCCAAAGAATTTATATAAATAGAAGTTGATAGTATCTGAGGGCTAATTCATTTAAAATAATTAAATACTATACATCTGATTTCAACAAATATTTAAATAACATTTGGTTCCTTTAAAAGCACATTTATAAGAGTTGAAGTTGAATATTTCAATATGCCCAAAGTCTCAAATATTATGTCATGATGCATTTGAAAGGATTAAATTCTTCTAACCAAAAAAGCTCTCTATTTTAAAAATTTCAAGATAAATATAGGTTGCAGCATCCTATAAGATTTCTAAGGTAATTTTACTTTCAGTGCAGTAAATGACTGTCATTATGAATTGACTAATGTTTTTTTCTTTTTTTGGTCAAAGGTTATTACTATTTTTATACCACCAGCCTGGTATGACATTAAAAGTTTCTCACTTCATTATCATGCTGAGGCCTTTAGAATATCACTTAAAACAGGATAAAAATATTTGTCTACTTTGGGTTTGGATGTTTGTGAGCTTGAATGATTATGGTGAATCGAATATAGTTGTAAAAAAAGGGTTTTCACTGATGAATCAAAATCCCTCAGAGGTATGGGTACATGTATTTTTAATAGGTGCCTTTATTTGATTACCACCAGCCATTTGTACTGTGTTCCAGTTGCTCCCCTGTTAACAGACTTAAGAAAATAGTTATTAAGCCAAGACTTCTCAGACCTTCTGAACAAGACTGACTTTTATTTAAATGTAAATTCAAATTTATAAAGTATTTCAAAAACTAAATTATGTTTTTAGCATTCGGCTTATTTTGGAGTTAAGGATTGACTGACTTGGATGATTTCTTGTGTTGCTTTTTGCTAAGTTAGAAATAAGCATTTGAAATATATGGCAGAAAACCTACCACTAAAGCATCTAAATGACCCATTATCAAAGAAACTTACTTTTAATAATTAGACACTGGATTTGTTTACATGTAAGCTTCAGAGTCCCTCTAAAAACTAAAATCACACATTTTTACTTTCCTAAAAACAATGGTGGGTTTGTTCTAACCAGCTTCATTTGCGTTTCATCCTAAGTTGCTTTCAGGGCAAATAACTTGAATCGCTGTGTTGTTCGGGTTGATAGTATATGATGATTTAACCCTCAGAACTCTAGCACTGTGTATTTTGGCTTCAGTCCAAGTCACCAGGAGATACACATAGCATACACATAGTACTTTGTCTTGGCTGAAATCATGAAAACATCGCCATTTCAGGTTATTGCTACCTGCTCCAAAATAATAAACTGCCCTATCTATTACCTTCACAGAGGAGCCTATGAAGTGTTCCCCACGGTTCCTTTAAAACCAAATGAGAAATGTGCCCTGTCAGTGGATGTTCATATAAATGTGTGGATGTGTGTGCTGTTGTTACCTTCATTTAGAAGTGGATTTTCACAGGAAACTAGCAACGTTTCCATATGAAATTTAGATCTCATTTCATGTAGATAATTCTTCCTGCCCCTACATTCTCTCTGAGCATGTAAAATTGAACACACAATTACTTACTTGTACTGAAAGTTATGAAGTAGAGTTTCAAGCCAAGAGCTGCTAGTGTAGAGCAGTCTCTTTTGTTAGCATTTGAACAGGGAAGCCAAGCTACAGAAGAGTAAATTTTAAGATTAACAATGTTTTGGGAGCACTTTTAAAAGGAATCCTAGGACTACATTTACAACTATTAGGCTTAAATCAAAGGACTCCTTCCCGGAGGAGATCTGAGAGATAAGAACATACAAAGCCTTGGTAGTAAATCAGGTTGACATAGAATTTCAAAAGGTCTAAATTCAGTTAAACTGAATTTTTCAGCCTACAGAATACCAAATAATCTGCTTAAAGAAATATCTCTAAGATTTCAGTAGAGAAAACAAGAAATATTTTCCTATTAAAATTTAGAAATTGAACAATATATATTAAAAGTTTTAGGAAAGTTAAGTATTTCTAATTTCCTATTTTGAATCTTTTGTATATACACATCAGTACTTAAAATAGCATAATATTTGAGATGCCTGTGATATTATATTATAAAACTGTCCTAAGATCACTTTGGCAAACATAGGTATATCACTATCTACATAGATATAAATAGGGAGAGAGAGAGAGAGAGAGAGAGAGAGAGAGAGAGAGATATCTCATGTATACCATGAATATCACATCTTTTATTATCTTAAAAATTAATTCAGTAAACTTAGTTTTAAATGTGTAATGATTAGTATAGGTCCATAAATAATATTTTATGTAATTTTATGTTTGGATACATGTAACATAAGCTCTGTCTCAAAAGGGTTTTATTTAAAAACTACATAGAAATCAATAAAATAAACTTAAATGAACTTCAAAACACTTTTTATATTATTATTATTGCCAGGGATTGAACCCAGAGGCACTCAACCACTGAGCACATCCTCAGCTCTTTTTATATTTTATTTTGAGACAGGGTCTCACTAAGTTGCTTAGGGCCTCCCTAAATTACTGAGATTTGTCAAAGCACATTTTTTTTAAGCAATGTAACTATCATTCAACATATTAAGTATTAGGTCTATTTCTCAAATGAGACACAGTAATTTTTTTTTTTAATCATTCCTCATGATCTCTCAACCAAATAGTCGAAACAGAATAAAAGAGAAAGTTTTCGTTCAGTGTGATGGTTCTCAGATCGCTAAAATCCGGGAGAAATGCAGATGCTTTGGGCTTGTGTCAGTCAGCTTTGCATTGCTGTGACCAAAATACCTGACCAAAACAACTTAGAGGGGGAAAAATTTATTTTGGCTCACAGTTTCAGATATTTCATTGCCTAGATGGCCGACTCCATTGCCCTGGGACCGAGGTGAGGCAGTACATCATAGGGACAGACCAAATGGAAGAAAGCTGTTCAGCTCATGGTGACCAGGGAGTGGGGACGTGGAGAGCTGTAGAGAAGATGCACCCTGCCAGGGCACACCCCCAGTGACCTACCTCATCTAGCTAGCCTCATCCCATCTGCCTATAGTTACCACCCAGTCAGTTCATTCAAATTAGGATGAACTGATTCAGCTCTCATAATCTAATTGTTCACCTCTGAATATTCCTGCACTAATAGGAATTTTGTGGGGGCACTTCATATCCAAATCATAACAGGGCTCTAAATATCACTATGAAACTACCCGCTAGAATTATCCTCATCCTTCAACCCTCCATCTCTCTTGTTCCTGTGACTCTCGATTTAGTTTCAATGGCCCAGTCAAGTTCTTTGGGCCAGGAGATAATTAGTTCTCATAGGCATCTCCCCATCTTAGCCTTTCTGTCAACTAGGAAAGCAGATACCAAGAGAAGAATTTCTTTAAAAATTTTTTTTTTCATAGTTTCAAACAGAATGAAGAGATAGGACAAGGAAGAAGAAAGTCACAGTATTTGAAAGTATTTTTAAAGGTTTTTTGATTAGTTAGGTATTATAATTTCAGTAAAGTAGAGTAACAAAAGTTATACTGATAGCAAGGTCTTAAAAAGATATTTGGTGGGAAGAACCTATAAGATTTGTAACAGTACTTGTTAGAGAAGTTTTGAAGAGAAGAGAGAAAAATAGATAAAAATAAATAAAATAGATTTAAAAGTAAAATATATGAAAAATAGAAAAAATAAATAAAAGGTCCATTTAGTTAGCACCTACAAGATGTAAGAACAAAATAGAACTTGAATAAATAATAAAATAAATAATATATACTTTATGACATAATATTTTTTATATGTTCCTGCTTAGGTTTCACTAAGTATTAAGCCAGCCATTGGGGGAATAAATAGATATATACCAAAATCAACTCATTTAAGTTTATTTTTTACTACATCATAGAATAAAATTGCAAACTTCTTGGATTTCATTCTCTAGCAATTAACAATATGTTTTTAAGCAAGCTAGAGCAAAAACTATTCTTGGAAGAATTAAAACCTTGCAAGTAAAACTCAAGACCAAATACTCTATGAGTATGTATGTATGTATGAGTGTGTGTATGTACATACATATATATAAAGTAGTATGTAATATTTTGTAGGCCAAAGTAATTTTGACACCGACAAGGGATTCACATCCTTGATTTGATCAGATTTTTTCTCTCTTGGAATCTATTCAAGAGGCCTGAAATAAAAGCAAAAGTAGATGAAATTCTATCTTTTTTTTCCTACTTTCTAGCTTCATCACCACATATTTATGTTCTGGGCACTGGACTCGGTGCCAGAAAACATGAGATGATTAAGACCTGGTCCCTGCAATCTAGGGGTTTATAGTGTAGTAGAAGAGATAGAATAAATAAGTACAAGTAATAAAGGGTTGTGGGCTTTTTCATTAACATACGTACCTCTGAGGGAAAAGAAAGAAGCAGCTAATTATATGTAGATGATCTGACAAGGCTTTACAGATAAAATGATGGTATCAATGATTATGAACTTGGATTTTCCAAATGGATAAAGTAAAAAATATTCCAGGTAGAGGCAACAGCTTTAGAAAAAGAAAAAAGAGAATTCAAAAGACAGGTTATGAATGGAATGGTACAAATACTTTTGCTATGGCTGGAGCATGAAATGTGAACATGGAAAAAGCAAGAGAGAGGCACCAGGGAGGTAAAAAAAAAAAAAAAAAAAAAAAAAGGCAGCTTTGAAGGGCATGCCATTTTAGAAGTGTGGAGTTGGTGCTAAAGAGAATGGAAACCTATAGAAGGATTTTCATGTTGAGTATAGTAATGTCATTTTTGCAGCCATGTGGAAGATGGATTGCAGAGAGATTCCAGTGGAAAGGAGGAAAAGAGAGATTCATCCAATTATCCAGGCAATGTCTGAGATCAGGACTAAAGCAGTAGCTATAGCAATATAGGTCAAAGAATGAGCAGAACAAGAGGATTATCTAAGGAAATTGTGTCAACATCCATTGAGTGGAAAGAAAAAGGGGCTATCAAGAATTGTTTCTCCCAAGTTCACCGAGACTAGAAGGCATGTAGCCTTGATGGGCTTCTTATATTTATGTAAAATATAAGAAAATATTTTGGGTTGTTTTCTGTATAGCATGATTTACTTTCCCTCCCTCTCTCATTCTTCTCTCTCTCTCTCTCTCTCTCTCTCTCTCTCTCATTCTGTTGTTGTTTTCAATCTAACAAAGTTAATGCTTAGAAAGGGTGTTTGGGCCAATTTGGAAAAGGAAATTCATTTCTTGTGTGTGTATTTATTCCTTCAACAAACACATATCACACTGGCAGTGTACTATATATAAGAAAATTATCTAATCTGTGGATTTAACTCGAAGATTTCACAGCATTTGAGGGAAAACATAGAAACCACTATAATATAATATTATGGTTCCATATGGTAGAATACATGAACTTCAGACAAAACACAAGAAAGTAAATGTTTGAAATTAAACTTGAGAAAGGAATGATTTGATATGAGAAAAGGAAACCAGACAGAGTAAATACATTTTATATTTAAATTTTCAGATGAATAAGAAAGTCTGTATTTAAAATTTCAGATGAACTAGGAAATTTGACATGGTGAAAGAAGAACAAATGGTTCAGAATGACCTGAGGAAGCTTGTTGAGAAATGAAACCACTTTAAATGGGAGAAAGGCAGGTTATGGAGGGGCCTTCATGACAGAATTTTAAAGAGTTATGACCTGATCAGAATTGCACATGCAGAGGAAAAAAGAGGAACAACAGATAAGCCTGTGGGTTAGCTCTCAGTGAGCACTTAACATACACTCTCTCAATATGATGTCGTGGAAGAGTATGGTTTTGAGACCATTCAAACTTGGGTTCAGCTCTTTGTTACTGATTTTAAGAGTTGGGCCAATTATTTAAGTTATTTGAATGTCTGTCATCCTCGTATGTTTAATACATAACTTACAGGGTTGTTATGAAGAACAGATGTTAGCTGTAAAATATATGATGTAGTAGGTGTAGTCATTACTGCTACTAGCAAACACTATAGGAGCTCACATTCAAAGCCGGGCTTCATTCCAAAGAGGACGTATGACATAGAGCTACTCAATCAGCATGTTAGAGCCCCTTGGATACCATGCCTGGTTTGACAGTGGGCATCTAACTCCTACTCTAAAAATTAAACCCTGAGAATTATATAGTAGATATGATCAAATAAGCTTTCTTTTTTTCTGACAAATTTATAGCTGTGAGGATGTAAATATAGAAATCCTTGCTACCTTTGCCACCATAAAGCATGAACCAGCCAAGGGGTAAAGCCAAAATAGGAGGCAGAGTCAAAGGAATGACAGGAAGTCCTAGTTCAGCTACACCTGAAGTCAGCCCACACTATGAGCTTTTTTAGGTAAATAAATACAAATAATAATGACAATAATAACAATAACATTTCTTTTGTTTTAACTCCATTTACATTGTGTTTTCTATCACTTGCATCAATAGTACTGACCAATAAAATTGGAATTAATAATCTAGAAGCTCACTTTGGGTCAGCAATAACATAAGGCTGGCGGTGGGATTGTAATCAATAACAAAATAAATCAATAAATAAATACAAGTAAGTTGAGACAGTCCATGTAGACTCCTTGTTCTAGAAGCTCAGCCATATTTTAAAAAAATTAAAAAGGATAAGGTGCAGTAGCTAGAGTGGAGGCAGAGTTGAGGAAGTATTTATTCCTAAGATGGGAGAGACTTGAACATGTTTATAGGCTAAGGGAAGAATGCCAGCGGGAAGAAAAACGTTGACAGTACTGAGAAGAGAGGGGATAATTAATAGGGGAAGGTCTAGGCAGACGCAGGATGTGATGAATATTTCTGTTCCTGTGAAATCTCAAGTAAGGTCTAGTGTCTGTTCGGATGGTAAATTTGACTAAAAGTGTTCAAAGCTTTTTTCCTCCCTTAGTTAAAAAAAAAAATATTCCTTTGTATGTCCAATTATCCTTTTATGTCTTCTCTAGTCTCTCCTACTTTTGTAAATCATATGAAGTCTTATAACACCCTAATCTTCCCACCAAAAGCGAAAACAAAACACAAAAAAATACAAACAAAACCCTTCCATAAACAGAACTAAACTCAAATTCTCAATTTAAACTAGTAGAGATCTTCATGATAAAAATAAAATTTAAAAAGACCTCAGGATTATCAGAAGCACCTCAAAATAGTCATTTTGCAGCCTCTTAAGTTCAGCTCTACTCTGTCTGCCTGAAATTTTGCACAATCTGATGCACAAAAACAATGGGAAAGAGAATTACGTCAAACGTATGAAAGAAATGGCAGGAATCCAGTGGGAAAGACATGCCCTCCACATTTGGCAGGAGGAGTGCCGTGAGGCAGTGGGTTTGTACAGTGATGAGTCACACTTGAGCAGAGGCTCTGGAAGGAATTAGTTTAGGAAGGCTGGAGTGTTCCCTGCACTGTATGAGTGCCTCAGGCCATTAGCAATGTGTGTGCGACCACAAGTTCAGTTAAAAGACACTCTGAGAGCCTCAGACCTTCTTTTTGGAACCAGCAGAGAAAAAATATCTCTAGCTGCTTTTGCCCCTGTCTTGACTATAAAAACCACAGCCCTTCTTTTGCTTTAGGGAGAAAACATGTCATAAAGAGTACCTTTTAGAAAACTTGATCTGGACCAAAGTCTATAATATGGTGTTTAAAATGTGAAGAGATATAGAAAGCCATGAATCTGAAGGGAAGACTGAGCTGCTCTAAGATCAAGTGGACCTCACAATGAATGAGTGTGAGAAAGACTGAGCAAGAGACGGAAGACAGGAGACAGGAAACCAACTTGTTTGAACCAAGTAACAAAAATATGTGTCTGACTGGAAACAGACATCTGCCCTATGAGCAAACGCTAGAATAACCAGGCAAAGAACAAGACCAAATCTAGATATCAAAGTTACCTGTTGAACAATATTGTAAATATCAAGTGCTATATATTATGAATCTAAAGTTCTCAATTTTGCACTAGTAAACTGCTCAATATTTAATACCTCAAATAGGAATGGGACCATTTTTTTGCAATAATTAAAAGTCAGTGGTTCTAATTTAGGATCTTTTTGATGGCAAGCACCCCTTCAGTATTAGGAGAGGCACAATACAGAAATAAAGATTTTATTACTTACAGGTCCTGGGAGGTTTGCAGCACATCTGACAGCCACACACACAGGTCAGGGAACACAGGCAGAGAGAGAAAGGGACGCATGGGCCAAAACCTTTATTGAGGGCAGGGCATTATCCAAACAGGTTTCCATAGGGAGTTTTAACTGGTGGGTTTAAAGCAAGCAGGCATGAGTTTGAGGACACCGTCACACTGTGACTGAGAAGTGGTCACTCTGGTATGTCTGCATAGTTCACTTGGGGACTGAGGGTCAGCAGGGCCAGTCAAGTTGGCTGTATCTAGCTGTCCTGTAGGGAGGAGGTCAAAAGCAAGTTGTATAAGGGATATCCAGATTAACCACATGGAGGAACTAGGAGGTAGTATAGAACTGGAAATGGTGTCAAGGGCTACTAAGCCCTACTTCTGGTGTGAGAAAGTCCAACATATATTCAAAACAAATGCTGAGATGATATAAAATTATAAGAATTGGCAATATAAGTAAATATAGATATCTTTATATTATAAATATATATTTATATTTATTCTGTATTATAAATATATATTTATAATATAAAGATATTTATATTTACTTATAACATCTATTTTCCTAATCCTATTTGTGTATTATTTTATTATATTTATATAACTTTGAAAAGCAGTAGTGAAATTCTATTTTTTCAACAATGAATTACATTTTAAGTCTGAAATACAGAATAACACGAATCTTTGTTGTACTCTTGCATGTTCAGAACTGACCAGAAAATAAAAAGAAGTTAGGTTTTTATAGGCTGAATTGTCAAAATGTGACCTAAATCCCACAATAAGTTTTTAAGTGAAGTGCTATGAAATCAATAAAATTCTCTCACAAACAATGCAGTTGAGTTTGTCAGTTGCTTCATAACATTTTATCTGATGGAGCATTTTGTTTCTGAAGCATGAAATAATAGATAAAGTGGCACATCTATGAAAGGATAGATCAGTGCTGGGCTACCTAAAATGGATGAATAATTGCTGGTACAGAGGCAGCTGTTCTGCAGTGTCAGAACACAGCTCCAGTGTGCCAAAACATCTGCTGATTTCCAGCTGTTATAAAGCATACGTCTATCATTTCAAAAAACCCGAGACAATCTTAATGGGAGGAAGGGGAGATCTTCTTAGTATGGAAAATTTACAGTGAAGACACAAAGCCTTTACAAAGCAATTGTGATCCAATGACTTGAACATTTCATTATTGCACTTTCATTTGCTTAGAAGAATAACCTCAACATTGGATTCATGGGATTAAAATGGAAGCTTCCACAAACTGTAAACATTCCACCATGTGACCAAAATGATGTCAGCAGAGCCAGTGAACTGAGGCCAACAGTGGACTGTGAATAGGTGTCCTCTAATGCAACTGAAGGGGGGTTGGTGTGGCTTTGACTTTTAAACGTTGCCATTTGAAGGGAGCTGGAAGCTGTAGGTACATGAGAGCTGATTGTCTCCATTCTCCGTTTGCATGAAAATTCTTGGCTCTTTGCCTGGATTACTTTATAGTTTGTATTACCTCATTATTTTTACTTTCCTCTAGTGTCCTGCCCTGAAGAGCTTTTCCTGAATGTGATTTTTCTGTCTCTGTCTTCAGAGTTGATCATGCAGAAATACAATAAAAAAATGGCCAAGTATTGCCCTCAAGGCTATAACAGTGACTTTTGCTTGGAGATTGCAGTCTATGTATTGAATGTAGTACTTCTGAGGAGGCTTTTTGAAAGATTTCAATACTTTATATTTTCCATTTTACAGATTCAGAAACTGAGCTTGGCAGGAGGAGTGCCGTGAGGCAGTGGGTTTGTACAGTGATGAGTCACACTTGAGCAGAGGCTCTGGAGGGAATTAGTTTAGGAAGGCTGGAGTGCTCCCTGCACTATATGACAGGAGAAAATAGCAGTTCTAATGGTCAGGTGCATAAATTAATATAGAGCTGACAATAGCATCTACCTTGTGCCTGATTCTCTGCAAGGTGCTAGGCTTTTTAAGTATGTTTGTTCTAATTCTCTATTAACTTTTTAAATTAAATGAGATTGCCTCCATTTGCTGCTAAATCCCAGGGCTAGGCTAGGATTAGGTCTCTAGCCCATCTTCTTCCAAAACCTGTTCTCTTTCATATCATACAATGCTGCCTTTCATTGTGTAGGAGGTAGTTTTTTACATGTATAAGTAGTTTGTTTCTTAAGGCATTTAAAAAATTATTTTGTCCTCATAAGAATCTCTTTAGTTTAATAGAGGTTAATGGGTTAATTTAGTTTCTTCATTGAAGAAGAAACTAAAAGTAAATGATGACCCTATGTCCTGTTTACAAGGGTTAATCATAGGAAATAGAATTCAGGTCTCTTGTGTTGGAACACTGTGCCATTTACATTAGACCACATTGTCTATTTTTGTGTCTCTTTATTTTATGTCTTTATTTTGGGATGGATCCAAAGCAGTTAAGGTCAATGATACATCTATCAGAGTTTCCGCAAGTAGCCATGTAATTTTACATGCTATTTCTCAGGCTCTAGGTAAGAGGTACTATTACACACACTAGAGAAAAGTACAATTTTAAGTTTCCTGAGAGCAGGAGCCCTATACCCTCAACAACTAGCATGGTACCTGGCAAATAGTAGGTAATAAATATTTACTGAATAAATGGAGAATAATTAACATTTACAGTTTGAGATCTTGTTAATAAGGACAGAAACATAAATTGAATAGGAAACACTGGTTTGTGGTTAGAATTGCAAAGGTGTAATTTCTCAGCTTATCTGTGAGGCTTACTGATGAGAGCAACACTACCCTCTCTCAAAGCACTTCATTAGGCAAATATGGCTGGAGATGCCATTTTTAATTTGAATGTTTACATAATAACAATTCAATCTACAACTTAAAAATCTACTAGGTTTGTAAATGTGTAGCACTCTTTCATTGAATACACTATGTCCCCAAGGATTTGTTAATTGTTTCAATCAGTAATTAAACAAATTTTCTTGAGTGCCTACAATTTGTTAGTCATTGGAGATACTGGAGATACAGCAGTAAACAAAAGATAGAAAAATGTTTATGTGTTTTTCGGCTTTTGTCACTATAAAAAATTCCTGATATAACCATCTTACCAAAAAAAAAAAAAGATTATTTTGGCTCAAATGTTGGAGGTTTCAGTCCATGATCAAGTGGCTGCATTGCATTGAAGCCTATGTGAGGGAGTAGCAGAGCAAAGCCATTCACTCTATGGTTGGAAAGCAAAAAAGAAAGGAAGAAACAAGATCCCATAATCCTCATTGAGGGTACAACCCCAATGACCTAAAACCATCCAGTTGGTTCTATCTCTTAAAATTTCAGCACCTCTGTTGTTCCAAACTGAGGATCAAGCCTTTGAACACATGGGCCTTTCTTTGGGGGGGTCACTCGATATCCAAGCCATAGCAGCTTCTATTGTATACCTTACATGCTAGTATAATAGTGAATAAACAAAAGCGTATTGCAATGGAGAAAAATGGAGTATGGGCTGCTTGTGTGTGTGTGCACATGTATGTGTGTCTGTACGTGTGTGAAGTTTTAAGGAGTCCTCAAAGAAAAGTCAACCAAAGTTGTGAAGTCAGGTCTTGCTCTCTTGAGGCTTTTCATTGTACTAATGCAAAACTAATACAGTACAGTCATAGAGGCATGACTGATTATAAGACATGTATGATTATAGGGGCTCAGAATTTCCTCAGTATGGGGAACTATTAGTGAACTTTGAGCAGAAGAATGATATGACTTAATTTGTGCTTTGTAAAAATTACTCTCACCACTTACTATTTTGTGTATGACCAGGGTCAACAGTGCAAGCTATCACGATAATTTAGGTGAGAGATGATGGTGGCTTGCTGGGATGTTGGCAGTGAAATGATCAAAGGTGGCCATATTCTGGATATACATATGGATATACATCTGAAGCAGAAGAGCCAAGATTTGACAAAGGACTAGATATGAAGTGGGAAAGAAAGAGATGAGACAAGGATGTTGCAGAGTTTCTTGGCCTGAGAAACTGGAAAGATTGCATTGCCATTTACTGAGATGGGAAGGACTCCAGGAGGAAAAGGTTAAGGTGATTAGGGACTGGGTTTAGAAACATAAAATAGATGGCTGGATATGTGAGCCTGGAGCTCAGAGGAAAAGTCCAGGCTTGATAGATCATCTGCTTATAGATGGTATTTAAATACCTGAGACTGAATAAGCTCACCTGGGGAAGTCCTATTGATAGAGAGAGGAGGTGTCCAAAATTAAGCCAATGCAGGATTGAGGATAAACAAAACCTGAGAAAGAGCACACAGTGAGGTAGGAGAAAAAGCAGGAGGATTCAATATCTGAAAGTTGTGTAATAAAAGTGTTTTAAGGAGGATTAATCAGTAGTGCCAAATATTGCTTAAATACAACAGGAGATGAGAGCATAGAACTCATCAAAAGATTTATTTAGCAATGGGAGATTATTCCTGACCTCAACAATAGCTGTTTCAGTGGAGACAAAGGGCAAAAAATCCTGATTGGATTGAGTTAAATGAAGAATAGGAGGAAAGTAACTGAAGGTAAAAAATAAAGAGACAATCTTATACTTTGTGAGAGTGAGGAATGGAGTAGGAACTGGAGAAGACTTAGAAAGGAGAAGGGAATTGGGTGGTCTATTCTGATGATACTCTGGTTGCATATTCTAATCCTGGTGGACTTAAGGAAAGGAAAGGGAAAATTTATAGGAATTGTCAATATGGGAACACTTACCAGCATCCATATCTGGGGTCAGAGGCAGAGAAATGAGCAGTTCTTTTAGAAGGCTGAATGGGAATCTATGTCCTTAGGGGTGAGACATTTTGCATTTAGAGTTGAAGGTGAAAGGAAGTTTCACTGACACACTTGAAGATCCAGGATATTTTCCCATAGGTCCTGAGGGTCTACTAATAGACTTAGAAGGTGGAGAATAATAGGAGACAAGATCAGCATGCAAAGCCACATGGACCTAGGGTCCCAGAGATCAGTAATAACCTAAGAGTCAAGAGCCTCTTAAAGTTAATGGACTTAAACTTGATAGTCTTAGGGCAATTATAGGGATAAGGTTGTGAGTGTCAGAAATTAGAGAGGAGATGGGCGTGTTGCCAGGAGTGCTAGGAGTTTTGTTATGTGATACTTGCAAATTATTTTTCTTTTTTCTACATGGTCATTTTATAAGGCTTCTGCCTGATTCCTCTTATATTATACTAAAGGTATAATAGTTACTACAGAAATATTTGTTAAAAAAATAAAGAATAGCAGAATAAACACATCATTCCAGAAGATGTTAAAATGCTGAATGAGACCTCATCCCAAATGGGATGGAGTAACTTATGGCAGACCAGGATTTATTATTAAGAACTAGAAAAGCCAGATAACATGATGATAGTTTGATGACATCATAGGCTGCTGAGGAAATAAACACTGGAGAGAATAAACTAGAACATTTAGATTTGAGGTGCGCCAATGATGTGACCTAAGGACAAATGCCAGACTCTGGAGTTACATAGGATTAAAGACAGCAAACTGATGTCCAATGTCTTCCCATTCTTGAAAGGTGTGGTTATTTACCCTGACTAAGGGAGGGCATGTAGTAACTTGGAATGAGTCTCCTTTTGGAAAAGGTCTAAGCAAATCACCATGATATATACTTTGCATGATGTTATAGCTCCCTTATTCCAAGGGATCTCTCCGGCCCAGTCAATGGGTCCTAAATCTAAAAAATATCTCAGATCTGATAACCGAGGAAGGACTTTTGGCATTTTATTTTGGCAAATGCCCTCTTCTTCCTATCCCACCTTTCTTTGTTGTTGCTGTTACTGACTTTGAGTAGAAGCATTGCTTTTTCTCATAGGGACCACAGGCTCTACTAATCCTCTATATTGTTTCAAGTGGGTCAGGTTTGCTTTGCTCCCCACCCACTCATGGTCTCATCTTGCTGGCCACTTTGGTAATTTCATCTCCAGATTTATGATTAAGTCTGGTCTCTATAATTGGTTGGAGAAGCCTGAAGATCATCCCCATGGATGTTAATGAGCCCAGTTCTGTGACCACCTTTCCTACTTTCATTTCTAGTTTACAGAGCGGAACTACCTCTGGGCTACTTAGGGATGCTGGTTCCCTCCATACCAGTGCATGCCTGAGAGCCTTAGTGAATGTGTGGTCCTCTGGGCCCTTTCAGGGAGCATAATCACCTACTGGGTCTTCATCCTTATATAATATATTCACTGAAGCTTGTCCCTTTCTCTACACCTCTTTTTTCCTTCCTGACTGCCAGGGCAATTCAAGTATTCCACTTTGCTGACAGTTTGCCATTGCTTTTTCCACCAGTGATTTTGTCCTCATTCCCAGGGTTTCTGGCTTGGGCACTGAATTCTGATATGGTCTGAACATTTTTTGTCAACTCCAAAATTTTTGTTGAATAAAATTTGAGGTTCTGCCTTCACAAACAGAACTACCTACCCTTATAAAAGTTCTTGACAGAGGGAGTTGGCTCTTTTGCACCCCTTCCATTTTTTCTGCTACATGAGGACACCTTGACAGCTCCTCACCAGATATGTACCCTGCCAGCACTTTGATCTTGGACTTTTCAGACTCTAAAACTGGGAGAAATAAAGTTCTGTTGTTTATAAATGACCCAGTCTTTGGTATTTGTTATAGCAGCACAAATGAACTAAGTTCCATGTCCCTAGAAAGTGTACCTAAATAAATTTTTCCTTATCAAGTCTTACATTCTGGCTTCCTGGATCAAGCACCATCAGAATTTAAACCTGGGAATATTCACAGGGCTTATTATTACAAGTTCACTGCAATTGTAGGTGTATAATGTTTTCCTTCCTTATCAGGTCAAATACATCCTCTGTGAGGTTATGCTGGGATTCAACCCTAGTAATCAGCTTAGCAAAAGTACAAATGGGGACAGATTCTGAGTGGCACAACTGATGCCACTGGGGAGAGTTTTCTCCATAATTTTTTAGCATACAGAAGTGCTGGCTCTTGCTAAGGAAGAATGTGTTACATTTATAAGCCCAGAAAACTCACAGGGTGTTACAGAATCTGTATTTTCAGGTGCCCCCAAGCAGATGTCTCCATCTCATGTCTTGGGGGTCTAAGGTTTTATCCATCAGGGATGAGTTCTTTACATAACAGGACTACTTTGGTTGAACTTCAAACATCTCTGCAACACTACAATTCCAACTGAAGTCTTGAGCCTGGCACTCCACTTGTCTGCCCTCCAAACACAGGTGATAGAGGTCACTGTAAACTCCCAACGCTTAGCAGAGAGGCTGTCTAGTTCTCACACAGCTACCAACTTCTTGGTACCAGCCTTCAGTCTTTATGCAGGATGCCAATATATTAGCAGCAACCAGCTAACTCTTCTGTGTTTCTAGGCATTTTCCTCCCTGTTCTTTCCATATTTCTCAAATGCCTGCATCATTGCCCCTGTCACAGCATTCCCTTTCACTCACACATTTACCCAGGTCACCACTAGGGTAAATTCTGGTAATTAGGCCACAACTTCGTGCCAGGGATTATCCATGCTCACTTATCAACTAGGATGGTGCCCTGTTAATGTGCAAACAGGTGGTGATTGATCCAGTCTTCCACATTCCCATGTTGAGAACTGTTTTCTTGGGCTATTCCTAGAACCATTTATGTTAGTCCAAGAAACAAGACACTAAGGTCACATAAAACATGCAAGATTTAAATGACGGGGGAAGTAGGATGCCGGTGAAGGAAAATGGACAAGAGACCTGGAAGGCTAGGAGAGCTATCAGACAACAGCTGAAGGAGGGAGGGACAGTGGAGTGGAACATCCTAGTATGTCTGGCCCCAAGTGAAGAGGAGAGTGAAGGAGCCTTGTAGAAAAGGGACCTAGAGTATTATAAAGTTCTAAAAGAAGAAGATTTAACAGTATTGTTGGTGAGAAAGTGAGCCCAATCACCTGACAGAGGAGCCCCACACATACTATGAACAGGCCTATTTCAGAATCCCTGCAGTTTACAGTCCCCAGTAAGGTAATATAAATGGGAAATACTGCCAGAGTGCAAATGTGACAATGGATTTCAAATTGTGGCAACTCGTCCTCTTGATCAATTACATTTCCTCTAGTTGAAGATTTTTCTGGAACATTTCTGTTGTCACCATGGCTTGGTTTCAGTAGTTATTGATTAGTGATTGATTTCTGGTTTTCCCTTAATCTATAAGCTAGAACTTTTCCAGGTGTCTTAACAGAAAACCTAGTTTTGTTTGTTTCAATCAATATAGTCCTTTCTTCCTTAGCAGCTCTTAAACTCTACTATTTTTCTCCCTTTGAGATTTGAGATTGCTGATCTCCACTTAGATTTTTAGCTTGTTACTGGCTGCTTTCTATTTAGTAACCTGGTCTCTTGACCAAAGCATAGGAAACTTAGATATCATCCCTTGAGGGGAAATTGCACTCATAACACTGGGTTTGCTTCTCCGTAATTCCATTTAAGATATTGGCCTGTCAGGTCCTAGCTGCTTGGGTAGCATTGATAGGGAACAGAGAGGCATGAGTGGTGGGAACATGAAATTAACAGAATCATTCTACAAAATGGGCCCACTGTGCTGACTCCCACGTACATTCTTTTCCAAGAAGCAATTTACCTGCAGCTCTGTCTGGCGTAAGTGGACAGGATAGGCCACATTCCTCAGCAAACTCCCTGTTATCTGCAGGAGAAATGCAGGCCTGAAATAACATCCATAAGAGGATCTCAAGTTACCCTGAAGGGGAGACTTTTGTGACTCTTTTCACAGACCAGATCCCAGAACTTAGGGAGATAAGGATAATGCCTCCTAACCATAAAACCTGTAAGAATTTGTGGTTAAGAATCCAATGAGAACCTGTCAGCATGGGCCCAAGTGACCTACAGTTGTCATGACAGTGGGGACTTGAAAGTCAGCTGTCATCTTTCTGTCAGTCAAAAGTCAAGATGTGGACCTGGGTGGGACTCTCTGGAAATTTCTCTGAGATTCCCAATAAAATTGGAGTGCAGGAGAGGCACATGGTCCCTTTCTTCTCTAAGAGGACCCACTTTCTCCCTTGAGAGTGTCCCCTTTTCCTTTTTCACATCCCTTCTAATAAACTCATTGCCTGTTACCCTGAGCAACATATTTGAAATATTTCTGACTTGATCTCAAGAATTGGAGTTTAGGGGGGCCCTTTTCACTGCCTCAGTTTCCCAGAAGATCCCAGCCCTGTATGAGTACTGATTTACATCTCCCCAGGTCAGTGAAACTGTTGCCAAATCAATGTGATAATCCTTTCTATTTGGCTTCTATGCCAAAGTTAGTTTACCAGAAAATCCCTTAAAGAAAGAAAGTAATAGCAAATACAGGGCTCGTCTTCATGATTTCTCCTCCTCCTGGGACCTTGGTCTCTTAAATTTTGGCTGCCTTGGTTGCTCTCTGATGCCATTTATTACTTATTCTATATTTTCTCAAGCTTCTTGAGTTACTCTAGATAAGTAATCTACTTTTTTATTAGCAATTCAGTCACAGGCGAGTCACATATTATTAAAATTTAAAGCATCTGAATTAATACCCTTTCCCTCTTAAAGACCTACTTCTCTCTGAACTATTTCAACATTCAGATTCACCCATACAAAAGAAAATTAACATTTTCTTTCTAAAGAGAATGTATTCTCTACAATCTTTTTCTCACCATTGCTTCATGTCCCCAGCACACTGTCCTTCTTCAAATAGAATTTTGTTTTGAAATATAGCCTTTCAGTTTTCTGTGCATGAAGCAATTCCTCAGGTCTCATAGTTTAAAAGAATTAACAAAACTGTGTGTATTTGTGTGTGTGTGTGTGTGTGTGTGTGTGTGAGAGAGAGAGAGAGAGAGAGAGAGAGAGAGAGAGAGAGCATGCAGAAGCACTGGAGGAAGGATTGTAGAGGAGGCCTGTTAACTTTGCTACTGTCTTCCAGGGAAAATGTAATAAATGTAATGTAATGGTAAACTACATTTTAGTCAGAATTATGAGTTTTTGTGACATTAAATTTTCTATTTTTCTTTGCTTAAATACAAAAACTTTATATTATTAATAAATATACAAGCTGGGCTCAATGGCACACATCTGTAATCCCAGTGGCTCTGGAGGCTAAGACAGGAGGATCACAAATTCAAAGCCAGACTCAGCAACTTAGCGAGTCACTAAGTAACTCAGTTAGACTCTGTCTCTAAGTAAAATACAAAATAGGGCTGGGGATGTGGCTCAGTGACCGAGTGCCTCTGAGTTCAATCCCGGGTAACATAAACAAATAAATAAATACAAGGAAATATCACAAAGGTATCCTTGATATATTTTTTAAATAAATATATTTACTGATGTAAATAAGTACTCATATTGTAGGATTTATAAAGGAAACTTTATTCTAGGTGTACAGTGAACATTACATTGCATTCCTGAAAATCTGAACTGTAGTTTTCCAAGCTAAGAATTATTTGTCAGTGTGTTTTATTTTTCAAAAATATTTTTAGTTGTAAATGAATACAATGCCTTGTTTATTTAGTTTTTTTTTTTTTTTTTAATGCAGTGCTGGGGATTGAACCCACTGCCTCATGCATGCTAGGCAAGCATTCTACCACTGAGTCACAATCTCAGCCCTGTTAGTGTGTTTTAAATACCTAATAAATAGCTATTCGAGTTCTGAATTTTGTAAGTATGCTTTAAAAGTCTTTTTTAGAAATTATAGATTATGTCATTGCATAGCTATTTGATAAGAAGGAGTGTATATTAGACACTATGTTTGGGGGTGATAAAGTCAGGGAGTTTTAAATAATCAGCTTAAGTTGTATGAGTATAAGCAGAAAAGCCAGGAATTAAAACTATGTAGAGTTGACTCCAGAGCCTATGTTTTGCATTATAAAAACATAACACATCTAACATATGAATGGCACATCATTTACTCAACATCCGGGAAATTAAAATGAGTAATTAGATGATCCAGTGCCTTTATTCCAAAAGATGAGTGTAATAATTTCATAATGTCACCAAAATTTTATTGTATTTGTTAAATAACTTCCACTCTGATGTTTTGTAGTTTATTATGACAACCAGCAACATTATTTTGCAGTTAGTTGAATGCAATATGAAAAAAATATTTGCATAATGGATAGACAATCAGCCAGGGTGGAGTCTTTATTATTGAATTTTGTATCTAGATGTTTAAACACTTTTTCTAAAAGAAGATTTTTTTCTTTTCCTTCAAGTGACTATATTTTCAACAACTTTTGACATCTTGGGTAAAATTACATGATATTAAATAAATGTAGTGAATATATGTCAGAATTGGATTAGTAACCCTGGGAGTTATAAAACATCAATATTTCAGTGTGAACTCTTGGATGTGAATCCACAAAATTTGAATTTCAGGCCAGAGATTTTGCTGTTAAGATTTGTACATGAGAATTCTCTATAGATTAGTGTAATTCGTACTATTCTGCAGAATATTCTCTTATAACCTGTTCAACAGCATCCAAGCAAAACAGAATTTCTCTTTTAATTAATGAATACTGGCCCATCAAAAAACTGATAAGCAAAATACACAAAAAAGCTAAGGTTTCATTGAAATTATTAAATTAGTAAATACATTTTAATATTTTACTGTTTTAAAAAGCATATGCTACTGAAAATTTCTAAAATCAGTTATTTTCACAGTATAATAACTTATCCTTTGAAATGTATATATAACATATATTATTAAATGTATATATAATATAAAGTTACATTAAATGTATGTAGAAAATATATTAAGCATAGCAAACTTTTTAGAAAAGAGTAGATTTTTCAGTCTTCAGGAATCAACATACACTCCATCTGCTTACTGGCTTTCTGACCTGAATAATGAGGGCAAAAATAGATTTCATTTTATATTCCTGAGGATGTTAGCCACATCTCTTTTTGTATCTCTTGAAAATCAAGTATACATGATATAATTTGGTGCTCTCATTTAAAGAAAATACTTTAGGGGGAAATATTCAAATCATTCCTTTCTCTTTAGAAAAGATTCTAATCAAATACCACCAATATACCTAAACTCAAATACTTCGGTTTTTTTAATAGCCAAAGAGAAAAGAAAATTACCCCTAAGGACTTCATAAAAATATCCAAATTAATGATACTTTCACTATTATTTCTACTCCTAGTTTTGTTTTCTTTCAATTGAAAACTATGTTTAGGTTACCAAAGGGATTATAGTGGATTGCCTATCACATGATTAGTTACAAATTATTATTAAGATTTAGTGAATAAGCATTTAAACAAGGGAGGAAATGCAAAAACATAGTTAAACATGGTTATAAGGAAATATTTTAAAACTCTTTCCTTAAATGTCATGAAAGACTATTTAAAAATGTATTTGTCTTTTAAATGAAATCTGAGTAAGGAAAAGTAATCAAAATATTTGTAATAAATTTACTTTTTGACTCATCAATATCACTTTTAATATTCATGTGTGCACACACACATTATTTGACCTTTTCCCTTAGAAATAGGTTTAAATAAGGTTTTGCTGAGAACTGATGAATTTTGATGCCAAAAGATTAAATTCAGATGGGAAATGCAAAATTCTTGACATTTAAATTGCTTCTAAACTCCTATCCTAGTTTAAAATTATATACAGGTATCCCTCAGTATCTGTGGGAGATTGGTTCTAGGACCTTCCCAGTCCCTGCAGATGTCAAAATCCACAGATGCTCAAATCCCTCAAACAAAATGACTTACTATTTACATACACCTATGCATATACTTCCATATGCTTAAATCATTTCTAGATTACTTATAATACATAATACATTGTGGAAACTATGTAAATAGTTGCTTAGGAAATAATACAAGAAATAGTCTATTTATAATCAATACAGACAATTTTTTTTCAAATATTTTCCCATGGATAAGGGGGCTGGCTATAATGCTTCCTTTAAGATGATTTGCTATGATTGCTGATACATTTTTTCAAATTACATAAAACAAAAATGTAATTAATATATTAAGTGATTAAAATGTCTATAAAGTGATTAAAAGTATAACTATAAAATTACAAAAATAAAAGTATTCATAAGTTAAAGTACATGAAATTAAAGTCAAATAACAGACCAATTTGGCCAGAGGTTTGATAATAATAATATTAAGTATCCCTAGTGATCTTTATAAGTTATACCTTTAAAAACTCAAAATTAGTTGTCTGTAATATAAATTCTTTATATAGTGGTAAAAATCTGAATTTTACATGCAATTAATTTTGTACAATAGATTACAACTGCCAATTGTTTCAGTGCTCTTTAGAGCACCAAAAATAAAGTAATCTTTGAAAGAATTTTAGAAGAAACATCTCATTTTTTTTAGTAGGCTATATAAACTGAGAGAATTACATGTCTCCAGTATTTCTGGGGAGCAACATTGTAAAATATAACATGCTTATACTCTTAAAATAGAATCTGCTCACAGCTAGCTGTATTACCAAAGTTTAGTGATAACCTAAAATATTTTGCTTTATTGATGGTGTGTGATAAAATAAAAACCCAATATATTGGAATATTGTACAATAAATTCAAAGTGACAAGCAGGCACATCAGTTAGTTATGCTTATTAAACAACCTATAATCATATATCTATAAATCAAAAGTTATATATTCATGTTTTACCCCTTCAGTGATTTCAAAAGAGTTTTCATAGGTTAACAATAGGGCTTTCATATGAACATAAGTGCATGCCAAAGATTTATTGGACACATTAATGAACAAACAGGGAGAGAAGATATTTCAAAGATAATGTAGAAGAAACAAAAGTATTTATAATGGCTGAATAAAAGAATGGTATAGTAGGGTTGCAAAACTACCCAAACAACTGAATAATGTCTCATAGGGCAAAAAGAGGGGTGTGAGAGGTGAAAGGAATAGGGAGGAAAAATAACCTAGTGTTTAAGGCACCAGTTGCACAGGACAAAATTCATTAGCATTGCTATCAGTGATGGATGTTAGATGTGTTGACACATGCCTACACCCTTGGACATTATTCATTCTCTCTCTCTCTCTCTCTCTCTCTCTCTCTCTCTCTCTCTGTGTGTGTGTGTGTGTGTGTGTGTGTGTGTGTGTGTTACTGGGAATTGAACTCAGGGGCACTCAACCATTGAGCCACATCTCCAGCCCTGTTTTGTATTTTATTTAGAGATAGGGTCTCACTGAGTTGCTTAGTGACTCGCCTTTGCTGAGGCTGGCTTTGAACTCGCAATCCTCCTGCCTCAGCCTCCCAAACCACTAGGATTACAGGTGTGTGCCGCTGCGCCCAGCTAAACATTTTCTTAATTGAAAAAAAAAAAATGTCAGAGTGTTTTCTCCAATTATAGATTTAGCAAAAGAAATTACATAACTTTCCAATAATATACTTTACAATTGCCTGGTTTAGTTTAAAATCATTCTTATTTGATCTTCTATTCTGAGGCTAGGCAGGGAATGGGGCATGGTGTGTGTGTGTGTGTGTGTGTGTGTGTGTGTGTGTGTGTGTGTGGGATGTTATTTCCATCAGATTACAGCTGTACTACTTATGCATGTGTATGATTTTTTTTCAAGCTCCCTAAAATCTGCTAAGTATCTGGTGAACCAGGAATTGATCTTTTATGTCATCTATGAAGCTAGGATTCTGTAATCCATAGAAGACATCTAACTAGTTTCCTTTTACACTTTCATTCCACATCTAAATTATACTACTTTGTCCTTAATTTGTGGGCTTGTAGTTCTGATTAAATTATATTTATTCTCAGTTATGACAAAATTGTTTTATACATGGCCTTGTCTACACAATTGATTTGTTCACTGATATTCCTTTTTTTAATTTTTAAAATTTGTTCTAATTAGTTATACATGACCATAGAATGCATTTTGACACATCATACATAAATGGAGTATAACTTCTCATTCTTCCAGCTGTACATGATGTGGAATTACACAGATCATGTAATCATATATGTACATAGGGTATAATGTCCAATTCATTCTACTATTGTTTCTACCCCCCAGACACTCTCCCCTTCCTTCACTCCCCTCTCTCTAGTATAAAGTACCTCTATTCTCCTTTGCTCCTTGTTGTGAATTATCATCCACAATCAGAGACAACATTAGGCCTTTGGTTCTTTGGGATTGGCTTATTTCACTTAGCTCCAGGTCCATCCATTTTCCTGCAAATGCCATAATTTCATTCTTCTTTAAGGCAGAGTAATGTTCTACTATGTATATATGCTATATCTTCTTTATCCATTCATCTGTTGAAGGGCACCTAGGTTGGTTCCATAGCTTAGCTATTATGAATTGAGCTGCTATAAACATTGATAGGTCTGTATCACTGTAGTATGCTGACTTTAAGTCCTTTGGGTATAAACAGAGGAGTGGGATAATTGGGTCAAATTGTGAGTGGTTTCATTCCAAAGTTTCTATGGAATCTTCATACTCCTTTCCAAAGTGGTTGCACCAATTTGTAGTCTCATCAGCAATGTATGAGTGAACCTTTCCCCCCACATCCTCACCAACATTTATTATTGCTTGAATTATTGATAATTGCCATTCTGACTGGAGTGAGACGGAGCCTCAGTATAGTTTTGATTTGCATTTCTCTAATTGCTAGAGATGTTGAACATTTTTTTATATATTTGTTGATCAATTGTATTTCTTCTTCTTTGAAATGTCTTTTCATTTCCTTTGATTGGTTATTTTTGGATTTTTTAGTGTTCAGTTTTAAGTTCTTTATATATCCTAGTGATTAGTGTTCTATCTGAGGTTTGTGTGTGGTAAAGATTTTCTCTCATTCTATAGGCTCTCTCTTCATGTTTTTGATTGTTTCCTTTGCTCTGAAAAACCTTTTTAGTTTGATTTCATTTCATTTATTGATTCTTGATTTTACTTCTTTGTGCATGACTATTCTAATAATAATTTAAAAAAAAGATTTAAACTGAGCCTGGAAAAAAAAAACCCTATTGCCATTAAAATTAAAGTGACTTAGTAAAACTATTTTTTTCCCAAAGTGTGAGAAGCAGTGAATAAGATACCATTGAAAGAGTGCTTTATTTCAATCTGCAAAAGATAAGCTAATGAATTGTGGCTCAGCAATAGAAAGATGATAAGAGGTTACTTTGTATAACCATCAAAAATATGGGCTGGAGATGTATCTCAGTGATAAAATGCTTGCCTGGAATGCATGAAGTCCTGGGTTCAATTTTTTAGCAACGCGCGTGCACACACACACACACACTTCCCTCATCAGTCCATTCAATACTGTGTGGCTAGTTACTATTCCTCTTGTTCTTGGGTTGGCAGTATGCATTCATGAAATTGTTGGCTTCTCAAATGAAGAAAACTCAGAATGTCACCTTCATCTCTAAAGCCAGAACTAATGAGTCTGTTTCTTCGAGTAGATAAGAATGTCTGCTACATGTCTTTCCAGGAGAATCCAGGATTTTCTTCCTCAAAAACCAAATTTCTGGCCTGTAGCAGAACCTTCAGAGAAACCTAAAAGAAAACCATTAAGTACCTATAGATGATATAACTGAAAGGTTGTGGTTAGTTTAACACAGTAACCAATGGTGAATGGAGCAATATTCTTCATTAAGGTACATGTGTACTCTCTTACACAGATGTGATCAGTTTTTCCCTGAGTGTTACATAAGGATAAAATGATCAAGCCTTCATTTTTAAATAAAGAAGAGAAATGTTTCTGCTTCCCCACTGCTCCTTTTTAGAATGCAACCTTAAAAATATTATTGGTTTGATAAAAGGCCCAACCTTTTGATATTACAGTGCAAGGTCTTAGCCTTCTGACCCTTGGAACTGCAAATACATGTAAAATAAATTCAGTAGTCTCTCTCAAGATATACAGGAGACCATCACAGGTACAGCACTTATATCTCAAGAAAATATGAGAAATTTGAATTGTTATTTTCTACTTTTCTGTCCAGATTTTGTAGACAGTTTTGCACTAACATTACAAACAAGTCTGAAATGCTTATTCAATAATAACTTTTGTTTTTCCTTTTCACTGTTGCTCTGACAGGTCTTTGGTGGGTTCCCTAATAGCTTTAAAAAATGGTGTTGCTACCCTATGAAATATGAGCAATTACTCTATTTATAAGTTAGTGAATTAGCCTATCATACTTTCATGGATGCTAGCAAAAGACAATAAAGGACTGTTTATTACTCACAGCAGAGCAAGCAATATGATATTCATGCTTGTAACAGTTCCCTTGGCTAACCAATTCATAGAGGAGCCATTGCCAGTATAAAAAGGCCCAGGTGGATGTGGTACATGCAGTATATTTGCATCACAGCTAAGGAACTGAGAGTTTAGGAAACCTAAATCTTTTATAATGGGCTATAAGGAAATGAATGTATTTACTAGAGGATGACATTAACTTCATTGTATTGGCCTGTAAACATATCTATCTTCTACTCTAGAGAAAAACACTCTCTTCCAAGCCTGTTTGTTATATAAATATCCTTGGAAAGATAATCTGCAGCAAAGGTAATGAGTGCCACTACTTGTACAGAAATTCAGAGAAACCATGGGGCCTTGTCTTCCAATTAGTATGAGAAAATAATACTCCTAGTGAGGACACTATAAAACCCCAGGGCCTTCCTGAAAAGTGTGCAACTTCTAAAACAAATTTATTATAATAATAAGTTAACATACAAGATTAACTATGTGATAGCCAGTGTCTCAGAAAGATTTCTGTCCTTCTTGGAGATTATCAGGGCTTCAGATAACACAAATGGATCTATAAGTAGGCAGATTTTTAGAAGATATAGGAAGGACTTGGGAGGTTGAGGCAGGATGATCACTAGTTCAAGGCCAGCCTCTGCAACTTAATAAGACCCTGTCTCCAAATAAAAAATAAAAAGGACTGGGGAATGTAGCTTAGTAGTAAAGCTCCCCTGGATTTAGGGTGATCTCAGGAAAATCAAACAGAGATAAGTAGAATAGAGGGAAGAGACTGGGAGAGGGAAAGGGGAAATGCTGGGGAATGATATTGGCCAAATCATATTGTGTACATGTATGAATATGTAACAATGAATCCTATCATTATGTAAAATTATAATGCACCAATAAAAATATTAAAAAATAGATTAATAAATAAAGTTGTTTAAAAAAATCTCCTTGGGGTTCAGCTCTCAATATGTTAAAAAAAAAGAATAATATTAACTTTTCTGATTTTCTGAGGAAATAATATAAGCAGCTTAGGATGCTGAGTTTAATGATCCCTTCAAGAGAAAATAAATCCAAATATTATAAAAAGCCATTTTACTTTTTAAAGTTTTACTCTATATTGATTGAATCAGGGAAATTGCATTTTTCTTGGAATACTTTTAATACAAAATTATCAAATTGATCTGATTTGTCTAAGGTTCACGTTGTTTATACTAACTTTGTTTCTTACAAGAAAAAAAAGCTGCTTTGGAGCTAGCCATTTTGATAAGATATGTTATTTTTTCTTCTTAAAATGTTAGCACATTTTACTATCTGAACTTTTGTGTATTTCTCAGAATATTAGAATTTTACCCATATTTATTATTTTTTTACTTATCAGAACAGATATCTTATTTGGGGAGACTTTGTATCTCATATATGAATATTCTTGGAGCAGGAAAATATTTCACACACAATGAGAGGTCAAGCCTTTTCTCAACTATAGACAAGCACACAGAGACTTTCTAGCCTCAGTCTACAACATTATTCACAAGTCAAAATTCAACACATAAGTAAAACATAAATCATTGGTCCAAATTCCAAAGTGCTTTCTTCTTTGCAATAAACATAAAATATTTTCTTAATTGATTTGAATTCACAGACAAGAAGACTAACCATAAAAGCCCTATAATTCAAATTTCTGACATCTGTCATCTCTCAGGGAATGAATTCCTCTTTTTATACACTACAAATCATTAAATGTTCAGGCCATGAAATCAGATTTTCATTTTGTGTTGCCCTATACAAAACAAACAAAAAGCAAATTTAAGATATAGAAAAAAAACATAGAATGAGAAAATAAAACAGAGAAACAAATCAGTAAGGCTAATTTTTACTGCTGATTGGCATATATATAAGAATGAAGAAAGCATGTACTTTGCTTAAAACTCAAGTACATTTCTTGGGATACTCAGTCATAGTGGTTGAGAAAGATGAGCTCACTTGGCATTTCAATAAAGCCTCTAAAACTGTTAAGGACAATTTTTGAAAGTTTAAAATATGACTCCCATATAAAGTGAATACATATCAAAGATTTATTTAATTAAGGGATAAAGAGACTTGCAAAGAACTTAGTTTCAAAAATACCTAAGAGATGGGTCAAACACTTAACAGACACTATGCCAAAGAAGTTATACAAATGCCAAGTGAGAATATGAAAAAATATTCCAGGAAGAAAGGGAATAAAACAAGGAGATCCCTCCACACACTTGCCAAAATTGCCCAAATCAAGGTAGCATAATATTGGTAAGAATGTGGAGCAACTGTAGCTCTCATTGGTATTGGAAATACAAAATGATACAGTCTCTGGAAGTCAAGTTGGTAATTTCTCATATTTCAATTCAGCATTTCTACTCCTTAGTATCTATCAAAAAGAAGTCAAAATTATGTTTGTACAAAAACCAGCAAATGGGTCTTCATAGTAGTTTTGTTTATATTTACCAGAACTTAAAACTGATGTGTTCTAGTAGGTAAATGGATGAATGGTGGTCCATCTGGGCAATAGAATATCATCCAGTGATACAAACGAATGAAATATTGAGCCATGAAAAGACATGGAGGAAACAAAAAATGTATATTAGTAAGTGAAATAAATGAATCTTGAAAAGCTACATACTGTACCATTCCAACCACATGACATTCTGGGAAAGACAAAACTACAGGTACAGTAAAAATAAATAAATAGATAGATAGATAGATAGATAGATAAAATCAATAGTTGCTAGGGGCTGGAGGGAAGAAGGGATGAATGGGAAGATCACAGGATTTTTTAGGGTAATGAAGCCACTCTATAATTAAACTGGTGGATACATGTAATTATACATTTGTTCAAACCCATAAAATATACACCAAGAATGAATCATAATGTAAACTATGGGCTTTGGCTGATTATGATGTGTCAATGTTACCAGTTGTAAAAATGTATCACTATAGTGACGGATGTTGATAAAGGGGAAGCTGTTCATATGTAGGGACAAGAATCACATGAGAAATATCTATACTCTCAACTTTCTGTGACTATAGAACTGCCTTAAAAATATAAAGTGATACAAAACACACACATATAAAGGAAAGAGAAATGTATGTGTGTATGTATATACAGATACATATGCATATATGAAGTGGTGAGTGTTATGGTAAGTAATGAAGTTATGATGAAATAAAGTTATGAAATTATATTCAAAACCATTTTTAAGAACATTGTCAACTAGATTGGTTTAATTTTTATTTTGTATTTTTAGTTGTAGATGGACACAATTCCTTTATTTATTGTTATGTGGTGCTGAGTGTTGAACCCAGTGTCTCATGTGTGAGGTAAGAGCTCCACCACTGAGCTATAACCCCAGACCCTCAAAACTATTTTTTGAGGGGAGAGAAAGGGAAGGTATTTATGGATGAGATTGATCAAATTTTAGGCATGTAAAAATATGGCATAATAAATCTATTTATAATGAATCCATTATTATATATAATTACAGTGCACCAACTAAAAAAAACTAGTTAATGCCATACAGGTAATAAACAATTAAAGTTCTTGTTTTGTAGTGTTTTCTATGTACAGGAATGATTTTTCTATTGATAATATAAATTAACCGCCATATTTTTAGATCAGAATAATTCATATGACTATCATATTTATACAAGTTTACAAGGACCCTTACAGAATTATAAAATAATTAAATTAAGAGCAAATAGTAAGCCAGGCATGGTGGCACACACCTGTAATCCCAGTGGCTCTAGAGGCTGAGGCATGAGGCTCTAGTCAGCCTCAGAAAAAAAACAAGGTGCTAAGCAACTCAGTGAGACCCTGTCTCTGAATAAAATAGAAAATAGGGCTGGGGATGTGGCTCTTATGGGGATATGACTCACACGGGGATGTGGTCAAGTGCCCCTGAGTTCAATCCTTGGTACAAAAAAAATAAAAAGAGTCTATAGTAAGAATCTCATCCAGGTGAAATACCAGGCAATCCTACCCTTTGTCCTCCAATAACAACAAAAAATAATGTAACAATTATTCCTAGAAGAATATAATTACAGGAGTGTTTTGCAGTCCATTTAAGAAGTTGCAGAAACCCAGTAGAGCAAAAAGCACAAGTATAACTGAATGAAAAAGGGCAGAAGGAACAATTTTTGTGTTACCTTTATAAGCCCATTCCCAATCCAGCAGAACACGGTGCCAAAAAGATTGCTCCTCAGCCATAATTTCCCCTGCAGAATAAAAGGAGAACAGAAGGCCCCAACAGTGTTTACTGCTAAGGATCCTGTATTTGCTGATGTGGAATTCAGCTATCAAAGCCTATACTGAAAGAAAGAAAGGAAAAACATGTGTCATGCAAAAATATTATACCCAGCAAACCTATCCTTTGAAAGGGAGATAAAGTCTTTCCCAGAGAAAACAAAAACAAAGGGAGTTTGTCACAACTAAACAAGCCTTACAAGAAATACTTACACTAGTGTTCAAATTGAAATTAAATCCTGTTAAGTAGAAATACAAAGCATATTAAAGCATAATCTATTGGTAAAGGTAAGTATATAAGCAAAACTTTAATAAATAACATTTGTATGGTGGTGCATAAATTATTTTTAAACATTGTATAAAAATAAGAGACAAAAATAGTAAGAATAACTATGACAAAAATTGTTAGTTGTTTCATAATAAAGAAGTGCATTCTGACTTCAGGAACACAAAGTTGGATGAGATAGTAAGTGTAGAGTTTCCACATGTTATTAAAGTTAAGTTGTATCAATTTAAAATAGTTATAACTACAAGATAGTTTGTGCAAGCCTTATGATAGCCAGAAAGGAAAAAAATGGTAAAAGACACACAGAAAATAGAGAAATAATCATAGCAAGTCACTGCCAAAAAAAAAAAAAATCAACAAATAGCAACAAAAAATAAAGCAAGAGAAAAGTAGGAACAAAACGACTGCAAAACTAATGAACAATAAAATAGAAAAAATAATTCTTCACCTGTCAACAGTTACTTGAAGCAGAAATAGTTTAAAATTACAATAAAAATACAGAAAATAACTGAATGGATCTTTAAAAAACTAAGATTCAGTGATACACTGTCTAAAGTGACTCACTTTATATTTAAGGACAGAGGCTGGAAGTCAAGAAATGGAAAAAGATATTGTATGTAAATAAAAAGCAAAAGAAGGCAGGGTGGCTATACTTGTATCAAACAAGACTAATCAAAACTGTTACAAGAGACAAAGCAATTGTATAAAAACAGGATCAATTCAAGAGGAAAATACAATTATAAATACATAAGTACATATGCCCCCAGTATCAAAACCCCTAAGTCTATAAAGTGAATATTGACAAATTTAAAGGGAGAAATTGAAAGCAATAAAACAATAACAGAAGGCTTCAGTAACCTACTCTCAATAATGAATAAGAACATCTAGGTAGAACATAAATAAACAGCTGACTTCTACAGTGGTATAAATCAAATACACCTAATAGACATGTACATAATTTTCCATTAAACCACAGAATACATATTGTTCTCAGGCAAAAATGGAACATCCTCCAAGATACACTGAATGTTAGGCCTAAAACAAGTCTTAATCAAAAATCCCCCAACAAAGAAAAACCCAAGACCAGATCTCTTTACAGATAAATTATACAATTCAAAGAAAACTAACCCCAGTTCTTCTTAGACTTTTATAAAAATAGAAGAGGGAATACTGCCAGTTTTTGAGGCCAGCATGATTATTAATTTCCTTTTCAGATAGTTTGTTGTTAGTGTATAGAAGTGCAACTGAGTTTTGCTTGTTGATTTTGGACACACTTTACTAAATTTATTTATTTGCTTTAACAGTTGTTTGTTTGTTTTTTTTTTTGTCTTTAGGTTTTCTAGATATGTGATCATATCATCTGAAAGCGGATAATTTTCTTTCTTTCCGATTTGAATGCATTTTATCTCTTTTTCTTGTCTAAATCTTCTAGCTAGGTCTCCCAGTACTGTATGGAAGAGAATGGGCATCCTTGTCTTGTACAAATCTCAAAGGAAAAGCAATGTCAAAAAATAGCTCAAATCTACTCATTTAACATGAATCCCACATTCCACGTGGTCCTATCTTTTTACGTTTACTTTTGTGGTCTAAGTTTTGTTGTTATATCCAAAAAACAATCACTAAGGCCAATGTCCAGAAACTTTTCCTCTATTTTCTTTTCTAGTTTACAGTTCCTGTTCTGATATTTAGATCTTTTATTCATTCTGAGATGTTTTTAATGGATGGTACAAAATAAAATTCTAATTTCATCCCTTTGAATGTGGATATGCAATTTTTTTTCGGAAAGATTTATTGAAGAGCCTGTTTTTTCCCATTGTGTCCTCTTGGTGCCCTGTCAAAAAATTACTATATTTATTTAGATCAATTTCTGAGCTCTCTATTCTGTTCCACTAGTCTATATGTCTGTTTTTATATCAGAAATGTACACTTTTGATTACTATAGATTTATATGATTTTATTTTATTTATTGTACTAAGAATTGAAACTAGAGGTGCTTTTATCATTGAGCATCAACCCCAGATTTTTTTTTTATTTTTTTATTTTGAGACAGGGTCTCATTTAGTTGGTTAGGGCCTTGCTAAGTTGCTGAGGCTAGCCTCCAACTTGGGATTCATCTGCCTCAATCTCCTGTCCTGAGTCACTGGGATTACAGGCTTGCGCAACCATTCCTGGCTATAATATAATTTTAGATCAGGAAGCATAATATTTTCAGCTTGTTTTTCTTACTCATAGTTATTTCCCATAATTTGTGAAGAATGTCATTGGAATTTTGATAAGGACTGCACTGAATCTGTATGTTGCTTTGAGTAGTATGGACATTTTAACAACCTTAATTCTTCTGATCCATGATCATGAGATTATCTTTTAATTTATTGTATACTCTTCACCTACTTCCATTAATGTTTTATAATTTTTAGTGTACAGATTGTTTACCATCTTGCCTGAATTTATTCCTGTGTATTTTTATTTTTGATACTACCATAGCTAGGATTATTTTCTGGAGTTCTTTTTTTTAGATAGGCCATTATTTATGTATAAAAAATGCTATAGATTTTTGTATGTTGCTTTGTATTCTGCAGCTTTACTGAATTCATTTATTCTAATATTTAAATTTTAAGTATAAAACTTTAGTAGAGTTTTATTTTACTCTGATACATTTTAGATTTATAGATGAATTTTTAGAAATCATGGTGAAATGTTTAGTTGTTCTAGAAAAAGCAGCATATGTAAATTTTTGCTCAAATTCTGAAAAAAGTGTCTTCCTAATAAAATGCAGATAGTAATTTTGTTGTGTTTTTCTTGAGCATTTCATACTATTTAGTGTAATTCCCTTTAGCCAACACTATAATTCCTACCCCCCACCACAACACACACACATATATTGGGTTCATGCAGGGTATAAATTGTGAATCTTGGCTGTGGGAAAAATCACCTGGAGTGGTTTTAAAAGAAATATTGATGCTTGGAACATACCTCACCACCTAAAGCAGAATTATTGGTGGTAAATCCCAAGTGTCAGTGTTTTCCATAACTTCTTCACATTATTCAAATGTACAGCCCAAAGTTATAAATACTGATCCAATGAATTTCTAGTTGCTAGTTAGTTTATTACTGACATTTCCCCCTGAAGTTTTTAATACTTTAAGAAATTGTTACCTTGGGATTTTTTAAAATAAGAGTTCACAAAAGTTTTATTTTACTCTTAGAAATAGACATGATCAGGGCTGGGGCTATAGCTCAGTAGGTACAGTGCTTGCCTCCCATGCTCGAGGCCCTGGGTTCAGTCTCTAGCACCACACATGTGTGTGTTCACACACACAGGCACAAAGGGTAGACATGTTTTATTACTAACATTTGGAAAACTATTAACTAAAATATACCTTTATATAATATAAGGGTATGTCCCAACAGAAAGTATGCTGATGGTCTAGATGCACAGTAAACTATTCACCCATATTTGCTCATACGAGTGACTTTAGTGTGTGTGAGGGAGGGGAGTATACAGTCAATGTTATTTCAAAGCAGAGAGCAGTTATTTTCAATAAAGGAATGATTCTTGCTTGCTTTTGGAAGACAACCTAATTGATTTGTGTACTCTATAACCTAATCTAGATTGAGAAAGTTAAAGACAAGAAAATGCTATTCTTCATGAATAAAAAATGTGGGCTATTTTCATTCGGGGAAGAGTTGACAGGAATCCGCACTAATACACCTTTCGGTGCGGTATCTGAGATGGTTATCTGGATTCATTGATGTGAAACTATGGGAGGAGGTAGAGTGGTGCTTGTAACTAGTTCGGTAAAATCTCAGTTGAGAATTGTTTACGGGCACCTGTGCAGTGACTTGGTCTGAGAACCCTGGGAGAACTAAAGTGCCTGATTAAGATTTTTTTAAAAATATTTTTTAGTTGTAGTTGGACACAATACCTTTATTTTATTTATTTATTTATTTTTATTGGTGCTGAGGATCAAACCCAGTGCCTCGCATGTGCTAGGTAAGCATTCTACCGATGAGCCACAACTGATTAAGTTTTAATTGTTTTATTTTTATATGTATTATATATATGATTTTCCTGAATATGAAATTTGAGTTTTTCACCCAAACCTTTAATAAAAAAATCTTGTTAAATTCTATTGGCAGGTCTTAGCTATTGGGGAATATTCTGGGCCTGTGCTAGGAAAGAAGTACCAAAGTGGAGAGCAGCAACTGCCTGAAGGAAAAATCAGGCAGGAAGCATGAGGAGGGCGGGGGAGAGAGAGAGAGAGAGAGAGAGAGAGAGAGGGGAACGAGGTGTTTGGTACGGGTGATAATAACCAGAATAGTTCTGGATCCTTTTTAAAAACATTCCTTGGTGATTCTAGAGGTACTTTGGTAGCAGAAAGTGTTCCAAGACCAGACATCCAGTTATTGAAGATGGATGTTATTTGTGGTAAAATGACAAGGGACTTTCTCTTTTTCTTTCTTTTTTTTTTTGGGGGGGGGTGAATGTTGATAGCTAAGAAAGAAGAGAAAACTGGAATAATAGGAGGGAAAACCCCAACTTTATAAAGATATTCATTCTACCAGCCAGCAAACATTCCTTAATTGTATTAGTTGTATGTGTTGGTTATATATTGCATATTCATTAACTGTATATATCAACTGGACCAGCTACCAAAAACTGATTTCTTTTAGAGGCATGGTATTAAGAATAATTAATATATACCACAGCTCTTTGCCAGTCATGGTACATATGAAACTATTAAATATTACCTGTAATCTTACATCTTTAATAGGATGATCTTTTAAAAAATTACAAAAGAGGTTATTCTATACTAAGTATGCATTTTAAGCTGTAATTTTATGAAAATTTTGCTTAATTGTTGTTTTCATATATAATATTTCACTTCTATTTCTGGATGCAATTATACAAAAATGATTTGTCTAGGGACTGATCCATGGAGAATCCCTTTTAGCAGGATGACAGCATAATGAGAGAAGGTTAAATAGACAGCAGCCAGTGCAGCTGAGGATCATCACAGACCAGCATGGGAAGAAAATTCAGGATATAGAAGCCATTTGGCCAGAGGTAATTGAGCAAATCCTCACAGGGAAATCTAACTTTTGTTAATTTTAGGTACAATGCAGGACAGAAATATTTTTAATTCTTAATAAAATGAATGATTCAGGGTTGTAAGAGATATGATGCCTTCAAACGTAGGGAATTTGAAAATTTCCCATTCTCAAAAAAACTCTAGCTAAAACCAAAAATGAGCTAGAGCATACTCAAACTTTTGGCATATTCAGCTAGAAAATACATGATAACCACACTTTTTCTCCATGAGAACACCTAGATTATAATCAAAGTGCTTATTTTACAGTTGACAACTTTTGTTCTCTGTCTGCATTTGTTTATATTTCCTTTCTTTTGGATCTTCACTCTTGTTTTCCTCCCAAGACTCCTCTCTTCTTGTACTTCTCCCATACTGGCCCAATTTTGGAACTGACTTTTCCACTAGTGTTTCCCATAAAAAGAGGATATTGCAAAGAGAAAGAAACAGAAATGGGGGGGAGGCGGATAATCCGACTGTCTGTATAGCAGATTTTTAGCCCAATCTTTTAATTATACCTGAAAATATACTGTGACTGGGTCTACCATTTGAAGTGCTAAGGCACCTTGGATTCCCTGAAAATTGCATTTTTCTGTTCAACAGTTATTCATTGAGTATGTCCAACTACCAGACACTACTCTAGGTAATGGATATAGAGCAGTGAAAAAAATCAGACAAATATCCTGCTCCCACAGAACTTATATCTAGTGAGTGAGCATATCCATATCTAACTTTACCTACAAATATTTTATTAAGAAATCAAACTTTTAATACACAAGAATGATATATTGGCTCATTTCTACCTATTCTACTGTTGGCTTCCTATATTTATGAAGCTCATTTTGACTTTGATTCTTTCCTTTATTACTCTGTCTTATCTCAGTTTTCTGCAACCAGCTAATATCAGGAAGAGGGAATCATTTGGGGATAGTTTGGTGGCTGGGTACCCCAAGTATCAGTGACCATCACATTTCCTAACACATAGTGGTGTTTGCAGAGCCCAATGACACTGTTCTTACTCCATGCTTGGCCAATTTTCAACTCCATGACTTTGCTAGAGTTTTTTCACTTACCTGAAATGTTCTCTGTCTTTGGACCCTGCTTTATAATCAAGGGCTATTTTAAGGCTAAATATTTCACTTGGAATTGTCAGTATAAATTGACTGTCAAACACATTGATCATTATTACTCTTTTCTCCCATATTTATCATATTTTTTGTAATTTAGTATATGCTATGCTTTTTCATTCTATAAGTTGTTTGCCTGCTAGAACTAGATAATAGATTTTTCATAATCTAAGTTTGGGTTTTTTTTCCTACTTCATATTCAATACATGCTAAAGAGTCAACTGATAATTCTTTCAATTAGTAGTTAGCTCAATTTACTGAGTATTAACTATATTCATTAGTTATAGGGCAAATACTTTAACATAATGAATGAGATCTTTTATAACTAAGCCTTTCATCTACTTTTCAGTTATCCTGATCTTCAACTTTATTTCCCTTTAAAATCTAGTTTTGCTGAATTTCTCAGCCAGTTGCAGGTATATCATTTGTTATTATTCTGTGCCTTCACATTTGCTTTTTCCTGTTCCCTTGCTACTTTCCCCACCACAAATAATAAGCCAGTTTCAGTTCCCTCTTAGTGCTTTGCTTGTCCTTCTTATAGAAGATAGGCCAGCTTCCCATATATTCAACCATATTGAAGTCCCAGAAACCAGTTTTATTCATACTTGCACACTCACAGCATAGCAGTCTAAGATAGAGGAGGATGTTGTATGGGACCAGTAGTTTCTAACAAAGCAGTCGGGGGTACCTATAATATGTGTGTGTGTGGGGGGGGATCCCAAATATTTAAAACCTGGGTATGAAAAAGATTTCAAGAAAAATGGAGGTGGTGTGAAGAGACAGGTATATTGGCAGCCTCGACACTTGTCCATAGTGCTGGAAATGGAACCCAGGGCTTTGCACATGCTAGGTATGTGTTACCTCTACCACTGAACTGCACCCCCATCCCAGAGACCTTCTGGACTAATTTTTCCTTTCCCTCGTGATTCGTCATGCTGCCTTTGTCACAGAGCAAGTTGCCATCTATTCACAAGTCTTCCATGTGTTTGTATATCTTCCTGGGCCAGCACCATATTGTCTTACCTGTTCCCACATCATAATCAATACTGAACACAAACAGCATAATACAATAGTAATATATATTCGATGCAAAAAAAAATTTAAATAGGACAGAGTTGAAAGAAAGTAAAAATTACCCAGTAGAGATAAACTGTTAATATTCTGGTGTATAGCTTTACACTCTACATATGCTATATTTACAATTCATATTTGCATACATATACTCATGTATACATATAAAACATATAAGTATACATACTTTTTGCATATGTGTGTCATTAAAGAAAACAAAGCAAAAAGAAAAATGGGTGACCCATAACAGCAAGAACTCAAGAAGCATGAAGAAAAATTATAATAGAGGATTGACATAGAAGATGTCACCTAACAGCATGTAAGAGCCATGATGATACATGAACAGTAATAAAGCATCGGTACTGAAAAATTGAGTTATTTTTCACTTATCAGAAAGTTTTGGCAGTGAGAAGAAGATGAATAATAGAATGGTTAAATAAAGATGTCAGCATTGGAAACAGAAATACTTTCAAGATGGAAGAGACACATTTGTTGATTTTAACATCTTCATCAACTTTTATTAGTAGTTTTTTAGCATGCCTATTTTTCCATGCCTTTTAAACAAGGAAAAATATTAAAATAAATTATTGAAGAAAAATAATACCTAAAAGTAAAACACTGTTATTCCCTGCTGTTCTACCCTTGTTTCTCAACATAACCAATACAACCCAATTTGAGTGGCTCTCATTCCACATAGGGTTTTGTCTATGAAATATTACAATGATCAAGCATTTCTTGTTTATTTTAATTGTTCTCATTTAATTGATCTTATCCTTCAATATGTATGTTAAATCTCACCATCTCTATGAAGTTTTCATAAATAGATTTAGTTGGAGTCTGTATGGAATCTCCCATATTCGCATACTACTTATTTATATTTCTTAGGCAAAAGTAATTCAATCACTGAATCATGGTAGATAACACAGAGGTTCTCAAATATTCTTCATCTTCCACCCTCACTTTTATCTATTATAAAAATCTTGTATTGGTGTGGGACATTTATTACATCAATGAACCAATTTTGATACATTATTATTATCTGAAGTCCTTAGTTTATATTTGTTTCACTCTTCATTTTGTACAGTTTAACGGGTTTTTCCAAATGTTTAATATCATGTATACCTTACAGAATAGTTACATGGTCCTAAAAATCTTCTGTGCTCCCTCTGTTCATCCCCTTCTCCCCTTTAATTTTAGGTCTTTCTAAAAACAATTTAAACCTTTTAATTGTTTGCATAGTTTTAGCTTTTCTAGAATGTTATATACTTGGAATCATAAGTATGTAGCCTTTACAGACAGAATTCTTTCTCTTAGACATATGAATTTAATCTTTCTCCATGTCTTTGTGTGACTTATGAGCTCATTGTTTTTTATTGCTGAATAATATTCCATTGCATGGACATACTACAGGGTATCCATTCACCTACTGAATGACATCTTGGCTGTTTTTAAGTTTTGGCACTTATGTAAATAAGGCTGCTATAAACATTTGTTTGCAGGTTTATATTTGGACATAACTTTTCAACTCTTCAGGTAAATACCTACCTGTGTGAATGGTAAATGCCTAGCTCTATGACAAACTGCCAAAACATCTTCCAAAGTGGCTGTTATCATTTTGCCTTCCCACTAGCAATGAATCACAGTTTGTATTATTCCACATCTAACTAACTCTTATTGCTGTTGGTATTTTGGATTTTAGCCATTCTAATAAATGTGTAGCAGTATTATTGTTTTAATTTGTGATTTCCTAGTGACATTTTATATTAGGGATCTTTTCATATACTTATTTGCTTTCTCATCTTCTTTGGCAAGGTCTCTGTTCAGATCTTTTGCCCATTTTTTCAATAGGGTTGTTTTATTATTATTGAGTTTTGGGGATTATTTGTATATATAGACATATCTCCTTTATCAGATATGTGTTTTACAAATATTTTTCTCCCAGTCTGTAGCTTGTCTTTTCCATTTTTAAAAATGTCTATCATATTTAATTAAATGTTAGAATTGAGCAAAAGGTTCTGTAGGGTGGGATTTTGTCTTAGGAATCTTTGTGGTTGAATTTAATTAATTTGCCAAAACTGGAAACATTCATGTCAGAATTCAGCTCCTGATGCTGTCATGATTTCCTCACAGAAGTGTGGAGCTGATGAGAGCCTAATCATCAGTGTTTTCTAAGGACGCAACTATTCAAGAGTGTGTTTTTAATATGTAAGAACTTTATTTTTCCAAGTGTGTAAACAGTCAATGGGAGCACATCATTCTAATTTTGTACATGGTCAACGTTTAACCTGCATATAAAATTTTCTCACCATATAGGCTAGAAGATTAATATAATTGCTTCAGAGAAACTAAAAGAATTCATAACATTTAGTTTATCTTTTCTGTGTTCTCCATGGCTTCTGATAGAAAAACTGAAAATAACAGTAATGTAACTAACTCTTTCAAACAACCAAATTACTGAATGGATTCTTGTCATACACAGAAAATGATGGTAGCTGGAATAAAATCCCAGAGCATAAAGATGGGGGGGAAAAACATGAAAAGTCCTAAAAGAAAAGATGAGAAACATGTTTTGCAAACTATTGGCCCTCTGGGCTTCAATAACTGAGTGAAATTCCAGTCCAGGAACTTAACGTTTCAACAGCCCAAATAACTTGGAAACACTTTATGTTAAAAGTTATAAATTTAGTTGCCAGTTTATTAATCTCCTTCTCCAACTTTTGAAGCATAAGCCAAGTAGCAAACAATATTTTTATCTACCTTGACAATGTATAATTTTTATTGTGTATGAGAATATAAACTATTTGTTTTACTTTTAAACACTTTTATTTTTTATAATTCCTACAACCAGTAGTAAAACAGATAAGGCACATTATTTCAAATTACTTGTCTCACCTGTTAGACACCTCCACCTGAAGGTTGCATGAATTCCAAATTCAATATAATCACTATTTCCCCATCTCCAAAAATCTGTTATATTTTTATATTCCTGACTCAATCAATGACATTAAAACATATCCTGTCTCCCAGGCTGTAATCCTCATTTATACACACTCTCCATCTACCTCTCAGTCTCTCCTTCCTACTCATACTCCATCCTCTATATTTCTTTGAAGTATATAAATCTGATACCAATCCCTAGCCTCAAAATTTTGACTAATGTGCAATTAACTATTTGAAGAAGTGTAAACTCCCTTTAATGTAATGTAAAGGCTCTCATAAGCAAGGTTTGATCAACCTTTCCAGTCTCATCTTTTTCTGTACCCCAAACACACTCTATACTGATTGCCTTGAACTTCACACAATTCCCATACACAATTTGTTTCTTTGATTTTACACTATGCTTCTGCTTTTTTCTCTGAACCTCCACTGTTTCTTTTTATGAAAATATTTTGAAGAATTTCTGTGACATGATTCATCTTCTCTTCTTGTATATTTCCATTTCATTTTATTCCATTGCATTGGAGTTACTTTTGTGATTTCCCACCTAAACTATTAATTCCTTGAGAATGGGAACCAAGCCACTGAATTTAGTCTCGGTCACTTAGCACAGTTGGTAGCATAAATTAAACAAACAGAAGGCTGAGTGAGTGAATGAGTGATTGATTGATTGCCAACATTTTGTTTCCAATGTCAAATTTTTTTTCTAGAAAGACCTCAGGGGAGTTACTTTATTCATGATTACTCTATATTTATTAATTTATTTTTTATAAAACACACTTGTGTGATCAAGTATAAGGTACTATGTTGTTTCAAAAGTACCCAAGATATTTAAGGTCTAACCTACTTTCGGAGAGGGTTGTGGACTCCGGTTGGTGGATCTAGAGCTAACTGAATTGTGTAGAAAGCAATGGGTACTGCAGCTTATGTTTCTGGGAGTGGAAAGGAAGACAAAATTATTTTGAGTTTCATACAAAAAGATGGCATTTGCTTCAATTATTAAATTATCGGTGCCATTTAGACAATCAGAGATGCAAAGAAAACGCATTTTGTAGAGAGCAGCAGAAGCCATGGCTGGAGAGAAGGGTGAGATAAAGCCAGGCATGATTCAATTGTGGAGGATCTTAAACATGAGGTTAGGGAGTCTGACATTTGCTCCACAAGTAACAAGGAGCGTTATGATTTCTGGACCGAGATGAGACATGGACAGGACTCTCCTCTGGGACAATAAATCTCTGAGATCAGTAGATTTAAAAAGTGGATTGGAGAAGGAATAAACTAACAGTGGAAAGAACAAAATAATGAAGTATGAAACACTCTGAAGCATTTTGCTTGCCAGATATGTAGATATTTGCTCCTTTTGCTAGTTAGTTAGTCTTCATTCTGTAGCAACAAAACATGGATTTTACATCTTCCCTTTACCTCTGGGGGTGGAGCATCTGACCTAGGTTTAACATTGGCAAACTATTTGGCAGTGTTGACACAATCTCCACCTCTTTTGTCCATTTGTCCTGGCTGCAGGGATTGTTTCTAGGAGAAACAGTGACATTAAGGCAGAGCAATCAGAAAATTCAATACAATTCTGGACTGTTACAAATCATCCAGGAAACAGATTACCTTCTGATGGACTGGGTATGGCTCTGTTGTGAGCTTGAATCTGCTGGGATCTTCCTATTGCAGTCTGAAAATAGAGGCAAGCCCAAACTCTTTGCCTCTTTATCTTTGGAGTCATGTCAATTGAAAGAATTCATTCATTTCATTGATCATCCACATGGTATAAGATTTGGGGGATGAGGCATTTCAGGTGTTTCTTTCCATTCTTCCCACTTACAAAGAACTTCTAACAACTATAGTTCAAGACTTAGCTATAGGCAACAGTGGGATTTAGTTGAGCCTATTTCGTGAATAATAATGACTAATAGATAATTAATGATTAATGAAAGTAAGAAGTTTTTTTGAGTTAAATAGCATATGTGAAAAATGTTTGTAAGCTACAAAGCATAACTCAAAAGTTAACTGTATGATACTCAATATCATTTTTTGTATTGGTCTAATATTTATTACCTTTTCCTCCTGGAATTGGAAAAGTCTTTCTGTATTCTTCCTGTGCATGTTTGCTTTTCTCCATGGTCACTACACTGACTTTCCTTGTTTGTCTGTCTGTTGCTTAAAAAAAAAAAAAAATAGAATTGGTAAAACTCATTTCTACAGAGAATTAGAATGAATTCATCTTTTCTTAAAGCCATTAAGAAAACATCAAGCTAACAATGGAGGCCTTTATTGCTGAGTGTTTTACTGATGATTTATACTCTTCAACCCTTGATTTTTCTATTTGATTGGCGGTTTTAACACACTCTCCACCTTTACTTAATATTGCCCTATGTTTCAGAAGTGATTTCACTAACAAATGAAACAACTTCCAAGCTAAGAAAAATAAATTTGAATTTATACTGCACAAAAACAGTTGCTGGGTGACACCAACAGAGAAAGTAGAGGTACATAACTGAAAGGAAATAGTCTCAAAACAAGGATACTGGCAGTTTATGAAACCTTATATAAATATTCCTTTTGGATCAGTCAAAGCTCAGAGCTCTCATTCTTTGAAGTTCAAAAATCAGCCAGGTTTTTAAAAATATATTTTTCAACTTGGGAAATGTATTTTTATTACGAAGTTGAAATATTTTCTTTAAGCATGACTTGTCACATCTATTATTTAAGCTCTTTAAAATTAGCACTTCCTTTCTCTGATGGAATATTCCATTTCCTCATTTTTTGTCATCTCATTTATTTAAATAAAGAATTATTTCCCCTGAGTCCTCTGAAACCCTTTATAATACTTTTTTTTACCACTTGGAATAATCTGCCTTTTATAATACTTACCTATGTCCCTCTTATACCTCCTTCACTCAATTTCTAAGGACTTTAAGAGTAACCCTTAGTTTCTTCTTGTACTTCACTGTACACTCTATCCCTTCACTGCCTGAAATCTTATTCCAAGTGCATGTGGAACAGAATGGGAGTGCAATGCCGGTTAATTTACATTTGTTTATTTTTTTGTTTTGTTTTGTTTTGGTTTTGGTGCTGGGGATTGAACCCAGGGCCTTGTGCATGCAAAGCAAGCACTCTACTGACTGAGCTATGTCCCCAGCCCTTGTTTATTTTGTTTATAAACTATCTTTCTCCCCTGTTTCCACAGCCCTTATTAGAACATAAGCTCCTTGAGGGCAGGAGTCTTTTCTTATTTCATTCAATGATATTTTCTGAGCATCTGAAATGTTTCCTCCATATTTATTTACTGAAGAAATGAGTGTATAACTGAGTGAATAATATAGGGCCTAAAAATATCTGTCATTTTAAAAACTGAAAGTCACTACACTGTTTTTTTAAAAAAAAGGTACAGTGTAGTATCTATTTCTTGCATGTATAATCCCAAAGTTACCATCCAGAATAAAGCTCTTTAATAAAACTTGCATGATAGCATAAGAATGGGAAAACAAAGGGAAAGCTTTATGTTTAAGCCACTTGATGCATCTGAACCTGTTTGGCAAATCCTTTCATCTGCATTTCCTATCTGCCTTCACTTTGTCTCATTCTTCTTCTTCTTCTTTATTTTTTTTTTATCATGTCTCTCCTCTGTGATTCTTCTTCTTTTTTTTTTTTTAAAGAGAGAGTGGGAGAGAGAGAGATAGATAGATAGATAGAGAGAGAGAGAGAGAGAGAGAGAGAGAATTTTTTAACATTTATTTTTTAGTTCTCCGCGGACACAACATCTTTGTTTGTATGTGGTGCTGAGGCTCCAACCTGGGCCACAAGCATGCCAGGTGAGCGCGCTACCGCGTGAGCCACATCCCCAGCCCTGTGATTCTTCTTAATCCGCTTTGTAAGTGTCCCAAATCCATGGAGTACAAGTTGAACCTTCTTCTCACAGGCTTTTCTACTCTCGGAACATGAAGAAATGTGCTGTTACCTGTTATAAGAGAGTAAAGAATAAAGAAAATTAGTCAATTAATGATGGGATATGAACTGGGTTTTATTGCAAGTTGGAAAAAAAAAAAAAAAAAGCACAGTTGACCAAAGCAACAAAAACAAAAATGTTGTTTCATTACAGCATATCAGGGCAGATTCAAGATTGAAAATGGAAATTTCAATTTCTGAGAGTACACCCTAAGCCACGGTGTTTATTTCTAGGATCTCTTCCAAAAATAAGCATAATAGATCCTTTTTATTTAACAAAACAAAATTAGTTCCCATGGTAAAATTATTGTTAAAACCCAAGATCAGTTAACTTTAACAAAGTTTACTTGAGCAAGGATAAAGATTATAGAACCTTGTAGCCTCCCAGATTGAAGATAGCTGGAAATGGCCCATTCTACCACATGTACAGGTTGTATTTATAGTCAGATAAAAGAAAAAGCCATACAAAAACAACCTGTTTGATTGGCTATAGTCGGCATTTGCCTTATATGGACATGGTTTGATTGGTTGGCAGCATGTGACTGGTTGAGATCTCTTGAAAGCTATGATTGGCTGGGAACTTAGTTGCTTATTTACAAGGGCATATACTTTAGGTTAAGCTACAATTTGTTTATACATAAGCCAGGGCACAATTCATCATGTGAAGAGGCTGCTTTGCAACAAGTGTTATTACCCAGGTTGAAGGCTGGTTTAGGCAAAACTTACTTGAGTCTAACAGTGTTAATATTTTGAAAGTTTGAAGAATAATCAAATGTGGTAAATCAATCAGACAAACTTATTCTAGCTATTTGAGAAAGAAAAAAAGAAAACAATAAACAGCAGTGTTCCTTCTTTGAAAGTGGACTTTGGCTAAATTAATTTCCTAAGTAATGAAGTAGAAATTCAGTACATTGGAGTTACCTAAAATTTCAACAGACATTTCTATAACTTCTCAAAATTTAATAGCTACAAAATTTTCTCAAGAATCTTGATAAAATGTAGGTTGTCACTCAGTGAGTGTTGGTTGGGAACTGAGATTCTACATTTCTAAGAACTCCTAAGCATCTAGGTGATTTCAGTGACGCTGCTCATTGCAGACCAGGCCAAGTTAAAAGACTAGAAATTCTGGTGCTTTGCTTTATTTATTTATTTAGCAATGATTCAATTGCAATTCTCATTTTAGTGTGATCTTTATACTATATTTTTAACTTAAAAAATATATTTTCTATGTTAGGTTCTCTTAGCTCAGCCAGTAACTGTTTCATTTAATCTCTTTTGTCTTTATGTGTGATGACTAAAAAAAAAGAAGATGAGACAAGTTTATCTTTTCATCCAACATTTGGATTTTACACCATTCATTTATTTTTCATTTTAGTTTAACAGGCAAAAATATTCTAAAGCATAAATGTCTAAAAATTCAGTCAAATGAAATTCATGTTTTACTTAAGGAACATAATAAATAAATGAAGGTGTTATGATTTGGATATGAGATGTTCCCCAAAAATTCTTATATTAACAGGAATGTTCAGAGGAGAGATGATTGGATGAAAGCTCTCATTTATTTATTGTGTTAAGAATAGACATTTTGCTGATCATGATGGCATATGCTTGTAATCCTAGCAATTTGGGAGACTGAGGCAGAAGGATCGCTAGTTTGAGATCAGTTTCAGCAACTTAGTGAGACACTAAGGAACTTAGTGAGGGAGGCCCTGTCTCAAAAAAAAAAAAAAGAGGTAAAGATAGAGATTAGTGGTAATGAACCTTGGGTTCAATCCTCAGTACCAAATAGTAATAGTAGACTTTTCCCTGTTCTCCCCTGTCTCCTAATTTAGGGGACTTTTAGTAACATGAATCGTATACAACAAACTGAGTTGTATGTTTTCCTAAATGTAGAAGTTTAAAAATTTCCTCCCTTTTTTCTTTAATCAAATTTTTACCAACATATTCTTTACCTAAAAAAAAAAATTGGAACCAGGTTCAGTTTTTAACTTCAAATGACTAGCTAATGAGGAAAAAATGTCTGTGTTCAGCAATGTTGATTAGAAATGTTTTTCTACTAGGTGCTCAGTTCTCAGAAACATGTTTAGTGATGACTGTACTGTTAATGAATTTCTGGAAACACCATTGGGGAATTTTCTCCCTAACGTACCACCCTCATTCTACTGAATGTTTTCAGGCCAGTGGTGAGGATGAAAGATGGAATTTAGAGAGATTAACCCAACCTGGCATTCTAAATTGCTTTAATGTAATGATGTTAAAAATATATACCTTTGAACAAATATGTCTGCCTATTGCACAAATATTTTTCTGAGCTTTGATTGCCTAGAAATTATAAAAATATTATTCGACAATGATTAGTAATCCCAATTTTGTGGGGTTACATCTTCTCTATCTTTAGTCTTCCCCATAATCATTTGTCTTTTGAACCATAAAACTTAAGCCAGTTAATAGAACATATTGACATAGCTGTTGAAAAATATAAGCACCGTTTAATTTATGTTTTACATTGAAGATACAGGAAATTATTTAATCATTAGACTTGTAGTGATTTTTTTTCACTTTGAGAAGAACTATTATAATTTATTCACATAGCTGCCAAGAATTATGTAGGTATTTGCTAACAAAATGTTTTATTTTTTAACCTATCTGAATTAGGTGAGTTTGTCATTTCCTGCAGACAGTTTTGCTCTCTGTCAAAGGACACCTTCTACACTCCAATCATATGAAACTTCCTGCCTAGACTCTTTCAATAGTTTCCCAGAGCTTTGGTCCACAGTTCTAACTCTTTAGTTCAGCATGTTGCTTTCAATGTCCTGACCCCACATCCTAGGGGCCAAGTTTTGCTTTCTCCCGTCACCCCTTCAACCTTCTTGTGTCCTGCCACTGGACAGTAGATTCCATCATAAAACACAAATGTAATACTTTTTAAATACTTTTAAAATATCTTGACTATATACATTTCTCCATTTTAGAATGCAGAGCTCACATATTTTATTTTTTGTGTGATAGGTTTGTTTTTTATATGTGACAGCGGAATGCATTACAATTCTTAATACACATATAGAGCACAATTTTTCATCTCTCTAGTTGTATACAAAGTATATTCACACCAATTCGTGTCTTCATAGAGCTCCCATATTTTAAATCTCTTTCTGTGGTTCAAGGAAGCAGTTTGCTCTTTTACTTTTCCTCATTTCCCCTCCTTGCAGGCAAGTGTGGGAGGGATACATCGGCCTGGCTCCTTCCGTAGTGCGCTGGGTAAAAAGGAGGGAGATAAAATGGATGCAGTCTCTTCCTTGTCAAATGTTTTTATTTTACAGTCAGCTGTTGGTGGTTGCTGCTTCCGTGACCAGCAGTGGCAGGCCTTCAAGCCCTCTCTGCTGATGAAGTACAAGTGCTTCAGCCCTTCAGCAGGCCCTTTCTGGGGCTTTTTAACTTGACACTTTCCAGATGTGGATAGCCAGCTCCACCTTGGCCCCTTCTACTGTGCCTGTCATTCCACCACCAGACTCCTGCTGCTTGGGTCCCTCACCTGTCATTCTGTCCCCGTGATTTCAGCATGGTTGAGATGGCTCACACTGTCTTCCACCATTCTAATTTGTCTGCAGACAGCACACAGGTTCTTAATGTGACAAATGGTTTGTTCAGGAGCTTTTCCTTGCCTCTCCCCTTTCCTCCTCCATACCCTGGCATTTTTCTCCTATTCTCTTGTTCTTGAGTTCAGGGAGGCACAGGTGGGAAATTCAACATGTCCATAATCTACACACATATCCAAGCAGGAAGCATGAGACCAATCTCTTTCTCTCTTGCCAGGAAGCCCTAATTTCTCCAAATGATTCTCTTGGAGCCCCTTTTCGATGGGCTGTTCTCCTGGAAGATGGGGACTGCCTCCCCTCTCTTCTCCAAAGGAGAAAAGGAGGTGAGTCCTTCCATGTGAAACACTGCTTTCCCAGTCACCTCTCTCACCTCTCTAATTTTCTTCTTTTTAACTCAACAGCTCATGTCTTTATAGTCCCCCCTGGTGCATTCTGGAACTCAGGAAAAGCCCCACCTGACACGTTAACTTAGCACAGGATGCAGTGTGCCTGGGTGTCCTGAAAGGGTCATCCTGCTCCCTCCTCTACACATTCTGCTTCCTTCTTCTCTTAAAGTCCTAAAAAACATACCTCATGCTTCCCCTTTTCAACAAGTCCTGTTGTGGTAAAACATTTTTTGCTTTATTTCAAGATTATTGTACAGATTATGAGAAATGTGTGTATGTCAAATGAATACTTTAATGAAATATTGTTTTCTGTTATGTTGTCAATAGCTTGAACTGTAGTTAGAAAATGAGATACAAATAAATTTAATGATTTTTTAAAAATATTTATTTAGTTGGTTAGTTTTAGGTGACCATAATATCTTTATTTTATTTTTATGTGGTGCTGAGAATCAAACCCAGTGCCTCACACATGCTAGGTGAGCGTGCTACCACTTGAGCCACATCCCCAGCCCAAATTTCATGATTTTTAAAATTAACAAACACCAAAGAATGAAATTAATGTGTAACCTGTGCTCTGCTAAGCAGCAACTTTGCAAAAAAAAAAAAACTACCTCATATACATTATGTCTTTATAGCCATCCTTTTGTGTTGATAAGAAGACATGCTCAGGAAATAAAGGGAACAGTGTGATAAAACAGAGTTGGGACAGGTATTGAAATCTAAGACCTCATATCAAGTTGTTAGCTGGTAATCAGTCCCATACTTCACTGAGCAGAGATTGCCATAACCCCAGCCCTATATTTTGTATTTTATTTAGAGACAGGGTCCCACTGAGTTGCTTAGCACCTCGCCATTGCTGAGGCTGGCTTTGAACTTGTGATCCACCTGTCTCAGCCTCCCAAGCCTCTGGGATTACAGGCATGCACCACCGTGCCTGGCCTAGTACTCAGTTTTGATAATGAACTAATAAGTTATCCCCTTCTCTGTGTTGAGAATAGGTACCATTTCTCTGAATGTTTTGTGTTTTTTTTAATGTTAATTTTGCTCTGAATATTTTTTAATAGTTAATATGATAGGAGAAAAAAAACAAGGGAGAGAATTAAATTACAGCAGATGGGGTAGAGAGAGAAGATGGGAGGGGAGGGGAGGGGGGATAGTAGAGGATAGGAAAGGTAGCAGAAAACAACAGTTACTAATATGGCATTATGTAAAAATGTGGATGTGTAACCGATGTGATTCTGCAATCTGTATTTGGGGTAAAAATGGGAGTTCATAACCCACTTGAATCTAATGTATGAAAGATGATATGTCAAGAGCTTTGTAATGTTTTGAACAACCAATAAAAAAAATATGATAGCCGATGACTCCTGAGGTTGCTTAATTGATAAAAAAAAATATAGTAAATTAATCCTAAAACTTTTAATTCAGTGAGAAACTATAGCTTCAAATGTTTCTATATTGAAATTTAGTAAAGATCTATTTCAAGGATGTTCTTCAAAAGCAAAAATGCAAAATTGGGTGTGAAATCACTAATCAGAGAAATATTTATGGTTTTTCCTCATCTGGTATTCCTTTCATCTAGAGAAGTAGAAGGGAGTATAAATTCTCTGAAAAAATATTTTCTCTTCTTTTTTTCTTTCTTTCTTTCTTTTCTTTTCTTTTCTTTCTTTCTTTCTTTTTTTTTTTTTTTTTTTGGTAGATTGAATCCAAGGGTGCTTAACAACTAAACCATATACCCAGCCCTTTTTATATTTTATTTAGAGACAGGGTTTCACTAAGTTGCTTAGACCCTTGCTAAGTTGCTGAGGCTGACTTTGAACTCAGGATCCTCCTGTCTCAGCCTCCTAAGCCACTGGGAGAAAGGTATTTTCTTATAATGCTAAATTTATTTTTGTCTTCCAATTAGGCTGAAAATCATAATTATTTTAAGTGCAATCAAAAAGAATAGAATGAATACAATTTAAAAGTTTTCCTAAATTAGAGAGGTATGTTTGGCTTTCCCCATACTATATTTTATGTAGTTGGAGTTTTCCAAACCAGAAAAGAAGTGTTGTCCTTTGGCCTAGTTTTATGAGCAACAGTGTATGTGTGAATATTTTTTAAAAAATTTAAACCAAATGATTGTTTTACATTTTCAGTGAGTAGTCTCATTTAAACATTACCTGATGAAGTATAAGAAACTGAGATGAGACACAGGAGAGAATTAGAAAAAGCTCTTGTAAACTTACAAAGCTGGAAGAAATACCTTAAATAAGAAGGGCTTCACAATATAGAAGATTGACAATTGAGTAAGAATAAACCCAGTTGTAAGAATGACAATGGTTCACATTTCTTTTACGCATACCTAATGTTTATGTGGAAGGGACTCAGCTAATAACTAATCTATTAACTTTACTTTTTGAAATTGAAATTGAAGATTTAAGCACAGACCTAGGTGTCCATCAACAGATGAATAGATTAAAAATGTGGCATATCTATCTATCTATATATATATATATATATATATATATATATATATATATATATATCATGATGGAGTTTTATTCAACTATAAAGAAGAATGAAATTTATCTCATTTTCAGGAAAAAAGTGGAACTTTGTGCCCAGCCAGACTGCAGCACAGAATTCCCTTTTGGAAGTTCACCTGTGCTCTGCTGGCAGGACTGGGAACCTGTGAGGTGATGTGAGGGGCATCTAGCCAGCATCTTTAGGAGTCATGGAGACAGTAGAGACCCAGAGTTTGCATAATGGCCATGTCCCCTGAACTTGCAGTTCCCAGGACACAACCTTTCACCTTCATGTGTGTGTGCATATGTGTGTGCATGTGTGTGTGTGTGTGTGTGTGTGTGTGTGTGTATAGCACATATCTGAAGTTTGCTAAGACAATCTAATTCAAAATAGGCTTTTAAAAAATCCTATAGACTGTTGATCACTTAAACTGTTCCAAGATGAAACTGATTTTTTCAGTCTATTAGGAAGTGCTCAAAGACATGTTAACTGAGATACTTGGGTGTCTTTATCATTATTAAATGATTTTGAAAAAATAAATGCCAAATTATTGTCTGGGTCACACCATGAGAAACTTCCTCTTTTGTTTTTTTCTCCCACATCATTTCCTCTCCATCAACCTCTCTCTGGTTCTTTTCCTCTACTGTATTGATCTTCCTTCAATTTTCATGAGATTCCCCTCCAATACACACACCTTTCTTTTTTCTTTTTAACTTCCACATATGAGTAAAAACATAAGACCCTTGATTTCCTGGGTTTGGCCTACTTTGTTTAACATACTATTGTCAAGTTCCACTTTTTTTTCCTGAAAATGAGATAAATTTCATTCTTCTTTATAGTTGAATAAAACTCCATCATGATATATAGATAGATAGATAGATTGATAGATAGATAGATAGATAGATATGCCACATTTTTAATCTATTCATCTATTGATGGACACCTAGGCTGGTTCTATACTTAGACTATTGTGAGTTGTGGTGCTATAATCATGTGTTTGCATATATCACTGTAGTATGATGATGTTAATTCTTTAGGATAAATACCAAGGAGTGGTATAGCTGAGTCAAGTGCTGGTTCTATTCCTAGACTTTGAGGAACCTCCACACTGATTTCCATCATGGTACTTTTTCTCTACATACTCTCCAGCATTTATTATTGCTTGTATTCTTGATGATTACCATTCTGACTGGTGTGAGGTAAAATCTCAGTGTAGTTTTGATTTGCATTTCCCTAATTGCTAATGATGTTGAACATTTTTTCATGTATTTGTCGCCATTTGTATTTCTTCTTGTGAGAAATGTCTGTTTAGTTTATTTGCCCATCTATTAATTGGGTTATTTAGTTTTTTGGCATTTTTTGAGTTCTTTATATATTCAAGATATTAATCCTCTATTGGAAGAGTAGCTTGCAAAGATAGTCTCCCATTTCTTAGGCCCTCTCTTCACATTCCTAATTGTTTCCTTTGCTGTGCAGAAACTTTTTAACTTGACACTATCCTATTTAATAACTCTGGGCATTATTTCCTGAGCTGTAGGGGTCCTATTGAGAAAGTTGTTGCCTGCACCTATAATGTGAAGTGTTGACCCTGTGTTTTCTTCTAGGAGTTGTGTGGGAGAAACTACCTTTTGAATAGCGGTGGCCATGAAGTCATGCTGTGGCAGCATCTGGTAGAAGTAGCTGAGATTGCTTTCTTGCCTAGATCTCAATAAGTGTGGGGTAAAAGAATATAATAGATTATACTAAATTTAGAATTGGGAAATGGCAGAGAGATGCAAGTTTTTTTAAATTATTGAATCTTCTTTTTTTGATAATATGCATTTGGTCTTGCCTAGTCTCCATCCTTTTTACATTTTTCCTTTTGTAGTGAAAACAACAACAACAACAAGATACACTCAAACATTGCTGATAGGAAAATTGGTGTACTCATTCAGGAAAGCAGTATGGAGAATTGTGAGAAAACCTGGAATGGAACTACCATTTGACCCAGCTATCCCACTCCTCAGTTTACACCCAAAGGACTTAAAATCAGCATATTACAAGGACACTGCCACATCAACATTTATAGCAGCTCAATTCACAATAGCTAAGCTATGGAACCACCCAGATGCCCTTCAATAGATGAGTGAAATGTGGTATATATACACAATAGAAAATTATCCAGCCATACAAAAGAATGACCTTGTGGCATATGCCGGTAAATGAATGAATCTGGAGATTATCGTGCTAAGTGAAGTAAACCAATCCCCCCAAACCAAAGACTGAATGTTCTTTCTGATACACAGATGCTAATACACAAAAAGGGAGTGGGGAGGAAGAATAGAAGTTCAGTGGATTAGACAAATTGAAATGAAGGGAAAGGAGGGGGATGGGAATAAGCAAGACAGTAGAATGAATTGGACATAACTTTCCTATGTTCATATATGAATAGCCCACCAGTAAAACTCCACAGCATGTACAACCACAAGAATGGAACCCGAATTAGAATAAGTTATACTCCATGTATGTACAATATGTCAGAATACACTCTACTGTCATGTGTATCTAAAAACAACAAATAAAAAATTAAAAAGAAAAGGAACCAAGAAAGTGTAAGCCATCTGAGCTACCTCTCCTCCTCCCCAATTAGCATCTGTCTCTTTTCCGCTGTTTTCTTTATTTCTCGTATTGCTTAAGACCAACATGTCCCTACCACTGGCCTTAATTCCCTCTATTTGCCCCAAGTGCTTCTTCCCTTTCTAGCTCTTAATTTGCTCATGGCAACCCTCCTGTCCTCGATATTATCCTACTCTTCTTCAGAATTTAATTTAGCGGATACTTGTCCTTCCAAAGCTCCCATTCTCCCCGATACCATTCTTGGAATGGCTCTCAGCACTTCTGTTTGCTCTTAAAGAAAACAGAGAAAGTGTGATCAAGAAGTAAGAAACAGTGCATAAGCAGTGGAGAGCTATCTATTGTCCTACACAACAAAACTTATTAAATAACTCTTTTCCTACATAAAATCTGGCATCACATTTTCATTTGCTGCCTTTGTTCCCATCCTCCCCAAAAGAAGGATATGCCCATGTCAGTGTTGCTACTCACTCTAAGTTCAGTAGTACGTGACAAGTACAGGAGACCTGACCCAGATGGAGCCTGAAGCAGCCAAACCCAGCCCACTTGTAGACCCTTAGCAAAAATTCAACCCAATGAATTTTTAGACCTATGAGCTAGAAAGAAATGTTTGCAGTTATAGGGCACTGAGGTGCCAAGTTGTTTTTGATCACATCTGATTAATATAATACCTTATGAACTTAAAAATTGTTGTGAATATGAATTAAGTAAAACAAATAATTTTTAAGGGGGGGGGGCAGAGAAAAAAGGAAAAGAAAGACTTCCTAAAGGTTAAGACATTTTACATTTTGTCCCTCCTTTTTTGTCATAACCACTATGATATACTTATTTTATCTTTAATTTATATATAAAGATTCTGAAGGATATACTGAATCTACCAGTAGACACATGTTGGAAATATTGGAAATATATGAAGTGTGAAGGGGAAGGTAATGCTGAATCTTTTTTTTTTTTTTTTTTTTTTTTTTTTTTTACAGTTACTGGTTTTAAAAGTGTATTTCTTTGTATAGCTAATAAAAAATTTTTTTAATTTAATTTTAAAAAAAGTGTATTTCTGCACTTCAAAAATGGAACTAGGGTAGGAAAGATGGTGGAATGAGATGGATATCATTACCTTAGGTACATGTATGATTGCACAGATGGTGCATCTCTACATCATGTACAACCAGAGAATTGAAATGTTGCGCTCCATTTGTGTATGATGAATTAAAATGCATTCTGCTGTCATGTACAACTAACTAGAACAAATTAAAAAAAAGAAGAAAAAATAGAACTGGGGAAATTGGAGTTGAGTGAGAGGCACTTAGCATGGGATCTAGCCTCTACATGCTAAATCCACATGCAACATTAATTCATGGCTCCCTTTAAGCCATTGGGAAATATTGGACAGAGAGAAGGGTAAGCCACTCTGGGTCACTTTCCTGTTTATTGTGTAGGCTGACCTATCTCCACCTACCCACCTCCATCCCTTCTTCTCACAGAAAACCTTCCATTTTGCAACCAAAAAATGCCCTACTGCCCCCAATTGTCAAATGAAGAGCAATAGTATTTACACCTCACATGTATCACAGAGTTTTTCAGAAACCCAGCAAACGTGCTCTGAGATGTTCAATGCTGCTGCATCTGGGCTACACATGGCCCCTCAGGAAGGTGCTGTCTACACTGGGAGCTTCCGAAGTGGAATAAACATGGATTAGGGAGCTTTGTTCCAGTCATTCATTTGCTATTAAAGACCTTGACCCTTTTTTTGTTGTTGTTAGCAGTTCTGCCCTGGCATTTATATTCCACATCATGCTTGTTAACATCTAAGAATAGAATTTAGGTATTAACAAAACTGAGAATGTTTCCTCATTTCATTTCCCAAGAATATATAGGGTGTGAAGATAATGAGCAGAATGTATTTCCTCATCACGTCCTCTGCTGGTAAACAAATCTAGAGATTAAAACCATTCTCTCAGGCTTTTATCTCCTAACTTCAGAAAGAATCTCTGACATCTGCACTATTAGAACAGTGAATACAGGCTTATCCTAAAACATTAATTAAATCAGAAGCATCTGCAGAAGGAGAAATCATCTCTGGAACATGTCACCACATCTGACAGAAATCTTTGACTCCACCTTCTAGGATCAGGTGACCATCTCCCATACCACTTAAGTGACTATACGGACACTGGCAAAAGCAAAATGTAATTACTCCTGCTATACAACCACAGGATGCAAGAAAACTAATGTAACCGTAGTCAACAATACTCAAAGAACCACTAGCAGTAAGAGTAGGACTTTTGGAATTTAAATGAGAAATACATCATAGAGAAAGGTCTCTCGAGTATCCAAAAAGGTTTTAGCAAACTTACAAGCTTTGGTGATTAATTATTTTAATGTGGTGATGATTGCAATCTTGGCTTAAAAGGTGCTATAGAAGGACATTTCCAAATATTTATACACAGTGAGCCAAAGTTTTAGCAAAAGAAAATATTGTAACTTTCCACTAGGGATTATGGCTACATAGTCAAATTTATTTGCAACATCTTTTTGTGCATATAGTCTTTTAACAACAATCTTAACAAATTACCAAACCACTAAAGAATAGAACTCATAATTTATTTTGGAATTCAAGACCTAAATATACTGCCTTCTTGCTTTTGGACCACATAATCAGTCTGTGTGGTAAAGCAAAAAAAGGTTTTAACAAGTAAATAGCACAATTGCATGGTTTTTTTTTTTTTTTAATTTTGTAATAGATCCATGTACAGAGTAATTTTCTCCCTAAACAGTTCTAGTGTGCCAATAAATTCTGCTAAGCTACAGAGAGCTTGAAGCTGAGTGAGAATTATATAAATCGTACCAAATTTGACTTGTGATAATAACCAAATATGAAACATCAGCCATAAAGTCAAGTGACTTGGCTAGGGATGTAGTTCAGTTATGGTAGAGCATTGCCTAGCATGTGCAATGACCTAGGTTCAATGCCCAGCACCGAAAAAGAAAAAAAAAAAAAGCAAGCGACTTACTGCACGTTTACCTCAAGTGCCAGCATATTGTCCCTTTAAGAACACAGTAATCTTGACAAAGTGTTAAATGTGTTACACCAGCAAAAACAAAGGTTTGTCATTTAAAACCAATCCCAAACACTGCTTTTAGTGAAATCATTTTGAAATCTAATATGGGATTCATGACACATTTCTCTTAACAACATCACACGCCAAGAAACACAGATGTAAAAAGTTTTAAAGATTAAAAAAAATGAAAATTTTCCTACAAAAAATTGAAGAAACTGAGAAAGCTTCCTAGATTATAAAAACAAAACTTTTCTTTCTCGTTAACTGCTAGATAAGAGAGACAATATAGTTATAAATTCATGGAAAATTTCACACTGAAATTTTACCATTTAAAAATAAAAATAGTGCAGACCCCTTGCTGGATGCAGTAGATTACTCCTGCAACTGCAGCTAGTGGAGAGGCTGAGGCAAGAGGATCTCAAGTTTGAGATCAGCCTTAGCAACTTAGACTCATCTCACTTTTTTTTATATACCAGGGATAGAACCCAGAGGCACTTTATCACTGAGCCATATCCCCAATCATTTTTATTTTTTATTTTGATACAGGACCTCACTAAGTTGCTTAGGGCTTCATTAAGTTGCTAAAGCTACCCTCAAACTTGCAATCCTCCTGTCTCAGCCTCCTGAGCCATTGGTATTACTTTTACCATTAACTAAATAGTTAATGGTACTTTTACCATTAACTGTCTATTTAAACCTCGTATTTTACAAATATACAACACAAAAATTTGTGTTATCTTTGTATTCCTTGTTTACAGTGGCAGAATAAATAACAGTGAAACACTTATACATTGAGTAATGTTGATAAATGATTTCCTAACTTAAAATATCAATTTCAATGCCTTTTGACTGTTTTTGATTTTTTAACTGAAGATTCAAATGATTGAAATGCCAACTCCTAAAAAAATATGTGTAACTTAATTCATAAGAGCCAAAGCCAACATTTTTATAATTACCCGTTAATTTTAATATCTATAAAGAAAAGAAGTGTGGATAAAAGAATATGTATAAGAGTATATTCAATTGTCAATGACTTGGGGGTAGTTAGGTTGATTTGTGTTTAGACTTGTCATCCACATGTCCCATGATAAAGTTTCAGCACTAATAGAGGTCAACATAGTCAGAAGACAGATAAATGTACATTTTGAAGGAAAAAAGATACTAAGATTGCATTTCAAGGATGGAACAATCTGCTTCTCAGTGTGAAATCTTCCATGAATAGATCTGTTTTAGACAACCAATCAACTGAGCTGTTGCAGAAATACCTATAGTTTCCCCTGTGAGGGCACAGGAGGCTGTAGGCCCCAGCTAGACTCCAAAATTTAGGGAAATGCTTCCCTCTGAAGTTGAAACCCACATTAAAGTTATGTCTTCTGCAGAAGTTATCCACAATATTGAAGGATGTAGAAATGATTATCATGTCTTCCAAAGGACTCAGTGGAGGAGTGCTTGCCTAGCATGTGTGAGGCACTCAGCACTGCATAAAAATCAGTAAACAAAATAAAGGCATGTGTCCATATACAACTAAGATTAAATTTTTTCTTTAAAAAAGTGCAGACCCCTTGCTAGGTGCAGTGGATTACTCCTGCAACTACAGCTAGTGGAGAGGCTGAGGCAAGAGGATCTCAAGTTTGAGACTAGCCTTAGCAACTTAGACTCATCTCATTGTTTTTTCATACCAGGGATTGAACCCAGAGGCACTTTATCACTGAGCCATATCCCCAACCCTTTTTATTTTTTATTTTGAGACAGGATCTCACTAAGTTGCTTAGGGCTTCATTAAGTTGCTGCAGCTGCCCTCAAACTTGTAATCTTCCTGTCTCAGCCTCCTGAGCCATTGAGATTACAGGTGTACACCACCACACCTGGCCCTGTCTCAAAAAGTTTTAAAAAAGAGTTCAGTGTAGAGGTCTGGGGATGCAGTTCAGTGGTAGAATACTTGCCTAATATGTGAGGTCCTGGGTTCAATCCTTAGTATTAACAAAACAGAACGAATAAACAAACCCCCAAAACACCTTAAAAGCTCAATGTGAACTGGAACTTGTAAAATAAATTGTCATCTAACTGCAACAAAGTAAAATGAATGAAATGAGTTCATAGAATGATTGTCACTTTAGATAATTGATGAGGAATATTGAATATAAAGGATCAGAATTAGGAGAGTTATATCAGGGTCTATGTAATAGTACACAAAGAAGAAAGAGAATAAAATCTAGTACTGCAATATTTCAAGTCCATTTAAAGGTAAGAACATATTTACGTCTATGCTCAAGAACAGGACTACAGATTATGGAAACTGACCTGTAAATAGATTTTTTGAAGGTATTCCTCCCATGTGATGAATTAGACAAGTTGCCCCACTGGGGGGCTGCAGTTCACAGGGAGCAGTGTGGGGAACAGAGCACCAGCAGGATTTCAGGTTCTGCTGGTCTATTGTCCCAGCATCTTTAAGCTTTGTACAAATTGTGCATCCCTAAATGGTGACCTGTGTTAAGTAATCTAATAAGTAAATGAATAAATACTAACAACATAAGGCTTCTTGCCTGTTTTACAGTTTCTAAGCTGAATTACTAACAGCAGGATAAAAGTTTTAGTCTGAATAAATAACCCCCAGAAAACTATAGAGATCACTTTTCCCTGATTCAGTGAATATATTTCTGATTAATTATTAGTTGAATTAATCATTTTCTAATTCATAATTTGGTTTCCAGCTACCCGGTTCCTAGGAGTCTTGTAAAGGATAAGTACACTAATTGCAGTAGTTTTATTCTTTTTCAATACATTTTTAGTAGTTTTATCCTGAAGATATAAAATTGAGTGCCATTTTCTTTCTTTTGTGATGCTTCAGGAAGGCACTCTTTAAGTTCAGCCATTATAACTCCTGTTATTACTGTATTACCTTATGCATTTTTAGTATGCTATTAAATTTATTAAATAAATGTAGATGTAGAAAATAATTAAATCAGTCATTTGAGAATTTGGCTAGTATCAGTCAATCCCCTATAGACTAAATGCTTGTAGGTATTATTTATTTTAATACATAAATAACAATGTACCTAGAACATCTCAAGTCCCCTGAGGGTGTCACTGCCTCAGTGGGGAATTCTACCATTATGATCATAATGGTGATGCTTGAAAATTTTGCATTCTGTTCCCTTTGTTCAAAGTAGAAAACTTATTTCTGCACAATGCTTAAAGTATAATGTAACTAAATATGTCTTATTGTTAAAGCAGTGTTTTCTTACTATAATAAAAATAGCAGCATATTTCAGTAAACATTTGCAGAAAGAATTTCATTGTTACCTATGATACTTGAGTGAAAGAAATAGTACTAAAACCATCGTGTAATGAGTACATATCCCCATGAGAATGCCCCTGATAATCCTTCTGAAGACAGGGGTGATATTAAGCTGGTGTAGATGTCTATTCGAATTCTTTCTATCTGAGTAGGGTCAGGTCCATTCTTATAGGCTGGTGTCTGCCATATACCAGTTGCTAAACATATTGAATAGCATCCCTGCAGCAGAGCCTGAATACCCTCATTTAGTATTCCTTCTGCTACGGGACCCCATTTCTGTGCCAACAATAAATACCTGCATTCTAGACTTGGTTTTACTTTTCAACAACACTCGACACCTGGCCCAGAGTTATCAAGGACACAAATCACACCCTGTGCATTATATTAAACAGAGAGATTTTCTCTTCTTTGGAATCCTGGACAGTTACTTAGCCTCAGTTTTCCTGAGTTTCCTCACTTTTTATACAGATTTATTGAGCCAGAATTCACCTACTACATATATTAGTCAGGGTTGTCCAGAGAAAAAGGACAAACAGGATATGTGTGCACATAATTGTAGATCAAAAGAGACTTATTTTAAAGAATTGTGGGAGAATGAGGTAGAAGGACCTCGAGTTTGAGGCTGGCCTAAGCAACTTAGTGAGACCCTGTATCAAAATAAAGAATAAAGAGAGTTGGGGATGTAGCTCAGTGCTAGAACACCCCTAGATTCAATATCCAGGATGGATGGATAGATGGATGGATGGATAGATAGATAGATAGGACAATGGAGGCTTGACAAACCCAAAATCTTTAGTGTAGATTATAGGTTAGAGGCCCAGGGAAGAGTTATAGTTCAAGTATAAAGCTGTTTGCTGGCAGAATTCCTCCTTGTTTGGGAGGTCAATTTTTTTATATTAGCCTTCCAACTGGGTAGATGAAGCTCACATTCTGGAAGTCAATCTGCTTTATTTAGGCTACAGATTAAAATGTTAATCTCATCAAAAAATATCTTTACAAATATCTGAGTAGCATAACCTAGCTAAGCTGACATAAAATTAACCATCATACATATAATTCATCCATTTGAAGTATACAATTTCATGGTTTTTAGTATATTCACTGGTATGTGCAACTATTATCAAAGTCAAGTTTATAACATCACCCTCAAAAAACCCCTCACACCTTCTGGATATAATCCTCCTATCTTCCCATTTCTCCCCTCCCCAAGTAACCACTAATCTACTTTCTATCTCCAAAGATTTGCCCATTCTGGACATTTCGTATGGAAAGAGTTATGTAGCATACGGTATTTTGTGACTGATTTCTTTCACTTGACATATTTTTCAAGCTTCATCTATGTATTAGCAATATCAGTTCTTCATTCCTTTTTATTGTTTCATAATATTCCTCTGTGTAGCTGTATGCCACATTTTTTTGTGTGTATTCATTGTTGATGAGCATTTGGGTTGTTTTTATTTGAGGGCTCTTATAAATAATACTGCTATAAACAGTCATGTGCAAGGTTTTCGTGTGGACATATGTTTTTATTTATTTTGTGCATACACCTAGGAGTGTAATTGCTGAGTCATATTATAATTCTATGCTTAATTGTTCAAGGGTGTGTCAGGCTGTTTTTTCAAAGTAGCTGCACCATTTGACATTCCCAGCAGCAGTTATATAATGGTTCCAGTGTCTCCAGGTCTTTGCTAACATTTGTTATTATCCAAATTTTTATTCTAGCCATTGTAGTGAGTGTGAACTGATGTATCTCATTGTGATTTTGATTTGCATTTCCCCAGTGACTAATGATTTGAGCATCTTTTCAAGTCCTTATTGGTCATTTGCATATTGACCTTGGAGAAATATCTCATTTTTCAGTTGGGTTTTTTTTCTGTTTATTATTAAGTTATAAGTGTTCTTTTTATATTCTATGCAATTCCCTTATCAAATATATGGTTTAAAATATTGTCCACCATTCTATTGGTTACCTTTTCACTTTCCTCATAGTATTTCTTGGAAACACAAAATTTTAAATTGTTTTTTAATTGACAAGAATTGTACATATTTATGGGGCACCATGTTCTTCCGGTAACTACTGTTCTAGTATCTACTTCTATGAGACCAGAAAGTTTTGAATTTTGATGAACTCCAAATTATTTATTTTTCCCTTTATTGCTCATATCATATCAAAGAATCCTTTGCCAAATATGAGGTGATAAAGTTTTACCCTTATGTCTTCTCTAAGAGTTTCATATTTTTAGGTTTTAGATCTTACATCTAAGTCTATGTTACATTTTAAGTTTTAGATAGAATAAGGTAAAGGTACAATTTCAACCTTGGGCATGTGGCTTTCAGTTGTTTCAAGCACGATTTGTTGGAAAAAAAAATGTTATTTTCACATGGAATGGCCTTGGCATCCTTGTCAAGGATCAACATATGGTTTCTTTTGACCACGTCGATGATGCATGGTTTTATTTCTGGACTCTCAAGATTCCATTGATCTATATGTCTGTCCTATGTGAACATCCCATTATCTTAATTACTGTTGCTTTGTAATAAGTTTTCTAATAGGAAAGTCTTCTTACTTTGTTCTTTTTTGGCTATTCTGCACCCCCTGAAATTTCATATGAATTTTCAAAACAACTTATCTATTTCTACAAAGAAGTCATGTGGGATTCTTAGAGGAATTTAATTGGATCTATCTATAGATTAATTTGGGGGACTATTACAATCTTGACAAAATTAAATTTTCTGATTCATGAACATGGCATATTTTTCCCACTTACTTAGATCTTCTTTAGGTTTTCAATCATGCTTTTTAGTTTTCAGAGTATAAGATTTCTATTTCTGCATATTGTTTTGAGGGGGGTACTAGGGACCGAACCCAGGCAAGGATACTTAACCACTGAGCCACATCTCAAGCCCTTTTTTATATTTTATTTAGAAACAGGGTCTCACTGAGTTGCTTAGTGCCTCCATAAGAAGCTGGCTTTGAACTCATGATCCTCCTTCCTCAGCCTTCTGGCCATTTCTGCATTTAATCTAGTGTAACTATTTTATTTTGTATGATATTACTGTAAATTGAACTGTTTTCTGAATTTCATTTTTAGGTTGTTGCAAAAGTGTCTCTTCACCCAAAATAGAGCTGTCCTTTATGGACAGAGGGAGCCTCCACCTCCTGACAGTACTCACCAGGAGCTTGGCTTCAGAAGCAGGGAGTTGGAAACGGATGAGAAAAGCTGATCTCCTGTTCCTCCTGGGAGCAGAGGCTTGCACTTGAGGGTGTAGAGAGCAGAGCCCTGTGCTCTGGGATGTCTCAGACTGAAGTGGAGTCCTTGGCTTGCTGAGCTGGAAGGCAAGAGAAACGGAGAGACAGAGTGGTCTCAGTTCAAACACCACCAACTCTCACTTTTCATATGGAATTTTGAGGATTTTCTAGGATTGGTGATTATTCACTTTCTCTGTATTCTTTCAGGACCATTTCCAGAAGCTGTAAATTGTTATGATTTTATAATTTTCACCAGTTTCACTGGAAAGTTTTTGCCAAGCTCTTCCCACTGTCATATCAGAATTTCCTGGTTTTAAAAATGGGGATAGTATTTTCTATTTAAGGGGATTACTGTGAGAATTAAGTTTGTTAATACATGTACTGTGTTTGGAAAAAATCGAGGTGATAAACCAAGGTGTTGATTAATATTTTCTATTAGTGACTATAACTATCATCATTTCCTCGACTATCATTTCATTGGGTACCATTGACAATAGTGTAGAACAGGCCCTGAAGACAGAATTCTAACCTTAATTTTAAAATTTATTTAAGTTTTTTTGTTAATGGAAATAACACTGACAAACACACCCAACAGGGCATAGTGGTGCATAACTGTACTCCAGTGACTTGGGAGAGTGAGGCAGAAAGATTGCAAGTTTGAGGGCAATCTCATCAATTTAATGAGATTCTGTCTCAAAATTTTAAAAAAATCATAAAACAACAAGCAACAACAACACATATCCTTCTCGCCTCCTCCCTCCAAAAAAGCCAGCACTATGACCTATATTTCTTTCCTTCTCATCAACCCATTCCCCTTCTCCTTTGACTCAAGTAATCCAACTCATGTTGGTTAACAAATCATTTTGAATTATAAAATTTTAAGAAAGTTTCTTTCAAAGATTTAGTCCAGGTGGCCTGGGGTTGTGGCTCAGTGGTAGAGCACTCGCCTAGCATGTATGAGGTACTGGGTTCAATCCTCAGCACCACATAAAAAAAATAAATGGAATTTATAAAAGCAAATATTTTGGAATATTTACTATGCTATGATTCTTTATCATTTCCTTTGTTTCTTATTATACCATGAAGCAGATAATACTAAAGAGCGCATACTGTTAAACCAATGCCATTCCATTTATATAAAGTTACATGCCTATTTCTGTATTTACATATATGCATAGAGAGATTTCCCACAATTAGTGAATAGTGATTACCTCTGAATAGTGATGTTTTCATAATTTTTACTTTCTCCTTCCTATATTTTTAAATGTATGTTTCTCTCTTGTTGGAGATTGAACCCAGGACCTTGTGCATGTTAGGCAAAATCTCCACCACTGAGCTACATTTATTCCCAACTCTAATTCTTATTTTTTTATGATGAATATATATCATAAGTAGAAAGGGTAAAATAAAAATTGTAGTATAATTCTGCAGGCAAGAACAAAGCTTAGTTAAGCTCTTTATGACAAGCAATGCCTAGTAACAAGGGTAATTAACTTGAACCTTTGTATTCTACTATTTTGAACCTTGCTCTGACGTCTATAATGTATTTTGTTATCTAGAAATTGGAAATCAACTAAATATGTTCTATTAGTGTAATTAATTATATTTTGTGTGAAACGTCCTGGGGAGAATCCTGTGCTATGTATGTGTTTCCCTTATTCTTTTCAAGCCTGACCAAAGCCCAGCTTCTGAATTCATAAGCACCTGGCACAGTTCATCTGCCATTGAAATTTAACTTTCAAATTCAGTATCTGGAGGAGAGAATTCAGCCAGCTGTGGCATTTTCTTGCTCTCCACATGACTTCAAACACCACCCTCTCCATAAATAGCTAAAGAAAGTGATCTCTGTGATACTTGTTTTTAATCTCTTTCAAGTAAATCCAAAAGGCTGAGTTTTATTAAATAAGAAGATATATAGAAATAAATCATTCATATCCTTTGAGTAGACATCACAAAATTTGCTGCTGATTTTATTCACTTATCTAGTTACAAAAGAAAAGACAACTAAAGCACAATTTCATAATAGGAGAATGAGACAACATGCCTTCTGATGCAAGTAATTTCCAAAAGTGAAATAGGATAAAATAAGAACTCTTCAATTTTGTAATGCCTGAACTAAAGCTACTTAGGAATGTGATGGCAGTTTTTAATACAAGCACATCAATGAGTGTTTTAAATACTTGTACTTTTTGCTTATTTATCACTCTCTCTCTTTTATTGGCCCATCTTCTTTTTGCTAATTTGAAAAAGAACTTGAACATGTTTAATTTATATTAGAGTAAATGGTTGTGATTCTAGTTCAGACTAAAAGTTGTATGAGTGCTCATATATTATCAGAATGCTGGATCCAAGAAAAACTCTAATATTAAGCCTATAGTGAAAAAATGAATTAATAACTTATCTATCAAATGCCTGTTTTAACATTGCTTTGTTTTGTGGTACTGGAGCTCAAACTCAGGGTTTCATGTGTACCAGGCAATCACTCTACCTATGAGCTGCATCTTCAACCCTGTTTTAAATTTTTGAGAACAAGCAATCTAAAATGCAAAATAGAGTATAAATCCTGAAATAATGTGCAAGTGTTCAAACTTTGGCAAAGATAATTATCAACATGATCTAGAGGCATGATATGGCTCTAAAGATTTTAATCAGCCAGATAAGAAAATACTTCTAAAAAAAACCTAATCTCTGTTCAAAGATTTTGTTCATATCATTCAGAAACGATAGACTAACTTTTTAATAACTTGGTTTTGCCCCCAACTTATCACTAATTGAATTATCTAAATCCACACAATAATAAATTCATAGAACTGGAATTTCAATTGAAGTGTGTTCAGAAGAATAAAAACGTTGAAAACAACCTAAATGTCCAATACTAAGTACTTAACTAAATAATAAAAAATTAAATCATGCAATGAAATATTATCTAGCTATTAAAGGCATTCTAAAAATGTAGAAATAGTGGGGGACAAGAAATAAATATCTAATAAATTGACATTTATATTTTAAAAACTGATACATAGGCATAAGAAAATAGAAATACATAGGCATAAGAAAAATGTTATCATAGTGGTTGTTTTGTTGTTGAGTTTTATGTATTTTTTGTTTTTGTCTATTTTTTTAAGCTTTTGATCCCTCCGCCCCCCACCCCCATATTGCCATACTGCAGACTGGGTGGTTGAAACAACAGAAGTTTTATTTTCTCATAATTCTGGCAGCTGGAAGTCCAAGATGAAAATATCAGTAGGGATGGTTTCATCTGAGGCCTCTCTGCTTGGCTTGTAGATGGCCATTTCCTCCCTGTTGTGTTCATATCATCTCCCTTCTTTGTGTTTGTGCTCAAATTTCTTCTTCTTGTGAAAACACTAGTCTCATTGGATTAGTACTCACCTCAATGACCTAATATTAACAAGATAACAAGAAGAAAAAGCTTTCTGTCAACATTCCTACTCTAAGTTAATTAATTGGTCTTTTTATTTATAAATCTATCTTTTTCAGGTCTAGTTATTAGGAGTCTGTCCTTCCAAATCCTGATCAATTCTGTCTAACCTTTGAAACTTTGGCCTAAACTTTATGGATGATAATCCCCCGCAAGACACTGCCCAACCACATGCATTTCTTGAGGCAGCTGAGGAGTCCACACTGTGGGTTAGATTTTGAGCTGCAACAGCTTCCTTAGCTAACAGGCCCCTAGTTTCACTTTTCTTGACAGATGGAAAAAAACTTCCAATTTAGTGTTAGAGGAAGCAATAATTCAAATCTCATACTTAGAAACTATAGTTATGTTTTCCAGGCCGTAGCAAGTAAAACGAAAACTGAATTCAAGAAAAGATTTTCAGAAGCCAATCAATCAAAACTTGGGCCTTCTGTTCCCTGGCTTCTCTTTAACACTGTGCTGTGTGGCACCCTGACAGGGAACTTGAGAAAAAGATGAGGAAGTTCTAGTAATCACAGAACTTCGGAAACTCTTTGACCATCTCTCTTCTGGAAAGTATTACCTAGTTTTTGTTTAGTTAAAAAGAAAAAAAAAAGTGGGGGGAGGGGTTGTTAAGGGGAGGGAGATTTTCAAAGGAAGAGTCTGAAGGAACAGCTGTGAATACAGAAAACAACTGAAATGGGAACCTGAAAAGGAGGCAGGTTCAGATTTACAGACTTTAACTGAAGAGCCTTGGGCCACATTTACTTGCATATTCTCTAAAATATGCTTGAAATCAAAATCTTGTGTAAATCACCAAAGAATATGTGTTGACATAAATTTATGAAATTTATTTTGATTATTCATCTTTGCTAAAGAGTGGAATCAGTATGAGCAAAGTAAATGGGAAAATATTTTTATAACACTCCACCAAAATCTTTTGTGTTGCTTCTTTGAATGACCCCTACTAAAGTCATAAAGCATTCCCAGGTCATTTTTTCAGTGGAATTCTCTTGTCTCAATTATAAGTAAAGAGATGTTTGCGGTTAGGAAAAGTGAATATGCCAAACTAGACCGTGGTTTCTCATTGACTTCATCAGGGCTTATAACATGGTTTTCTTATTCTCAGGAAGAAAACAGTTTCTAAAAATATATGCACATTAGCAACTGGCTTTATGTCCATTTTGATGTAAGTTTGTAAGTTATGTGAATTCAAATGAACTTGAAATATCTGAAATGTATCAAGAATTTAAAAACACCATGAAAGTGTGAACGAAACATGCCAGTGAAGGTAGAAAGTCAAATGTGTAGGCTTTAAAATCATCTCAAATTCAGACCTGCCTTGACAGGGGACATCCACATGTGGTGAAGCCATCAAATGTGAACTTGGAAAGAGAGCCGATAAGTTCACAAATAATCCTAGCAGCAAATTCTCATTTAATGGTTTCAAGTACTGCAGATCTCTCTCTCTCTCTCTTCCCGCCCTCCCACCTAGGTAAAAGAAATTTTGAAAGCAAATCTCTTTGATTTGGTTTTTCTTCTATACACACACAGTGTAAGCCTTCTGTTCTGTTCATTGCTATATGTGGCTCTCATTTCTGTTCCTCTAACCTTGTTAATTTATTCATGTGTTTGTCTTGGGGAAAATGAACAGTGACTGTGCTCTGGGTCCTCCACTAAGGGGGCATTTTTCATCCAAATAGGGATGCCATCTTTGGTAGTGTATTTTATTTCAAAAAGTTGGGCCTTCATCTAAGCCACTCTCACAAAGAAGTTTGTGGATGGCAGCATAGTTTACTTTCTCATTGAAAAAGGACCTGCAATGCTTTGGTGCTTCTGCTGTCCCAGAAACTTTACTTGGCACAGATTATGATAAGAAATAAATCACCAAAGTATAATAGCAGCCTCATGGTGTCCCTACTAGTCCTTGTGGCACTTAGAAACCATCTTTCAGAAAAAGATCTGGGAATCTGCAAATGAATAAGATAGTAGGCCCCCTGGCAGGATCAAAATGCTTTTCTTCATCTGGTGTGAAATTTCTTCTATGGTTGCAGCTAGCTATGAAACCACAATAGAATTCTAATTTATGGCATATTTCTGGACTATTACAATACAATAGTTCCAGAATGTTCTGTGGTGGTTGAAACTGAGAACAGCTGAATTAGACACCAGGGTGGCCTTTAAGAATAGTGAAATTTAAAAAAAAAAAAAAAATTTTTTTTTTTTTTTTGTGAACTGGGGAAAACATGAATTGTCCAGAAGCTAAGCATTACATATTAAAATAATGTTGAAGGAAGTCCTGAAACATGAGGAAGTGGAGAAATGAATAAGAAGACAGACTATGAATTCTTCTGGAAAGAAAATTATTACATTAAGCTGTATCTCTTATTCTTTGGAAGGGCAGGCAATACAAGGACTTCTAGCCAAGCATGAGAATTAGAACTCTGTTTATTTTTCATGTCTTTTACATCAACGTCTAGAACATTTTTAAGCATTTAGTAGAAGCACAGAACCTTATGATGTGGGGGGAATTTCATCATTTAAATGTAGATGGAACACATTTCTTTTCTGATTCATTCGGCAACCATTATCTGTTCATGTATTGATGTCTTCCCATTGTGTCTTTGTACTGTTTTGGTAAGCTATTCAAAGTCCATTTCATGCATCATACCCATTTCTGTTAAACCCATATTAATAGAAAAGCAAGTTCCATGAAGGCTGGGAGTTTTGTCGGGTTTATTCTCTGATGTTTAGCTTGACTTAGGACAGCACCTGACACAGCTGCTGAGTACCCATTACCTATGTGAATACATACAGTGGGAGTATAATTCTAGGTTCGGTATAAATGAGTTGTTACAAAAAAAATAAATGAGATGTTTCTAAAATTAGTCAATCAATTATAATATACTCTGCCAAATGCACAAATAACTTGATATGTTCTATGTCCATAAGTGATTTAAAGCCTGATAGAGGAATCATATTGCATGCATACCATAATCCACTATCAACGGATACTTGCCACGATTTTTCAATATACAGCAGTGGTAGGAACTGTCCAATTTATAGAATAAAAATCTTGATAATGTAGTATTCTGAAAGCCGAGGGAAATGAGAATCCAAAGAAACTGAGGGCTATCGCTAGAACAAGTACTATATTAATAGTAAAAGAAAGTGAGGTGGAGAAGACACATTGGGGTTAACTTTTAGGAGAATCACTTACAGACTCCATAGGAGGCTTCAGGTTATACATACTAAGAGCCTGTGCTCTGGATTCAAACCTCATAAAGTTCGAATCCTAGCTCCACTACTCAGTAACTAGATGTCTTCTCTATGCATCTGTTTCTTCATTTGAAAGATGAAGATGATAATACCTAATTCATGGGATCCTTGAGAGGAATAAATGTCTTAAAATATTTGTGATGTGATTAGAATAATGCCTAATGTACTAGATAATCTTACATGTTAGAAATGTCAGTTTTATTGTTATCAAAATTGTGGGGAAAGGACCCAGGTTTTATGAGTTTAAGAATATGTAAGGAAGTTTCATTCTGCCAACATTTTAGTAGGGAAAGAGCCACTGGTATAGGGCTCCTTAGGGTGCAGTCTAAGCAAAGCAATGTGTGTAAGACTTAGTAACTAACACCTGCTCCTGTTGGGTAGCTTCTGGCATGACTTTCAGTGATTATGGCCTCTTGTTAGTCACCCAAGAATCCTCTCTCCAGAGTGTGGGCCGGACTTTCTTCCTTTGCATCTTTCTCTTCTCACTCTTCTTCCCCCACCTCCTTCATTTTATTTCTTTATAGAGCACTTTTAGCTTCACCAGAAAATTGAGAGATATGTATGGAGAGTTCCCACATACCATCCCCCCACACACATGCACAGTCTCTCCCATTATCAACATCCCCTTCAGAGTGATAATAGTTACCACTGATGAAGATACATGGACACATCAGTGTTCATTCTTGATGTTATACCTTCTATGGGTTTGGACAAAGGCATAATGACACATATCTACCATTATATTTGTAGGCAGAGCTGTTTCACTACCCTAAAACTCCTCTGTGTTATGCCTATTTATCCCTTTCTCCCCCTAACCCTTTGTAACCACTGATCTTTTTTTCTTTTCCAGAATGCCATATAGTTGGAATCATACAGTACATAGCCTTTTCAGATTATCTTCTTTCATGTAATAATGCATATTTAAAGTTCCTCCATGTCTCTTCATAGCTTGATAGGTCTTCCTTTCTTCCTTTCTTTCTTTTGAACATTGAATAATCAGTTTTTCCATTAACTTCCTGAGGGATATCTTGGTTGCTCCAAGTTTGAGTAATCATGAATAAAGTTACTCTAACCATGCATGTACAGGTTTTGTATGGACATAACTTTTCAACTCCTTAAGTGTTCCTGCTGCATTGTATGGGAAGATTATGTTTAGTTTTGCACGAACTGCCCAACTGTCTTCCAAAGTGAGCGCATCATTCATTATTCATTCACACCAAAAGCAAATGAGTTTCTGTTTCTGTTATCTTCTAGAAGTTTTGTTGTTTCATTTATTTCTCTCTCCTTTTCTTTTCACTCACTCACTCACTCACTCAACAAAGGTTATTTAGCTCCCACTGCCTTTTAAGTTTCTGATTTAGACATTGGACTACAAAAGTGGACAAAAAGATGCTTATAGTCTAGCCTGTGAGAAAACTGTTAGTCAAATTGTCACATAAATAGGAAATTACAAACTGTCAGGAGCACCACACAGGAAAGGTAAATTTAAAACAAAACAAGAAAAGGGATCTGACTTAAGGCAAAGAGTCAGGATGACCTGAAAGCTGAAGGACACAGAGTGGTTAACTATGCAGAAAAGGAGGGGAGGGGACAGAATCCCAAGCAGAGAGAAGCAGAGTCAGTAAATCTCTGATAGCATGCCAGGGAGCTAAGGGCAGTAAATGCTGGCTGAAGTTCCAAAATAGATGAGCGGAAGGAACAGAGGCCAGATGGATCAGGGTTTTGGAGCAACTGAAAACCACAGAAGAGCTTTGAGCAGAGAAAATAATATGAACAGATGCTTATTTTGAAAACAAAATTCTAGTGACAGATAAATCTTCTCCTTCTTCCATAGTCACAAAATTTCCCCAACAGGGGACCATCTAGGAAAAAGACTACATTTCCCAGCCTCCTTTGCAAGCAGGTATGTCTCTTGACTAACTTATGGCCAATGACATACACGTAAGCAGAATTGGAATGTGGGTAGGGTTTTTAAGAATCTCTATTGTTGTTGTTGTTTTTGTTTTTGAGTTTTAAAGATATTTTAAGATTTACTTGTAGTTCTTTCTGATTTTAGGGTATATTCCACTAGGAATATACTGTCAAATTGCTGGGGTTTAATTTCATTTAACTGATTACTGCGAGTATACTTAAGTTAACAACTTGAAACCCAGTTAATTTCATTCATTCCATTGTGCTTTTCATTCTTATTTGTTGTTTCAAAGTTAAGTTTACAAAGTAAGATACTTTCAGAGAGGTTTAGCTTTTATCCACATCCCTACCACCTTGACATCTTTCTCCCCTCCTTCTATAAATAACTTAAAAACAAAACAAAACAAAATTAGCTTCAGGCCATCCTTCTCACTTCTCCACTCTCTTATTTTGTTTTGGTTTTTGGTTTTTTTGGTTCTTTTTAGTCATACATGAGGTTTTGTATATTTTATTTAGGTCTGTGATCCATTTTGAGTTAGTATTTCTGAAGGGGGTAAAGGCTGTGTCCAAATGGATTGATGAATTGATTCACATCTTTTGTTGTTCCAGCATCATTTGTTGAAAAGACTGTCTTTCCTCCATTGTACTGCCTTTATTTCTATGTCAAAGGTGTGGGCCCATTCCTGGTTTTCTGTTTCATTGATCTGTGTGTCTGTTCTTTAAACAATTCTACACCATCCTGATTACTGTGGCTTTATAGTAAGCCCTGTAGTCAAGTAGTATCACTACTCCAACTATGTTCTCCTCCTTTAGTATTGTTTTGGCTATTAAAGGTTTTCTGTCTCTCTATGTAAACGTTAGAGTCAGTTTCTTTTTCGAAGCTATAAAACAAACTTGCTGGGATTTTTGGTAATGCATTGCATGTACAGATCAAGTTGGGGAAAACTCATGTTTTGAAAGTATTGATTCTTGCTATTCATGAACATAGAATATCTCTCCATTTATTTAGTTCTTTTTATTTCTTTCAACAGAATTTCATAATTTTTCTCATATAAATCTTATATTTTGTTAGATTTATACCTAAGCATTTCATTTTGGGAGGGTAAATTGAATGGTGCTTATAATTTCAGATTCCTCAGCTGTCCTTCCCCCTTGAGATTGTCCCCATTCTCCCTTGAATAAGTATCTACTTTTCTAAATAGGCCTCTGTCTATGCCTTTGAAAAAAAAATCTCAGATTCCTCATGTTTATTGCTGATATATAGGAAAATGAATGACTTTTCTGTATTAACCTGTATTCCACAAACTTGCTAAAATTATTTACTAGTTCCATGAGGTTTTTATTTTCTCAGGTCTTTCAAATTTTCTACATAAATGAGCACCTTCAAAAAATGACTGGTTTCTTCTTTCTCAATCTTTATACCTTTTTTCATTGTCTCGTCTTACTTCATTACCTGGAACTTACAATACTATGTTGAAAAACAGTTTTGTCAGGGGAGGAAGGCAGGGAAAGATAAGCCACTTTGGAAGGGGACATTCTTGCCTTATTCCTGACGTTATGGGAAAGATTCTAACTTGAATAACTGAAATAAATCCAACTTTGTCATGGTAGATTATATTTTATACGTAGTTAGATTTGATTTGCTTATCTTCCTTTCAGTGCTGACAAACAAATCCCAATTCTCATGTATACTAAGCAAGCTGTCTACCACTGAGCTACATAGGATTTTTACATCTATGTTCATGAGAGTTATTGAACTGCAATTTTCTTGTATTATCTTTTTATTATTTTGGTATTGGGTGATTCTGGCCACATAGAAGGGGTTAGGAAGAACTAACCAGTCAACCATCTGGGTCTGGTGCTTTCTGTTTCAATAAGTTAATCATTATTGATTCAATTTCTTCTATAAATAGAGGACTATTCAGATTTCTTTTTCTGTGAGTTGGGAAAATTGCATATTTGAAAGAATTGATTCCTTTTACCTAGTTTATGGAATTTTCATGTGTAGCTTTATTCATAATATTCCTTTATTATCTATTTGATGTCCATGGTATTATAGCATGTAGTAATGTTCCCTCTTTCATTTCTTGAAGGGCCATGTTCTCTCAGAGTTCCATAGCTTTGTACATGTTCTTCAAACTTAATTTATTATGGTTTGAATCCAGAATGTCCATGTGCTCACATGTGAAGGCTTGGTCCCCAATGCAGCAATGTTCAGAGGTAGGGTTTTGGGGAAGTGATTGGATCATGTGGGCTCTGACCTCATCAATGGATTAATCCATTAATAGCTAAATGGTCTTTTGGGAGGTGGTAGAAATGGTACAAAATAGGATCCAGTTGAAGGGAGTGTATCCTTGAGGGTATTCTTCCCCGGCCTCTTTTTCTTTCTTTCAGTCTCTGTCTTTGCTGCCATGAGCAGAGCAATTTTCCTCTGCCATGATGTTCAGACTCACCACAGGATCAAAAGCAATGGAGCCAGCTAACCAAGGACTGAGACCTCTAGAACCATGAGCCAAAATAAATTCTTCCTTCTATAATTTGTTTTTCTCTGATGTTTTGTCACAGTGTTTATTTCCCCTTTATTCATTAGACTAACCCTCACTTATCCTCTAAGATACAATTTAAAATATATCCCAAATGGAAAGCTTTCCTGGCCCTTCTTCATCCCATCTAATTTGGAAAGCTGTCCACTTGTGTTCTGATAAAATTCTAAGCTTTTCTTCTACCAAAAAAATATTTCAAACTATATTATATGTTTAATTTTATATCTTCACCATTGGTCTATGCATGTCTTTAGGGTTAAACCACGTTTCTTTCTTTGGAGGGGTAGAGGTACCGAGGATTTAACTCAGGGGCACTTAAACAGTGAGGCACATCCCCAACCCTATTTTTGTATTTTATTTAGGGACAGGGTCTCACTGAGTTGCTTAGCAACATGCTTTTGCTAAGGCTGGCTTGAACTTGCGATCTTCCTGCTTCAGCCTCCCAAACCACTGAGATTATAGGCATGCACCACAATGCCGGGCTAAACCACATTTTAGTTGCCATTGAAGCTCGGACATTCAAGGAGGGAGGAAAACAAAGAAAGGAAGCAGGGAGAAAAGAAGGGAATGCCAGTAAGTCCGTTGGATTTAAAATCTGTTTCAAACCTCTAAAAGGGTGGACTAAATTATTAACCATCCTGAGTCTCAGTTTCCTCTTCTCATGAGGCTAGTAACTGTTCTTTTTTTCTTACTTATCATGAGGATCAGAGGAAATGATGCAGGTAAAAGTCCAGGTTAATAGTGAGGTTTCATAGAAACCTACTGACAATGTACTATGTTCCAGGCACTGAGCTCAGCATGGAGAATAAAAAGAAGAATAAAATATGTCCCTGCCATTGAGGAACTTCAATCTGTTTTGAATGTCAAGGAGACGGGAGAAGGAATTGTTGTCTGTTAAGATGGAGGAGAAAATCAAAGAAAGATACAGACTGTGGCATTTGAGCAGGGCCATAAAGGTAAATGAAGCATTTGCTTGGTTTGGAATTATGAAATGATGAGATTAACATGAAATATAAGAAACAAAAAGTTCTATGGGAGTACAGAGAGGAAATGAATTAATTTCTCCCAGAGGAGTCTAATAAAGAAAGCTTCATGGAAGAGGTGACATTTAGGGTCGATACAAAAGAACAGAAAGTGTCTTCCCATCCTTCAATACCCAAGCAGGGGAGGGAAATTCTAGGCAGCCCCTTACACTGGATGACTAGGTTAGTTTGCCCACAATATATGATGTTATGTGAGGACTGCCTGCTAAGCCCTGAAGGTCTGAGCTGGAGTCAGTAGCAGTTGAAACCAAGAAGGGAGGAGAGGATGACTGAATGACAGATGAAGCAAAGTCACATGAAGACTAATGTAGGAAAGGCCAAGGCCAGAGGAATAACCCAACTGCCAGAAGGAAACCTGAGCCCAAAGACCAGTAGCCATAAATGGATGGATGCCATGATGTCAACACAGAGGCAGGGCAAGTTTTCAAAGGCAAAAGTCGAGCAGCCCCACTGGGTTTGAGAACTCTGGGTGAACACCATCAGGAACAAGATTTCAAACAAGGACTGATGAGGCCAAAAAGAAAATCCATGAGGTTTAAATTTTGCCAGTATACATCAGCTGGTATCATTATTTCTAAGACTACAAAAAGTGCTTTCTGTGATGAAAACCTTTAGTTTCAGCTCCTAGCATATGAAATTTCTACCTAATTTTGGGCAGCAAACATGCTACTCATCTATGGGGCAATTATGTGTGTTAATGCCAGTATCAAGAATTAGAGCTAACAAGATTAGAGAGCGTCTCATGGTGAAGGGTCTAAAATGCCAGTGTGACAAGTTTCTCTTGATTTGGAAGGTAATTGGGAGCCATAGAAATATTTTGGGCAGGGAAGTTTCATGATTGAAGTTGAAGCTTCAGCAAACCAGCAGAAAAGACCATGGTAGAGTTGGGGATGTTTCCAATAAGCAGAATTGAAGTTATAAAAAAGTCTAAATTGGACTGTTTGAAACACACATTAAGAAGAATAGGTCATCATTGTGCAAGTGTTCATTTATTAAAGTGGTGTTCTCCGACCTGCCACAAGGACAGATGCTGCCATGTTCATGGACCACCCTTCACCATCATCTTGCTCAGCATCTGGAGGCAGTGTATGTGTGGAGAGTGGTGGTGAATACTGTCTGAAGAGGAATCAGAATTCAAATTTTTATAAAATTCTGCATTACATTTTGACTGTAATGCCAGTGAATTTATAGGTAAAATTGGTCATGTATGCTGCTTATCCCTGTGATGATGGCTTACTTGTCAGAGAGAAATCTATTTGACCTTATTTCATTCCTTGGATTTGCTAGTTTCTGAAAACCCAGTAGGACCAGGGATGGGAACATCCTTGATCATGTCCAGGTCTGGTTCCAGAAACTGTTCAGTCTGTTGTTTTCTGGTGACCTTTATTCCTTCGCTCTGTATCTTTTCATCCTACTAGGTCCCATCTGAACTAGGCATTGAAGATACATCTTTGTCAGGGGATAGGGGCATTCTCTGTCTACTTCCTACTTTTCTATATAGAAAAAAAAAAGATGTTTTCTTAGAACAGATTCATGTTGTGGACAACTATAAACTCTCTTAAAATGATTGGCCTGTTATCTATTAAATTCCATTTAGCAGGCTGTGTCTGTGGCTCAGCAGTAGTACACTTGCCTGGCATGTGTGAGTTACTGGGTTCGATTCTCAGCACCGCATATAAATAAGTAACATAAAGGTCTAGCAACAACTAAAAAATATATTTTTAAAAATTCCATTTAGTTCTATATTCTAGTAGCCACAATTTCTTTTCAGGATGTACTATATGTGTATATTTTAAATACATAATCAGTAATAGATATTTAAATATTTATAAAAACAAGTATAATATCTATATATGTATATATCTCTCCTATTTTCTCTCTTGGTCCTCATGTTCCTCTCTCTTGGTCTGTTGGAAATACCAGATGTGGTGGGGGAGTTACAACTTAATTTCTATTCACTGAGTCCAATATTAAGAATTTCTTCGGTGCCACCTTAATCTATTGAGAAGTTTTAACAATGGATGAACCACAAACATCTTGTTTTATTTCTTACCACAAAGCCAAGTTTTTACTAGTCTTTAGTCTAGAGCATTTCTTTTCTTTCCTTATTTTAATTGCTTAGGCTTGAAAAATGATTGTCTCTTACATTCATACCACATTCCAAAACTGTATCCTTTCTCTCTTTCCTTTCATTCCTTGTTGCAGATCAGTCTTCTGTGTTCTAAGATCATGTCTTTCTGACATCTTGTCATATGCAGATAACAGCAGTCAACAAGGGCTCTAAATTCTGCCTCTGACTTTTAGAGCTACAGGTTCATTAGATGTCCCATCTACCTCTAGGCTTCTGTACACTGATGGTTTGTCCCCTTCCCCCAAGATTCATAGGTGGAAACACGTGTGGGTGTGATGGGGATTAGGAGGCAGGGCCTTTGGAAGGAAATTAGTTCAGATGAGGTTGTGAAGAAAGAACCCCCAGGATGAGATGAGAAGGCTTTGCAAAGGGGCAGAGAGCCCAGAGCTCTCTCTTGTCAGTATCTGAGGATATAGTGAGAAGAAGGTCATCTGCAAAGTAGGAAGTAGGCCCTCATCAAGAACCTAAGTATGTTATACCCTGTTCTTGGAATTCCAGCGGCTGACATAGCTATTTCAGTTGTTCATAAAATGATTGCTATCCTTTCACCCTGAAATATAAATTTCCTCTCTGCTGGCCCCCTTATCTAATGCTACATATTATGGGTTATTTGATACCAAGGATCACTTCTCAGTAACAATTCCTGTATTAGTGAGAATAAAATAGATAATGCTTTAGAATTCTAACCCCATGGGCTTAGTGGCCTTTAGTAACAAAGGTTTATTTAAAAATAAGAGAGAGCGAGAACTCATAACTGTTGAGTACGTATGTCTAAGGCACTGCCATGACCTTTATGTATATTATTGCATCTATTCTTGACAAGGTGTTCATGATTGTCTCTATTTTCCATATGAAGAAAATGAGGTTGAGAGTGTTTCAGTTATTGTTCTAGAATACATAGATAGGATTCAGTGATATTGAGATTCCAATCCAGGTCTTTTTAGATTCCAAACTTGCTCTTTTTGACCACCTAAAGAAGCTAAAATAAGAGTACCTTCTGCATAAATAAAAGTCAGCTAGTCACATTCATTATTGGCCAGAGCTTCGGCATGGAAGAAATACGCAAATCTGAGATATGCTAAACTGGGTGCAGTGGCACAGGCTATAATCTAGCTACTCAGAAGATTAAAGCAGAAGGCTCACAAGTTCAAAGCCAGCCTGAGTAATTTAGCAAGACCTAACTCAGAATAAAAAGGGATGGGGATATAGCTCAGCGGTAGAGTGCTTGCCTGGCATATATGAGGCTCTGAGTTCACTGCCCATCAATGCAAAAATGTAAAAAGAAAAATATCTGAGATATGCTGGTTAAATTTCTGCCTTTTTATTCTTTTGCCACTTAGTAACTAAGGGTGTGACTCATCTATTTTGAGTATCTCAAGTTGAACATTCAAATATTTTGTAAATTTCTTCTTTAAAAAAAATTAAGATATTTGTAAAAACTACTTTCTTTTTGTTATTTTTTTTCCTTGAAAGAGTATACCTACAAAAATTGAAACAAAATTATGGTCTGACTATTTATAACATGGAAATAGTCTATCTTAAAAGCAATACTGGAATAAAAATAACTTTACTATTAGGGAAGGAATAACAGTTGCATAGGAAAATTTACCTACTGGAAAATAAAAATAGATAAGTAATAAATAAATAAGTGTAAAGAGATTGGCAATTTAATTGCACAGAAAAATGAAATATCCTTTTTAGATCTGTCCCTTTAACCTTTTTAGTTCTGACTTAGATGTTTCAATCAAGAAGTTTTACAAAACAGAGAGACCATAAATAGAACTTCCCCTGTCAGAAAACCAAGCTGACTGGATGGCACAGGAAACTAAGTGACCTATTCAGATGATTCCATGTAATCACCTGTCCATCAGATAATACCTGGTGGCTATCCTCAGGCTCAGATTCAATCCGTTGCTGATCATGTTGTATTCCTCTCTTTACTGGTCATTACCTGCCTGCATCATTCTTCTTTCTGAATTAGCCAAGATATCTCTGGTGACAAAAAAACTATTTTAAATGATGCTGATTTTTCAGACTATATTTTTAAGTGTAGAAATAGTTTCAGTTAGTGTCAAAGTAATAAAAAAAAAATAAAAGCAACACCATTAACTTGGTGAGAAGTGGACTCATAAGCATCATTAAAGCTTTCCATAATTTTTCTAACTTAATTTTAGGTTTAAATGAACCTTAAATATATTTCAATGAGACATATCTTACATTGGGCACCATGGTAGATACATGCCTATAACCCAGTGATTTTGGATGCTGAGAAAGGACCATTGCAAGTTCTAGGCCCACCACTGCAAGTTAGTGAGGTCCTGAGCAACTCAGTAAGACTCTGTCTCAAAATAAAAAAATAAAAAGGGTTGGGAGTGTGGTTCAGTGGTAAAGCACCCATGAGTTCAATGCCCAATACCAAAATAGTCCTGCTAGTATGAGTGCTAGTATGAGTTTTCTTCCTTCTCTGAACTGTGATGTCATTCATTGTGTAAACTGTGCCTGTGGTAACAGTATATGTTATCATTAAATAAAACTCAACATTTATGCACATCTTAAAATTTACAAAACACTTTGCATCCAAAAGCATACTTCTTTTCTCTTTTTTTGTACTAGGGAGTGAATCCAGGGGCACTTAGCCACATCCCCAGCCTTTTTTTTGTATTTAACTTAGAGACAGGGTCTCATTGAGTTACTTAGAGCCTCACTAAGTGTTTGAGGCTGGCTTTGAACTCACGATTCTCCTGCCTCAGCCTCCCAAGCTGCTGAGATTGCAGGCTTGCACCATTATGCCTGGCTCAAAAGCACACTTTTAAATGCTTAAAAATCTCACACAAAAAAATCAACATCCCCGTTTTATAGTCAAATGAGTAGGGATCAAAATAGATCAATCTACCCAATTTCTTAAAACTAGCAGAACTGGGACCCTTGTAATGGAAAGTTATTTTCACTGAAATTACTATCTCATTTGTATGGTTGGGTAATTATAACCACATATATATTGACTATCAATAGGATTAAAGGCTTCTTGAGCAAATTATGTCTTGGGTGACATTTTTTATAAGCAACCATTCACAGAAGGTCCTATGCAGGGTTGTCACCTAAAAAGTCTCTTATGGATAATGATACGGACCAGTTCCAAGAGTCTTTTTTCAAAGTAGGCTTACAAAACATTAGTCAGCTTTGAGATGTATTTCCATTATACTAAAAATACATGGAGCTGTGGTGCATGCCTCTAATCCCAGTGATTTGGGAGGCTGAGGCAGGAAGATCACAATTCAAAGCCAGTCTCAGCAAATGAGCGAGACACTCTCAAAATTAAAAATAAAAATTAAAAAAGAGGCTGGGAATGTAGCTCAGTAATAGAATGTCCTTGGGTTCAATCCCCAGTACCATAAATAAATAAATAAACAAACAAACTGAACTCAGTTCCCAACAGAATTTTCTGATAGTAACACACCAAAATGTTTGCTTAGTCGATCTTTAAGCTTCTCATGGTAGGTTAAAATAACTCAACAAAATACCTACTTACTTCAATAAATTTCAAGTAAAATTAAAGTTCAATTTTTGATACTTTTTTAAAAACTTTCTGAGAAAACTAATTACCGAAAAAAAAAAAAAAAGCTACCAAAGCATATATTTAAATACTCCATTGGAGAATTTAATATAAAAACATATTTTTTGTTTCCTAATACAAAAAAAAAAATATGATGAGCTCAATAGTTAACGTCTTTGACAATGTACTTTTATCAGAGGTAATTGATTTATAGTTGAAGGGAAACATCTCTGCAATAAAAGAAATATAATTTCAAATCTTAGCATAATACAAAAACTAATTCCTGTGCCTCTAAAGGTCTCAAAACTACTCAGCTCCTGAAAAACCTTCATGGCCTTTGTAAAATAAGACAAAATGCATTTTTCTCTGGGAGATAATTTATGTTCAAAGAATTACCACAGAATGGAGCTCAGAGATTCAGGCTCTGTTGTCATCATCCACAAATCCAGACTCTCTGGAAATAAAACCCACTGAAAGGCAGTCATGCAACAACAGACTATGGAAAGATTCCTTTAGGAAACTCCTAAAAGCAAATCAAAAAACGATGTTATTCTGCAGAAGATGTCTTTCTAAAGGAACGTACTTACTATCCTCGTTTGTCCTGGAGAATTGTTCCAGTGTTGCTGTTACCATCACAACAGTTCTTACTGAGAGACTCTGAGCAAGGGAGAAATGCACAGAAGGTAGGAAAAGAGCACCTCTCTAGAGGGGCTCCCGTGATAATAGTGGTGATGCCACTGGGAGTCGTGGCCTTGTAGCTAAATAGCTGGATATAATTTCTACATGGCATTAATTTAATCCTCACAAGAATGCAAAGGGAGAAACTCAGGCAAGTATTATCCCCATTATGTAGGTGAGAACACAAGGCACAGAGTTCATTATGGTACCTAGGTCGTCGTCAGCAGCCTGCCTCCTAATACAGGGAGAATTCTACTTATTCCAGGGTTAAACTGAGTAAATAGATTGATGAGGACTCCATGTTTATGGAAACAGGGGAGAGCTCTAATAATCTATGACTTCTATCCCATTACTACATAGATTCCCTCTATTTCACACAAATTTAATGAGTGTTCACCATGCTTGGGACACTGCTTAGTACTGGGTGATAGTGATAAAACAAATACGGTCTTTATGGAGTTTACAAGTCAGTAGGAAAAAGAGAGCAAATACATGCTGCATCAAATACTTCAATTATATGTGTTATTTTGTTGCCATATGGAATAAGAAAATGCTCAGTATTTTCATCACAAAGTGACTCTATTAATATGAAGCACTAGCCATATGTATAATATAATGGCTGTAAATACACAAACTGTCCTAATTTCTATGGGTCCATTTAGTTGCTGAAACTTCTTTCCTAATTTGTGATATCTCTGGCATCTTCTCCCAGACCACCAGCCTGTGGGGTCTTTTCTTTCCAAGACTGTTCTATTGAAAGCTTATGTTTAAGTGTTCCAGGTCTGGTAGAGACAGTTTTCCTAGACAACTAACAACTGGGGGCTTAAATGACCTCTACAATTGTCACTAATGCTCATGGCCAGAGCCTTATCCTCTCATGTACACAGTAATTATGATGAAACCATATCAGAAAGATCACAGAACCGGGAGGCTGTGAACCTGGGATGAAGTTCTGGCTCTCATTACTTTAGATGCTATGGGACCAACAGAGTTATTACTCTTCACGCATTTCAATTTCCCTCCTGTGTGAAATGTTATTTTAAACACTCTAACATCTCCTATACTCTAAGAAACAAACATACTGCTAATGAATTTCACAATTTATTTAGACATAAGAATCTTGCAATGTATTTTATGGACAGATTATGGATTTAAATTGTTATTTTTACATAAACACTGTAGTCCTTAGAGAGGAGAGATTCATTTTGAATTCATATTCCTCCATATACAAAAGAAAACTAAGCATTTTTAGATTACTTAATAATTGTAATTGTAATAATTACTTAATAATTGTAATTGTATTTAGATTACTTAATAATTGTAATAATTACTTAATAATTGTAACAGTTAAAACTCTAGTCTACAAATAGCCATACTTTAGTTGATGTTAAATATACAAAAGCCCATAATGGTAGTTTTGTTTTTTGTTTTTTTGTTTTTACAGTCTGAACGTATCCCCCAAATTTGTGTGTTGGAAATTTAATCCCCAATGCAACAGTAGCAGAGGTAGGGCTTTTGGTGAGGTTTTTTAAATCCTAAGGGTTCCACTCTCATGAAAGGATTAAAGGTGATATGGAATGTCTTGACAGAAGGAGTTTCAGTCTGCTGTGTAAAAAAAACGTGCTTATTCCTGCAGGAGAATGTAGTGTGAAGGTACCATCTTGAAAACAGAGAGCAGCTGTCACCAGAGAGTCAAATCTGCCAATGCCTTGACCTTGAACTTTGCAGTCATTGTAACTAAGAGAAATAAACTTCTGATTGTTATAAATTACACAGTTTTAGATATTATGTTCCAGCACACACAATGTAGTAAGACACAGCCAAAGAGTTCTGAAAGTAATCTAGTGAGTTAGCCTGAGAGAGAGAGACTATTTCCTGGCACTTTCTCAAGCTTTTCACAGAAATCCATAAAAATCAGCTTGCACAGACATTCTGTGACATTTCTGTGTTGAAATATGAGCAATTTTAGTTAAAGTATGTGGGAAAGCTAGAGGAGACATATTAGCATGCAGTACTTAATGTGAGCACCCCTTTCCCTTTGGTGACATAAATGAACAATTTGCAAGCAGATTATTACCTAGCCAAGTTAAGAATTTTCCATCCTTCTTTTTTTAAAACTCCCTTTAAAGAAATTGATGTCTAGCTGGGGACAATTAAAAGAGATTAGCGCATATGGCATAATGGCATAAGTCAAGAAGTTTTAACATTTTTATTTAATTTAATAACCATATTTAATGCCTTGTAGTTTTTGAAAGTTTATCCAGGGTTTAAATTAAGCCAGATTTTATTCTTTTCTTTTATATGTCCCCAACCCCATTGTAATACTGAAAGAAAGAAAAAAAGAAAGAAAGAAAGAAAAGAAAAGAAAGAAAAAGAATGGTCCATTTCCTTTACCTAAAACCTCATAGAAGCTTTTGGAAAAATTCTCCTCACTGAAGACAACAACAAAAACAGGATCCAAAAAATAATATCAGTAAGTAAATTAATAAGATAAGCACTCATAGATGAGAAGCAAAAACTGATAGGAACTCTTGAGTTCCTCTTTGGTTCCTTCTCATTGCCTTCAGTACCGGTTGTGGCACTAAACTGCTAATCAAATGAGACTTGGCAGTGACTTTCCAGGGTAAAACCAACCAAAAACAACCCAGATTATGGGAAACTTCCCATAAGTAAATAAATTCCATTTCACTCCAGCCTTAAAGCAATATGACACTTACTTTCCCAATCAAGTTTTGTATATTTAAGCAAAACTGAATGTTTATAAAACTTGACAGCAATTCATTAACCTAAATAAATTTAAAGAGTTTTGCGTTTATTATAATGTTAACTTTTTAAAGTTCTAATGAGAAAACAAGGTCCATCTCTTTAATGTGGCTAAGTTTTTCATTATTATACATGCATGTATATAGTTACACTATTTTTAGAGCCAAAAGGATTTTCCTCTCATATGCTTGAAACTCCTTCGTGTCTCCATCATATTTTTTTTTTTTTTATGAACACAGTATGATCCTGTTTATCTCTTAAGGAGACCTTACCTTTTATCCCACAGGCAGCCTATCCAAACTGAGCTCACGGTCTTTCCAATCAAGTTGGCTTCAAGAGCTCTTCTTTGCTCTCAGTTATTATAACCAAGTCAGAAGCTTCCAATTATCCTGGATTATACTTTACCCCTCATCCTCAGATCCAAAGATTGCTGAATCCCATCCACTGCAAAAGAGAACTGTCTTTGAAGTTTAAGTCTCTTGCTCTTCGTTTCCACAACTGCAGCTGTAGTCCAGGCAAACTTTGAGAAGCAGTGCCACCCATTGTGAGCCCAGTGTTGAGCTAACCCTGCTAAGCTTTGGTTTCCTCCAATATCAAGTTCTGGAAGGTGAACTTACCCCAGACTGTGGCTGTGCAATTAAATGAGATAATGTATATAAATTTAGCATATTTGTGGAATGTAGGAAGTTGAAGGTGAAGGATGAAAGAAAAGGGAAGGTTGTACTGCCCAGAGAGGATAGGGAATAAAAAGACTGAAATGTTTGAAGCATCATAGCCTGTTCAAGAATAAGAATTGCTTCCCAGCAGCTCAGAGGCTGAGACGTGAGGATTACAAGTTCAAAGCCAGCCTCAGCAAAAGTGAGGCACTAAGTAACTCAGTGAGACCCTGTCTCTAAATAAAAATATAAAATAGGGCTGGGGATATGGCTCAGTGGTCACATGCCAAGAGCACCTTGAAGAAAAGGACCCCCAGTAAGTAAAAAACTAATCAGGCATCGCCAGCTCCTAATAGAGAATCATGGGACATGATTACCAAGCTACTTTTGCCACACTTTATTTTCAGAGTTGTTTATTTACAGTATTAAAATTAAAATTTGGATATAACCCCAAAAGTAGGGGAGCTGGATCAAATGTTGGTTCCATTCCCAGTTTTCCAAGGAACCTCTATATTGCTTTCCATATCAGCTGCCCCAATTTGCAGTCCCACCAGTAATGTATGAGTGTGCCTTTTCTCCCACATCTTCGCCAACACTTATTGTTGTTTGTATTCTTAACAGCTGCCATTCTGACTGGAGTGAGATGAAATCTTAGTGTAGTTTTGATTTGTATTTCTCTAATTGCAAGAGATGATGGACATTTTTCATATATTTGATTAATGGGACACAGCCACATCAATGTTTATAGCCGCACAATTCATAATAGCTAAATTATGGAACCAAACTGGATTGCCCTTCAGTAGATGAATGGATAAAGAAAATGTGGTATATATACAAAATGGAATATTACTCACATTAAAAGAAAATAAAATCATGGCATTTGCAGGTAAATAGATGGAGCTGGAGAATATAATGATAAGTAAGCCAATCCCCCCAAAAAACAAATGCTGAATGTTTTCTCTGATATAAAGATGCTGCTTCATAATGGGGATGGGGGGTGGGAGTATGGGAGGAATAGATGAACTTTAGATAGGGCAAAGGGGAGGGGGGGGTAGAGAGGGAGCATGGGGGTAGGAAAAATGGTGTAATGAGATGGACATCATTACCCTAAGTACATGTATGAAGACACGAATGGTATGACTCTACTTTGTGTACAACCGGAAACATGAAAAAATGTGCTCTATATGTGTACTATGAATTGAATCGCATTCTGCTGTCATATATAATAAATTAAAATAAATAAAATTTTAAAAATTAAAATTTGATGATAACTATACTCTCAACTTAAAATAAAAAGTAATATAGTAACTTTAGACTGGTAATATATTTTTCAGTCTTTCAAGCAGGCTTCCCTCATTTGCAGTGATTATTTTTTTTTCTGATTCATTTCAAAAATTCATTCCTCCTTCTCTTCCTCCTCCCTCCTCCTCCTCCTCCTCCTCCTCATTATTATTATTATTATTATTATTATTATTTTGCAGTACTGGAAATTGAACCCAGGAGTACTTTACCACTGAGCTATATCCCCAGCCCTTATATTTTATTTCACTAAATTGCCCAGGCTGATCTTGAGATTGCAATCCTCTTGTCTCAGCCTCCCCAGTAGCTTACAGGCAGATGTCCCAGACCCTGCTCATTCCTTTTACCTTAAATTGATTGGAGTTTATTATGTCTGCATCTGCCCAAAGAGAAGGAACAATCTTGGAACCAGTGCTGTAGGGCATGAATCAGAGTCCAGTAGCTACTAGAATACAGAGGATATTAGAATTAGAAAGATCCCTGAGAGAGTCATCATGTGTCAGAGTTTCTCTCTCTTCATCAGGTCCATTTTCCAGCAATCGATAGAGGATTTTCTATTCATTTTAACTGAAATCTGTATATGATTGTTTTTGTTTTGTTTTGTTTTTTGGTACTTAGGATTGAACCCAGGGGAGCTTTACCATGAAGCTGTATCCCTAGGCCTTTTTATTTATTTTTTATTTTTATTTTTTTGTGGAGGAGGGTACTGGGGATTGAACTCAGGGGCAGTTGACTATTGAGCCACATCCCCAGCCCTATTTTGTATTTTATTTAGAGACAGGGTCTCACCGAGTGTTTAGTATCTCGCTTTCACTGAGTCTGGCTTTGAACGCACCATTTTCCTGCCTCAGGCTCCAAACCCACTGGGATTACAAACATGCACCACCGTGCCCAGCCCTTTTTATTTTTTGATACTGGGTTTTGATAATTTTTTGAGGCTGCCCCTGAATTTGTGATCCTCCTGTGTCAGCCTCCTGAGTCCCTGGGATTATGGTATGCCACCATGACCAGCTATATCTGTTTTTAAGTAACAGTGAAATGATCCTTTTCTTGCTTAACTTAAATGAATTGTTGTTACTCTCTCCTTTTACTGTTTTAAATAACTATGTTTCTAGCCATGGTGGATAAGTCTCTTTGTAAAATATAACTGCAATGAGCCATGACTGCTCAGTAAGAATGGATTGGTCTATCCAAAGTGTCACAGAAAGTCCATTAGGTAGAAAACTATAAGGTCAATTAAATTTGTCTACCATGTTTAATAGTCCCCGAGTTTGGTAGAATTTTCTTTGTAGTTTTTTATTATTTTCTGTTTTCCATTTCTACCAGGATCTTTTTGAATTTAATACCATTTCTAAAATTTCTTCTGAGCCTTTGGTAGATAGTTTGTGTATCATATTTTCTAAATGATTAATTATTTTCATGTAGTATCTTACAACGACTAGTAAAAATCAACATATGTAAAAAAAAAAATAAAGTCAGCTTAGTTGTAACCCTTAATTATACAGAAGATGAGATTTAAGAGCAGGTTTTAAACAACAAAGCTTCAGGAGAAGTGAGGAATTTAGACTGGTTATGTCTAAGATGGGGTGAAAGCAGTGACAGGCCCCTAAGTGTTTTTGGAATTTCAGACTTTGGCTTTTGGTGGTGAAAGACTAGCACATTATTCCCAGCAACTCCCTCAACTCAGGTGCCAGGAGCAGGAAGATGGGAACACAGAGTGGCCACACCTCCTGGGTAGTGACCAAGCACGAGTCCCAGAGAGAGGCTGACACTGTTAACATCATACAGAAAAAAAGCAACTTCCAATTCTAAAATTCTTGACTCAAGACAAAATTAGAGTACTTAAGTGTATTTTATTATGAAATATGAGTAAAAGAGATAATATCATAGGGAAATTCAACTGAAGAACAAGAGAAATAGACATATGCTTACCATTTAGCTTAAAAATTAGAAAATTCACTATACTTATAGTACTACACTCCCATTACTGTGCACCTTTTTTGAAGTCAAAATTCTAGAATTTGTATTTTCATGGTTAATACAACATATGTAGGTTCTAAAAAATATACTGCTTATCCATAATGGGGGAAGGGGCAGGGGACGAATGGAGGCACTTTGATTGGGCAAAGAGGAAGGAAGGAAGGGAAGGAAGCACGGGGGGCAGGAGAGATGGTGGAATGAGATGGACATCATTACCCTAGATACATGTATGACTGCACATATGGTGTGACACTATATCGTGTACAACCAGAGAAATGAAAAGTTGTGCTCCATTTGTGTACAATGAATTGAAATGCATTCTGCTGTCATATATACCTAATTAGAACAAATTATTAATAAATAAGCCAACTCCTTAGTTTTATCTGTTTTTTAATTTTATATGCTAGTGATGTTACACTTTTAAGTATACCCTAGTGGCGTTTTCTCCCAGATATTATTTTTTTAGTATCATCCATGTCAATGCCATTGTCTAGTCATTTTTCAAAACTGTAGGATGTACAATTATATATATTTAAGGGTATCTAGTCTTTTATCTATTATTCCCATCTTTGTCTATTTCAAATCATGTCTCTATTATTGACATTTTTGTATGTTTCTCCAGATGTGCCTGCAGCGAAAGTTCTCTGGTATGTTCCTTGGAACAGAACTGCTGTTTTGGTGCCACCTTACATCAATTTTACCAAGTGATGCCTAACAATTTTCCAGACAGGCTGTAGCAATTTACACCCTTACTGGTACTTAATGAGTTTCTTTTGTACCCTATGCTTTCCAATATTTGTAATTATTAATCTTTCATCTTTTCATAGCTTAATAAAATTAAGCATTTTTCCCTGTGTTTAATGTCTATTCATTTTTCTTCTTTTGTAAAATGCCTTTTGTATTTTCCCATTTTTGTAATCTATTATCTGCTCTTATTGTTTTGTTTGAATTCTTTACATATTCTGAATATGTGGTTTTTTTAGTCATATATTTTGAGAATATCTTTTCCTCTCTTAGTTTATTTTTTTTCTGATTCTTTTTATGGCCTCTTTCCATGAGCAGAAGTTCTTCATTATTTTAATGTATTAGAATATATTAACCCTTTCATTTATGGTTTGGGCCTTGTCTTACTTATTTAAGGTCTTCCCACTCTGATATGTTCTATGCTGTCAAAGGTTTTTTAAGTCTGTTTCATACAAGTAAGTTTTAATATATGTAGAAGTGTGTATGGAGTATTGATAAAAATCAGAGTTCAAATTTTATCTACTTTTATGTATAGAAAATTATTCTAGTACTTTTTGTGAATAGTCATTGCCTCCTGAGTGACCAGAATTTCTTTCAGTTTTATATCAGATACTCATATATTCATAAGTCAGCCTGTTCTCTACCTGGTTCCTTGGTTTATTTTCTACACTGATACTACATTGTCTTAAATTTCCTTCAAAATATCTTATTTTTAATAAGATACTTTCTTTTTCTTATACATCTTGTTCTCCATGAATTGTTGGGCTACTCTAGATTCTTTCTTCTTGCATATGAATTTTAGAAACAGCGTGTCAAATTCCAAGAAAAACCTTGTGATTTTGACTTGAATTTTATTTAATATATTAATCAATTTAAAGAGAATGACATATTTATTGATTCTTTTATCCATGGTATATATATATGTGTGTGTGTGTGTGTGTGTGTGTGTGTGTGTGTGTGTTTTGCGGAGGAAGGTATACTGGGTATTGAACACAGGGGTGCTTTATCACTGAGCAACATCTCCAGTCTTTTTTATATTTTATTTTGAGGCAGGCTCTTGCTAAGTTGCTGGAGTCTCACTAAATTGCTAGGTCTGGCTTCAAATTTTTGATCCTCCTATCCCAGCTTCCCAAATCATTGGGATTACAGGCATGCTCCACAACACTTGGCCATGGCATATATTTTGAGTATTAAGAGTATTTAAAGTCTTCCATTATAATGTTATTTTTTACTTTCTATGTGTATGTATTCCTATTATAAATGGTACACTTGTTTAAATTAAATTTCCTAACCATTATTTAAAGACATAAAGAAATTTAATTGACTCTAATTGAACTCAGAAATTTACCATCTTCTAAGCCTCTACCAAAGGAAACAACTATTCCTCCACCTCTTCTGCTCTTCTCTCTTTTTTGCCTGACTAGTCAATACCTCCTCTACTGGTCCCTTATCTGAAATAATTGTTTTCTGAAAGGAAGGCAGTTCTCACTTAATCAAAATTTAATTAATTTATATCCCAACCCACCCTTGGGAATCAAATCCAAATTCACACTCTAAAAAACAGCACTCACACAGAAACTTGCAGACATCCTTTACTATGGATTAGAAAATATTTCAGAAATATGTATAGAAATGAACTAAGCAATATCACTTTTAGATAAATTTGAATTTGCCAATGCCCATCTACAAAACCCAGATTCCAGCCATTTGCTGGGTGGATTAAAACAGATTTCATTCAAAGTTGATGCATAAATTAAAATGAGATTTGAAAAATGAATGGAAAATACAAACTAAGGTGGTAGGAATAATTGGAATATGCAAGTGTATATAAATACATAAATTTGCCTTTTAAGAGACAAATTTTTAGAACATATTTGTAAAATCTCATCTACATGTCTTTAAAGGAACATAACTGAAACACAAGGACACAGAAAAACTGGGCAAGGGATACTTTATTGGTGAGGCCCTTTAGAGTCTGGAAGCAATTTCTTCCACATTTGGTGTCCTGCTCTGACCCTTTTACCAGGTGGCCTGAAAAGATGCCAGCTTTTAGTGGCACTCAGAGCAAGAGAAGGCTCCTAACTATCCAGTCTGTCATACCAATGGCTTCACAACTAGGTCTTTATAACCCAGCAGGTACAATGATGTTGACTAACCAGGATGCTGAATGGACTAGCAGCCCTCATAGAAGAGTCGATATCCAGTGGAGTTATCAAGTAAAGCCAACATCTTGATGGCAAATACCTGTATCTCTGACAGAGCTTCTAGTTTGCTACTGGGCTCAAGTGCTAACTGAATGCTTAAATGCAGTATATTAGCAAAGAGTGTAACATGGGTTTGGTCCATAGTCCCCCCCAAAACAGCCCAAACGTCATAAACCCAAATGTTGAAATTCTGAAACATCAAAAATCCCTAAAGTTCTAAATTTTATAATTCCTAAATTCCTAAGTTGAAGATGCTGAAAATTAAAATCTCAAAAATATAATTCTGGAAAAAATAATTTTAAAAATTATTTAAAAGGTATTTATTTACATTTTTAAAAAGGGATTTATTTGAGAAACATGAAAAGCACAACAGAATGCTTCATAAGTCACTCCACATGATAAAATAGACAATAGTAATATACATATTTTTGTAAGCAAAAACACTCAAGTATATTAATGACAGTAATATAGGTATAATACCGATGTACTGACAAACCACAAAAAGTGAAATGTATAAGTGCAAATAACTATGGTTAGTAATTGTATGCACTCAGCTTTATAACTGTGGTCATATGAAATACTGTAACATACAACCTAAGTCTTCTGATGAGACTGATCCAAAACTGTCATGGATTAGCCTGTACATGCAATTCCCAAAGAGCAAAGGTCTCAAGAAATTTTGTCTTTTACAAATGCAGAATTACAAAAAGGACATCTCTTCATTTATTGAGAAGTTTCAATGATTTTATATGCATGTACAATGGTTACATACAAAGTCAATGTGATGATGCCCTTTCCCAGAGGCAGAAACACACACACACAAATGCATAAAATGAATTAGAACTCTCTAAAAGCCATTATACAATTTAAAACTCCAGTATTAAAATGATGTGGAGATGAAATATATAGCATAGAAATTATAAAAATAATGCTAACAATTTAAGATAGTGGGGGCAAAGACTTTAAAAAGAAAAAAAAATTAAATAACAGAAAAAGGAAAACTACAAAGAAAATTTGACACTCAAAAAACTGTGTATTAGACTTGGATTATGGGCAACTGCTTGGAGGTAGTCCATAATAGCTGACTGACTTTCATGATCATCAACTATATTTTGAGGGCTTGCATCATGCTAAATAGCTGCTTTTGCTCTTTTAGAACATGAGTGCATAGAGAATATATACGCATTTATTTTCCACATGGTGCTGCTCTTTGAAATACATCATTCTCTATATACCAAAGTGAGCGTTCCCTATTAAATTTTCCCATCTTCTGTGTCAAGTTCTATGTTGTTTTGAGTGCAGAGAAATCCATTCTGCATGCACTCACATAGAGATATAGATTTGGCAAAAACACTACTGCCATCAAATAGCAACACTGTGTGGTATGAGTATCATCCTCTCCTACCTGACACATGATGATTTTCTAAACAATCAGTAATTTCGCTGTTTTCTTCGAGCAAATGTGGCTTTAATTCATTAAGAGCTTCTGGAACTTTATCAGCTGGTAGCAATGCCAATGCAGACAAAGAATGCATTTTAAACTGATGTTTTTATCATCAATATATTCTAGAGACAATCCCTTCCCTAAAATGTGGCTTCTATGCCACTTATAGAGCTTTTCTCCAACCCCAACCCCAGGAATTGCTGGTATGGCAACTTAGGCTTTCAGATTTTAACCTTTCAGACTGTGATTTTTGATACCTTAACTTCAGTGTTTTTGATCTGAGGGGATTTTAACTTTAGGGTTTTTGATCATGGGGGTTTCAATATTCAGGATTATGGCATTTGGGATTGTATCTTTTGGGACCATGACTGGCACCAACAAGATCTTCATGGATTAGATACTAGCAGATCATGTATTTATCACTAATTGAGATATGCTCACCATCATTCCACCATTAATAAGCATTTTTTCAAGCTGTTTTAACTATCAGCCACTTTAAGAAATATTAATACCACCCCCCAACACACACACACTTGAAAAAAAAAATGTTTTGCAAATAAACATAACTTTACTGGGTATAGTGTACTGTGAAACTTTCTATTTTATTTTATTCTATTTAATTTCCAAATTTTGGTTTAAATCCACTGTTTTAAAACCCACCAAAGAGCCCGGTGCAGTGGCACATGCCTCTAATCAAGCAACTTAGCAGGCTAAGGCAAGAGGATCACAAGTTCAAAGCCAGCCTTAGCAATGTTGAGGCATTAAGCAACTCAGTAAGACCCTGTTTCTAAATAAAATACTAAATAGGGTTGGGGATGTAACTCAGTTATCAAGTGCCCCTGAATTCAATCCCTGGTACCAAAATAATAATAATAATAATAATAATAATAATAATAAAAATAAAAAGATAAAACCCACCAAAGAATGGTAACATCTGAGCTATCCTGCTTATATCTCACTGTCAGAGTCACGTTCAGTATGTGGCTGGGCCCCCAAGGGGGTCCCCTATGACCAGTTGACAAAGAAGAAAATATTGAGATGGGAGTAGTAATTCTGCATGCTATGTCAATAAGCAAGCTTATTAATGAATTTCTCAAGTGGGTAAGAATTCCATAACAGCCCTATTTTCTGTTTTAAAGGTGAAAGATTGCCCCTTGATAAATCCTATTATCATTTGCTATCATCTTAAAGTCACTGCTTTTTTGGAACTACAAACAGGAATATCAACTCTCTTTCAAGTAAATTACCTAGTTCTAGGAATGTCATCTTAGGTTATTTTATAATTAGTATTACATATCTGCAATCCTCTTAGTATCAAAATTATTTACTACTGAAGCGGGTCTATAGAAATCAACTCATTTCATTGATAGGAAAATAAAGGTTCGTAGAGGAAGAGTGACTTATTAAAGTCACATAGTATTGAGTAATAGAGTGAAGTATACATTTCAGGTCTGCTGATTTCTCAGCTAGTGTTCTTACATACTACTTGTGGGTTTTGCTTTTTCTTTATTTTATATATATTTTTTAGTTGTAGATGGATACAATACCATTATTTTATTTATTTATCTTTATGTGGGCTGAGGATAGAACCCAGGGCCTCATATGTGATAGGGAAGCACTCTACCACTGAACTACTACCAAAGAAGCTTCTCATTTTCAATCAATGTTTAGCAATTCATGTAAAAAAGCACTTAGCTTCATCAAAATTTCCACAAAGGGTGAGTAAATTAGTTACAAGCAGGTTCTAATGAGATCTATTGTTCAAGTACTTTTCAGGTCCAGAAAGAGGAAAATATTTCTGGTATTGGTATATTCTTCCACATGACCCAGATAATTTAATAGCTAAAATAAAAAACACAGACACTTCTCTGAAAAAAAAGAAACTTGATATATATATATATATATATATATATATATATATATATATATATATATATACACACACACACACACACACACATACACACAAAGTAATAAGGGAAAATGAGCAAAATACTAGGTTGACTTTTGGTTGTGGGGGGGGTAACTAGAAATTTAATCCAGGGGTGCTCACCACTGAACTACATCTCCAGTCCTTTTTAGTTTTTATTTTGAGGCAGGTTTTCACTAAGTTGCCAAGGCCAGCCCAAGCTTGCTATCCTGCCTCAGCCTCCCAAGGAGTTAGGATAAGAGGCATGCACCACCATGCCCAGCCTATGCTGACTTTTACTGTTATTGCTTGTTTTTTTGCAAAATGTCCTTTGGAAACCAAATGTGGCATCCTTACCCAAACTTACATGCATAATGAAATTTAAAATACTGTAAAAGAATGAGTGCTCAAACAATACCAATATTGGACCATCCCATTAATCTCATGAATGGATAGTCTCAATAAAAGTAATGATAAGGTAAAACTGAAAAATCATGCCAGAGTGAAAGTCATATATTGTGGACTTCAGATACTTCTTCATCTTTTACTGGATAGAGCCCTGCTCATCTACGAGTTTACTAGCAGGTTTACTCTCTCAATTACCTTTCTGTCAGAAATAGTAAAATGGGAAGAAATATGGCTGTTTGTGAAGGTGTGATCCAAAATGGCAGTCACCAGCTTCATTTTTATGGCTTTATCCTTTATTTGCTCTTTCTGCTATTTCTTTTATTTTTCTGATTCTTTACAAATTTGTGGTCTATTGTACAATACTAGAGTTTCACACCATTATTGGATTTACTTTAAATATTAAATTTATCTCTGGCAAACTAAGAAACCCAGACATTGTTCTATATAAAACAAATTCAATAATACTTGGTATTGCTGTTATGGTCATTAAAAAATGCAGTTTTGCTAACATGTCTAAAGCCAAAAGAATCAAGATTTGGACAACATGACCTTTAACAGAATCATCAATTTCATAGTTACCATGTTAGAAGAATTCAATTAATATCACTGTCATGGTTTAGATATTAGATGTCCCCCAAAAGCTCATGTGCGAGACAATGCAAGAAAGTTTAGAGGTAAAATTATTGTTTTATGACAGCCTTAACCTAATCAGTGTGTTAATCCCCTGGTATCAATTAACTGAGCGGTATAGGTAAATAGGGTGTGATAGAGGAAGTTGGCCATTGGGGGTGTGCCTCTGGGGTATATATTTTATTTTTGTTGAGCAGAAAGTGCTCTCTCTCTCTCTTTCTCTCTCTCTCTCTCTCTCTCTCTCTCTCTCTCTCTCTCTCTCTCTCTCTCCCTACTGGTGGCATATTTCCAGCTGTTTTCCTCTGCCATACACTTCTGCTATGATGTTCTTCTCCTCATCTCAGGCCCTGAGGAATGGAGTCAGCCATCTATAGACTGAGACCTCTGAAAGCTCTTCCTTAAAAATTTTGTTTGATCAGGTCTTTCAGTCACAGCAGTGAAAAAGCTGACTAAAACAATAATTATCAGCTTTGAGGGCATTAGCTCAATTACTCCTCACCATCATCTTGTGAGGAGGTACCATTAGTATTCCATCTTCAGTTCTGTGGAAAAGGAAGCTGAGGCATATACAAATGTAGTTTTTCACTCAACACACAGTTGCTACTAAGAGAGGAAATAAGACTGTGAATGCAGGTGTATCTGCAACTACAGAATGATATATGCAGTTTTACACAAATGAAAATTAGTATGTCTTGGTTTTTTCAAGATGCTATAACAAAAATACCATAAATAGGATGACTTATAAACAACAAATATTTATTTCTCTTAGTGCTGAAAACTAAAAGACTAAGAGGAACTACCAAATATTTGTTCATATTTGACTTTGGTCCTACTTGAATTTTTTTTTCTTTTTTCAGTACTTGTATTGAAGCTGAGCCCAGCTCATGCTAGACTACTATTCTACTACTGAGTTATATCCACAGCCCTTTTATTATTTTTTTTTCTTTTGGTGATCTTGATAAGTTGCCCAGGCTGCCCTTGAACTTATTGTCCTCCTGCCTCACCTTTCCAAGTAGCTAGGATTACAGGTGTGCACCACTGTGCCTAGCTCTTAAAGTCCATAATCAATGTGAAGTCAAATTCAGCATCTAGTGAGGGCCCATTTCTCATAGATGGTGCCTGCTAAGCTGTGTCTTCACAGATAGAAGCAGTCAACAAGCTTCTTAGGTTTCTTTTGTAAGAGTATTAATTCCATTCATGAGGACTCTACCATCAGGGTCCCACCACTTTACAAAGGTCCCACCTCTTAATATCCTCTCCTTGGGACTCTCAGCTGACTCTTAAGAATAGAGAGGGACAAGGTCAATTTTGACCAACTTAGTCTTAAACACCTGGCAGTAGGGTAAAGCCTTAAATCACAGTCCTACATGGACATTTAAATGGAAAAATGATGGTTTTAAAAAATGTAACTTAAGATGTACACTTGTATCAGCCCTACCAAAAGTAAACAAAGTTGGAATCTATAAAGGAAGGATTCTTGTTTAAGAGTGCCTGATAATACTGATCACAAGAGTTGCAAATTTGTCCTGAATTAATTTGAGTCTGACTTCATAGACCTACAAATCTTCCTAACCTCTTACATTGATGAATTTGATCTGTTTTTCACTGATAAGATTATGAGTTACTATCCTTATGATTTTCAGAGACTGGCTGAAATACCAATTGTTTTTGTGCTAATCGTTTACAAAAAATGAATGGTTTTCTGTCTTTATTATTGTCTTAGTATGATCCGTGCCCTACATATGCCTTGTCCAGTCACCTGCCATCTGCCACTGTGGACTCTGGACTGCTCTCACGCTGAATGCACTTAACTGTCCATGCCCCACCTGATAGAGAATCAATGTGAAGTCAGTTCACATTGATTTTGGGTTACATCCCCCCCCAACTCACCCCCTTTCAGCAGTAAGTAGCACAGAGATGTCATCGCCCACTTTCCATAGAAATGGAATATAGAAATTAACGCTAGGGAATTGTAACAGGGGTTCATTTGATATTTTGCCTATATAACTTGTGGATTTGAAACTTATGTATTTTTTTTCTTTTTCCCAATCTTCTTTTTCCTAAACTTCTCCTCCCTGATTTTCTTTTCCCTGATCTCCTCCCTAATCTTATTTTCTCTGAATCACCACTTTAAAAGTCCCCTGTTCCTGTGGATGGGTAGAATCTCAGTTTTTGGAACAGGAGTCCCCTGTGTTTCTCCTTTGCTAGCAAAGCAATAAACCTTCTTTACCTTTTTCTCAAAAAAAAAAAAAAAAAAAAAAAAAACAAAACTCCTGTCCTTGGTGGTTAGCATTTTAATATATAAAATTGGGTGGACACAAACATTCAGTCCATAGCACAGAATATATAAAAGAATTATAAAACAATTACAGTATAATAAAAATGCTTCCAAAAACAAAAGCTATTTTTATACCTATGTTCATCTGTGGTCAATGTTTGATGGTTCCCCTTAGTTGTGAAGGATAAGTCTTTTCAAAGGAGAAATGCTGCCTATTAATTGGGAAAATGAATGTAAGATTTAAAGTAGGAATCACAAACTGAAGTAGTAGCCAACTAGATAACATTAGTGAGTGATGCAGAAAGGTTAAGGATAGACTGATCCAGTGGTTCACATGAACCCATGACCAGCAACATCAACATTACATGGGTATTTCTTCGGCTCCACCCAGACCTACTGATCAGAACTCAGAGAGTGGGGCTCAGCAATCCCCCTTTAATTGGCCCTCCATGAGATTCTGATGGATGCCAAAGTTAAATATTATCACTGGTCCCAAACCAACAGATTTGGCTATATGCTTTTTTATGAGTTGGAGAAAAAAAAAAAATGCAGACCCTTTGCAAAGCTTTCTGAATTTTCAAGACATGCCAGAAATATAGAATTTTATGTCAATTTTGAAGATATTTATTTCATTGTCTTCTAGCAAAAAGGAGTTGCTAATAAGAAGTCTGATATTAATCTTATTCTCATTCCTTGTTGTTACCACATGTTTTTTCTCCTTTGGAATACTTTCAGAATTTTTTCCATAATCCATCCCTTGTTCATTCCCTCAGATTTATGGATGAGATCTGACTGAGAACTTTGGTTAAATGGATGATGAATGGCAAAAATAAGGATATCCTTATGTATTTGTAGGAAGACTGGCTAATGATCTTTATAATGGTCCATATAAGGAGATCCTTATACCAAGAGTAGAAGGCTTAAATCATTTTATGCCTAGGTCCTTTGAAAGTGTTTTCTTGCCTCCTTTCCTTATGTCTCTTGGGGGAATCTGAGGGGCCTTACGTTTTCCTTAGCATCTCTTATACATCCCAACTCTAGAAGATGTAATCCCTTTGTTGAGAGAGAAGATTTTGAAGTGTTGGCCTAAGCCAAAACAATCAGTGGCAGCTACGCTGAATACACAGTCCGTTGAAGAGGGTGAGGCATGCAATTCCCTTAGGTGATCTGCAAGCAGTTAAATTAATTTCCATGGTCTAGTTCTCTTTGCATTTATTGATTCTGAGACCTGAGCTCCTTCAGGGCTCCCATGTGACTATTAGTGATTGCTCCAAATGTTTGAACCATTTTCTTTTCTCTTTCTCTCTCTCTCTCTCTCTCTCACACACACACACTCTTTTCTAATTTCTCTGTCCAGAAGATCTCATCTGCTTTACCTTTTATCAATGTGGTGCCATTTCTTTTCTGCCTTTAGAAATTCCTCAACATTTATGGTCTACTGATGGGATCTTTTCATATATATTATACTCACTTGCAAAATATGGATTCAGGTATATTAGTCATGATTCTCCAGAGAAACAGAACCAATGGAACATTTCTAGATAACTAAACAAGTAATTATGAGAAACTGGCTTCACAATTATGGAGACTGAGAAGTCCTACAACCTGCCATTTGCAAGCTGGAGGCCATGAAAGCTGATGTAGTTTCACTCCAGAGTCAAAGGACTGAAAACAAGATAAGGCATTGGTATAATTCCCAATCTGCATCTGAAGACCCAAGAACATTAGGTCCAATGGTATAAATCCTAATCTAAAGGCTCGAGAAACAGGAGCATCCTTGTTGGAGGGTAGGGGAAGGTGGATGCCCCAGCTTAAACAGAAAGTAAATCTGTAATTCCTCTGCCACTTCATTTTAATCAGGTCCTCAATAGATGGGATAATGCCCACCCACATTAATGAGGATGATCTTCTTTGGCCAGTTCACCTATTCACATGCTAATCTTTTACAGAAACCTGCTCACCCATACATCCAGAAATATGTTTTACAAGTTATCTGTGCATCCCTTAGTCCAGTCCAGTTGATACATAAAATTTACCAGCACACCAAGCTAACTCTACCTTGCTGCTATTAGAACAAAATAGATCATTTGAACTCGTATTCAAAATGGGTTCCCATTTTATTATCATCTCAAAAGTTCTTGTAATGCCCTGTAAATCTTGAGTCTGGCTCCTTCATGTTTAAATGACTGTCTCCTTTCACCTTCTGCTCTCACTCCCTCTGTCACACTGGCCGTCTAGCAGTTTCTCAAACATAGTGTGGGCCCTTTCAGTTGCCCTTCCCTATCTCAGGACTACGTTTTCACCAGATTCTCTTACAGATTAGTTCCTTACCCTCCAAGTCTCTGTGGCATGTCATCTCCTCAAAGGGCCTGCTGAGACCACCTTATCAAAGGTAGTTTCTCTCTATCCACTACGTCTTGTTTTATTCTTCCTTACAGCTCCTTACTTCCCAATAGCATGCTATGTATTTATCTGTCTAGCCTGTCTACCACTTTGTGTCTGGCACATGGAACAGTACCTGGCACTAGGTGGAAGGTAATAAATGCTTTGGGGACTGAACAAATTAAACAGTAATGTCCACTACAAAACCTGACATCTGGATATTAAATATCTGTAAGTCCAATTTTATTATCTATTTCAGGCTAAGCAACAGAAAAAGTAAAAGATAATATTACTGAAGATACTGTTTGTTTCTTTATTCAAATAAAAAGTAGAGTAGGAGTCACTACAATAAATTTGATAACTTTAAAATCTAAAAACATTGCTAAATGATGATGAAACAGATTCTGTAACTATTTCTGAAAACCCTTGTTGAGAGTATACAGCTTCATCATTAAACACCAGGAGGTGAAGAGACCATTATGCTCCTGCCTTCTGTATAGTTTATTTTCTGTTCCATTTATTATTTATAGGGTGCTTATCACCATAGTATCCATGCCTCATTACCAAAAGGCAAGCAAGAAAGGCAAGGGTTGAAAAATTATGCCCGCTGAACTACTTACTTCAAGGCATTCTACCCCAGAGAAAGAACCTCAAAATAGAATAACTGATGTTCTCAGTGACCACAAACTTATCACTGTACCTGTCTCAGCCTCAACTTCTTCCTTGTGAAATGACAAGTTTAAAAGCAGATGACATTTAAGATCTCCTTCAGCCCTAACCATTTGGATACACAACCATTCAATAACCCTAAATCTAGATAGTCTTAAATGCATTTCTCAATTTTGCTATATTTGTTTTCTATTATAGTAATTACTAATTATGAAAAGACATTTGTAAATCAGTGGTAAACATAAACACAGTATGAATATAAAGCACACGTAAAGAAACAATGTCATTTCCATCCCAGGATCTCAAACACAGCTCCCTGGTTTGTAAGACAAACATGTGGAAAGGCCTAAAATGTAACAGCTAACGTCATGGAAACTAGAGCCTTTCAAATCTAACTGGCTAGATTAAAATCTATTTTTCAACCTCTAGATAAATAACTTTAGACATGCTATTTAACTTCTATGTACCTCTGTTTCCTTATCTCTGAGAATACTTCATAATTTTACTATGAGAAATAAATTATTTCAATGAAGTCTTGAGAAATTAGTATCTAGAAAACACTAAATCTTTTTCTACTATTATTTTCTAATTCAAAGGGCTGACATGAGAATTAAGTGAGAAATCCCAGTTTGAAATAACACAATATCTAGCAGAAAAAAATCCACTAGTCTCACCATATTTACTGAAGGGTTCTTCTATATAGACAGGAAGCTATATACCAGGGACCCAATAGTGAGTTAAGCATTCTGTGGTCCTGGAGCCTGCACCCTACTGGAGAGAGACAGAAAATGTACAAATAGACAGAAAAAAATCATGTTTCTAGTAGAGAAAATTGCTAAATAGAGATAATTTTGGAAGCCAGAGTGTCAGATGTCCTATTTTATTTAAGATAGTCAATGAAGTCTTAACAAGAATCATTTTCCCCCAAAGTTAAATAATAAAGTAATGTCAACACCAGTCTCATCATCTCTAATTAAAATGCATTGTTATAAAGAAAGGTTTACAATTAGCATATCGCTACGATTATTCTCATAAAAATCATAGTGATGAAAAGTATCTACTTTGGATATTTCACTGATGCACTAAGAAAACATGCTATCATTTTAGTCACTTCTATTCAGAAAAGAGCACACAAATACTAATCCTCACAATTATGCTGCATGCCATGTTTTCCCCAAAAGGAAACTCAATATCTCATTTTAGGTTCACAATTGCATATAAAACATTGAAACCTGGAACAAAACTCACAGTTAATAATACTACTAGTTGTTATTTTCTGCAGCTCCTCAAGCTCAGCATATCTAACTAAAATCTTTACTCCCACTTTCCCATATATTGGATCTCTGTCTTACCTTTCTTGGCATCATCTGAGAACCTGAAACCTTGAAGACATCAGTGAATCCACCTGTTTCCTTATCCTCTTACCTTTCTCCTTCACCACCATCATCTCTCCATTCTTGGTGGAAATACATTAGCTCAGGTGCTCATGGTTTTTTTTCCAAAGCTATCGCAATGACTTCTTTCTTAATGTAGAAGAATCTCCAACCTGACCCCCTTATAATTCAATACAGCTAGGGAAGTGAGCCGGTCATGCTGATTGCCTAATTAACCATAAATACCCCTCTGATCTTAGGATAAGATCCAAACTCTCTCCACTTCAGCCTCACCAACTCAATCACATTCTCTTACTATTTACTACCTTTATGCCAAATTTACACATAGTTCTCAGAACACACTAGTTTTTCTTAGGCTACTGCGCAGCCCAGTACCTCTGAAAAAGAATGTTCCTTCCTCTTAGGCTGGGAGCTTGTATTCTTTCATGACCTGGGCCAGGCATCAATCCTTTTGTGTTCATGACTCCAACATCCTTGACTTGGTAGCTGAACCTCCCAGGTTCTGGAAACCATATTGCCCTGGCTTATTTCCATCCTGGCCTTTGTCCATTTGTGCCATGATTAAACATTTATTAAATGCTGAATTTCAAAGATAAATGACACAATCTACACCTTCAGTTTGCTTACCATTCTATGGTTCACTGAGGGAGAAAACTACACAAATTTTTACCATAAGTGTTCCATTAACAGCAAGCCTTTAATGCTGATGCAAAGACCTCATGTTTTCTTGCCCACTCCCAACTTCCTCATTTCAAAAATTTACTTTTCCCTCTTTCAGGACAGCAAAATGCTTTACAAAGTTATCTACTCTGGACAGAGTGGGTCAAGCTCCATATAAAGAAGGTTAATGGATTTTTTTGTGTGTGGTGTGTAGGGGGGCATTACCAGGTATTGAATTCAGGGGCACTGAACCACATCCCCATCCCTATTTTGTATTTTATTTAGAGACAGGGTCTCACTGAGTTGCTTAGGGCTTCATTGTTGCTGAGGCTGGCTTTGAACTTGTGAGCCTCCTGCCTCAGCTTTCCAAACTCCTGGGAATACATACGTGTGCCACTGTGCCAGGGGGTTAGTGGATTTTTGACTTCTCTGTTTTGACTGCTGTGTGTCTAGCTTATGGCTTTTGCCTCATTTTTAGTTTTCACAGGCTCTAGTGTATTACTATTTCTTACCCAGGCCCAAACAAATGACTAGGCCTTCTTTTATTCCTTCCTTTATTATCTTCCTTCTTTCTTTCCTTCCAATTGCTAATGAACATTAATTGTACACCATGTACTGTACATTCTTAGTGTGGAGTGATTCTAGTTTTAATAGAGCCTTAAGAATTTGCCACAGGAGCAGGGCATGGTGGCGCATACCTGTGATTCCAGCAGCTCAGGGAGGCTGAGGCAGGAGGATCACAGATTCAAAGCCAACCTCAGCAATTTAGGGAGGCCCTAAGCAACTCAGCAAGAACCTGTCTCTAAATAAAATATTTAAAAAGGGCTGGAGATATGGCTCAATGGTTAAGCACCCCTGGGTTTAATCCCCAGTAGCAAAAAAAGAAAAACAAATTTTGCAAAATCTCAGGAAGTAATACCAAGTGATAGCACCAAATTAAATCTTCACATCAAAGGAAATAAGAGTATAAAGAGAGAACGAAAATGTAGAGAATGGGAGAAAATCTTTGCTAATTACTCTTCTGATAGAGAATCACTATCTAAAATACATGAAGAACTCAAAAACTTATCACCAAAAAAAAAAACCCAATTAATAAATGGACAAATGAATTAAAAAGATACTTCACAAAATAAGAAATCCAAATGGCCAGCAAATATATGAAAAAATGTTCAACATCATTTGTAATTAGGGAAATGCAAGTCAAAACTACAGGGAGATTTCATCTCATACCAGTCAGAATGGCAGTCATCAAGAATACAAAAAAATAGCAGTGGCACATGCCTGTAATCCCAGCTATTTGGAAGGCTAAAACAGGAGGATTGCAAATTCAAGACCAGTCTTAGAAATTTAGACAGACCCTAAAGAAATTAGTGAGATCCTTTCTCAAAAAAAAAAAAAAAAAATGGGGGCTGGGGATGTGGCTCAGTGGTTAAGCACCCTGGGTTCAATCCACAGTACAAGACAAAAAAAAAAAAAATCAATAATAAATGCTGGAGAGGATGTGGAGAAAAAGGAGTACTTTTGCACTGTGGTGGGATTTTAAATTAGTACAACCACTGTGGAAATCAGTATGGAGTTTTCTCAAAAGACTAGGCATGGAACAACCATATGACCCAGCTATACCAGTCCTTGGTATTTATCCTGAAGATTTAAAGTGTGATGACACATGTATGCCCATGTTTATAGCAGCACAATCCCAAATAGCCAAACTATGAAACCAGCCTAAGGTATCCATCAATAAATCAATAAATGAATGAATAAAGAAAAAGTGGTATATATGCACAGTAGAGTTTTACTTAGCCATAAAGAAAAATGAAATTGTCATTTTCAGGAAAATGGATGGAACTTGAGACCATTATGTTAAATGAAATAAGCCAAAGTCAAAAGGTCAAGGGTCATATTTCTCTCATGTGGAAGTTAGAGGGTTAAAAGGAAAAGAAGATGGATGATGATCACATGAAAATCAAAGGGAGATCAGTAGAACAGAGGAAAGGGACCAGGGGATGTGAGGAAGGGAGGGAGAAGGGAAGATCTGGGGAGTGATATTGGACAAATTATATTGTTATATTTTATGCATGTACTGATATATAACAACAAATCTTACCATTATGTACAACTGTATTGCACCAATAAAAAAGAAAAAAAATAATTTACCATGGAATTAATATGAAATAACTATATTAATTATAATACAGGTTATCTTTTTAAAAAGAAAAAAAATAATTTTTGCTGAAGAGGTTTTTAGGAATTTAAAGTTATGGGCAGTTTTTTGATAGAATGTAGCTTATGGTCTTTTTTTCTAATAGAGCTGCTGACCTGAGGTGCATTCTGGTTGCAGAAAAAATTTCTGATCTATTTCTCCAAACACTTTACTTCACTTTGAGTAGTATTGAATAGAAAGCAATCTCACTACTTGTACACACAAAATGCAAAAGTAGCTCCATTAGAACCTTTAATCTTGTCAGGCACAGTGGCATGCGCCTATAATCCCAGCAGCTCAGGAGGCTGAGACAGGATGATTGTGAGTTCAAAGCCAGTCCCAGCAATTTAGCGAGATCCTGAGCAACTCAGTGAGACCCTGTCTCTAAATAAAATACAAAAAAATGGCTGGGGTTGTTTAAAATCAACAATAATAAAATAAAACAATAATATTTAATTTTCACTTACAATGTTTTTATTTATTTATTGAAGGATAATTGAAAAATACAAATTCTCTTTCTGATGTACATGATGTTTTGATATATGTGTATATACATTGTGAATTGATTGCCATAATCAAGTGGATTATAATACCTACCATGACAAATAGTCATCATTATTATGTATATATGTATGTGTGTTGAGAACACTTAAGATCTACATTTTAAAATCAGTTTTCAAGTCTATAACCCATTATTATTGTTAATTACAGTCACCGTGCTGTATGCTAGCTCTCTAGAACTCAGTCATCCTTTCAAACTGAAACTGCTTTGACCAAGATTTTTTTTACCTCCCTTCCTGTCAATCTCTGGTAACCACCATTCTGCTTCTAGGAATTTGAATTTTTTTAGATCCCACGTATAAGTGAGATCATGCATATTTGTCTTTCTCTCCCTGACTACTCATAGCATAATATCCTCTAAATTGTCACAAATAACAGGCTTTCCTTCTTTGGGGGGCATGAATAGTTTTGAATCATATATACAACACATTTTCTTTGTCTATTTATCTGCTACAGGACATGTAACTTGATTCTATTTCTTGGCTCCTGTGAATAGTGCTGCAGTGAACATATTTAAACTGCAGAGAGTTGATTTAATGACATTAATTACTGCCAGGTATACTGACACATGCCTATATCCAACAATTTGGGAGGCTGAGGCAGGAAGATCACAGGTTTGAGGCCAGCCTTGGCAATTTAGTGAGACCTTAAGCAACTTAGTGAGACCCTGTCTCTAAATAAAAAGTAAAAATAGCTGGGTATGTGACTCAGTGGGTTAAGCACCCTGAGGTCAATCACCAGTACCAAATTAATTAGTTAATTAATTAATTACTGATGTACCTTGTCAGTACAGGCAATGGCAACCTTCCAAGAAGAGGCATCACCTTAAGTTTAATGACTAATTTGTGTGACCATATTTTAGTAGTAATTAAATGTATTGTGAAAGTGAGTATACCTTATTATGCATGTGAAAATCATGTAGATTGTTAATTTCTTGAGATATGGAATAGAAAGGGGTTAGCAGAATAAATTCTGACCCTGGAACTTGGTGGCTTTGGAATCTTTTTGTGTGTATGGTACTGGGGATTGAGTCCAGAAGAACTCTACCACTGAGCTATGTCCCTAGCCCTTTTATTTATTATTTATTTTTAGTGGAGGGGTACTAGGATTGAACTCAGGGGCACTTGACCACTGAGCCACATCCCCAGCCCTATTTATTTTTTTTTTTTTTTGCATTTTATTTAGAAACAGAATCTCACTGAATTTCTTAGTGCCTCGCTTTTGCTGGGGCTGGCTTTGAACTCGCCATCCTCCTGCCTCAGCCTCCTAAGTAACTGAGATTACAGGCATGAGCCACAGCGCCCAGAGCCCCTACTAAATTGCCAAAACTGACCTTGAATTTGTGATTCTTCTGCCGCAGCCTCCCCAACTTTTGGGATTACAGGTGTGCACAAATGGCATCCAGCTGGCTTTGGAATCTTGAACAAGTAATTAAGCCCTCTGTATTTCAATCTATTCTCAAATATAATGCGATAAAATTACTAGATCTGTTATAGGGATTAAATCTGCAGATATACACAGAGCAGCAGAGTACCTAGGATATAGAACGTACTCAATAAATGCAAAGTAAACATCATTATAGACTATTTTTCTTCCCAAAGACAGGACTTTAACCATTTAGATTTTGCACTGAGAATAAGAATGCAATATATTTGATATTAATAGACTAGATTGTGGTAGAATAATGTGCCCCCCAAAAAAAATTTTTCAGGTCCTAATTCTGAAAACATACTTACATAGCAAAAGGATCATTGCAAATGTGATTAAATTAAGGATTTTGAAATGGGAGAAATATCCTGGATTATTCGGGTGGGCCAATGTAATCACAAGAGCCCTAGTAAGAGGGAGACAGGAGCAAAGAGGAGACGTGATGATAGAAGCAGAGGTAGGTGCAATGCTATGGCTAGAAGGGGGTCATGCAACCTGCTTCTAGAAGCCAGAGAAGGCAAGGAGACACTTGGATTTTAGCTCAGTGCAGATGATTTGGGCTTCTTACCTCCATGACTCTAAGATAACAAGTTTGTGCTGTTTTATACCTCTAACCTTGTGGTGACTTGTTTGGGTCCCAATAGGAAACTAATACACACAGAAGGACCTGAATTATTTTTTTTTTCTGCATGAGGCAAATCATATTTCTAAGTTCAAGTAAAATAACATAATACCATATACAAAATGCATAAAATTAATTTTAGTCTTCTTCACATGAGCAACTTAGAAATTTTTCTGCTCTAGCTAGTCAGCTAGATAAACATATTATCTAGACCTAGATAAACATATTATATTTTCTTTCTTGCTTATCTTCTAACTCAGCATCATTGCAACTGGTGAGAACTAGGTATTCTTGCTAAGGATTCCAAATTTTATTTTCTCTTATTTTGGTGGCAGCAGGGGTGAGGGGGGTTGGGGTGCCAGGGACTTAACCTGGGCCTGGCACTTTCTAAGCATGTGCTCTACCACTGAGCTGTATACCTCTAGCTCCTCAAATTTTAAGTTGAACCTTTTGAGATGGGCTGGTCCAGTGATTCAAGAGGCTGAGGCAGGAGGATCACAAGTTCAAGGTCAGCCTCAGCAACTTAGCTAGACCCTGTCTCAAAAAATAAAAAGGGCAGGGATGTGGGTCAGTTGTAGAGTACTCCCAACTTCAATCCCCAGTACAGATTAATAAATAAATGAATAAATAAAACAAAACAATTTAGAGTACAAGGAAGGTTCAGATACCTATATCTATCTGTGTGTGTATGTATCTTCATCTCGTTGAATAACAAATAAAAATAATTCACTCCACTAAAATTACTCAGTTGAATTTTTCCTAAACACTATTTTAAAAAATAAGATAAAATTTCTTTCAATTTCTAGTTTTTCAATTTTGACTTTGCCCCTCTCTGCTGATTTAATGTTTATTGTATGTATAATACTTTCAAAGGAGATAATATCTGGGAACGACTATCTGTGCTATAAAATAAATCAATGCAGGATTTCTTGAAATAAAAATTTTCTCCAGTGACTTTCTTAATGTTTCAATTTTAAAAATGTGTATAAATGATAGATGTACATAACTTCTCTTGAACACAGTAGTAAAAACTGAAGAGCACCAGCGAATGTATAGTATCTGCACTGGGCATGTTTCCATGTATCAACTATAGTGTATGCATTTAAAAACCTGGCATTAAAAGGCAGAGCAATTCCTTAGGTTTATTTTGGAAGGATAAAACTATTGTCTGAGTTGAGGTAAAAAATGTTTACTCAGATTCACTTCTATCTCATCCACATTGCTTTGTGCATATGGAAGAGATAGAAAGTAAAGTTTCCAGACCTTAGCAAAAAGAAGGGATAGAGGGTTGGGGCTGTGGCACATGTGAAGCACTGAGTTTGATCCTCAGCACCACATAAAATAAATGAATAATTTTTTTAGAAAGGGTAAGAAAAAGAAAAGAAGGGATAGAAAGGGGTCGGGGGGGCTGTGTGAGAGAAAGAGACAGGGGGGCATTAGTCAGTGGAATGTTTTACCTTTATTTATTTGCCTAAAAGAAAAAAGGAAAGCCTGGTGGTTCACATCTATAATCCCAGCAGCTCTGGAGGTTGAGATAGGAGGATCGCAAGTTCAAAGCAAGCCTCAGCAATTTAGCAAGGCCCTAAGCAGCTTAGTGAGATCCTGCTTCAAAATAAAATATAAAAAGCCTAGAGATGTGGCTCAGTGGTTAAGCACCCCTGGGTTCAATTTCTGGTACCAAAAACAAAAACAAAAAAACCCCAGAAACTCTTATTTAAAAGATGCAGTCTAATGCCCCAATATGTTGCAGATATAATAACAAAAATTTTAAGATTAACTTAAAACATCCCCCTGATTTATATATATATAATTTATATATATATATATATATATATATTATTATATATATATATATATATATATATATATATATATATATATATATATATATATATATATATTTGACACCATAGCTTCAGAAGTCAAATGCAACTGAAATATTCGGTTTTAAGAATATGTATGTATGTATTTATAAAACTCTAATCTTCTCTCTGATTCTTTAACATCCCCAGTGCACACAGCATACTCCCTTGCCCCACCGTAAGTAATATAGACAGCTGCATGACTGCTGCAGGTTTCCAACAGCAGGGACTTGTCAATGCTGGATAAAGATTGCATGGCACACGCCAGCTCAAACATGGACATTTCCTCTTTCTGTTTTCCTGCTCCCAAAGGCCAGCCAATCCCTGGCGAAAACCCTCAGCTCTGGCACATTTGATTTAGAAGCTCAATACAAATGATTATGCTTTCATTCCAGCGCCTCTGCAGGTGACAGAAAGTAAGCTGCCTTCTCTCCAGGAGAGCCCATGTCTCTATGTTCGCAAGTGCTTTTTTTCTAAAAAGAAAAGTATTTACAATGCAGGGCACTGTTTAGAAAAATGGATAGGCAGCTATTCTTAAAAGCAGTGCTTCTGAAGTTTAAAACCATGGGCAGAAAGTACAGAGGAATGTGGACTCTGGCTGTGGCTTCCTTAGTGGATTTCATATATAGTAAATCTAATAAACTTAGATTTTTTTTTCACTTTCAAATTATTCCCCATTATGACTGGTGTCTCTAAATCTTTAAATTTTCTGATAGAAAAATTAAATGCCAACTTCAGGAGAAATTCTACAGGGAATAGATAATTGTTTTCTTTTTATACATTTTAGAGACATTAATTTTTGCAATAAATATTTGTGGAATGTGAAAAAGAGATTAATGTGTATATTAGCTTTTTATTGGTATGTGACAAATTACCACAAATTTAGCAGCTTAAAAGAACATTCATTGCTGGGCTGGTGCACACATGTATTCCCAGCTACCAGAGAGGCTGAAGCAGGAGGATTGTAAATTTGTGATTCACCTGCAATTAGCAAGACCTTTAGCAAGACAAGGGCTGGGTATGTAGTTCAGAGGCAGAATTCTCCAGGATTCAATTCCCCAGTATTATCCCCCACACCACAAAAAAAAAAAAAAAAAAAAAAAAAAAAATGGATAAGCTCACTGGATTCTCTGCTAAGGGTCTAAGGAAGCTAAAATAATTGTCAATTGGTCTGAGTACTCAGCTGAAAACTCTTGTGAAAAATTCTCTTTCAAGTTTATTTGGGTTGTGGGTGGCATCTAGTTCCATGCAGTTGTCTAAGTAAGGTCCTTGTTTTCTTTCTTGCTAGCAACAAGAGGACATTCTCAGATCCTTTTTCCCAAGCCCTCCCTGTTCATCTTCAAGTGATCAATGACCTGTCAAGTTCTTGTTATGCTTCAAACCCCTCTGCTACCAGCTGGAGAAAAACCTCTGCTCTTGAAGGGCTTGTGTGATTAGGTAAGGTCCATTTGCATAATCTTCCAGTTTTAAGCTCAACTGATTAATAACCTTAATTACATCTACAAAATCCCAGTTGCCATGCAACATAATAATCATGGGAACAACAATGGGGGTGGAAATCATGAGGGCCATTTTACCATACCAGGTGTCTAGTTTAACACACCCTTCCTGGTTATCACCACCTTTTATTATCTTTGAACTATTTACAACTCTTTAGATTCCAGAAAGCTAATAATAATGCAGATGATTTTTATCCATAGACATTTCAAGTGAAAGCTGGGTGTGGTTGTATATGCCTATAATCCTTGGACTGGAGGCTGAGGCAAGAGGATCCAGATCAGAAATTCAAGGTCAGTCTGGCAAGCCTGTCTCAAAATAAAATATAAAAAGGGGTGGGGATCAACTAGCTCAGTGAGAACACTTGCCTAGTATGTGTAAAGCCATGGGTCCAATTCCCAGACTGGATTGAAAAAAAAAAAAATAACTAAACATGTCTGGGAGAAAATAAGTCATTGCTGCCCTATGGATAGACCACATTTACATATATTTGTAAACTTATTTCAGCATTCCCTACTGTTTATTCACATATGGTTTTTTAAATTTTTCTTTGAATTAATTTTAATATCTTACTGGTTCCCTCATTAAATATTTATATGTATATTCAAACATTTTATATTTAAATGAGTTATGAATTTATTTTTTAGATGAATTGACCCTTTAACAATATTTACTATATGTTGGACATTCTTGTGTCTCATTAGCACACAAAGATGCAATCTTAGATAAGTTTATATAAAGTTTGGTCTTTTGAAAATTGAAGCAAAAAGGTAAAATTGAGTGAAAAAAATGTTATGTTTTAGGTGAAGTTGTATGCTATTGCCTACTAGAAGTATATATTTTGTTAGGGAAAAATATTGAATATGTATATCTTGTGATGTCAGCACAAGAATGACCTTCTTGAGCATTCTCTAAATGGAAGAAAGCCACAGGTGGATATGTAACAGGGGTTCACTCGATGTTTTGACTATATGCCTTGTGACTTTGAGACTTTCATGTTTTTTCTTATTCTCAATCTTCTTTTCCCTAAACTTTCCTTCCCTGGTCCTCTTTTCCCTAAATTTCTTCTTTCTGATCTCCCCTTCCTAATCTCATTTTCTCTAAATCACTTCTAATAAAAAACCCCTGTTCCTGAGGATGGGCAGAATCACAGCCTTTAGGATAGATAGGAGTTCCCTGTGTTTCTCCTTTGCTAGCAAAACAATGACCCTTCTTTTTCCCTTTTCTCAGGACCTTGTCTTTGTTATAGGATTGGTGTCAAGGATGAGGACCAAGCTTTCCATTACAGGTAGACTTCCTGATTGAGATTCCAGAAAAGTAGAAGCATTAATCTCAACATGCTCATGTTGTGGATAATATGACATTCATATGTGAAACTGTGAAACTGTCCCATTGTTGTTACCAGAGTCCTAGATCTGAGGTCTGACTCTGGGGATCCAACACACCAAGTCTATCCACCCCCCCCCAAAAAAAAAAAAAAAAAAAAAAACCAGAAAAGGTGAAAAGCATAAAAGGAATTTTAAATCAGTGTAGCTTCACTGGGAAGACAAAGGGACCCATGTCCTATCACTGTCTTGGAGGGATTGACAATGAGCCTGAGGTTTTCCAGAAAGGTGAATGAGTGCCAGAGTTGGGAGTCTGCATAGCTGGGGGGTTTTCACAGCTGCCAAAGTAGGTGATCTTGATCAGCTGTGTTCTGCCCATTGTTATCTCAGGATTGGTCAGGTGAGGGCCTTGTCCCTGATAAGAAAGTTGCTGTTGTGGGGTGGGGGTGGGGGTGTGAGATTCAACTCATCACAAGATGTTTATTCGATCAGACCTTGTTTCTGGAATCCAAGGTGACTCAGAGCAAAGGAGATGAATGCAAATGGAAGCAAAGATGCCAAACCTTTAATTCCACTTTTATCCACCTATGGGACATTTGCAGACAAAAGTAAAGAATCTGACTCCTTGTTACATTGTTACACTCTATCTTTTTTTTTTTTTTGGGGGGGGGGGGGTGTTAAACCCATTGGTGCCTGACCATTGAGCCACATCTCCAGCAGCCCTACTTTTATATTTTACTTAGAGATAGGGTCTCCCTAAGTTGCTGAAGCTGGCTTTGAACTCACGATTCTCCTGCCTCAGCCTCCTGAGCCACTGGGATTAAAGGCTTGTGCCACTGTACCTGGCTCCATTTTATAATCTATAGCCATATAGCTTGGTAGCCAATACTCAAATAATTATCACAAAATTTGTAATTTCATTTCATTTGGTAATTGTCACATAAACATTTGCTATTAACTCTCATTAATTATTGTCTTTAGAGTATGTTGCTATAAATCAGTTAACTAGTATGCACTGAATATTAAACAGACACAGGTATTTTTTTAAAATATTTTATTTACATTTTAGTTTTCGGCGGACATAACATCTTTGTTTGTATGTGGTGCTGAGGATGGAACCCGGGCCGCACCCATGCCAGGGGAGCGCGCTATCACTTGAGCCACATCCCCAGCCCCCAAAACAGGTATTTTTCTGAAATGTTGCAAAGAGTGGGCCCATCAATATACTTATTTTCTGGTTGGGAAAAAAAAAAAAAGATATGACAAGTATATTTTTAAGTAACTGATTATGTTGCTGAAAGCTTGGTTCTTGTCCCTGATGCCAATCCAATAATGAGGACACGGTTTTGAGAAAAAAGGAAAAAAAAAAAAAAAAAGTTTTATTGCTTTGCTAGCAAAGGAGAAACACACCGGACTCCTATCCCAAAGGCTGTGATTCTGCCCATCAGCAGAAACAGGGTGTTTTTAAAGAGGTGATTCAAAGGCTACATTCCATGTGTTTTCTGTTGGAGTTGTAATTTACTTGTTAATCTGGGAGATAGTCATTTCTGAGATCTTTTAATGCCATCACCCAAAGTCTGGATTACTTTGTTCCTGTGATGCTTGTGCACTCCAGGACAGATAACTCTGCCTAGGATGGGAAAGAAAGGTAATCTGTTTCCCTTGAGATTACGGAGGGAGGGAGAGAGTAGGGAGGAACAGGGAGAGAGGAAGAGAAAGAAACATGTCCACTTTAAAAATAAGTGCAGTGTGGCTATATAACCAATGTGATCCTGCAACCTGTACACGTGGAAAAATAAGATTACGTACCCCATTTGAATCAAATGTATGACATGTCAAGATCATTGTATTGTCTTGAGCAACTAATAAAAAAAATAAGTTGCAGTGGCAGAACAGCAAGGGCGGTATTCAAAGCATAAAGTGGACCACTATTATAATTATACTAGCAAATTTCAATGGGCTCCACATCAAGAACTTAAGTTTTAGACCAACATTTTTGTTCCATTTGTTTCAGGATATAACAAACTATAATGAACTATAATGGCAAATTACAGAAAAAGTATTTTTGTTTGAAAGCTCATCAGTGCCCAAAGTCAGTATTTTAGTTTGCTAAAAGTAATCTAGGTGAGATTATTACATATTCTCTTTATGTAATGATTTAACTGTGGGAGGAAAAGAAAGAAAAGATAGTTACATTTTTCTTTACTTTATTCCTACCTTTATATTCAGTTATTAGATGCAGACAGTAATACACCAGATGCTTTCTAGAAAGAATGTGTTTTTTAAATGTCTTCGAGTCAATGAAAAGTAGTTTATTCAGTAAGAGTATCTTAGCTAAAAGCTTTGTGAACTTCAGAAGGAAAACATAAGGATATACTTGGCCTTAATTCTCAGAGGAAGCGTCCTACCATGACTCATTTACAGTTTTGCATCCATAAGAAAGGAAGAAGAAACTGACGTGGAACTCAGTACTAAACGGGTAAAATAAACTCATGAGATAGACTTGTGGGATTCCTCCAGCGTGATGAATTAGTCGTCATTTCTAGTAGCAAGCTCACCCTTAACCCTGCTCTTCTTGGCTGTTTTTGTTAACGGCATTTGGCCAAGTAAGATCAGGCTGTTGTGTCAAAATCACAAAGTACAAAGTACGACTTTTAGACTTTCTTTACAAGTAGAATACTTCAATTTAAGTGAATTATATGAACTGTGTTTGTTTTGTTTCTGTTCTAATAAAACAAATGTTTGAGATATTTTCCCTTTTAAAAGTGACCTAAGTATGATGCAGAAAATATTGATAAATCCAAGGAACAAATAAAGTCAATGAACACATTCCCAAAAATCAATAGCCACCAGCTGGAAATATTTCTTTTTCAAATATTATCTAAAACTGCGGTAAGATAGACTTGACATATAAATATTACACCTTTCCAGGATCATTTTCCAAAGCCTTTGAACAGTGGAGCTCTCTCACCACCACATCAAGCTGGACTTTGAATTTCTTGCTTTGATGCATTCCTGATTTTATTGCTGCTTAAAGGCAAAGTTTGGGTTTTATTTATTTTAAAAGCATTAGAGAAATATTTGCAGAATGACTGGATTTATAATAAAGGCGTCTAACAAATATATCCGTTAATAAACCAAGAGAACGGCACCCTTATGGGTTCACCTAGAAAACGGTCATAGAATTGCCTACCTGATGAGTTTTAAACAAGAGATATTTTTGAGGCTTTTAAAAAGCTTTAGAGATTTTCCACACAAGGACATTAGTTTTAAAATACATGCCTCTGTTTGGTTAGATTTCCACAAATGCAATACTAAAAACTTGTTTAAATATGTATCATCAAAATAAAAGCCAAAAAGATAAAGGCTGGAACTGTATAGGGCCAAAATAAGCAATTAAAACAAGAAGAATTCTCTGTGTACACATGTGGCCTACGTTATGACAAAGGATCGTAGGAGTTTTTAAACTAAGTTGATATTAGGACTCAACTCAAAATCACAACCTTTCCTTTGGCTAGCCACAACTTCAGCTATCTCTTCAAGTCTGCTCTGACCTCCAAAGCATTATCCAAGTGAGATTTTCTCCGTGAAGTCTTTCCTGACTTGTAAATTACCCCAGTTTTTTCTCCCCAATAAACTATCATCAGTATCATATATTTTTTCACTTTTCTACACACTGCATGTATTAGTTTCAAGGCGTGGGCCTGGGTGTGGGTACATGTACATGCGTGTGTGTTTCCAAGTACACTCCAATCTTGCCTTCTATGCACGAGTTTGTGTTCCTCAATGCAGAGAGTATGGGCTTGTGCCTTTGTATTTCCTATACTGCCTAGTGCAGAACATGTTATGAAGCATGAAATGGCTCCACTGTAAAACTCCAGGCTGTTGAGGCCAAAGGGGTTTTTAATGGGGTACAGAGGAAGTATGCAGGAGTCCATGTTTTTGCCTAGTGGGGGATTCGTTTTCAACTTCGACCTAAGCTGGAATTTATTCTCCCAGCCAAAAAGCTGGAGAATATACACCCCCTCCTTGCAACTGCTACGGTGCTGGCACAACACAGAAGCAGTAGACAAAGAACACTCAGAGAAGACAGAAAGTTGCCCGGCTGCTCAGAGACAGAAGCCAGTCCCTGGATAATAAATACTGGCAGAAGTCATTCAGCTGACAGCAAGGAGCAAAACAGCCTTCACATTTAACGATATACAGTTATTAAGACTCTATTAAAATCTGAAAAGCAACTCTAGATAGAAACCAAGAGTTTTATACTATTAGAAATAAGGAACTTCATACCAAGAAGTAATTATTCCAATTTAGAAAAGCTAGGGGTGGCCAGGAGTGGTGGCACTGCCTGTAATCTCAGAGGCCCCGGAGGCTGAGGCAGGAGCATCACAAGTTGGAGGCCAGCCTCCACAATTTAGTGAGACCCTGTCTCGAAATAAAAAGGACTAGGGATGTAGTTCAATGGTAAAGCACCCCTGGGTTCAATCCCAGTGCCTCCCCACCCCCACCAAAGAAAAGAAAAGAAAAAAGCGAAGGGTGTAAAGAAGAGGATGCATGTGACAAGGTGAATACAGATAAAAATTAATCTATGCTGTACCTGAATAGACATGGATCTCATTAAGCTGGTGATACAGAATTGGAAAAGAACTTCCAAACTCTACCTACTGTTATTTCTATTTGGTTATATATAATTCTTAAGTGTAAGTAAACTATACTTATTTAATACTTTTTGCATAAAGCCTTGATTTAAAGAAACCTTCTAGGTGTCATTAATGGTAGAAAGCTGAAGCTAGTAATGTGCAGGCGTGATTCTGGCCCGTATTTGGAACATACCAAGGTAGTGTTTTTTATAGAGGGCTGACGTAAGAAAGCTTATTCTTACAGGACACAGTACACTAACACTTGGCTGGCAAACACAGCTGTTCAATAAATACCTGTGGATTTGTTTAACAACCTCAAATATCATAGGTATAGGAATTTCGTCTTTTGAGTTCATCTCTAAAACAAAGCAGGATAATGCTACCCAGTTAACTATATATATTTAAAAGAAAAAGGTAGATGAGGTTGAATACTTGATAACCCCAGAATTAAAAGTGAAAAACATCTGGCTGTTAATAAGCCTTAGAGGGTGACATTTACCTTGGTCAGTTTACCTAGGCTCAGAGTTTGCCATTACAGCCAAAATAATCTTGTCAGTCACCCAGAGTCTGTGAATGTCAGGGAGGCTAACTCCCATTTTCTGAACTTATAAGAGGCTGAAATATGCCAACTTGTTCTGTTAGAACTGTAAGTCCCAAACTGTCAGTCCAGTGTCAAGCTAGCTTAAGCACAAAGTGAATTTATTGATTCGAATAACCAAAAAAGTTTGGAAGTTTGGCTAGCTTGATATTGAGACTGGAATGTCACCACAATTACCTGGTTCTCCACCTTGGATTGATTTTTCCCCCCACATGTTGAATTCATTTGCAGACTTGATCTTCCCTCTTAATTAAAAACTTACCACTGCAGCTTCAGATTTGATATCCAGCGTGGAAAGAAAGGATAACCTTTCTTTCTCAGTCATCCTGAACCTCATCGTCATGGATCCCACAGGTTATATAGATATCTATGACCCAATCACCAGGCTGGGGAAGATGGGATGTGTGCATCAAGTTAGCCAGTCCTGATGCTGAAGGGAGCAGCCCACCTTAATTGTGTGGGCTCAGTGGAGGGATTCATAATCACCCAAAGAAAAATCCATTTGTTGTTTAAAAGTAAGAAAGATGCTGGCGGGTGAGGGAAGAAAGGAGAGCCATTCCATTTTACAATTCAAAACACAACTGAATAAGATGTAGACCTCGGCCTGACCAGTGTATTTCCTCTAAAACAATCCAGAAATGGAGATATAAATTATCAAACATTGTCTTGGTGGACAAGGAATTACACTGAGAGAAATGAGTTATACAACTCAAAATCATAGCAGTTACCTACTCTATTAATCTCCATAGTAATTGTACATCTATTAAGTGGCCTGGACTTTTGCATGCAGGAAGCCTCACCGTAGCCCTATTTGTCATCTACATCAGTCATATGATGATAATTCTAGATGGTTAAGCAAACTCAATCTTAAATTTGAGACATCCAGTTTCAACCGATTAACTTTAGGACTTCAAGAGCTCTCCTGTCTATGTGTTAGACTTCAGTGGACTCTATGGACTAGGTGATTTCCCAGCGTAGGACCATTAAGTGTAATTTCTCCCTCATTTTCTTGAAAGTAATATCCATTCACTAAGTGTGAAACTTTAGGCAAACAATTTAACCTTTCTGAATCTCAGACTTATCAATGGCAAATGAGACTTTGTAAAGTCTGTGTACCTTTCCATGTGCTCCATGATACTGTCTCAGTAAAAGAGGTCATTTAAAAAAAAAAAAAAAAAAACAAACAGGGACTGAACCCAGGAGCACGTAAGCACTGAGCCACATTCCCAGGCCTTTTTTTGTATTTAGAGACAGGGTCTCACTGAGTTGCTTAGGGCCTCCCTAAATTGCTGAGGCTGGCTTTGAACTCTCAATCCTCCTGCCTGAGTCTCCCGAGCTGCTGGGATTACAGGTGTTCACCACCATGCCCAACGAAAAGAGATCACTAAAGTGTTTCTCTTATGTATTGTATAAATTCATGTTGCACTTTTGCTGAGTTATCATACAGTATCAATTTAACCCCAAATCTCAGTGACTTAGAGAAACAGGTTTTCCGTTTATGATAAGTCAGTTCCACGTCTTCTCCATTCAGGAACAAGGATGAAGAAGCAACTTCTACCCACGAAAACTCTACCCACTTTGATGGCACAGGGAAGAGAAATGTGAACCCTGGGCCTGTACAGGTCACTCCTCCTCCTGTTCCATTGACTACAGCAAGTCACATAGCTAAGGCAAGTGTCAATGTGGTAGGAAATGAGAGTTTCACTCAGAAGGGCCAGTAGGTGGCTTTGAATATGTAATCCTCTTAAGGGAAGGCTGAAGCTCAGCTAAGTCTTTTAGTTGATTCTGAATGCTCTAAGAGAGAACTTGGGGAAAGCTATACACTCAGCCATGATACTTACTGTCCAAGCACTTTACAAAGTTAAATTACATTTCCCTTTATTATTTTGTATTGCCTTATTTATGCGTGATAATATGAAATTTAAAAGTTCACCATTTTAGAGTCCCACATTTACAGTAAACTCAAGGGGTTAGCTAAGACTATGGATCCACTTTGAGAAAAAAATGTCAGTAAGAACCACATTTTTTCAATACAAGCTAATTATTGGTTGTGGTTTTATGCAACTCAGTAGATTTGGGGATGGTAATAAAACCTGTGGAGAGGGAAAAAAATATATATATGAGCCTTGGATTTGGGACTTTCCCTTTACTCCTTTTCAAATTCTGAACTTGGGTGGCACAAATAATAACTCACAACAAACTGAATATCAGATATTCACCAAGTAAATACCTTCTACAAGATATTAGTGGGTTTAGCATAAGTAAACATCATATGAAAATACAATATTGATGGGGCCTTGAGGATCTCCTTCTTCTGAAAGTTCACTGGGACAGCCAAGTCTGTCAAGTGCAGTAGTTCTCAAGGTGTGGTCTGGAGCACAGAATGAGCACTACCAGGATTTTTGTTAGAAATACCAGTGTTCAGGCCCCTTTGACCTAGTGAATCAGAAACTCTGAGGCTGAGGCTCAGCTAATTCTTCCAGTTGATTCTGAAATGAACCAGAGTTTGGAAACCCCTGGGTATAATAATTGTTCACAAGCCTCTGAGACTTCAACCCTACCCCTGTTGCTGAGTGGCTAATGGGGCATCAGCACCTTTTCCTGTTCACCTACCAGAATGTAGTGCCGTTTTCAATCTCCACCAGAGATTGTATCCTATACAGCCTGGTGTTCTAAAACCCCAGCTGAATCGTTGACATGGATTAGTGTGAGAAATATTTCTATATCACCACATATTTGCTTTAAAAATATGTTTCAGCTATTTGCTTCAGTATGCCACTTTGACCAATGTTATGTGATCTTGAAATAAAAAACCTTGTCTTATTTTAGGGTTCTGCTTTGCCAAAAATATTTATGGCTTTCCCAGCTTTGCCAGGATAGGAAAGCTGCAGGGGTTTGGTTTATAGCAAGCCGACTTGGGTAGGTCAAGGAGGCCTGTGGAAAAATCTGAACTGTGCCTCTTTCCCAAACCAAATTCAGGCCATGGTCCAAACAGAGGGAAATAAACACTCAGGTGAAAAATTGTTCGTTTCTTCTGGAATATTTTAAAGATCTTTCCTAAGAAGACCTGTTTGGGGATAAGATAAATATGCTTACAAATAAGACTTTAGTGGGAATTGGTGAGTTTGAAATTTGAATTAGCTAATGCTTCATTTCCAACCTGTTTGAAATCTTCAAATCATCTTAAGATACCTCTTTAATAATATATATTTTTTACTTTAATACAGATATATACTAAACCTATTGTTATTTTGATATGTGTATATTAATATAATTTGGGCATTTTTTGCAGATTTCTTAGGAAAAACCTTATCTATCTTTAGGCATTATCATCACCATCATCATCATCATCCTAGAGATTGAACCTAGGATTGCTCTACCACGGAGTTACATCTCCAGGCCTTTTTATTTTTTATTTCAAGACAAGGTCTCCCTAAGTTGCTGAGGCTGGCCTTGAACTTCCAATCTTACTACCTCAGCTTCCCAAGTTGCTAGGATTACAGGTGTGTGCCATTGTGCCTGGCTAGGACATGTGACTTTTAAATAAAAGGATAACATCTATAACTGAACATTTGGGGAAGGGGGTAGCAGGGATTAAACTCAAGGGCACTCAACCAGTGAGCCACATCCCCAGCCCTATTTTGTATTTTATTTAGAGACAGGGTTTAGTGCCTAGCTTTTGCTGTGTTGGCATGATTCTCCTGCCTCAGCCTCCTGAGTCCCTAGGATTATAGGGTGCACTACCACACCTAGCTATAACTGAACATTTTATGCTATCTTTGAAGTGTTTACAATTTACAGTTAGTTGTATGCCCAAAGTTTTTCCTGGTTACTGTAAAATTTTACATAATCATTTCCCTTTAGAAGAAAGTTTGAACTTGGGGCAAGATACAAAAAATGTGTTGCTATGTTGATAATTAATGTAGAAGTGGAGAAGGGAGGAAAAAATAACTTGTAAGGTTCGTATATACAATCTCATTTTTCCAGGACACATCAGTCGAGGACATAGATAGGGTGCTACAATCAAAGAATGTGGGTCAAAATAATGAGAATGATGTAACAACATTCTAGCAAATGCCATAGCTGCTGCAGTATCTCATTACCTCACTTTTTGTCTTCCTTAATTTTCCATTTCACCTACTGATTTGGTCTCATTTTTCCAAAAAGTCTAGCTCAAGTTTCTAAAAGGCTGTTCCAGAAGACAATCTGTATGATATATTTTGCTTCTTTCCTCTCTTCTCTCAGTGTGTCCCAGTCCCAGTTAAAAAACGATCTATCAAGTATGTGTCCCTTTTCTATTTTATAGTGTCTGAGAAGTAAAGAGGTCACCATTTTTTGCCTATATTGTTTTTTGAAAATGGTAATCAGCTTTTTTATACTATAACAAAATTCCTTAGATAATCAACTCTATAAGAGAGAAGGTTTTTTTTGGCTCACAGTTTTAGAGGTTTTAGTCCATGATCAGTTGATTCCATGCTTTGGAACTTGAGTGAGGCAGCACATTATGGTAGGAATATGTAGCAGAGCAAAATCATTCAAGTCATGGCTAGGACACACAAAAGAAAGAGGAAGATGATTAGATCCAACCATCCCCCCAACCAGAGGGTGCACCTCCAATGACCTGAAGACCTTCCACTAGGTCCTATCTCTTAAGGTTACACCACCTTCCAATAGCACCAACCTGGGGACAAAGCCCTCAACACATGCACCTTTGGGGGACATTTAAGATCCAAACTGTAACAAATGGGTACCCAGAGCATTCTGCCGTGGCCAGTCTCCTGAGGATGGTTACACCTTTCAAAAATATACTCGGGGGGCAAGTGCCATTAGAGATGACCAAGTTTGTAGTAAGTGTCGGCCCTTTCACTGTGACTCTGATCAAATAGAAATAGCCTTTTGTTTAGGAAATGTGAAATGTCATTTATATAATTCCACTGATCATTATCTAGGTCAGACCTTCTGGGGTTCAGAGAAGGGCAAGGCTCAGGTTGCTTTAGAAGCATATGGTCCCTGGGCTGTGTCATGGTAGCCTTTTAACTTGATTATTGGTAACCAATTACTGTACCAGTGAGGAGCAAAGTGACCTAAGTGCAGAAACCTAAGTAAGAAGGCCAAGATCTAAGACACTAGATAGAATATTTTATTGAATGGAGCCTTGCAGTGAGGAAACTACTGGTTAAGAATGGGATTCACAGATATTAAAGAGACTGGTGGGTCAAAGAGAGGTTCAGAAACAATTTCAGTTTCCTTTTCATTACTTGAAGACTTGGAACTTCTTAAACTTTATTTTGGGTGTTATGGTGCTCTGCCCATTCAATGCAACTTTGATCAGCTGCTAATCAAGCTTTTTTCCCCTTTATTTTGTCCATTTTTCTGTTGTCCACTAGATGCATTGCATTTGACAGCAATCTCCACTCCCAGTCTCCCCTTTCTCCATACCTGATGGTTGATTCTTTAGTAAATCTTTCTAAGTAATTATCTACCTTCTGCTAAAACACCATCCTTAACTCCCAAAGTTGTTGATCATGGTAAAGGACCATCCTTAACTCCCAAAGTTGTTGATCTCTCCATTTTCCAATGACTTTTGTGTTAATGCATTCCTTCTTCTGTAGCTGGGTCACAAAAGTGTTTACCATGTGGTTTTACACTCATGCACCTGTGCTAAAGAAAGATTCCAAACAGAGACATATAAGTGTTTACAGAAAGGAGCTATTGGCATTTACAGGGAAAGTGAGTACTGGTGGGTAGGGCACTAACACCGTCTGCTACAGTCCACCCCTGGGACCACCCAGTCCCACCCATGCCATGCTTTAAATTAAACTTCTCTGTTACTAATTCTATAGAGGGGTAGCAAGTCGCCACTTCTCTTCCCCTCCATCCCCCCACCACAATTTCTAAAACAAAGTGGGATATGCTACAAATCCAGCTATTGTAGGTGGCCAGAGGTTATAATGAATATTCACAGCTCCCTCTTCTACCACTGATTCTGAAGTCTCCTTTCCCCTCCCCAAGTCAGCACTTCTGCTGGCCCAAGTTGTTTTTCTGGTTAGTAACCTGCACCTAGATCCAAGAAGGCTCTGGGCCCTAACTTACCCTAATTTTGACAGGTTATCCACTAGTACAAAAACACCATCAGGAACCTCATTGAATTCTCTGAGTTCCAATCATATTCTTTCCTACTTCTCTTATGCAGAAGCAACCCTATCCCCTCATGACAATAATATAGTAATTCCCTTTTTTGCCTCCTAATTTTGGCATGAGATGCCCAGGATGACTAGGCAGCAACCAAAATTGTAGGTGTAGTGAAACAGTCACTGTGTTCCCCCTGTGGAGGATTTACCCCAGTCATCTCTCCTTCCTCTTTGATATTATCTAACATTCTTTTGAGTCAGCACCTTGGGACCTGTCACTGTGTATGGATGTGTGTGAACCTAGCTCTCTCTGCAGCCAGAATAAGTCGCCAGGTGGAGACCAGCAGTAGGAAGTCACTGGTGGATACATTCTAAGGAATACAAGAGGAGAACCAATAGCATCTGCTACAGGATACTATAAAATATTTGTTAAAAAGGAGGTGTAAGATATAAATGTGTGTTTATCACTGTACTATACTGTGGGCTGAACATTGATGTCACATAACTTTTTCTGGCCAGCTAGACTCTATTGATTTCATCAATCAAAGCATCCTTCCCTTAATTATGTTATCATTTGGATGACAAATTTTTTACATTTGGGAGAACTGAGGACAGAGAATAGGAAATAAAGCAAAACTAATTCAACCTGGTATTCTCTAAGTTTTCAGGACCTCTTAAATGAGGACAGAGAGAGGAGGTTGTAAATGTGAGCAAGACTTGAAATACTCTCTTACAGAGCACAACATATGAGTTTTCCACAATCAGTGGGAACAGAGAGTAGTCTGTTCTGATCTCACTTAGTTGCTGCTTGGGTGCAAGAGGAAACTTATTTTAGCTGTCAGCCCAAATATATTGGTTAAATTATTACCATTTTCATTTAAAGGCAGCTGAGAAAATATATGCCAATTACTCCCAGTGACCACTGGACTCAAGATGTCTTTTCATTCATTAATTATTAGGAATTGGGCTTTTGTAAGGAGGTGATGTTGAACTCTCTCTTCTTTCATTTAACACCTCCTTCATAGGGGTGTTGTGAGGATTTCTGCCTGTGTGGTAATGAATTTCAGTAGCCTGCTTGGAATTTCCCAGTGGAAAAGGTGTTATAAAATTTCAAAATAAAAAATATACTACTAATAAGAAGGATGTTGATCTTGAAATGCAATATGAAAACCAAAGACTGGAAATTTAAAAATTGTAATGAAATGCTCTCAAGCTGTGATCTCTGTAGACCTTGGGAGTTCATCAGGGGTGGGCCCAAGGAAGACTTGGATGGAAGATGCTTCAGGATGTGGTGGCGGTGATTCAGTAGGTGGCCCTCTTCCATCCCAAGGTGGTCCAGAGCCAATTCCCAACCCTGGGTTATGGAGCACTGTGCTGCAAGAGAACCATCTATTGGATGAGATGTAAGACTAGGGTTCTGACCACTTGTGCTCATTAAAAATTCCAGGGCTTTTTTATAAGGTTAAGGATGTATCCTTGTGTTCTACAATCTGTTTCCAGCTGAGTAGCAGTATTCTTAGTAAGATCTAGAAAACAGGAGATGCATGGAAATTTCAGGCACATGATTAACATTTCGGTGGAAGAAAACTCAGATCAAATTAAAATTTTATCCTGAACTCTTATTTTCTGAAGTAGCAAAACAAAACACCTGTGTGAGTCCCTGTCTTACAAGCATTTGAATGTATTTATAGATGAAAAATTCATTTTCTCAAACCTATACAATATTCCTCTTCAGTATTTATATGTGTTGGGGAAGTGAATTATACTTCAAGGGTTTCTTCTGAGATTTTCCTCTGTCCTTTAAATAATTGATAACTTGAGATATGAAATGAAATAAGATATATGGTGAATAAGAATAATTCTTTAAGCTGGGCACCATGATGCACGCCTGTAATCCCAGAGGCTTGGGAGGCTGAGACAGGAGAATCTTGAGTTCAAAGCCAGCTTCAACAACTGCCAGGCATTAAGCAACTCAGTGAGACCCTGTCTCTAAATAAAATACAAAATAGGGCTGCGGATGTGGCTCAGTGGTCAAATACTCCTGAGTTCAATCTCCAGTACCAAAATAAATAAATAAATAAATAATTCTTTAATTTAAAACAATCTGAGAACTTATGGTAAGCCCTTTTAACTATATGTCATCCATAATTTCCAGGATTCTTAGTTTGGTGTCACCTATAACTTTATATGTAATATATTAATCATAGAGTAAAAATCAGAGCAATAATACCAAATTCATTCTTTTCTCTTTCCTTTTCTTCTTCTTCTTTTTTTTTTTTTCTTGGTACTGGAAGTTTAACCCAAGGTACTCCAATGAACTACATCCCCAACCCTTTTTATTTTGAGATAGGGTCTGGCCAAATTTCCCAGTCTGGCCTCAAATTTATGATCTCCTGCTCAGCCTCCCTAGTTGCTAGATTACAGGTGTACACCATCATGCCCAGTGCTCAAATTAGTTCTTTATGGTAAATGGACTAAAAGTTCACATTAGTGGGTCTTTAGAAAAGCAAAAAAAAAAAAAAAAAAAAAAACAAATAAGGAAAAAACAAGCAACTTAAGACTGGGTCAGGAAAGGGAGGTTGATGGTTATGCTGGCACTTGCCTGTAATCCCAGTGGCTCCAGGAGGCTGAGGCGGGAAGATTGCAGATTCGAAGTCAGACTCAGCAATTTAGGGAAGCTGACCTGGTGAGACCTTGACTTTATATAAAAAAAAAATTTTAAAAAGGGCTGGGGATGTGGCTCAGTGGTTAAGCACCTTTGGGTTCAATCCTTTGTATCAAAAAGAAAAAAAAAAAAGACTGATTAGTGGAGGAAATTTGTGCAAATCTTACATATGTTTGGGGGTTGATCCTTTTCTGGGATGGGAGGACCACATTGCTTTCTTCTATGTATCACTTGCTAGTCTTACTAAACTTAAAATTCCCCATTTCTAGATTTTTTGGCTAAAGGGAATTCTTGCACCTAAACTCTGGATGTAATTTGCCATCTCTGTGGAAAGTTACCATAGTTCTGTGGTTTCAGCAGAATGAAAAAAATGCCTCAGAGTTTCAGGGCAGAACAACTCGGATTAACTAGGGTGAGGGCTCCTTCTCAGTCCCCGGATGTGAGGTATGGGTTCTATTGAGAAGCCCCTGCAATGCTTTTTTTTCTGGATGCTGTATTAGAGGATGGAATAACAGATGTTAAGCTTTGTGTGTCTTTAAGTATAAATAATGGATATTTATAGACAATGATTACTTCTTTTCTATGATTTCTATGAGTAATTAGTTTTTAGATGCTGTACTTGGACACTTTTGTTCCCCTCTCACAGCATGGCTGTGAGTTAAAATCAACCAGACACACCATAGTATATAAGAGATAGTCCCTCTGGAGCCAGTGTTTTGGAAGAGTTGGGGAGTTGATAAATGCTATAAATGCTATAATACCTTAGATTCTGTAGGATCCAATGCAGCTATAGATAAAAAGTTATTCATGTGGAATAACTAGTCAAGCCACAGTATTCTTAAGTTACATTTACTGAAAGAGTGTGTGTGTGTGTGTGTGTGTACATTCATTTTTTCTTTTTTCTTTTCTTTTCCTTTTTTTTTTTTTTTTGGATCATGGTTTTAATAGACCTAGATTCTAGCCTGACCTGTGGAGTACCTTAAGGGAAGTACTGAAATATATGCACCACCTTTTTTCTATTTATCCAGTTGGGAAATCATCTACTCATTGTGTATGTTTCATATTGAAAAGTGTAAATAAATTACCTCTGAAAGCAGAGACTGAAAGTAAACTTAAATACTTGTAAGCATTGTCAAATTGTCAAAAGACTAATATATTTTCCATTTTTAATTATAAATTGGTAAATTATTTTAATTTATAGGATAGGTAGCAATTCTTCAAAATAACCAAACAAATATCAAAAGAATACTAGTATTTGACCAGTAATAGAAAAATCAGTAATTTTTTTAAATGAGAAAACTGGTAGTTCTTTAAATGACAAACTTAAGCAACAAAAGAAATAATAGTGATTTCCCCTTAGAATCAGAAATAATACCAGTGTACTTTTTTCTTTTTATATTGTAGATTCAAATGCAGTTATAAGAATAATTCAGAGAGATCACAAACCTCACTCAGCATCTCTAATGGTAAGATCTTGAAAAGTACAGTAAAATATTATAAAGAGTTTATTGGCATTAATGCAATTAAGACTCATAATAGTTTCAAAATGATATATAAGTAGGATTGTATATGATGATTTTGTGAATTTTTTTTTTTACTCAGTATAGTTTCTTGGGCATCTATTCAAGTTATTGTGTGTATCAATAGGTTTTTCTTTTTAGTTACAGAGTAGTATTCCACAAAATATACTTTTTAAACTCTAAATACTAGGAATGCTGCTTTATCTTGGGGTCCCTTGTTTTTGACAAATGTGTACATTCAAAGAAACAACATAATTAGAAAGCTATCACTTGCTGGAATCTATTTTTTAAATTTGTGATCATTTTAATGAATTCTGAGCGACAAAAATAACAATAAGGAGATAGATGGAGAACATAGAAAACGAAGGTTCCTGTTGCATTAACATAAATTTATATTCATGATCAAGGGAAGTAAAACAGTAGTTTTGTTCTCTTCTGTGTTAGAAAAATCAGACCTAGAGTATTTCAGAGTGATGTGGACAAGCAGACATGAAGATTGCAAGGATGAATAATCATGTTGTCCAATAAATCATTGTGCAAACCAGAATAAGACTTCATAGGGATTTCGAACATTTGAAATGCTGTTAGGTACAGAAAGTAACTGTTTTATTTGTCACTTATCCAAAAACAGAGCTGGGAAATATATTGGAGGAGGTGCAAAGTTTATTTCAATGCAAAAGACATTTTCCAAGAGTTCTCCAATTCCTATCAACTCTTAAGGTGTGGAGGGAGAGACAAGTCCCTCAAGAAGGAAAAAAAATCAACTTTTCAAAAATTGTGGTGGGACATCTAAATAGTCACATGCAAAGCATGGAATTAAATTCCTACCTTACACCATAAAGAAGTTACCTCAAAATGGATCTAAGACCTTAATGTAAAAACTAAATATATAAAACTCTTAGTAGAAAACATAGGAATAAACTGCATGACCTTGGATTTGGCACTAGTTTTGTTTTATTTATTTATTTATTTATTTATTTATTTATTCTAATTAGTTATGCATGACAGTGGAATGCATTTTGACACATTGTACACAACTGGAGCACAACTTCTCCTTTCTCTGGCTGAACATGGTGCAGAATCACACCAGTAGTGTAATCCTGCATTATATAGGGTAATAATGTCTGTTTCACTCCAACATCCTTCCCATCCCTACACCCTCCTATCATTTCCCCTCCTATCATTTCCCTTATTTCCCTCTGCACAATCCAAAGTTTCTTCATTCTTTCCCACTCCCCTCCCCATTATGGATTAGCATCTGCTTATCAGAGAAGACATTTGGCCTTTGGATTTTTGGATTTGGTTTATTTTGCTCAGCATGATATTCTCCAGCTCCATTTACCTGCAAATGCCATAATTTCATTCTTCTTTAAGGCTGAGTAATATTTCATTGTGTATATATACCACATTTTCTTTTCTTTTCTTTTTAAAGAGAGAGAGAGAGAGAGAGAGAGAGAGAGAGAGAATTTTTTAATATTTATTTTTTACTTTTTGGTGGACACATCTTTATTTTATTTGTATGTGGTGCTGAGGATCGAACCCAGCACCCCTCACATGCCAGGCGAGCGCGCTACCACTTGAGCCACATCCCCAGCCCACCACATTTTCTTTATCCATTTATCTGATGAAGGGCATCTAGATGGGTTCCTTAGTTTAGTTATTGGGAATTGAGCTGCTATAAACATTAATGTAGCTGCATCACTGTAGTATGCTAATTTGGGGTATAAACCTAGGAGTGGGATAATTAGGCCAAATGATGGTTCCATTCCACATTTTCTGAGGAATCACCATACTGCTTTCCAGAGTGGTTGCACCAATTGCAGTCCCACCAACAATGAATAAGAGTACCTTTTTCCCCCACATCCTCACTAACACTTATTGTTGCTTGTATTCTTGATAATTGCCATTCTGACTGGAATGAAATGAAATCTTAGAGTAGTTTTGATTTGCATTTCTCTAATTGCTAGAGATGATGAACATCTTTTCATGTTTGTTGATAGATTCAATTTCTTCTTCTGAGAAGTGTGTGTTTAGTCACTTAGCCCATTTATTATTCATTGGGTTTTTTTTTGGTGTTATGTTTTTTGAGTTCTTTATATATCCTGGAGATTAGTTGGCAATGATTTCTTAGAAGTAATACTAAAAGCACATGCTACAGAAAAAAAATGCATAAATTGGGCTTCATCAAAATTTAAAACTTTTGTGCTTTATAGGATACTGTCAAGAAAGTGAAAATAAAATGGGTGTGATGACACACACCTATAGTTTCAGTGGCTCAGGGGACTAAGGCAAGAGGATCACAAGTTTGAGGCTAGCCTTAGCAACTTTGTGAGTCCCTAAGTGACTGAGTGAGACCCTGTCTCAAAATACAAAATAGAGCTAGGGATGTGGTTCAGTGGCTGAGTGCCCTTGAGTCCAATCCTTGGTACCATCCCCTGGTACCACTCATACAAAAAAAAAAAAAAGTGCTGGGGACTTAATTCAGTGGTAAAGTGTCCCTGAGTTCAATCCCTCATAGAAAAAAAGGAAGGAAGAATGGAAGGAAGAAAGGAAGGGACAAAATATAAGCCAAACAATTGGAGAAAATATTTGAAAATTATGTCTGATACAAGACTCATACCCAGAATATATAAATAATTCTTATAACAGCATAATGAGTCAATGGAAATTTTTTAAGTGACAGAAAGGTGCACTTATAAGGTCCTTGCTTAGCACCTGGATGACCATCTTAAGTGACAGCTGCCATTTCAAGAAAAAAATTTCATGTTCCCTCCCAAGGGCATTGCTGAGAAAGGCTCCCCACACCCTCATACCAACCCAAACCCTAACTGCCTTGCATTAGGACCCACCCAGCTCTGCTTCCTGAGCCTGCCGCATTCAAGTCCCAGAACCCAAGCCTGTTTTGCCTCTCTCTCCTATAGAGAGATGGCCTTTATTTGTCAGCTCTGACAAACAAACTGTCATTTTTATCTCTGCCTGGTCAATTTCATTTCTTGCTTACTCGACTTTCATTCCTTGCTTTCCCTTCAGCATTAATACATGCTCCAACTTGGATAAACCTTGAAAACATGCTAAGTGAAAGAAGTCAGACAGAAAAGTCACCTATTGTATATTTTTATTAACATGAAATATTCAGAATAGAACATTGTCATAGAGATGGAAAGTAGATTAGCAGTTGGGAGGGGTTGGGGGAATAGCACATAAGGAGGGACTCCTAAAGGGTACAGAGTTTCTTTTAGGAGTAATGAAAATATTCTGGAATTAGATAGTAGTGATGTTTCATAACTTTGCTAATATTGTATAGGCAGTGAAGTATATACTCCAATGGGGTGAACTTGTGATATGTGAAATATATCCTAACATAAAAATTAAAAAGTAGTGATATATTCCATCTTTGGAATTTTTTTAGCTTAGTAAAAATTTTGATTAGGTGAGACAGAATTCTGAATTCTTTTAGGCTCAGGTTGTATTGGGGCTACATTTTATCTATTAATAACCAGCTCTGAAGTCAAGAATCAGAAGATTCAAGTTTTGTTGTTTTTGCTGCTTCATTAGCTTCAGTAAATCTCAATCCCTATGGGTCTTGGTGTCCTTTTGTAACAGTGGTCTACTTTATGCTTTGAATACTGCCCTTGCTGCTCTGCCACTGCCATTTATTTTTAAAATGGACATGTTTCTTTCTCTTCCTTTCTCCCTGCTCCTCCCTGATCTCTCCTCTTCCCTAATCTCAGGGGAAAGGGGATTACCTTTCTTCCCCACATATCTGTCCTTGAGCACACACCCATTGCAGGAATGAAGCAATTCAGACTTTGGGGTTGGCACCAGATGATCTCAGAAATGATTATCTCCCAAATGAACAAGTGAATTACAGAGAACATGTAGAATGTAGCCTTTGAATCACCTCTTTTAAAGCTCCTGCTCTCCTTTATGGGCAGAATCACAGCCTCTGGGACAGGAGTTCCTGTGTGTTTCTCATTTGCTAGCAAAACAGTAAAACTTCTTTTTCCTTTTCATTACTGAATTGGCATTGAGGACAAGCACCCAGCTCTTGGTAACATGTTTGCATAAATTCCAGATGATAATAAAAACCTCACTGACATCACATATTCTGTGAAGATTAATTAGGATAATAAATATTAAATCACTTTAAAAGCTGAAAAGCACAATACAGGTGTTATATTAGGATATTTCCAGAATTGTAAAATAGGCTCTTTTATGAATGATTTTTTAATCTACTTTCCAATTTCATTCTACTGTTAAATATGCCTTCTCCTTAGAGTGTTTTTAAGGAAAAGAACAGCAGGCTATGGACTATTCAGCATGGATCTAGTAATAAAATATCTGGTTTTTTTTTTTCTGTCTTCCCTTTCATTAGTTGCCTAATTATATACTTTTGATGGCTTATTAGAATTTCCTCCAAAATGATAAGATAATCCCAAACACTTCAGTCACCTTAGAAACATTGGTGGGTTTCATACAAAAGAGGATTAAATTCATAGTCCAAAGATGTTTCTGTGCTACATAGAAATGTTGTCCTTGTGTTTTATGATTGTATACATAAAAAATAACAGTGGGAATGCTATTATAACTTTTAGATGAACTAAAAATAAACTTTAAAATTCAGTGGTTTTGAAATATAAAAAAGAAGTAGGCTAAACTTATATTTTCTTTTCTATCAGCTCTCAAATTTGTCTCCATAAATACAATTCCAGTTGAGGAAGAGAACTATCCTTAAGTTCTTTTACTTATTTACGGGGGTGCCAGGGGACTGAACTCAGAGGCACTCATCCACTGAGCCACATCCCCAGATGAAGGGAAAGCCAGGAACGAGAGACAGGTAACCAATGAAATGAAAGACAGAGACCAGGCAGAGATACATACGAGAGTTCATTGGTCAGAGCTGACAAATAAAGGCCATTTCTCTATTAGAGAGAGAGGCAAAACAGGCTTGGGTTCTCGGAATTGTATAGGGCAGGCTCAGGAAGCAGAGCTGGGTGGGTCCTAATGCAAGGCAGTTAGGGGTTGGGTTGGTATGAGGGTGTGGGGAGCCTTTCTCAGCAATGTCCTTGGGCGGGAAAGTGAAACTTTTTTCTTAAAATGGCAGCTGTCACTTAAGATGGCCATCCAGATGCTAAGCAAGAACCTAATATTTCCCCCCTTTTTGTTTTTTCTTGGGAACAGGGATGCAGGTCAATCTTCTGTAATTGCTTCCCGCTGGAAAGGGACTGCTTTTGAGTTTCTCATTAGGGGGGTGGGATGTCATTGGAATGATGACAGAGATTGAGTAGTAGCAGAATGCTATCCCAGGTGGCCCAATTTTGGTGAGGGATTAGTTTTTTGGCAGGAGGCAGAGCAGATAGAAAGAAATTGTAGGTCCTCTGGAGAGAGAGATTAAAGATATGGTGTTGGGGTAAAAGAGATTGTGCAGGAAGGTAGGCATCTGTTGAGTGTCAGGTGGGGAAGAGTCCATCAGGGGACTAGCAAGGCAGAAGACCGCAGGTGGAGTAGGCTGTCGGAGGAGGGCGGTAGCCCTCGCTTCAGAGTCTGCCTTGTTGTTGCCCAGTGTCACAAAGGAGATGTTTGTCTTATGGGATTTACAATGTGAGATTCTAATGGCAGTGGGAAGCTTTGAGGCCTAAAGGAGATTGGCAATAAAGGGGAAATTATTAATTGAAGTTCCCTTTGTGGTAAGGAATCCACACTCCTTCCAAACAGTAGAATGAGAGAGAAGTATGTGGAAAGCATATTTAGAGTCAGTGTAGACATTAAGGGAGGCTCCCTTTGCCAAAGTGAAAGCTCTGATGAAGGCAGCAAGTTCAGCCTGCTGATTGGGTGTATTACTGGGGAGGGGAGCTGCTTCCACAACTGAGGTTAGAGAGACTATAGCCTACCCTGCCTGATGAACTCCCTCCCTCCTGAAGGAAGAGCCATCTGCAAACCGTGTGTATGTTGTCTGGAGCAAGGGGCCTTCCTGTATGTGGGAGGGATATAGAAGAAGCTCCTCCAGAGTTTCAATGCATGAATGAGTAAGAGGAGACGAGGTGGAAGACTCCTGAGGAGTGGGGAGGAGAGTAGCAGGATTTAAAGGTGAGCTCATGTGGAAAGTAAGACTGGGATCTTCCACCAGGGAAACCTGTAGAGATGAAAGGTGACCCAGGCATAAAGAATGTAAGCCCTTATAGGTGAGAAGTTCCTTTAGGTGTTGGGGAGCCAGGATGGTGAATTGGACCCCAAAGGTGAGTCTCTTTGACTCATTAATGAGAGTCTGCGGCCAACATTGGTAGGCAAGGGGCCCATCCCCAAACAGTAGGGTCAAGATCCTTCAATAAATAAGCCACAGGGGCAAAGGTTGGCCCCAGCATGTGTCTGAGGACCCCTAGAGCAAATCCCTGCTTTTCAGCCAAGTAAAGGTGAAATGGACATGTTAGATCAGGGAGATGGAGAGCAGGGCCCCGGAGGAGGACCTGCTGGAGCCTGGTGAAGGGCTTTGTAACAGGGTACAATAGGGGTTCAGAGAGTGGGCCCCAGGCCACATCATTTAGAGGCTTAGTCAATATAGAATAGTTAAGAAACCAAGCTCTAGGAATCCTGCCATACCTAGAAAGGAGATAATTTTTTCCTTAGTAGAGGGCATTGATATATTAGTGATAAGGCCCTTTCTATCAACCATAATGGCTTTGTGTGTAGGGGTCAGGAGGAGGCCTAGGTATGTTACCATTGCCAAGAAAGCTGTACCTTGGATGGAGAAACCCTATAGTCATGGGCAGAAGTTTGCAGGTATCCTGTTGACTGACCTCAAAGGAGGGATTGCAAAGAAGGAGGTCATCAACATACTGTAGCACCATAGACTGAGTGAGATGTATGGATGCTAGGTCCTTAGCCAAGGCCTGTCCAAAGATATGAGGACTATCTCAGAACCCTGGGGGGAGAACTGTCTGTGTCAACTAAGTGGAGTTATATGACTCAGGGTTTATGTATGTAAAGGCAAAAATGTCTTGAGAGTCATAATGGAGGGGAATAGAGAAGAAGGCATCTTTTATGTCTAGCACTGAGAAGTTAGAGGCCCCAGAAGGAATGGTAGAAAGAAGGGTATAAGGATTGGTTACCATCAGGTAGATTGGGATGACCAGAGTTGTGGAATGGAGGCCTTGGACCAAGCCGTAGGAACTATTGAGCTTTTTTACAGCCAAGATTGGGGTGTTATAAGGGGAATGAGTAGGTCTAAGGAATCCCTTTTGCAAGAGGTCTTGAAGGATAGCCTGTAAGCCTAGGAATTTTTATTGGTAGAGCAGGTATTGTGACTGGGCCAGAAAATGGAGGGTTTTTTTGAGATGGATATAAATGGGCTCATGGTGTGAGGTGATAGAAGGATTTAAAACATCCCAGATAGTAGGGTCCACCTCGGAAGGGGGTAATGGAAAGGCACTGGCAGACAGAATAAGGGATGGTCCTAAGGTAAGGGTGAGGAGCAGGGGAGCAGCAGGTGAGTCTGGACGGAAGCATATATGAGGGGAGATGAAAAGTGTAGCCCCCAACTTTGTGAGGATGTCCCTTCCCATAAGGGGAACAGGGCACTGTGGAATGACCAAAAAGGAGTGGGTAAAAATTAGAGAGCCAAAAGCACAAACAAGTCTAGGTGTCTAGAGGGTTGTTAAGGTTTACCCTCTACCCAGACAATAGAGGCCATAGAACTAGTAGTAGGCCCCCAGAACTCCTTGAGGACTGAATTTGTAGCTCTGGTGTCTAGGAAAAAGGAGACAGGCCTACCTGAAATATGCAGAGTTACCCTGGGTTCCCACGGAGTGATGGCAGTGGTCAGGTGATGGGGACCCCGGCCTCATCAGTCCTCTGCAGCCAGTCCTAAGAGCTGGAAAGAGGAACCAAAAGGACTGGATGGCTGGGGGCTGCTATGGGCTCACGGACAGTCAACGGCCCAGTGTCCCTCCTGATGGCATTTAAGACAAGTGCCTGGAGGCTTGCAAGGCTTAGGACATGTACAAGCCTAGTGACCCGTCTGACCACATTTAAAACAGGTTCCAAGCAGTCCCGAGGGCCTCTTCCATGGACCAGGGGAACAAGGGACAGATGCTGAGGCCGGATACACGGCTTGAGCAAGCATCTGATACTTCTGCTTCCTCGCCTTCTCTTCTCTCCCATTATATACCTTGAAGGCCACTCCCGGAACCTCAGCTTGGAAAGTTAGGGGCCCCCTCTGGAGGCGCCTTAGTTTGGCCTTAATATTGGGGAAAATATGGGAGAAAAATTAGGTCATTAGTAGTTGTTTCCCATCTGGAGTTTCTAAAAATGCTGAAGGGGTTTCATTCTTCTCTTGGATGATTTCCTGGAGCTTTTCATAATTGATAGCCTTATGGGCTGCCTTTCTAAGTCCTGCCATGAGGCAAGTAATGAATTGGTTTCTACTGGTTACTCCTCTAGGCAAATTATAATGCCAATTGAGGTCCCAATCAGGGACTGCTTCAGTGCCAATCAGATGGGCAGGGGAGGTCTAATGTACCTCATCAGCATAATTTCTAGCTTCCTGCTAAACTTACCTGCACTCCTTGGGCAGGAGGATATTAGACAAGACCTTATGGATATCATGGAAGGTCAAATCATATGATTGAGTCAGATTCTGAAACTCTTTGATATATGTGGTGGAACTTGAGGTATAGGACCCAAGCTGCTTTTCTATCTGTGAAAGATCTGACAAAGAGAAAGTCTTATAAACCCGGATTACACCATCTACTCCAGCCTCCTCATGTAGAGGACACAGAGATGAGGGTTGGGCAACAAACAGCAGCCCGTGAGCATGTGGCAGAAAGAGAGAAGGGTGGAGGGGCTGAAGAACAGTTGCCATGGAGTTTTTATCAGAAAGAGAAATGTGGTATGGCGGGGGCTCATCCACAGGGTTGAAGGAGGAGGAGTCCTGGGTAGGATCTTCTGTCCCTTAGAAGAAGATATAAGGGAGGTGAGAACTAAGAGGACCTGTGAGGGAGAGCAAGAGTTGCAGAGAGAGGGTTGTGAACATAGAGAGAAGAAGGCCTGAACATATAACATCTCTTTCCATTTTTTAAAACACTCAAAATATTTGAAAAGATCCCTGATAATATTGGGATCTAGAGTGCCGTTAAGCAGCCATTTAGAGTCATTATCCAAAGGATATTGAGGCCGGATCTGATTACACAAGCAGATAAGTTTTGGGGAGTTTAGTTCCGGCCGGGGGCGGGGGGGAGGGGTGTGTGGGGGGGAGACACTATAGGTTAATCAGGAGGCAGCCTAGGGGACTATGGGAGAGAATGGATGAGGAGCCACCCATAGTGAGACATAAAAGGTGAGTTTAGAGGTGGGGTGTCCCCCAGTTTCTAGTATCACCTAGTCAAGAGTATGGTTATGCTCAGGGGGTCGTCACCACTGCTGGTTAAGTGTCAGGGCAGGAGCCTGTAGAGGCACTTGGGTACTCAGCCAGGACAATGTAGTAGGGGCAGAAGCCTGTAGAGATTAACTCAAGGCCAAGAGGTAGTCTCACTAGGAGCAATTCCCAGTCACCTTTGGTGGGCTTTTCTCAAAACCCAGGACCCAAATAAAAGACCACCTATAGACTCGATTGACATTAGGGATCAGCCGTAGCTATGAAAGCTGTGGCTGGGGGTGCCCTCAACCAAATGAGAACACTGGGAATGCTGATGTTTAATGGTCATTTCCCAGGACCCCTAGGTCATTTAGGTCGACCGGAGACAGGGGTCTTACCTGAAATGTGGTGGAACTTGAGGTATAGGACCCAAGCTGTCCAGTGGTGGGTTCGAGGACGTTCAGCAGAATGGAGAGCCTGATCTTAAGATGGAATTCGTATCAGGCCTGGGGACACTCAGTGACTCTTGAAGAGGGGAGCAGGCACACCAGGAAACCTGATCCTGGGTTTCGGCACCAAAATGAAAGGAAAGCGAGGAATTAGAGACGGGTAAGCAAGAAATGAAAGACAGAGGCCAGGCAGAGATCCACATGAGAGTTTATTCGTCAGAGCTGACAAATAAAGGCCATCTCTTTATAGGAGAGAGAGGCAAAATAGGATTGGGTTCTGAAACTTGTATGGGGCAGGCTCAGGAATCAGAGCTGGGTGGGTCCTAATGCAAGGTTGGTATGAGGGAGTGGTGAGCCTTTCTCAACAATGCTCTTGGGCGGGAAAGTGAAACTTTTTTCTTAAAATGGCAACTGTCACTTAAGATGGCCATCCAGGTGCTAAGCAAGGGCCTTATACCAGTCCTATAGATATAGGGTCTCACTGAGTTGCTTAGCACCTTGCTTTTGCTGAGGCTGCCTTTGAACTGTGATCCTCCTGTCTCAGCCTCCCGAGCCACTGGGATTACAGGTGTGCACCACTGCACCCTTCAAGAATCATCCTTAAATTCTAACACTGTAGAATGTTCTGCCCATCAGTAGCAGCTGTATAACTGACATGTGTATTTATGGAGTCAGTAGGGCTCAGTCTTGCACTATAATTTTACCAGTTCTTCCCTTATTCCAAAAAACTGGATATTTTGCATACTATTACATATTCCTTTCAAAGTTTAATAAAATTTATTCCTCTTCATAAAATAATGGTTGGAGTATTCCTTAAGTGAGGCCCATTTTTATAGAATAAAGGGAACATGGTTTTATGATATGAGGTGCCCCCCCCCAAAAGCTCATGTGTGAGGCAATGATCAAGTTATGAGAGCCTTAACCTAATCAGTGCATTAATCCACTTGACCGGATTAACTGGGTGGGAGGTAACTGTAGGCAGGTAAGGTGTGGCTAGGAGAGGTGGGTCACTGGGGGCGTGCCTTTAGGGTTTATATTTTGTTCCTGGTGAGCAACAGCCCTCTCTGCTTCCTTGTTACCAAGTCCTGCCCTGTGCCACTTTCTCTGCCACACCCTTCTAGCTCAACTTGACCCAGAGCAATGGAGTTGGGTGACTATGCACTGAACACCTCTGAAAATGTGAGCTCCAAAACAAACTTTTCCTCCTCTAAATGTTCTTGTCAAGCCTTTTGGCCACAGCAATGAAAAAAAGTTAACTAAAACACATGGATTGAAGTTCTTTCATGTGTTACTGAAAATCCCTGCCTACCCTTACCCTATTGCATGTCCCCTGCCCAACCTTTTTCTCAGCAACAAAGCATTCCATTTCTTTGACTTATTTATACTATCATCTCTACTGTTATCATAAGACTCAATCCAAAGTCTAGTGGAAGAGATTTTTTTCAAAACTAAAGTTAATGGCCTTATAAAGTTTACCCAAAAAGGAAGATTTAATACTCTGACTTCTGCCAGTGTATTGCTTGTATTTCAAAATAAGGATTATTTTGATAGTAATAATCATTGTACAGAAGTCAGGTTGTATTCAGCCAAATACCATCCTTTCACTGCCAGTTACTTTAGCACATACATTGAAAATTACTATGTATCATGATGGATCTGAGATGCTACAAGATTTGAATCACTACTGAAATATTCAGTTAAACATGTCATGCTTTTCTTACTAAAGCAGAAAAGTGGAATAATGTATTTTAATAAAACTATTTAAGTTAGTAATGTAAGCAATTGCAAAGCTCTTATTACTACACCGTTTGTAATTATTTTGCTATTCATATAAAAAGCAGAGTTACACATAAATGCATTGTTCACAATTCTCTCAGGTGCTCTGCTCTTGTGATCAGTGATTTCCTTCTTCTCTTCATATCCTTGTCCACTGGGATTCAAACATGGTGCCTCCAAAGAATTCTGGAAAGGAAGCATAAGTTTTCACCTTCATATTGTGCCGCAGTCTGGCTGGGCACAAATCACGAGCCACTCAAGCAGGAACAAACTTCATTTCCAAACTCCCCAACGCCACCCACGAGACCCTTCCAGGAACACACCACACACCAACCGGAACTCCCTCCCCCGGAACTTCACCAACCAACTTTCTAGGAATCCCCATGAGAACTCCAAAGTAGCGGGCGCCCAAGGTGGACAGCAGGGGTCTATATACAATTGAATCAATCCAGCATCATCTTAATGGCTCGCCTCTCAACCATTACTTCTGGCAAAATGCCAGGTGTCATCCCGACTCCGCTGTGGCCCTCAACAATATTGAACATCACTTTTTGACATATGCGAGGCTACTAAATGAAAGCATGCTGATTTCACAAAAGAATTTATCATTAATTTGAAGACTTGAACAACAACATAGTATTTATGGTATTACTCAATAATTCAGTTGTCCAAGAGTTCTAATGCTTGCAAGTTCAGAGGAAAAGTTATTGAGGTTATTGATGTTATGAACAGGAGCTGTAGACAAGATAGAAGACACCAGTATATGGTAGAAAAAAATTTAGATTCTATATTTAGATTTGTTTTACAAATCAAGCAGTGAATTTCAACTAATCATTTTAAAATGAGATAAAATCATTCATGTGTTGTAAATCAAGTGAGGGAGTTTATGGAAAAGTAATAGTAAAAAAAATGCATGAAACTGTAAATATGATAGTCAGAAAGGTCCTAAGATCTTGTAAGTTGCCTTATGTTTATTTTAACAGTCTTCTGAAGAAGGCTTTATATTTTATTAGTTGGTCAGACACTAGGTGTCTCAAAAAGATTCCCAGCTAGTGTGCCATAGGATGCAGGTGTGCCTAAGATTCAAATTTCCTTAGGCCCTGTGCCTGAGGACTTGTTTGCAAAAAGTTTTGTCCCTTTAACCTGATGTGGCAACAAGGTATTATCACATTCTGCAGGTGCCACAGATTGAACAAGTTTGGGAAGCTTTGCACCTAATGCACTTCAATTTCCTTACAGATTTGTTGAGAAAGGGTGTAGCCAGCCATTAACAACTTAGGTATGATGTAGGGAAGGCCAATTTTGTGTCCAACAATGTTAGCATACTGGGCATGGAAAGTGAATTGCCCTGGCCATTTGTGCTACAGATGTCTGATTTATTTGTTGTTGTTAATAACCGGTTGGTTGGTTGGAACCAGTTCTTCACATCTTGGTTTTTGTCTTTAGTGTATTTATGTTTGTTCACAATTATACATCCAAAGATGTTACGTATTTTCTTTGGAAATTAAAAAGAAGGGCCATACTTCACAGAAAGGAAAGAAAGATGATGCATCCAGAAATGCAAGATTTCTGCATTTTTTTCCTATGTGTGAAATAATAAGTAGTAATGAGGTCTTTCATGGCAAAAAAATATATGCTTTTTGTTGAAATTTAAATTCAGCCCTGTAGTAGAGTCAGTTGGCATAATTGGAGACATGTAACACATAGATTGTTATATGACTTTGTAGTTATTTATATTCAAACATCCCCTAATCTGGATTTCTCAGATTATTTGCTATCTAAATGCATAAATTTAAATTACATTTTCTCCTGTGCCTACCCGAAAATTGCTAAGCATTATGGACATTCCATCAGGTAATCAGTACAAAGTTTTCAAAATGTTGACTATTGCCAAATTCTCTAATAGATGAATAATTTAAAGTGGTGATATATATTTTTAAAGCAACTTTCTGGAAAAGGTGCTGCTTGCAAGATTTTGCTCATCAATCTACTCCAGGCAACAGAATCTTTAATTCAAGATTTAGAGGGATCTGTCTATGTGAGCAAATTAAATTTAAAAATATGTGGAATGATCTTTAACCTATGATTTTATAAAGATGATGAAATTATTTTATTTACTCTTTCATCATTTTTCCAACAGGTATTTATTCCACAAGTGTCTATTGAGCATCTATCCTATGCCAGACTATTCTGGTAATGGGAGATACATAGCAAACAAACAAAGATATTTCTTGTGTATGGCACTTGCACCCCGCTAAACAGAGATAGACAATAAACAAGAAAACAAGCAAATGAACAAGACCATTTTGGGTAGTGTTAAGTTCTATAAATACAATGAAACAGGACAGTATGCTAGTGAATGATGAAATGTATGTATGTACCTGGCATGTCCCACAGCTTTTATTTATTTATTTATTTATTTATTTATTTATTTATTTATTTATCTGGTACTGGGGATTTAACACAGGGGTACTAGATCACTAAGACACATCTCCATCCCTATTTTGTATTTTATTTAGAGACAGGGTCTCACTGAGTTGCTTAGCACTTCACTTTTGCTGAGGCTGGCTTTGAACTCATGATCCTCCTGCCACAGCCTCCTAAGCCGCTGGGATTTACAAGAGTGCAACATTGGGCCTGGCTCCCACAACTTTTTAATAAGATTTTAGAGGCTCTATTTGCTGCCTGAGCACTTCCAACCTGGGCTACGTACATGTTCCCGGGAAGGGTCTGTCCCAGTTGGCTCTGCCCTATAGCCCCAGTGACCCTGCTTGGGCAAGTCAATGTCTGACCATGTGAAGGAGCAGATTTACAAACTGGCCAAAAAGGGTCTGACTTCTTCACAAATTGGTGTGATACTGAGGGTCTCACATGGCATTGCACAAGTATGTTTTGTGACTGGCAATAAAATCTTCAGAATCTTAAATCCAAAAGACTTACTCCTAATCTTCCCCAGGATCTCTACCATTTAATTAAGCAAGTGGTTGCTGTTTGAAAGCATCTTGAGAGGAATAGAAAGGAAAAGGATGCTAAATTCCACCTGATTCTGATGGAGAGCCAAATTCACTGATTGGCTTGAAACTGTAAAACCAAGTGGGTCTTTCTTTGCATGAAAATCGAGTCTCTAAATTTGTGTATGTACTCAAGCAATGAAATAATTGTTTAATTGAAAAACAAACAGACAAACAAACAAAAAACATTCTGGGAATTGGCCTTTCTAAAAAAAAAAAGTAACATTTGTAGTTGGAACTGATGGAGAAGGAGCTAGGTGAAAAAAAATGTAAGTACTAGTTGAGGTCCCCCAAAAGATTTCTAATTTGGTAAAGAACACAAATACGGCTTGAGATACATGAGATGCATTCTTCATTACTGTAGTCACAAGCCAAGTGAGGCTATTAAAATTTAAGTTAATTTAAATAAAACACAAAATTGGGTGTGGTGGCATACTCCTGTAATCCTAGTGACTCCAAAGGATCACAAGTTAGAGGACAGTCTCAGAAACTTAGAGAGGCCTAAGCAACTTAACAAGACCCTATCTCAAAATAAAAAATAAAAAGGGCTGGGGATGTGGTTCAATGGTTAAGCACCCCAACTCCCATCCCTGGAATAAATGAATAATAATATTACAAAAACTCATTTCCCAGTGACATTAGCAATGGTTCAAGTGCCATTTGTGGTTAATGTGTACTATATTGGATAACACAGAATCCATTTCTGTCACTGAAGGAAGTTATAATGTAGTAGAAAAATTGGAATTAAAAAGAGAGGACAGAGAAAGTGACTCTGGAAAGATCATGAAGGTCCTTGTGGGTTGTCAGGAGGACTTGGATCATCCAAGTGCACTAGAAAGACTTTGGATGCTGTTAAGTAGGGGAGAGACATCATTCAACTTGCATTTTCTGACTATCATTCTGCTGCATAAGAAAATCAATTACAAGCAGGGCAGGACCAATTTGTTATTGTGATTGTCATGATTAGAGATGACGATGGGTTTCTGGATTGGTCATTATGAGAGTGGTGGCGAAAAGTAAATGGAATTGGGATATAGTGTAGAGATAGAATCCAGTGTATTTTAATAGCATGAAAGAATTAACCAAGATAATCAGGAATGAATCAAGGGCAATGTCCTACTTGGGGCTTGAGGTAGGTGGTTATGTTCCTTACCAGGATGAGACAACACTGAGGAGAAAGAGTTTTGGTGTGTAGGTGGAAGAGATTAGAAGGAAGGACTTAGAAGTGGAAGAATTTTTAGATACATTCTTTTTTAGGTATCTTTCAGAAAAAAAAAAAGTGTAGAGGTCAGGTGGGTAGTGGAGAATGAGTGAATCCATGTTAAGGAGAGTAAACTTTTTAAAAAAAATCTTTTTGTAGTTGTCAATGGACCTTTATTTTATTTATTCATATGCAGTGCTGAGGATTGAACTCAGTGCCTCACACATGCTAGGCAAGCACTCTATCACTGAGCCACCACCCCAGCCCAAGGTGGGGTGGGGGAGTAAACTTTTTTTTTTTTTATTAGCTACACATGACATTACAATGATCTTGGTAATTCATACATTAAACTTTTTAAAATTTTACAACAGTTTTACCTTAAGAGTAATTATATTTGGCAAAGTGCAAAGGATTTGTAGTTAGTTTTGTTGTAGTTTGTATCTCCTTCACAAATTACTAATAAAACCACATTAATCAGATTTGGCTAAGTGAAGAGCTCATCAAGTCAAAGTTGAATTTTTCTTTCTATTGTTTATGCCCTTTCTTTTTCCACCTGTATATTTTCCTTATTCTTTTTCTGTTATGTCACTGTCTTAAAGTATTCAAGCGTGATTGCTGAATGTATACTGTAGGCATCATGGCTTATTTCATTAAGATGCTCTGCTAAATGTTCATTGTAAGTCACTTTGTTCAGTTAGCACAGGCTGTAGCTTTCTGTGTCTTTGTTTCTGTTCACTTCCCTTTGGTTTCTGGATGGTAACAGGGAGAAAAATCTACCTTCTATGCTTCTGGTGAAAGAAATAACTTTGATTTGTTTTGAAAAATGGAAGGGGAACCAGTGGTCAGGACATTGCTTCTGTCATACTATTGAGCAGCTCCAATGTGTCATTAACATACAGACCTAGTATTCTTGCTTTGCTGCTATTAGATAATGGATTTTTTTGTTTCTTTTCTATTACAACTTTTAAAAAGTTTTTTAAAAAATCTACTTTCCATAGTTCAGATTTTGTGATGATGTTATCTTTTCTGAAGAAGGGAGATAACTGTGGAGTTAGAGGACAGAGAAAATGGAAATGTTCTAAAATCCCCCTCACTGTGATTTTCTAACCTTGATGTATGCCCAGAGTTCTACAGTTTTTTTTTTTTTTTTCAATTCAATGTGCTGTTTTTGATGCCAAGAGATATTAGCATGATTTTCCAATCAAGGTTTTGCACTCTGAAGTGTCCCAGGTAGGATCTGGCATATGAATCATATGTCTAAAAAGGAAACTCATGAAAGTATGTGTGCATGCTAGGGGGCTCATTTGTCTTTGGCAAAGACATTGCTATTCCTGTTTCCTTAATTATTAGACAGATGGTGCCACTGCCACTGACTAGCTGCCCAACTTGTACTCCTGTGTGGTAGCACAGTTCTGGACACATGACACAGAGAAGCTGTATTATCACAACCCCTATCTATCCATTTATGTCATAATATTAATATGAAATACCTGCCTCTCACTACAACATGCAGTTTTCCATGAAGCTAAGTCTAAAACTATGCCATCTTCTTCCCCTGCCTCCATGAATTAATTTTATTTCAAGTTCCTCCTTTTGGCATTTTTCAAGTCTTCATCTCTACACATAAAATACAGTGGCATTTTGAACCAATTATCCAAATACTCCAGGCTACAAACACACTTTAACCTGGAATGCCAAGATAATTAAGACAAAATTGTTTTATTATTAATATTATTGAGAGCAAATGACATCGAGATAGCCATATTAAAATTGAACAATTGTGGACACTTTTAAGAAGAAATCAGTTCCCAAGGAACACTGGAGTTTTTTTATTTTTTTATTTCATTGAACAGATGTTGAATTATTTAAAACTTCTTTAGTTTCTCAAATACTATATACCATAGTAAATGAACATCCTTAATCCTTAATAACTAAGGTCCTGATTATTTTTTTCTCAGAAGTTTAATCTTCATTGTAGATGTTATAGATGTTATATTTCACTATCTGGGCTTCTGAACTCTGTAAGCTTTTTTTTTTTTTTTTTTTTTGTGTGTGTGTGTGTGTGTGTGTGTGATTCTTCCATCATTTGAATCAAAAGGACAGGCTTGACTTCTCTGTTGAAAATAGATCTCTCAGCAGGAGCAGCCAAAGCATTACAATGTCACCTGAAACTGACTTGCTGTTGTACTTGAGAACTTACTAGCATCTTTAAATCAAGACAGTAGCTGTAGGTGTCATTTTCAATGACAGTAGCAAGTATGTTGGCTCCCATTGCTTGTCAAGTAGCCAAGCACAATCCTCATTCCGCACCCCCTCAGTGTCCTAGAAAGCTTAGTCTCAGTGCCAGACCCAGACCCCCTCATTCGCTGGCTGCCAGGAGCTGCGCGTTGGACCGGCCAGAGCAGCCACAGCAGCCCCTTCACTAGCTTGTAAGTAGTAAGGGCCCAGCTCCGGGAAAAGGAGCAATCAAGCTGAGAGCAGCGCCTCCTCCGGGGGAGGGGCGGGAGCTCGGCTGAGAAAGCTTTCCTAGGGAGTTGCCTTAAAGAAAGAAAGCGGAATTGTCGATCACTCCAGTTGCCCGTTTAAATACAGTTTTAAGCAGTCATATCCACTCGTTTCCCTTCTGCAAAACTGCAAATCATCACCAACCTTGTACCAAAAAGAAAGGGGGGAAAAAGCAAATCTCATTCTCTCTTCTCACCCTCCCTTTCCTTTCACCCTCCCTTCCTTTCCAGCTCGATCGCTCTCCCTCCCTCCTTTCTCCTGCCGCAGCCGCCAGAGTCTCGGTTTGTCTCTCTCCGACGGGACTAAGCAACTTCTTGATTATTTCTCAGCCCTTTTCCCATTTTTTTCCACTCTTTGCCATGAACTGGACCGACAGACGCGGAGGAGGCTTTGCTTTCAGTCCCAGGGAATGGCGATTCGCGTCCCGGGGCCGAGCCGGGGAGGATCGGCCCAGGAGAAAGAAAGAGTGATAGAGAAAGAGCTGCGGAAAGAGGAGAGAGACCTCCATCAGCCGCTGGCCCGGCGCGCAGCAGCGCAGCGCGGAGCTGTGCCGGGAATGGCCCCGTGCTCGCCCTGCGCCCCCGGCTCCTCCAGCGTCAGCCGCCCGGGTGCGCGGGATGCATTGGGCAATTTTTAAAATCCCGAAGTAGCAAGATCCCTTTGAGTATATAAGTCGGGGTTGGGGGTGGAGCAGAGGATTTTCAAAACCTATTCAAAGAGCGAAAAGTCAAAGCCTGATTAACTTGAAGAAGTCCCTTTGGAGCATCTAGCGTTCTCCTGGAGTTATTCGAAAGCTGAAACTTTCAGTGGATTGTGGGCCTGGGGAGAAGAAGGGATTCCGAGGGTGGGACTGGGAAGGGCGTGTGCACGCTCCTGTGTTGAGGGGTGGGGGCGTCGGTGGGGATTCGGTGAAGAAGGCACACCATGGCAGTTGCCAGCGAGGCCGCCCGAAAGAGGGACGAGCCGGCCCACGGCTGGGAGAGTCAAGCCCCGGTAGCTGGCCCGGACTGCCACCGTCGTGCGGATCCCCCATTGCCTCAGGGCTCGGGCTGCGGCGGCTGCTGGGGAGACCTGGTGCTGCAGCCGCTCCGGCGCTCCCGGAAACTTTCCTCGGCTCTGTGCGCGGGATCTCTTTCCTTTCTGCTGGCTCTGATGGTGAAGCTGGTCCGCGGGGAGATCGGCGGTGAGCTGGAGGAGAGTAAGGAGGCGGCAGCAACCGAGGAGGAGGAGGAAGCTGTCCCGGGAGCTGAAGGGGGCGTCTTCCCTGGCCCTCGGGGAGGTGTTGCCGGGGGCGGCGCGCCGCTCAGCCCTTGGCTGCAGCCCTCGGCACTACTCTTCAGTCTCCTATGTGCCTTCTTCTGGATGGGCTTGTACCTCCTGCGCGCCGGGGTGCGCTTGCCTCTGGCCGTCGCGCTGCTGGCCGCCTGCTGCGGGGGGGAAGCGCTCGTCCAGATTGGGCTGGGCGTCGGGGAGGATCACTTACTCTCGCTCCCGGCCGCGGGGGTGGTGCTCAGCTGCTTGGCCGCCGCGACATGGCTGGTGCTGAGGCTGAGACTGGGTGTCCTCATGATCGCTTTGACTAGCGCGGTCAGGACCGTGTCCCTCATTTCCTTGGAGAGGTTCAAGGTCGCCTGGAGACCTTACCTGGCATATTTGGCCGGCATACTGGGGATCCTTCTGGCCAGGTACGTGGAGCAGATCTTACCGCAGTCCTCGGGGGCGGCTCCGAAGGAGCATTTTGGGTCCCAGCTAATTGCTGGGACCAAGGAAGATATCCCGGTGTTTAAGAGGAGGAGGCGGTCCAGCTCCGTGGTGTCCGCCGAGATGTCAGGCTGCAGCAGCAAGTCTCATCGAAGGACCTCTCTGCCCTGTATACCAAGGGATCAGGTAAGCACTGGAAGCTCCTTTCTCTGCTCTCGGGGAAACTTCAAACTCTTAGGAAGCGGCGCAAACTGAAGGGAATCCGGGCGTTGGCAATTAAAAGGAAGCTAGCCTAGGAAAGTGCTATAACTTTAGACTTAGTAAGAAACAAGCATATTGGGGTTTTGTTTTTCTTTCTCTTTTCTCTGAGTATTTTATAATCTGAACAACAGAAACACGAAGAAGTAACAAAACTAAAGGGCGTTTGCACCGTCTTTCACAGCTGGGCCAACTTTGCAAATATACTACACCTGGTGTTAGGCTTCCCTACAACTTTACTCTGTCCTCCTTCCCTTAGCAGAAATTTTATAATTAGTTTTTTTTTTTTTAAGTAGTGGGCGATTTTCAACACATAGGTTTTCTTAGATTTCTCTCTCTCTTTCTTTTCTTTTTTTTTAAACAAATTTCTTATAAAGTGACAGGCAAACATTTACAAAACCAGTAAGAAAAAAGATTCTACGGCAAAACGAGGCATCCTTGAAGGTGAGGTATTGATACACACTTTGCTTTTGCAGGAAGTTTTATTTGGAGAGACTGCATCTGATGGTGCTCAATTGGTTTTTAAATGTAACTTATTGACGTGCATTATATTATGCCAGTGTGTTTTGTATTCTAAACATAAACTTCAAATTTGGGGAATAATGCCTGAACTTCAGAATGATTCGAAATTGTAAATTGTGCTGTTATTGTTAAGTAAAAATAACATTTTTCTTGGGTATTTGCATAATTAAGTGGATAGTTAGAAATTTAAATGCACCTATGCCTGTTTTACAGAAAATATTTATTCAGGAGGATGTTTCTAAGATTGCTGGTGATCTTTATATATCGTTCATAAAGGAGGAGGTGGAAGAATCTAGAATTATAAATGAAGGTGTGAATAAAAGTTTAGTCAGTTTGGGGAATGAATTTTCTTACTATCATTAAATTTTTTAAGCCCATAGAATCATTGCTATAAATGGTGTCATAGAACAAATTCCAATTTAAAATACAAATTATACCTGAAAAGCCATACTTGTTCAATTCTGTACTTGAAGGAGATTTGACACTTGATGAAGAGGGTGGAAAGCTGGTAATGTACAGCAGATGGAAATTTATGCTTTTCCTACTTAAATTTATGCCTACCTGTATGACACCATTAGGACAACTTTAGGGAGTTCAAGAATATCCTAACATACAGCAAGCTTTTTCTTTTTAGGTTATTCTGTGGGTAATCATTTAAATATTTCTAAGAAGTAGAAGTCACCATATGCTGTGGGTAACTAGTTTGTTTCTGAAAGGGAGTTGATTACAGAGATCAGTGGTTGGTTGACATTATTTAGGAAAGTGAAGGACAGCATCATAATCTCTTGTGTTTATTTTAAAACAAATGTACTTATTTAGCTTTTTGTTTAGATAAAGAAAATATTTCTTGGACTTAAGCTTACTCTAAGAGTAAAGGGAAAAAATAGGCCACTGACTGATACTTAGTTTGGGTAGAAATTTGGAGAACTTTGGAATAAAATAACATACCTATTTATGGGTAAACTAATTAGAGTAAAAACACAATTTAATTTGTTTTCACAGGTACAGGAGAAAATGTCTCTTAAATGAAGACATCGCTGGTTTAAATGTGTTTAGAACATGCTCTTCTTTAACTTATAGGGAAATTTGATTGTGGTTCTTGTAAAATTGAACCGTAATTTCTAAGAAAAAAATCTGGACTTATGCATAAAAAACCTGACCCTAAATTGATATCATTTAGTCTCTAAAATTAAATTTCTTAAGTTTCTCATTAACATCTGAGGGAGTTAAGAATGGATTTAAGATAAGGTTCAGGTGAATGGCCTAGTCATGTTAATTAACTCATAGATTTTCATTGGTTTTTCTCTGGTTTAAATTAGCAGATGAGAATTGGAATAATCTGTAAATTTATATAAAATAACAGAGCATGCACATTTAAATGTTTTGCTGATTAATGCTTTTGAAAAATGCATATTTGTTATGTATTTTGATGAATTTCTTGGGTTACTGGTTTTTTAAAGGCTGTTTATTAACAGTGTTCTAAAATGAGAGACTATTTCACATGGCTGAGGGTAAAATAAGATTACTTTTAGCAGAAATTTAGATCCTTGAAGTTTTAATGAGGGCATGGGTGAGTGTACCAGTCACTGAAGACTAGTTTTATATATGACCCATTAAAGTTGTTGCTGAGTATAATTGTGGGGAGTGGGTGGGAACTAACATGGGATGGTATATTATGAGGGTGATATCTCATAGTTAACTGTGTGAAAAGTTCAGGAGCTATATAGTAAATGGCTTATCTGTTTTATCATAAGGAAACAAACTTCTGATGAAGGGTGCAAAGTGTACCACTGTCATTTGCATACTTTATGAAGTTAGCATTCAAAATAATTATAAAACGAATATAAAACACTTTCCTGAATGCTACGAAATAGTTCTTTTTTGAAAGAACATCTACTTTCAAGTCAAGACAATACTCATAAGCAACAAGTGATTTTTAAAAAAACTTTATTCTTTGTAGTTATACATGATAGTAGAATACATTTTGATATATTTATACAAGCATGGAATATATCTTATTCTAATTAGAATCACAGTGTTGTGGATATACACTGATGGTGAGATTCAGTATGGTAACAAGTGAATTTTAAATAGTGTAAGCACAGAGGCCTCCTGAGAATTTATTCAGAGATTGCTCATTGTGAAGTTTAAAGGTGAGAGAATTTCAGCATTTTTTTCTTACGATGGATGACGGTGGATGTTTGCTTATGAATGCTCTCTTCAGTGTTTTTCAAGCCTTAAAAGACAGGAGAATATCTGATAAAATTCTCATAAGACCAAACAACTAACAAGTATACCCCACCCCACCTTATTCCCTTCCTTCCAGAACTTTAAGTCTATAGAATGACTAAGTCTATAGTTTAGATGTTACATGTAGAATTAAGTTTTGCAGCAAGGTGATAAAAAGATGTTCTCAAGCGAGAAAGAAAATAGGTCTAGTTCTTGGTCACAAAATTAATCAGGAATTGGTTGATATGAGAGGATGCAAGTGAACGTTTCTTCACTTTCAATAAATAAGTAAGTTTATAGCGTCTCTGTGGCTTATAGTTAAGTCTTACCAGCCCAGTATCCTCCAGACTGAAGCTGATTCTGTAGATGATTGTGTCTAACTGTACTTTCTAGACTGGCAGTGTTAAGTCCAGCATCCACCCCCTGTGGTGTATATATTCTAAGTGGATTTTTACATTTGAGAGCAGGTAAGATATACCTGAGATCAGGATGCCACTGTAACCCTGTAAACACTGGAACATACAGAGGTACCTAGAATTTGTTGAGTTATCAGGTACTAATAATTAATAAATATGATTAATGTTTATTTTATGATTTATGATTAATTTGTTGAGTAATTAGGTACTAATAATTAATAAATATGATTCATGCATGATTAATAAATATTATTTTCAATGTAAAATTTTAGTTAACATTTGGAAACTGTATTTGAGGGAGGTCTGTTCTCTTTGTATCATACAATATATATGTTGTTCCTCTGTAATTACTGTGACCACTTTTCTCATTCACTTTTGAAAGATTCCAAACCAAATGCAATTTTAGTTACATTAAGAAAAATTTCATATTTTTACCTGTGGTTTCACATAAATACAAGGCATGTGACTCTGTCCATGAATGCATTTAAATCACTTAATGATAAACTCTTTGTGATGGGCAAAACTTCAGTCAGAAATGTACAGATACATGCTTTATATTATGTAATTAAAAACCCAGATTGTTTCCTGTGACTGTTTATCTAAGCTGTTAATTAAACATCTTCAGCATAATTAATGTATTATTGTAGAAATATAAGTTGGTTTTGTTATCAAAAGAATCAAATTTTTGATCCCTGTTGTGGGGAAGACATTTTCAAGTAAAAAAGCAAACAAAACAAAAATAGGAGAAAGAGTATGGTTTTTGATGGCAGACATTGGATGATAGGGATATGGTGGGCTTTATATCATTGGTAAAAGGTACAACTCACTTTTATAGATACAAACTACAGAATTTTTTTTCTGAACATCTAGAATACATTATATTTCAAATTCCTAAATACACTGCAATATATTGTATATCTCAAATTTAATAAATTTCAGAAATAATCATGGACTTTAAATTGTAGCTTCTGTCATTTCCATAGCAGTATTCATCTTATGGGGTTATAAAGAGCAATGTTGATTATTTATGACGTGGTGACAGAATTAAAATTAATGTTAAATTCTTAAAATATCAAAAAGGAAAAACAAGATTTTTCTTATCTCCCAGGAAAGGTGAGGGAAAAGAATGTTTTGTTTTTCTGTAATTTTTTTTTAAATCATGATTTTATTTGTGAATACAGATATTTAAGGCATACTGAAAAACTTTTTTAACTGACAGAAATAGTCAGTGAATCTATATAAATTTACAGAGGTTGGAAGGAGTGAAAACAGTCATTTTACTCTTTCTGTATTGAGTCTGAAGTGTAAAAAGTTAAAACTGTAGAACTGAAAGAAATGCTGTGTATGCTGGGCTGTCATGTTAATTAAATAAACAACCAGAACACTGACTCTGTGTATGAAATACATTTTGAAAAGTCAGGGGAGGGGGTGCAGGCAGGCAAGGGTGAGTGACATTGGCATGAAAAAACATTCATTATATCTGTAGTGACATTTGTGTGAATTTGTAGTATTCTATTAGGAAATTCAGCTCTGAAAATAATCTCTTCAGGACTCTAGTTGAATAAAAACCTACCAAATCCAATTTCACTTCTATTTTGAATATCTTCACATTTATTACACTAAAGTAGGGTGTTTATAAAGTTCTAAATTATGACTATATTTTTAAGTACTTTATATTTTAGGATTTTCAGCTAATACTGTTTGTGTCCATAACAGCCCAGTAGAGTCTTTTGATTTCATTGAAAACTTGTGTTATATAATCTATAAAAAAATTGAATGTATTCTGGGATTAGGGCGGGAGCTACATTTTTCAGAAAATGTTATGAAATGTACCATCTTGGATATAGGAAGATGATCAATGCAAGTATTGTATTATGAAATATCCTACGAGATTTTGACATGTTGAAACTGTCTTTGCATTGGGTCATGGGGAATGTTTCTTTAGCTTTATGAAATGATGCCTAACTTTCCATGTTTATGATGACTTTCTTACTTAGTTCCTGTGTGTCTCCTGATCCGTGGAGTCTTCCTCCTTCCTCTTTTCTGTGTGGTACTGATAATCATATCTTCTAAAAAGAGCCCTCAGATACACATTGAAAACTCAATTTATGCTTAAATTCTACGTTCATGTGTTTAACAAAGTTCTATCAAATAATTATGAAGAATGTCCAAAAATCTCAGGAAGTCCAAAAATCTCTATATTTTTGTACTAAAGGTATATTCTGCTAATATTCCAATGAACATTATTTCTTTAGAGAGACAGTATACATATATGGTTATATATACTTGAAATATTGTGAGCATTATTAAAAATGAGGGTGTATGTGTGTATATAAAGTAAGGCTACCCTTGGGAATTATTCTAACTTTGAATTGAGAATGGAGGTTTGGGCCATTCTCAATATACAAATAATTGATGATGGAGGGGAAAAAAGTCTGAAAGATGTATCTAAGGTGTAGTTCAAAGGAAGATTTGTTGGATAACTGTTGCCAAAAATATTAGTTAGGCCAGGTGAGGTCACACACCACTGTAATCCCAGCTACTTGAGAGATTGAGGTGGGAGAATGGCAAAATAATTAGAGGCCAGCTTTAGCAACTTAGTGAGACCCTGTCTCACAAGGTAAAAGGGCTGGAGATGTAGCTCAGAGGTAGAGTCCTTGCCCTAGAATATGCAAGGTCCTGAGTTCAATTCCCAGTATTGCAAACCCTCCCCCAAATTAGTTGGCTATACTTGTTCATTGAAAATATGCTGTTTTTAAATGAGGACATTACACTTAATGTCACCTGTAAAGGCCTTTGGTTGATCAGTCAATCAGATGTCAAAATAACACATTTTATCTGTGCATTACGCCTTGTGCTAAATACCACAAAAATTATACAGATATGACACAGCATCTCTCTCTCCAGGGTTTAGAGCTTATCCAGGATAATGAGGCATCAAAAGAAGAAGGGAAATCACAGCAAAAGATCTAAATGCCCCTGGAAGCAGTAGATGGAGGAATTAATACACATAATGACTTAGGGTGGGTTTTTAACCTGCACTCAGGACCATTCCTTCCTTCCTTTGAGAGTATATGTAGAACTTTGTTCATTTTATGGGGAATGCCTATAGTGGCATAGTTTTTTGGAAGTTCGTCCCCACATCTAAAATGGTTTAGATATTGAGCAACTTGGCATGCGAGACATGGGAATTTTTTCTTTGTGGTGGAAATTAATTGTACATGTACTATAAATACATCCGGAAGAAGTCTTTATACAACATTACAAGATGTTTTCTGCACATCTGTATCATTCTCTTTCATTTGAGTATGCTGAGGAGGGAACCAACAAGAAGGAAGTCAGGCTGGCAGTTTGAAGCCTTGGTGTCATGTGTGACTTTCTCATTCAGAATTAGGGGACCGAGTAATCAGATGGAATATTAGATCACAAAGCCTTTTTGCCTTTGCAATGAGTCAAATAGTACCAAGTAGCCTATGGAATGTATTATTCTCGACTTAGTCCTTTCAATAAATACTGAGTGCATTCAAAAGTCTAACTTTGTGGAGTTTTTATCTCATCACACAAAAGTGTTCAGTGGCAGTGTGAATATTAATTTTTTTGTCCATGTTAGTTTTTCAATTAATTGATTTGAAGATGTTCAGGATTTCAAATTCAAGGCAAAAAATAATCCCCAAATCAGTAAAACATTTCTTTGTTAGCAAAAACATTTTATTACATGTGTTCACCAAAATTATTTTGCCTAGTTCCTCAGAAATCCATTAAGATGTAAGCAAATAGAATGTAATATTGAAGGAGGTCATGAAGAGCATTGCTGTTTAGAGGATAGAAAGTTATTTGGGAAAAGTCTCAAACTAAACAACCTCTGCATGTTCGATTTTATTAGAACTGTCACATATTATTAAGGAAGTTATGAATGATTACGAATACTTTCAAGTATAGCCCCAGTCTCTAATAGAGTAATACAAGTACTTAAGGGAACTTGTGTCTTTCCATCCTAAGAAAATGAGTGGTTATGAGATGAACATTTTTTTTGTGTGTTGGGGTATGTGCACATATGTGTATGTGTATGTGATCTTTTTTTTTTTCCCCCTGCCAGGAAATTGCCTTGGTTGTATCAATTTGGTGGAGAAACAGTGTCACCCAGTGGCTTTGGTGAAAACAGTTCAATAGAAATTTAGTACTATCCCAAATGCATATTTAATTTTGCATTTTCTAATAGTAACATGAAAAAGTGAAAACAGGTGTAATTTATATTAGTATGCTTTATTTATATCAACTTGTAATCAGTTTTAAAAAGATAGTTTGTTTTTGTGCACTGGATCTAAATATATGTTTTGTACTTAGAACACATTTCAATTTGTTGTAGCCACATTTTAGCCATCCAGTAGACACGTGGCTAATGGCTGTGATATTGGATGGTGCTGTTGCACATTTTGAATACGGTGAAATACTTGAATAATGTCACCTCTTCAGTTATAGTGGAAAGTCTGTAGATTTAATAAAGAATCTTTCAGAATTTGATCTTCATAACTCATTTTTTGTACTACTTCAACAGTTGGTTGGCAAGACCCTCTTCCCTGTTTCCTTCATTTTGCATTACTTTACATATTTTTAAAAAAATGATTATTTTAATTGGAGGGGACACAGTGTAGTCGTTAATGAATTTTTATGTTTATCTGATTTATAATACAGTATCAATATTTCCAGTTCATTATGAATTAGTCTTTCATAGTCTTGCAGGTAACGGGGATTGCTTATGTGCAGTGTGAACACATCACATGTTCATGGTGATTAGTCTATAATTAGTTTATCTAATGTCTCTTTGGTAATGAAAGTGCTTATGTTTGTAGTGCAGGGTGTTATCTTTGTAACTTAGGAAACTAAAGTGACAAGCCTGTCTGTAGCTTTAATGGATGAAAATTATAGCAGTGCCTGTGAAGGGCTGATGATTTCCTCACCTTTGCTTATGTAAACACCACCTCCATAGAAGGAAGTTGAAAATGCATCCATTTTGTATATAGAAAGGATTGGAGATGTGGCTAGTATGGAATTTCTTAGCTCAGTATTCAGATTAGGTGACTTTTGGAGCCATTTTCTCAGTTTAGCCTGCAGGCTGTGATTTCAGACTGATTCAGGTGATACAGACTAGAAATAATTAATGTCGTGTTCCTCCTATCATTTCTCAAACTCTGTGAATTCATTGTTTGTAGGTGTGATTCCACTGTTACATCAAGCATTAATGAGAAGCTGGGTGCAGTGGTGCAGAACTGTAATCCCAGAAATTTGGGAGGCTGAGGCAGGATGATAGCAAGTTCAGGCCAATCCAGGTCAATTTAGCAAGATGTTGTTTCAAAATAAAAACATAAAAGGACTGGTGATGTAGCTCAGGGGTAAAGCACATGGGTTCAAAGCTCAGGACAAAAAAAAAGTTTTTATTGCATGGAATGTTCTTTTATATGGATAGATAAATAGGTTGATTTTTTTTCTCCCCAGTACTGTGGGTTGAACCCACTGGTGGTTTACCTCTAAGCTATATCCCCAGTCCTTTTATTTTTCGAAACAGGATTTTACTAAGTTGTATGGGGCTTTGCTAAATCACCCAGGTTGGCCTTGAAGTTGCAATCCTCCTGCCTCAGTCTCCTGAGACTCTGGGATTTTAGGTATGTGCCACCATGCCTGCTCAAAGGTTGAGTTTTTAAAAATCAGGCATTAATTTTGTGTATAGTGGTTTGTATCTATATAGGATACTTATAGTGACTTTTGGACAAGGCATATTAATTATCATTGTATTACAGAATAAAAATAATAGGAGGCATAGATTTTCACATATTACTTAGGAAATAATCTATAAAGTCCCAAAGGCAATAAAGTAATGGTCTACAAAATAGCACATTTGGATATAATAAAGTAATATGGGCTCTGGTTCACTTCCAGTGAAGCTGACTTATTTTAGACTTCTTGAAAGAGCTCACTGAAGCTCACTGTTACTGCCATTGTAACACTCAATATTACTTGAAAGAGTTTGTACTTGAAAGTAACTAGTCATTTGCCCTGGCTAATTTTGAATTTGCTTTAAATTTATTCATCTTATAAATTTTTTTTCACCCAGTCTCCTTTCCCTCTCTCCTTCTCCTCTTCCCTCTCCTGTCCATTTTATTTCATGTTCTTTTTATCTAATATATTCTTCTGCAGAGTGTGTTCAAAAATTAAAGGAATCTCTCTCTGTCCTCCAGAGTACCCTGTAAGAATATAGAAATGGTTTTATACAAGAAGCTTTGTGGTTTGGGGTTAATAGGATTTTAGTAAAGATTTCCATCTTCTGAAGTAAGTTGAATTAACTGAATAATTATGCTGTGTTTGTGGCAAGTGTTTACCCTCTCTATGTGTGACCCACTTCAGTAAGCTTCAGAAGTGTGAAGTTGCAGGAATATTGTTTTGGGAGAATGTTTAATTTTTTTGGCAAACTGATGTCATGCCATGTGGAGGGAGCATCCTTAGCACATATTTAAGCTGGTGTGAATACAAAGGAAATAGCTTTTCATTTTTATCTTAAATGTTTCAGAGGATCAAATTAAAGGCCCTCTTATGAAATACTCCTTAAGAGGCAGTGTTTTGTTCTTATGGTACGAATCACCCCCTTTTGGGAGTTAGTATTTCAGAGTCCGGTCTTGCCAACAGTCTCCCAAAATTTGGGCAAGGCCTGTTGAACATTGAGAATTTGGTGTGTTGAGAATTTGCTTTCTAGGTTCTGGAACTGAAGATCAGATCGTGATAAGTTTTTTTTTTTTTTTTTTTTGGTACTAGTGATTGAACCTGGGCACTTGGCCACTAAGCCAATTCCCAGTCCTATTTTGCATCTTATTTAGAGAAAGGGTCTCACTGAGTTGCTTAGTGCCTGGCTTTTGCTGAGGTTGACTTTGAACTCATGATTCAGCCTCCTGAACCTCAGGGAATTACAGGTCTGTGCCACTGTGCTGGGCTTCATGACAGTTTTCATTACAAAATCACATTTTTGAACTTCCTTGTTTCAGTCATTTTTTGAAGAAAAATTTGGACCAGTGCATTACTCTTCGTAGGTGCTGGCTACCTGGCAGGATAAATGGATGGAAAAGAAATAAGTGACTGTTAACCTGAAATATTTGTTCTTCCCAGTGCCCTGATATTGCATAGTGACTGAATTCATTGAACCCATATTGTCCCATCATCCTAGATAGGGAACACCTAAAAAAAATTAATGTAATATTATATGATAATTATAATATAATAATATCAACAGTCATCAATATCAATGTAATAATATAGATAAGTTCTAAATTATGATTTACAACCTATTTTAATGCACTTGTTTCAATTTCATTGAAATATTTTTGAATTGAAAACTTGGGATTTAATAGATTGAGGAAATTTCTGTTTAGAGATAAAAGGAAATAAACTATCAATAAATGTGTGAATTTAGAGTTTTAATATGTCTGCTTGCATTTTTGTTACTTTTTAAAACATTTTCTTATATATCTAAAGGGGTTAAATTTGGCCTGTTCCTCACTGGTAAGAAACTTCAAGTTCAACATGAGTCCTAGATATTTATTTTTAGTTCATGTCAACTGTAAATAACCAAGGCTACCAAGATCATTGTAGCATAAACTTTAGGAAGATCTTTGAAATTAGGGTCCAATTTTTTAGGAAAAAAAATCAATTTTTTTCCCACTTTTCACTAATAGAATAAACTGATTTCATTTTCTCTCACCATTGACACAAAGATTTGAAGTGTAAATCAGTAATAGTAATTACTGATTTACATTTTTATTTATTTATTTATTTTTGTACCAGGGAGTAAACTCAGGGGCACTGGGCCACTAAGCCATATTCGGAGCCCGATTTTGCATTTTATGAGCCCTATTTTGTATTTTATTTAGAGACAGGGTCTCACTGAGTTGTTTAGTGCCTTGCTTTTGCAGAGGCTGGCTTTGAACTCATGATCCTCCTGCCTCAGCATAGGCCTGCACCACCACACTGGGCTGGGCTTTTTTCACACTTTTTGTCTGCATTGTTTTGAAAGAGTTTTTTTTTTTTTACTCAATAGCTGTTTCTCCTGAAAAGTCAAATGTAAGGTAAATACCATTTTATTTTTATCATTTTTCTTTTTTGTGTGTGTGCTGTGAACCAAACCTAGGACCTTTCTCATGGTATCCACCCTCATTAGACCTCTGAGCTATATCCGCAGCCCCTATTTTACTTTCTAATTGTGATCAGTTACAAAACATATCTTGAGATGGTTGCTCCCAGAGAAGACACTGTGAAATCAGCTTATTTAAAAATGTCATCCAGTTGCAGTGTGAAGTTTGATAGCATAATTTCAAGTCACGACGAGCTAAAAAAAAAAACAACAGTTCGTAAGTTTTTATTGAAAAGAAAATTTTAGTTTATCCAGTCATGTTTTTAAAAAATTTATTTCTTGCATACATGACAATAGTGGAGTACATTGCATTCATAATTATCCAGTCATTTTTTTGGGAGGGTACCCTTAGTTTTTTTTTGGTACCAACGATTGAACTCAGGGGCACTCAACCACTAAGCCACACCTCTAGTCTTATTTTGTATTTTATTTAGAGACAGCAACTCTCACTGAATTGCTTAGTGGTACCTTTAGTTTTTAACGGAACTTGCTTTGTTGAAATAAAATATTTTTGTCAATGGAAAACATTTTGTTGCTGTATTTTTTTTTTTTTTTCTCCAATTCTTCTTGCAGTGCTGAGGATTACACCCAGGACTTCAAGCATGCTAGGCAAGTGCTGTACTACTGAGCTACACAGACTGCTGTCTTAATGAAGATATTATCATATCTTCTTACTGAAATCAGAGATGTTTCTTTTGAGTTGTTATGCAGATTGTCATGAACTTAGATAAATTACAAGGACAATGTTTAGGAAAAAAGTTACTATCTTATGGCAACAAGTTTCTTTTTGTAGATGTCTTTTTGTCTTACAGTAGATTTTCTGGAAAAATTGCAGTTACTGACAACTTTGAGAGTTTAGAGTTTTTTGAATAAATTATTTAAAAACAAATATTTTTGTATTTGTCAATTATTCCTCAAATGAAGGAGTTATCAATTAATTTGAAAAATCAAAATGTAATCAAGCCATTTCTGAATTTATTAGACATTTTTATAAAAAGTTTAGAAGCAAAATCTTTTACATTTTTTGTTTGGGATATAGAGCTGTGTCTGTATTATCTTGAATAGTGACTGTTTCTACTCTCAGTGATTTGTTTTTACTGTAGTTGGAATTGCTTTTGCTAGATAAACAGGACCTAAATTATTAGTAGTTGCTAAGGCAGTAGTCTCCTTTTATCCCCTTCTCTTCATTCTCCTTAACTTGAATAATAATTGAATTGACCCTTGCTAACCCCTTTAGAAAACTACAGCTAGAGTTTTTAAATGTTTTCAGTGGAACTTCTTTAAGCAATTAACTGGTCCTAATGAACAGCGTGAGAATTAGGCTGGGAATGTTAGATAACTTATCAGTGTTTAGTCATATCTTTATCTAAAAAAGTGACATTCAGAAATGGAAGCCCATGAAAATGTGTTCACAAAACAATGTTAGTGCTTTGCTTGTGCAGAAAAACTTGATCAGGATCAAATGAATAATTCTTTAGTTTTCAAAATATATTTGTTGTATACTATTTTTTTTTTTGGGGGGGGGGTGGGCAGTGTATGTATGCTAGGGTTGAACCCAGGGATGGTTCAAGGAGCTCTACTACTGAGCTACATCCCCAGTCCTTTTCATTTATCTATCTATCTATCTATCTATCTTTCTTTCTTTCTCTCTCTCTCTCTCTTTCTTTCCTTTTCTATCTATCTATCTATCTATCTATCTATCTATTTATTTATGTATTTTATGTGGTGCTGAGGATTGAACCCAGGGCATTGCACGTGTGAGGCAAGCGCTCTACTGCTGAGCCATAACCCTAGCTCCCCCCGCCACCCAGTCCTTTTCATTTTTTAATTTTGAGATGGGAACTCACCAGTCATTAGAAATACAGGCCTGGGCCATTGCACCCAACTGTTGTATAGTATTTGAGGGAGCAAATGTTGGTGCACAGAATCACTGTTGGATGTTGGGCAGAAATTACAGACTTTCATTGTGGGCTTAGACTACAATGGGATTTGTCCTTAGACTACCGCACTCAGGTGATGCTCAGTGTGAGCTCTTAACAGTATTCATGAACTTTTTTGACATTTCAGTACTTTCCAAGATACTGATTATTTAGTTTCTTAGGATATTTATCACTTTGACTTATAAATGCACCCTATGGCAATCTTATGTGAACTTTTACCTTTTATGTGAGCAGAATTGATTAAACATGTCAGCAAGTAAGTGTATCTGACTTAAGATCTCAGACTCTGTACAGAATATTTGCTACATTCTAAGCACTTCAATATGTCTACATTCTTCTTTTCCCTGACTTTTCTCCAGTTGATGATTAGTCTTATATAACTATAATGCCATGTTAATCAAGGTGTCATTTGTGAATCATAACAGTAAATGCCTCCAATTAATAGATTAGTCAACTTCCTTTTAGATGTTTTTAAAGTCTGTGAGATTGCCTGACTTCACCTACTTATAATTACATATCATTTGGCACTTTCTAAATTGAGCTACATTCGTAATTCTCAAAATTTAGTGTGAATGAAAATCATCTGGGAAACCTATTAAAATGCAGATTCCTGATGCTATCCTCAGAGATCCGCATTTTTTTTTTTTTTTTTTAAGGAGTAATCCAGATGCCTAAGTTGAGAAATACAGAGCTATGATCTTCTGTCTCCTGAAACTATACAGGAAGTTCTGACTTGTATAGTCTGATTAGACTAATAGTAAAAAAGTATTTGACTTAGACAAGAAGCCTTAGTGTCATGGGAAAAACTAATTTGCACACACCGGCTGAAAAAATATGTATCATAAGAATGTATTATAAAAATAAGTATTACACAAATATTGAAAAGAAACCCTGAAGCAGACTTAAACCAAAAAAGACTAAATATTTGAAATGTGTAGTAGTTTCTTGAATTTTCTGTGCTTTATTGATCCTAGCTATATCATAGTAATAATCTAACCTACTTCTTAAGGTTGTGAATATTAAATTAATGGAAATGTTAGACGGGTTCTTGTCCATCCAACTGAACAAGGATGGTGTCTGTTCTTGCCTGCTGAGGCTATCATTGATGAATGTAGGCTATATATCAGCACAATGTACAAAAAACAGACTTGCAAATCTTACAAAATATGCAGATTTTATGGGAGTTAATTAATGATGTTACAGAGATGCTTATATTTCAGCCAAAATCATTGACAAATGAGGAACCCTCCTGAAGTTAGCCAAGGAAACAGTGGAAGGAGAGAAAACTGGTAGGGGTAGCCACATGTGCTTCAGAAGAAGATGATGTGATAGCAAAGCATTCAGAAGTTTTTAGGAAAGTTGGTGAAGTCTTTGAACATTTTACACAAATGGCTGATGCTACTGTTCAGAGCTAGCTGTTCAATGTGTCACAGTCTTGATCTTTGCTTAAGACTTGATCTGAGCCGGGTGCAATGGCGCATACTTGTAATCCTAGTGGCTCAGGAGGCTGAGGCAGGAAGAATGAGGCAGGAAGGATCATGAGTTTAAATCCAGCCTCAGCAATAGTGAGGTGCTAAGCCACTAAGTGAGATCCTGTCTCTAAATAAAATACAAAACAGGGCTGGGGATGTGGTGCACCATTCTTTGGTCCCCTACCCTTATAAAAAAAGATTTGATTTGTGCTCCACCTGCCATCAAAACCTGTATTTTGTCTTGAAAAATAAAATCCATTTCAGAGGATTTTTGTTTGTTTGTTTTTGCAGTGCTGGGGATTGAACCCAAGGCCTCATGCACACCAGGCAAGCACTCTACCACTGAGCTACATCCCCAGCAATTTCAGAGTTTTTTTTTTTTTTCAAAGTAAACTCTGTTAACTTTTTTTTTTTCTTTTCTCATTATTTACTAATAGTACCATTATTTTCTAAAAACAGAGTCTTCCTGCTTTTTATCAGTCATGGCCCTCAGTCAAAGGCAGTGCCTGTTTATGACGAAATATTCCTCAAGGTGCTCCCTCCTTGTACCAGCTTCCTCAGGATCCTACTCGAGGCTTTCATTCTCAGATCACTTTTCCAGATTTTTCCACTTCTTGAATGATCCTTCAGTGTAGCCTGAGGTGGTTATTTTGGTTTAGCCTTGGCAGTAGGAAGAGTCCTGTTTAGTTTCACTCTACCACCTTGGGTTTCCATAGAAATTCCTCTTGGGGTAGTTGTCTCTTTCCTAACTTGGTCATAGGAAACCCTCTGGTTGTTTTATTTTTCTTCTGTAGTACCGGAGGAGGTATAGGAAGGTGAGGGGAGAGGCCCAAAGACCACACAGGCCAGGGGGCGGTTTTCAAAAAGTATTGGTCCAAGGGGTAGAACTACCTCTTTGCCCACTGAAGGTTTGCTGGAATGAACTGACAATAGACCTTTTAATAGAGAAAAAATGTGAGAATTGATGAGCATGCGTGGTGGAGGATGGCAGTGTTAACCTCATGAAGTTCAGACGCTTATATACCCTTCTTCATAGAGGAAAAAGGACTTGGAGGAAGGCAGGCTGTTTTGAGGGCCAGAAAATGATTACTAGGGAGAATGAATGGACCCTGGGAAGAACTTGTAAGTGGTTTTCTTTAGAATTTGGATGAGCCTAAGAGGCAGACATTATCTTGCAACAGCAGTCCCTCCTGGCGTGGTTACATTCCTCAGCCTTGTTTTCTGTGATAGATGATGACATTTCAGGAAGGGGAAAGATGGTAGGTAAGGCTCTTTTTGGTTGGCTCCATCTTAAGGCAGATAAGGGAATCTGCCTGCAGGAGAGAAGGGTCATGCCTGGTGGGCAGGAGAAAGGGCATGGAGACCTTGATTTCAGAACTCTTTTTCCAGATCAGCCTGTGGAAGTGCCACACCTGAGGTTTTTCTTTTCCCCCTTAAGAAAGGGTTTTGAGCAAACAAAGAATGCAGTCAGATTCACATGGAATGGGGTCACTCAGCCGGTGTTGTTTGGAGTAGGTGTTAGGATGGAAGAAGGGAGACCAGTGATTAGAAACTGGACCAAAAAAGTAATGTCAGTGGGAAGATTGGACTGTATGCTGAAAGCAGTACTAACAAGATTGTTATTGACTAGTGATCTTTGGCTGATCTGCTCTTTTTCTATTCTGTATTTTCTTTTTTTTTTTAAAGAGAGAGTGAGAGAGAGAGAGAGAGAGAGAGAAAGAGAGAGAATGTTTTTTTAATATTTATTTTTTAGTTATAGGCGGACACAACATCTCCGTTTTGTATGTGGTGCTGAGGATCGAACCCGGGCCGCACGCATGCCAGGCGAGCGCGCTACCGCTTGAGCCACATCCCCAGCCCTATTCTGTATTTTCTAAGTTTTCAACACTGTACACCCCTTACTGGAAATTGAGCCCAGGGGTGCTTTGCCATTGAGCTGCACCCTGCCCAACCCCCAGACCTTTATTAAATGTACTTTTGAGACAGGTTCTCTTGCCCAGTTGTCTAGGCTTGCCTCCAACTTTACCTCCTCCTTCCTAAATCTCCTAAGTAGCTGGGATTACAGGAAAGTAGGTTTCTTTAAAGTTTTTTTTTTTTAATTTAGGGATATATATTATAGTCAAGGATTATCTATTTTTGTTTCTTTAAAAAATCAGATTGGGTTGACTTGTTTCACCTCAGTTTTAACCTGTGCCTGTGCCTTCCAAAAAATGTACCACTTGTGGGCCTGACTTTGAGGAAATTTCAAGATTTCCTCACATGGAAATGAATTTGAATCAAGTATCTCAACTCCTCCCCCAATTTTTTGTTTGTTACGATATTATAATATTTGGTATAATAAAGGTTAGTTTTGAAATTTTAACCTGATATAAATGTCTTTATGTCTTAAAATTTTCAAACCAAATTTTCATAAATTTAAGTGTCATTTCCATGTTCTTCCTCTTAAACAGACATTTGTAGTTGATCCTCTGATATCTTAAGCTGTAAGATGGCAAAAACATTAAACCATTTAAACAAAATTCAAGGTTCTTCCTTTGCAACTACGAATGGTCTGGGAAGTTCCATTTCTATCAAAGACATGTTGCCAATTCCTCCTATGGAGGAAATACTTCTGTTTCATTTTCATATTAACTGAGGCCATTTGTCATCCTGCAGAGCACTTCAGTGATAGGTGCTATGACAGCTTGATGGCACTGTAACTTTTCAGAGTTTGCTAATTCTACACTGTGTTTAACTTCTGATTATGAAATGTTTTACAAACTGCTTGGGAGCAGCAACAGATAAGGATTTTAAAATGTGTGAAATGAAGAGTTTTTAATCACATGGGAAAATACTTTTGATGAGTGGAAAGAGAAATCGGGAAACAAACTTCAGGTTAGGGCATATCTGGAGTGTATCATGCAGAGCAGAAAAGAAACTTGTCAAAATGTTAATAGTATGGGGAGTCATGGATGATTTTTGCTTATTTTTCTGTTCTGTATTTTCTAAGGTTTCAACTCTGTACACAAATTTTATCAGAAAAACAAGCTTTATGTAGAAGTGTAGCTGGGCATGGTGGCTCACTCCTGTAATCCCAGTGGCTCAGGAGCTGAGACTGGAGGATCATGAGTTCAAAGCCAGTCTCAGCAATAGTGAGGTGCTAAGCAACTCAGTGAGACCCCGTCTTTCAATAAAATACAAAATAGGGCTGGGGATGTGGCTCCGTGGTTGAGTGTCCCTGGGTTCAATCTCCAGTATCAAAAAAAAAAAAAAAAAAAAAGGAAGTATAGTCATTTGACGTTTTTCCTTTGGATATATTCACAGAAAAATTTGTAAAGGCCCTTTGCCTAGTAGTTGCAACCTCAGGTGCTTTTCTGAATGCTAATGTTAACATTCAGTACTGGATAAAACATATTTGGAAGTAAAATCCCGATTCTTGACCCAGGTGGCTGGACAGGCTAAAAGTTTCTTGTCAGATTGCAAGCCCGACTGGCATATGAACATCCAGAGGTAGGTTCCTGAAACTACAGATTGGCATCTAAACGGTTTTTGTAATTTTACTTAAAGGTATAATTTTATGAAATAATACATATATATGTGTGATGAAATGTGCACATATATACTGAAACGTGTCTCAGTTTCTAACTAAAGTTTTTTGCCCTATTTTGTTCAAAAGGTGGTAACAACACTCTACCACCACAGCCATGATATATTGACATGAGGTTATTTAAGGGGAGATTTTTTTTTTTTTTTTAAAGCAGCATAAGGAAAATGTTGAGCTACTTCACTGATTACTAGGCCATTAAGGTAGAAAATAAAATTTGGCTTCAAATGATTGTTTTTCAAAGTAATGAGCATATTTTAAAAATGTTCTTTGCCTGAAAGAATTCTTTGTATTACTACACTTATTAAATACATAGCATATTTTTCTGATAATTTATGCATAGTACATAAATGCTTTTATTTTAAATTTCAATTTTCATCTGTAAATCAAGCAGAAATATTATGAGTTATTTCTCTATTTTGGTGTCTGAGGTAAATTTATATAACACGAATTTCAGTTTTCCTTCTCAGGATTATATTGATTATTCCTTGAATATGCTGTATCAGACTAGGAACTTTGTACATATCTTTTGCTCTTGCTTGTTTAAATAAATGCATAGGGAAAGAAAGCAATGTGTACATGATATTCTAAAAATTACTTTCACACCTAGGATTATTAACATATTTTTTCATATGAAGAGCTGTAAATTTCTGCAGGAATAATTTTTTAAAATTTATTTGTGCTTTTTAGTTACATATGACAGTAGAGTCTATTTTGACATATTTATACAAACATGGAATACATCTCATTATAATTAGGATCCCAGTCTCTGGTTGTACATGATGTGGAGATTCTCTGTGGTGTATTCGTATATGTACATAGGAGACTTAAGTCAGATTCATTATACTGTTGCAGGAATAAATTTGACACTATTAAGCCAGTTTCTGTAACTACCTGAGAAAATAGAGTATGGTCTCACATAAGAAAAACAAAACAAAACAACCTTCCAGAAATAAGTATAATAGAACCAGAGATAATAAGCAGAAAAACAAACAAAACCTCAACTTTACTCTAGCATTCCTCCCACTTTTTACCAAGGAGAGTTAGCTGGTTAACATGAGCTGATTATGTTTGAGATGGCTGAGTTAAGGTAACAGAGACTGGTAATCATTTCCTTTCTGAGTGTGTGTGAGAGGTTGGCACTGAAGTTAGCCTGTGGCTGGAATCCAGATCTTAACCTTGCAGGTCAGAGATGCAATTTTTCCATAAAACCAGAGGTTATCCATTGCTAAGGCACACTAATAATAAAACTATAATTCATCTATCAGAATGTCATGTTATTAATTTACACTGGGGAATTTAACTGTAAGGAAGACCAGAGTGCCAGCACTTACTAATAAATACTTCTTTTTTTCTCGTGGAAAGTCACCTTTAGCATGGTTGGCTCCTAGTCTGCATCTGGGGATCTCTGGTTTGTGGGAATAGTCCTTAGAAAACTTCACTGTTTGCATCTTTTATTCCAGAAAATTTGAAGAGGGTCCACAATCTGCTAGGAAGTGTGGGGGGGATTCAGAAATGGCTCTCGTTGTACCCCTCCCTGAGCTCAGAGTAAAGATACTGCATTAACAAATGACTACCAACAAAATGACAACCCTGCCAAGTGATAAATGCTTTGAAATACACAAAGTCATGAGAACTTTGCCCTCTAGAAAGGTCGTTGCTAAATTTAATGCTAGAATGCCATCACCCTCTTAACATGTATTTCTGGTAAAATTCTGCCTCATTTTCTGACTTCTCTTTTAGATTTACGCTTAACTTTCCCTTGTGTTTGTGTTCATAGTAGGTGACTATAACCATCTGTGTTACAATATAAAGAACGCATCTGTAAAAGAATGTTTCTCTTTATTTCTCCTTTGGGCATGAGGCCCAGAGGAGAGGAGGGAGGGTGAGAGTAAAAGGTTGTGGTGGAGCTGGATGCCAGGTGTGGAGTGCATGTCTTGTTCTGTAGAAGGCACGTGAAACAGCCTAGATTTTGTGGTGAGGAGAGGTGGGGTGGTGGGAAATTTTAAGAGATAAGATAGGGGAAAATGAAGGGCAGGATGAAAAATGGACTGTTTTAAGATTGGGCTGAGGATTTGAAAGTTACTTTGTATGCACAGATTTTTTTTTTATTTTTTTTTTTTTTTAGACTGGGGAAGGAAGTAAATAGGGAAAACATAATTTTGTTAGCAGTGCATAGGGACCAAATGGGCACAGGAAGAGACATAGAAGAGGCTCTTGTTGAAATTCTCTATACAGACATTGAAGTGTTTTTTTTTTTTTTTCTCTCGTGTTAGGGATTGGATCCAGGGGTGACCAGCCAGTGAACTGTACTCCCAGCCCTCTTACTTTTGAGACAGGGCCTGGTTAAGTCCCTAAGGCTGGCATTGAACTGTCAGTGCTCAACCTTCAGAATTACTGGATTTCAGACATGCACCACCTTGCCTGGCTGACACTGAGGATTTCTTAAGACAGTCGTGGCACAAAAGGAAAGACGATTTAATAAATACTTAAGAGTTGCAATTGGCTGGATTAGTCAACAGTTTATGGTGGAAGGTGTTAAAGAACATGAACACTGCTTGAAATTGTGACCATAGGAATCTAGGCAGATGGGAATGATAATCACTGAGCAGAAAAGCATCAGTTCAACTTTTTAGTCAGTTTTGGGGGGGGGGGGTTGATTTGCATGTCTTCATTGAGCTACTTTGGCAATCTTATATGATTCTTGTCTGATTTCATTTATATATAGGTGTGTGAGTGTGTGTGTGTGTGTGTTTTGTGTGTGTATAGTAGTGGGGATTGGAACCAGAGGTACTGAGAGCACCACATCCCTTACCCTCTTTTAGTTTTTGAGGCAGAGGTTGGCCTCTAGACTTGTAATCCTCCTGCCTCAGGCTCCTAAGTAGCTAGAACGTACACCACTGCACCCAGCTCAAGAAGTATATTTTAATACCTAGCTCACAAGATATATTTAAATAACTGAGTCATATTTGCTCACCCTGTTACCCTAATTGATAAATACTTGCTTTTTAGAACTGGAAGCTGCTTGTGCCCAATCTTTAACTGCAAACACAAAAAGGTTGTCAGCTTAGGCCAGTTTAATAAATACTAAAACTATTCTCATATGATTAGATAGTAGGGTCCTAAATCTGCCAGGGCAGACAACTTTGTACTCTTGGTGCTGAATCTTACCAAGAAAAGAGATTACTGATAATAATCTCTGCAGCTTTTCTGTGGAGCTCTTTGATAGTCTTCAGGGTAATAACCTGTCATGATCCTGATCACATTTTAAAAGTATATGGGCAAGGTTCTTATCCTGGATCAGGTGAATGTTGAATCATTTAACTAATAAAGGAATTACTTTATTAATTGAAATAATCTATGCAATCTAGAGCATTTAATCTTGTTATCAGATTTTCTACTTGGATTTATTTTTAAATAGCTATTCTGGATGCCTAGTATGATTTTTCCGTCTAAAAATTGTGTGTGTGTGTGTGTGTGTGTGTGAGAGAGAGAGAGAGAGAGAGAGAGAGAGAGAGAGAGAAGGCTGTAATCAATAATACTAGCTAACAAACACTATGGGTCAAGTTTCCATAAGCATAATCTGTTATCTATCCTTTGACCACTTACTGAAGTTTCCCATGTAGTAAAACCTTTGTTGCTCTCAATATTCTTCTTCACTTGCCTTTATATATGAGAGCACATTTTTGGAGGACTTTTTTTCTTATTTATATATGTGGTGTTTTTCCTGAAAAGTATCATTGCTGTTATAGGGTTGTTACTGAAAACTTGGTCCTTGTCCCCCATGCCAATCACATTCTGGTTTTGAGAAAAAGGAAAAACAAGTTTTATTGCTTTCCTAGCAAAGGAGAAACACAGGGGACTGCTGTCCCAGTGGCTGTGATTCCTCCCATGGTGGGGGGCGGGGTGAGTGGGAGGGAGGAGGGTGGCGGCTTTTAAAGAGGTGATACAAAAGCTACCTTCTTGGTGTTCTTTGTCCTGAGTTGTAATTTACTTGTTAATTTGGGTGATAGTCACTTCTTAGACTTTGTGGTGCTCTCCCTGAAGTCTATATTACTTCATTCCTGTGGTGGGTGTGTGCTCAAGGACAGATAACTGCCTAGGGCCAGGAAGAAAGGTAATCCTGTTTCCCCCAGATTAGGGCAGGGGGGCGGGCAGGGAGATTAGGGAAGAGGAGGGAGTGAGAGGAAGAGAAAGGAGCATGTCCGTTTTAAAAATAAGTTACAGTGGCAGAGCAGCAAGGGCTACATTCAAAGCACAAAATGGATCACTGTTACAGGGTTGCAGGGAAATTAAAGGTTGAGCCAAATTTAGGAACTCCCTAACAAGTGATCCTCATTCATCTGCCTAGTCACTTGGAGAAGGAACTAAGTTCTATTCCATTCTGTTTCTGCTCCCAGTATCTTTTCCTAGCCTTTTGGATATCATGGTCTTCTGAAATTGAGAATTGAACAGTAGTTTAGATATGGTTTGACTGGAACAAAGCAGAATGTGATTATCTTTTTTTGTACTGAAATAATTTATCTTTTTGCAATATATATATATATATATATATATATATATATATACATATATATATGTATATGTGTGTGTGTGTATATATATATATATAAAAGCATTGACCCTAGACCTATTCTATATCTAAATGTGTGTGAACAGGGAGGAGGATGTGTGATTTTGTCCCAAGTCTACATAGGAACCACTAGTTTAGTTTGCGAGACCTTAGTACACACTAAGACTGCACTTTCTATCTTTGTTTCTCTCTTTTTGTTCAGCAAAATAATATATATAGTTTTTATCAGCTAAAACTTTGAAGACCTTCACCTGTTAACTGTATGCTTTATCTGAATTGTGCCTTTGGTACTTTGGACCTTCTGTTCTTATTTGGTTTAGATGAAAACAGGAAGATAGCTAAGGTTTCTGCTGTATTAATTTATCTTCTGGTAATTTATGGATAGCTAAAATAATGACAATTGGGAGGAAGAAATAAAACATAAGAAACTTGGTCAAGTTTTAGGGAATCATAGTGATTAAACCACTTTCTCTTTATTCAAAGTTAACCTTTAACACAATGGAAATCTGCAGTGTTGAATGATGCTTCAGGTGTTTGTAGGCACAAACCTATACATAGGAAAAGAATCAGTTTGGCAACATGACATTTTGCCCACGGTTTTGCTCATAATACATAAAACAGCTATGAAATCAATTGACAAATGTATATCGATTACTAAAACTCTAAAATGTATAGATATAAAATAAGACAAGAAAAGGAAGCTTTGAGATTTGATGCTCTTGGGAATGTTATTGGCATATGGTGGGACTGTCAATGGTGAATGAACTTTCCATCCTAGGAGAGCGCTTTGCAATGGCAGTAACAATGGCTCTTTGTCTTCTGCAAGGGTGATTATTTCATGCTAGGCCTTTTCAAACTCTAATCTGCCCTTGACTCTGATATGTTCTCTCTAGGGAGACCTCCCAACCTCCTGAATCAATGCTGTAGTGAGCCACAGTTACTGATGTGAGTGTCATATCCATCAGGTATGTTGATGTGAGAAAAAGAAAAGTTGTACATCGCAGCTCTATAACTTGATCCAAGAAGAGCACAAACCTAATCTATGGGCCAAGAGAGACTTCACTTTCCTGTACAACCTTCTTATAAAGAGAGATTTAAATAAAGATAGCTGAAGGAAGGGCCTTTTCATTTGACTTTGGTGAAATCTTGCCAGAAGCAATATTTGGTTTAGTATTTTCACTGGTCACTTGGATTTAACTTTCGACTTTTGTTACTGGTTTTCTAGTGTTGAATGGCAGACTATTTTATAATTTTTCCTTATAAAGTTACTTTCTATAGTTTATAGGTTAGTGCTTGTAACTTATAGGTTCATACTTGTAACTTAAAGGGAAATATAAAAAATAAGTTCACAGAGTAGCTAAAAGGAGATCTCAGCATTAAAGGTGGCATGTATTACTTTTCATGAGTTGAGATTAAGAAGAAACCTCTTTGTGGAAATTCAGGCAATGAAAGAGGGGTTGCTTTATTTAACATTGCTGTAAAAAAGGACTACTAAATTAAAGAGTTGCATTTGAAATAATTTTATCCAAGTCAAACATTGATTGGCATAATAAGTGAGCTATCAGAAAAGCATTTTAATAATCTTGAATTCTACATATCCTTCCAGAAGTACCCAAAATATTCTTCATAGAAGAATATTTAACTTTAAAATGTGAGTAAAATAGGTAAGAACTTGAATATCCAATTCTATTTACTCTTTGTTCCCAAACTTATAAATAAAGGATTGCATTAATTATTGACTGTGCTTAATTTTGCCAACAGGAAAAATTTGCTATTGTTCTGATTTGTTTTTAGTTGTTAGGACTTGGAGTATGTGTGCTGATTTGACATTTAGTAGCTTGAGGCCAGGAATGCTGTTAAATATCTATCTTATAATGTGAAGAATTATTTGATCTCAAAGAGTTATATAACCTAAAATGTCAGTAGCACCAAGTTTGAGAAAAACCTTGAGTATTGTGCATTTATGTTTTTATTTTTATTTTTTGAATTTTAAAAAAATTATTTGTCTATTCTAATTAAGTATATATAACATCAGAATTCAATTTGATTAATTGTACACAATTGCAGCACAACTTTTCATTTCTCTGGTTGTACACCATGTAGTGTTGTACCTTATGTGCAGTCAGTCATACATGTACTTAGGATAATGATATCCATCTCATTCCACCATCTTTCCTGCCCTTGCATTTGTTTTTATTAATACTCGGATGGAAAGATGAAACAAATGGTAATCGAATGTTTCCTTATTCTAAGTATGAAAATAGTGATAGCAAGATCTGTCACTGGTTGATTGTAGCATAGTGGCTAAGATGCAGGATTTGTTATCAGCTTTGGGTTCCAGTCTTCATTCCAGCCATTTATTAGGTTTCTTTCTGGCCTTGTGTGAAATGATTAATCCCTGTGAATGAACATATTAATTTATAATGTAGATATATTACTTTACAGACTTGCTCTGATTAGTAAAATTATGTTTGCAGCCTATAAGATATTACATGTTCAGCAAGTGGTCATCACGGTTACTAAGTTTAGAATGTAATTTAGGATTCATAGTATAGTTTTTATTATAGTTTCACAGGGAGAGAAATGATAGACTATTACCAGTATAGATGAATTTCTATAATGAGTTGGGAATTTTTTTTTGCAGTTTAATGAGGAGATGTAGTTTGTGTGTGTGTATAATGAGAAAAAAACATGTAATAACCTGCAGAGATCCATGAAGATGCTACCTTGAAGATAAAAAACTAATGTTAAGCCAGTTGTGGTGGTGCACACCTGTAATCCCAGTGGCTCAGGAGGCTGAGACATGAGGATCACAAGTTCAAAGCCAGACTTAGCAAAAGTGAGGTGCTAATCAACTCAGTGAAACCCTGTCTCTAAATAAAAAATAAAATAGGGCTGGGGATATGGCTCAGTGGTTGAGTGTCCCTGAGTTAAATCCTCAGTTAAAACCCGCAAAAGAAGAGACTAATATTAAAACAATGCTAGGTTATCAATTGATATTACCAATGAGGTTTATAAAGAAAAAAATATTTTCCTTTTTAAAATTTTATATTATTCTATATTGTTATCTTGTTTTCCCTAAAAACACATTTGCTTTTGTAATTAAGAAAACAAATGTTACAGCAACAATAAAAAGTTTCAATATTTTTTAATATAAATATTGAAAAATAGGATTCTTTTAAAAATAGTCCTCTTCATTTTACAGGGTATCCTTCTTGCTGATTTATCTCTATTAGTTGGTTTCCCTCTGTAGTCACCTTTCTAAAAGTGTTTTAGCTGTGGGGCCCATTAACATTTTCTTGGCGATAAAGCTGGTCATATTGATGCTTTTATCTTCTATGTTGGCATGTGGTGCTGTCCCTGAAGCTGGTGAAATTTGGTCTAGAACTTGAGAAGAGAAAGAGCCCAGGAGAATGTACAAAGCTAGAATTCTTTCCTTGACTGGATCCTCTTCAAGGGTTTATTACAAATAAACCCATTAAGAACGTATTTTTTAAATTTGCAGTTGACAAAAACTGAGAGGCCTAGAGAATAGTTTAGATGATGGAATGTCAGTTTCAGAATGTGCATAGATTTTAACAGTGGACAGACACTAAGACTGCAAAATTTAACAAGAGAAAATATAAACTCCTACTAAGTTAGTTTTAGAAATAATTTTATGATTTCATGAGGAGAGAGACTGGACCAGTATGGAACTCTCATTTAAATAAAGAATAAATATCTATGGGTTGGATTGCTGCTTGCTCAGTGAAGTGACTGCCTCTAGACTAGGTTTTGATAGCAAACCCTACCCTTGTGTTTGCAGCATTGGTGACCGTCCATATTTTAAGAGGAATATTGACCACTATAAAGTGGTCAGAAAGCCTGAAATTAGTTAAATCCATGCTCTGCCACCTGTTAACTCTGTAGTTTTAGATAAATTATAATGCTTAATCTTCTATAAAAAGTGTTTTTGTTTTAGAAATTGCCAAGATGATGATGGTGCTAATAATAATAGAGGCTGTACATTGATTGTTTTAAGTAAGGCTAAGTTGAAAAACATGCTTGCAAGTACATTTAATCGTCATTAGTTTTCTTTGAGGTTGGTGCTGTTGTTCCCGTCTTACAGCCAAGGAAACAGGTACAGAGGGCACATATTAATGTCAATATATTCTACTAGTAAATCAGAGCTTAAAATTTCTGTGTCAGGCACTGTGTCATGTGCTTTCTTGACCTTTGCTGCCTCGGCCAGGATTAAGAAAGATTCTGAGCTCTGTTGTTAACTTAAAAAACTTGAAGAATTATACTTACAGTATATCTCAAAGCCAAGTTTGTTTCTGATAACTGTAATTAAAGCAGTTTTATCAAGTTAATGTAGTAATTTGTATATACAAAATGTTTAAAGTAGTAAAACATAAATGACCATGCATTATTAAGTTAATATAGCATACCCAAAATCATAATTGGGTTCAAATACTATGATTAAATAATATTTCAAAATGTTTCTCAAACCTTATATTGTTCTATTTACACTCAATAAAGATTTTAAGTTTAAAGTATAAATAATTGCCTTTTAGGTATATAAAGATAATCTATAAATTACATTCATTAATTGAAAGCTATGGAAATAGACAATTCAGTCATAGAATCAGCTCATTTTCTTAATACCAACAAAGCTAATTATAAGAATTCTATCAAAAAGATTATAGTAAATGAAAATATAGGAAGGATTACTTATGACAGTTTTGATTAAATATGGGGAGGCTTAAAACAAGTAGAGGATTCGTTAAATACTTGTTGAACTATGTTTGATTTATAGAACTTGTTGATATTTCTCAATGAGAATGTCACATACATACACAAATAGTAAAATTAAAAAAAATACATGGTTACACGCATATAACATAAAATTTACCTTTTAAACCATCTTTCAGCACACTGTTCTTTCTTATCTATGGGGTATATATACATTCCAAAACATCTCGTGGATGTCTGAAACTGGGGATAGAACCAAACCCTCTCTAATACCTTTTTTCTATACATACATACCTATTATAATGTTCATCTTGTAAATTATACATTGTAAGCGAATAATGACAGTAATGAAACGAACGATTATATAGTTATGTGAATGTGGTCTTCCTGTCTCTCAAAATCCTATACTGTACTCATTCCTCTTGTGATGACGTGAATTTATGGAGCATGCATGAGTAGGTGATGTGAGATAATGATGTAGCCATTGTGATATCACCATAGGCTACATGGAAGGCTTTCTTGATCAAGAAAACTATAGTCCTGCCATTGTTGACCTAGGGTGACTGAACCCACAGAAAGCAAAACAACAGATGAGGGGGAGCTGCATTTAATATAGTCACATGACATTATGTTCCCATTGTAGGGGACCGTCCATTTCCAGAATATTTTCATCTTCCCAAACTGTGCCCATCAAATTCCCACTTTCTATTTCCTCTTCCCCCAGCTCTTGGTAACCACCATTCTGTTTTCTGTCTCCATGAATTTAACCACTCTTGATCTTATCCTAATGGAACATTACAGTACTTGTTCTTTAATGACTGGCTGATTGCACTTAGCATGACTTCCGTGTTCATTCATGCTGTAGCCTGTGTTGGAATTGTCTTCCTCTTTCAGGCTGAATGATATTCCATTGGATTATTTGACTGTTGTGAGTGATTGCTGTGAACATGAGAGTACAAATAGGAAGCCTTTTCTATTGCATTGACACGGCAGTAATGTTAACTTTTTGTATTCAACCACTATTTTGACTGAGGAGCTTCAACAGATGTTGGGGGGAGCATGGGAGTGCTTAATAGTATTCTTAAAACTAGGGCAGTTTTCCAAAACTGATCCTATCAGTCACATCCTTATGAAAAGATGAACGAGTGAGGACAGGAAGAGAATAAAAGATACACGGGAGACAGTTTTAGCATGTTAATCAGGATTTTTAAGTTTTGTGTTAAACCTGAAATTTTCCTATTTGGTTATTATTAGAGAATGGAAAGTACTGTAATTTTAGTTGTCAACTAGAGAAGCAAAGAAGCCTCAATACAAGTCAAAATGTGGACATAAATCACATTTTGATTTGATTTGTTTCAGGAGCATAACATATTTGCTTTTCATTAAATTTTTTTTTTCAGCAAGGAAGAGACAAAGTTTTTTCTTCCCACCCCATATAAGCAATATTCTGAATTCATATGGCTGTTCTGAGGATGGTCTAACCATTTTTGGCAAACCATTTACAAACTTTTTTTGAATGTTGCTTTAAGCACTCAATTTATATTAATTTTTTATCCAATCATTTCAAATGAGGTGGATTTTTATGCACCAATGATTGGACTGGAGTGAGGAAGAGCAAGTTAACGTTTCTAGTCTCTGTAAGACCGCTCAGCTGACACTCTGCCGTTTTCTATCAGTCCTGTCTTGTCCCCTTCCAGTTTTAGACATTCAGAGGTAGATATTTCCCCTTATCCTATCTCCATCCAGAGCACACATGAGTTCAGCAGCCAGGGATGCAGGTGTCCTTTGACCTTCTCTAGGTCTGTTTCTGTGTTCTGGCACATGTTCCAAAGACCTCTATTTTAAAAAATGGGGAACTGTGACTCAAAGCTAGAGAGATGGGGAAAATGAAAAGCCCGAGACACAGCCAGGTGCAGTTGAGGTGGATTGTGCAGCTCAGTTCTTTGTTCTAAAAGTCCATGTTGACTTCTTAACTAGGTCTCACTGAGTTGCTTAGTGCCTTGTTTTTTTTCTGAGACTGACTTTGAACTTGCCATCCTCCTGTCTCAGCCTCCTGTGGCGCTGGGATTCCAGATCTGTGGGCAAGATTGTTGCATCTCTTGGATTCCTGTTTCCATCACCTCATTATTGTACCCTGTCTCTAATGCTCATGTCTCTCTGGATATCAAATTACCTTAGTTTGCAATTTCCTCATTTACTGCTTTATGATGCATTTTCTGATTATCCCAATTTCTAGTTCCTTTTACCTCCTCTGAGTCTTCAAACACTGCATCTGTTACTCTCTTTTGACACTTATTTTCCAACTTGGATTATGAATATGAAAAGTGTGAGTGAATTCCTTGAGAGGAGTATATGTATGATTGAACTTACTTCTGCTGGGGCCTATATTATTTACCTAACAGTACTATGTAGATGATTCATAAGTTTTCTTTTTTTGTTTTTTCTTTTCTTTCTTTCCTTTTTCTTTTTTTTTTTTTTTTATACTGGAGATTGAACCCAGGGATGCTTTACCTTTGATTTATATTCCCAGCCCTTTTTGTTTATTCTGAGACAGGTCTTACCCACATTGCTGAGCCTAGGCTCAAACTAGAGGTCGCCTTGCTTAAACCTCCCTAGTAGCTGAGGTTATAGGTATGTGACACCCAGGTAGTCCATAAATATGTTTGAGTAAATGAGATATCACCATAATTTACATGTGGACAGTTCTGAATATTTGGGAAGAAATTTATGGATAGGATTTTATTATTTTTATTATAAACATTTGAAAATTGACAAATAGTTCACTTTTTTAAATATAAAATGGAAGTTCCGTTTGCCTTTTATTTCTATAATTTAGATACCTTGCCAGGCACCATGGTGTACACCTATAATCCTACAGCTCCAGAGGCTGAGGCAGGAGGATCTCAAGTTTAAACTTAGCCTTAGGAACTTAGCAAGGCCCTAAGCAAATTGGTAGGAACCTGTCTCAAAATAAAAGATTTTTTAAAAGGGCTGGGGAGGTGGCTCAGGGTGTTAAGTACCCTTGGGTTCAATCCCTGGTGGTAGTGGTGGTGGTGGTAGTGGTAGTAGTAGTAGTAGTAATAGTAGTAGTAGTAATAATAATAAAGAAAATTTAGATATCTTTTTTTAATTTTTAAAAATTTTTGGTCGTAGATGGACAGAATACTTTTAAAAAATTTTGTTTGTTTATTTAGTTTTATGTGGTGCTGCTGAGGATCAAACCCACTACCTCACACATGCTAGGCAAGTGTTGTGCCACTGAGCTACAGCACCTGCCCCTTAGATATCTTAAGTGCATATCATTCTCATTAAATCTAACATTAATGTGAAATTTGGTGGTTATCTCCAATTTATTGGTAACACTTGGAAGTTAACAGAAGTTAGCAGAAACTGTATATGTAGTCTTGTGAGTAGTTCTGGGGATTTTGGAAGAAAGGGCTTCAAGCTGAGTTGTGTCGGGCTGCCAGGACTGCCAGGTCAGTTGAAGCCTGGTGCTTGAAGCTCTAAAGATTCCGATATTCTGATGACCTGAGGTGGATCCCAGACATTGGTGTTTTTATTTTTAACAATTTTGGAGAAAATTTAGCAAACTGAATTTTTGGGAAGAAATTTATGGATAGGATTTTATTATTTTTATTATAAACATTTGAAAATTGACAAATTTTTCACTTTTTTATATAAAATGGAAGTTCTGTTTGCCTTTTATTTCTATAATATTGTCAGTTTTTTTTCTGATGCTGTATTGAGAAATAAGCCTGTACCTAGTTGTACAAGCCCTTTAGAGGCATAGGATTATGTTGATATAATCCTAACTCTGATCCTCATGATGAGTACTATATTTCTGTGAAATGAAAGCTTGTGTACTAGTAAAGATTATATTTAAAATTACATTTAAAATTAAGAAAGTTTTATGTATGAACGAGAAGTGTTTGATGAAAGGCAGTTATAAAGGAATAGACAAATAATATAACCTTCCACTCATTCTATAGTAATGTCATATTTTTCTCTCTACTTAAGGAATGCCATCACATGAATTTTTACTGTTGCTGTTAAACTGGTGATCAAATTCATCTATTCATTTTCTTAGTGTTTGGGAAAGTACATAGCACACAATAATTTTAATTAAGCACACTGTCAAAAAAAGGTCAGTTGTCATTTTATTTCAGGACTGTTTCCAATCTGAGTTTCAAATAAGAAAAAAGTGAGTACTGTCAATTATAACAAATTTTTATTTAGAGTTTTCTGGAACAATCAGAAATTTGATCTAGATTTTTCATACATAATACATATAGATATATATAACATATATAGATCTATCTTGAGAATATTTACCTGGTAGGCATTTGTTTTAGTTAGCTTCTTCGCTGATGTGACTAAAAGTCCTGACAAGAACAATTATAGAGGAGGAAAGATTGATTTTGGGTCTGTTTCAGAGGTTCATAGAAAGTATGCTCCATTTCTCAGGTATTAAACTAAGGCAGAACATCATGGTGGAAGAGTTTGGTGCAGGGAAGCAGAGAGTAAACTCAGCTCACCAAATATGTATCCCAAAGAGACGCCCCTAAAGACCTCCAGCTACACCCTACAAGACTACAGTTATCACTCAGTTAATCCCTATCTAGGGATTAATTCCCTAATTGGGTTAAGGCCCTCATTTCATCTCTAAACCTCTTGCATTATCTCACTCATGAGCTGTTGAGGGATGCTTACTATTTAAATCATACATCATTCAATTGCTAAAAAGTTTTCATACTGTGAAGTTTAATTTAGTTAAAGTTCAATGTTAAGACTATACTTTCCAATGAATTATTTCCTTTCAAAGTCTTTTCCTGGAATTTGTCGAATTTTTGGCAGGTAAGTTTGCATATCTAAAGTGACTTCACTTGGCCTGATTTCTGAAAAACAAAATTTTAAAAGACAGAAAAGTATAGGGTGACTTTTGAGGTCCTAGTGTTAAAACTTGGCGAGAACCTGAGGTAGAGACATCATTTGCTATATTGATAGGCATTTGTGTCATTTTCTTAAAACTTCATTGATAATTTACTAATTTTGCTTCTTTCAATAAATCAGGTTTATTTGGAGGAAAAGTATTATTTCCTCTCCCTGCTTTTCTGAGTTAAATTTTAGCAAGAAATACTTAATTATACATTTAGAGTCTCATACTACTTAAAACTAGTTGAGTCGTGTACTCAGAAAAATCACACTATGTAGGAAGTCAAGTAAATGAAAGTTAAAAAAAAAAAAGAAAGGAAGGAAACAGCTTTGGTAATTTTCTTTTTTAAAAAATACTTTTATTTTATTTATTTTTATGTGGTGCTGAGAATCGAACCCAGGGCCTCACACATGCTAGGTGAGTGCTCTACCGCTGAGCCACAACCCCAGTCCCAGCTTTGGTAATTTTCAAGTTAAAAATATAATACCATTAAGTTCCTTCCGGTCTGGAACCACATCTCTTAACTTGCTCTTCTTTCTGAATTTAACTTAGCACACTAATATGTGACAAGCACTCATTAAGGAATAAATTAGTAGTGATTTATTAGTTACAAAAGAACCTGTATGAATTCTAATATAGGACCTATAGAATTCTAGGTATTCACTCACGGATCTGGCTTTATCTAATATTTCTCTTCTGGAAATAAGGATCCCTAGCCATTCACCTCTGGGACCTGTCCACCTCAGGCTACCTTATTTGTGTATATCTAAATTATTTTCCTCAGCAGGCATGATTCACTTTCCTGGAGCTGTTACCTGCTTGTCAGGCACCATTGCCCTTCCATATCTGTGTGGCTTGTGCTTGTTTTTCTGAACAGGACCAGGCACATAGAGGGCACATTTAAAGAAAAAATCTATCTACTGGCTAATCCCTGGCCAAGAACCAATAATGCTGTTCTCTACCGCTTGCTGATTTGAACACAAAGTGTCCTGCTGGCCTTCTTGATCTCTTTTCCTCAACATTTATTCTGACAAATTGTTTTATTCAGAGGGCGAATGAATGTAAGATCAGCCTTGCTGTGTGAAGTTTTGAATTTGGTGCGAAGGAGGGAAAAGGAGAGGGGAAATAGGAACCATGGTACTTAAATGACTGTATGGTATTAATTCTTCCTCCCTCTCCTCGGCAATTTTCTCTCCATCCCTGGGATGTGTGTTTTATCCGTTTCTGTTATGTGAGGGTTTGCCTCTAGAGTTTATAGCAGCCTCTTCCTGCTCTTTCTTATGTGTCCCATTTCCTATGAGCCTGCCATGGTCCTTTACACCTTCATCCTCTTCAGGCCTTGGGATGACCTAATTTCTCTCCTGTTCTTACTGAAATTCTGTTCATCCTCATGACCTATTTCCAGACCTGTCTCACAAAACCTTCCTCATTCATATAGCTCATTCTTATGTCGCCGAGCTCTGTGTGCATAGAATCCTACAATTGAGCATTTCCTTACACTGTTGTGTGGTTTTATTTTCCTGACCACATCATATACTTCCCTTCTTCTTCTTTTTATTTTTTTATTTTTGGTCTTGTGGAGATATAATTGGTAAATAAAAATTGTAAGTATTGGTAATGCACAATGTCATGATTTGGTATATGTTTTCATTGTGAAATGATTACCATAATCAAATTAACCAACACATTTATTTATCACCACATAGTTGAGAGTGTGTGAGGACACTTAACATCTGTTTTCTGAGTAAATTTGTTTTTCTGTCTTTCTTTTTCTTTTTTTTTTTTTTGGCACTGAGGGATTGAACTCAGGGGTACTCAACCACTGAGCCACATCCCCAGCCCTATTTTCTATTTTATTAGAAACAAGGACTCACTGAGGAGCTTGGTGCCTCACTGAATTGCTGAGGCTACCTTTGAACTTGTGATCCTCCTACCTCTGCCTTCCAAGTCACAGAGATTACAGGCATGCACCACCGTGCCTGGCCTTTCTGAGTAAACTTCAAGTGAACAATACAGTATGGTTAACTATAGTCATCACCTCTAAGTCACATCCATAGAACTTACTGATTGTATGTAACCAAAAGTTGACCAATAGCTCTCCATCTTCACTTTTCGTACTTTCCAGTCTTTGGCAGCCACCATTCTATTCTGCTTCTAGCAGTTTAACCTTTAAAATTTCACATGTAAGTGAGATCATGTGGTATTTGTTTTTCTGTGTCTGGCTTATTTCACTTAGTGTAATGTCCTTCAGATTCATCCATGTTGCTGCAAGTGGTAGGATTTCCTTTTTTTTTTTTAATAACTGAATTATATTTTACTATGTTTGTGTACACACACACACACACACACACACCCACACCACATTTTTTTCATTTGTCAGTGGATACTTAAGTTAACCCAAATCTTGGCTATTGTAAATAGTGATGCAGTTAACATGGAAGTACAGATACTTCTCTGACATTGATTTGATTTTCTTTGCATACATACCTAGTAGTGGGATTCCTGGATCATATGGTAGTTCCATTTTTATTTTTTTATTCATTTATTTTTGCAGTGTTAGGGTTGAACTAAGGGCCTTGCTAGTGTTAGGCAAGTACTCTACAATTACCACTGGACTACACTCCCAGCCTCTTGGTGCTATTTTTAATTTTTTGAGGCCCCTCCATACTCTTTTCCATAATGGCTGTTGTTAACTTACTTGCCCACCAGCAGTGTGCAAAGATTTCCTTTCCTCTATACCTTATTTTTTCAGGTCATTATGTCGTGTCCCCCACACCCAACAAGAGACAAGCATTCTTACCCAGGTTCTTTTGTCTTTTGAAAATAGCCCTCCTAGGAGGTGTGCAATGATTTTTGCATTGTGCTTTTTATTTGCATTTCTCTGATAATTAGTAATGGGGAACAATTTTCATATACCCATTGGCTATTTGTGTGTGTTCTTTTGAGAAATGTCCATTTAAGTCCTTTGACCATTTAAAAAATCTATTGTTATGCTCTTGAATTATCTGAGTTCTCTAAGTATTTTTGGATATTAATTCCTGATGAGATGTAGGTTTGAAGATATTTTCTTCCATTCTCAGGGCTGCCCTTCCATTGTGTAGATCATTTCCTTTGCAGTGTAGAAGTGCTTGAATGGGTTGCCAGGCTGCCATGCACACCATCACAGCAGGGAAGATGGAGATAGTATTTCCTGCTGTGTGCATGATGAAGAGGTTCATGGGAATCTGTTTGGGGGGACCCAAGGCGATGACCCAATAGTACTTCTCCACCAGGATCTAGTCTGTCTCCTGCACTCTGGTATCAGGTACTTGCTTGTCCAAGTAACCAACTGGGTCTAGTGAGTCTTCCTGGCTACTGCTGTGGTTACTTCTGCCCCTGCTACCTCCTCCAGGCCCACTCAGCTCAATGGCTCACTTCAACCATTGGCCTCAGGTGGCCACCAAACCCCCCCCTGGGCTATTATGACAATGGCAGCTTCCTGAGGTGGTGAAGGTCCTCAAGCAGAATATGCCTTTTTCTTCATCTGGTTACTGGGAACATTTTCTATCTCCTAATGTTATTTCCTTAAGATAGTTTTCTTACAGCATCTACCAAAGTGTCAGACTCATAAATATATAGTAGGGTTCAGAATAGATGTTCACTAAAAGCTTTTTTTTTTTTTTAATTGAGCAATTTAGTTAAATTTCGATTGAGTTCCTCTGTTTCTAGAAAGGCAAAAGAGGCAGAAGGTAGCTTGACATGTCTTCTTGTAGGTGTTCCTGTTCTATAAAAATTGTGGCCTCAGGCTGGGGTTGTGGCTCAGTGGTGGAGTGCTTGCCTCACAAGCGTAGGCACTGGGTTCAATCCTTGGCAGCACATAAAAATAAATTTTAAAAAGCTACTGTGTTCATCTACAACTAAAAATATGTATTTTTTAAAATTGTAGCTCTAATTCAGGTACAATGAACTCTGTTAGGTTCTGGAGTTGGTTGCCAAGGTTCCCCAAAAAGGACTGATCATGCTACTGGGTCTAGTTTATTAGATTAGATTAGACTGGATAGAAGCAGAAAGGTGTACCAGCAGGCCCCAGATAGTTCTAATTCAGAGATTCTGTGTCTTAGACTTAAAAGTTTAATTGATTGTGGAAGACTTAAGTTTAGAGTTTAAAGTTGATTCTTATAAATTTATGACAGTTGATTTGAAAATTACTTCCAGTTCTGGCTTCTCCCACCCTGGAATTCATTATGTGTCAGACTTTTCTTGTATAAGAGTATAGTAAAACGTATTTTCTTTCAAGAAAAACTGTATTAGAAAATTCACATGTATAACTTCATATTTTGGAAATCTGTAAGGGTATAGATTAAGTTGAAAAATGTAAACATGTGTTATCAGTTTTCCTTCATAAAATATTAGTACAGGACCTTTCTTTCTTGAATGAAAATTTACAAAGATTGATAGTCTTCATGATGTTTTACATTCTTGTATATATACTGCTGTTTGACTGTGTTTGAAAACACATCATTATTAGGGGCAACACTCTTTTACATGGAAAATTGGCTCAAGCTGACTTTAATTTATAGATGGTATTCACTGAAGAGTTTCTTTTCATGAGGGCCATTTATTTTTATTTCAAAGATGAAGTGGGTTTATAAATAATTTTCTTAACATAATGTCTGTTCTTACTTTTTCCCCATTCTGAATTTTCTTCTCATATATTCTGTGTTTATAATCTGTAAAATATACAAATGAGTTTTATAGGCAAATATTAAATCCTGGGTGATTATATAATTTATCACCATTCTTTTTCTCACTATAGTTTTCATTTCATTTGACACATTTCTCAAATCTTAACAGACTTTTCTTAGTATCTTGAAAAATTTAAAGTCTGTGACAACATCAATTATGTGTGCATACAGTTTCTGCTGAATTTCTCAAAGTGCAATTATGAATCCATCCAGAGTGAGGACTCAAAAGCTCTGAAGGAATGGCATGTGCCTTTTCTTTCCTTCCTTTCTTTTTTCCATGTTCTCTTCCTTCCAGAAAGGGAATATCTTTGTCAAATGAAATCTTCTGTAAACTCATTGAATGTATAGGCTTCAACAAATTTGGTCCAGGCCTTTGAAGGCAGTGCAGGCAAGCCCAGAGCTCTAGCAACCTGGAAACATATCCATCTGAATTCCTCCTGGTGTAAGTCTTTGGTCTGATGCATTTGAAATCAGGAGCTTCAAAGTGATATTTACAAGATCTGTTCTTAATGATTGTTTAGTGAGTTAGTAAAATAGCACGAAGCTACATTCAAACTTGTATAGGTTTACTTTTTAAAAAATTCTATTGTAGCTTTTTTATCAGTTTTGGTTACTTCTACAATTCCATCCAATATTTGCATATACTTACTAGTGCACTTATTTAAAGATGAATCAAATGTCTTTTCCTTAAAATAAAATAGAATTAAGAATGAATTCCTTAAAAGAAAATGAAAACAGAATTCTTACAAATATTGATGCTCTGGGGAATATTTTCTTTTTGGAAATGACCAAGATTGCAAATGTTTAATAGATGGGAAAGGTATTTATCTTGATTTATAATTAACACTTTCAAAATAAAGTTGCTGAATAAAAAATAGAAAGTTCATGGAATATTATAGCTGGCAAGTATCAGAGAGGCAAGAGAATAAATCTCTCACCCAAAGATGGAACTGTTGCTCTAGTATTTCTGTGACACAGGTTTATTTGGTCACTATTTGAATGCAGGAATGAAAGAGAACATACCACAATCAAATCAGTACAGAGTGATGGGTGTATTAGGAAGAGAATGGTTTTGGATCAAATGCATATTGATGCAAGTTGTTATTCTGTTACAAGTTAATGATTTGATATTGGGCAAGTTGGAGTCTCTGCTTTAGTTTTTTTTTTATCTCAAATTTAAGTCCCAGCTTTTCAGATTTGTGGAATGCTAATATGAATACATTAGCTTTTATATATAAAGTTACTTAAGAAAATATTGCAATAGGATGGTTGTTACATTGAGTCAAAAATTTCCATTTTGACTTTGATGCCTTTTTCTTAATGTCTATTTTCTTTTTTCCTCCTAACATTTGTTTCCTGTTCTGTACACCTCTTAGGATGCTCAGGTCTTCTCTCTGTTAACAATGTCCATTTCACTCAATTCTCCTTTGTTCAACGTGTTTTTTTTTTTTTTTTTTTTTTTTCATCTCTTAACATCTTTCCCTTTCCCTGAGATGCACTTGTCCATTCTCTCTGTGGATTGGACTGTACTTATTTTGTAGCCTTGCTCAGGAAAGTCCTCTAGTTTGGTATGACTCACTTGTCTAGGCTGTACTCAGTGGGATCCAACTAAGCAGTTCATATTTGGATTCAGGAATTTGGTGTTGGGACCAAGGGAGAGTTAAGTCTGTCTTTTCCAAAGTGTAGTGTTAAGGAGAAAGTCAGTTTGCAGAATGAATGAATGGGAGGGGAGGAAGAGGGATTTCCAGTCATGATTCTAGCTCCTCTTTCCTGAGGCTGCCCTGTGTTCTTATCCCTTGTTCTATGAATAACTCTGCCCTAAGCAAGCTGGAAGTCCAGAGTTAGTTTCTGCTATTGCAACTACTATTTTCATCAAGACTTTGTTTTTGTAAAAAGAATTAAGATGTACTCTCTAATATATGCACTGTGTGTGGTATTGGGGGTTGAACCCAATTTTTACTTGTAAAGTAGACTTCAATGAAGTTATTTAAAAAAAAAAAAAAAGATGCCAGGTGTGGTGGTGCATGCCTGTAATCCCAGCAGCTTGGGAAACTGAGACAGGAGGATCATGAGTTCAAAGCCAGCCTCAGCAAGAGCAAGGTGCTAAGCAACTCAGTGAGACCCTATCTCTAAACAAAATGCAAAATAGGGCTGGGAATGAATGTGGCTTAGTGGCTGAGTGCTCCTGGGTTTAATCCTTGGTACCCCTTCCCATTTAAAAAAGAAAAAAAAAAAAAGATGCTGTTTTTTAAGAGATCATTCCAATTCAGAGTCACACAAATACAAAAGAAGTATTTTCAGATAGCAATCTATTTAAAAAATAAAGGCTAGGGCTCTGAACTGACACGATGATTGGTCTCTCCTCTCTCCAAATGGTGGCACTAAAATTAAAACCAGCGTATTTCCTGCTCCATCCACAGAGCCTTATCTGTTGTCTCCAGATGTCTAGAAAACATTTCCATTTAAATGTTGCCATCAGATGTGTTTGACCATTCACACTCATTTCCCCTGTGGGGCTGGATCCCCTTACATTATTTCTGTGGCAAATATTTACCCCATCTTTTAAGCCAGTGATCTAAGAGTAGTTAACCTTAATTCTCATCTGACATTGAATTTTGTTATATATTTTTAAATTAATATGTTAAATTGGGGTATAATACACATGTATAACATAAAATTTATCACCTTAATCATTTTAAAATGTGTGTTGGTGCTATTAAGTTCATTCACTGTGGATGCACCTTCCGCCACTATCCATCTCAAGAATATTTTTCACCTTTCAAAACTGAAACTGTTTATTAGACAACAAACTCACCATTTTTCGCTTCACCAGATCCCTGGTGAATGCCTTTCAACTTTTGCCTCCATGAATTTGATGACTTTAATTACTTCATGTAAGTGGAATCATACAGTGTTTGTCTCTTTTTGATTGACATTTTTCACTTTGCATAATGTCCTCAAGGTTCACCTATGTTGTAATGTGTGAGAATTTTGACATTTGTTTATTGACATTCTTCTGCAACTTACTCTTTTTCCTTCATCTTTGTCTCTTTTGTTGACTACCATAGGGTATAAGTCTCACTTTGCAACTGAGTTGCTGAAATAATATCTTAACAGGTCTCTGGAAAGTCTCTCCCTCCTTTACAGCCGTAACCTGTGATGCTGAGTCATCTATAAAATGACTATCTTCTGGTGGATATAGGACTAGTGTGAATGGACTTCCATGGGTTCCATGGTTGGCACAAGTTAGAGCCCCTGAATAGCTCCCTCCTTGCTAAGATCATTATTCTTCCTCACTGGATATTCTCCATTTAGTCTAGATCCTTCTCTGTAATTCCTGAGGGCTTCATAATCTAGTTTGAGTCTTCTTTAAAATGATTTCATTACTGTGTGCTTAAATGTATGCATTATTATTAGCCTAGGGCCTGCATAGTCATTTAATTTTCTTCATGTTTACACTTCTCTTTTTGCCTTTAATCCCTCTAAGATGAAAATTTCAACTTCCCAGGATCTGTTCAAATACCATGTTCAGTATAGTTCACCTTCTTCATTAAAACATCACAATTGCTATAGCCCTGTTTATAGTTTACCTAGATACTTTCATTCTTAAACACTGACTATAGTTTTGTGTTGTACTAGCTAATACTTTCCTCAGTAGATGTCAGTTTTTTGAAAACTTTATGCCTTTTTCTTGTAGCACCATGTTAGCAAACTTTGCATAAAAATATACATTAAGTGGGGAATAAACATTTGTTATGTAAATAGCATTTTATATCACTGGTACAATGGTGGAATAAATTATGGATGGACTATAAAAGTGTTCATGATACAAGTACTTTGCTGTTTTTTCTAAACCATCCACCCTTAATTTTTGAAGGTGTGTTTCAGTTTGAAGACATATAAGTCAATTATTACTGTTATTTTTTCTTCCTGAGAAGCACACAGGCAGCTTTCTTGATTCAATATATGTTTAGCCTAGCATCATGCCATCATTACAAGTTCTTGATATATCTATTTTCATTAGATACATATTCAAGAAAGGGAAAACCAGACACCATATGAATCAATAATATTGACCCAGGACATGTGAAGTATGTGTGAAGAATATTCTGTAGTCCTTTCACTTTTTACTTCTTCTGAGCTACTCCCTTTCCTTAATTCTCCTCCTCCTTTTCTGAATGATCCTAAATTCAAGATCCTTGCTGAGTGGGAAGGATGATGCTGATACTTTTTGTTCTTCTAGCTCAGGTAGATGGGTTTCATCAGCCTGATTTCCTTTCTTTCTGTTAACATTGAAGAGCATCGTACTAACTGTAAAAGTCAAATACTGTGATATAAGCAAGGGAGTACATATTTAAAGTCTGAAGATGTATTAGCTCATACAGTTCAATACTGATGCTGTGAAACACAGGTCCATCCTGTGCTGGAAATCAAATTATGAACAGAATAGCACCAGCCTGCCTTTGTTGGTTTTATGGTCCAGGAGGAATATATTAACTAGTTAGATGTACATGAATATGATTAAAGGGACATAAAATATTGAACAAGGGATTTTACTTTTCTATGGGGAGAGAGAACACTTCTGAGAAGGGACTCAAGAAACTAACACGTGAAAGGGCCTGGTTGGGATAGCCATGCTACAGAGGGCTGAGAGACAGGCACCTGGTGGAGCCAAGCACAGAGAAGGAGTGACAGCCAACCCGAGATGACAGGCAGGGCTACTTTTACCTGTTATGGACTTTGAAGTGAACCCTAAAGGAAGTTATTTGAAACCTGAGTCAGGGAACTGTCATGGTTTACTTTGTGTTTTAAAGTTTGATGTTTCACCTGCATTACGGAGTGTGAATTAGAGGCAGCCAAGATTATATTTATGGACAAATATTTGCACATAGTTGTGAGTTGTCTTTATTGTCATGCTGTTCCCAAGAGCTATTTAGTGTTTTAAGTGTTCAAAGAAGAATAAATAGTGATTTGATTAGTAAGTGTGGTAGAGAAGGAGCCTGGACAATGGAGGATGGTGTCTTTGACCAGGTTGGGAGAAGGAGAATGGAGGGATTTCAGAGACTTTATTACATAAAAAAGAACTGTGTTCAATAAATTTTCCTTGATTTTAAGGGCTGACAAAAAGTTTTAGGAGGCAAAAATAGCTTTCAGGTTTCTACTTTCAAGAGTTGGAAGATGATGGAAGATGGTGGAAAATAATGAAATATTCCCAAGACAAGCAAAATTGGCAACAGTGAATTTGGGGAGATGGTCAAGGAGGAATTCTATAGTGCTATTTTATATTAAATGAATATATAAAGATAAAAGAGTATTATATATACTATATATACACATATATATGTACTTTATACATACAATTATATACACACACACTGCACACTGTGTATTATATATAATAGGCCTTTGAGTTATGTATTTTAAACATCTCTTCACAAGGTAGCTGGTAAGGCTGTAGAAATACACAAGATTTCTTGGGAGTTTGTGAAAAAGTACAAATCTTGGGAATCCAAATATTTAGCAAGAAAATAGAGATACACTTAGGGCAGATTTAGATTTAATACCATATAGGAGGAGTAAACCTTGTACATCCTCCAATCCAGTGTAGACAAAACAAAGGTGGATAGAATGAGACCATCTCCCCAGCACACAGTGATTTTTCTCTAAATCATGGCATGGAAAGTCTCTGAGGTCTCCCTTTCTAGTATAGGTTTTCAGAAATCCGATTCAGCTTCTTGCTGTTTTGTCTGCCTTGAATTCTAAATTGTGAAGCTATAAGAATTTTTTCCCTGTGTTTATAGTTAACATCCTTTGATAGCAAATTTTAAGACACCTAGAGTAATTGTGTTCAAGTAGGAAAAGCAGTACTTGGCAAAAAAAGAATGTTTGCTGAATGAAGGAAACAAATTTTTGAGATTATAAATTCTTTAAAGACACTCACATATTTATCTTTTCCTGGGCCAACTACAAATATTTGCATGTGGAAACACAACTATGTTGAGTTACTGTTTTTTCTTTCTAGTAGGAATCTTTTTTCATGGTTTACAATTAGGGCAGTTTTTGATATTTTTAAGAGCGAAAGGTTGATTTTTCTTAGTTTAATAGACATAAGAATGTCAAACATAATAAAACATTTTAGAATACTCATTATATTTTGATCTTAAGATCAAACCTTTCAGGATTGCTGAGAAAGTTAATAGCATATTTTTTAACCCTCCAAAATATCTTTTATTTAAAGACTTTCTTTATTAACCACAGAAGGTCGAGATAGTTATGTGCTATTTATTGCTGATTTCTGTCTTTCTATTTTTTCCTTCTTTTTGTATCGTGCCCATAGCAGCTGTTTCCCTAACCCTTACCCCAACCCACAGGCTTTCCCACGCTCCTTTTTTGGCTCCTACTTGGCATGGATCCTTAGTTTGACAGATAAAACATGTGACTGTACTATAGTTACAGCCTGTCTATGATCCATTAGGGTTTTCATAGGGGTGGTTATGTTCAATTGATTCTGAAACAAGGTGGTCATTTTGAGATGAAGTATTCGGCTCACTTTAAATAAACCTTTGACTTCCTTCTATTTAATTCCTCATTCCTCAGTAGCACGCTGACCAATGACTTTTGAGTTCTGTAGGTTCAGTTTGAGTGAAGCTCATGGGATATTAGAACTGGGGACAGTGACAAAGAGGCATCATGTGCTTCATTATTAGATAAAAATTGGTTTAGTCTAGACTTGGACATGAGCAAGATTGTGTTTCAGATTCTAATATTCAGTTTCTATGAGTTTTAACCTCCTCTGGTATGAAATGAGGTAATAACGACCTGCCTTTTGCAACTTTGATGCAAAGAAGTCATTTTGATGGCAATTATCACGATCGATGGGACCCAGCACTATTTCATCTTGAAATAGAAAATCAATGTTATTGATTTTAAATAATGCATCCATGGCTCAACCATACCCACAGAATAGTAATAACCATAGTGTAAAAACTTCTCTGAAATTGATGTGTGAATGTGTAAGAAGTCATATGTGGACATAGAATAAATGACCTGGAACGTGAAAATTCTCACTGACACTAACACCTCTGGAATAAAGGATCTTATAGTGAGTGTTCTAAATTTTATTATATAAAAAAACTACTCTTAGGTTTTTTTCCTCTGCAGCATCATTGACAACTAAATTAATTTGGTTTCTTGTGAGTTGTATTGTTTCCAGCAGCTGTTAAATACATTTTAAGTGCCCAGGGAAGAATAAATTGTGGTTTAATCAATAAGTAAAGTAATAAATGAGTGTATTTAAGATATAAATTTAAATTCATAGATTTAAAGCATAAATGGATAAAATCCTTAGAGAGAGAGAGAGAGAGAGAGAGGGAGGGAGGGAGGGAGGAGAGAGAAGAGAGAAGAGAGAAATACAGATACACACATTAAATGGTCACAGTATAAAATAAGGCTATAATTAAATAGTCAAGAAACATTAAGCAACCACTATATGCTTAATAACTTTGTGGTGTTATAAAGTTATTTAAATTCACATGAATACCTTTTAATTTTATATTCAGATCATATAAGGTGAGATTTTGTGTTTTTTTCTTATAAATTTGTCCTAAAGAAAATTGGTCATTTTTATTTTTAAAAGACACACATTTTACAAATGATGGTTGGAAATTTTAAAGTGTGTATAATGTGTATAAATGATGAGACACTTTGTTCCTGCAACTGGAATTCATGGCTGTTTATACTCAGGGTAGATACATTTAATTTAACCTTACCCCTGTATTTCATAGGTCATTGTTTAGCAGAGCTATTTATATGACATTTATGTGGCATTCCTTAATTGTTCAGAAAGGGAGTTACAATGCACAAAAGTACTGTTACAGAAAAATGTCATTCTAAGTCTGATAGTAGAATGATATTTTTTTCTGTTTTATTTTGAATTTTTAAAATTGCCTTATTTGAAGTTAGATTAGTAAACCACAAATTATATCTTCAGGTACTGATACATATAAGAATATTTTACAAAGCTATAGTAGCACCTAAAAGATAAAACTTACCCCTATTGTTAAGTTTTTTGGGTAGCAATTCACAAGTGAAAATTATGGTGATTGTGCTAAAAGCTTTGGCTGTTGTCTGGCGGAAGTTGTCTAATAATTGAGGAGACATCAAGAAGCGTGAATTCATCTACCCCAGTCCTAGCCAGAACTGCTTCTGAATGGTCCTGTGGCTCACTGAGACAATTAGAACACAATGATTTTCCTGAGTAAAGTCTGAAAGTGTGCATATACCCCATAAGTGTTATACAGAGGAGTAATAGTTAAGATTTATAAAGCATACTTGATATGAAAAAAGGGCTGGTATTTGTAGTGTTCATTATGTGATCTAGGCAGTTTACCTATATTGTTTCTGAGTTTTGTTCTAAAGATTAAATGAGTTAGCATAAAGCACATTTGTGCCTTGCAACGTACATGTTCTCTAATAATACAAATTATTGACTTAATTTTAAATTTTTATCACAAAGATTACAAAACTAATAGGTAGGAGAATCTGGATTTGAATTCTAGAGTGCTGAACTCCACTCTTCTTTTCATTGAGCTTTCACTAATTTTCCCATGTTAAGAATCTAGGATGTTAAAAAAAGGTACCCAGAGCCTTCCTGTAAACCATCCTTACACAGACTTGAATAGGAAGAGGTTGGCGTATGACCTTGGCCTCTCACTAGTCGATGGTTTTGTATCAAGTTATCTCAACTGCTTGGATCTCTCCTTTTGTAAACTTGGGATAATAACGACACCAATCCTAGATGTTCTGGGAGGATTCAATAAAACATTGACTGCCAGTTGCCCAGCACATAGGCTGCCATGTCACCAACACCCAGTGCAGTTGTTATTGGTAGTTTGAAGACTGGACATTGCGTGACTCACTGCATGGATTATCATGCTCAGCTTGTGCTTGAGTCGTGTGAATGACACCCGATGATAGGCGTTTATGAACTAACCTCACCCCTGGCTGTACCTTATTAGCATTCCTTTGCTTCTCTGGTCATGCATATTCCTTATCCTTTTAAGTTTTATTTAATATAGCTACATTTAAAAAAGATCATTAGTTAAAGAGCCAAAAGTAAATGATAATAATGATTATTACTGTTTTGTCAATTTTCTTCCAGTAATTGTTTAATGCTTTTGTATTTTGCATAATTGGGATAGTAATATATATTGTTTGGTATTTTCTATTTTAAAATTAATGGTATTTTAAAACAACATTAAAAGTTTATAGACATAGTTTTTATACTTTTTAATTTTCCATGTATGATTATGTCATTTTATGTAAGAATTTTTCTTTTATTAGGCTCATTGATCATCTACAGGCTTTGTCATTGTAAGTAATGTTGAAGTGAATATTTTTATACATTCTTATTTGCATTTCTGATTTTTTTCTAGATACATTTCTATATGTGGGGTTATAGGTGAAAGAAACTAAGAACTTTGTGCTCTAAAATAATGGCTTAACACTTAAGAGCTAGAACTAGAAGAAAATTCAATTTAAAATCTTAGAACAGTGTGATTTTTTTTTTTTTGGAGGGGAGATGGGTACAGGGGATTGAACTCAGGGACACTTGACCACTGAGCCCCATCCCCAGTCCTATTTTGTATTGTATTTAGAAACAGATCTCATTAAGTTGCTTAGTGCCTTGCTTTTGCTGAGGCTGGCTTTGAACTCACCATCCTCCTGCCTTAGCCTTCAAAGCCACTGGGATTATAGGTATGTGTCACTGCCCCTGGCAGAACAGTGGTTTTTGAAGTGCCCTGAGACCTCTCATTTGGGGTTGCTGTTGAGATGGGACAGCTGTGCACAGAAGGTAACCTTTCTTTTATGTCCCTTTCTTATATCAATTAAAATTTTGTTTTTCATAACAAGGATGTATTTAAAAGTGTCAGGTTTGTAAAAAAAAAAAAAAGTCAAAGTGTATTGCTTCATATAGCTAATGTTTATCAGGTGGAGAATAGGTTTACTCACCAACTCTCACTAAAAATTTTCTTAGGGAAATATGAAAAAACATTTAGATGTTTGTAACAGTATGGAGAGAATACTATTTCCTACTCATTCCACTTATTCTCAAAGGGCTTGGGTATCATATGGAGCTTCAGAGAAGAGGGAATATATTTGCATTACAGAGAGCGACTGTTCTGGAATGTTCTTGGCAACATGCAGAAGAGGAGGGAGAGGAGAAAGTAGAGGGAAACAGGGGCTGCCAGGAAACTGCAGAGTGACCTTATCTATAAATCCCTCATTTCTCCATCCTGATAAGTCAAGTCTCATTCATTGGGGAATGCTTCCTTATAAGTTTTACAGTATTTTTTAAGGCAGGAGAATGGTTGGAGCTTCATGCTGAGGTTGACGTGATATGGGGTAGAGGCAACCCTGGAATAAGCTGGCATCCAGGAAGAATGAAACTCAACTGGCAATCCCAAGTAGCAGGCATCTTGGCCAGAGTAAAGTTACATCAGGAACTTTTAACTTGACTATGGAATTTGTAGACTTCAAAGGCCTGTAAGAGACAGGAAGGCCCCACATGAAGGCTCGTCTACATGATTTTTCAGGAGTCCTGCATAGGAAGCACAGGCCTTTCTTTCATTGTTTACTGCACAGATCTAAATGAAGTCTCCCTTGTTGTACACCAGATTTATCTCTAGAAATATAGGCTTCGGAGCTGGAGTGGCTCATGTCTGTAATCCCAGCATCTCTGGAGGCTGAGGCAGGAGGCTTGTGAGTTTGAAGTCAGCCTCAGCAACTTAGGAAGACCCTGAGCAAATCAGTGAGATCCTTTCTGAAAATTAAAAGGGCTGAGGATGTAACTTAGTGGTTAGCTGCACCTGGGTTCAATCCCCAGTACCAAAAAAAAAAAAAAAAAAAGGAAGAAATACAGGCTTCTGGACACTTCTGGGTTAAGGTGTAGTCATTCCACTTTGTCATCTGATTCCAGATAAGCTATTGGGCAATAAAAGGCTGAATGTCCTGTCCTTTATTCATATGTCCTAAATCTGACAGGTGTTTGGACTGTACTTTGACTGGAATAGGGGAAGGGCAGGTACATGAGTGTTGTTCTTGTTCAGTTTGTCACAAGTGGAAGGACTAGGACCAACAAATAGATGCTTTTTACCATCATTGGAAGTGTATCAATATGAGCCCAGTTTTGTGGGAATAAAATAGAGGTCATTGGACTGGTCAAACCATAATAGTGTGGATAAATTCAATAGAATAGCTATATTAGATGAATTTTCATGCTCCATGAGTCCAGAAATTGTGTAAGGTGTCAAATTAGCCACTTTATAAATACTGCGAAGTTGGATTTTAGGTATATGTTTGTGTATTTTCATTTGTTTTCCTCTTTCTGTGAATGTATTTTTTAAGGTTTTGATGTTCAGGAACCACTTTATTCAAACAGTAGCTCTAACTTTGATGATCAAATTAGTTAATGTTTTTATACTTGTCTTTATCAGAGTTAAATCTGTGTTCACATCAGATAACTCCAGACTGTGAGACTATTCTACTGGCTTTGAGGTTTGTTGCTTTAATTGCAGTCAAGTTAATCTGTAGAATTTAACAATTATACTGCCATCTGTCTTTAGGGTTTATAACTGGCATAAAATAAGCAAATACTGTAAAACACTTGTACCTATGTGTGCTGCTCAGAGTTTTATTGGTAATAAAAAAAAAAAAGAGAGAGAGAAAGAGGTACGCTCACTTTTGTGCTTGGGAACAGAATCCGTTTCTAACCTTTGCTATTAACAGGAAGTGGGAGAGGTGAAGTGAGGCCTGGTTTTGTGGCCAGGCTAGAGCACGCTGTGTTCCTGAGAGAGGTATTCAGGTTACATGTCTGTCTAGCTTCTTGCTCCTGTGAATAGCTGGCCTTTGAAGTCCTAAAAACATAGATTGGTAAATGAACGACATAAAGAGTGGGCAAATATTTGGAAAATCCAAATTCTGGGAATAGCCTGTCTAGGATAATTTGGTTCAGACTGTGTTATAACTATTTCCTTTTCCCACCTAAATTAGGAAGTTTTGCTAATGTAATAGAATAAATTTCTCACATAACAATGATTGGAAAATCTCATCTTCACTTGTAATTTTACATAGGGATGTTGCTGTATTTATTTTTCAATATCAGGATAGTACTAATGACCATTTAGTCTAAAATGATAATCCAGCCCTTAAACTGCCTTTTTGTGTAATCACAGATGAGTATCAGAGGAAAGAATTCTAATATACTTTTTAGGTTATGTACTGAATCTAATATTTTTGAATAAAAGTAAACCTTTTATTCTATCATTGAGGGTACCCATTATGATATATACAGTGTATATATTTTAAAAATACCATCCTTGACCTCCCCAAAAAATGTTTAATAAAGAGTTCTTTCCATCAGGGTCCTGTTCAAAAAAAAAATACAGGAAGGACATCACAGTAACTCCATTTAGAAAAGACTGCTGTTTCATCTTCCTTTCAAGGAAAAAAAAAATGAGCAAAGTTAGTTAAATAGTCCCAAAGGAAAGATATATAGGAATATTTTTATATATTTAGTAATATATGAATTTTTAAAAAAGGCAATCTGAGTTACTGGCGTATCTATTTCCTGCCTCAGAGACAGTTTCTTAAAACTGTAATCATAATTTCTTAGATTTAACTATCAGAATATAAGATATAATTTTTTGAACATAATTTTATAATATTGAAACCTTCATGTGATTTGTTATAACAATTATGTTAAAATAAATTCAATATCATGGTATTAAACTTGGAATACTATAAATTCTGCAGCCTGTGAAACCTTGGTTGATTTTAGTTATTTTTGGTTTATTATAATGTCCCATTCTATATTCAGGTCTCTGAAAAAAATGTGGTGTGTTTTATTTTTCAAAATGTATTTATGGGGGCTGGGGATATAGTTCAGTTGGTAGAATGCTTGCCTTGCATGCATAAGGTCCTGGGTTCAATTCCCAGCACCACCCCCCATCCCTCCCCCCCCCCCCCAAAAAAAAAATATATTTATATATAAAAACTTTAGTAAATATACATATTTATAAGGTATACTGAGGAAATATATACAGATTTACAGTATAGTCCTATAAACCCTTATTTCTTCATAGGCTTAAAAGTTAGAAACATCATGGCAATTAGGTGTAAGTCTTAGGAAGTCAATTTCCCTCTAAGTCTCTTTCAGTCTGTCTGTATCTATTAGATACAATGTGTACTCTTGTATATATGTGCTTGCATCTGTCTTGGCTGACTTTTTCTTGAGACTTTAATCCTGAAATGCTTCACACTACCCTTACAGTTAAGATTAAAGTGTTCTTTTTAAGAGCACACTTTTCATAATGCCTTGAACTTGTTTTTTCTATGGCAGAGGAAAACAACCTCATGCACCTGGACAAACAAAGGTGTTCCTTCAAAAACAGACTTTCAGAATCATTAATTCTGGTTTAGAAATAATTATAAAGGTTAAGTGGACTCTCATGCGTAATTTCTTAGCGCTGGTGAGATCTGGGCTTTGCTTTTCCCTCATTTCCATCTTCTCTTCGCCACCTGCATCACTGTGCCTCTTCTTAGAGTTTTGAAGAGTTCCTTTCCTAGCAAGAGTGCCCAGGACAGTCCTCTGGCTTCCTGTAGCCACCTGGTGGCATGCAGGGGTCAGGCTGAGATGACAGCACTGATGCCCAAACACTTCCCAAGGCAAGGATAGGATGGTGTAGGAGGGGCTAGAGAGTGGATTGTTTTTTGAATTGATTTAGGTGCTGGAAATGTAGAAAGAGCAGATAGTAAATGAAATTAAAACTGAGTAAGAAGTAGCTTGAGTGTGAAGGGAGTTATTGTGTTTTGTTTAAGGATGAAGATGGCCAGGTGTCTCCCAATGGAGTGGAAGTTGGTGAGATGGATGCAGAGTAGAAATGGAAAGTATTGTATTATTATAATTTTGTCATTTTAAAAGGATGATCATAAATATAAAAGTAGGCATTATACATACACGCACACATACATACATACATATATAAATTTTCCCCCCAATACTGGGGATTGAATCCAGGGGTACTTTACTACTTAGCCATGTCCTCAATCCCTTTTTTGTATCTTTTATTTTTGTGTATGGCTAAGTTGCCCAGGCTGGCCTTGAACTTGTGATCCTCCTGTCTCAGCCTCACTAGTTTCTAGGATTTCAAGCATGTATTACTGCACTTGGCTCAAAGTAAAATTTTTTTAAAGGATAAATAATTTTTAGCTTGGAATTTTTAATGTATTATAGTAATCTATTCCTTTAGTATTATAGAGTGGCTATAAAATAAGTTGGTCAATTTTTTCACTGTTAGGAACCGGTAGAGATGAGAAAGGAAAGAGCAGTGATTGATGCAGGGACATGTGAGCTGAAAGGAAACAATCTGTCCCTTTTTTGGGGAGGTAATTGACACCAGTAGACCTCTTTTTATGCCTCATTCTCTCCCCTTCTCTCTTTTAATAACTTCCCTTAGATTGCAAATTTCCATTTTCAGAGGAACATTATTCAGTAAGTATAAATAGGTCTAGAGGAGCAATATATGAATCATTGACAACTGCTTTATAGGCAGAGAACTTGAACACCATGGGGTGTTATTTCATAAACGTATCCTATCAATGGAAATTACTAACATAAATTCACAGATGAATCAACTGGAACACTGGGTGGTGGTGTGGAATCCATGTTTGCACCTGCCTTATGGGTGGCTTATGTAGACATTGCCAGGAATGCATGTCAGAATATCAATTTAGTGGAAAGGCGTAGAAAAATAGGCAAGCTTCTGTCACTCTCGTGGAAGAGTAAAACAACAGCTAATAACAAACTTGAATAAATCTTAACAATGATTATAATTAAAAAAAACAGAGTCTTTAACAATAATAGATGAGCCCTCTTGAGACAGTAAGTCATTCTGTAGAGGCAAGAGGATCCCATGCTGACTTCCATTCATCCTGACACTCACATTCTTTGTCTTTTCGCAGTGACCATGCCTCAAAGCCAAATAGGAGGGACTCTAATGCTCAGAGAATGCTAGTAATGCTTTTAGTATTGCTGGCTTGAAGCACTTAGTTAAAGGCAAAACTGACAGTCTAAGGAATTTTGTGTCACTCATTTGAACTAATGAACATATTTGTAGATAACTTTGGATTAGCAAGAACTTATGTAGGTTGTCAAAAATATTTAGACAGAGGCATGCTCCGAGATTGGTTTAGGTGGTTGATAATAGGTGAAACACATGATTTTCAAAGTAGTTTTTTTCTTCATTCATCAAACAAGGTGGGGATATACAGAAAGCCACTTGGGTTCTTTCCACCAGAAGATGGATGTCTAGAGCAGCTGAGTGCTTTTTTCCCCCCTGCCATACAATGTTTCTCATGGTCCTGCCTCCTTCAGTTCTTACCATGCTTCACTTCTAAGAAAGTTTCACTTTTTAGAGAAAAATCTTATTAACATTTAGTTAAAAGTTTTTTGCTTGCCATAAGGAACTTCATAATTTATAAGTATGAATTTACATGTATGCATATTTGTATGAATGAATACATTTATATAATTAATATATAAAAAGAGCTTAGCTGGGTGTGGTGGTGCTTGCCTATAATCTCAGCAGCTCGGGAGGCTGAGATAGGAGGATTGTGAGTTCAAAACAGCCTCAGCAATGGCGAGGCACTAAGCAACTCAGTGAGACCCTGTCTCTAAATAAAAAATACAAAATAGGACTAGGGATGTGGCTCAATGGTAAAGTGCCCATGAGTTCCATCTCTGGTACCAAAACAAACAAACAAACAAACAAAAAACCAACAACAAGAGCTTGTACTTACATTAGGCCAGTCACTTTGCTCATATTAATTTTCTAAAGTTTTCAGCAGTTCCTTAAAGTAGACTTCATGTTTGGGATGGAATATAATGTCATGCATAGAATATCTATGATCTCTACCTGAATAGTTTATCATGGTCTTATTTAGTAGAACTAAGACAAACATATAGGAATATGAATATGATATTCTCTTTGTTTTTAAAGTGTCTTTCACCAAGTATTTATTTGGGTTAAGGAGGCAGCATAATATAATAATCATGAGCCTCAGTTTTGGCCCTAGACTTCCTGGTTTTAAATTCTGGCTCTGCTTCTTATAGGGTTTGTGATTTGGGAGAAGTTAATTCAATTGTCTGTGCTATAAAATCAAGAGCTTACTTCAAAGAGTTGTTGTCCAGATTAAATGAATTAATATTTTAAAGTCCTTAGAACTATGACCCACACATTAAATTCATAAGTAGGTATTTAAATATTCAAAACTACTCCGAGGAAAATAATCATTGTTGATGAAATTTTAAGCAGTGAGAATGCAACTCGAACAGATTTTATAACAAAATATAGTGAATTATCCCACATATTTGTCCTTTATTGGGCAGCGATATATCTGAGTTTTCTGCCTATTACTGGTTACTGGCTCTTAGAACTGAATATGAAAATTTTCAGTTTTGTGAAAAACATCTGGAGGTTTTACTTGACTACAAACTTAATATGAGCCAACTGTGATGCAGCTGCTTTAAAAAAAAAAAAAAAAGCCCTCAAGACTTCCTTAGGCAGTATAAATAGAAATAAGAGTGTCCACATCTTGGGAAGTAATGTCTTTGACGTACTTTACACTGGCCGGATCACAGTTGGAATACTGTGTTCTGTCCAAGGCACCATAATTTGAGGAAGGACATTGACAAAACGGAGTGCCAGAAGTCTGGAAATCATGTAAAAAATCAGAGGAAGTGGCACTGTGTAGCCTAGAGAAGAGAAGACCCTCAGGAACTAAAACACCTGTCTCTAATTATTTACAAGGTTGACTTAAAAAAAAAAAAATGGCCACACTTGTGTATTGCTCTAGAAAACAAAAGTAGAATCACTATAGTGAAAATAACATGTCTATTTTAATTCAATATTAAGAGGGAAAACTAATGGGACTAGTTATCATTGTTATTCAACATGGTACTGATACTGGGTCCTACAAGAGGAATTCCTGAATATAATTAATGCTTACTATATTTACTAAAATCAAATTAATGCTTTCATATCCTTATTGGGCAGTAAAGGAACTAGATACCTGGAAAATGCATTCAGATTTTAAGGCAGTTCCGTGATTGCCTGGGTGATTACAATTAGACTTGATGGCTCTGTTGGCTCCCTTCCATAATGAAGGGAGTGGAAAGTCTAAGTGGTTCACTTTTATCCAGTCTTGTTTTTAAATCTTATTTTGAGATGAATCGAGGAAGACTGAGTGATCAAGAGCGACAGGGTGCCAGGGGATAGGTATGGCAGAAATTACCCTTAGTTAGTTTCATCAGGGATTCAGAATTCTTTCCATGAATGTCAGCAAAACAGTGTGATGAAGGACTAATTGACAAGTACATGGTATTGGAATCTGATCAGAGAAAAATCCTGGTGCTCATTCTTGATCTCTGCTTGCTTTAGTCTTAAGAAGGGTAAGAATGTTGTGGGTCTTTGAATATTATACTCAGGGACAGAGATGCACAGTGGGTAAAGGTCTCATTTTAAGGACTGAGTGAAATGGAAGTGCATTCCTGCGAAATGGAACCCAAGATACCTCCCGTATGGCCTTGGGATCCGACTGTGTGTTTTGTAGGCATGTTTTGTAGGTATTTCATTCTTGCATCTTCAAATAAGCTTTTCTTATGGCTAGGTGTATGTGAGATCTTAGAATTTTTTAAACTCCAACTTGTCAAAATGTAGGCCTTTACTGTACTAATATCACCAAGTTTTAGGTATTAGATGATATCCAGTTTCAGCAGCCTTTTAAAAATTTCTTGGAAGCTATAAAATAGTCTTCATCATTATGCATTTTTTATTTTTTAAAAATTTTTTTATTCTTTTTCATTACACATGACAGTAGATTGTATTTTGACATACCATACATACAGTATCGCGTCCCATTCTCGAGTTGGTACATGAGGTGGGGTTACATTGGTCGTGTATCTTTATTCATTTTTCTTATGGGAGGTAGATATTTTAAATCTCATTTTATGAATGTAGCCAAATAACATATGTATTTCCATAGAAGATTGCCTATGTAAAAAAGTAAAGATTATTCAAATTCAGAATCTGAAAGGTTCATTCACATTTCTTTCTTTTTCAGTGTTGGGTAATATTCATTTGTTATAATGTAGAGAATATGTTGTGCTCTTCAGACTGTTCACAGTCGGTCATGTTTTAATTTTGTAAGTATTTCAATGAAATTCACACAGGCACATTAAGATAGGTTGGATACAATAATATAGAGTTTATATAATTTATCATCATTCATAATAATGGTGAATATTATCACTAATCATTCACCTACTTTCTCAAAAAATATAACTAAAAACAAATATTTACTTCAAAATTACTCAAACTGGTATATTTATTGCTCAATTTAAGGAGTTCCATGAACGGGAAGACAAAACTCCATATGTTAATCACCTTTGAAACTGGAATGGATCCATCTTAGGAATCGTGTCCGCATGTCCACTTGGGTTGGCTAGGTTGTACCAGTCGGTTATTGTCCTAAAGTCTGACTTACCAAGATTTGGTGATGACCTGTCCTGTCCATGTCCTAAGCATACAGTGTTTGCTTCCTGTTGTAATCTGTTAAATTGTGAAGAAACTTTGCAGATTAAACCGTATTGTTTGAATGTTCATTTCAGTTTTTGATAACATTTTTTTTTCACATAGATGAGAAGATGAAAGAAAGCAATCATTTATATGCATGTAGTGTGTTTTAAGTGAAACGTGTACATTTTTGTATATATTTATTTGGTACAAGGGATTGAACCAAGGGGTGCTTAACCACTGAGCCACATCTCCAGCCCTTTGCTTTTTAGTTTGAGACAGGGTCTTGCTAAGTTGCTTAGGGCCTTGCTAATTTGCTAAGGCTGGTCTTGAAGTCTCAATCCTTTTGCCTCAGCTTCCCAAACTGCTGGGATTACAGGTGTGTGCCACTGTGCCCAGCTGCAGTCTTTTTGAAAATTTTCTAAGACATGGAACTGTATCTGTGCAATATTAGTGAGGTTATTATGCATCTAAAATTTCAGGTTGTAAATGCTTCCTTTGTACCATTACTTTAAAGGTAGTTGAATGGATGCCATCAAAACAACCAACCAGCCTTGTTTTAACATAATCTTATTTGTAAAATGAAAACATTTGTTAGGCGGATACTCTTAGGGAGGACTTGTGGAAGATGTTGACTTTATTTTTTTTTTTAATTTGTTGTAGATGCACATGACAGTTGAGTGTGTTTTGATGTATTATACACATATGGAGTATGACTTCTCATTCTTGTGGTTGTACCCGATGTGGAGTTACACTGGTCATGTATTCATATATGAGCATAGGAAAGTTATGTCTGATTCATTCCACTGTCTTTCCTATTCTCATCTCTCCTCCCTTCCCTTCATTCCCTTTTGTTTAATCCAGTGAACTTCTGTTCCCCCATCCCCTTATTGTGTGTTATCATCCACATATCAGAATATTCAGCTTTTGGTTTTTTGGGATTGGCTTATTTCACTTAGCATGATACTCTGCAGTTCCATCCATTTACAAGAAAATGCAATAGCTTCATTCTTCTTTATGGCTGAGTAGTAATACTTCATTATGTATATATACCATATTTTCTTTATTCATCTGTCAAAGGGCACCTAGGTTTGTTCCATAGCTTAGCTATTGTGAACTGAGCTGCTATAAACATTGATGTGGCTGCATCGTTTAAGTATGCTGATTTTAAGTCCTTTGGATATATATCAAGAAGTGGGATAACAGGGTCAAATGGTGGTTTCATTTCAGATTTTCTGAGGAATCTCCATGATTTGACTTCAAATAACAATGTTATGAACATTCCTTTCCCATTCTCTTGTTATCATTTTGATTTACTGCATGAATTCTCCATCATGATCTCTAAAGAAAGTGACTAGTTGATCAAATGAATCAGCATAGACTTAAGTCATGGTTTTGAGTATAATTGTGTCCTCTTGCTTAACATTGGCTTTGTGGAATACAGATTAGAACTATAGCATACATGGGTTCCACTTTTGATTTCTTTTTTCTTTAGTTACGTTTTGATTCTGTTACATTATATTTAACCTTTGTCTGACATTGTTGCCGGGTGGAGCGCTGCAACTAATAATTCTTTTTCGAACGGTTAAAAATGTAAGGGAAAAGGGAACATGTAGGGCTGCCTCAGATGAAGAGCATTTTGAATGCGAGGCTGTTTAGATGTGAATGTAGTGTTGATCTCATCTGTGTTTGTGAACCTCTGTGACATGCTGTTGTAAGCCAAGAGCAGTTTTTACCCAGTTAACCCTGTGGGGTGGGAAGATGACCGTAAGTAATATTATAGACTTGTTTTAAATGAGATGGTGAATACATACTTTACTGAGCACCTACTAGATTCAGAACACATGGGGAAGGAAGAATGATAAAAGAGAAGATATCATATGCATATCTTGGTTTGACCAGTATATTTCAATTTCTTATTTTGTTTCAAATATTTTCACATTCATGTTCCATATATCCTCCATGCTGATTCTTTGTTTTTCTGACACTTCCACCCAGCACCCAAATGCCAACATCTGCTACATTTTGCTGTATGTTTCCAGGCTTGAACTCTGAAATGCCCCCAAATGTTTTCAGAATTTATTTGTGTACATTTTCAAAATAACCTTCCTTTGAGTTCTCAGTTTTATGTGAACTGTAGTTAAACTCTTTTTTCCATGACTTGTAGCATATGGTATTTAACTATTTGCTAGTGTCGTTTTCTCAAGTAAACATATTTGTACAGAGACATTTTAAGAAAGCAGTGCACTTGAATCAGAGAGGAACTCCTTCAAGGTGACTCTCCTGTGTAATCATAGTTTAAAGATTTAAATATACATGGCTTAACACACTATTTCATTGTTTTTCAGAACTTATTAAAATATTTGACTTTTGGCAAAGCAAATAAGTGTTAAAATTTTTGAAGGCATATATGGACAACCTTTTTTGACTTCTATCCAGAAGTATCTGTCCCTAACAGAAGAAACGTAAATCAATTGGCATTGTAGCCAGCCAGCATTGACTCTGAAGTTTTAAAAGACATCTATTGCATGTGGTTGGAGACAAACATAAATCTGGGATTGGAATTTTCTGACCTAATGGAGTATAAATTGCTTTCCATAAATTGTGCCCATTGAAACATTTTTGATTTTTTTTAAAAAAAATAAACCACTGAATTTCTCACATCTCTTACCTCATCTAGATTATCACAAAGAAAGGGCATTTAGCATTTTCCAATTCTGTTAGTCTTCAACAACAAATTCACACTAATATTGGAATGCACATTCACTATCTAATTGTAGCTTCTGAGAGTACAATTGTGTGGAGCTTTAGATGTGTTATCTGAATCAAAACACAGCTGTGAACATTTAGAAAGTGATTACAGCTGTCATTTGTAAATCAAACATGTTTGTCACAGAATAGTTTGGAGACTGGCTCCAAATCCTACCAATAATCAATGGCCCAAGCTTGATCACTGCCCAGGTTTTTTAGTACTGCGGATTCATGTTTTCCCAGGAATCAGGTGATCAGACCCAGTGTGAAATAATAAAACAAGTTTGCAAACTCTGATTTTTTTCAGCCATAAAAAAAACTATGAAATAAAAATTTCAAAATTTGGAGAAAGGATAAAAACCATAAAAAACCTATAAAATAATTTCAAAATTTAGAGAACAGTAAAGTGCTCAAGCATAATGTTTGTGTTTATGAGACCAGTGGCAAAATGATAGTGTGTCTCCAGAGCCGGGTTTTGTGTGGGTTTTGAATCTAGACTAAACTGGACTCAATCTTGGCCCTACTAATTACTAAAATTGTGGCCGTTGGTGAGTCATGTAGACTCCCCAAACTCTGGATTCATCATCTATAAAATATATGATAGTTACAATGTTATTGCAGTGCTTGAGAATTAGAGATGCTCTATTAAAACCATCAGACATCAATGCAAGAAACATGATTTTCAGCAAATTTTGAAAAGATTGAGTATCCCTTATCTGAAATGCTTAGGATCAAAAGTACTTCTGTTCTGTTTGTTTGTTTGTTTTTTGCTTAGGATTTGGAATATTTACATATGTACATAATGAGATATCATGAGGGTGGGACCCAAGTCTAAATATGAAATTCATGTGTATTTCACATATACCTAGTATATATAACTTGAATATTATTTTATGCACTATTTCTAGTGTGTCTGTGCTTTGAAAGTGATCCATCATGTGAGGTCAGGTGAGGAATTTTCCACTTGTGGCCTCATGTGGATATTCAAAGTTATGGGTTTGGGAACATATTCAGTTTTCAAATTAAAGTGCCAACAACGTCTCCTGAAAGGGTAAAAGGAAATAATTATTTAAATCATCTTATTATTTTATGTCTTTTGTTAAAGTCTTGCTAAAATTCTGAGATAACATGAGCATAGGCATCTATGACATTCAGATTTTCTTAGGAAATTTCTTAGTTCTTTGACTATTTATTTTTCCATGGAGCAACTTTTACCTCTAGGAAAACGACAAAAACATAAAACTAAATATTAATAAAACATTTGTGCAAAAGTATAGTGTGTTTCATTTTGAAATTTTTGAAACAGTTCCTTGATATTAACAAGACTCTGTTTTTTTCCTAGATGGAAATGTTTATGTAACGTTTACAAAGATGTTCTTTTGCTTATGCACCCGTTAAATGCCTTGAGGAAAGGGCTATTACTGGTTCCTTTGGAAGAGGAACTGAGCATTTAGTCTTTAAAGCAAAGTCTGAACTCAGGGTTGGAGAACAGAACATGAGTCAATTATTTCAAATGGGGAAAGTTACTAGTTTGAGAAATTTGTTTCCTGAATTCTTAAGCATTTCACTTAATAATATGGAAGAAAGTAAGTTTCACCTAACACCTCCTATGCCTTCATCACTCTGAATTTCTTCTGTGCGGTCTTATATGTCATCTCATGTGGTTAGTTTTCATAGTTTGAGAAGCAGTGATTGCTGCCGAGAAACTGGCAGCAAACACCCAGGTGTTCTGAAGGCTGGAGAGCAATTTATAGTATGCTGCTTGCAGAAGAACAGGTGTCCCAACATTTATGTTCTAACGGAGATTAATGGGCACACATGTCTCCAGGCCATGCATAGATTTGGTGATCTACAGGGGTTTTACAAGTTGAGATCCCAGTAACCTGAAGCATTGGATGCCTTAGATTACTTGAATTTGCAACCAGTGGTTCATCTGAATACCATGTGCCTTGAAACTAAGGTTCCCTGTAGCTCCCTCTAATGGGCCTGGCAGATATTACAGTCTTGGATATTTCCGTGTCTGTCTCAGAGATAAACAGTAACTTGGCCCGTAATCGAGAGTATGCTTAACTGCCAAGCACTCTTTACCCTTGCATTTGTTCCATTTTTACGAAAAGAAAAATATTATATGAAAAGAAGCAAAAATCCCACAAGTATTTTAAAAAGAATTGTAAAAAGACAATGAGAGGATTTTGGGGCTCCTCATTGCTTTGATACGGGGGAAATTGATGTGATGTGGTTAATCTATTACCTTGTCACAAGTTCTGAAATACTGCTTTAAATATATAAAGTAGAAGGAAAAAAATCCTGCGAAAAATTAGAAGGCATTTATACCAATGATTAATGAATGATAAAAAGAAAAAAATTGCAAAACTTTATTCTTAAATAAGTGCTATACTGAGAAGACTCTTTTGTTTATTTCTACATCTCCTGATGCATCAGTATCCAAGCTCACATAACACACAAACCCCTGCAAAGATACCTGTATTCAATGAAATTTTTCCTGCAACAAATACATATTTTATTCCCTTCTGCATCATGAAATAGTTCTTCCAGGGAAGAAGGAAGAACTCAGGGTTTTGGATATAGCTGATTCACAAACAATGTCCCTTCAAAATGCATTTGTTTTTCTGAACAAATTTTTTTGGCTAATATGAACAACTTGATGCAGGTTGAATATCTTAAATCTGAAGTGCTCCAAAATTTAAAACTTCTTGAGTATTTTTTTTTCAGTACTCAAAAAACTTTAGATTTCAGAGCATTTCAGATTTTGGATTTTTGGATTAGGAATGTTCAACTGGTAAAACTATGCATATATTCCCAAATTCAAACAACTCCCAAATCTTAAATACTACTGGTCCCAAGCATTTTGAACAGGGCTACTCACCTCTCATTGTGGCCTACTTCTTATAAACACCATGCCTTAACCCAAGCCTCTGTATTCTAATAAATTTTTCTGTCTGAAGGAAAATTAACCATTTGTTTTTTAAATGAATCATGCCACATTTTATTCTCTGCTTTGGGACAGAGAATAAGCATTATTTTGCTAATGGAGAGCAAATGTAAAATTTACATTTTACATTTATACTGGAAAGATCTGCAAAACCATAGATTTGAGTAAAGTTGGGAAGGGCTACTGTATAGAGTTAGCATTTTATTCTCAAAAACTGCGTCTTTCAGTGAATCATTCGCTCTTGTGTATATAAACATTGGCTGCTGCCGTGTCCCTGAACTCTAGTCCCTGCTTTTAACATCTAAACACTTTTCGCTGAACTTGAACGAATGGTGTTGTAGTGAAAATAACATACACAGCCTCTGAGGAGGAGAACTATAGTGTGAGAACTACCTGGAATCCCTGTTTAGGGTGTCCGCTGATTTCTCAACTCCAGGCAGGTCACTCTTTCTGAGTTGTTGTTACTGCTACAGTACATAAATATCTGGTTCTGCTGGAAGATGGGTTTTCCATCTCTATCCTTCTAGGTCTGAGAGAGTGATACATCCGGTGTCTCATTTGTGGGAGGAAACATTATCTGTCCAGCCTTATCATTACCCCAGTATCAAGTTTGCATATTTATTTGTCATCTATAATTCTGTCTGAAACAGGTTGATTTTGTGTTTTTGAAATAAGAGATACAGGAGATGAGACCAGAGGAAGAAAGGAGGAACCAAGAAAAATGGATTTGGGTCTTTTAATTTCTGCAGTTTCTCCTTGAAGGTTTAAGAGATGATGTTGGTGGTGGTGGTGTTGACTGAAGTGTTATATTGCCACATGGGTTCGTGTGTGGAGGGAAAGTCCTCATGTTGGAGAGGATGAGAAAGCTGTAAATAATGTGTCATGTTGGAGATGACAGATTGTGGGGATGGTTTTACTAACTCTGTGACCATGAGGTAATTGATGTAGCTGCCTTTGTGAGACTGTTTACTTCTGTTTAAAGTGGGGACATTTGAGTAGCCGTGAGGATTAAATTAAATCAAATGAGTTAGGGGCTAGGACAGTGAGCCTGACAAATAGGGAAGGGTCAGGAAACACACACCACTGCCATTTGGATACGCGTGTAGCTGTAAGATGTCTAAGGTTTCCATGGTGTTAGGTTGTATATCAATTTTTTGAAATTCAATTAAAAGTGTAAAATAATAGCCAGGTGCAGTGGTGCATGCCTGTAATCCCAGTGGCTTGGGAGGCTGAGGCAGGAGGATCGAAAGTTCAAAGCCAGCCTCAGCAACTTAGTGAGGTTCTAAGCAACTTAGTGAGACTTTGTCTCAAAATATATAAAGGGCTGGAGATGGGACTCAGTGGTTAAGCACCTTGGGGGTCAATCTTCAATACTCAAAAAAAAAGTGTAAAATAACAAAAGGCATGAAATCAAAGATAATGTACATGCCTTATCTTCTCAACTCTGTATAAACCCTTTGAGAGAGAATGTATTCATTTGATACATCAGTTAACAACACATTTTACGACCTCTGGAGGGCTCATAACTTTCTGTTTGCAGAGAATTAAAGCAAAGTTTTAAAATAAATGAGACTGAGTGGCCTAGTGACTTGACTGTACATACTAATGTCTGAGCACTTTCAATGTGCACTCTCAGCAGCCTGGTTTCTTTTATCTTTTATAATTTTTTTTTGCCAAAAATACAGTGATAATGTGCCAATAATGATGAAATATTTGATTTAGGAAAGAAGTTTTTATTTACAGATGAAAAAGTTAAGTTTTTCTAAAAATTATTTTATTTTTTATTGGTTCTTTTTAGTTGTACATGACAGTAGGATTCATTTTGACATAATTATACAAGCATGGAAAGGCCGAGGGTATTTAAATGATTTTTTCTAGATCACATGGAAATGGTCGTATCTGATTTTCAAGGTCATCAGGTACCTAGGTACAAGAAGCAAAAAATTTAATCGTTACTGAATTAAACTATATTTCTGGAGTTATATGAGATGCTGGAAAATGTCTTTTAAAAATAAGGAAGAGGGGGAAATGAAGAGGTGTTAGCCAACTGGTATGGTGATACAAGATGTTATAAGATGCTGTTATAAGAAGTTCCAGAGGTCTGCTTTACAGCAGAATGTCTCTACTCAACAGAATCATAGTGGTTATACTTAAAATTTTGTTAAGAGGGTAGATCTTATTTTAAATGTTCTTATTGCAAGAAAATAATTAGACAGGAGGAAGCTTTGGAAGCACTGGATAAGTTTATGGTATAGATTCTGGTGATGATACCACAGGTGTATACTTACCTCTAAACTCATCAAGTTGCATACATCAAATATGTACAGCTTTCTGTGTGTTAACCATACCTCAATAAAGTGGTTCTTCTTCTTTTTCCATTATCTTCACAAAATCCATAGGGCAGATTTCTTAGTTTATGTAGCCTTTTTTTCTGAAAAAATATATATATATATATATATATATATATATATATATATATATATATATATTTAATTAATTTGGTACTGGGGATTGAACTTAGGGGCACTCTATCACTGAGCCACATCCCCAGCCCTATTTTGTATTTTATTTAGAGACAGGGTCTCACTGAGTGGCTTAGCACTTCATATTTTGCCGAGGCTGGCTTTGAACTCTCGATCCTCCTGCCTCAGCCTCCCAAGCCCTTGGGATTACAGGCATGTTCCACTGTACTGGGCTTGTACCATATGTTTTTAAAATCTGCATTATATTTCCAAAGCACTGTTCATGTGGTTTGCTGTTTAAACTGTTGAATCTTTGGTAAATGATTATTAAGTGATGAAATGCATCTTTCAGTGTGTTTTTGTATACAGGAAAGTATCCAGCTGGAAAAGGATATACATGTTAATAGGCAACCTACAGTGGCTCACAAATGGAAGTCCTGAAGGTCTCAGGATTGATGTCCTCAGGGAGTTCAGACCCCATTTTTCCTGAAATTCTCCTGATTGCACCCTCCTCCAGTGGGTAACGATGTAACTGAAGCACTTATAAGTACATGAAGAGTGAGGCAAAACTTTCCCAGAAGGCTTTAGAAATCCTCTTTCTGTCTTATGGGCCTGAATCTGTTTTTCTGAACAGTTCCCTGCAAAGGGCTGTGGGTACATTCCCTGATCAGACCGACTTTGGGTGGGACACAGCAGACCTGTGACTCTAGGTTCATGGAAGGGGAGTAGACACCCCAACAAATTGGGATTGTTTTAAGTAGGAAGAGAAAGCAAATGATGGACAGATGATGCTGCCTCTTTAAAAAAATGGAAATGTTATAGTCCTAATATTAGAAAGTATAAGTGTATCTTTGAGGATCCATTATAATGTTTAGAAAAAAATCATAATAGGATACCTGAGTGACAATAGCCTTTGAAATTAGATCAATTGGTGATGATGCATATTGCTTCTCAGTTTTGCTTGGGGTTTCTATATGCAGGATGACTTTATTTATTTTATTTTATTTTATTTAGTAATGGCTTTAAAAAATAATTTGAAAAGTTTGACAAACATTTAACTTAATTTCTCATGATGGCAGCTGCTCATTTATTTCCAATTTATGTAGCCTTTGGATTTAATAAATCCAAAACCAATAAGTAAGCTTGATTAATATGATAGCATATTTCACTGTTAGGAAAAATTTTTAAAATACACAAACGATATTTCTGTAAGGTTGATAAAAGCATGTGCCATTGTTTTGTACCTATATAGATCAAGTGTGTTTTCTCTTAGAATTTTGCCTGTAGAGTCTTTGTTTCTGTTTATAGACTTTAGACACTGAAATTTCTCATTGATGGTCTGTGGAGAAGGAGCATGCGGAGATGAAATTCCTAGATAGTCCCAGTGTTACAGACAAGGTTGTTTTCCTCCACTCCAACTACTATTGAATGAGAATTGCTAGTTAAAGAAATTGGGTAATTAGTTATTTTTCCACTCTGAGATGTATTCTCATTTCACTTGAATTGGATTCGTTCTTCCTCAGACTCAATTTTCTGATGCAGTTGATATGAGGCTCATATACTTATTGTTAGAAAATAAAAAGGTACAAAAATGGTGGTATTTTAAAATATTATTGAAGTGTTTTAATCTTTGTTGGTTTGTTAAATCAAAATGAATATTGAAGGTAACTTTTTTCTTTTTCAGCATTTCAGCTGGGTTTCTGTCTCTTGCTATAGCCTTGACTATTACCTATTCTTGCTCATGATTTTCTTGCTTCTGACCATCATATGTGGCCCAAATCATCCATGGACCAGAATGGGAACAGGCATTCACACTGTTGTAAACTTAGAATTTATTTCTGCTGACATTTTCCAAGAATTTTGAATTTGTGCATTGTATTGTACCTCCCTAAAAGCTACTGAAGAAACCTCTCTTCTGGTTTTTCTTCATGTAAAGGTATAGCCAGAGAGGCAGTTTAGAATTAAACTTTCTTTGGGGTGGATACTTAGGATTGAACTCAGGAGCACTTGGCCACTGAGTCACACCCATAGTCCTAGTTTCATTTTATTTAGAGACAGGGTCTCACTGAGTTGCTTAGCGCCTTGCTTTTGCTGAGGCTGGCTTTGAATTTGCGATCCTCCTGTCTCAGCTTCCAAAACTTCTGGGATTACAGGTGTGAGCCACCACACCCGGCTAGAATTAAGTATTTTTTAGAGAGCATTTTCTGGGTTTTAGCAACCTCTAGACCTGGTAAGGACATGCCAGACAGGTACTGTGGTTACACGTGTGAAGAAAAGCAGCCCCATCCCTGTCCATATGGGGAGTGTAGTCTAGTTGCAGGGACAGGTAAAGAAAGGGAGGTGTATGGGATTATGGGAAACCTATAATACACTTTTTCTAAAAATGTCAATTGAACCAAGATCTAAAGTTAAATGTCCACAATATCATGAAGGGCAGGCTTGAATTAGGTGTGAGTCACTAGCTGTCTGTCTCTTAGTTGAGCCAACCTGATATTTGTGTAGAGTGGAATTTGTTGCATTGAGAATATGTTTTTCAGTTGCTAGTCAGTTTGCAACGAGCAAAGTGTCCCTAGTTCTCCCAAGTATTAACAGTTCTAAATCCTCTTTATTTGTTCTAATTAGTTATACATGACAACAGAATGCATTTTGATTCATTGTATACAAATAAAGCACAACTTTTTGTTTCTCTGATTGTACATGATGTAGAATTTCACTATTCTAAATCATCTTTTGAACCATATTAATGTGAAAAAGAACCTACCTATTAAGAGAGAAATGAGGGTTCACATTTAAACATGATGTAGTAATTTATCACATTGTGTACTGTTATAAGAAGACTTTAGTTCATTTGATTTAAAAAATATTTTTGGAGTACCTTCTCTATACTATGCATTTTTCTAGGTGCTGGTCTGTAGCAAGCACCAAGCAAAACAGAATGGCTTGGGGATTTCAGAATTTAACCTCCAGAAAGTCTTTCTTTGAGAATAGGATGGATAGGAGCTGCTTGTCATATCTCATCATCACGGGGAATCCTATGGCCTTCCTTGTCACTGAGAAGTCACTGGGAGATTCTTGATTGTGGAGCATTTTCACCTAATTACTGACATTGATGATCTATGACTGGCATTTGTATTCAGCTTGATTAAAGAAACCTCTCTGCTGTTGACTCACAACTCAAAAATTCCCAAGTCTTCTATTCAGTTATATGTCATCCAGCAGAATTTAGGTCTCTTCTAGATTTAAAGAAATCATTTAGGGTGTTAGGATGTAGTATGTACTGAAATAGCTAATCCGTAACAACTCCATGATGCCATCAGTATGTGTTTTTTGCTTCCCATTGTACAATTACTGAAACACTAGTGTAAAGTATCAGAGGTTTGTCTTGGAGGGATGGGAGATGGGTGAGGTAAAAGTCAGTTTTGGTATGACTTTAGACTTAGGATTCCTGGATTTGACTTTTGCTAGTCAATAGGGCATGCACGTGTTGCTTAATTTGGTCAATCTCTTCTAAAATAGTAATGACATCGACTCAGCTCAGCTTACAGGTATTCTAAGGATCATGTGAGAAATGCACAGATCTCTTTATATTGTAATATAAACACAAAGCCAGCAACAATCCATTTTTAGAGGAACATGTGGTCTAACCATTCATACTACCATGCACAATATGGTGTGAGGATTGGGCAAACAAGTTATATCAGCAAAACTGGACTTACTTTTCCTGCCCCTCTCTCCTTTTCTTTTTTTCTTTTATGTTTCTTACATTGTAGTAAGTGGATAAGATCGAGATTTTTGATGGGTGAAGAAATCTGTGGTGTCCTTCAAATTAAATTACATGGTAAATATGTGATAATAAATATGGATCATCTAAATATGGATTAGATCCTTGCCATTCCAAGGTCCATGGGTCAGCAACATCCACATTACCTGGGAGCAGCTAGAGATGCTGAATCTCAGGCCTTACTTCAGACAACAGAATACAAAATTCTGCATTTTTAACACCCTCCCCCATTGCATGCAGATTTTCTAAAGCACTAGGGTAGACAGACTTCTAAGACTACCTTGTTCATTGCAAACAAAACAAAACATACCTCTTGGAAATATTACAGAAACTATCACAGCAGTTGTTATATGCTGTTTCAGCACCACCTGGAAGAATGGGAGAGGCAAGAAAGTTCTACTGAAAAAAACATGTTGCTTTCTGTTCCCAAGAACCATTTTAGGGGTGAAAGGTTCATATTCCATTTTCAGTCCCCTGAGCCCACCAGTGTTCAAAAATGTTTTTTTTTTTTTTTTCCCCAAGACTTTTATGGAGCTTAAGTCAGACTTCTCATATTGGAATAACAGACCAAAAAATGACTGACAGTTATAGTGTCTGGGATTAAGGGGGAAATATTTAGAACTGGGAATTTATCAGGAGATATGTATGATTTCATCTCCAGATTTCTGGTTTCTAGTCACCTTTGCTCTCTGAAGGCTGCTTCACTTGTCTGTTCCAAGTTCCATGAGATGGACGTCCTCAGGGGCTCAGGGTGCTCTATAAAATACATGATGCTCTTTTTCTCTTGTGGAGGGAAATAGAGACCAAGAGAGAGGCTTAAATTCTCAATTAGGATCACATGCATCTTTGAAAATTGGGCCTCGTTCTTCAAATATGGAAAACCTTTTTAATTGCAAATTAACCCTTCACTTCTGGCCTTAGCAAGGTTTAGGATGAAATGATATCATACTCAGAGCAGAGTTTTTTTTTTTTTTTTTAACTGAACAGTTGAGCTTATTTCTATTCTCTCCTTCTTTGTGGAATGAATGCATGTGACTTTTCTCCTCTGTTTCTCTTTTTCTTTCCCTCCTGTCTGGGGTCCTGAGTAAAACTCAAGATGGTTTGTTGAGCTCATGCTCTTCCCCCGCCCATCTGGACTATGGTACTTAAAACTTGAGAATGTTGGGTGATGTAAGATAAATCAACTTTGAGACTCATGATAGTGGCTCATGACAGTTTCAGGCCTTTGCTCAGTTGTGCTACAAATCAGTGAAAACCTTGTTATGTCCAGCATTTGGGATCTAGTATTATCCCTGACTTCAGCCTTTACTTATTCAACAAATACTGATCGTGTCCCTGCTGTGTTCTAGTTATAGAATAGGTGTTGGGCCTAGAGTGGAAAGTAGAGTTATGCCCACACACCTTATGTTCTATTGAGATAGACTTCCTTTTGAGCCCAAAGTTCAAAGGTTTGAAATGGAAGGTTGTAACAGGTTGCTCATGTTAAAACATTTTTTTAGTATTATGTTGCTGCTGCTCCCTTTTTTATGGTTCTGAGCATTGAACCCAGGGCCTTGTGTGTGCTGGGCAAATGCTCTATACCATTGAACTATATCCCCAGCCTCATGCTTCTTTTTTGTTGTTGTACTAGGGATCGAACCAAGGGGTGCTTAACCACTGAACCACATCCCCATCTCTTTTTTATATTTAATTCAGAGACAGGGTCTCGCTAAGTTGCTTAGGTCCTTGCTAAATTGCTGAGGCTGGCTTTGAACTCCTGATCCTCCTGCCTAAGCCTCCTAAGCCACTGGGATTAAGGCCTGGGCCACTGTGCCCAGTTCCCATGCTTTTTTTTTTTTTTTTTTTTTTTGTGTGTGTGTGTGTGTGTGTGTGTGTGAGTTGGGAATTGAACCCAGGCCCTTGTGCATGCAAGGCCTGGCACTCTACCAACTGAGCTATACCCCCAGCAATCTCCCCTGCTTCTTTTTTGTACAAAGGAAAGTGATTACTTTCCCAGTGAGACTACCAGTCAAATCAGGAAATCCTTTTGTTAAAAGTGTTTTCCAAATAAGATCTATGCAAGGTGGTTGCTAATTGTTCAGCCTTGTCTTAGAGTCTCCTAGAGCTGATTCTATCTTGTAAAGAAATCTTCCTATTCTTGGATGCAGTGTGTTGCTAAAACAAACAAACAAAAAAAAAAACTAGTTGCATTTTCTGCAGAGTACGCCGACTTACTCCTATTTCTTTTTAAAGGAATCTCCTAACTATCCGCAGGTGTTCAGACTCCTAAAATTTCTATTTGTCTTCAGTACAACTAGCATTTCAGTGTGTAATGTGGGGCTTTAGCCATCTAGTGGGTCCCCCGTTAGCCAGGTCTGCTGGGTATAATGTTAAGGCTGAGTTGTTATGGCTTATCTCAAGCCAAAGATGTTTCTCAGCATTCCAAGGTCATGTGAATACACAGGAATAATTATATTCAGATGTTGAATTTACATTAGTGATTTAGCAATATGAGAAAATATGATTCTAAAGTCACTCACCTAAAAGGTAATGCAGAATATAGTTGAAACAAACATGGCATGTGTTCAAACACAGACCATAATAGAGAGACTTTGGAGCAACTGAACTCGCTTTATCTCATAGGATAGGGACTATGCTGTGTCTGAGTTAGCATGTTTCCTGTGATACAGCTAGATTCCAGAGATGTGCTTACTTCCTGTCAAATAACTGCTTTGAGTCACTGAAACAGACCAATGATTCTTGGATTCTCTTGTCACTTAATGTGTTGTCTTTAAGTCAGCTTCAAAAGTTAAAAAATTGAAGTCTTTGCTTAATTTCAAATTATGATTTTTCTACAGTTCTTCATAATACAACAACATCACTTTAAAAACTCTTAGCTTTGAAAGCAAGTTAGTTAAAGCAATAAGGAGATTTAATTCCTGGAGAAACCAAGACTCTGTTAGAAATTTTCTATTTTGATCCTAATGTTCATCTATGAATTATCATATACATTTTGTCTATTCATATCAGCTTATCTTCCAGGCAACATAGAAAAAGGAGAAACATGAATGAGGTTTTATTATACTCATAGTATTGATTCTTTTCATTTACCAAAGAAAAATTATTTCTTACTAGTCTTTAAATTTGTGCAGTAACATTTGAAGAAAATCAAATAAAGACATCATTTGATGTGTTACTTAATTCCACTTGAAATTATAAAGGTCACTGAGTATTGCTGACTACTTATCTTGCTGGGCAAAATATTCTGATGTTATGGTATTGTCCATGCTGTGGGCAAAAGGAGTGTTTGCTAAGTCTTTACTTTCAAATTCATATTTCTGTTTTTACCTTGAAATTTTGCAATGCATAAAACAAAATATTTGCAAAGGACAAGAAATTTATTGTTTAACTATCTGTTTCAAATTATAACTTTAAAAAGAAAATGGGACACCCTTCCCCATCCTTACCCCAGAGACAGATTTTCCATGACAGAATAGTTTTAAACATCAGGATGTTGCATAATTCAGTCTGGAAAAAAGTGGGACCAGATAGTTAGTACTACCTAATGGAGCTTTTCTTTTGTGACATTGTTTTGTTGTTGTTGTTGTTTTTGTGCTTTGTTTTTTTTTTTTTTTTTTTTTGCTAAATGAACTGTCCATAAGTGACATTTTCCTGCTTATTTATATATACTTTTAAAATCAGTAATATTTTTTGCTGACCTTTCTTCTGATTGATTTTATTTGAGCACTGTGTAAAAATAAGGAAAAAATTAAAATCATATGGTGTAAAATCCAAAAAAAAGTTGATAATCAAGTTTTGACACTAATGAATATGAAAGAAGCCTGTGCCAGGGATGTTTGAAAGAGTTAACATTTGTGATGAGCTGTGAAAAGCTATGAAAAATTAGTGATGTGCTCCGTTGAGAATATGGTTCTGCTTTGTTTTACAAGCAGTGGTTGGGATTTAATTTTTAAGTTTTAGCCTTGGAAAAGAATTACATTCCAAAATAATTTATAGGGGCAAATAAATTGGTGGGATGGCTCTGTGATCCTACAAGTTTGCTTGGGATCAACTCCAGAAGCAAGTGCAGGAGGAAGAGATGAAAGATCAAATCCTCTTTCAGAGTAGTTGCAGTCAGGTGGTGAGCTTAGAGCTGTTCTCCAAGCCCCCTTTAATTTTGTTTGATCACTTACCCTAAGAAACCTAGGCTGAGGCAAGTGTTTTTCAGGTTACAAGGATCAAACTGCTGGTCCCTGCTTTTTAAGCTGTTACTCAACAAGTCACATCCCTTACACAACACTTCTTCCCTACTTGTTTACTGCAGACAAAGGGTATCAAGGAACACTAAGTTTGCATGGTGATGGAGTCTGGGGAAAAATCAAACTGTTTTCAACAGCCAGTTGTGTACACGGATCCTTATCTGCCTTGTGACATCTTTATGGCTCTGGGAGTGAAGAATGTTATCGGACAAATTGTGGAAGATTAGCTTTCTTCCCTTTCTGCTTCTGGAATGCAGGAGCCAGGAGTTTTCTATCAGACACTGTAAATTTTCCTTTGGGATTTGCCATCAATATGACAGACCTTCTATTATTTATATGCAAAAGGATGAAGAAAATGACTGCCTTTGTGAAATAGTTGTTTATGATGCTTTTTGCAAAAAGTACACAGTATATATTATACCAATGAATTATAATGAAATTATTTGTTAGAAATGGATCTAATTCCTTGAATTATTCAACAGTATAGATGAATAAGTTCAAGGCTTTACAATAAGTGCTACTGGGAACATAAGTGGATAAATAAGATCTCATACAGTCTGAAGAAAGCAGAGTACCTGCAAATAATATGGAATTAAGTGCCACAAAGCAGGTAGAATGTATGTTATGGTTCAGAATTTGAAGGATTATTTCCTGGGACACACAGAACATTCAGAGAAGTCTTCATGGAGTAGACAGTATTTCAGATCCTGAATTGAGGGTGGAATTTGACATATGGAGATAAAGAAAAGACATAGTCAAAGGTAACATCAATGGTAGAGGAAGAATGAAAAAAAAATATGATATAGAAGGACAATGGCTTCTTTATGTCATTGGTCATAAATGCACTGAATTGACAAGTGAGCTCTCACTGAGAGCCATGTGCTTTGCTAAAATAATCATTTTACATCTATTACTTATTTTTTATGATTAATCTAAAAGGTAGGAACTTATGGTTAAAGAATCCAGGATATTGCACTAATATCCTAATAATATATCCAGCTAACATATGACAGAAGCTGCATCTAGAAATCAGAATGCAGCCTTGACCACTAACCTCTATTCCCTGATGTTGGAGAACATTTGGTCCCACAGGGAATGATGTACATTTGATTCCGTAAGCTGTGATCACTCATGGGATCTTTGATGAGCAAGATGAGTAATGTGTTGCTTCCAGTTACTCTAAGATCTGTCTCACTCACCTTCAATTCTGGTATATCCTTCTGTTCAACCCAGCCTTCAAATTACAGAAGAAATCTTTGGGAATTGCAGATCTGATCACATAGTACATCTGCTTACAATCTTACAGCATCCCCAGGATCTGCAGCATACGTTTGTGCTCTTTCTTGTGGTATACAAGGTCTTGCTTCATATGGAACCACTTTCCATGTTCTGAAATCTTCTTGTCACTTTTTTCCCTTTTTTGCAGAGATTGAGCCCAGGACCTCGCACATGCTAACCCTGAACTACACCTCTAGTCTTCCTTGTCTTTTTTTTTTCTGCTTTTCCTAGATTAGTGTCTCCTGGATGCTTCTTTCCCAGACCCCAATTTCTGGGAAATTTACTGTTCTCATTTAGCATTAAATATCGAACTGCTTACATCACGCAAAGTTTGAAAAATCTCTTTCTAGACGTGTAATGTTCTGCAAACTACTAAATCATGATGATCATTGACACCACACATACATATTAAAATGACCTTTAAGATTATTTTTTTCATATTTCTCATGTGACAGATAACTACAACTAGGTATGTACATGAGTAAGTTAACTGTAATAATAACAAACCACAAGTATCTTAGTGCTTTATAATAAAAAAGATTTCCTTCCTGTCCATGTGGGTTGGGAGGAAGATCCTCTTATAGTTACTTCTGAGGAAATGTCCTCTTGACAGGTACTTCCACAATCATATTGAATGGCGGAGAAAACATTGTAAATTCTGCACCGGCTCTTGGAACTTCTGGCTGGTCGTGATTCATGCCACCTGGGCATACCTTCATTGACCTCACATGGCCTCACTAAAAGGTCAAGAAGAGAGGGAAGTGCACTCCTACCACCTGGCTGCAAATGGAAGACAAATGGAAATAGTTAACTGCATTGCCATGTGTTAAAAATTGAAAGTTGTAGGGCAGTTCTTTTGAGATTGGTTAGTAGTTTGTAAAAATGCAGTAAAATCTAGCAGTTTGGAAGTTAAAACTGAAAACAAACCTTAAGAGGCTTGATTATGTGTCTTTGAATATGGAAGCATGTGTTTAAACTTAATAGATGTAAGTATTTAATGGGTTGGAGCACAAAAATGGGTGTTAAAACTGTCTTGTCCACTGTCAGCATTGAACAAGAAGGGAGTGTGACACAGCACATGTTCCGAGTCCTCCTTGGATGCACATATCATACTTGAAGGATCTTTTTGTGGTGATGTCATCATCTTTCATAATTCATAAGTCAGGGGTAATAAGCAGAATGTGAATGAGTCAGAATTCCACATTGTGGTGCTCCTCTATAGGTGAGCTTAATTCCATAAAAACAATATTTTTCATAATGTGTGTTGGCCTTTGGTTTAGTTTTGTCGACACTAATTGCTGATTTTTATTTCTTTTTACAAGAAGGCATACAGAAATTGATTTGAGGGACATTATATGATTTAGAGAAGAGGTATTCCCTGAAAAGCCAATGTGTTAATGCAGGAACATTCAGAGGTGAAATGATTAGCTTATGAGAGCAGTAACCTCATCAGTGAATTGATCTAGTTACTGGATTAGTGATTGAATGGACTACTGGGTAATGAGTGTTATGACTGGAAGAAGTAGGTCACTGGGTGGTATGCCCTTGACTTATCCCTGGCTCTCATCTACCCCACCCTCCTGGCCATCTTTCTCTACTTCCTGGCTGTCATGAGCTGAGCAGCTCTCCTCCATCATGCCTTTCCACCATGATGTTCTACCTTATCTTGGGTCCAGAGGAATGGAGCAGGCCAACCATGGACCAAACCTCTGAAACCATGAGTTCCTCAAAGTTGTTTTTGTCACGTATTTTGATCAAAGGGAGGAAAAATTGAGCAACACATAAACAATATAAATATAACATTAGAGATAAAATTTTATTCTATTCCAGCTATAGATATTTTTAAACAGTGTTGCTAATTGGTTCTCCCAGCTAAAGTTTGGCTAACTGTGTGGATCTGAGGATGTGAGTGAGAGGAGAAATTACAAGCACAGTTATTCCAGAATTACTTGCTGATACAAGCTGCTTAAGATAATACCTTACCATGTTTTGTAATGAATAACGAATGTCAGTGAGTCAAGTATCAGAAGTAAAATGAGGAAATGTGAAAAGAAATATATGTGTGATTTAAAAATTTGACCAGTCATTGGTTTTTCCTGTGTTCTTTTAATTGCATAACAAGGATATCTTCTTCCATTTTCTGTGTGTGAGTTAAGTGTATCTGAGTAGATCCATTGATTTTCTCTTCTCTCACAGTAATTATGCTGAAAATTATGGAGAGGTACAATGGAAATCACACAAGAATCCATATTCCATGAAAATACTATTTGTTTTTAAAAATAAGAACAGGTATTTATTGTTGGTGTGCCACTTACATTCAGCAAGTGTAACATCATTCCTCTGCCTCTCAGAAAACTTCCCCAGATTGTTCAAAACTCCCGCTGCATGATTGCACTTGTGTAATGGATGGAAAGAGCTGCTAATTGTGTAGGTGCCAGTTTGTCTCCATTTAAAGGCAGGCGCCTTTGTTTAGCTTCTTTGTGACAATAGGCGCTAAGGAAGAGTGTGGAGGCCTTTGCAGAGCTGGTCTTGGTAGCAGAAAGTTAAAGGAACACAGGAGCTTTGCAGTTACTGAGTGCATGATAACCAGGTTCCTTTCCTAGGCTGTGTGGTACAAGTGGAAGAGTTTCTAAAGATGATACAGCACTTTGTTCCTTTCCCTTCTATTGCATAATCATGGGCAAATATTTATCAGATATCTGTTAGTTGAAAGTACCTGTGGGTGAGTTTTCATTTTTGTTCTGCTTTCCCTTTTCCTTCTCGTCTAGCTCTCAGCTGGGAGAACCATCATGAATGTCCATTTTCCCCGTGCATTAAATCTGTCTTCCCTCTACTTAGTTTTCACACTGCCCACTTTTTCTTTCTGGCATTGAATACACAGGAACAACAACAACAAATAGTAATGTCTCTTAAACTCACAGGTCTTGTGGGGCAAGGAAAGGGGGAAGACAAAATTGGTTGTTTTTTTTTTTTTTTTTAAATCAGTCTTTTACTTTTTGAGTATAGTCAATCCTATGTTTATTTTTAAAATTCTAAATCCATTGACTTTATCCATTATTTACTCTGTTTTCTATATGTAGCAGTTGGTTTAAGAATGTCATTGAGGTGATAGTAAATCATTGACATTTACAAGCACAAAAGTTAGCTTTCTGGTTTTTGAAATTCAAGAATCGAAAGCATTCGTTCTCTGATCTGAACCATTCAAGAAGCAGCCTTGCTTCTTTTATAGGTCAGGCTGTGGAGGAAGTGAACAGGGTGATGGCGGTGTGTGTCTGGTGAATTAAAACCAAACTTGATTTCTGCAGATGAAGGGAAAGGGCAAGCCTTAAATTGTCTGACTCGGAAATGATGAGAAGACTTAGGAATAGAAGCAGGAAGTGTTTACTGTGAAACATTAGTGTAAACAAAATAAATCAGTTTGTGTTCTGTTATGGAATCCTGCCTCCAACATTGAGCAGAATCTGTGGATTTTGCACTAGGAAAAAAAATCTCATGTCCATCTGTTGAAAACACCTATTCTACCCAGCTGTCAGCAAACCCATCACCACAGCTAGTAGAATAATTCTGAAAGCAAATCAAGCTGGCAGAAATTGCACAAGTACATGGGTCACAAAAGAGTAAAATTGGTAACTTTTAGAGCATCATTTCGTTGGGGCCCATATTAAATTGCTGACTTTAGAAACAAGTGGAAATCTAGAGGTGAAGCCTGGCATTAAATTCTCTAGTGATGCAGGAATAAGTGCTCACAGCTGGGCTTATGTTCTTTTTCCCTGCCTTATCCTGGAAATATTTCACCATTTAAGAGAAACTGACTTTATACCTTGGGGAAAATATTTCTTTATTGAATTGTACAGGTCTGTGTAATCCCATTTCCCTCTCTTTTTGGAGTTAAATCACACAAGCAATTGAAAAGCTTTTTCCAAATGCTTAAAAAAAGAAAAAGAAGAAAAAACCAACTGAAAACATTTCCCAAAGACTTACGGTGCATCCAAGTGGTTGCAGAGTATAGCCAAATGTATGTATGTGCATATGGAATGAAGCTGGTTTTTAAAATGTGGATGGCAGGGTCTGTAACTCAGACTTGGGATGCTTCACCCAGTAGCAGGAAATGGCAGATGATCAACTTGAAACTCTTTAAAAATAGATGGGAATTTGGAAAGACCAAGGAAAATAGGAATATAGCTTCACCTTTGATTTTTTACTGATGCCACAAATGCCTCCCTGGCTGTGTTGTTTTTTGTTTCTTCCAGATGATCTTTGCATACCCGGTCCTTGGAGTATAGAGTCACTGCCCTGGACTCATTTTTTCCTTCCTGGAGATATAAATAGACCGATGACGCCCTATGCTCTCTGCAGCCTGTGCATCATTCATACCGTGCATCTCCTTTCTAGGTCACAAAGCTTTAAAAAAAAAAATTTTCAACGGTTGCAGCATGTGAGAAGATGAGCACATGACTCCTCCCTCTCACCTCAGAGTGAGCCTTTGATAGCATCCAGACAGCAGTGCATGGAAACATGACATTTGGTTGATGCAAGAATATCAGAGGGAAAAATAGTCATTCTTACCAAATAACTTAAAAATAGCATAGTCTGAGTATTTTTCCCTCTACCCTTTCTCCCCACATGCCTGAAATGCAGCCCTTCCCATGCAAAGCATAGCTAGGAATTTGCGTTTTGCGAGAATCTAAAGAGTCAGCCTCTCCTTCTGTAGCAGTCTTCTCCCTTTGTCCAGTTGAATAAGCTCAAGTCACGAGAAAATGTCAACTTGCTTATTCCTCTTTCCTCTCTGGTAAAGTAAAATGGTCTTGCATCCAGGCGGTCATTTATTATTGAGTGCCTACTAGTAGCGTGGGGAACAGTGTATTGAGTGTTTTGAGATGGGGTGAGAGAAGGGCATTATTTCTCTGCTTTCCTCTGGCTTTCTCATGATACTTTATATTTCATGATATCTTAGTCACCAATTCCTAAGAAAGATAGTTAATTCTCAGAGGTAATCTCACATTTGGGTAGGCCTGTGTACTAGTCAGTTTTCTGTCACTATAACAAATACCCAAGAGAAAGAGTTAACAATGAGAAAGATTTATTTTGACTTGAGTTTGGAGGCTTCAGTCCGTGCTTGGGTTGGTGCCATTGCTTTCGGGCCTGTGGTGGGGCAACAAGTCAAGGCTGGAGTGCACTGTGGAGCAGAACCACTCACCTCATGGCCGGGGAGCAAAAAGAATGAGAAAGAGACTGGGGTCCCACAATTCCCTTTATGGACACGTTCCTAATGACCTAAAGACCTCCAACTAGGCCCCACCTCCCAACAAAGCCAGCTGGGAAGCAGGCTTTTTATCAGGTGGGCTTTTGGAGGACACTTAAGATACAAACTGTAGCAGGTTCAAAACAAGGTTAGTGAGTATTGGTGACAGAGCTCTTGGAGTCATTTGAGTTTGTTCTCTAGATCCCAGGTTTCCATCATATTCTTTTCTTGATCTGTCAGTATCTTTTTAGGGACTATTGTTATAGTAAATGTATATTGTGAGTCTACTATATCGTGCTCTATGTTAAACATTTGTAGCAGATAAATATGTTCCTTTTATAGTGCATTCTAACAATATATCAGGTGGAATAAATGCTACAAAGAAAAATGAAGCAGCTCCAGTGTTGTCTCCAAGTAGCCATAGGGTCTTTATTACTGTCTTATATAGTCATGAGGGAAGATTGAACTCATAAAGGGACAATTGTTTCTTTCTCTGTTTTTACTTTTAATTTAATTTTTGGTACTGGGGATTGAACCCAGGAGCGCATTACCACTGAACCACACCCTCAGCCCTGTTTATTTATTTATTTTGAGGCATGGTCTCGCTAAGTTGCTTGTGGCCTCACTAAATTGCTCAGGCTGGTCTTGAACTTGTGATCCTCCTGCCTCAGCCTCCCAAGTCTCTGGGATTACAGGTGTATACCAGCATTCTTGGTGGCAATTACTTCTTGAAAAGAGAAAGATAGCAAGGCACATGGATATCTGGGGAAAATGCATTCCAGGTATTAAAAAATAGCAATAAAAAATAGAAATGCATTCCAGGCATAAAAAAATAGCAATCTTACAGGTGAGGGCACTGCAGAAGAGCAAGGGCAAGAGTGCTGTGACAAGAAGTCATAGAGGTGGTTCATGGGACACACCACGGAGGCCCTTTTTTTGAGGTCTTTGGATGTTATTCTGACCAAGATGTGACATTGCAGAGGAATGGCATGATTTGGTTTGCTTTTCTGAGGGGTAATGTAGAATGTAGATTATGGAGGGCAAAGGAAGGAGCATGACACAGGGCTGTCTCTTGCAGACTGTTCAAATGGCCGATAGTGGTGTCTAGGATTTGAAGGGGGTGGGAAGATATCCTAAAGGCAGAGCCAACCGAATTTGCTATTTGTGGAGTTGCAAAATATATATTTGATCTTAATCTCAGTTTCCTTTTATACAGTTCCTAAAACCTTCAATCTCTGGAGGGATGAGTGTCTTTTTGTTTGTTAATGAGATGACCGGTGACTGGGTGCTCTCTAGTTAACATCAAGATTAGTGTTGGCCAGCAGAAAGATGGGTGCAAGATTAGAATGTTGGGACTTTCAACCCCACCTCCCAACCTCCAGGGAGGGAAGAAGGGCTGAATGTTGTGTTGATCACAAGTGGCCAGTCATGCCTAGATAGCAAAACCTCCTTAAAAACCCAAAAGGAGAAATTCAGAGAGCGTGGGCATAGCTGTACACCTGGAGATGCTTGGTGTGTGATGTATCTGAGAGGGCATAGAAGCTCCACACCTTTTCTCCCATACCTCACCCTAGGTATCTTTCATCAAGCTGATCATCTGTGTCTTTTGTGATAGCCGTTGGGATGTATGGGTAAAGTGTTTTTCTGAGTACTTTGAGTTTCTCTAGAAAATTCATTGAAACCAGAAAAGGCTTCATGGGAACCCTGATTTGTAGCTGGTTATGAAGTAAAGGTCATAACCTAAGACTTGGAACTGCCATAAGAAGTGGGAGGCAGTCTTGTGGAAATGAGCCCTCACTGAGAAATCTGATATTGTCTCCATGTAGTGTCTGAATTGAATTAGAGGCTTAGCTGCCGTCTTGTGGAGAATCGGGTGTCATAAGTGTTGAGTGGTTGTGGGAGTAGGAGGAACACTTTTGGTTTTTCCTGCATCCTTTTACACTAATAGATTTTTGTTTTGAGAGCCGCAAAGGACACACCTGTCATTTACTGAGATGAGGAGACATGAAAAGGAACCATTTAGCTGTATATTATAACTCCATTAATGATAGTAAGGCCAAGAGTTCCAGGAAACTGGTGGTCATTTTTTCATTGACAACTTGGCTTCACATTATGTAAGCCAAAACAATATTGGGAAGAAGACAGTTATTGTAACCTAGAAAAATTCTGAAGTGGGTATTTCACTTTTGTTAAAGGACCTTTTTGAATAAAGTACTTAAGGAAATTGGAGTCAAGTTATTTTTAACATTATCCCTTGACTTCCCTAACGTGAGTGGTTTCAACTCCTTTTCATGAATGTGAAGATGAACATAGGCACTTTCTCAAATAATTTGTAATATAGCTAATTCTGTTAGTTTCTCAACTTCATTGAAAACATTTTTGCTTATAAAGGGTAATCCTCATTCTGAGAGACAGAGGACAATATACAAAAGTTTCCATGCATTTAAAAAAAATGTTCTTTGGATCAGTATCTTCATATCAGAGAAAACATTCAGCATTTGGTTTTTTGGGATTGGCTTACTTCACTTAGCATAGTATTCTCCACCTCCATCCATTTACCAGCAAATGCCATGCTTTTATTCTCTTTACATTCTGAGTAATATTCCATTGTGTGTGTGTGTGTGTGTGTGTGTATACACCACAGTTTCTTTTTTAAAATTTTATTATTATTTATTTTTTATTTGTATATGACAGTGGAATGTATTACAATTCTTATTACACATATAGAGCACAATTTTTCATGTCTTTGGTTGTATACACAGTATATTCACACTAATTTGTGTCTTCATACCTTACTTTGAACAATAATGATCATCATATTCCACCATCATTAATAACTCCATGCCCCTATTCCTCCCATGCTCCCACTCCCTATCCCACTATGAATAAGCCTCCTTATATCAAAGAAAACAAACAAACAAAAAAATAAAATAAAAAAGGAAAAAGAAAAATGTTCTTTAGTAATTGATAGGATTAATTTTTCTCTGAATGGAGTTCATTCATTCGTTGAGGCTCGTTATCCATCTTATCACATGCTTTTATCATCTACTAGATTGCTAAGTATGCTCCCCTTTATAAAAGCAATGCTCTAGCTAAAAAGCTGAATTTATGGGGTAGCAGCTAATGTGATTCAGCCATTTGATATTGTATTTTAATAATGGGACAGTCCAGACCTCACTAGTGAAAAGATTTTCTCCCTAAGACCTGTAGGAAGGGAAGATGGAAATATAGAGGAATCAGCTTATCTGCTAGTCTTTCCGACCTTTGCATAAGTGATAAACTGTATTATTCCAATTCTTTTTTATTGTTGTTTGTTTTGTGGTGCTGGGGATCGAACCCAGAACCTTGTGCATGCAAGGCAAGCACTCTACAAACTGAGATATATCCCCAGCCCCCCAATTCTTATTAATGATAGATAACCTTTAATTCATCTTAGTAGTTGCTACAGAAAAAAAGTTTTATAAGGCAAAATACTCCTTCTTTCTCCAGTCAAAAAGTTTGTTTCATTCATAAACCTGAACAATTTTGATGCTTAATTTTGTTGAGTCTATTGTATTACTCATTCAGCTGCCTATTTTGAGTGTTTAATAGAATTGCCAAGTTGTCAAAGATTGTGCCAGATACTGGGGAACCAGCAGTGAATAAGACACAGCCATTGCTATCCGGGGGCTAGCAGGCCAGGGGGCATGAATTTTTAGCCCCTTTTCCTGCCTTTTGGAATTCTAATTTTAAAGGAGAGGCAGAGGAGTAAACGCCATAGTCTTAATTCCTTTATCTAACCTAGTAAAAATAAATTCGCATATATTTTTATTGGGCTAGCTAGATACTAACATACTTTGAGCTGTGTTTAATTAAAATGGAAAGCCTTTTCATTTTGAAGTTGTCTTTTAGAGAAAGGGAAAAACAGATTCACAAAATATTATAAAAGGTGTATGGGTTGAATATATGAATCTGCAGGGCAATATAAAATGGTACCTGGTCCTAACATTTTGGAGAATGCTATCTAAATGCCAGAATTGTACAAACATGTTTAGAAAACAAGTTGTCTTTAACAAGGCTATCTTTTCTCCAATGCATGTCTTTGGCTCCTTTGTCTAAAATAAGATAATTGTTATTTTGTGGGTTGGTCTCTGTGTCCTCTATTCTGTACCATTGGTCTACCAGTCTGTTTTGGTGCCAATACATGCTATTTTTGTTACTATTGCTCTATAGTATAGTTTAAGGTCTGGTATAGTGATACCACCTGCTTCACTCTTCCTGCTAAGGATTGCTTTAGCTATTCTGGGTCTCTTATTTTTCCAGATGAATTTCATGATTGTTTTTTTCTATTTCTATGAGGAATGTCATTGGTATTTTGATAGGAATTGCATTAAATCTGTATAGTGTTTTTGGAAGTATGGTCATTTTGATAATATTAATTCTGCCTATCTAAGAGCAAGGTAGATCTTTCCATCTTCTAAGGTCTTCTTTGATTTATTTTTTTAGGGTTCTGTAATTTTCATTATATAGATCTTTTACTTCTTTCATTGATTACCAAGTATTTTTTAATTTTTTTGAGGCTATTGTAAATGGGGTAGTTTTCCTCATTTCCCTTTTTGAGGATTGGTCACTGATATAAAGAAATGCATTTGATTTATGGGTGTTGATTTTATATCCTGTTACTTTGCTGAATTCATTTACTGGTTCTAGAAGTTTTCTGGTAGAACTTTTCACCATGCACAAAACTCAAGTCAAAATGGACCAAGGACCTAGAAATAAAACCAGAGACCCTGTATCTAATAGAAGAAAAAGTAGGCACTAATCTCCATCATGTGGGCTTAGGCCCCAATTTCCTTAATAAGAGTCCTTTGGCACAAGAATTAAAATCAAGAATCAATAAAGGGGATGGAATCAAACTAGAAAGTTTTTCTCAGCAAAAGAAACAATCTGTGAGGTGAACAGAGAACCTACATCTTGGGAGCAAATCTTTACCCTTCACACATAAGATAGAGCACTGTTCTCTAGGGTATATTAAGAACTCAAAAAGCTAAGCACCAAAAAAAAAAAAAAAAAACAAATAACCCAATCAATAAATGGGCCAAGGACCTGAAGAGACACTTCTCAGAAAATGACATATAATCAGTCAACAAATGTATGAAAAAATGTTCATCATCACTAGCAATTAGAGAAATGCAAATCAAAACCACTCTTAAGATTTCATCTCACTCCAGTCAGAATGGCAGCTATTAAGAAACAAACAACAATAATTGTTGGTGAGGATGTGGGGAAAAAGATACACTCATACACTGCTGGTGGGACTGCAAATTTGTGCAGCCAATATGGAAAGCGGTATGGAGATTTCTTGGAAAATTGGGAATGGAACCACCATTTGATCCAGCTATTCCTCTCCTCAGTCTATATCCAAAGGACTTAAAAACAGCATACTATAGGGACACAGCCACATCAATGTTTATAGCAACACAGTTCACAATAGCTAAACTGTGGAACCAACCTAGATGCCCTTCAATAGATGAATGGATAAAAAAAATGTGGCATATATACACAATGGAATATTACTCAGCAATAAAAGAGAATAAAATCATAGCATTTGCAGGTAAATGGATAGAGTTAGAGAAAATAATGCTAAGTGAAGTTAGCCAATTCCAAAAAACCAAATGCTGAATATTTTCTCTGATATAAGGAGCCTGATTCATATTGGGGTCAGGAGGGGGAGCATGGGAGGAATAGATGAATGCTAGATAGGGCAGAGGGATGGGAGGGGAAGGGAGAGGCTTTAGGGTTAGAAATGATGGTGGAATGTGATGGATATTATTATCCAAAGTACATGTATAAAGACACAGATATTATTATCCAAAGTACATGTATAAATATACTTGAATATACTTTGAATACAACCAGAGATATGAAAAATTGTGCTCTGTATGTGTAATAAGAGTTGTAATGCATCCCACTGTCATATATAAATTAACAAAAATTAATAAAGATGTTTGATGGGTATATGTTCATATTTGGATGAATTTATCACATATATTTTCATTGCAAGTGAAGATGCATGTTTGAATTTTGAGCTGAAATATCCTTACTAGCAGTAAGAAATATACCGTAACAGCAAGTGGGTTCTAAAGAAATATTTAGTGCTAACTTGGTTGTGCAAGAACTGCCTTCTGAGGGGGAGGACATGTTCAAGGCAGGAGGGAGTTTTTAACTGAGTCAGATGCAAGTGTGAGCAAGAACACAGCCTGGTGACCTACAGCAATGTGTTTCAGTTTTACAAGGATTGCTGTTTCATCTCACAGTTAAATTTTAATCCCTTTGGATATATCAACAAAAAGTGTAGTATTTGGAAATATTTGGATGCTTTGATCACTTGGGAAAGACTGGAGAGGACAGAAGTCATTGTAAAATGTCAGGTTTTCCAGAATGTTGTTCAAACTTTGAATCCAGAAAAGTTTCAGAGCTCAGTGTGTTAAGACTTCTCCTAAGCACTGTTCAGCACTGTGATTTTAGTGTGTGTTTGTGACATTTTTGGATATCAGAGGGATCCTGATATTACTTTTTTTTTTCTTTTTTAGGTGCCTGGGTTTGAACTCAGGGGCACTTGATCCCTGAGCCACATACCTAGCCTTATTTTGTATTTTTTTTTAAGGACAGGGTCTCACTGAGTTGCTTAGTACCTTGTTTTTGCTGAGGCTAGCTTTGAACACATGATCCTCCTGCCTCAGCCTCCCCAGCCTCTGGAATTACAGGCATGCACCACTCTGCCCGGCTTTGATTTTCCTACTTTTAATGCTAAAACATTGCATGGCACCATAGGGTCTAGAAGAATTTTTTCATGTAGGAGACAAGAACCCTGTACTTCTTTTGGAAATAGCCAGATTTTAGATATATTTAGAGATATTTGGTCCTATATTATGGTAGCACTTGAGCATACTAGACAGCTGTTTGTGTGTTTAACTTTGTGTTTCACACTGTCCTATGTGACACACCTTACTACCTTTCTTTTTGTGACATAGCTTTTACTTGATTCTCTGGGCCCTTCTTATGCTCAGTCTGACTTGGTCCTGTGTTTGAACAATCTTTTCTCTCTTATTGCCTGACCAAAATGCACGGCTTAGATATTACTTCCTCTTGGAATGCTTCCCTGAACAATGATTCCCACATTCCCAAGCCCAAGTTAAGTATTAGTGCTGTGTGATCCTGGCCCGCCTCTGTGCTTGTCAGACTAGTTCTCATGATGCCTCATGTATACTAAGTCGTGCAAAGGAGAGGATGGTCTCTTCTTGTTTATTGTTCTCATTCTTAGGGCCTCATTCAGTGATGGAACATATAGCAGTCAATCTATTGCCTGATCCATGTAATTGAAACTATCTATCTATCTATATATATATATATATATATATATATATATATATATATATATATATATATTTTAAATTTGGAAGTTCATTGTTTTAATATGTAATTTTCCCCCTTTCTTCATCATCAGTATTAGATCCGAAATTGTCTTTGATCATTTACCATTCCCCCTACCTATTCATTAAAATGTTTACAAAGATTTTATAATTTTTCTCTTGTAGTGTTTTTCTAAATGGTCATCCATTTTCCATTGTCCTAATTAGGCTTTTTTTTTTTTTTTTTTTTGGTGGTGGGGGGAGCCTATTGATAGAAAGCAGTTCATGGTTTAATTGCCACAGGACCTGAAAAAAATTTTAATGGAGGAGCATTATAATTTTGTACAGAGAGCATTTCCATATTTGGTCAGAGTACCTTTTCCATCTCTGAGGACCTTATGTGGTTAATGAATTGCAGGATGCACCTGTTTATAAGATGGTGCAATCATCATCCATTGTTATCTGGGCGGAGCATTGTCTGACTTAGTGCTAGATTGTTAGCCTTGGGCAGCAACCACACTGAAAAGGAGCCTGTCAGATCCCTGACACTACCTCTCTTGTCAGTTTTGTATCAGTTTACCTTGGTTAGGAATTGGGGCCTGGAGAAGGGAAGCATGCATCTTGTTCACCTGCTGAAGACACTGCTGTCTCTCCTCACAGTGGTACGCTGCCTGTTTTCCTTGATGCTGTTTTTAAAGAGATGACTTGATTTTAAAGTCAACTTTCTTCTGACAGATGCCTTCAGAAAGATTATCCTGGTACTTTTCTTCAATGCCTGCCTACACCACTAGTGCAGAGATCTCACAGCCAGTCCCATGAAAGTTGGGTGGTGAGCTTCTGGACTTTTGTTTACCAGATTTATGACTTAATTGATTTTTGGATACAAATTTGCTATTATCCATGGTTCTTTATGACGTCTCTGTTCCTTTGCTGAGGTAAAGATATAGAAGTGGCAACAAAGAGAAGAGAAAATCATGATAGAGTATCTGAGAATTAAGTAAAATAAATTCAGAAAGGAGAGTCTATACAATGTTAGATGTGATTTGCCCTTGTTTGGAATACAGAGGGATCATATTGAGGAAATCATATTATTGACCATCAATTATTCTGTTATACTTTTTCTGATTGCTCAGACACAGATTTTGGAGTCATTTTTTTTCCCAGCCTATTTCACTGACATCGCACATTTGATTTATCTGCAAATTCTATTCTGCCAAACTTCAGAATGTATCAAGAGTGTCACCATTTTTTCCCCTGACACAGTTGCTACCTTTTCTTGGTCACCATCATCTGTTGCCTCTTCTATTTCAGTAGGCTTCTGAAAGGTTTTCTCTGCTTCCACCCTTACCTTCTTAGAGTCAAGGCATCACGCAGTGACAGAGCTCATCCTTTGAAAGGTGAGTCAGAGCATGTCACTTCCCTGCAATCTTGTGACTGTTCCACTTCTCTTTCAGAATAAGATTCAAAGTTTTTGACCCAATCAATGAGTGCAGCATGACTGCTTTACCTTTGATATCTTTTACCTTACCTTCTAACACATTCCCTCTTATTCACTCTGGTTCCATCAGCTCATTGCTCTTGTTTGAACCTGCCTTTTGCATTTAGGGTTTCCTCTGCCTGGAATATGCTTCTTGTCATGGACAAGAACCAATATACATGGTTTGTTTTTTCATTTCCTTGCGGTCTCTACCCATTTTCTTCATCAACAGAATCTTCCCAGTACAACCTTATTTAAAGCAATTCACACCCCACTACTCCATTTTGACCTTACTCTTTCTGCATAGTCCGTACCACCACCTGACACACGTTGGCTTATTGTCTGTATTTTCCAACCACAATGCAAGCACAATCAAAGGAGGATTTTGTTTATTTTATTCATTACTAAAATGGTGTTCATAGCAGGGTTCCTGGCATATAATACATGCATGCCAAATAAATAATGATCAAAGAATATGAGCAAGGCTTCATGTTTATTGCAGCATTCAGCATTTAGTAAGATATAACAATTTTTCATACCTTTTTATATAAAGTATGCTCACATCAATTCATGGGGATGACTAAAATTTAATTGCCTGTTTGAACATTTATATCCAGGACATCTTGACCAACCACTGACGGTTCCCCTGTGTTATGGTTTGGATCTGGAATGTCCCCCAAAGGCTCATGTATTGAAGGCTCTGTCCCCAGTGTAGCAATGTTCAGAGTTGGGGAATTTTAGGAAGTGATTGAATAATAAGGGCTCTAATATCTTCAAAGAATTACTCCATCGTGACTGAATGGACTAGGAGGAAGTAGTAGGAACTCTAGGGGGTGGAGCCGAGTTGAAGGGAGTGAGTACTGTTGCGGGGGGCGGGGGGGCATGCCTTGGAGACTATATCTTGTCTCTGGTCTCTTTTCTCTCTTGATCTCTCTGCTTCCTGGCTGTACCCAGGAGAGCAGCTTTCCTCTGCCAAACCCTTCTGCCATGATGTTCTGCCTCTTCCCAGACCCAAGGCCATGGAGACAGCTAACCATAGACTGAGACCATGAGCCAAAATAAATCTTCCCTCCTCCAAGTTGTTCTTGTTAGATATTTTGGTGACATCACTGAAAGGGCAATAACACCCCCCCCACACCTCCATGAAGTGATTATCCCATATAACAGCATTTGTCCAATAGTCAGATGGTTTGTATTTCTGAACAGAGAGAATTAAAGGCACTTACCATGTTGTACTCTAAATAACTTTGCTGCGATGGGAGTAAGTCATATAACTTAAGTTCATAAAAAGGCAGGTAGGATATTATTTACTGTTTGTTTATTGTGGTGCTTGGGATGAAACCCTCACATATGCTAGACAAATGTTTAACCACTGAGTTACATCCCCCACTCTGGTAGAATATTAAAACACTGAACTTGATACTATGTTCTCTGGGACTTCTTTGGGAGATAATGTGATATAACATGTTACCAAAAGAGAGATTATATAAGCACATTTGGGGAGGATTTAACCAAACATTGATATTAATTATGGCATTTGCAGAAAAATGGATAGAACTAGAGACCGTCATGTTAGACAACATGAGTCAGATTCAGAAGGTTAAGTGTTGTATATTTTCTCTGATATGCAGAAGCTAGAGAGGAAAATGAAAAAGGTGGGGATGGATCTCCTAAAAATCAAAGGGAGATCAGTAGAGGAAATGGACCAAGGGCAGGGAGGGGGAAAGTGCTGGAGAGTGATATTGGCTAAATTATATTATTATATTGTTTGCATGTACAAATAAGTAACAACAAACCCCAATAATATGTACAAATATAATGCACTAATAAAAAAAAGGTGGAAAAATGTCACCTTTGAACCATATGCCATTAGATTGACTTCTTAGGAAATTATGTGTCTTAGATGTTGATGAAACCATGTTTCTTTAATGCATATGAACCAAACCCACATAACTTAAATTGATGGCTACAAAGTTAAACTATTTTGGTTATAATAATAGACCAAAGCTGGAATGATTAAAAACATGACCAACTCAGGAAAATACTGTAGACAAATTGATAATAAAGAACCCTTACCAAAACATTGGCTGGAAATCCAATTAGATATTTGTGTGTCTAGGGCAGAGTTATCAGACATTGCAGGATTGCTGAATAACTAGTGACTGGGTTACTTCAGTTTATTAATATGGAATTTTCATAATCTTTTATAGATCCTCCCTTTCTTTATGGAGTAGCATGTTTTGTCACAGGTAATAAGAATTGAAGCTGCAGATTTGCCCACAAGCGTAAAGCAAAGGGCTCCTGCTTTGGATTGTGTTTGCCAGCTGAGGACAACTCTGGGAATAGCTGTTTTCTCTCAGACTAGGCATGGAGATGCTTTTGTCAACTGACCTTCATTTTTGCTTTGTCCTCCCTTGGTCTGAGTTATGCCAAAATCTCCTGCCTAGGAAATTTTTAATCCTCTTTTATGACAAGTCTAATAAACCATTTCATTCCCAGGGATGCATCAGTTTCTAACAAAAACATTTAAAAAACAAAAAACAAACCTGGAAACTCTACTTAAGAGACAGAATTCAGGCAAAATCTGAGAAAGGATGTTGAGAGGAGAAGTGATGGTCTTCCTAATATGGAGGGTATTGCAGGGAAGGAGGTCTATTTCCTAGGTCTAAGCAGGGGAAGTTTTTTATTCATTAAAAAAAATTTTTTTTGGTACTGAGAATTGAACCCAGAGACAATTTACCACTGAACTACATCCCCAGCTTTTTTATTTTTTAAATTTTGTTTTGGGGCATTCATTTTGTTTTAATATTAATACTTCTATGGCTAGGTATTAAGTTTATAAAGGTAACTTAGATTTCCATAGGTCTCTCAACATAGTCTTTCACTTATGGAGAAAATAAGGTATAAATGAATTAAAATGTATGTATGTATATATACATACACATTACATGCACATGTACATACCTTAATTCATGTATGCTTTACCTTTTTATAAAATATTTTAACTGTAATTCTAGATACATACATTCTATACATAAGCTATTATTTAACTTAGTCTTATTATCTAAGTGGTTTATTCAGGATAGAATACAAGTTCCCATACTCTTAACTGGTAGAAAAGGGAATAATGAAGCATATAATGTTTCTATTCAAGGGTATTTACTTCTTTCTGGCAGATTACAAATCAGAATATTTTCTTCTCAAAGTTGTTGTATTTGTTAAAAAATAACTCTTGATATGATTAAATTTGTCATAGATATTTTATGGCAATGTTGTAAAGCATTTAAAAAATATCTGAAATATGGCCTGATTAAATTAATAAACATATCAGATAGATTGCCAATTGGAAAGCATATTTCATTTCCCTGGAATTGCTATATCTTGAGCCTGTCTTCTCTATAAGTTTCATAATTCTCTTTATATAGTTAGATATTATGGCTATTCTAGTGATTTCATTAGATATTAATTTGTTAACTAGCCCAGAATGGTTTTTGACATCTTTTCCTTCAAATTTATTTCTAGGTTTTTCCTTCTACATTTCAGGAACTTGGGAGTTAGTGAGTTTCCACCTTCCTGTGTGTGCTCATCCTCATATAATGTATTCATTATTTACAAACCAGTTAGCTGTGCTGCCTGTCACAAAAGTACAAAGGCCAGTGCCTGGTGACTTTGTAGCTTTCTGTCAAGGTTACTAATATGTTTCCAGAGAGTATTGATTGCCTCACATGTGGACATTCTGCCTGCTGTTTCCATTTCTGTTTAATGTACTATTGAATTTGTCACCACTATTTCCAATTTTTTAGTAAGTGCCCTTTTACTTATTCTAAATTTTATTAAATTATATAAATATTAATTTCCAGAAAACTATTTTAGGATGAATATGTGATATTGAGAAAATCTTTTGCATAAATTTAAGAGAGAGCTGGGTTCTAGTGTAGGAATGGCCTCTGGTCGTAACCCTCTCCCACCTCCCTAATGTGCACTAGAAACACAGGGAAAGATACATGCTGAAATCTGCAAGTGGGGCTTTCAGCCTGTTCCTCAGTCTGGGAGGAGTTTCAGCACTGTGAGAAGATAAACCTGTAATCAGCCCCTGGTTTTGATGTACTTGTTTGAATGTAAATAGTCAGACAAGCTGTATTTTCTGCAATCCAGAAACACAGAATTATTCCAGGAAAAAGGAAAGTTACAGGTTGGGGATGCTGTCTATCTATTGCATGAATACAGCATTTTGAGACCATCAAAACATTGTCTACCACTACATTAGATAGTCAAGAATGTGGTTGATAGAGTGATTGAAAAATGCTTATGGAAAAATGTTTGGATCTTAAAACAGTTAATATATAAGAGAATAAAAATATTTAAGTGAAAATGCATGGTTATAAGTTTAGAGAAACTGTGTACAGTGTTCAGAGTACTTCTTTGTCAGACATAAAAGTTAGAGGTGACTTCCATAGTGTAATGTTTGTATTCTCATTTTTTTTTTACACTAAGCATCAGTTATTTGTAATTTGTAGCTTTGGGTATAAAGTTGCTCTCAACAAAAGAATAGGCGGAAAACTTATGAGCAACCCATTTTTAGCATCCATGATTTCAGGTAAAATTCTCAACATACTTCAAGGTAGACTTTTACCAGTAGTGTGCAGTTATGAAGTGGTCAGACTGGCGTAGTCATGTGGTTGGACTCCTTTTACTATACCTTCTTAAAAAAAACGAAATTATCTTGAGATAGGTTTCAAAGATAGAAATTATACTGAAAGACACTTGGTTGAGTAAAAATTTTAAAGACATTTTTGACATTACTAGTATAATTTCTACTTAAAAAATCTGCACATGTACATTTTCATGTGTTTTTTATTGAAAGTAATAACTGAAGAATTAGGAAAAGTAATAAATGAAGAAAAGTATGGACCATCAACACTGTCAATTTGATCATTATTTAACATTTTAGAGTATGTTCTTCATATTTGTGTTGTGTATATGCACGTGCATAGTCAAATATATATATTCACAGGTTTTGGAACTTCAACATGAAATATTCACAACTTTTTAACTTAATGCCAGAAATAATAGGAAGAGCAAATATTTTGGATTTATATTGGTGTTATGGTCTACCAGTAGTGCCCACTCAGACAGAACCCACTCTGATAGAAGCAGCAGGATATTGAATGAAAGGAATCAGTAACAAAGATTACAGACAGATGGAGGTGCAAAAGGGACAAGGGGTTGTTATCCACAGATCAGAAAGCTATTTCCACTCAGGGCAAGAGGCCACAAAATTGCATTTGATGTTAAATTGCTGGAGCTGTTGCTGCTTCTGCTGCCACTGTAATAATGGTGCTGTGCTAATGTTGCTGAGTGGTCCCTCAGGAGCCAACTCTGGAAATATTTTTCAGACCAGGAGGCTGGATTCTTCAGTTACTCACAGTGGTTCTGATTAGCCCTCTGCTAGTGATGGCTTTGCTGGAAGCAGAAAACAAGAACAACCCTCCCTCATACCCTTTCTCCCTTGAGTCTCTAACCAGTCCCTCCCTTTGGCACAACTTGACATGAAGCCAGCTGGGAAAGACTAAGAAAAATGTAGCTTAGAGTCTTCCAGACTCTTGTAAGTCAGAAAGACGGGGATGGAGTTAATAGCCAATGAACAGTCTACACACGTTTGTTCATTTACTCATTTTAGTAATTTCGTTCTTTTATGTTGCTTGTTTTAATAACTGACTTGCAAGTAAATAATCTACATTAATGACAATTCATTTGCTGAAAGCATATACTCTAATTTATTAAAAGCATAATATTATTAGGAAGTTAATGGTCGCAGAAATAGGATGGCAGCCAGAATGATATGCATTTCTCTAAGCATCACATACATAATGTGTAAGAATAATGCAGTATAAAAAATAGCATCCTGGTAAATTAGGTCTTCTTTTTTGGGGGGGTGGGTACTGGGGATTGAACATGAGGTGCTTAACCACTGGATAATATGCCCAGCCCTTTTTTATATTTTATTTAGAGGCAGAGTCTCACTGAGTTGTTTAGTACGTACCTTTTGTGGAGGCTGGCTTTGAAATTGCAATCCTCCTGCCTCAGCCTCCTGAGTGACTGGGATTAGAGGCATGCACCACCACACCTGCCTTTGTAGTAATATAAAAATTGTATTTATTACTGGTGTGGTAGAATTTTCATAACTAATTAGTTAGAACAAAGAATGTTATTTTATATTTATTTATTTATTTATTCTAATCAGTTACACATGACAAAAGAATGCTCTTTGATTCATCGTACACAAATGGAGCCTAATTTTTCACTTCTCCAGTTGTACCCAAAGTAGAGTCACACCATTTGTGCAATCATACGTGTACCTAAGGTAGTGATGATCATTTCATTTCACAACCTTTCCTACCCCCCATACCTCCTCCACCCTTTGCCCCATCCAGACTTCCTCCGCTTATCTCATTCCCCTCACCATCATGGATTAGCATCCACTTATCAGAGAAAACATAAAGAACATTATTTTATTCATATGGGCATTAATTTTAGTGGTTTTCTAAGGATTATTAGCAACACCTTTAAAGCATTTGATTTTGGAAAAGATGGCTTTCACCCCAATTATTTTGAAGGCTATATTGTTTGTCGGGTTTAGTGGTGAAGTGGAAGAGGTGTTTTGCAGTGTTTCCTTCACCCGCCTTTTGGCTCACTGTGCCCATGTTCTGTCAATCACTACTCTCCCTAAGTCTTTCACATCACCAATGAATGCCATTCTGTTTTTAGCTTAATCACCATCATTCTTGATAAAATGTAACTTTTGTACTTTAATAATATGTGCCTGATATAATATATACAGTATTTCTTTTTTTTCTTTTTTTATTAGTTGTTCAAAACATTAAAAAGCTCTTGACATATCATATTTCATACATTTGATTCAAGTGGGTTATGAACTCCCATTTTTACCCCGTATACAGATTGCAGAATCACATGGGTTACACATCCACATTTTTACATACTGCCATACTAGTGTCTGTTGTATTCTGCTGCCTTTACTATCCCCCCTCCCCTCCCCCCCTCCCCTCCCATCTTCTCTCTCTACCCCATCTACCGTAATTCATTTCTCTCCCTTGTTTTTTTTTTCCCTTTCCCCTCACTTCTTCTTATATGTAATTTTGTATAACAATGAGGGTCTCCTTCCATTTCCATGCAATTTCTCTTCTCTCTCCCTTTCCCTCCCACCTCTCATCGCTGTTTAATGGTAATCTTCTTCTCATGCTCTTCCTCCCTGCTCTGTTCTTAGTTGCCCTCCTTATATCAAAGAAGACATTTGGCATTTGTTTTTTAGGGGTTGGCTAGCTTCACTTAGCATAATCTGCTCTAATGCCATCCATTTCCCTGCAAATGCCATGATTTTGTCATTTTTTAGTGCTGAGTAATACTCCACTGTGTATAAATGCCACATTTTTTTAATCCATTCATCTTTTGAAGGGCATCTAGGTTGATTCCTAGCTATTGTGAATTGTGCTGCTATGAACATCGATGTAGCTGTATCCCTATAGTACGCTCTTTTAAGGTCTTTGGGGAATAGTCTGAGAAGGGGAATAGCTGGGTCAAATGGTGGTTCCATTCCCAGCTTTCCAAGGAATCTGCATACTGCTTTCCAAATTGGCATCACCAATTTGCAGTCCCACCAGCAATGTACAAGTGTACCCTTTTCCCCACATCCTTGCCAGCACTTGTTGTTGTTTGACTTTGTAATGGCGGCCAATCTTACTGGAGTGAGATGGTATCTTAGGGTGGTTTTGATTTGCATTTCTCTGACTGCTAGAGATGGTGAGCATTTTTTCCTGTACTTGTTGATTGATTGTATGTCCTCCTCTGAGAAGTGTCTGTTCAGGTCCTTGGCCCATTTGTTGATTGGGTTGTTTGTTATTGTCTAATTTTTTGAGTTCTTTGTATATTCTGGATTATACAGTATTTCTTGAAATGAGGAGTCCATATCAGTGACGGTAGAAAAGACTTTAGATGCAACCAGAAATGAATATAGATAATAAGTTATTTGCTTTTTAGTCTATTCTAATATTTGTGTAAAGTAAGGGGAGCAGACTCAATTTGGTGTTAATATCCTTCCAAAACTTACTGATCACTTAAAAAAAAAAAACAAAACAAAAAAAACACAAAAAACCCCAGCAGGACTCAGGCTCAGACTTTGTAAGGAAATGCAATTTCTTGCTAATATTGAATACCTTTCCATTGTTTCTTATTGAATTTAGTTTTATGGTCACTTCTACTTACATAAAGCATTGCCTAGTGACATCAAACCTTAAATAAATTCAATGGAAGAAAATTTCAACTTAAATACACTAAGTGTACGATATTATGGGTGGTGGGTCTACCATATGGTAGAAATCACAAAGGTGATTGCCATGTGAAAAACTGAAATTTTGAAGAGTGAAATATAGCATATTTACTTCCACCTTATTTCTAAGGTGGAAGTAACTTAACTTAAAAATAATACCATGAACATATATATAACATATATAACATGTAGAACGATAGATGTATCAAGAAAAGCTATATTAAGATATTTTTTGTCTACATTTTTCACTAAGTAAAATACATGAGTTCAACCCAGGAAGTGAAAGGGATGATGATGATTGATTGTTCATTAGATTGATTGATTTTTTTATTTTCTTAAATTATTATTTTGATAATTTCTATCAAGATGATCTTGTGCAAATTTTCGTGAATTTTGTCCACTTGATTTACCAAATGCACAAAAAACAAATTTGAGTCAAAAATTTTTGATTTACAAGTTTCTAGTTACTCTTATTCTAAAAATGCTTTGTTATTTATCTGCAGTATACCTAATTAGGAGATTTCTTTTTAAAATGGCACTTAGACCAGAAATAAAACGAATACACCTTGTTACTTTGCTCTCTACTTTGGGGCTCCCCATATTTGGCACCACCAAACAAGCATGATTACCAGTCCTGGATCTTGCCTATAATTTTAGGTAGAAGATATACTAAAAGTATTATTATTGTTGACAAACTTCAGAATTTCCAGATCAGTTTTGAAAACTGAGAGACTAAAAATTAAACTACTGATTGGTGGTTTGTGAAGATTAAAGTTAGTATTAGGTCTCCTAACAAAATTGATTCCTTCTCTTTGGGATTGCTTTATACAGTCTTCTAATTTGTTTTATTGATTTTTAACTTTAGTTTTATTTGCTTGGATTCTTTTAGATAATATTCTCTATTTTCCTAATCTTAGAAATTTTGGCATATTTTCAATGCTTGATAGCTATATAGCAATTATATTTCTTACGTGATGTGTTTGTATTTGTTATGTGATAGATTTGCACATCATGTAAGAAATACAATTTCTATATTGCTATCAAACATTGAAAATAACCCCAAATTTCTAATAGTAGAAAGTCCTAACAATGCCATTTTAAACATTGTAAATGGTATTGTTAATATCCAAAGTATTCCTTTTGTTGTCAATTTTCCTCAAGCTTTCTTGAAACAATTTGGTATTCATTAGTTAAAAAGCCCTTGAAAAGTATCCCTATACTTTAGGAAAATCAAATCTGTACTCTGCTTATACTCAAGATAATCTTATCTATAGCACATTCCTACATCTGCCTAAAAATTGGAATAAGAATAGTTGCTGTTATTTCCATTGAGGCTCTTTGAGAAAAAATATGAAAATAGTCTGCAGGTAACTTAAGTTCCAGGCATCAAAACTGATATGGTATGTAGGGCAATAGACTATCGTTCAGAAGACTTGTAGCTTAGCAGCAGCAGATCTAGCTACATGTAAATATGTAGCTCCATTTCTTCATCTGTAAAATGACAATAATTACTTTTTACTTTCTTACCTTAGTCTATTATTTGCAGGAGTATGGTTTTAAGTAACCTGTATTTTAAATTTCAGACTCCACATAAATACTCTGTACTTGTTATTTGATGCTCACTCAAATCTTAATTCTCTCCCTTATAGCTGAGAAGATTGCAATTTATCCCTAGATGAAGAATCATATAAGCCTGTAATGCATATATCAAGAGGTGGTTTTTCATTTATAACTTGGAAAACAATTCTCTAGATCTACAAGGATGTACATTTATAAGTGCAAAACAGTGTATATTTTGAGAGATTACTGATTTTATGCTTGTTTTTGTTTTTTCATATTTGTTTCAATATTCTCCCAGAGTATTTAAAAATATCACATTTTCTAATTATAAGAGCAGTCTGTATTCTCCAAGGAAAATGCAGAAAAGCATAAAGCGGGGAACAGAGCATCATGCTTAACCCACTCTTGAGGCTGGGCACTGTTCGTATTCTGGCTGATATCGCTGTTAATATTCTAGTTTCTTTCATTTTATGTGTGTGATTCTCTTTCTATGTTGTAAATATGTGAATAGTTGTATTTTTTTGATTCTACAAAATAAAGACCATACAATATGTTGTATATCTATTTTTATAGTTTGATTTTTTTTACCTGATTTGTTTTTTTTCCCCTAAAGAGGAGAACTATTTTTTTATATTTATTTTTTTCAGTTGTAGTTGAACACAGTATCTTTATTTATTTTTATGTGGTGCTAGGGATTGAACCCAGGGCCTCGCCGGTGCTAGGCAAGTGCTCTACCACTGAGCCACAACCCCAGCCCCAAGAGAACTAATTTTTAAAAATTTCCTAGTTTAGGTTGCTAATAATATATTTGCTTACGATTTTAAGCTCACTTTTAATTTGATGTCATAATTGTGATTCTGCACTTGCCACTAGATGGCTCTATTCTCGGAGTGACTTTTTTCCTAAGACGAGTTCTTCTGTTGAAATGATGGGAAATTTCATTGGCTTTATGATCATTATATTGAAAATACACAAATATAATTGCATAATAATTCAGTGAATAGGTATGAAATATTTTAAATATATTTCAGGAGATCCATAAGTTTAGTGTACCTGTTTAGTACAGAGGTCATATCTATTTACAAATTCTAACAAGGCCCACCACCAGTTATTAAACCAATACCTGAGTAACTTTTCCACATCTTGCTTTTAAGACTATACCCATGATATTGAGTATATCATCATTTTGTCTATAAATGAACTAATTTTAATCAGAAATCTCTCTTGGGCACTTTATTATAGTCACAGTGTCATTGTCTAGACCCATTAGATATATTTTATGTATATTTATGTCAGATTTTATTATGGATGGTTTTGAACATGAATCAAAATTACTTTCAAAGCATATATCTGTTTTTCTTTTCTTTTTCTTAATTACCAGGATAATGTACGATGCAAGTTTTCTTTTTCCTTGGAGACTGACTGCAGGGCCATGAATGAGGGAGATAGCCTGTGATGACATGAGACACAAGGGTATAGACATTAGTTTCACATGGTAGACTAAGTTTTGTTCTTTGAAATGGTTTATGCAAATATTTGGGGCATACCAACTAGTTACCATTAAACTATCTTACAAAGAGAAAATGAAGTATTTTAGGAGAAGCACTTCATTCTAAACCTACAAAATACCACTAAGCAAATTTCAGTATTATAAATTAAGAAGCAGTGAGACTGTAAAAGAATTCTGAAGATGAAATTGGAAGCTTAGCCAGTGTGCATAATTGTTTACTTCTGTGTTTTAGTTTCATGGTATCCTATTTATTTTGTTTTATCTTTAGAAATTTGAGGCTCCATGTAGCTTATAAAATTATGGGTATGTTTTTAGTCCATCAGACTTTCCTTTCTGAGGATAAAAGTTAATGAAACAGGAGGTTGCTCTGTGGAATTTGTTCCCTGTATTAGTGTGTTTTTTCATTTCTGTAGTGTGTATATTCCAAGAAGAGAATAGCCCCATGTTAATTCATATTAAGTTGTTAGATTACACGTGTTCACAGCTCTGATATTGTACCAAGTCCTTTGTACCAAGTTCTCAAGTGAAGTGCTGTGTGTTCTAGAATGTTAAAGATCTTAGATACTTTTATTAAAAATTTTAAAGTGGGTAGCATGTCCTGAATAAAAGAGAAAAAAATCCAAGTTGGAAGTCCCGGGGATGGATGGAATGGGTAAAGCAAATAGGACAAACAGTTCCTACTTCTTAGAACTTGAGAGACTATATTTAAAAGAATGTTCCAAAAGTGGGAAGCATTATAAATAATACAGATTTGTGCCAAAAAGTATTACTCATCTCAGAGCTCCATCTTCATGATTTTGGATCAATAATGAACCATATTTAAATGGAAGTGGTGTTGAGAGGCCACTGCCGAGTGTGAGGAGCCAACAAACTAAGTCAGCAGGTTAAAACCTGACCCTCTGGCCCATTTATTTTTCTCTCTTTGGACTCTCGAAAAGCATGTTCCCTAGAGATCTATCCGAACAGTCCCCAGGAGTTTCGGGCCCACCCTTTGTGCAGTACGCTGAACTCTTATGCAACATGGAAATTACTCCCATTTGTGGTCCTGACAGCCTAACTCTTGGAAGTCAAGTGAGGAAAAGGATACTTCTGTGAAGTGCAGACACCTCTCCCTGTCTGCCTCAATCTGTGAATGAAACTATTTTTTCTATGAATAATTTTTAAATTTTATTTTTTTTACTTTTTTGGGTTCTGGGGATTGAACCCCTGACCTACATATGGTAATCTCCTGTTCTACCACTAAGTGACACCCCCAGCCCAAACAGATATGTTTTTTTTTTTTTTTTCATAAAATCTAAATGTTATAAAACACAGAAACAGAAAAATGCTTGACTAATTAAGAATCCTTCCTTACCGGAAAGCAACAGTTGTCCTGTGTCTCAGTGAGAAACAGAGGTAGTGAATGGGGTAGAAAGATGCCACTGGTGGACCATCTGACAGCACACATTGAGCTGTGTTTCACTGATTATGTGATCCAGGGACAGCCCCGAGTAACACTTTAAATGTGAATGCTTATTATTTTGTGTGTACATTTAAAGAAAACTTGTTTTAAGACCAAAATATGAATTAGTATGTAATTTAAAAATGTCTCATATAAAAGGTCATTTTGTTTATGTGGGGGTTCCAGCTCTGTTAGCATAGTCATTTTGGATATATCCAATCTGAATATAAAAAAAATGACTGAATCCATTAAGAAGTGTGGTTGCCTGATTGTGATTTAGTGTGTACTAGGTGAAGTCTGAATGTTTCTGCCTTTCTTCTCACCCATCACCACCTACTCCAGTTAGAAAAGGTACCTGGCTTCTCCTATCACTAATTTTTGGCTGGAAAGATAGAAAATCTTAGACGTATGTTTCCCATTCTGTGGTTATGAGGGCAAGAAATAAAGTGTCATTCACATTCAAGTTAAGTGCACAATCTGTGGAAGTAAGCACAGATTTCATTAACTTTTTGGAGGCAGCTTTGTTTTTCTCATTGTTGGGTGGGCGGTCTTTATTAAGTATGCCTTCCAATGTTTTTTCTTTGTTGTTGAACTACTTGACTTATGTGTTATTTTAATGAGAACACTCAATTTTTATCTAATTGGGAGTAAAAGAAGACAGCTGTTAAACATAAATTCAGAGTTATTGGTTGTTTTCATCTTTTAAAAAATTCTGATATGAGGACTAGCAGATAGGCTTAGTTAAAATGATAGATTAGAAATATGTGAAATGTCTAAGCATTTCCTTAAGGAAGAAGATTAAAGAGATCTGTGATAATGCCGTGCTTCTTTGTGTAGGAATCTTTAATTCTGAAATGACATAAACATTGGCTAACCAACCTCTCTTAAAAATGGGTGAGATCAATGCCCTCAAAGTAATGGTTTCCTATATTCTTTACTGGTAATCTTTCCAGTATCCCATAACCTAGATGTTTCAGCATTAATTTTTTTTTTTTTTTTTGAAAAAAGGATTACCACTCTGGATTATATAAAAGTATTTTTTAAATCTCTCATTTTAATTTTTCCCCCTAAGTACATGATATTCTTTTAAAAGTATTGAATATATGCCTTCTGGCATCTTTTACTGAACTTTGATTTTTTATTCCTCACATTGTTAAGATATTCACTTTAATCTGACTATTTGAGCTAAACAGTGGAATGTCGGTCGATGCATATTTCTTAAAACACTTATTTAAATTAATAGCAAGCCTGTCTTTGGTAGCCAGCTTTGTGATTTTTGTCCCTTATGCTCAAGCAAGTAAATTGCATTGTTTATGTTTTAAAATAGAAACATTGTTCTACAAAGATTGAATTCATAAATTCATTATGGGGCATTTATTTTTCCATTTGCAGTTGATTTCTGGATATTCCCTTTATGCTCTGGATGTCTCAGAATCTTTTTTTCATTTTAATAATATTTTGCATATTGCATATTTTATATTCGTATCTGTTGCTTATTATCATTAGGCTTTTGTCTGGAAATTAGAATGGCAGATGATTAAGGTCTGTAGTAGCCTGTGGTCTCAAGCAAGCTATGTAATCTCTCTGGATATCATGTTTGTAATTTGTAAAATCATCCCAATAATGTAGGACCAGTAAGATTAATTGCAAAGATGAAATGAAAGGATAAAGATGAATTGCCTGGTGTGGTATCAGAATCCTAGTAAATTCTCTCTACTTGTGGTTCTATCAAGATGCAAGAGGCAGTTCACAGAGCCTGTTGGTCCTTAATCAGTGCTCATGTTGCCTCAGAGCTACTTTATTCACATGTACATCTGCAGGCTACATATTCAGCATCGAAAGTGACTGACTTATTCTGAATCTGAGAAATCAGTTCAGATTCTACTCTGTTGATAATAACTATTTAGAAACTATTTTGATTTATAGACACCTCAAATTCCCTTCCAATAACCACAGATGCATTTACATGCCTAATTTAGAATACATTACATACTGAGTGATGTCTAGAAAAGTATTATATTTGGTGGCATTATAGAGTTTTTGATGATATCTAAAAGAAAATACATGGGAGGATTAGGGAAATGGTATTTACTTAGAAAGCAAAACCAGAATAAATCATTTAACTCAGCTCGTCAGTGTTGCAATAGTAAATAACCACTCAGATCTGAAGTTAACGGGCAATGTGCAGAATGAAGGCAGGCAGAATAGAGTAGTTAGGATACTACCTATGGCTTTCAGGAGACTCTGATAACATTTTCTGCTGATAATGACTTTGGAAAATTCTGTCTCTTTTTTTTTTATTGAATTTGCTTCCGTCACTACCTCTTTTTGGAAATCATACCTTAATTTTAATCTTTTTTCCAGGTGTTAACAAAACTCAGTATATTTTTTTGTGACTTTATTGGCAATAATTGTTCAGTATCATCTGTTATTTATTTAATTTTTTAGAGATTTTTAATATACCACAATTTTGCATTATGAAATAATTTTGCTGATGAACTCTTTTTAAAAAAAAAATTAATTTATTTTAATTAGTTATACATGACAGAATGCACTTATGTACTTTGATATACATAGATGAGGTCTAATTTTTTATTTTTCTGATTGCACATGTTGTAGAATCACATTGATAATGCAGTCATATATATACATAAATAATGTCTATTTCATTCTACTATCCTTCCTACACATATTCCTTCCTCTCCCCTTTTTTCACTCCTGTCTATCTAAGTTAAGGTAACTCTATTCTTCCCATTGTGAATTAGCTTCCATATATTAGAGAAAACATTTGGCCTTTGGTTTTTGGGGATTGACTTATTTTGTTTAGCATGATATTCTCCAACTCCGTCCATGTAAAGGCAAATGCCATAATCTCATTCTTTTTTTAAAGATTAACAATATTTCATTGAATATATGTACCACATTTTCTTTATCTGTTCATCTTTTGAAGGACACATAGGTGGGTTCTGTAGTTGAGCTGTTGTGAATTGAGCTGCTATAAACACTGTTGTGGCTGTGTCACTGTAGTGTGCTGATTTTAAGTCCTTTGCATATAAACCAAAAAGTGGGATAGTTGGGTCAAATGGTGGTCCCATTCTGAGTTTTCTAAGGAATCTCCATACTGCTTTCCATAGCGGTTGCACCAATTTGCAGTCCCACCAGCAATGTATGTGAGTGTACCTTTTTCCCCATATCCTCATCAACATCTATTATTGTGTGTATTCTCGATGATTGTTGATGAACTCTTATTCATAAAAAATGTAGTCTTAAAAGTAGGGATGGAAAATAGGTTTCATCTTAAGAGTTGATCTTACTTGAACTGGAATACTGTGTTAAGAAGGGCTCTGAGGCTGTATCTCATCTCAGTGGCAAAGAGCGAAGTAAGAATTTGTGATGACTGACCTAGGTACCTACTTAGGAATTGATGTCCTAGGGACCTTCCTTGGTCTCACATTTGACTGCTGTTTGTAGAGGTTTCATCCTAGAATCATGTGATTATAGAACTCAAATTCTTAAAAGCTAATCTCGACTGCCTCTTAGAATAATATATATTGGATCAGGAAAGTGTGTTATTATGACATAATATTTTTTCACTTGAAATAGTTCAGACATGAGTGGGGAGCATTTTAAGGATGTGAAAGTGGGGGAGATGAGTTTTATCTCTTCCCTAAATGGAATAATTTCTGATTTTTGAATTTTAATTTTGAGTCTTTGCTGGGCATCAAGATTATTATGAGACTTTTTAGGTGCAGTTCTTGGTGTGGTTCACTAATACAGCACATGCCTAGCACAAGCAAAGCCCTGGGTTTGATCTCTAGCACTGTGGGGCAAGTGGGGATACAGTACAGCAACTGAACACCCATCCCCCTATCCCGCAACCTGTCCCATGTGGTGGTGGTGGTGGGGGTAGTGGCAGCGGCTGTGGTAGATGTAATTATATTAGCAGAGAGATCTTTGGGAGGTAATTAGGTTTAGATAAGTCATGAGGATATAGCTGTCATGTTGGGATTATCACTTTTATAAGAGTCGGAGTTCGAGTTTGCTCTGTCTCTCCAGCATGTGAGGACACATGAGAAGCTGCTCTCTGCAATTCAAGGAGAGAACCTCAAGCAGAAACTGACCCTGATCTTGGACTTCAGTTTTTATAACTGAGAAACAAAAAATGACTATTGTTTAAGCTATCCAGTCTGTGTTATTTTGTTTTTGCAGCCTGAGCTGACCAATACATGCACATCTTCAGGTTTTATCCTGGAGATTGATTTAACAGGTCTAGAGAATAGCCTGGCATGTGAGTTATTAAGAATCTATAGGATTTTGTAGTTCACATTTAGGGTGAGGAGCAATTTCATTTTAAATTTGTCTACAGTGGTTTTCAATCCTGTCTGCACATAAAAATCTCCTTTGGCACTTTATAATATGACTCATAAAAGGTACCATCCCAAATGAGTTAAAACTAGGAAGGGCAAGAGTACTAATGTTTTTCTAAAGAGCTCTTCAACTGAATTGTTTTTTTTTTTTTGCTGGGCCGGGGCAGAGTACTGGGGATTGAACTCAGGGGCACTCAACCACTGAGCCACATTCCCAGCCCTATTTTGTATTTTATTAGAGACAGGGTCTCACTGAGTTTCGTAGCACCTCACTGTTGCTGAGGCTGGCTTTGAACTCTCAATCCTCCTGCCTCAGCCTCCCCAGCTACTGGGATTACAGGCATGTGCCACAGTGCCTTGCTTCAGTTGATTTATTATGCAGAAAGAACTCTAAAGCAATCCCTTTTCCTCTGTGCTTCTGCTGCATAATTCCCAGCATCTAGAGGAGGTGACCCTGACCACATTCTCTATTCTCGGATTTTTACTTTCCACAGTGCATTTCCTGAACAGCAAATGCACTGTTTCAAATACCATCCTTTTTCTATTTCCTCAAGTTTTTCAGTAATTAAAATCCCAGAATCAGGACTGGAAAATGTTTTAAAATGCACATTTTCTAGGTTTTTGATTCTGGGCAAATTGGTATTATTTATTTAAAATTCCACATTTCAAAGAAGTTATTGAATGTTAGATTTTATGCCCAAATAATATTTGATATGTAATAAAATGAGCCCTTCGATGTATTTATTCTGGTCTTCTTCAAAAAAATATTTATTGAGTACTGGCTACTGTATTTGGTATTCTTTTTGTTTTGTCTTTTTTTGCAGTACTAGGGCTTGAACTCAGGGTCTTGCACATGCTAGGCAACTGTTCTACCACTGAGCAGTTTGGCACCCTGGATGTAATGGTGAAGGTAACAGAATTTTTTTTTTTTAAACTAGCATTACACAGACATGGTTGACCAGAAAGGACACTGATCAGAGCCTTATATTCATATTGGAGCATACTGGCCCTGAATTTAACACTGAAAGGGACAGGTCCAACATTGCCAGTTCAGGCCTGTAGTCCCTAGTAGTCTTAAATTTGAATGTATGTGCACATAATCTCTGTCTCTAGTGGCACCTCCATTAGTTCTACTGCAGGAGATCAGAGCTGAAGCTCAGGAATCTTCATTTTTAACATATTTCCTGGGAGGCTGGATGGGAAAAGACAACCAAGTTGGTATTTCCCAATTGTTCCATAAATCAATTTACAGTGTCTGTAATAAGCTCCATGCATTTTTGTCTTGCTTCTTTCAGGCTTTTTCATGGAAAATCTCTATCAGCTGATAGTTGGCACCCTTAGAGTTGGTTTTATGGAGTTAGCTCTTGTACATTCCTGTAACTTCAGCTTCTCTTTCCACTCAACTGCAGGCCCCCATTAGGAAGAAATTCTGGAAACTTGAAGACAGATACCTTTTTATTTCTTCCTCCGAAAGGTGCAACTGTTGAGTTATAAAATCCCACACTTTTCGGTCGTTAAATCTCTCTGAATCTAGTCATCCCTGGGGTTTCGTTAATCTAAATGACCACATTTAGCACAGCTGCAACTCATCTTAAAAACTATTTCTTGGAAAAACAGTAGCTAGTGATTCTCTGTATGCTGAGAAAAAATAAAGAACAGTTTAAATTCTAAGTCTTATCAGAGTTTCCTCTGAAATTTTTTTTAGATGTTGGAATGCGTAGTTCTTAATTTTATTTGGGGGAATTTAAAATTTGGCGTGCACTAAAGGGTCAAATGTTTGGGAACCATAAACAGCTTAAGATCTAAGAGTGCATATTTTCAGATTTATATTTTATTTTAAAAAATTTTAATTGTATTTATTTATTTGTTTTTTTTTTTTTTTTTTTTTGCAGTACTAGAGATTGAGCCCAGGGGCACTGTCCTCTGAGCTACAACCCATAATAATAAATATTATTATTTATTAATAATAAGTTGTTATTTCAAGACACGGTCTTGCTAAGTTGCCAAGGCTGTCCTCAAACTTGTGATTCTCCTGCCTCAGCCTCCTGAGTTAGTGGGATTATAGGTATGTGCCATCATGCTCAACTAAGTTTTGAGAAAATTTTTACTTAACTTTCTCCATAGGATGAACCTCTTAAAACTCTAATGTTCCATTTTATTATTTTTTAAGTAAAATTAAATGCAAGTTTTGTTAAGTACTTCACATTACATATTTCACATTTCTGGAATGGAACAAAACCTTTCTAGAACTGGAGAAATGGTCTAGTTGAACACCAACATCCATTGGAACTTCAATTTTATAAAGAAAACAATTCCTCTGAAACCACATCCACATTATATAACAGGAAAAAACACCATCTACCTCTTCATTTGGGCAACCACTGTTTCCTAAAGCATTGAAAAGAAAATCATTATTTTGCTATTTCTTTAAGCTCATTAATCATAGGATTTTGTCATTAGAAAGAAAAACTTAAAGTTGAAAAAAAGCTGTGTATAGATGAGCTATGGTTACAAAATGAAATCAAAGAATGTTTAAGAAGGCAGAATTGTTTCAAAACAGGAAAAAACTGTTGGGATTGGTTAAGTAATTAGTTAAAATTTTTGAGAGGAATTGATAGTACTCATACATAACAAATTTTTTTGCATTTTAAGAAGTGTTCATTGGAACCCTTTTAAGTATTACTAGATACTCATTCTCTTAACAAGGCAGTTGTATTATTATCTCTAAAAATGATCTCCGTGAAATTTTAAGAACAAAAACTCTAGATCATCCTCACATTATGATCCAATTAGTCTACTCTCCTTGTCAAAAAGGTAAGTCCAAAACAATATAGAGTAATTAGCCTAGACATTTTTAATGTGGCTCTCCTGTCTCAAATTTGATGACATTTTTCTTCCCCCAAATGGTGTTATTCCTTTTCTTTTCTTTTTCTTTTTACTAGAGAATGAACCTAAGGACACTTAACTACCAAGCCATATGCCCAGTCCTTTTTATTTTTTTTTTATTTTGAGACAGAGTCTCACTAGGTTGCTTACAGCCTTGCTAAATTGCTGAGGCTGGCTTTGAACCTGTGATTTTGCTGTCTTAGCTTCTGGGATTATAGGCATGGTCCACCCACACCCAGCTCTTATTTCTACTTTTATCCAGTCTAAATCTATAGCTTTTATTACAATATTGTTACTTAAAGTATCTAAATAAATCTTTAGGCCCTTGGAAGTACATCGTCCATGTATGTCTAGTAAGATAGGAGCTTCACAGTGGTCTGAAATGTATCTCTTGCCCAAATCTAGAGCAGTGTTCCAGCTTAATTACAAAGTCTGATATGAATAAGATGCTATCACACTTGTGGTGCAAGTAGACCCCAAAGTTTGAGTTTTTACTGATATTGAGAAATGTTTCCTGAGATTTACTGCAATATACCTTAACATCTCTTTGAAGTAGTTAATGAAAGAGTACTACTCGTTTAAACCCATAGTAAACAGTAGCATGGGTGAGATAGCTTGTCACACAGTGTGAATTTGTCTTCTGCAGGGAAGCGCAAGGTAGAGCATTCTGCTGGATGGCTGTTCTCATTGTGCTGGGTTTTGATCCTTCTTTGAGTCACAGTCTGGAGCACTTTCCTCCCCCTCCTCTTCTCCTTCATTGTCTCCTTCATCACAGCTATCACCACCACCATCAATAGGTTCTCCAGGAAAGTGTTAACAATGATCTTTGGCTTATGTGTTCACATACAAAGGGACCAGTTTTAAAGTCTGTGGCGAGGATAGCTTCAGCAGCAGCATTGGGATCTTCATCTGCAGGAACTTCAGGAGGGGAAAGAAAAAAAGAAAAAGGTCACTGGAGACCCATTTTGCAAACTGATGCAAACTGGCCTACGTTCCTTTTTGTTGTTGCTGCTTAATGATTTCCAAAGTGATGTTGTTTCCTGTTTTCCAATCTTCCTGGCATCCTATACAACTCATAATTTCTGGCCCATTACAAGAAAAGGAATTCTAATCATCTGGTTCTGACCTCATTCTGTGCATCTTTGTCAACACTTGATTTGTGAAATATTCTTTGGGTTCAAAGTGAAATTCTAAGACATAACAAGTAGACTGGCCAGAATCTGAGAATTTCACTTTAATGTCTTTCAAGTGCTTTGAATAGGTTTGTTATTTTCCTGAACCATATTATTGTGTATTTTATCACTCCTTAAAACAGTCAGCCCAAACTGAGAAATTTCTCTGGGTTATCCTTTTTCTTCATCCTTTTTTTTCATTTTGATTGTAACCTCTTCTTTCATTTTCTCTCATCTTTCTTGCTTCCCTGGTTTCCATTCATATTTTTCTTCTGTGGTTTCATAAATTGCATTCGTGACCTCAAATCACTTTCAAATAGAGGCTGAGAGAGAACAGTATAGGTCTTTTCAAGATCACAGAAATTCCTCAGAATTTGGTTTCTGTTTGTGCACACTGAACTTGAAAGCTTTTGAGAGTATCCATTCATCTCTTAACTACTCTAGGCAAGTTTCTAATGTATTCTGTTGGTGCTTCTATAAGACCATCATATGTGGAAGGGCTACAAGAATCAGGGTTTTGTATCATCTTTAAGCAGATGCCCTTTGATTTCTGTCTCTTCATCAGTTTATTCTATTGCTTTATTGTCATCCAAATTTTAGTCAAGTTCAGGCTGGTCTTTGTGTCTGTCATGTAAAAGCTCCAAATACCAACAGCCAATACCAGAAGCCAGGTAGCTAGAGGTGTGCAGACGGGTGACTCAGGGTAGCAGCAGGAGGAGCAGTGTGTGAGCAGATGGCACACACACACAAAAAAAAGTAGTTTTGGACAGTATAATATTAGAATCACACTAGGTTTTTTTTCTTATATGACTATTTTTTTTCATTCAGTATTTTTTTTGAGATTCAACCCTTTTGCTGTGTATAACTATAGATCATTATTTTTTCTGTTGAATATTAATCATTGTATAAATGGTACCATAACATTTTTCCATTTTAGTATTGATGGACCTTTGGGTGTTTCCAATATTTTTTTGGAGTTTACTGTATAACAACATGAGTAAAATTGGATGTAACTTCTGGTGCACATATATAAGTATTCTCCAACATTTAGTACTCTGGGGAGTGAGATGGTTGGGTGATAAGGTATGTCCTTTTTGAGCTTTCTAGGATAGAATCAAATCATACCCCAAAGTGGTTGCAACAATATACACTGTCCTCAGCAGAGTGTACAAATTCTAGTTGTCCTACCTACTAAAAAATGTGATGAGTGTGAAATGAAGTTTAACGTGATTTTAATTTTTATTTCCATGATTGATGATGAGGTTCAATTCCTTTTCTTATGTCCAGGAGACATTCACGAAATACCTCTTTGTCTGTCTTTCTTTCTGCCCACTTTAATTCTTAAGTGGTTTGTCTTATTATTTCATAAGAATTCTTTATATATTTCAGGGAGGGATCTTTTGTCAGCTATGTCTATTTATAGTGTTTTTTCTTGAATTTTCCTTCTCTAAGATGATTTTGATGATTAAAAACTATTTTTTTCTATTTTAATGTAGGTGTGTTCATTTGCTATGGCTTTTTATAGTATTTGTTATAAACTCAACCCACACATATTATTCTCTTCTAGTTCTGAAGGTCACAAGTATGAAGTCAGTTCACTGGACTGAAGTCAAGGTATCCTCAGGGCCTTCTTCCTCAGGAGTCTCTGGAGAGAAAACTATTATTCTTTCTTTTTTCAACTTCTAGAGCTGCATTTCTAGCATTCCATGGCTCCTGGCCTCTTTCTTCATCTTCAAAGCTAGCAGTCTGGTATATTGTTTCAGTCTTGACATTACTTTCTATCTCTGAGGTCCTTAAACCTCCCTCTACTCTTTTTTCTATGGATACTAGAGGTTCCATTTAGGGCCCACCCAGATAATCCAGGATAATCTCCCCATTTCAAAATCTTTTATTTAGTTGCATCTGCAAAATCACTTTTTCCATATAAAATAGTATTCATAGGATCCAGATATTAGGAAGTAGATATCTTTGGAAATAGTTTTCTTCCTACCATAGCAGATAAATTTATCTTTTGCTATTTTGTTGTTGTTATTGTTGTTGATGGTGGTGGTGTAGATAAGAGAGTGCTTTGATGGTTGAATCTTCACAGATTAGCCAAATCATTTGTTAAGTAATCTTGCGATCATCTTTGATCAGAATAAGTGACAAAACAATTTCTGCCCCATAAAGATGAGGAACATTCTTTTTTCTTTACCACTTTTTCTTCTGCCACTTGCATCAAATATGGGGGGGGGGTATGCACACATTTCAAATTTCTGAGCTCCTCTCCTCTTTCCCACATTGAAGTATGTCCAAATCCTTCAGCCAGCTGCCTTTAGTAAGCTCACGCTTGCTTTTCCATGTAGACTCTGTTTTATGGCAAAAATCTAAGGGTTAAGTACCTGACAAAGGCCTTTTGAAACTCCTTTGCCTCGCCAAATGATCCATTAACTTTGAGCATGCTTGATATTTAGAACAAAGGATCGCCTGTTATTTTGTGTACCTGGGAATAAATTGGAATTTCATTGGGCAGAGACTCTACCTCTAATAAAGGAAGAGACCTAGAAACAACATTCTTTGAACCATCGGAGGGAAGGAAAGAAGCTGGAGCTGGTTGGGCACTGGAGCAGAGGTAGGAGGAGAGTGCACAGAGCCAAGAAGTCACAAAACAAGAACTATGTAAATGCTTCTGGTTGTTTTAGTCTATGCTGGAAGTTACGAGTTTAAAATCGGGTGCTTTTTAAAATCTAAATCTCTTTGTTTTAATCAACTGCATTTTAAATAATTTATTGTATTTTGAGATATAGAAGAAAGAATGTGTTCTGACTTTTCTGATTTTGAGGTTTGTGGCAATATCTAGAAAAACACTAGCCCAACATTCTTGCTACAGTCAAGCAGAATACTGATGTCACACACTTACAATTGATCTAGAATATCTTTGGACTGAAAAAAAATAGTGTGTGCATAATATCTTTGCCAGGTGGAAAAGAGGAGACCTATGTGATATTTACATTGTGCTGTTTAATACTTGATTTTATGAGTCTTGAGTTTTGGGAGGATAGATTTGATGGATGATTAATAGAGATTGCCAACTCTTCTGAGTGGACCATAAAAATAATGGATAAAAAAATTTCAGGACTTTTGAATGAAACAAACAAGTAAATAATATTTCTGCCCTAAAGATGGGAACTTGAAGTCTCAGGTCTCTAGCCAGTCTTCATCATTGCCAGTCTATTCCATTCTGTGGCATCATGCATACGCTAAGCCTGTTTCAGGAGAATACAGTTGACATTGAAGGGAAATTAATTTTATGTGATTATCTAAATTACCCGAGACTGAGCTATGATGAATCCCTTGAACATATGCTTGGGTCTGCAGGAATCCAAACCAATGCCTGGGGGTTTAGAGGCAAAGTCCTTCCCCAAAGAGCAAGAGGATGCCACAACAAAATTACAACCCTTGGCAAATTCCATCAAACTGTTTTGAATATGTGGGCTGAAAATGTCAGTACTCATTAAACTATACATCGAAAATTATTAAGAATAGAATTGCCGAATGTCCTCTGTTCCTCTCTGTCATTAGCAGTGAAGCGGCAGCTGAGCATTCATTTGTCTGGTTTAACAGGATCACTGTTGATTATGAATAAAAAAAAAAAAGTAGAGTGCTAGGAAATTGCCTCGTCTCCTACTAATATGTTTGGGAATTTGGATCATATGAGCTAAGCATCATTCTATCCAGACCTGTGCTATGGAGCCACATTGTCATGTGAGTCCCCTCTCCCACAAACACATATGCAGCACTTCCTCATCACTAGGGTACCCATGAGGAAAGACACTTTCCTGGGATTTTCAAATATTTCAAAGACCACTGGATAACTTACTGGAGGAAAGAAATAGTAAACATATGGTTAGGATTGCCTGTGAAATCTGAAGCTACCAAGAAGGAATGTATGAATTAATATTTTACCATAAGTAGCTCTTTTCCACATTTTGAAAAATAATACGGCAAAAAGACCAAAACAAAAAACCCCACAAAAATGAAAACAAAAACTAACAACAAAAACTATGTGCCAGAAAATTTATACCTCCAGTTGTCATAATTATCATGCATTTTTCCCAAGAAAGATGGAATTCCCGGGGTTAGGGTTGTAGCTCATTGGTAGAGTGCTTGCCTAGCACATGTGAGGCACTGGATTCAATCTTCCACATCACATAAAAATAAATAAATAAAGGTTAAAATAAAGATGGAATTCTAGCCATCCACCTATTTTTGATCGACAATCATGATTACCTCCTCTATTGTTAATCAATATATATTTATATATTATACATGCAAATTTATAAATGTGTAAAAATCACATATATATATTTATACATACAAACACACACACACACACACACACACACACACACACACACACACACCAGAGGCACTTAACCACTGAGCCATTTCCTCAGCCCTTTTTGTTTTTTATTTTGAGACAGAATCTTACTAAGTTGCTGAGGCTGGCTGGGAACTCGGTATCCTCCTTTTTCAGCCTCCTGAGCTGATGGGATTACAGGTGTGTCCCACTGTGTCTGGCAAAAAAATATTTTTATAGAGACATAAAGAATAACAGTTGTAGCTAAGATGCAAATTATCAAAGTCAGAAGTCAAAGGAATAATTCAGTATCTAGCTATGTTAGCAGAATTTAAAAAATTAGCCCCTTCTAAAATCTTTTTTTCTTTGACATAATACAAAAGACGGTATCTGCCTGCTGGCCTGCTCTGGGATAAATAAAAGTGGGAAAGCTGCAGTTGGATGTGATTTTGATGAATGGTCTGGTTTCTAAAAATTAATGCATAAGATGCAAAGAATCACTTTTTCTGTAATACGTTCTCTCCAGTGCCATTAAGTATTGCTATGTTCTTCCATGAGGTCAGTTTAATAGAGAAAATATTGTGAGGTTGACTGTCCTAATATTCTATATCATGGGAGAAAGGAAAGTAGTTGTTAATTTCATCTATATGATTCAAGCATTAGCCAGGCAGCTTAGGTCTTCCCTGTTTTTGCAAAAAAACCAAATATCTTGGTAACATCTTCCTAGTATTATTTTTGTCATGAAAAGGAATAGCTAAAGATAGGAATAGCTAAAGATTAGTTTAGTTTAGTTCCCACCATTCCTTTGTCTACAGTTGAATGTTAGAATTTCTCATGATTCAGAAAGGTTTCAATGAAATGTGATGAGCACTTATGTTTCCTTCTGTTTTGTATATGAAAAATTTCAAACATACTTTTTAGTTGCAAGGACTGTGCATCTAACAGCTACATTCCACCGTGGACATTTTCTAATATTACTGTCATCTATCTATCCATCCATCTCACCAACCCTTTATTCATTTACTGATGCATTAAGTGTTTTGATGCTAATCTGCAGACATGGGAACACTGCTGAAATATTTCAGCCTGCATATTGTCAAGTAGAGTTCAGTATTTCCTTACAGGTAGTTAAGTTTTGAACTGAACTGGTCTGTAGCTATTTGGCTGGAAAAGTATTTGTGGGGAATAAAAGCTGCCCCAAGTAGGAGCTGTTGAGAATTGACTGGGAAGGAGCAGTTTTTATCTTGAAATAGCAAATAGCTTTTAGTCATTTACACCATGTTGTGCATTTTCTGTATACTATTTGATTTGATCCAAACACACTATAAACTTGTATTCTTTCCTTTATCTTCCTCATAAGGAAATGGAGATTGATAGGGGTTAAATTATTTGACCAAGGATCAAGACTGGAATTATCTTGTGATTGATTTCTTTTATTAATCCAGCATCTTGATCTTGTATTTCAGGTTTTTGAAAAAAAAAATTAAATATATCATGCTTTTAGAATTGCCCAGCAAAAATCCACTCTTTCCCTTGCCCTCTGTTGTACATTATGCTACTCAGAAAGGTTTTAGATACAGGTTTCTCATTCTGCACTATAAATAGAAATATTACTATGCTGAATTAACTTGTCATTTATTTATCTTTTTATGTCTATAGCTGGTACCAAAGTTATTGATATTAAATATTGATTATTTAAATTCATTTAAATAGTAAATCAATGTCAAGTAATTGATTTAAATATTAAATTGATATTTCTTCTGTTAGAAACCTGAAAGTAGTCTCTTAGAGGAATTATTTCTAGTATAGAATTTATTATTCAGAATTATACTAATTTCTAATTTTTTTTCTAATCTTGATTTTCCCCTATTTGTATTATTATGAGAAATTAAAGATATTAGTTACATCTGTTTTTAAAAACTTAAAATTTGATGTTAGGTTTGGTGAGATAAATTATTACTATAAAGTATATATCCATTTTTTTAGTTATAAGTATTCCTAAGCAAATATTGCTTACATTACAATGTAATATAATTTTTGTATATTTTCTATATATTTTTGCTGTTGTTGTTTGGTTAGGTTTGGTACAGGTGATTGAATCCCTTGGCATTTAACCACTGAGCCCCATTCCCAGTCCTTTTTAATTTTTATTTTGAAACACAGTCTCTAAGTTGCTTAGGGCTTTAATAAATTCCTGAAGCTGACTTTGAACTTGTGAACTCCTGCCCCAGTCTCCTGAGTCGCAGGGATCAAGGGGCTTGTTCCACCATGCCTGGCTAGAGTGTTCTTTTTCTTTAGATCAAGATTTCTTTTATGTGGCTCTTAGGTTGTAGAGGAGGAATAATGTAATTTTTACTGGGGGAATTAATTACATATGTAACTTTATATCATCAAATTCTCTCAAAGATGGCTTTTAAAAAAAGTTAGTCTTTTTAATTTTTCCCTAGAGGAGGGTGGAATGGATGCTAATTCTAACATATTAGTATATAATTAAGATTGTTGGGCTAGTGTTCCTCTAATATGTTATAAATTAGCTCAACAGATAAAGTAATGTCAGCTAAATCCTGTGTGAAGAGATGCTATACACTATTGACTTGACCAGTTCCTCAATTTTAATAGTTTCCAAGAACACACAAGCATGTATTTTGTGGCTTACATAGAGAATTCATATTCCTTTGTTCTGAAGCACCCCACCCCCCGACCTTAGAGCCACTTCCCATATCATAATTTGCAGTGCTGTGCAGATCTGTTTGCCCTTACACTTGTAATGTAGCATGCTAGAGGGCGTTAAAGGCAGTGAAGGATTTTTAAATGCATTTAAAATATTTTTTAAAGTATTTAAAATTTTAATGCATTTTAAAGAAATTAAAATCTTGCTTTAAAGGAAACACCATTGTTCTAAGTGGAAAAAACCTAAAAAAAATTCTGTTTACTCTGTCATTGAGTATGTTAGCCCTGGGAGTGAGATCCTTAAAAAATAATTGAATGCTTTTTGAAAAAACATCCCATGTGCCCCCCGCCCCGCCTCACTTTCCTTTGTAACAACCAAAAATGGAGCTTGAAAAGTCTTTTCATGACTCATCTGCTTCAACAGCTTGCTTGTCTCCTTGTCACCAGAGTAAGCAGCTCTCTCCAGATCTAGTCTTCTGCCAGAAGCCACAAGTTTGGCTTCTTGAAATCTCAGAAGTACTCATTTCTCAAGTAATTAATTAAAACAAATAAATAAAATGTGTAAGGCTTTAAGGTTCTGCAGATGACTCATGTTCTTCCAAAATAGTCTGTCAACACTCTCGGTATTCATGATTGTGAGAGAGGGATAATTAACGTTAGGGATTGTTCTTCATCTAAAGTTGTTCTCTAAAGTGCTCTTAGGAATAGGGTTAGTTTGCTCCTATTGACAGCTTGGTTCATGTGGAATAAATAGGGGAGCCACTTTCAGAGGCAGCATGCTAAATTGGAAGGTACAATGATTCAAAAGAGGATCCTGAGAAAATAAATACTCTGATAGTTGGAATCAGACATGGACTCCCTGGCCATCTCTTTGCCTACTCCCATCAAATAATTCTTCTGGAAACAGTAAGTTATGTTACATAATTAATAACTGCAAGATCCAGAGCTTGCAACTCCAGCCACTACACATACTGCTGAGCAAGCCCCAGATGACTCTTCATCCTTTTGGTTTTGTTATTTTCGGTACCTGCCACCTTCAGTAAGGGTTCAATAAAACTGGGCATGTTCAACAAAATTAAAAACTTCTTATAAAGGCAAGTTTCAAAATGTTTATTGTAAATATAAAAAATTTCTAAGAGCTAGCACTCATGTCGATGTACTACATATTTTGAAATAGAATTTAAATGAATTCCTTTCTTTATAATCAGAACAAGTTATAATATTACAAAATCATTCTTTAAACCAGGATAGTGCCAGTATTTTATGGACTGTATTTTAATATTAATAATTTTAATATAAAACAATCTTTTACTATGTATGTCAAGTCAAATCCAGGTCAGAATTTTGGCACATACATTTTTACCTAGATTTCTGGAGAATTAAAAGTCTACCAGCTTTCTGAACTTTGTCATGCGTTTTCATTATCATCTTGATAAAGGAACTGAAAGTAATTAGAACATGTCTACTTTGGACATGTCAACATTATTTAAAACCCATCATTTCACACACCAGCTTTCTTATCTATACTTTTCTTTAGAAAATGGCAGTGAGCTGGGACTGACCAGTGATTTTGCAGGCGGTGCTGCGATATTTCTCAGGAGTTACTGCTGAGCTCTGGTATCTATTACTTCTACATATTCTTCCTTCTTAAAATGGTTTTAATTATTCTCTTGAAAAATAGCTGACACAGATGGTAGAAATTGAAAAACACTGAATAAGTCATTTTCCTTCATATGAACTTTATCAAGTATGCTATAGTTTAAAAAAGGTACCATCCAGGCTAAAGGTCTGTGCAGGGGTACTGCGGTCTGCTCTCAGTTTTCAGATACACATGCTCTTCAGTTATCAAGGTTCAAGTTATAATTTTTTTTTTTTTTTTTTACTTGAGAGTAGTGGGCAAGCGGTATGTATTCAGTAGGAACTTATTCTGAATTTTGATCTCTTCCCAGGCTAGCAATATGCAGCACTGTCTTGCAAGGCTGGACAGTGTTAATGAGCCACAGCTCCCTGTTGGCCACCCAATCCCAAGGGTGTCAGTTCTCTCCAGTGCACTGTTGCTCATCTATTCTGTAGTTCGGGCGTATTAAGTGCATTTTCATCTTACAATATTTTCAAGTTACAATGTGTTTATTGGGTGTCACCCAGTTGTAAGCTGAGGAGCATTCATGGTACAATTGTATAGATAAGCCCAGGGGACTTTTTCACCTCTCTTCCTCCTTGACCTGTATCCAAGTTCATGTACCGTCATACCTAAATTCCCTTTATTTGTTCTCCTGTGCTGTACTGTGAACCGCTCATGTCTCTGTTGTCAGGGCTGGAACTGGTGAACTACTCCTGTTTGGGAATTAAAAGGAAGTAAAAAAAAAAAAAAAAAGGAGTCCCACTGTAGAAAAATATTTTGATTATTCATTATATCATCTCCATCTTGCTACTTTATGATCAAACACAAGCATATATGTTAGATGCTTTCCTGGGCCCAGTGTTGCAAAAACTGTTATTGGAATTGCTTCATATTGTGCTGGGAATGCTTGGACCAGAGACTTCTGCAGCTGCAGTTGCTTAGATTTTTACCAGTGCTTAAAATCTTTTATGAACTTTCCTAACTTGAAACGTTCAGAGTTGAACACTGTCTAACAACCCCAAATTGCTTTTAAGTGGAAGGCTTCAGCAAAGCACTGGTAGGCATTCAAGAGAGCAAAAGTAAGAAGTTTGTTGATCTAAGCCTGAAGACTCTGAATGATTAAAATGCTTCATTTGTCAAGATTTGATCATCATTTTGGGTCCTTTACATCACTGTTGACCATAGTAAGGATCTGAGGAAAACTTTTTAGCTATGGAGACAGTAATGAAGATGAGCTCCTCTGTCCATGAAATTCTTGCTGTTGCTGTTTTCTGTCCTCATTTAATGAGACCAATTCCCCACTGTTTTTGAAAAGAGCACACAAAGTTTGACTCTCCTTTGACATGTGTCGGTGACTGGCCATTAAGAGGGATTTGGCAATTAGTGTCACTGCTATAAAATGACGTAGTGTTATAGTTAAAGCTTTCGTCCCGGGGTTTCATAAACTGACTTCCAGACCACTCACATATAACCGAATCAAGCCTTTATTGAAGCACACCGGTGGTGGCTGACCAGAACAAAAAGCTGTTCCCCTGATCAGCCCTGAACAATTGCAAGGGCACTCCTTATAAGCCTGAAAACCGCAAAAGGGATGTTCAGGGGTCTAGCCAATGCAAGCAAGCCAGGTTCCAGAAGCGGGACAGTGCAGTCAAGCGGAGGGAAGCCTAATCAATCACAGCCCAGTCACTCCAGTTACAGAAACAGAGCCCCGTTACCCTAATTATAGAAACAATGCCCCATTAGATAGTTCCGTGTTCTTAAAGGTTTCTATAGCAAAAGGAAAAGAACATTTTGCCATGGTCATGACTCTTCTACTTGGCATGGTTGTTTTACAGGCTGAAGTCATAAAACAAAATGGAGTCACATTTGCTTCTACTGTCACAGTAGTTAATTATCGAAACATCACAGGATAAAACTACAAGTCAAATCAGCACAACATCATCTTGCTTATATCATATTTTTAGCTGTAGAGCAGAGGCTCTCTGGATTCAAATCTTTGAAAAATAATTTCCTTAAATTCTTCATCATTTGTATAGTTTAATATTCAGAATTTAAAAATTCTGATTTTCGATGAGCTTCTGCATGTATAAAACATCGCACTAGGCATTATTTAATTTAATATGTTCAAGTATGTCTTCAGGAAGAAAACATTTTCTCAGAAAAAAAATGTAGCATTTACAAAACAAATACAGATGCTCTTATTGAAGTTCATTTTAATTAATTACCTTAATTAGTTGCAAGTCTTTAAGAATAATTTTCTTAACTTGATCTATTGACTTATGAATCTCATGGAAAGATTCAGTTCCTCCCTGAGGTTTGCATTGGATGACATAACTTTTTTTTTCCCCTGAAGCTATGATTTGCTGAGAAGCTATTTCATTCAGCTTATAAAACTGTAAGAGGACAATGAAGAGGTGAATATTTATGAGTGACTTTTTGGGGTATTTGAGATTGAAACAGGGTCACTTAACTACTGAGCCACATTCCCAGCCCTTTTTTGTATTTTATTTAGAGACAGGGTCTCACTAAGTTGCATAGGCTCTTGCTAAGTTGCTGAGGCTGGCTTTAAACTCATGATCCTTCTGCCTCAGCCTCCTGAGCTGCTGAGATTATAGGTGTGCACCACTGCCCCCGCACAAGTAACTTTTTCTATCATTGTTTCACAAAGATAAGTTCTAGAGAAACAATCTTCAAAACTAGCCAAACAAAACTGGCATTGATGGTGAAGGCAGAATATCCTGAAAGGTAACCATAGGAGAAATTGTTGACTCGACGGTAACCAGTTTACCTGATTAGTACTCTCTAGTTTCTATTAAAAATTAGTGAATTGTGATCCTCAAATGAGTTTGTTGCTACACCCATTTTACACCACTTATCTTACTTATGCAGTTGCGCAGTTTAATTAAAATTTCTATAAACAGTTGAAATATGAGAATAAAATTGTTGCTGTTTTTGTGAAAACTTGGTTGAATGCTCTCTTTGAAAGGCTTAATGAGGGCAAAGAGAGCATTTCTGTTAATTTAGGTGTGAAATATGGAGCAAACTCTAAAGATCATAGAACTCTGTTGCAATCCAGACGTTTAAATAACCTTCCTTTTAAAGGTGATGTGGAATACTCTGGAGACCTAAACCTTGAAAGGTGAATGAATGTATGAATAACAGAAGTTTCACATTTAAACTGTTTGTGTTATGTGTATGTTAAACTCTTTTAAGGGATTCTATGCTGTATGTGACACTTTGAACTGCATTTATTGTTTGTTTGTTGTTGTTGTTTTTTAACCAACTACTAGTCCTGGTCACCAAGACAGGAAGACTTATATTAAATCTAACTAATCAAATCTGGAGTATTATGGGACCTCCCCTTTCCCAGCTGCATATTAAGTAACACACTGAAGCAGACAAAAACAGTAAAAGAAGCATTTTGATATGTATCCGTATCTCTTCAAGGACAATAAATAAAATGAACTTTATTGCTTTATTGCTCAGGGCAGATCTTCTCAAATCCCCTGAACTCTGCCCAGTTTCTCAGCTTGAACAATTGATTTAGACTCTCTAGGGATGTGACCTGGTAAATAGATATTTTTATCACGTTCCTCAACGATTTTTCTCTGGCAAGTATGGAAAGCCCTAGATAATTTCTCCTTGTTGCTTTGACTCTTATGACTGTGTAATTGATTATTTAACTGGAAAATAAAAAATGTTTTAGTGACAGAAATTATTCATTACACACATGCATTCCTCTCTCAGCACAGTGAAGAAAGCTGATGTAGGAGAACATTTTGAATCCATATAGAAACACAAATATTGTTTGTTCTAAAATAACTGACCCGAAAGCCATAGTATAAATTGTCTCTATTCCTATTGGGGTGTGTGTGTGTGTGTGTGTGTGTGTGTGTGTTTCCTCCCTTAAATGAGCTTTACTTAAATGCTTTAATTAGGAGCCTATGGGAAAGAAAAAAGCATGTGCAAGTTGAGGGGGAAAAAATGAATTTGAGATGAAGAAAAACCTTCTGGCACATGGAGTTGAAAAACGCATTAAAGCACATTAAAGCACAGTAATGCACCAAGCTGGCCTAGATATACTACACAGTAAAATAAAATAAAAATTGTTTCTCCAAGGATGAAATTGGAGCTGTGTCTGTTTCAGAGACGAGCAATTCTCAACTTCTGGCGTTAAAAAAGAGAAGCTGGTGTTTATGAAAAAGAATCTGTGGACGAGCTGTATGGGACTGTCTCTAATAAATACCCGTTGAATCAAATGTCACTATGTTTTTTAATGTTTTGAAGTTTGATGCAGAAAATGTACTTTTATTTCTTCAGCAGCTGTCCTTTTTAAACGGGTGCAGCTGTATTCCAGTTTAATTGGCAACCATTGCTTAATCTTTAGTCAGTCGCTTCCAGTCTTTCAAAAGCAATGTTTCATGTTTCTCTGGAAGGGAAAGGCTTGTTTTTTTTTTTTTTTTTTCCTAGAAAGTATGATTGATATAAAGAAGAAATTAGGCACATGAAGGTTTTTGCTTGACTGTCTTAGCCTTACTTTGCCTAGATACCTCTCTTCACACTACATCGATGAGATTTTGCTGTCTACCTAACAAAGTCGTCATCATCTCAAAACTTCTGAAATCCTGTATGCCAGAATAAAACCTGGCAAATTATTTGGAATGTAGGGGGAAAAATCACAGCCATGTATTTGAAATGTTATCTGCTTTGAGAATAAGCCGGTATCATGTATTTGTTGCTTGAATTAGAACTTTGACTTTGTGTTACATAGAGATACTTATATCTTGATGTGTTTCAGTAATTAAAATTTAAAGCACATGATGTCCTTTTGCTGTCTCTCTACTCTTTTCCTACTATAACATTTAAGAATCTGCTTTCCTGCTTTGTTGCTATGGAGCATTTGTCATTCTGCATATCTTCTGTTCAATCTTTTTTCAAGTCTAGAAGTAAAATTTTGCAGGAAAAGTCAAATGTTAATATTAATATTATAACATCTAATCTCAGTCTCAGGCTGAGGTTGTGGTTCAATGATAGAGTGCTCACCTAGCATGTGTGAGGCACAGGGTTAGATCTTCAGCACTGCATACAAATAAATGAATAAAATAAAGGTCTATCAGCATCTAAAAATATTTTTAAAATATACTTATATAATATATACATATATATGTATACGTGTGTATATGTATATTCCAGTCTCAACATTTTTTAATTCTCCTATATTTTCATCTTCCAAATGAAAGTGTGAATATAGATGTAGAAAAATTTCAAACCTGAGTTTAAAAATGGGTAACACACTGAATCTGTCTTCATGCCAAGACTTAACCTAGGCAGGCCTAAATGTGTAAGCATGCTGAATGGAACTTCCTAGATTAACTTGTTCCTTCACTTTTCCTTTATAAGCTGTAGTTTAGCAGCGAGTTTCTTTTAATTTATGCCTTTGGCATTTTAAATGCTGTCATTTAACAGTAACCCACTTCTTATATACTGAGTTACATATTTTAAATATCTTTACCAAATACCAACAATTTCTCTCTCTTCCTCTTTCCAATCTTTTGTTTGTTTGTTTGTTTTTGGTAAAGGAAAATGTGATTTCTGAGATACCTCTGAACTCTGCAGGCAAAGTGTTTCTGTGTATAACTTAATGTGCCTTTTCTGTCTCACTTTAACATTGTTATCTATTGATACAGAGCTCCATTAAATTTGATAAACATTTTAGGAAACTCTTGACTTCAATTTTGTTTAAACTTTCTGCTTTGTCGTTAACCTTTTATTTTTTTATTACCCCATTTTATTTTTGTTATATCTAAGATCAAACATAAACTTTGAAATGTACTTAAAATTTATAAGCATAGCAGCAAAGTGTGCAACTGGTGTTCGTGGAAGTTCATTAATATGAATTGTAGATGATCAGAAGAGTCATAATTTAAGTTTAAACAAATCACTATAACATCTTCAAAGACCTTTTTTTTTCCTCCCTTCTGGAGTGTGTGTGTGTTGGTGGAGGGTGTGTGTGTGTGTGTTGGTAGAGGGTGTGTGTGTGTGTGTGTGTGTTGGTGGAGGGTGTGTGTGTGTGTGTTGGTGGAGGGTGTGTGTGTGTGTGTGTGTGTTGGTGGAGGGATGGTGTGTGTGTGTGTGTGTTGGTGGAGGGATGGTGTGTGTGTGTGTGTTGGTGGAGGGAGGGTGGGTGTGTGTGTGTTGGTGGAGGGAGGGTGGGTGTGTGTGTGTTGGTGGAGGGAGGGTGGGTGTGTGTGTGTTGGTGGAGGGAGGGTGGGTGTGTGTGTGTGTGTTGGTGGAGGGAGGGTGGGTGTGTGTGTGTGTGTTGGTGGAGGGTGGGTGGGTGTGTGTGTGTTGGTGGAGGGTGGGTGTGGGTGTGTGTGTGTGTGTGGGTGGAGGGTGGGTGTGGGTGTGGATGTGTGTGTGTGTGGGTGGAGGGTGGGTGTGTGTGTGTGTGTGTTGGTGGAGGGTGCGTGTGTGTGTGTGTGTTGGTGGAGGGTGCGTGTGTGTGTGTGTGTTGGTGGAGGGTGCGTGTGTGTGTGTGTGTGTTGGTGGAGGGTGCGTGTGTGTGTGTTGGTGGAGGGTGGGTGTGTGTGTGTGTGTTGGTGGAGGGTGGGTGTGTGTGTGTGTGTTGGTGGAGGGTGGGGGTGTGTGTGGGTGGAGGGTGTGTGTGTGTGTGTGTGTGTGTGGATGGAGGGTGTGTGTGTTGGTGGAGGGTGAGCTGGGAAGGAAAATGAGTCTTGGGAAATGTCTTGGTTATTGATTGTGAATGTGAGTGAAGAATGGCCCTGTTTCAGCACAATATTGAGATCATAAGTAGCATGTGAAATTTGACAATGAAATGTCCCGGGTGAGTTCCTGTGTTAGTTTTCTGGGGATGATTAACAAAGTACCACCAATAGGGTGGCTGAATAATAGTGCCAGTTTTGGAAGTTGGAAGTTGAGATCAAGGTGTCAGCAGAGTTGGCTTTCTCTGAGGGTTGTGAGGTTAAGGATTGGTTTTAGGCCTTTCCCCCAGCATCTGGTGGATTAGAATGTGTGGATGACATTTTCCCTCGGACTTTTTTTTTAAGCAGTTCTTGTGGTTGAACTTAGGTCTATGCACATGCTAGGCAAACACTCTACCACCGAGCCACATCTATATTCCCAGCCCCTGACTGTCACATTGTCTGTGCTACATTTCTTCATTTTATAAAGATGGTCATGTTGGATCCTAATCTTAACTAATCAGCAAAGACCCTATTTTCAAATGTTTATGCTCATAGGCAGTGGGGGTTAGGGCTTCAGTATTTAGGGGACATGATTCAACCCATAGCAATTCTGAAACATTTTGTCCCTCTGGAAATGATTTTAATAAGCTTTCAGATTACCTTTTATTTCTATTTTGAGTGCTTAGAATAGGATAATGATTTTAATTCAAGTAAATCAATTTGTTAGATGCCATAATACTACGTAATGAAGTAATCTATCTTTTGTTGCCTCTGCTTATGCTGGCACATTATGAAAGTAGTAAATTTTAAGGATTCACTCACTTATCTACATTTACTTGGAATCAATGCTCTTATAACTGATACTATTTATGTTTGTGTGTTTACTTTTAAATAGTGTTACTATATTACATGCATTTGTGTTCTTTTTTGATGAATAACAGGCTGTGAAGTACAGAGATTTATTTATTTTTTCTGGATTATTAAAGAGCAAAATGAAACTGTAAATCTAAGAACTTAGATGAGCTCTTGGGAACAATTGAGGATACTGTGGTTTCACCAACCAGATTAAGAATTGTCCTTCATTCCACATGCCTGGAACCCTAGTAACTAGGGAGGCTGAAGCAGAAGGATCCATTTTTGAGGCCAGCCTCAGTAATTTAGTAAGTCCCTAAGCAATTTAACAAGACCCTGCCTCAAAATAATAATAATAATAACAATAGGCTGGGGATGAGGCTCAGGGGTAGAGTACCCCTGGGTGCAATTCCCAGTACAAAAAAAAAAAAAAAATTTGTGCTTCACTTGAATATCACTGCCTGAGGTTTTAGAGGTATTTCACTGATTCTCCAAATAAAATCCAAGGGATTTTTTTTATAATGTCCAAATTCTTGTTTAATTTTATTTTATCTTATTTCTGGTAGGCCTTTAAAACTATTTTTTCTTGATATTTTATTGATGGATTGATGGATGCATGGGGATCAGCAATTCATAGGTCCTAGTGTGTATCTTCCTAACATTTTAAAAATGAAAATATGACAGGTATGATGTTTTAGAAGCTGGCTGTTTTTGAATGGTTCACTAAAGTCCAGAAATTAAAAACATATGTTTGAGAGCTAGATATAAGTGTAAAGACTTAAAGAATTACTTTGTTTTTTTCTAAACTGTTTCAGACTTTCCCCTCTCAAATTATTGAAATAATTTATGTGTAATGAACAAATTTTGTGAGTAGAGAAAAATAGGGAAAATAATTTACAATCAAATCATTATATAATCTTAATATTTTGGTGTGTCTTTGTACACACATGCATATCTATACAGCTAAAGGATAATTATTAAAAATTACATAGTGACTATTATACAAATATAAAATGACTGCCAAAGAATTTAACTAATTAATTAATGACACCAGTAAGAAATTACACTTCATTCAAATGAGAAGTAGAAATATCATGCATAAAGTCAGAAATCAATGCTGAGATGAATTTATAAAAGAAGCCTAATTGGGGTTAATATCCATTGGGTAGTAATCAGTTGCATTCCAATAGATGCAATATGCATTTCTGTGACTGTCAGATTTCTGATAGCAATTGCATGGATGTCAGTTTTCTATTACGGAGTTGTAAATTGGCTCAGAACTGGTCAGAGTACCCAGTAATTGGTTTGCTTTGTTCATTTTAAAGTCTTTCCTAAATTTTCATGCAGTTTAGGTTAATATGGAATTATGTTTCAACATTTTTCCACCTAAAATGAATATAATTCAAAAACCATAATATATACTCCTCCTGATCAACTTTGATATTCTCTCCATACTTAGCTGGGAACATTTTGAAATGTATAAGCCAGTACACACATATAAATAAAATGGAAAACCTCCTTCCTTATGTTTTTCACTTTCTCCACTCTTGGTCGCTCTTTCCTTCTTTCATACACCATACCCCACTTCCCTTCCCGTGAGTTCAATCCTGGCTCTGGAGTTGGGTCTTTTTGATTTACATGATGATGCAATTATCCCATTTGAGACAGGCATGCTAGGACCTTATTCAGCATTGGTGTACATGAAAACTTAACAGTCCTTTGAAAATTCTGTTTAAATGCTAAAGAGTTTTGCCCAAGTAGTCTAATCTGCACTCACCTTTAAAAAAATTCATCTTTAAGTTCCTATGAGACCAATATCTCATATTTTAAATGAGCAGACTATTAGGAGAATTAGCTTCTTCAGCATAGAATGCACCATGTCATTCTGAATGTTATCATGTTATTTTGACAGGAATATGCAACAATAAAGCTGAGACTTTATATTTTAGCAAATATTTAAAATGTTAATTCCATAGGAATAAACTAATAATTATTCTTGAATTAATTATTTGAAAATCATCAAAAAGTTTCTCTTCCAAATACAATATTCTGAATCCATTAATACTTTCTATATCCAAATATGATTGTTTTAAAAGGGCTCACTTTGTGTTTAAGTATATATTTTTATTCATAGTTATTTTCTTGTCATTTTTTTCCTTCATTAAGGACTTTTATATTTTGTTTTTATTTGAGTGTATGAGCTAGAGAAGGAATGCGTTCATTTTCTCTTTTCCAGAAGTTAATATAGAAGATATAGTTTGGCTGTGATTTACAAATCGAGGTAACATAGCTGCAGCCTTGGCAGTCTGCCCTTGATGGTATGAGTAAGCCTTATGGTGGGCATGAAAAATGATGGCTTTCCTTAAGCCAGAGCCTTATTACCATCTTGATTCAAGAAATGTTGCTTTGGCTAAAAGTAAACTACTGCAATCATAAAAATAAGACAAAATAACCATCTTTTTGATCCCCATGTATATTTCATAGATTTATATGATATAGTCACTACCAATGACTATAGAGAAAGGAAAATAAATACATATATTAACGTTCAACTAAACTGTTTTGTGCATGATATATGATCACAAGATATATAGTTTACTCAAAATTTATAGTTAATTCCAATTCTTGCCTCCCCTACAGACTAAAAAGCTTTATTCTAGTGATATCAAGTCTGAAAATAATGTTAAATGATTCAGATGCTGATGACAGATGGGTTTTATGCCAGGATAACAGCTATGGCTGGGAGACATCGATTGTTAACATTTATGCTCCAATAATGAATGACCTGGATTTTCTGCACGTTTGCCCAGGAAATACAGGGCTGTGCAGGTCTTGACGTCATAGAGGCAGAAGGATTTGGGGCCATAGTATATTTGCTGCTAGCAGTCATTCATTAGTAAATCCTCAGTGAGACGTTGGATTTGAGTGACATCTGGAGGCTTTTTGTGCCTAGAGGTAGAAGGATTCTGGTTTGGGGCATGTTTTTTTAACCCCCCTGGTAAGCTAGATTTGGCTTTAGGAAATATCACATATGTGATTGATGGATTTAACATTTCACATTGAGAGGGAGTGAAAGATTGAAAGAATTTAAGGAGGAGGATGAATCTTTTATGATTTTTTTCCCTTGAATGAACTAGGCTAATTTAATGTTAGCTGCTAGTATAAAACATTGCTTGAACTATGTAGCCATCAGGGTGACATGTCTGTTATTAGTTATTACTGTTTAAAAATGATTAAAATTCCCTTTACCTCTAAAGAACAAGGATAGCAATAGTTGTCCTTTAATATTTGGAAAGGAAATCATTCCAAAATCTGTAGCTGAGGCAGACTTTTTAATATTGAATTCCATTTTCTTGCTAGAGGCAAGTATTCCATTATACTGTGGGAACTTGCTGTGAGCACTGGAGAAGTGTGAAAACACTGCCTTTGTTTTTTGGAAAAGGAGAATAAAAACAAGGCTTCTCCATGGGATCTGATGGTGCCAGAGGACAGACTCTGGAGATGGACTGCTTGGGTTTGAGTCCTGTCTCTGATACCTTGGAGACACAGTCACAGCAGGAAATGAATGACTTGATTAAAGGGGTCACTGAGGACTTTGAGGAAGGGACCAGTTATGGAAGTATTAAGAGAGGGAACAAGGAATAATGAGGCTACCTGGGTTAGGAAGATGGGAAAGCTGCTATCACCCAAAGGCCCAGGAAGAGGAAGCTGTTAGGCAAATCCAGTGAGGGCATCACCTGTGGGAAAGGGTTCCTGCACAGGAGCCAGGGATCACTTCAGGGCATTGAGTAGATGGGCCAGGCAGCAGGGGCTGGTTATGAACACTCTCACCACTTTTCTTCCATCTATCTCATATCCTCTGACTGAACAAAATGGAGTCAGAGGCGGTGGAAAGCAGGTTTTATAATTTGTGGAAAATCAACCTCTTTTGGGTAGAGAGGAAAGGAGAAGATGGTGATGGAGAGCAAATGGAGAATTTCAAGCAAAAATATTAGCTGTTTGAATGAAAGCATGTTGTTTACAAATTATTCTGTGCTTTAATTTCCTTATTGGTTTAATGGAGAGAATAATAGAACCAAAAATACATGGTTACTCACTGTGAGGCTTCAATGACTCCCATTTCTATAGGAATTGGTCAGCAACTATTAATAGTATCATTCATCCTTTATGAATTGAATATACATGTATTATACAGGAATTTGCCATTTTAGCAATCTCTCTTGCTCCCCTTCTTTTCTATCTATACATATGTACGTGTGTGTGTGTGTGTATGTGTGTGTACACACATATACACACATGCACCTCACTGTTTCTGCACACATTGACACTTACAAATTTTACTTTTTAATAGCTTCAAGGTAGCCCATTATTTGGATATACCATAATACTTTTAGACTTTTCCTTGTAGATGAAGATTGGGACTATTTCCAATGCTATTAGGCATAATGCTGTGTCAACATTTGACCTTTGGACTCTTAATTTTCGATGAGAGAGAGAGCAATTGAGTTTTGTATACTTCAAATCACCTAGATTAAATCATCTTCAGGTCACTCTGATGAGAAGGAATATAAATAAGTGCCATCAGTACAATGTTTAAAAAGTGGCTGAACCTTTTATTTTTCTAAGTTCTAACCCCTTCAATTTTATAGAGAAATAAAAGACTTATAGATTTTTTTCTATGACCTTTAACTTTATTGAATGACACTTTTTAAAATACTTTCTCAATACCATGATATTCCATGTATACTAGTTTTATCTTTTTAATAAAAATACTGATGTAAGTAATAACATTAAGGGCAAAATATTTGAGCTAGGTGATTTCATTGTAATAAGGTCAAATACATACAATTATTGGTAATTCCAATCTAATGCTATGCATAGATAATTTTTAAAAAATGGAATAATGAATCCTGTGACTACATTTGTTTTATAAATATTATTTTGGCCTACGTTTTTCCCTCCATGATGAGTTATGAAGTCAATCCTCCCTTTACTATGTAGTAAATTTTTATAAAACTCATTTGACCAACTGAAACAAGTGACATCTATTTATCTCTCTCCTACTTCTATGCAAAATTGAGATAGAAGGCAATACATGTCATTCTGCATTGAAGCAATTAAGAATATTTTGTCCTGTAGTGAAAAACTTTGGGGGATAGGGAAAGGATTCCATCTAGTTTTTGTTACAAAAAACTAAGGAGAATTGGAGAAAATAATGTTTAAATGAATCTGTAAGAAAACTTATATTTTGGTGGCAATGATAACAATCCGTCTTAAACACAGTACTTCTCTGTTTCATCAAATAGGTGATTTTGCAGAAATTTGACTGATATAAAGAAACAATATCTATAACCTTATTTAAAGCATGTCTTCTGTCTGAAATCATTCAATTTGAGAATTCTTCCATATGGACAGTACAAAGAGTTACATTTCATGCATTTTCATTTGTTACCATTTCCCCTTGTGTCTGTCTGTCTGAAATATGTTCATTCCATGCATTTGGAATTCTGCTGCCATCCTCTTCTCTGGCTCTTAGAATAACATCCAAAAATTTGAAATGCTTACACTATACCAGTCTTTGAATCTCTCTTCTTTATAACCTTACAACCATGAACTTAATGTTTTGAAAGTTAGGGTAATACAAAAAAGACAGTAACATAATTGAACTCTTATGATTCTGTGACTAGCAGCTAACATTTCATGTATTTCATTGTTTCACAGATTTTACATAGAACAAGAAGTAATTTTGAACATTCCCTTTAATCTTAAATCTATTTCACATCATTTTTATTTGTATTAAGTGCTCAAAAATGATTCAAATTGTCATGTGCCAATTTGTTCTATGGCTGTGGCATTAATTATTTTATTAGTCATTAGTTTGATTTGGTTATTTTCCCTATTACAAATAACAGAGACATAAAATTTGTGTGCAAAAGTTCAAGTTGCAAGAATCTCTTTATAAAATATTCCTAGAAGTGGAATCAGTAGGCCAAGTCATATGAATACTTTTAAGCTTCCTGTACTTATTGCCAAACTGCTTTCAAGAAAATTGTATCAATTTACATTCCCACCAGCAGTGTAGAAGAGTGCCTGGCAACTGTTTAATTAGTTTTTTTTTTTAATAGAAAGCCAAGAGGACAGCATTTAACTGATCATCAAAACAAAGATGAGAGTTGGTTGAAGTTGTTACTGTGCTAAAGGAATTTTTCATATTAAATTACATAGTTTTTATCCTAAGTGATCACACTACAACAATACTTTGAATTTGATTCATATTTCCTCCTCTTTGGTATTCCTTTTTTTAATATTTATTTTTTTAGTTTTAGTTGAATACAATATCTTTATTTTATTTTTATGTGGTGCTCAGGATCGAACCCAGTGCCTCATATGTGTTAGGTGAGAACTCTACCACTTGAGCCACACCCCAGCCCCTCTTTGGTATTCTTGATGTCAATAGAAATAAGGTTAAACATGACTGTGCCAGGGTTCTGACCCCTTTTCTTTGTACTGGCTTCAGTGGTAAGAAGTGAGGACTAATTCTGTTACTCAAGAGATTGTGGACTGTACTGCCCACACTGTCACTTCATCATGGGAAGGAAAGAGAAGCTGAATGCCTGACATTCAGTTGGATGCATGCATGCATGTCTGGTTTAATAAATGAGGTGATAAGACTCACAAACCTGATATTTAAAGACCAGAGTCATTCTGTTATTTGGTAAAGTTTCCTATTATAAATAATAACAAAATAAAAAGTCATGTATAAAAAAGATCAAGTTGCAAAAGATAGCTTTAGAAAATGTTTTAGGGTTATTTATACATTCACAAATTTCAGTATTTGGGCAGTCCCTTCTGCTGACAATGTGCTTGGCTAGTTAGAATTAAGGTTGTTAGAATCTATTCTGGTGGTTTTTGAGGTCACTGTGGTGGAACCACCCCCAATAACAAACTAAACCTACTCCTCAGATCTACATATTGGCTCTGATTCCTGAGAATCTCAGTAACCTGGGTGCCACCATATTTTTTCTCTACCACCTCAAGGGCCCAAAGCCTATGTATATCAATGCTAATAAATTTGTTTATTTTGTTTCTTCTTAATTAGGTATCTACATTCAGTTGTTGAAATTTGTCTAAAATGCTAGACTTTAGGGGCATAAGAAGTGTAACATTTTAGCTTTTGATTTGCTTTGCTGCATTGGACAAGAGAGGTATTAGTATGAACATTAGCTTTTGTCTCTCATGGACTTGAATTTCATGCTTATAGAGAAAAGTCCGCAACCATGGCTACTGGACTTTTAAAATATAGGACATATAAATATAAGCTATATATGAAAGTGACAGAGAAGTTTGGAAGGGTTCCAGAAGAGAATCATTTATATTACTAGTTATCCCTTCAGCAATGGGGTGGTCTAGGAAATGTTGTAGAAGTGAAGTTCCAAAAAGAAGTATTGTGCTTGGACATATCATCTGAAAGATTCAGTGTTATCATAGTTGTTTAGGGACCTGTTGAGGTTCTCTAACAAAAACTACGTGGTTACATCCTTCCATTCACAGTCTTGTCAGGTCACTGTACTAGGATGTCAATGGTAGTTTCCTGAAGAGTATGTACTATTTAGGAAATACCCTCATAAGATTTAAAACAAAAGCAACTCAATGTGAGTTTTACACAATGGATTACATACTTCATACCTGCCCATTCCAGAAATATAACTTAATTGAAAAAAAAATGCATGCGATAGTTTGGATTTTCAGTGTCTCTCAGGATTCATGTGCTGAAAGCTTTCTCTTCATCTTGGTGCTGTGGGGAGTGGTGGAAGGTGTTCAGACCCTTGGAGGCCCTGGAAGGGGATATTGGGACCCAAGGACCTCCTTTCTCTCTCCATTTCACTTTCTAGTCATGTGGTGAGCAGTTTTATATCACCGAATGCTGCTTCTGTAGTGTAGTTCCTCATCTCACCTCTAAAAGTGGGGGACCAAGTGACCATGGACTAAAAGCTCCAATACTGTAAGCCAAGTTAAGCCTTTTCATAAATTAATTTTCTCAAATATTAAAGTGATGGAAAGTAGACTAACAATGTAGATAATATATAATAATTATAATTTAGGTAACAATTATTAATAAGAAATTATAAGAATTCAAATTAAAGTAGAACAAATTATAGATATACTGATTATTTAAACTCTATTCTTTGAAGTATATTAATGGCCTCTATTTTGAGTCTCTTCTATTTCTATGAATACTATAATAAATATAAAACCTCATCTCAAAGAAAAGATGAAGGTAGTTTATCAGAAAGTAATAAAAGGAAGAGTCAAGACTTCAAAAAGGTGGAGGCAGGAGCTGAATGCATGAAAATCAGGAAGAACACACACTGGATGCTTCCTAGAGAGACTCCTTTATCAGACATTGTATATTACATCATGTCTTGATCTGTTTAACTGAGCTAGTGTACTTTATGTTCTGCTGCTCTAAAATGATGATTAAATGTTAACCATCTTGGAAAAACTTCTATAACCCAATGCCTCTTTTGCTGTCACCATCACTATTATCACTGTTTAGCAGTTCTGTATGAGCTAACTATGTAGAGACATGTATTATAGCAGAAAAGATACACTGGAGTTTCAGAGTATGCTAAAGGGAACACTGGGCCAAAAAAAATGACCATTACTTATGTCCTACAGTTTTTCTATTTATTCATTTTAAGCATTTCCCACTATAATATGTTATATAAGCTGATAACTAGACCTATCCTGTTAAAGGAAAATTTACCCTAACATGAAATAACATAAAAGCCCAAGGCTCAGAGACTTGTGGGCATTATGGAAGTAGATTTAAATATAAGGTTCTTTTGACCAAAGGAGATACAGGAACTCTGCCTTCTCTGTTTTTTTTAATAGAGCACAATTTTTCATATCTCTGTATATAAAGTATGTTCACGCCAATTCATGCCTTTATACATGTACTTTGGGATTTTTACATTACAATTCTTATTACACATATATACCACAATTTTTCATATCTCTGTATATAAAGTATGTCGATACCCAATTCAAGTCTTCGTACATGTACTTTGTATAATGATGTCCATCACATTCCACCATCCTTGCTAATCCCCTTGCCCCCTTTCTTTCCCTTCTACCCTCCTCCCTATCTAGAATTCATCTAATCCTCCCATGCTCTCCCTCCCTACCCCAATATGAATCAGCCTCCTTATATCAGAGAAAACATTTGGCATTTGTTTTTTTTTGGGATTGGCTAACTTCACTTAGCATTATCTTCTCCAATGCCATCCATTTACCTGCAAAAGCCATGATTTTGTTCTCTTTTAATGCTGAGTAAAATTCCATTGTGTATATATGGCACATTTTTTTTTATCCATTCATCCACTGAAGGACATCTAGGTTGACTCCACAGTTTAGCTATTGTGAATTGTGCTGCTATAAGCATTGATGTGGCTGTGTCCCTGTAGTATGTTGTTTTTAAGTCCTTTGGGTATAGTCCGAGGAGAGGAATAGATGGGTCAAATGGTGGTTCCATTCCCAGATTTCCAAGGAATCTCCATATGGCTTTCCATATTGGCTGCACCAATTTGCAGTCCCACCAGGAATGTATGAGTGTACCTTTTTCCCCACATCCTCGCCGACACTTGTTGTTTGTCTTCATAATAGCTGCCGTTCTGACTGAAGTGAGATGATATCTTAGAGTAGTTTTGAATTGAATTTCTCTGATTGCTAGAGATGATGAGCATTTTTACATATATTTGTTGATTGATTGTATATCCTCTTTTGAGAAGTGTCTGTTCAGGTCCTTGGCCCATTTGTTGATTGGGTTATTTGTTTTTTTGGTGTTTAGCTTTTTGAGTTCTTTATATACCCTAGAGATTAGTGCTCTATCTGATGTGAGGTGGGAAAAAAATTGCTCTCAGGATGTAGGATCTCTGTTCACCTCACAGATTGTTTCTTTTTCTGAGAAGAAACTTTTTAGTTTGATTCCATCCCATTTATTGATTTTTGGTTTTAATTCTTGGGCTATAGGAATTTTCTTTATCTAAAATTATCTCAAAATAAGGTTTCTTCTAATATAAGACTTTTTTACTTGATTCGTTCAAGTTTTTTATTATATTCTCTTTGTTAGAACCTGTAAAATTGGATTTTGTATCTTTAATGTAGAATATAGTGATGGTAAAAATATTTCCTGTCTTCAGCATCCCTTTACTCCTCTTCCTTCTGGCTGTCTTCCTCCTCTTTCCTTCTCCTCTGTATCTCTCTATTATTTAAAGTGACTGATTGCTGCCTCATCTTAAAACATCAAGGAAAAGAACTAAAGAGCACATGTGTATTAACTTTGATGGAAAATTGGCACATGCATGTGGTTTTGCCCTTTGGGCCCTGTGGAATGTAATGATCAAAATCAGTCTGTACGGGTTATCGTCCACGCTGGAATTATTGACTCTGTGACCTTGGACAACATGACCTAACATTTCTACAGTTTTATATTTATCTGCAGATTGAGGAGCACATTTCTATAGAAGTGTTGGGAAAATTGTGAAAGGATATACTTGCAAAATGTGTAAAACTCTGTTTTATATGTAGTAAGTAGCTTTTCTTTAGTTAGGCTCGTTTGAAGTCCTTAATTATTACTCATCTTTGATACTGTTGTTTCAATGGACTTTTACAAAAAAGTTGGAGATAAGCAATGAACAGAGTGACTTTCACAAGGATGGAAGTTATAATTTGTGGAATATTCCTGAATTTTTTCCTTATGTTGGTTCAGAATTTATAATGGCCAAAAAATGAGATTAGTGCACTGGGTTTTTTTTCTTTTTCTTTTTTGTTATTATTTTTGCCTTACAATTCTTATACACCTTTATACCACAATTTATCATATCTCTGTATACAAGATATGTTGACACCAAATTCACATCTTCATACATGAATGAATGAGGGTCTCCTTCCACTATCCATTCAATTCCCCTTCTCCCTCCCTTTCCCTCCCATGGCATTAGAGCAGATTATGCTAAGTGAAGTTAGCCAATCCCCAAAAAACAAATGCTGAATGTCTTCTCTGATATAAGGGGGCTGACTCAAAATGGGAGGAAGAGCATGGGAAGAAGAATGCACTGGTTTTTAATAAATATATAGAATAGATTTAAGAGTCAACTCTTAGCATTCATATAATCAGGTTAATAATAAAAAGACATATGTTTTCAAACAAATTACTCTTATTAGCCTTGCTTAGTTTAATAGAATCAAGTTGTCCATGATATCTCTTCTTTTGGTTGACCCTGTTTTCCTACCTTCCTTTAATAATTTACCAACCTTTAGTTATTTTAATGTACAATTAGTATGCAGTAAGATGCACAGATCCTAGGTACAGAATCCAATGAGTTTGACAAATGCAACCTGAATGTATCACTAGTTCCTTTGTTGTCATACAACACATACTGAGAGATAGCCAACATCAAGTATATGTAGCATTTGACCTGTGTACTTACCAGCCTTGCCTAATCCCATCAGTTCAACAACAGTAGTATTCACAATTTTCAGACTCAGTTTAGCAAGAGTAAGTGACTTTCCTGAGGTCACTTTGCACCTGGTAAGTTGCAAAGCCTGCCTTTGAACAAAAGTTCATGCCGTTAACCACCATGCTGTCTTCATTACTACTGCAGAAGCAAGAGTCGAGGCTTTCTGGGAGGTTTAATTTGTATTCACTCTGATGAAGCAGATACACAATTTTTTAGGCAAACTTCTTATTTTATTTAGTCAGAGTATTTAAGTCAAAGTGGAATCCAAGGCAGTATGTATGGAGGAACATTTGAGAGTTTGCCTATAATGAAGTGACTCTTGAAAACAGAATACAGAAACCGTATTATATATACATGATCTATGATAAAAGTATTGAACCCAGGTGCTTTACCACTGAGCTACATCCTCAGCCATTTTTATTTTTTATTTTGAGACAGCATCTTGCTAAGTTGCTGACAGCCTCCCTAAGTGGCTCAGGCTGGTCTTGAACGAATGTTTCTCTTGCCTCAGCCTTGTGAGTTGATGGGATCACAGGTGTGTGCCACTGCACCCTGCTACTCTGCTATGAAAAAGTAGTTATTAACATAGTGTTTAAAAGAAGGAAGTACTTTATACTCTGAAAAGCAAATTGGAAGTGTAAGCTTGGGTCCTTGCAATTTGTTTTTCCTAGACCTCAAATCTTTTTTTTTTGTGTGTGTGTGTAACATAGTCTAAAATTCTTTCTTCCTTGAGGAATTTCCTTTTTTGTGTTTGTGATTTGGACTCTTTAGTCAGTTCGCTAAGCAGAAATCTGTAATGGAGTTGTTTCTTCAGATGATTTTTCTCATATTCTTTCAAAAATATGAACATTGTATCTTATTAAAGGGCTTTCTCTAATTTTAAAAAAAGGATTTATCAAAGTGTAAAAGGCTTTAATTTTTAATGTCAGAACTTATAGTTATTAAAGGTAAAACAGAAAATAAAACATTAACGTAGAATTATGACAGATGCATAGGAATTTTCTCTTTAATACTGATTTTACAGTTCTGTGAGCAAGAAGTGCAAACGTCTCTCTTTGGGCTAATAAACATTGTGAAACAATAAGATAGAATAATTAAATCATACAAGAGATGATATTTGAGTCAAAGGTAATATTTTATTCATTTATTTAAAGATAAGTCTTTATATTATTATATACTATTAACTTCAACATGACGTCAGGGTTTGTTTATTGCCTAGAAAGTGCAAAGTAAATATCTATAAAATTACATTAATGAAGGCATCAGTGATTTCGCATTTTAAACAGCTATGTACACTATTACCATTCTAAGTACATAAAGAATTATTTCCATGCTGTTTGCAACATTTTTTGGCTATTCAAATGAAATAAGAATTTCTTTTTAGTTCAATAAAAGTGATTTGAAGTTATTCATATTCTGAAGTAGCTAAATTTTTTTATTATTATTTTTCTAGCAAAAATATGCCCAGATAATTACTTTCTGTTCATCTAATGAGCCCTTATTAAAATGAAACTATTTTGTAAATATTCTAAGTGATCCTTTCTGACTATATTCAAAAATCCAAGTTAGTATACCATTTTGAAAAAGAATGCTAGGTTTGAAGTAATAGATAAAAGTAATAGAAATGTTTGCCTTATTGCTTTTGGTACATGAAATATAGTGCATTAAGCTGTCATTATTTAGTCTTGCACTAAATAGTTCTTAATTTTACGTAATTCGTTCCAATATTGTGTGATGATGTAGACTCTATCCTGAAGAATAAGAAAAGAGTGTATTTGTCGCATTTTCTAATTTGTATGACATGAACTTAGAAACACTAGAGAATGCAAATAATTGTTCATTACTTTGTAAATGATATTTTACAAAATAATATTAATCCAAAAGATTATCTTCAGATATACATGTTTAGAATATATTTGAGGCTAATGCAAAAAATAAAATTAATATTGGCTCTTTGGTAACTTCTTCCTGAATCTATATGGGAATCTTTATTCACAAATAGTAAATTTTTAGTTTGTAATTTGGAGAGTCTAGGAAATAGTAAGAATCAGCTGAGTGTTACTCATCATGTCAAACTTTTAAAATACATTACTTAAGTGGGAGTCCATAAATTGTATACAAAAACCAACATTAGTGGAAAGGGTGCTGAGCATGGTTGGACTTTGAAAGAGTCATTTGATTAAGCCTCCTTACTCAGAAACCCATCCCCTAGGGTGTGCCTATAGCTCTGCTTTCAATTTATTTAAGTCACAGTTCAAATGTCCCTTACCCCAAATGCCTTCCCCAAGGTAGGTTAAACCAAAAGTGTCATCTTCTCTCTCATCCTCACTAGAATGAGATTGAGTCTGGGACTTTTTTTTTTCCCTTGGCCTTGTTTGCTGTGGTGCCCCTAAGACCTTGAATGGGTGTGGCAAACAGAATGTATCTATGCAAGAAAGGATTGACAGAATGAATGAACTACAGAGATGAAAAGGACTTTTCACCTCATCTAATCTAACTTTTCTAATTTATATAGAGGAAACTGAGCCTCTCTATAAAGGAAACTAATGGTTAGTCGATTTCTTCAATATTCTGTAGGGACTAAGGAAATACCAGAATCTCACTGAATTATTTCATTTTGTGACATTCAGTTCTGCCTATAAAACCTTCTTAGAAGAAGGTTCAACAGGAAGAGGAAATGGAAAATAACAATGAAAACCAACAGTGGGAGGTAGGACAGTAAAGGGGGGGAAAATAATCAAAGAGGAAAACAAACCATGTTTAGTAACAGAAATAAACAAATATGGCTGGAAGAACAACCCATATCTCAATAATAACCCTAAATGTTAATGGCTTAAACTCACCAATTAAGAGACACAGGCTAGTAGAATGGATCACAAAACAAGACCCAACAATATGCTGCCTACAGGAGACGCATTTGATAGGAAAAGACATACATAGGCTGAAGGTGAAAGGTTGGGAAAAATCATATCACTCATATGGACTTCGGAAACAAGCAGGAGTGTCCATACTCATATCAAATAAAATAGATTTCAAGCCAAAGTTAATCAAAAGGGATAAAGAGGGACACTACATAATGCTTAAGGGAACCATACACCAACAATACATAACAATCATAAATATTTATGCCCCAAACAATGGTGCAGCTATGTTCGTCAAACAAACTCTTCTCAAGTTCAAGAGTCTAATAGACCACTATACCATAATCATGGGAGACTTCAACACACCTCTCTCGCCACTGGACAGATCTTCCAAACAAAAGTTGAATAAGGAAACTATAGAACTCAATAACACAATTAATAACCTAGACTAATTGACATATATAGAATATACCACCCAACATCAAGCAGTTACACTTTTTTCTCAGCAGCACATGGATCCTTCTCAAAAACAGATCATATATTATGTCACAGGGCAACTCTTAGACAATATAAAGGAGTAGAGATAATACCATGCATCTTATCTGATCATAATGGAATGAAACTGAAAATCAACGATAAAAGAAGGAAGGAAAAAGCATACATCACTTGGAGAATGAACAATAGGTTACTGAATGATCAATGGGTTATAGAAGACATCAAGGAGGAAATTAAAAAATTCTTAGAGATTAATGAAAACACAGACACAACATATCGGAAACTATGGGACACATTGAAAGCAGTTCTAAGAGGAAAGTAAATTGCTTGGAGTTCATTCCTTAAAAAAAGAAAAAACCAACAAATAAATGATCTCATACTTCATCTCAAAATCCTAGAAAAAGAAGAGCAAAACAACATCAAAAGAAGTAGAAGGCAAGAAATAATTAAAATCAGAGCTGAAATCAATGAAATCGAAACAAAAGAAACAATTGAAAAAATTGACAAAACTAAAAGTTGGTTCTTTGAAAAAATAAACAAAATCGACAGACCCTTAGCCATGCTAGCGAAGAGAAGAAGAGAGAGAACTCAAATTACTAGCATACGGGATGAAAAAGGCAATATCACAACAGACACTTCAGAAATACAGAAGATAAACAAAAATTTTTTTGAATCCTTATACTCCAATAAATTAGAAGATAGTGAAGGCATAGATAAATTTCTTAAGTCATATGATCTGCCCAGATTGAGTCAGGAGGATATAGACAACCTAAACAGACCAATATCAATTGAGGAAATAGAAGAAACCATCAAAAGACTACCAACTAAGAAAAGCCCAGGACCGGATGGGTATACAGCAGAGTTCTACAAAACCTTTAAAGAGGAACTAATACCAATACTTTTCAAGCTACTTCAGGAAATAGAAAAAGAGGGAGAACTTCCAAATTCATTCTACGAGGCCAACATCACCCTGATACCTAAACCAGACAAAGACACTTCAAAGAAAGAAAACTACAGACCAACATCTCTAATGAACCTAGATGCAAAAATTCTCAATAAAATTCTGGCGAATCGGATACAAAAACATATCAAAAAAATTGTGCACCATGATCAAGTAGGATTCATCCCTGGGATGCAAGGCTGGTTCAATATACGGAAATCAATAAATGTTATTCACCACATCAATAGACTTAAAAATAAGAACCATATGATCATCTCGATAGATGCGGAAAAAGCATTTGACAAAGTACAGCATCCCTTTATGTTCAAAACTCTAGAAAAACTAGGGATAACAGGAACATACCTCAATATTGTAAAAGCAATTTATGCTAAGCCTCAGGCTAGCATCATTCTGAATGGAGAAAAATTGAAGGCATTCCCTCTAAAATCTGGAACAAGACAGAGATGCCCTCTCTCTCCACTTGTGTTCAACATAGTTCTCAAAACACTGGCCAGAGCAATTAGACAGACGAAAGAAATTAAAGGCATCAAAATAGGAAAAGAAGAACTTAAATTATCACTATTTTCAGGTGACATGATTCTATACCTAGCAGACCCAAAAGGGTCTACAAAGAAACTATTAGAGCTAATAAATGAATTCAGCAAAGTGGCAGGATATAAAATCAACACGCATAAATCAAAGGCATTCCTGTATATCAGCGACAAATCCTCTGAAATGGAAATGAGGACAACCACTCCATTCACAATATCTTCAAAAAAAATAAAATACTTGGGAATCAACCTAACAAAAGAGGTGAAAGACTTATACAATGAAAACTACAGAACCCTAAAGAGAGAAATAGAAGAAGATCTTAGAAGATGGAAAAATATACCCTGTTCATGGATAGGCAGAACTAACATCATCAAAATGGCGATATTACCAAAAGTTCTCTATAGGTTTAATGCAATGCCAATCAAAATCCCAATGGCATTTCTTGTAGAAATAGAGAAAGCAATCATGAAATTCATATGGAAAAATAAAAGACCCAGAATAGCAAAAACAATGCTAATCAGGAAGTGTGAATCAGGCGGTATAGCGATACCAGACTTCAAACTATACTACAGAGCAATAGTAACAAAAACAGCATGGTACTGGTACCAAAACAGGCGGGTGGACCAATGGTACAGAATAGAGGACACAGAAACCAATCCACAAAACTACAACTATCTTATATTTGATAAAGGGGCTAAAAGCATGCAATGGAGGAAGGATAGCATCTTCAACAAATGGTGCTGGGAAAACTGGAAATCCATATGCAACAAAATGAAACTGAATCCCTTTCTCTCACCATGCACAAAAGTTAATTCAAAATGGATCAAGGAGCTTGGTATCAAATCAGAGACACGCCATCTGATAGAAGAAAAAGTTGGCTACGATCTACATACGGTGGGGTCGGGCTCCAAATTCCTCAATAGGACACCCATAGCACAAAAGTTAATAACTAGAATCAACAAATGGGACTTACTCAAACTAAAAAGTTTTTTCTCAGCAAAAGAAACAATAAGAGAGGTACATAGGGAGCCTACACCCTGGGAACAAATCTTTTCCCCTCACACTTCAGATAGAGCCCTAATATCCAGAGTATACAAAGAACTCAAAAAATTAAACAATAAGATAACAAACAACCCAATCAACAAATGGGCCAAGGACCTGAACAGACACTTCTCAGAGGAGGACATACAGTCAATCAACAAGTACATGAAAAAATGCTCACCATCTCTAGCTGTCAGAGAAATGCAAATCAAAACCACCCTAAGATACCATCTCACTCCAGTAAGATTGGCAGCCATTATGAAGTCAAACAACAACAAGTGCTGGAGAGGATGTGGGGAAAAGGGTACACTTGTACATTGCTGGTGGGACTGCAGATTGGTGCAGCCAATTTGGAAAGCAGTATGGAGATTTCTTGGAAAGCTGGGAATGGAGCCACCATTTGACCCAGCTATTCCCCTTCTCGGTCTATTCCCTAAAGACCTAAAAAGAGCATGCTACAGGGACACTGCTACATCGATGTTCATAGCAGCACAATTCACAATAGCAAGACTGTGGAACCAACCTAGATGCCCTTCAATAGACGAATGGATAAAAAAAAATGTGGCATTTATACACAATGGAGTATTACTCTGCATTAAAAAATGACAAAATCATAGAATTTGCAGGGAAATGGATGGCATTAGAGCAGATTATGCTAAGTGAAGCTAGCCAATCCCTAAAAAAACTAATTTCAAATGTCTTCTTTGATATAAGGAGAGTAACTAAGAACAGAGTAGGGAAGAAGAGCAGGAGAAGAAGATTAACATTAAACAGGGATGAGAGGTGGGAGGGAAAGGGAGAGAGAAGGGGAAATTGCATGGAAATGGAAGGAGACCCTCAGGGTTATACAAAAGTACATACAAGAGGAAGTGAGGGGAAAGGGAAAAATAATACAAGGGGGACAAATGAATGACAGTAGAGGGGGTAGAGAGAGAAGAGGGGAGGGGAGGGGAGGGGAGGGGAGGGGAGGGGGGATAGTAGAGGATAGGAAAGGCAGCAGAACACAACAGACACTAGTATGGCAATATGTAAATCAATGGATGTGTAACTGATGTAATTCTGCAATCTGTATATGGGGCAAAAATGGGAGTTCATAACCCACTTGAATCAAAGTGTGAAATATGATATATCAAGAAATTTGTAATGTTTTGAACAACCAACAATAAAAAATTAAAAAAAAAAGAAGGTTCAGAGCTGATGTTTAGGATCTAGACAGACTGGGCACTGGCCAAAGTTCAAATCTTAGCTATCACTTACTAGCTTTGTGATTTTGTGTAGGATATTTAAGCATACAAAGTCATTTTTCTCAATGTAAATGGAGACAATGCCAGTCTCATTGGGACCGTGAAGATTAATTGAGAACAAAGCAAACTGTTATTCTCATTGACGTCTCCATCATCATGCTTAGCCAATATCACATAAATTATGTAAGCATTTTGTCTATTATTTCCTATAATATTATTACAGTATCTTTCCTGAATTTAAGATTACTAAATGCACAACATAGTAACAAAAAGTTTATTAGGTTGGCATACTAGATTAGACTAGTAATGCTAATATGAAATTAATTGTCTATACTAATTTACAATAAGAAAAACTCATATTTAGTGTTCATCAGTCTAGAGTTTCTGAATCCTGGGGCTTGAATATATATTCCACAGAAAGACTATTCTTTTATCTCAAATTTATCTTAGACTAAGCAGGATATAAATGTAGCTCTAGAAATTGTTTTTTTAAAAAAAAAAAAAAAAAACAGAAAAAACCAAACCTTTGTTTCCTCATTATCAATTTCCTATCCAAAATAGAAACATTTCCATCAGTGAGGAACCAGTCAGAAGATATGGGTAATATTCTAGACTGAGATCAATTTTACAGATAACTTCTTTGTCATTTCTAAATGCATAATCTAATTTTAATTTTTATTTTTTTGAGACTAGAGTCATGTGTAATAATTTATATTGTTAAGAGACCAGGTTTTTCAGGTACATATTCTTGTGTCATAACCAGCTTATCAATAAACTTCGGTGTATTGTAGCTTTTCTGAATTCGACTTCTAATTTTAAAATAGAAATCACTTTTATATTCATTAGAATATGGAAAGGCAGCAGAATACAACAGACACTAGTATGGCAACATGTAAATCAATGGATGTGTAACTGATATGATTCTGCAATCTGTATACGGGGTAAAAATGGGAGTTCATAACCCACTTGAATCAAAGTGTGAAATATGATATGTCAAGAACTATGTAATGTTTTGAACAACCAACAATAAAAAATTTAAAAAAAAAAGAATATAAACAACAATAAGTGTTGGCGAGGATGTGGGGAAAAGGGCACACTCATACACTGCTGGTGAGTGCAACCAATCTGGAAAACAGTATGGAGATTCCTTAGAAAACTTGAAATGGAACAACCATTTAACCCAGCTATCCCACTCCTCGGTTTATACCAAAGGACTTAAAAACAGCATACTACAGTGAGGCAGCCACATCAATGTTACAGCAGCATAATTCACAATAGCTAAATTATGGAACCAACCTAGATGCCCTTCAATAGATGAATAGGCAAAGAAACTATGGTATATATACACAATGGAATATTACTCAGCATTAAAGAGAATAAAATCATGGGATTTGCAGATGGATGGATGGAATTGGAGAATATAATGCTAAGTTATAAGTTATAATATAAGTTATAACATAACTTATAATGCTAACTTATAAATTAGAGAATTCCAAAAAACCAAAGGCCAAATGTTTTCTCTGATATGTTGATGCTGATCCATAATGGGGGCGGGGAGCTCGGGAAGAATGGAAGAACTTTGGATAGGGCCAAGGGGACAGAGGGGAAGGGAGGGGGCATGGAGGTAGGAAAGATGGTGGAATGAGATGAATATCATTACCATCAGTACACGTAGAGAAGACATGAACAGTGTGACTCTATGTGCAACCACAGACATGAAAAATCGTGCTCTCTATATGATGAATTGAAATGCATTCTGCTGTCTTGTATAACAAATTAGAATAAATAATTTTTTTTAAAAAAAAAGAGCAAAAAAAAAGAATATATATTCTAGTCTAAGATCCATCTTTATGGATCCAGTTCTTCAACTTTAATATAATCTGTTATTGTTATTTTTTTTGTAACCATTAGAAACTATGAGTAAGTTCCTCAGCTTGAAAATTTTTGTTCAAGAAAAAAAATGTCATGACAGCTAGTCATCCTCAGAAGTGGTCTGGGGCTGATTGATTCATATACTAAATATAGGAATCATTCATACCCCAATTTTAGGGGAAAGGCTTCAAGTTGCTTCCACTGTATTTAGCAAGAGAATGCTAGTTGGAGCTGAGAAAGAAAACTGAGCTACTTTTTCCTCATTGGTACAATTGGCTTAAGTAATTTCTAAAATTTCTTCTCCTTTTCCTTTTCTTTCTCTTTGTTGACATTCTGCGTGTTACTGAGCATATTTGTAACCACAGGTGAAATGAACATAGAAGCCAGTTAATACACGTGGAAGAGCTGTTTTTTTCACTCCTGACTGCCAAGAGTACATCATACTCCTCTTCAGCCCCCACATCTAGAACCCAGCACATTTTAGACTTTTAGTGAATATTTCTTGAATGAATTTCAAAATATATTTTCATTTATGAAGCAATTATGTGCTTATGAATAGTATTCTCTTGCTACTGTAACAAATTGCTTAAGGTTAATGGTACTGAACTGTTGTTTATTATTTTATAGTTGTGTAGGTCAGAAGTCTGACAGGGATCACACTGGACTGAATGAAAAAGCATTGTCAGGGTTGCCTTCCTTTCTTCAGTGTCTTCTGCCTTCTCCAGCCCAATTTCCTTGGCTTGTGACCCACCCCTTCCTCCACTGTTAAAGCTAGTGCAGGTCACTTGAGTCCTCACATCAATCACTCTCACCTCTTCCATCTTCACATCTGCTCTGCCAACTCTGATCTTCCTACCTTCCTCTTATGGAATCACCTGGCTCATCCCCCTATCAGGCCTGCCCAGATAATCCAGGCTAACCTCCCTACCTCAAAGTCCTTAATCACACCTGCAAAGTCACTTGTCTTTTTCCTTCATTAACAATGACCTTCAGATTAAACCCTTTGTTGCTAGGAGCTGACATTTTTCAAAGTAGCCCATCAAGGGCAGGACCCTGTGTTGTGGCAAGTAGGAGGGCATCCCACCCTGTGAGGTGATCTTGGAAGTGTATTCTAAATAAACTGAAATCTAACCAAATGGAAGACTACAGTGTGACATAATGTTGCAATTGCATTGTATGAAAGAGCAAGTGACATAGGAAGGATCGTGCTCATATGGAGATGTCATCCTCTTGATGTTGGAAGTGTGCATTTATAGATGACCTCCATTCTGTAAGTTTAGATTTTATTTCAAATGTATAACCACCTATTATTTTTTGTAGTTCTGTATTTATCACCTATAACTCAAGTTCCAAATACAGTAAATTCATAACATTAATTACATAATGATAGGGTTCTATATGGTATATGGATAATTTCATGGAACTTAAGTTTGCAAACCTGTGTGAATAAGTTGTTGTTTTTTTTCATCACACTTCATTTGCTTATCTACAAATTATGTATGATAACTCAATTTATCTTACTCAGCTCCCAGAAGGTCATGATGAAAAATCTCCTATAAAATGTAGAGCTCTCTTTCTATGAGATTTATGAGTTTTTAGGCCTTATTTAAGGGTCTTCTGGTAGTGAAGTGTTTGATTTACTTTATTGTTAACATGCATCATCATGAATCTTTGTACATTATTGGAAATAAGTCACTGTTTTGTAAAATGTGATACCTACTGTAAATATTAAAGCTTTTTGGTTAATTATACAAGAAGATTTTTTGAATCTTGTTCCTTTTGGGGGGGATAGTAAAATTAGTTGAGGGATATGTTCATAGTCCCTTTTTTCTTTTTGTGGTTCTGTTACATAAGTGTGGCATGTTGATTCCACAATTCTTTTTAATTAGGATGTCTTCAGGGTAGTGGGCTTCCAGTTTATCTTGTAAGTAACAGAGCTGTACATGGGGCTGAAATATTCACCACTAAATATATATGCAGCTAATCTGTACAGGAAGACGAGAGGCACCAAGTCCATTAGTTCCTGCCCCTCATTCTAGTGGTAGCTAAGACACCTCCAGAGGGTGCCAATGAACAGTGTTCATGTGTTTAAAAAATTTCATTAAGCACAAAAGTACTCAATATAATATATATTACATATAGATCAGGGAGCTTTGGGAACCCTAAAAGTGTTTGTGTGTGTGTACCACAGATTAAATGAGTATGAGTTGTCTGTAAATTGATTTTTGTAAATGCTAATGTAAAGACAGTGTTTGTTCTATGAATTAACTGCTCCTATGAAACCACAAACCACTTCTGAAAATTCTTATTTAAAGTTTCTTTCTTGCAATTTAGGTTGTGAATTAATGAAATAGGTAAGTATATATTATTTATATGTTATGCATATAGTATTTTATTCTAATATAACATTCCGTATTGTTTTGAAAATTATTTCTGCATCTGCCCACCACAGGGAAAATAATATTTACAGTGATAGGCATTTAGTGTATAAAAGAGGACATGAAACATTTTGTTAATTAAGAATTTTTGTCATAATAACATAAAATATTTAGATTAGTTTGTAATAAAAATTCTGGTAGTTCTGTTTTTCTTAAAATTGGCATATATCATAGTCAATTTTATAATTTCATGGCAGAATTTATTATTTGGCTTTTAAACTCTCCAGAAATGGCATTATAAATTTTGCCTAATTATCTGAGATCTGCAACTTGGATGACTATGAACCTATTTGAAAAGTACAAGAAACTTTTAGAGTCGAGTATTTGGAAGAGACAATTTTGTTTTTGAAAAATAATGGGATCAAATGAAGGAGCCATGATTTTTGTGTTCTGTTTTTGAGAAATGGCCTGTTCTACATATGTGCACACAGTTTTGTTCATGTTTGGCACCAAAGTAAAATGACTTCTAAGAAAAAGGTGATTTTTCCAAATGATCTTTACTTATTTAGGAAATATAACTAAAATATTCTAAACATTTTGATTGAAATTCTAAAAGAATCTATTTTCATTATTTCTTTATAAAAGGTTATGAAACTCATGTTTAAACAATTCACATTGAGGGCATTTGTTATGATAGGAGGGGTAATGTGCAGTTCTGCATCTACTTTTTGGATTCCCTTTTTCCCCTTCATCACAGTAAGAACTATGCTGCATTTCTCTTTGTATTAGACCTTGGAGAAATTACATAGCTAATGGTAAAAAGTTTTATTGAGACCAACTTTGTCCTCTTTTAAAATTCATTGCCGTCAAGGAAGTTGGTTAGCCATAGGGAGATGCTTAGACTTTCTAAATTTAATGTACTAGTCCCTAAAAAGTTCCAGTATGTAAAAAGGTAATTCATAAGAATTTCACATACCTTATAGGGTATGTGAAAGTGCATGATGTGGTTCATGGCACCTGTTTAGTGACCAATGAGTGCTTTATGTCTTTTGCTGTTAACTAGAAATTAAATATCAGAGTGATAACTCCTAAATTTATATCTCCAGCTTGGGCCCCTCTCCTGAATTCCATATTTATCCAACTGTAATTACTGACCTCTTGACTTGGGTATCCAACACGTCTCTTGAAGTTCACGTGCCAAACATAACTTCAAATCATTTGTCTCCAAACCTATTCCACCAGCAGCCTTCCTTGTGATTGATTGACAACTCCAGCCTTCCCGATATTCTGTTTAAGATTTTGATGAAGTCATCATCCTTATCTCTCTGTCTCTCTCACCAGGGCCTTACACACAGTAGGCAAGTGCTCTACCACAGAGCTGAATCCCCGACTTTTCTCTCTCACACACATCACATCCAGTCTACCAACAAATCCCATTGTAAACAATCCAGAATCTGGCAACTTCTCATCCTCTTACTACTACAACTCTAGTCACGTTAACACTAGTTGAGTTAGCCTTGGTTAGTAGAGAAACCTCTCAGCAGTTATCTCTGTGTCTACTTTTCCTTCCTTGCTGTCTATTCTCAGCAGAGGAGCCTGAATGATCCTTCCAGAAGCTGTCATTTAATGTCACTCTTCTGATGAAAGCCCTCCAGTGACTTGCCATATCAGAGTCAAAGACCTTTTAACTGCCTGTGGGGCCTGTGTAATTGGGCTCCTTTATCTCCACCATTGCCTCATATCTTGTTACCTTTCTCCTTAGTTTCTGTCCTGCAGCTACACTTATCCTTGTTATCCTTAGTGCATGCCAGGCACACGCTTCTTGCACTGGCTGCGTTTGTAGCCTGGACCACTTTGTCCCCACATCTTTTAGTTTGTTTGCTTTCTGCCTGTGTCTTCATTTTTGATCAAATGCACCTTACTTAGGTGGCTTACCCTGAGCCCAAATTCCATTTCAAATTGAAACTCCACCCCAATTACTATCAATTCTCTGTATCATACTCTTTCATCCTCTAATGTGCTTATCACCTAGTATATGGGTTTATTTCTTACACTCAGCATGTATTTTTTGTCTCACTTGAGTTTGAACTCTATAATGGGAGCCACTGTTTTCAATTCTGTTCATTGATGTTCCCAAATATGCAACAGTGTAGTAGCACATAGTAGGCACTCAGTAAATGTTCGTGGATTGAATTGGATAAACAACAAACATACCAGAAAAATGTGTACCTTGAGTTCTTTATGTTTCATCCAATGCTAGTTATCCATGTAGACAGTGTATCCTTTTAGAGTAGAATTTACAGTTGAGGGAATAAGTTGGAAATAACCTATAAAAGCAAATGGGAGGTATGATTGTAGTTTGGGGCCTAATTCCTTTTTTGTTACATATAAAGCTCAGTGCTTCAATTGTTATCTTTCTTTTTGTCATCCTGAGTACCAGAAATAACTGGCCAAGTAGTTGATACTTGTTTTAAAAACAAGAAAAATCTTGGTTTTGCTATTGTCCCCCTGGTGCGTGTTTTTATTACACATTAAATATTCATAAATGTGGTTTTTTTGTTTTATCTTTTGAAAAAACCTTTTCTTTCAAGATAAAGGATCATATATCTTTAATCGGAAACTCAAAATTCCATCATAATTGGTTTGCATATGTCTCTGTCATCCACAGCTAGCATTTTTCATTCACTAAGATGTGTTTTCTGTCACCAGATCTCAAACTGCCCTTCTTGTGTTGGATTTGTGACATTGTGCGTCATCAAGTGCTGTTCTCAAAAACACAGATTCGATTATGTCTAATGATCAGGTCAAATATCTAATCTGCCACCATTAAACCTATATTAACCTTCTATCTAATGGGGCCTTGGCTGGGACCTCAAGGAAGACGACATCTGTGTCCACAGCTGCTTCCTTGTTAGCAGGGCCATAGCATAACATTCTGGATGAGGGCCTTTTAAAGAGTCTGTGGGTAAAACAGCTTTAGGTTGCCGGCAGAGCCTGTCGTAAGTGTTGGGACCTCTGCTTTACCTCCAGTTTTCCCCTTATGAAGTGTCCACTTTGTCTCTTTTGAAGACTTACTGCATAACCTTCTGTTTCCCCCAAACCTCCTTTCCAGAAATAATCTGTCATTGGTGGCTCAGTGTCAACTATTTACCCTAGGAATATTTGCTTTTATAGTTGAATTTTCAATTCAATAAAATCATTGCCATTTAAAAATGGATATGAATATGTTGGTGGAAGTATTTTGAGGAATTTTTGACATTATAAAAATCTTAACATATATTTAAGTTCACTCCATTGTTTCATAATGTCTAGCCCTGAATTCACTATTACATATATCCTATTTTTTATTCCTTAAGGGCTTTTGGTGTTTTGATCCTGATTATTCAATGCCTTTTCTTCTTTTTAGCACAGCTTGGAAAACTCAGAAACAAACAAAAAAAAAAAATGAAAATCTCACACCACTCTCTAGAAACCATTGCTACAGAGCTAGTCTTAATTCATGCCCTAGCATTGGGAGATATACTTGACTTATAAATTCAATAGGTAGAAAAAGAATACCAGCGCATTTAGTATAAATGAAGCTGCTTCTGTTGCTTAGTCACTTGTATTTTGCCTCATGAATTTTGTGTTCATTGACATTTTAAATGTTAAGATTTACTCATTTTATGGGATGCTAAAACATCTTAAATGCATTGCTTGATTTAACATTTAATATATTTTCAAAATGCAAATTTTTAATCATTTTATGGTTAGAAATTATTTCATTTTAAAAAAATTCTGAAGTGGCATTTCTTCATTCAGATAAAATTCAAGTTTATCAATATTTTCTCCTAGATTTTTTGGGCTGATTTTAATGTATTTCTGGAATACTTTGAAAATTCAGTTATGTGATTGGTAGTTTGCAATAATGAGCAAATTTTGAGATTTTTGTCTAAATTGCTATACAAATTTGTCAGCTAGTTTAACTGAATAACATAAATGGCTTTTCTGCTCATTTGTGGTATGTTAGATCAATTGAAACAAATCGTAAAAATGAACTCATTGGGATTAGCAAATTAGATTGAAATCTATTATGTTTTTTTAGTGATATAAGCCAGAGAGTGGAGTGGAGAAATCAATGGGAGGTGAGGATATGGACAGATTTGAGATTATTTTCTTTCAAGGTACTGGGCTGTGAAGACAAATATAAAAATAGCTGGAAAGTAGTATTGGAGGATCTCAATCTGTATTTTTAAAAATATGGAAGAGACTTCAATGTGCTTGATGATGACAGAGAGAGGGTAGAGATGGAGGCTTGAAGTTGTGGGTGGATCAGGCGAGGGGTTGACAGAACCAGATGATGGAAGAGGAAAGGCACTGGGTACCTAAACTCCAGGTAGACCTGTTAACATTGGCCAAAGACAGTTGCCTTTTCCACTATAGAAATAGATATCATTCTATTATATTTATAGAAGGGAGGGTCAAATATTGAGGAATTTCCCACAACATGGCCTCTTTTTCTTTTTTGAATTTTGAAAGAAAGTACTCTTAGAGTGAAGAAGAAAATCTTTGATGTCATTTATGCATGCACTCCTTCATTCATTTGTTCAACAAGAGCTTATAGAATGTTGCCTGTGCCAAGCCCTCTTCCAGGGTTAGAAAAAGTGACCAAAACCAAAGTGAACAGTGGAGTCCCTCAAACGACTTCAGTCATGAGTCACCCAGGTAGTCATATGGAGAAGCGGACTGTGTTATTTGTACCTTGCAACATCTTAACCACCCTCCATTCAAGAATGCAATTGTCTTGACTCAGGATTTGCAGTTCAGGGAGGGGAGCCTTTCAGTTTGGTTCATAACATCAAAATGCAAAAGGTTTAATATTGGTACAGAGATGAACCCAGGGTAAGCATACACAGAACTAAATACCGGAGTGCTCGTTGCTACACTTGATTGCACTGAGATCTTGTTTTCTAATACCATCACGAATGAAAGGAACCTTGAAAAAGTGGTTTATTCTCAGTCTGAGTCAGAATACACAAGACAAGCCTGGAGCATCTTTTAGTACCTATTAAGTTCAGACGTACCCCTGACCCAAACATACAAATTGAAAGTAGTGTGTCAATTGGACACAGGAATCAACTGAGAGTTTCCAATGGCTAAAGCTGAGACAATCTGAGAAGCAAAATTAATAATGCACTGTTAAATTATAATCCAGACTATAAAATAAATTGTTATGGTTTGGATATGAGGTGTCTTCCAAAAGCTCCTGTTAATGCAGAAATGTTCAGAGGTAAAATGGTTTGATTATGAGATCTGTAGCCTAATCAGTCCAACCTAGTTTGAATGGACTGGGTAGTAACTGTAGGCAAGTGAGGCAGAGCAGGGGAGATGGGTTCCTGGGGTTGTACCCTGAAAGGGGGCATCTTCCCTGTTGCTTCCTGACCCTGACATGAGTTGAGCATCTTTTCTCAACGGGGCCCTACCTCCATGGTGTGTTGCCTCACCTTGGGCCCAGAGCAAGGGAGTGATTTGTCTGTGCACTGAGACCAATTAAACTGTGAGCCCCAAATAGACTTTTCCTCCTCTAATTGTTCTTGTTGGATGTTTTGGTTACAGCAACACAGAAGCTGATTAAAACACAAATATTCATAAGTTCATACTGATACAAATGATAAACAAGTAAATAGACAGACTGAACAGCCTATCTCCCACACAAAAATTTCCAGGCAATTTATGGGGATATGCCCTCGTGGCAGCATTGAGCAGACTCCCTGCCTCTTCATTGTGGGCTGCTCATAGTGATTCCTTCCAAAAAGTACATGTGGAGGGGCAAAAAGAAGAGTAATCCTTTAGGAAAAACTGCAAAAATGCCTCAGGCAGGTGGTCCAGGTAGATATTAACAGTGATATCATGTTGATAGAATATCTCCAGATATGATAGGAGAAGAATACAAGTGTACTTACATGATGGTCTTTCCCCAAACCTGTCTAATCATCAGAAAAACATCAGACAAACCCCTGTTGAGGGATACTGTCCAAAATACATGACCAAACTATCAAAGTCATTGAAAAGAGAAGTGGGTTATCCAAGAGGAGTCTGCGAGATCTGAAAAAATCTAGGAAACTTTGTCTCCCAGAAGGGCTGAATGGGCTTCTTTTTAAATTACAATGTAAAATTTAAGTATTTTGCAGAATTTTACACATTTTAAGTGATAAATGAAATACTTTTCCAGGAATGTCTGAGCACGTGAGGGACTACATTTTCCATTATCAGAGACAGTGGAGTACTCTGTAGTGCATGGCAAATCCATCATGTTAGATAGTTTCATACAACTTCAAGAGTCACGTCAGATTCAGAAGTGCCAGGCTCCATGGAAATTATTCATCGGGAGGTAAAGACTCAGTGTAATACACATTAATTATCCTTATTGTGACCTGTCATTATATAAATACGTCCATTTAAATTTATAGCATTACTCATAGTTTGAGTCACTGGATTCTTATTCATAGTCATTTAGGACTCTTCTAAATAAATGAATTTTGTTCTATTTGCAGTATTAAGTGCACAAAATTATTTCTACCTTAATAGAAGGCCTGTTCCTGGCTATTTGTTGCTCTTTTAATATATATGCCCTTCAGTAATTCTTGATCTTTCACATTTTCACATCTTACCATTTATTATTTTTAAAAGTCTATTATAAATCAAACTGTGTTTATGGTCATTCAATGAATATGTATTTTATATTTGTAGGATACACTTATACAATTCTATCAGTAAACTGTCAACATAGTATGTTAGAAATAGTTGAAGGAGGCAATACTAGAGAAAACAGGGGATGTCGTGAAATATTTAGCATCTGAAATATTTAGTGCCTAATGGCTAACATGAATGGAAATATTAATTAGTTTACCATGTGATGGAAATATATGGCAAAAGAGAGTATGTAACATGAGAGAATTAAAAGAAAAATAGATTAATTTAATTGTTAAGAGGATTTATAAAAATGGTTTGTGTGCCACCTACATACATCATTCCCTCAGTCATATGCCCCTCTGGTATGAATGGTTTTGGGAAAGAGATTCTAGAATGCCAGTTCTTTCTCCATACATCAGTTTAGTAGTTGTTTCTGGGAGTCATTTAATGACAACAGGAGAGCCTTTACACTAAGAATATTTGTCGTGTTAAGTGAGATACATTTCTATATTTGTTCCTGCATTTTTGATGCAAAAATTCTAGGTAAGAAATCTAAGACATAAAACTTTACAATCTTTGCATTGTTTAACAGTATTTTCTATGCTTAAATGTTTAGTCAAGCTGAACTCAAAGGTATGTAATAGACTAAAATTTCTAATAAGTTTTGGATTGTGCCCTCAAACAGCTCAGAGCTTAGTAAGAGCTTTTAATACTTAGATACCTAAGTAGAAAATTACAGATTTTAAAAAAGTGTAATAAGAAAGATAATAAAGGTAAGTACATGGTGTTTGAATAGGAGAGGGCCCAGAAGCCTGTTTAAGGAACGGAAAGTGATAATGCTTTGAATTGTGTACTTAAAAAGATAGAGAGGAGTGCATAGATTTGAGTAATGAGGAACAAGAAAATACTTTAGGTAGAAAAAACAATAAGCAAGAAAAAAAATGAAAATGCCAGGAAAATGCATTAATGATGGTCCCCGAAGCTCAGTTGCTAAGGCTTCTGTGATGAAAAGTGAGGTTGCAGCAGGAAGCAAGGCCAGGTCATGGAGGATTTTCCTTATCACCCTTAAGATCCATTATCCCTTCATGGAGAACCGTACTCTGCCAAAGACAAAGGTGTGTTTCTAATCTAGGAGATCATTTTGGCTCTCATCAGTCACTAGTTTAGGAATCACCAAGAAACACACATTTGAGGGGCTGGAGTCCTGGCTCAGTGGTAGTGCGCTTGTTTGGCATGTCTGAGGCACTAGGTTCGATCCTCCATACCTCCTCGATGAATAAATAAAATAAAGGTATTGTGTCCCTCTAAATCTAGGGGGAAAGAAAAAGGATCACAAATTTGAGATGAAAGTTTGGAGTTAGGAAAATCAGTTGGAACATATTTGACATAAACCAGGGGATTAAGGATGAGTCCTCAGCTGCTGGAGTGGGAATGGTAAGAGAGTGATTAGTGCTAGAGGAGATGATTGGTGGAGGGTGTGAAGACAGGATCCAAGTTATAGACTTAGAGGTTGGCTGGCTAGGAGGGATGTGCAAGAAATAATTTAAAGGAACATAATCAAGTGTAGCAAGACTGATTGAAGAGTTTGGAAAGATGATAAATTCATTTGAACTTTAGGTTAAGGTGATAAGAGACATTTGGGTAGAAAAGTTCAACAAAATCTGAAGTTGAAAATAGAGGACTTTCAGCTTTAGAAAATAACGGCAACATTGAAGGTAATAATTAGTTTCTTTGCAGAATTCTTAACTTTTTCTTTAGACCATCATTATGTGAGGTCACTAACAGATTTATAAAACATATTTGAGGAGTTGATATTTGTAATTTAATTCCTGTCAAGTTAAAACAGAAAATATGAAATAATAGATTTTTTTGCTAATCATAGCTAGAACAAAATATCAAATACTCATAAAATACTTTATTGTTTAGTCCAACTGAAGTATAATTATGAACTGTGGAGACTATTTTTCCTATGGTAAGGTATGATTTTCAAAAGTTAAAATCATGGTTCATAGTAAGAAAATGAACATATGTCAAAGATTTTGTTTAATTCCTAAATTAGTAAGGTAAACAGTAAAGTGTTAAACCCAATTCAAAATGAGAATTTGACTTGAATTCTCAGAAAAATTTTGATTTTCTTTGCTGTAAACAGAAATCATTTACATGGCTGTGGACAGAAAACATTTGCATTGTTAAACTTAAGGTTTGTAAATAGTTGTAAAGTAGTCTAACCACAAACAATCAATGATGTACATTCCTACATATAATCTCCAGAGGAATTACTAGAAATCCCCCAGAATCCTGTTGACAAGACACTGCTTAATCTCTTTTGCCCATTTCCTGATATTATAAAGAGCGTATTAATGAGCAACTAGAAAAACTTTTGAAATTGGACATGTTTGTGATCATGAGAAATCAGGTTTTTTTTTTTTTAATGGTAGGCACCTCTTATAAATATTGATATTGCAATATATCTAATGAGAGATAGTCTTTTAATGACAGAAAATAAACTATTAGTAATACCTGCTTAGAATTTTTTAACAGCTAAAGAAAGTCATCTGTGAAAATATTTACTTTACTTGGATAAAGGAATCTCTTCTTGGAATTTTCAAAAGGAGAGTTTTGTATTACTTTCCTTAAATAACAAACTTCTGGATATAATTTTCCTGATTATATTGGTTTCTTGTGGAATTGATGGAAATAACCCCTAAAAAAATTACTTTAGTTCTTCAACATCCCCAGATTTTGGTGACTTTCTTATCTTAGGAGATAAACTCTGATAGGACCATGAAGAGCAGTTTTGGCACATTAGTTACTGATTCTACTGAAATGTCACTGAGACAGTTTAAACATTTGAGACCAACTTTAACTTATCGGTCAATAGGATTTTAAATAACAGTTAAACCAGTTAAAATATTTCTGAATTACGATACTATCAGTTTTAAAGTATAGTGATTCCCCTTAATCCATGGTTTTATCTCCCACTCTTTCAGTTACCCACAGTCAACCAGAAATGCAACAATGTTAAATGCAAAAATCTGAGAATTGTTTTGAATTGACATGCACCTCCAAGTGCTATGTTAAAAACCTCTCGCCATCCTACTCTGTTCTGCTCGGTCCCTTCAGGATGTTTGTCATCCATTGGTCCAGGGTATCCCTGCTATATACACTTCCTACCTGGCCATTAGTTGCTTGGTGGCCACCTAGGCCATCAGATGAACTGTGGTAGTATCTGTCACCTTTCTAGTGTTCAAGTAACCTTCACATAGTAGCCTTAACCCCCCCATCACCATGCCTGTCTTTTGCCTCAGTTCATCTCATGACAAGCATTGTATCGTCTCACATCACCATAAGAAGCTGCATGTTAGCACATTCCTTTGAGGGAGACCACATTCATGTAACTTTCATTACAGTATACTTTTATAATTGTGATATTCTATTATTACTGTTACTAGTTTTCTACAATGCCTCATTATAAATTAAACTTTATCATACATATGTATGTACAGGAAAAAAAAGTATGTGGAGAGGCCAGATTATCTGTTTTCAGGTGTATACTCAGGGGAGAGGGGAATGCTTTTGTTGTGCTATTATGTTGTGCTGTTCCTTTTTTTCTTAAGATGTTTTTGTTTTAATTGAAAGGAAGAAAGAGGGTGTAAAGCAACCAATCGGGACTTGGGAAACTATTTTGTGTGTTCCTCTTCCACTACTATCCATCTGTAGGTCTCCTGTACTTACAGGGGCTCCCATTCTTAGCTATGTAGGAAAATCACATGGGGAAATGTAAAATCCTCAGTAGCCAGGCTACTCCTGAAGCTGATTACATCCATATTATCTGGCATGGGGCCCCATCTTCAGTATTTTCAATGGTCCCCTGATGTTCCTAGTATGCAGCCTTGGTTGGAACTGTCTTATATCAAATCACATGGCCTCTCCAACTATCAATCTTTTCTTCTATAAAAAGTTAGCCTATGAGATTTCTATTCTCATTCTATTTTCAGTACTCTACTGAATATAGTTCCCAAGTTTTATTTTTTCATATGTTTATTTCCTGTGTTTGAATTTTTCAGAGAATATCAAAATGTCAAGACATAATCAAACAATTCAATAACATATTTTAGTCTCTACCAAATATTTTGACTGTTTTTAAAATTTTTCAATTCATCCTGGGATATCTTCTTTTGATTACTGAACTAATTGTTGTGGTTTGGGAAATAGAGTACTTTGAAAGGACCATCTTCTCTTTATAAACTATGAATTTGTATTTTAGTTTGTTTACATTTCATGAAAGTCGTTGATCCCAAGAAATCTGCATGATTATGTATGAATAATATTCTTTTGTGTCATTTAAAGTAAAGCACTAGTTGTTAATACTTGATATGGAAATATATGCAATGGCAGTAAGTTTATTGTTTCTATAAGAACCTTAAAGTCCCAAAACCTGTATCTCAGCCCTGTTTCTACTCATTCATAGCTATACAATCTTTTTTTTTTTTTTTTTTATGAGGCAGGGTTTGAACACAGGACCTTGTGCATCTAGGCAAGCACCCTACCAACAGAGCTATATCCCCAACCCCCATCTCCTTTTTAAAAAATTTGTTCTAATTAGTTATTCATGACAGCAAAATGCTTTTTAACTCATTGTAGACAAATGGAGTACAATTTCTCATTTCTCTGGGTGTACATGATACACAGTCACACCATTCATGCAATCATACATGTACATAGGGTAATAATGTCCATCACATTCCACCATCTTTCCAACCCCTACACCTCCACCCCTTCTCTCACTCCCCTCTGTCCACTCAAGTTTCCTCCATTCTTCTCTAGCTGCCACCCCCACCCCCACACCCCATCCCCATCTCCCTTATCCATCAACATCTGCATATCAGAGAAAAATTTGGCCTTGGTTTTTTGGGGTTAGCTTGTTTCACTTAGCCTGATATTCTCCAACTCCATCCATTTACCTGCAAATGCCATAATTCATTCTTCTTTAAGGCTGAGTAATATTCCAGTGTGTGTGTGTGTGTGTATGTTTGTGTGTGCATGTGTGTGTGTGTGTGTGTATCTCATATTTTCTTTATCCATTCATCTGTTGAAGGGCATCTAGGTTATTTCCATAGTTTAGCTGTTGTTAATTGAGCTGCTATAAACATTGATGTGGCTGCATCACTGGAGCAGGCTGATTTTAAGTCTTTTGGGTATAAACCAAGGAATGGGATAGCTGGATCAAATGGTGGTTCCATCCAAGTTTTCTAAGGAATCTCCATACTGCTTTCCAGAGTGGTTCTACAAATTTAGCTATGGAGTCTTGAAAAAGTCATTTAAACATCCTGATTCTCAGTTTCCAGGTTTGTAAGTGTTATTTTAGCTTTTCAGTTACGGGTTTATTTAGTTGCTAACTTCACTTATAAACCTTATGACCTTATTGAAAGTTAAGCATCTTAGAAAAGCTGGAAAATCAGTGAAGCCTAGTAGAAAGAAAATAATTTTTGAAAGTGTGACTCTTGCATTTGACCTCTTGAGTTGTGTAAAATATTTTCCCCATTACCATCTTGGTCATTATTGTAAAGATTTAATGAGACTATGTGTTAAGAGTCTACTGCAGCATCTGTCACGTAGTAGGTGTCAATGAAAGTTGATGATTATGTTTATACCCATGATGTATTACATGTGCCTCTGTATTGTGGCCTCAGAATACATGTCAAATATGTGATGCATTGCTTGATTTTTTAGAAACCAAGTGTTGATGGATTTGTTAAGACTCTATTTTTTTTAACTCTGTAGGAAGTAATTGAGAAAATTTCTAATGGACACCAATAGTTTGTATTAGATAACCGTAGTTCGGAAGTGCTACCCTCTGGGCACTTCAGCTATAACCCTGAGAATTAGGTCGCACTGAAAAGAATCTGAAATAAAATAACCTTCCACTGGACACTTGGAGTGTTCAAGCTAACTTAGGAATCCTAAGCAACACCATCCCAAGCTTTCTTGGTAGTGTAGAATCCCAGTTTGTTGTAGAACATGGTTTGTTTACTGCAAAGGGACATGCCAAAGAAAGTTTTTCACCCATGCTCAGATAAGGTAATGATAAAAGTGATCATAAGTATCATGGAAATTGAAGAAAACCACTCTATTATTTATTTTATTTTTTAGTTGTAGAAGGACACAATACCTTTTTTTAATTATTTATTTTAATGTGGTGTGAGGATCGAATCCAGTGCTTCATGTGTGTTCGGCGTGCAATCTACCACAAAGCTACAACTCCAGCCTCTCTCATCATTTTCTTTCATGGATTTTTATTCAATCTCAGAAGAAGGATGAATATTGAGTATTCTGTTTAGTATCAGTAGTCATTTTAGTGTAGTCTCTGACTTTACTAAACAGTAATACCCACTATGTTTGCTTTTTGTAAGTTAGAAATTTTATTTCCTGTTGAATAGGGTAGCACTTAAAATAAGTGGAAATATAAACTATGATTCACTTGATGTGTAGCTTTCAAAGTGTTAGTGAAACAATCACATAATGTACACCTCTACTAGTTATTCCAGTATCTCTCAAGTGTGCTGTGATCAATGTAGTCATTCCCTGGCTTGTAGGATACCATGATATTTACCTATGTAGAAAAGATGAGTCAAATGTCTTTGGATTTCATTGAATCAGTTCTTTCAGCACAGGAGATTCTCAAGTTATTTTCAGTTAGGTTTCTTTCAACTTTTCAAGTTGCCTTCACTGTGATTAATTTAATAGTGAAAATGCTTATGAATCAAATGTTTTTATCTTCTAAGTTATATTTTATTTTATGTCATTTAAACTTAACTAATTACAGAAAATGATAGGACTTTTAATAAATCATCAAGGTTTATTACATTGAGATAAATTTTATTCAAAAAACCCAAACTAAGGAAAATTATTTTATTCTGCAAAGCTAAAAGCTATCATTAGCAGGAGGATCTTTTTCCTCCCTATAGAAATGATAGATTTTCAAAACAGTAAGATTATCTTGTCCTGTGTATCCCTTTATAGGTGGGAAACAGCTCCAGGAGAGTACATGTTTTGTTGGGTGCCTTAGGCGTTTGGTGAATGGCAAAGTTGCCAGTAATGATGTATAACTACATCAACAAGAGGAGTTCTTCTTCCTTCTATTTCACACTCTCTAATATTTCTAGGAAGTGGCAAGTAATTTTGAATGTTGTTTGATTTCTTACAGAGCACCAGGTACCATGTATTGTTCTTGTTATAGTCACTGATGCATCCCTCCATCCATTCAACCAGGTTGGATTAAATGAGCAAAGGGATCTAGGACTAAAACAGGACCACCTAAAAAGACCCTGGATCTAACAAATTGATACTGTAAAGAAGTGGTAAAAGGATAGGGATTATTGTGACTCTTCAAATGGGGGAGAAAAGGTTAAAATTACTCTAAATATGTTTGGATTGCTTGATCTTTGTTTGTACGAGATTTTAAATCAGGGTTGCTTAACAGCTGAGCCACATCCGCAGCCCTTTTTACTTTTTATTTTGAGACAGATTCTTGCTAAGTTTCTTAGGGCCTCAATAAATTGCTGAGTCTGGCTTTGAATTTGAGATCCTCCTGCTTCGGTCTCTAGAGACCTTGGGATTACAGGCATAGATACCACTCCCAAATTGGATTGCTTGATTTTAAAATCATGTGTTATTACAGTAGCTTATATTTGGAATATTTTTCTTAATTGTCTAATGGGAGCCATGGAAACATAAGTAAGTTTGTTTATTGACTTTCTGCTGTGTTTTTTAATGGCTCCCTGTATCAGCAAACTGAACATTAATTGCAGTCTAATTCTATAGGATATCCTTGAAAATTATTTATTTATTTATAAGTAGATTTATAAACAAGCTTATATACTTATAAAATGATAAGTTACATATGTATATTTTAAATAACCAAATAAAAATGTCACAGACTGTGATATGTTGGGTTTGTTGTACAATTTTTTAGTTGTTTTCAATACCAAGGTTGTCTTTCTTTAAGCTCATTAAAGCCATGGGTATACGACATGGGTTCGTTTCCCTTGGCCCTGCCATCATGATAATGGTTGTCAAACTAGAATGTATATGATACTCTTTTGCTAAATGGTTAAAATAAGCTTTCTAGGCCCCAAATTCAGGATTATGACTTAATAAATTTGGCATCCTGGATGTGGCCCCCAGGAATCTATTTAGTTATTCCTTTTTGACAAAGATGCTTCTAATATGGCCCAAGACCACATTTTGTGAAATGCTAGGCCATGCTGTTTTCTGAAGACAGGGACCCATATCTCCCTCTTTGGCAATAGCTACTCTGGCTTAGAAACACCTGTACACTAATTGAAAACCTAAATATTTGTATTTTTGCTAAAAATTGGGAGGAACAATAAATTTGTCCCATAAGTATAAATGGAAGATAAAATTCTCCAGTGTTTCAGAAAGAGCTGGTTGTTCATTCATCGGAGACTGAGTATAAAGAGAGATTTCGTCAATATTCAAATACAATATTGTTTGTAGAAACTTTTTGCATGAGTGAATAAACTAAGAATTAGCTCATTTTTACAACTTAGGGGGACACTTTTGAGAAGCTTTCAAATCCTTAATATACCAATGGCTGAACTTTTAGAAGGTTCAGAGATAAAACTTTGAGAATGTTAAGTGCTGGGGAGAAAAAAAAAAGGTGGGATCCATTTGGGAGAACTCCCAAGTACAACCACTTTTCGTGTCTATGAAAACAACTGACTTAAAACAAACAAAAAGCAAAAAACAATAGAGAGGCTGGATAGAGGATTTAAAATTAAGTACTCTATTATTAAGAAAAGACTTTCTAATATTGGGTTGGAATATTTCCATGTTTGTAAACCAAGATTAACTGATGTTTTGAATCTTAAGGGTTTTTTTCCCCCCCTTCTATTTTTTTACTTTTATTTCTTTTTTATAGAACAGATAATGGTGACCAATTATTGGTAACAGAGAGTCAATAACCCAATTAATAATGGATTTAAGTAAATAGAGAGGCATAATCAGATTTTTAAAAAACAGATTTTCATTTTAGTTCACTAGATGCAACACTGTTTAATAGAATTTTCTGTGATGATGGAAATGTTTTCTGTGTTTTGTGGGACTGTTGAACATGTGCACTGTGCTAATGCAAATGAACTCAATTTTTAATTTCAATTAACGTCAGTTGCCACATGTGGTACATGAATACTGTATTGGCCTGTGTAGGAGGAAGTGTAAGATAGACTTTCCCCATAGTTTCAGGAGTGATAGCTGTCATCTTTTTGGAGTAGAAAGTTCTATGATTGTTTAGCATGGTAGGCCCTGGACATACAGTGTGAGTCTGGTCTTTTTTAACAGAGTAATCCTTTGCCTTTGTCACAGTTACAAAGATGGTTATTTCTTTTCTATTATATTTTGAAAGGCTCTTTAAAACATGAGTAAATGTTATAAAGGGTAGTGACCTGTTCCGCACCACTGGGAATGGCCAAATTATGAATGGCACCCCCTGGAGTTGTGTCAGCAGCAGGCCTGGCTCTGTCAGCTATGCCCTCAAGGCAATGCCACATTCATCCTTGTGGCTACAGCCCTGCTCTGCAGTAGATCCCTGATAAATCTGTTAAATTACATGGGAATGTGTATCTCAGTTTTAAAGAGCTACAGTAGTGAGAATAGTGATTTTTTTTTAAATTGTCTTTTACCATGCGGTGATAGACCACATTGTAGAAATTTTCTTTGACCTCTATATTTATTAAATTGTTCTGTATTTATACTTTGTGGCAAATACTAGTTATTTGAAATGCAAATGCACAATAAGTGCCTTTACAAGTTTACTACTGATTTACAAAAGAGAAAATGTAAATAAATGTGCTGCAGTGTAGAAAAAGAATCAGTGCAATAATCAACATGTAAGCAAGGCATAATTTAAAATTTTCTGAGTATAAATTGCAAAGGAAGAGGAAGTAATTTTTGTCTGGTTGATGATTTCTCAGCCCTCTGGCAAAAAAAAAAAAAAGGAGGGAATACAGGCAAGGTAGGCTACATAAGAAAAGACATTTTCTTACATGTTACATGCACTGTATGATATGCAATGATCTATTCCAACTTCCCCCTTTCCATCTTCCTTCCCCCGCCTACACTTCCCAATCACTAGTAATCACTGTTTTACTTTGAGGTCAACATTTTTTTTTTTTTTTTAGCTTCCACTTATGAGGTAACATGTGGTACTTGTCTTTCAGTGTCTGGCTTATGTCACTTAATATCCTCCAGTTCCTTCCATCTTGCTGCAAATGGCAGGATTTCATTCTTATTTATGTCTGAATAATTCTCTATTGTGGATGTATACTGCATTTTCTATATTTATCCATCTGTTGCTGCACACCTAGGCTGAATTCACATCTTACTTGTTGTTAATATAGCCACAGTAAACATGGGGCATGCATGCATTCATTGGTATGATGATTCCAAGGACAGGACTTTGGGTGCAGGTTTGAAAAGATGAGTTGGGGCTGGCTTAGGTGTGGGTGAGGAAGGTAAGGCTGTCTGTGTGCCACGTACTTGGCTTAGAACTTCAGAGACATTATGTCACTTCCCATTTTCTCCATACTCCTGTACCAGGTGAGTGTTCTTAGATCTTTGTTTTAGTCATAATGTGGCTAAGACTCAAAATCTAGGAAGCTTGTGCAAGGTGACATCGTTATTCATGGAGGACTCCTAGGTTTAAACCTTAATGTCAAAGCCAGTGCATAGCACCATAAGTCATCAGTATCAGTGACGAACAAGCCCGTGTGTTTGGAGAATTCAAGTAGCAGTGTCTCTGACGCATGGGATACAAAGAACAGTGACTGAAGAGGTAGATAAGAGGCATGAGATCATGATCAGCCATCTGTGCTACCGTAAATACATTGAAATTTTTGTGTAAGTAATGGGGAGCCTTGGATGGGTGTGATTTAGTTTAGGCAATGACATCATGATTCCTGAAGAAATTCAGGAGCTAAAATCAACAGATTGAGTTAATTGTTTGATTTGAACTTGTATTTGAATTGGCTTTATTTTTTCTTGAATTCACAGTTGCTGGGAATTGGTTGAGTTCTACCCTGGTGTGTGCCGGCTATCAGCCAACCTAGGAGTAAACATTCACCATGATAGTCAGCCAAAACACACATGAAGAAACTTAAGAAATATTTATAATTTCTTTTCTTATGCTTGCCAGTAGAATGGGAAGTCTTTGCTGTATTATGTGTTTTGATCTTTGCGTTGTCCTAATGTTTATGAAAACATAAACTAATAGGACAACAGATACTTGATCAAGTTGCCTGATTATTTCTAGCATGTGGCCCAAGATTTGAGGATTCCTCTGCTGTTTCCTGGCTTTCTTATGCTCAAAAGCACCCACCATCAGTACTTGGCCCTGTGGCAAATGAGGAATGGGGTCACAGTCAGACGACAGAAACCCGGGTCAGTTCTGAGAAATACTAACATATGTTTTGTGCCATGAGGAGATTTCTGTTTCACATTTGTCAATTCATGTGAGACTTGTTCTATAAGGTGAGGGCATGGGAATCAGGGATCGGAGATGGAGGGAATGGAATCAGAGGGGGAAACTTTGTTGATGGCACCACCCCTTTCTTACCTCTTTAGTGGAACATTTTTCATGCCTACCCACAATTTGGACTAAAGAATGGCCTCCGCTTCTCCTGGAGAAGAAAACAAATTTTCTCCCAAGTGTAGTTCCTTATATTTGTTGTATTTCGTCCCTTTCTGCCTTGCATACATTCCTGACCTGACTCCTAGCTGTCTTTCTAGGATTTTTCTCCTCTTCTTGGGTGTGTAAACATTGAATTAATAGGCAAGCATGTAGCTGGACACCTGGGCAGGAACTAAACAGGCAGACGTAGTTTTAAATCTGAACACTTTTTTTTTGGAGCTAGGAACTGCTGCACCGTCTAGTTGCTGTGGGATAAGGATGTGGAATAAGGAAAGAGGAGCGGTGACATACGTAACAGAGAAAACATTTTTAAAAGTCTAACCAATGATAGATGTTAGGAATGTCATGAGACATTTTAGCTATTCATTTTGAGAGTTGAGTCTAAATAAATTGGGTGTTCAATTGTGGATTAGTGATTATTAAATGTGTATACCTTTTTGAATAACAGTGCATTTAATGATGTGATTTCCATATTAAAAAGATGTATGTTTATATTTACACTACACTTTGTCATGGAAGTGTTTTGAGATGAATTACTTAGAAACTGATAACCATGAAAATATGGTTTATTCTAAAATTGTTCATTCATTTGTTCAACCAGTGCTGTTGAGCATCAGCCTTGTGTTTCAGACCAAGTGCTCTCTGGGTGCTAGGGATGCAGTGACCATTCGGACAATAGCCTATATTCTGTAGGCAGTGTTTTCCAGTAATATCAGTATTATTTGGGCATTGCTACCAATGCCAGTTCTTAGGCCCCCTCAGAACTAGTGAATCAGAAAGTTTGATAGGGTCTGGCAGTCTACTTTTTTTTTTTTTTTTAACAAGACCTTCAGGTATTGTGATTTTGAGAATTGCTGCAAAAACTTAATTAACAAACGGACTACATCAGGAAATGCTGAGTGCTTTGAAGAAAATTAAGCAGAGAAAGAAGATAGAGCAGAAGGGCACAGTTTTACATTGCATGGCCTGGAGATGCCTCTTTGGAGTGTTGTCTGAGCAGGTAAATAATGTGAAATTATCTGGTTGGGCAGTGAAGGGGAGTAGGGAGGCTTTTCAATAATCCAGGTTAGAGGTTTTAGTGAGTTGAGCCATGGTTGAAATCATGATGTATTTTGAAGGTGGAACCTCCAGAATTTGCTGTTAAATTAGAAATGTGGAATAAGTGTGTGGGGACACTCTAAGGTTGCAATCCCTCACTGTGTAGTATGGTGGAAAATAATGAAATGAGATAGGGCAAGGAAAAGCAGTTTTTGGGGAAGAGTAACACATTTGTTTTTAGAAACAGCTCATTAGCCACCTGTGAAGCTATGTGTGAGTCTGCCACTCAGGAAAGGCTGGGGCTGGAAATAGTAGCTGGGAGTCACTGTCATTTATTTTTTTGTTCAAAGGAATGGGCTAGGAGGAGATCACTATGGGAATGAGTGTGTAAAGGCCAGTGGTCTGAAGAAAGCGTCCTGGTGCATACCAACAGAGGGAGGCGAAAAATAGTGAAAATTTTAATGAGTGCTAATAATATTTTGCTATATTTATTTTGAGACCAGTATGTTAAAGTGGCAGCATCCTTCCCCATTCCCACATTTTGTTCCTTCCTTGGATTCAACCATGTTTGTCTGGTGCCTTCAGTGCCATGGTGTCCCTCTTTACTGTCGTATCCCAGGACTTTTTGCCCTACAGTCTGTCTTCCCAGTTCATGACATTGAGACTTCTGGCTCCATCTGCTGTCTGCTGTAGGCTGTCTTGGAAACTTGGGGATCATGTGTGTAGCATACAGACCTCTGCTCAGAGGGAGAATCCTCCTTTTCCTTTTGTCTTGGTTGCCATCTTGAGTCTTCTTTCTCTTATTTTGTCTTCCTCTCTTAGACATTCAACATAAAAAATTGGTTGGTCCATGGAGCTACAGCAAAAGTTGTTTTTGCTTTGATTTGTTTTCAAGTTAATAGTATGTAGATCACTTTGATAGCTGACTTATTTAGTACCACTTACATCAGAGATCTTTCTTAATGTTGATTCATATGTTGGTTTTTAGCGTTCTAGAACTTGATGTTTTCTGATGTAATCATTTGCATGCCCTGAGCTATTGACCAAAGCAATAATAAAATTCATAATTCATAACCGGGCATATAATTCTTGGGGTGTACTTCAAAAAACAATAGTTCTATGATGAAGCAGTAGATCACTTAAAGTTTTTTAAAAAGCCTTTAACATTTGAATAATAAAAATTTCTGCAAACAGTGGAAGATTCACTTTGTAGAAAAGTTCTTTGCTTTAAAATGATTAACCAAATTCTAATGGTACTGTTAATTTTTTTAATTGTGCACACTCCTTGAGGAATATATATATATATATATATATATATATATATATATATATATATATATATTATATATATAATGTTATTACTTTATATGTATGTATCATTAGTACAAGATGATTTTAAATTTGTGAAGAGAATTAAGGTTAAGTGACTTACCCAAGGTTCCATACCTATTTCACAGGTGTGTTCATTTTTTATCACTGTGAAAAAAATACCTGAAAAAAAACAACATAAAGGAGGAAAGATCTGTTTGGGTCATAATTTCAGCCCATGATTGGCTGGCTCCATTGCTTCAGCCTGTGGTAGGCAGAGTAACATGGCACAGAGGGCATGTTGGAACAGAACTGTTCACTTCATGGGGGTTGGAAAGCAGAGAGAGAGGAACCTGGGGGAAGTTATAGTCCTTAAGGGCACACCCCCCGAGGACCCACTGGCTAAGTTAGATCCCACTACAGATTCTACAGATTCATTCCCTCTCAATAATGCAATCATAGTAAGAATCCATGAATGGAATAATCTATTGATGAGATCAAAGCCCTCATGACCCAATTACTATCCTAAAGCCCTACCTCTGAACGTTGCTGCATCACGGACCGCTCTTCATTGAACCTTTGGGGAACATTCCATATCCAAAGCATAACAATGGGGAATCAAGTCTTGAACCCAGATGTCCTGTAGAAATGTCCATCACAGCCTCTGAGGGGCACCTTAGGGAGGACTAAAGGAGCCCAATAAGAGACATACTCTGTTGATTGAGCCTTTGTCACTACTACTGATGTAGCAAATTGTGGTATTACCCACAGTGTTTAAAAGTGACGGATTTTCTTAGCAAACTTCAGTTCCTCGAAGTTTAAAAATTCTAAAGCAGGAAGATATTTTAAGGATCATTTACTCAATTTCTTTGTTTTTGAATGAGAAAGTTACAGACTAGAGTGGTTATTCTCAAAGTTTATTTCTTAGAAGAGAAGGGCCTGTATGGTGGCTCATGCCTATAATCCCAGCTGCTTGGTGGGGGCAGCAGAGAGGCAGAAGGATCAAAAGTTCAAGGCCAGCCTGGGCAACTTACCCAGACTTTGTTTTAAAATAAGATAATGCTGGGGATGTACTTCAGTGGTAGAACATTTGCCCAGCATGTGCAGGACCCAGGGTTCGATTCCCAGTGACTGACTGACTGACTGATTTACAGATTGACTGACAGACTGATAGACAGACATACACACATATATCTTTTGGAATGGAAAATTCTGATTTCTTTCAAACCTTTTGACATCATCTATTTCATTTTTTCCCTGTGTACCTTCAAAATGTTCTTAAATGCTTCTATTGAAGCAGCATGAAAAAAAAAATTCAAGCCAAGACCCTTCAATATCAAAGTCATTATTTCAAAACAATACCAGTCTCTGTCTATATGACTTAACTCTTAATAAGATTTCGCTGTTCTGTTATGTACTAATAGTGTTGTCTGATTGCATTTGAATTCAGTGAAGTGTTGTCATAGCTTTCTGTCATTGGGAACCAAGATATTCAGCTTAAAAGGAGGAAACATACAGTTTCCAAGGTTTCCGTGTTTGAGCCATGGTTTGAGCACAATACATTATGACAGGAGTCCATTATGGAGGAGGCTACTCACCTCATGGTGGTGTGGAGGTGAAGAAATAGGCAAGAAGGGGCCAGCCCCGTAATATCACCTTCCAGGGTATACCTCCCAATGACCCAAGTTCCTAGGCACCCCCTCCTAATGGGTCTATCACCTTGCAGTTACACCAATGTGGCAATATTCACGATCCAAACTATTGCAAGGGTAGTATTAGAATTTGACAGACTTTGCAAAAATATATTACTTTGTGGGTGTTTTTGTTGTTGTTGCTGCTGTTGTGTGTTTGCTTTTGAGTTGGGAAGCTTTGGAAACACTTCTAAGTGAATGAAAGGACAAATGTTTGAAAGAGATTTGAGAGTTGAGTTGGAAAATCAAGACTGTGAAACAAGAGGATGAGTAACCCCATAACTGCTTTCTTAGTTTGGGAGCCAAAGAGAAAAAAAATGTTTTTGCTCTTAAGATTTTTGCTCTTTCTCTGAGTATTTATGAATAAGGATGGTAAAACAATAAATTTGTTTTCAAGAAAAATACCCTTAAACTCTGGGACTTTGGTTGAGAATTGGGGAAGCCTTGGATGCTGATATAAACTGAGAGACAAAGATAATTTACCAATAAGATAATTTGAAGGTCTTGATGCCACTGTTTCGTCTCTCAGTTAGTGCAAAGATTATTGCTTGAGATTTCTGTTGTGACAGGAACCATGCTATGATTGGTACATACCTTCACCTCTTTTTCACATTGGGTCAAGTACCCAGTAGGACTTTTTTAACCTTCTGAACAGTGAGTGCTGTTTTCCCCATAAAATTATTTTTTCTCCTAACTAGTATTATTTTCTAGCTGACTTCTAGCCAGTAATTCTGTAGTCCCCTGTCTGTTGGCTTTCAAATTCTGTATTTTAACAAGTTGGCAATATTTCTTATTTATTGAGATTGCGATGGATCTTGTAAAAAAAAATCATTTGTTGTGATTAAGTTTTTAAATTGTATCCAGGCCCTATAAATTCACTTGAAAAGTCACCTTCCTATCAAATTGGATTTAAAAAACGTGTGGCAATTAGCTCAAGTCAACAAAGGAAAATAAAGTAATATAGGCATGTATAATGTGCCATTTAAACCTCTAAGCATCTGGAAACACAGATCCATGTTCCCTGAATGATCTACAAATCTACTTAATGAGTTCATAAGAAGGCAAGTGGTACTTAAGGGTAGAGAAGACTCAGTAAAAGCTGTTATCCATTCCGTTTTTGAAAACATTTAATGCCATTTACTGTAGTGCTAGTCTTAAAGTGACTTTATGTTTTTATTTGCTGAATCTCATTTTATGTCAATATGAGTTTATATTAATAATGCAAAATTTGTAATTGATGATGTATCCAAGCCTCTCTGTGAAGTAAACTGTGATGCTAATTAGATACTGTCATATTTTGAGGCCATTAGGGAACTTTTTTACTTTGTATTTTTAACATGATAAATAGGACAGCAGAATCATAATTAGTGACCAAACATTTGAAATGATGAATGCATCCCCCCTTCCTAATAGATAGCCAGGAGAGTTATTTAAGCATTTCCTATCTTATATTGGATGATAACGTTTACATAACCTAATAGTTGCCCCCTTTCCTCTTTCTCTCTTCCTTAATAATAAAAACATTGCTTCTGGCATGAAATGAGTACCAGATAACCAGAAAGCCTTATGCGCTGTTTCTTTCCTTTTTTTCCTGGGTCCTTCCCTCTCCCACCCTGCATTTCTTGGCTTCTTTCCACTCTCTGTTTTGTTAAGAGTCCTGACTGACGTAAAGGACTTGCAGAGAGTGACCCCCATGGCAAACCTGTAAAACATTATACAACATGAATAGGAACTTTTTTTTTTTTTCAAGATCTGCAGCTGGCAGGGTGCAGACATATGGCAGCAAGGATGTTTTGGAAGAAAGGCATTGCTGGACAAAAAACCCAGTCTCCTGAATAAAGATTGACACTGGCACTTCTTGATGTTTATCAGACCTTCTGCCAGGGGCAAGATTTCTTCCCCCCTTATATTGTTATTTGACTGTTGAAATCCCATCATTTCATAGGTTGAGGTGGCTAATATGTAGAAGCAGACATTTTATTTGTGTCTGTATAATTTAAAAGGAGTAAAAAAAAAATCAAAAGCCACAAACTTTCTCAGGCTCTGTCTACCCAGCTGGAAGTGCTCGATTCTCTGAGGCCTTGTCTCAGATGGAGGGTGAGGGAGTTAGTGAGTTGGACCCAATCTTTTTAAGCAGGATTTAAAATGATGATCAAAGGGTACATAGGCTTTTGAATGCCCTGACAACTTTAATGGCCTTTCTGGGTCAATTGTTGTTATTCTTTTTATTGGGCATCTTAACTCTCAGTTGCTAAAATATCAGGCTGGGAAGAATTTGCAACCTAGGCGTTTTTCATGCTGATGTACGTTTAATTTGCCGTTTCTTGGTCTTTTCAGTGAAGTTCTGCTTTCATTTCATTCCTTTTCTCACACTGCAGCTTCTAGTGCTAGGAAGAACATGGATATATTTTTGTGATCTTCAGTAGCACACTGGTGTTGAATAATATATTCTACCGCATCCTGATGGTGGCAGTTGGGTAGCTGCCCCAGGAGGAATGATGACATTTTAAATCAGGAACACAGCAGCAGACAAGGGAAATGTAGTCTCTAGCCCAGGTAAATGAATGAAAGCATCTGCTTCTACGGAGATTATGTACCTCCCTTAATTATGGATTCTTTGTAATCTTGATGATGTTTATGTGTTCAGAATCTTTGATGTGGCCATTATGTTCCTAGTTCTTACTGAATCTATATTAATTTAGTAATCTAAGTTATTGCCAAATTGGGAATCTCATGGTACATTCCTGTGGAAACTTTAACAAACCCATTTGACAACTGAGGCAGGGAGAGATACCTGACCTTCCAAGGCACTCACCCTGGCAATGCAGGCTGAGCTAGCATTGCTAGGATTGCAACACCTAGCAAAGAGGTGCTCACCAAACTGTTAAGAACAGAGTGATTTACCTGAACAGTACGGAGAGGTATATATTTAGAAAAGAGAAATACTGTACAGAGAATAGACTCTATTTTTGAGAAATTAAAGAGCATTGGTAAAAGTGTTAATAAGAATATATTTGAGCCTGGTGCAGTGGCACACACCTGTAATCCCAGTGGCTCGGGAGGCTGAGCAGGAGGATTTCCAGTTCAAAGCTGCATCTCAGCAAAACTGAGGCACTAAGCAACTCAGTGAGACCCTGTCTCTAAATAAAATACACAGTAGGGCTGGAGATGTGGCTCAGTGGTTGAGTGCCCCTGAGTTCAATTCTGAGTACCCTCCGCCCTGAAAAAAAAAAAAAAGTAAGAAATAATGTACTTGAAGGACTCCGGGCTACGGAGTTTTTCGGATTTTTAGGTTTCTGTGTTAGAATTTTTGGGGCAGGACAGATATGTCCTGATGCTCATCTGTATAAGACAAATTCTTTAAATGTGTTGTACAATCATGAAAGCAGATAACTATGAAGTTCTTGGATGTTATCTAGTCAAGGAGTTTGAAATCTTCAAATTAAATCTACCATATGAATCACAGGGTCAATCTTCAAACATAAAAGATCCTGCTTGAGTTTTTCTAGAAAGTTCAGAAGGCAGCATACCTCTCACTAGGATTTTTCACTTAGCAGGTTGCCATCAATGCCTCCTTATCAAATATAATTTTATGTTGCAAAAATGAAAATTGCTATTGGTGATTGGTTGAGAGCCCCTTCAGGTAGTTGAGCAAACTCAGACTCATAGGTTGACTGTGGTCCCTCAAAATGATGTTTGGAGGTTTCAGTCTCCACACCTCAGAATGTGGCCTTTTTAGGAAATAGGGTCTTTACCGAAGTGATCAAATTAAAATGAAGTCGCTGAGGCAGACTGTCATCCAACATGACAAGTGTCATGAAAACAAGGAAATTTGGACATAGGAAACCAAGAGAAGACAGCTGTCCCCACACCAAAAAAAAAAAAAAAAAGAATTCAGATGATACATTCATAAGCCAAGCAATGAATTGCCAATAAACCACCAGGAGCTCGGAAGAGACAAGGAAGGATTCTTCCCTCACAGGTTTCAGAGGGAGCATGTCCCTGCCAGCACCTCGATGTCAGACTTCTGTTCTCTAAAACTGTGAGGCGATAAATCACTGTAGTTCTCAGCCACTCAGTTGTGCCATCTTGTTACTGAAGCCATACCAAACTACTGCTGGTCATGGTCCTGTGGAGAATGATTGGTAAGGTAATCAAGTCTGGAACCCAGTTTGATTCCCAGGTTCAGTGCTGCCTCTAGAAATTCAAAATATTATTTTTTTCTTATAAAGAAAAATGTATCATATTTCAAAAATTGTTAAGAGAAACTACCATCCTTGTATTGGACTTTTTGTTCTTTTTAGTTACCTTTGTACATGAATTATATCATTTATTACAAGTATCTCTAACCTAATAATTTCAGTGATAGACTTTGTTTATTAAAATCAATAAGCTTGAGGTAAAATTTATTCATATATATATATATATATATATATATATATATATATATGTATATGTATATATGTATGCATATATGTATATTTACTTTGTACAATTGATAATGAAATCTAACACTATACACGGTAAGTTTTTTTTTAGTGTGGACACTCAAAGTAAACTTTCAAACTGCCAGAATCCACTGTAGTCAACAAAATAGTCAAATTTGGCCTTTCTTTTTTGTTTTTGTGGGTGATAATGGAGATTGAACCCAGGGTTGCTTTACAGCTGAACTGAGCTATATACCCAGACATTTTAGTTATTATTATTATCATTTTTATTATATTTTTATTTTGAGGCAGGATATTACTGAAGTTGCTTAGGGCCTTGAGAAGTTACCAAGGCTGACCTCAAGCTTGCATTCCTCCTCCCTCCGCCTCCTGAGTTGCTGGGATTACAGTCATACACCACATCATTCAGTAAAACTAGCCGTTTTTACTGCATCACCTGGGTACACTCTTTTCCAGATAGTGGAAATAAGAAGCAGTACATTTCATGAGATAAGTCTAATGTGAGTGCCAAATCATAGTTCCAAAAATAATTTTTCAAGGACTGAGTATGTACCTACAAATCTGTATGACTATAAGATGAATTTTATGAAGAATTGGCACTATGGAAAGAATCTTGTTTAAAACATTACTGTCTTTTTAAATTAAAAGTTAATTAGTAAATGAAAAAAGAAACATGCATGCCTCAATAAGCTCAACAAATTAAAAACTACAACAGGGAATCAATCAAGTCCCCCCCCCCACGCTTTTTGATTTGTGTACAGTAATTGGAATAATGCTGTGTTCATTTTGTAGAAAGTAATCATATTTGTTTATTTTTGTTTTTGCTTGTGCTGGGGATTGAACCCAGGGCTGCTCCACCACTGAGCTACACCCCCAGTCCTTTCTATTTTTTATTTTGAGGGTCTCACTAAGTTGCTCAAGCTGATTTTAAACTTGCCATCCTCCTATTTTGGCCTCCTGAGTTGATGAGAGTATATTGGTGCACCACCACACCTGGCTTTGAAAGTGACCATATTTTTAAACACCTCCATGAAATGTAAATTCTGACTTTGTTTTGTGAAAACTTATAGTAAGTCAGGTTTGGGGTCCTGAGAATGAAGACAGATTTGCTGTCTGGTTCAGATTTCAGCCAAGAAAAGGATTCTTCCTTATGATGATCCAGAGGTCAGCTCTTTTGATATGTCATCCCAAACCAGGCTGCTTGTGGCTCCAAGCCCATAGGGTTCTCCTTACCAGGACATGTTTCTGATACTTATACACCTTTCTTCCTAGCTTCTTCCTGTTGGAGCCATTTCTACTTAGTGTAAAATTTATGCTATTGGGAAAAAAATTATGCTTATATTGCTATACAAGATCAATTTTCAACTCAAGCAAGCAGTGCCCCTCGTGTTCAAGAAACTGTGTCTCTGTAACTACATTTTTCATAGTTGTTCTTGCCACATCATTTATAATGCAGGTTTATGTGAAGAGGAATAATCTTAAAGATTAATATAGATTTATATATGCATGTTATATATTAATCTATATAAATATATTTATACACATATTACTTTATTTTTTTAAGTACTGGGTATTGAACCTAGGGTCACTTTATAGACTGGCTTCCTTTCTCCCTCCCTCCCTCTCTCTCTCTCTCTCTTTCTTTTACAGAGTCTCCCTAAATGGCTCAGGCTTACCTCAAACTTTCAATATTCCTATCTCAGCCTTTGAAATTGATGGAATTATAGGTGTGCACCAACAAACCAGCTAATTTCTGTAGTAATTTCTTATACTAAATTTATAAAATGTATAGTCAGTTCATTTTAAGAAAAATGTTTCACAATTTAAGTGGATTTCTTCTCATAATCATTACATCAGATTGGAAAGCACATTTGCTCCTCCCCCTTCTCTCTCTTTTGCTTTTTCATAAAATCCCTAGGAAATGGATAAGTCAAATGGTGCCCCCTTATACTTAGAAACTAAAGATCAGAGAGGTGAAATGAGTTTCTGAAATTTGTTTACATAGCAAAAACAGCAGTTTAAAGCCTTAGTGTAAAATTTATGCTATTGGGGGGAAAATGCACTATAACTTTATTTATTGCATTCATTTGAACTTTGGTAGGTATAACCTCATTAGGGAATAGTGGTGTCATTAAGACACTGTGCACCTATTAATTGAATGATACTATTATTTTAACAAAAGTAGCCGTGTCTAAACTACCTAAGAAGTTAATTGACACTCAGAGAGATTGACTGTTCTTAGAGGAATTGTTTTACATTGAAAATTCTGAGCTATTCTTTGTTGCCTCCTTAAGACTTACATTTTTCATTCAATTTTAAGAACTATAAGTAAGAGTTCATTTGTAAAAATATGTTAGGTTTAATGCCCATGTCTAATAGATACTTCTTGTGGCTACAAAAAGATACATTTATGCTTAAAATTCCCAACCTCTCTGCCCTACGAGTGGCAAACAGCAGTATCTGAAGCAAGTGCACTGGAACCTTTAAAGAACTTCATTTTTAATTAGCTCATGTTCATTGACTGACATATTCCATGAATACAAAGTAATCATACAACTAGAGTCATCTTTGCTAATAGATAAAGAGCTATAAGTAAAACTAATGATAGATATATAGACAAAAGAAAGGCAAACTTTGGCCAAGTATGAGATAAAGAATATAAAGATATGGATACTGGGCATTCATCAGATAAGTAATTATTGGGCACATTGTATAGGTGTTAGAAAATATTTTAAATTTTGCTTTGGAAATTATTTTAAATCATCACTATCAGCTGCATTTATTAGGAGCTTAACAGTGAAACAGTGATGTGTGTGTGTGTGTGTGTGTGTGTCTATGTGTATAAAATGAGTCAGTCTCTGATGTCCTAACTTAACATTGACAGTACTGATGTGGTTAGACATGGCAAGTAAATTATCAGCTTCCAGTGTGAATATTAGTGATCCTGACATGAGACAGAAATATCTGGGTTGAACAAGCACTTTTATGACAGGTTTCTGTGTATGAGTTCCTTTTTTGTGGCTCTTACTCAACTCAGTCTGTAAGAACATTTTAAGTGTCCCATGTGATTTTGAGGAAACTTTCCAACCTAGGGGCTGGGGATATGGTTCAGTGGTAGAGTTGTGTCTATTGTAGTATACATGAGGCCCCAGGTTCCATTCCCAGTACTAGCCAAAAAAAAAAAAAAAAAAATCAAGTAAAATAAAATAAAATTATGGTATTAACAATATGATATATCAAAATATATTTTGATCATTATCCCTTTGTTCATGTTCTATCATCACCTCAACATTTCAGTATGTTTGTATTTCATTAAGTAGCTTGTTAGTTTTGGAGACCCTATCCAGTACTAGGCATCCTGCTAGGCTGGGGAATGGCAGGATAGGTTTGCCACAGGAGTTTACATTTTGTCAGGTAGGTATTTATAGTACAGTGTGTGATACCTTTTTCCTTCTGAGGCTGCCCTCTTTATATTATAAAATTCCACCTGAGAAGTGTGTTCCCTGCTCCTCTGTTCACGATGTCTGTGTGTTGACTCAGGTCCTGCTTTCCCTTCCCAGGCTGTAGAATTGTTCGTAACAGTTCTTTCTGCTGGTGGGCTCCCACCTTCAACAGACGCCACATCAGTTATACCCACTTTTGGAGATATTCTCTTCCTAAAGAACAAATCTGAACAAAGCAGAGACCAATTGGCAAACCGAGGATGCCCCTTTCCCAAGTTCTCCATCTGCCATATCAAGTCCTTCAAAATTTGCATTCAGAATTTACCACCCCTCTTTTCCTGCATCCTGAGTACTGGCTGTCAACAAGCTAACTGGTTTTCTTTTTCCTGAGCAAATCACCCAGGTACTTTCTCATCTCAGCATTGGCTAGCGGTGTTCATCCACCAGCATTGGTCCTTCAAGGCCTTCTACCTCCTTCCATTTCTCTGTTAAAACCCACTTCAGTCTGTGAATCACATATTAAATGGTTTATGTAGCCTTTCTTGTCATTGATATGGACTTAAAAAAAATGTGGTTCTTCATTTATATGTTCTGTGGCTCTCTAGAGGATGAGAGTTCCTTAGGCTACAGACTCACGCAGCTTTTTATCTCTCTTGCATAACCTGTGTCTGGCAGGTAGTAAGTGCCCAATAATTACTGCATTAATGAACAATGTTGTGTGTGTAATGTGAGCCTCCTTATCAAGGAATGTCTGCTCTTGACTTTCTGAAGGCTTTCACCATATGCTGCTTCAACTCCTCCATTTTTTGGTCCTTTCTAGTTTTAGATGTGGGTGTGATTTACCTCTAATGGGTAGCAATGGTGCTAATGGCAAAGCATTTATATTGATTGAAGGGGTTGAAAGGATATATGTCATAAGAAAATCTTCTGATTCATATTTACATTTATACTTCTAGGGCAGTGTTCTGAGTGAGACAGTCCTTCACACTAATCTGTGTAATTAAAAAGAAAAAAATGGAAATCTGAGTGCTTGGCAACGATGCTAGACCTTTGGACACATTTTCTGGCTTAGGGATCCTTTAAGGAGGCTCAGGTTGCAATTGAGATTTCAATTACCTATTGAAATGAAGAAGAGTAAAATCTCCCCACCCCTTGCATTACCAATCCTGTCTCCTTTAGCTGGATTCTCTAATTTATTTATTATTTGCTCTTCTTTGCTTAATTATACCTGTTGACACTGTTGTAACCTCATGCAAATACACCAATGAGATCATGAATATTTTATGTCATTAATCACTAAATGTGAAAGGTGTATGCCTGTATGCCAATTCAAATGTGTCTTGAATTGACTAGGTTTTTCCTTTGGGGAATAGTAAGGGAATGAGGATGGAATTGAATTTTTTTTTAAATGTTATTTTGAGTCTATATTTAGAAGGGGACTTCTAAGTGATTTTGCCATCAGTTTCCTTCTTACAGGTTCCCTATCAGACAAACAGGATGCTGCTATAATGGTGGACTTGTCTTTGTAAAACACAACTATGCTCATAGAATTTGTACTTTGAAATATTTGGCATATATTGTCTTGCTTTTAAAATGTATTCTGAACTTCTTAACTTCATGTACAAAGTTCTGTATACCTCAACCTCAGTCTTTCTAGAGATTTCTCCCACATCCTTGGTAGTTTCTTGTACATTCCTAAAAAACCAACTCAAGCATCACAGTTTTTTTGATTTTGGTATTTTTTTTAAAGCAGTGCTACAAGTTGAACCCAGGAGGGCTCCACTCCTGAGCCTCAACCCCAGCCTTTTGTATCTTTTGAGATGGGGTCTCACTAAATTGCCAAGGTTGGTCTTGTGATCCTTCTGCCTCAACCTCCCAAGTTCTTAGGATTACTGGAGTTTGCCACCGCACCAGACACCACAGCTTGTTTTTAGGTCTGCTTTCACCAATGCCTTTAGCTCTCAAGGAAGACTACATTAGTTCTATATTTTTGATTTAAAAGCATTTTAATTCCTCATACATGGAGCAATAATATGTAGAGGGCAAGTGCTAGTATTCCAATGGTGCTCCTTGCTGTACACAGTTCTCTCTGTGAGACCTTTGTCAGATCTGAACAGTAGAGTTCTCTGTATGTCGTAGTTATAACATTTATGAGAGAGGGTACTCTAAGTGCTATTTTAGGGGATTTAAAAAACATGCATAGAAGATATTTAGTGTATGTCTGCTCACAGACCTGAACACTGACAGGAAAAAGAAAATATTTTGTGTGCTTATATTTCATTCTAATTTGCTCATTTATCTTTTTCTTCTATTAAGATGAGATGGCCAGAACATTGTCTGCAACGTGTAGGCTGCATCCAACAGCTCTTGATGTGTCCAGTGGTTGATGTGATTATTATTGTTAATACATATGAAAGGTCATGTATTGGTCAGAATACAAATTGAAACACTACTGGAAGGTTATTAAAATAAGTTTTAAAAAACTACCATAGTGCTGAAATTGGCTCTCAAATACGTGTGGGGGGGGAGGGGGAGGGGTGCTTTGCTAAGAGAGAAAAGGAAAATGAAAGCTACTGTGAGAACCACATTTGTTAAGATAACAAATCAAAAAATGTTAGATACTGTATCTCTTCAGTGGAGAATTATTCCTGGAGTCAATTCAGAAATATAAACAATGTAAGTACTTGACAAAATCTCCCTTTGGTTCGGACTTGGCAGGTGGAACTAGTATAAGTGAAAACTCCTAAATAATTCCAGATTAGCTAGTAATAGGAATAACGATCACCATATCCGTAGTTTGCACTTCTGTTAGGAATAAGCCATGTTTATATGCACTGTTTAATACCACTCAAATATCTTACACATAAAGAATTAACGAGAAGTCTCCATTCCACAGTATTTTCAACAGCACTTCCCAAATTTGAAGAGACAGATTTAACATTGATTGGTTTTTTCCTTAAGGAACTCCTTTAGTGTGAGGTGTCAGGTGTGTGTGTGTGTGTGTGTGTGTGTGTGTGTGTGTGTGTGTGTATGTGTACATAGAGGTATCACTGAAATATGATTCACATACCTTAATGCTTTCCCAGTGAAAGCATACACCTCTGTGGTTTTCAGTGTTTTCAGAGTTGTATGACCATCATGACGGATTGAAGACACTTGTGTCCCATCAAGTAAGCCCTGTGCTCATTGGCTTTTGCTTTCTATTCTCACTTGTCTCCCTACCACCTCTAGCTCAGGTGAACTCACTACCTACTTTCTTTCTGTATAGATTTGCCTATTCTGAACTTATAATAGGAATCAAACTATTTGTGATCTTCTGTGGTTGGACTCTTTTACTTAGTATATGCTTTTGAAGGTTTATTCATGTTGTAGCATGTATCAGTATTTCATTCCTTCTTATTGCCAATATTTCATTGTGTGGAATACTCTGTTTCCTGTGGATTAGTTTATGGACTTTTGAGTTGTTTCTAGTTTGTCTTTGTTTTTTGGCTATTATTAATAATACTTGCTCTGAATATTTATTTTCATGTGTTTATAGTATATTTTCATTGCTCTTGGGTTTGTAATACTCAGCAACAAAATTGCTAGATCATGGTAATTCCATATTTAGCATTTTGAGATGCTGCCAAATGGATTTATAAAGTGGTTAAACTTCTTAGCAATTTCACTAGCAAAATATGAAGTCTAATTCTCCACATTCTCATCAATGAAGAGTGTTATTTTATGTGAATGTATGTATTTATATTTTCTCTAAGTGAATACTTTTATTTTTTATTGGTTTTATTTTTTAAATACATGACAGTGGAATGCATCACAATTCTTATTACACTTATAGAACAATTTTTCAAACCTCTGTATATAGAGTATGTTCACATCAATTCATGTCTTTGGATAATGTATTTTGGATAATAATGTCTATCACATTCCACCATTCTTGCTAATCCCCTGCCCCCTCCCTATCCCTCTCACCCATCTTCCCTATCTAGAATTCATCTAATCCTCCATGCTCCCCCTCCCTACTCCACTATGAGTCAGCCTCCTTATATTAGAGAAAACATTCAGCATTTGTTTTTTGGGGATTAGCTAACTTCACTTAAGCATTATCTTCTCCAACTCCGTCCATTTACCTGCAAATGCCATGATTTAATCTCTTTTATGGCTGAGTAATATTCCATTGTGTATATATGCCACATTTTTTTTATCCATTCATATACTGAAGGGCATCTAGGGTGGCTCCACAGTTTAGTGATTGTGAATTGTGCTGCTTTAAACATTGATATGGTATGTGTCCTTGCAGTATGCTGTTTTTAAGTCCTTTAGGTATAGTCTGAGGAGAGGGACAGCTGGGTCAAATGGTGGGTCCATTCCCAGATTTCCAAGGAATCTCCATATTGCTTTCCATATTAGCTGCACCAATTTTCAGTCCTACCAGCAGTGTATGAGTGTGCCTTTTCACCCACATCCTCGCCAACAATTATTATTGTTTGTCTTCATAATAGCTGCCATAACTCAATTCAAAATGGATTAAGGATTTAGGAATACAACCAGAGACCCTGCATCTAACAGAAGAAAAAGTAGGCCCTAATCTTCATCATGTGGGATTAGGCCCTAACTTCCTTAATAAGACTCCTATAGCACAAGAATTAAAACCAAGAATCAGTAAATGGGATGGAATCAAGCTAAAAAGTTTCTTCTCAGTAAAAGAAACAATCTGTGAGGTCAATAGAGAGCCTACATCTTGGGAGCAAATTTTTACCCCCCACACATCAGATACAGCACTAATCTCTAGGGTATATAAAGAACTCAAAAAGCTAAACACCAAAAAAACAAATAACCCAATCAATAAATGGGCCAAGGACATGAACAGACACTTCTCAGAAGAGGATATTCAATCATTCAACAAGTATATGAAAAAATGTTCATCATCTCCAGCAATCAGAGAAATGCAAATCAAAACTAAGTTGCCATCTCACTCCAGTCAGTATGGCAGCTATTATGAAGACAAACAACAATAAGTGTATTTATTTTTTAACATAGTATTATAGCCATCTCAGTGGGTATGGTGCTCATTGTGGCTTTGGTTTGCTTTTCCTCCATAGCTAATGAGGTTGAACATCTTTTCACGTGCTTGGTGACCATTTGTATACCTTCACTAGAGAAGTGTCTATTCAATCTTTTGCCTGTTTATATTATATTAATTAATTAATTTTTATTTATTTATTTTGGGTACTAGCAATTTAACTAAAGGATATTTTACCACTCAGCTACATTTCCAGCCCCTGCACTTTCTGGGAGGAGGGAAACAGGCTCTTGGTAAATTTCTGAGGCTGGCTTTAAACTTGCAATCCTCCTGTTTCAGCCTCCCAAGCTGCTGGGATTACAGGTGTGTGCCACTGCATTCAATTTCATTTTTTAATTAGAGTATTTTCATTGTATTGTTAAAGTGTAAGAGTTCTGTATTCTTCATACAAGTATTCTTGATAAAAGTTCTTTATTATATTTATAATTTACCAAGGTTTGCCACCCATATTCTGGCTTGTCTTTTTACTTTCTTGATAACTTCGTTGTTCTGTATTTATTTTAGAAATGAAACTTTGACAAGATTTCAAGATTAATGTTTATTGCCATGTTTATTTGAGCAGTGCTTATTTTTTGTATTCTCTTAAATTCTTCATTTTTAAAATTAAAGATATAAAATTTTACATAACAGTTCTTAATTTCATTATTTCTCAGACTGTGCTTTATGGTATACAACATGCTCCATGATAAATAAATTTAATTTCTAAGAATATATTTTAGAAATGTTCTTTGCTTTATTTTTTTTTTCTCTACGGTCACAATATTGAAGGCATGTGACATTCTATATGAAAAATAACATCTGTCAAACCCAACATTTCCAAAGTCCTTCCCCGCCTAAAACAATCTCAATTTCATATTCTGTAATGTGTATCAAACTGATATCATAAGTTTGTTTTCTCTTTGTACCAATTAGTTAGGATGTTATGCTTTTGCTTGTAACAAATCCATAGTCAGTTAATGTGTGTAGATCTTTTTCTTTTCTATTCTCAGGGCCTTTGCTGGTATGCCTTTGTTGGCAGCTTTTATTGCTACTGTTCCATTAGAAATTGTGTGTGCTTTTGTGCATATGTGTGTGTGTGTTTATGTTTGCACATGTCTGCTGAAATAGAACTCAATGATGACATTTTCATGGCTTCAGGATGTTGGTTCAGAGGCTATTATCTTTGCCTCATGGTCACTTCATATCAGAGAGTCATTGCTTCATCTCCAGAATCCTGTATTGCTTCCAGACAGGCAGGATGGGAGGACAGGAAAGCTAAAGAGAGTCACTAGCCAAGGTTCCCCCTTTTTAAAGAGTTTTCTTGGAAACTTCACAAAGTGACTTCTTCTTGTATCTTATGGGCCAGGACTGAGTCCTGATCTGTAAGAGAACTGAGGCTGGGAAATGGAGTTTCTTAGCTGGCCCATTGCTCTCTATAAACTGGAGTTCTGTGAATAAGGAAGAACAAAATGTGTGTATGGTCCGGGCAAGTAGCAGTGTTTCTCACCAAGGGAAGAACAACAGGTGGAAAGTTCTGAGTTCAAATGAAGGGCAAAGCCTCTTTTGTATTCCGGTCCTCTTGTTTGCATCCCTGAACTTGGGGCACCTCACACTATCTACGTTTTCATCAAGAATTGCCACTGGATTTTAAAACAATAGGTCTTTATTTGATTATATATTTACAAACATATTTTATAAAACACTTTTCTGTAGCAAGAGAATTGGCTGAATGAAATTGAGGACCAAAAAGTATTTTAACAACAGTGGAATTTTTTGATCAATTTAAATTTCCAAACTACTTGACTTTCCTTATTGAATTTCCTCCTGGAAAGCCAGTCAATCATTCTCTAAATATTTATTTTGACCCTTACTTGTGCCCTTCACAGTGCACACAACAAAGACCAAAGAGGCTTCTACTATTGTGAAACTTTCTAACTTGGAGAAAATCAAAAGCAAGTAATGAAATAATTAGACAGGATCATTTTGTATTACAGTAAGTGCAGGAAACAGACATGGTCATATGTGAAGAATAATGGGGAAAAGAGGAGTTTACACTAGATAGTGTTTGTTCCCTACCTACCCCTTAGCACCAAGCCTGGTGTAGGGCAAGTTTTCAGTTCATATTCATTAGTATTAGATGAATGGATAGTTTAGATCGATGGATAGATGGATAATTGGTCAGTTGTGCAAAGTGTCTCTGAGGAGATGTTATTTGAAATGAAACCTGAAAATTGCAAATAAGCCTACAGTGCTAAGAAACCAGAAAATTCATTCTAGGATCAGGGTGAAGAGTGTTCAATCCTTGTAGTTTATAGTGGTAAGTTCAAACCTAATTCCAAAACAAGGAAAAAGTCTTTGAACAGTCTTAACATTGATTATTTCTTTTTTGCTTCATAAAGACTTTGTGCTTCTTAAAGATTATGTCAAGTAGATGATATTATTATATCATCCATACTGTATAAATGAGCAAACTGAACCTAGAAATAATAGAGTAACTTATCCTGATCCATGAAGCCAGTTAAAGTGAAGTTGAAATTTGATTACAAGAAATTCAACTCCAGAATCTACCCTTGACCATTATGTAGGGTTATAAAGACTCAATAAATGCACTGAAATATATACAGTAACTTGAACAGGACCTGGATTGTTAAGTCAGCAAAAAAAGAGAGTGACTTGGAACAAGATCTCCACCAATTTAATAAAGTCAATTTTTTTTCAGCAGTTACACATGTTTATTTGGGACAAACCTGAAAATATGGGGGACAGTAAATAAATTCAATTTTTAAAACATTTTCTAATAGTGACTTATGAATCAAATATCAGAATCTGTCTCAAATTTCTCTTTCAAAAATAAAACTGTCTATATATAATAAATTAGGATCTGAACTATTCTAAGGGGTCCTGTTTTTCATTCCAATGAAGTCTTTGAATACATGGAATTTGCAAAAAAAAATAATAATAATTTAGGATTATGAACTATGCCTTGGCATAATTTACTGATTTTTTTTTAACAAAGTGAAGTGTCCATCTTCTGAGGAGTTGTTTTTTTTTTATTTTTTTATTTATTTTTTATTTTTTTTTTAGCATTTTGGGCACATTGTAGCCATAAATAATGCAAGAATAGTCATTCACCCATGATAGCTTCCAAAACAGAATGAGTGTCAGCTAATAGGAAAATCACCCTAATACTCCTCTGATAGATATTAGCTTTCAATTTTCAAATGTGACTTTCTGATCATCTGTTGTTGTGGTGGTGATGATGGTTGTTATTATCACTGGCTGTGTTGAGGATCAAACTCAGGGCCTTAAGCATGTTAAGGAAGCATTCTACCACTAAGGTAAATCTACCTGATCCACGTAACCTGCCCTGATTAGTTTTGAATTCTTTATTTCTAATTCTTCAATCTCTCAACAAAGGATAAGAGACTAAAGAATTTTCTGTGGCAATTTTATTAGAGCATTTTGGCTATCACATGGAAATTTCTAACTATTTTGTTTGATATGCTCCATCCCACCCACACCCCATTTTTAGAACCATTAAAAATGGTGAACCATTTTTTTATTGTGGAACACTTAACACTCCAAATCACAGAATCCAAGTTTAATGGGCTTTTCAAAAGTGGATACATTCTTTAAGATTCTAGTCTTCTGAAAATAATCCAGAGTTTTCAATTTAGATATATAATCAAATGAGCCAAGAATTCTATCCACTTTATATGATTGATTCCAATTGACAAGATCAAGGGCAAATCAATACGTCAGTAAAGTCCTCTCCCATATAAACCTGAATAATGTTTTTAAATAGCCATTATTGTGTTAGCTGTTTTCCTAGTTTCTTGAATTTCTTCTCAGGAGATTCACTTTTGGATTCTTACCACTCTCCCACTCTCCCCTGGTTTTTTGTCCTCCTTCCTTTTATTTTTGTTTTGTCTTCAGTAAAGGCTTTGGTACATGATAGTTGCTTAAGGGAAAAAAAAAAGAGTGAATAAGTCTCTCAGTTCTACTATGTGATGTAAGAACAAAGGCAGAGAAGTTCATAGGAATGTTAATTTTTTGCGTCTTTATTTCTACCCACCTTAATTAAATACATACAATTTTAACTTCCGCTCTTCCCTGGCTTTCTTCCCTTTCTAATTTGCCATGTTATCTTTTATTCCAGTTTCTTTTTCTTCATCCTTAACACTCATAATATAACACACATAATATCATGTAAACAACAAAATGTAACACCAAAAGGAATAAATTGCTGAGACAACTTTATTTCTGCGCAAGAATATTGGTTTTTAGCGTAAATATACCCTTGAAATTACTTTTAATATATTAATTGGGTCTTGGAATAATGAAGGAGAATTGAAGGTCAAGTCAAATTTGGGAATTTAGATACCCTCTAACTCTGGTCTAAAGAAATGTCTTTAGGTCTCATGGTAATTTCCAGCAACACTTAAAAATCTGGAAAGAAATGCACATGGCTTGCTAAAATCTACTAATTGTAGGAAGTAGAAGTCAAAGTCATATTGGTAGTAACAAATTCAGAGGAAAAAAAAAAAAAAGAAACCCAGGGCATATAATGGGGCAGGCTTGTATGTTCTCTGCCCCTTAAGCTTTGTTTTTATCAACAACCCCCACCACCAAAGTGAAGTTGTTTGGGAAAGAGGAAGTTGCACAGAGAGCATTTGAAATGTTGTCTTTTTTGCTGAAGCTTTTCTGGCACTGATGAAAAATGTGGCTAAGCTTTGAATGAAATAAGACTTTAAAAATTTTGTAAAAAGCATTTTTGGAAAAATAGAACTTTCAGATTAAGAGAAATTGTTTAAAAATGAATTCAGTGTTTTGTCATTTATAAGACTTAAAATCAGTTCAGTATATTAAGTCACATGAATTATTGAGATTTACTTTAAAAATTTTCATGGTTGTTTTATTTTTAAGACTGTTTCTAAAAAGAATGATTTACATAGAGAATTTTCTTTAGATTTATTTGGTTTTGTTGTATTTTGTATTTTGTAACAGCTTAGGAGCTCAGTAGTTTATACACACACATACACACGCACATATAAAATATATACATATATATACACATACATCACACATATGTATGTGTATATATACATATATATATATGTACATACACAGATATTCTTATTTGGCTTTGTATAAATGATACATATATAGTTATATGTATGTAAATATGCGTATGTGTGGATATATATGTCTGCTAATGTAAACTATTTGGGGATCAAAGTAATTTTCCACTTTGAATACACATTATTCATTTTAATGCTAAAGTCAAGGAAATTGTGTTGTTTATAACAAATGCAGTAAATCAGAATATTTGATTTAAAAAAAAGAGAAACAAAATGCTATCCAAATGCAGGACTTCATAAATCTTGTTGAGTTAAAAACTTTTGCCCCCACTGAGGCTATGTCTGGATTTCATTATTTTCTCTAGGACTTCCAATTTTTTTTTTTTTAACCAGGAAAAGAGATCAATTTTATAGATTAGTTTCATGAGGTTTCCCCCAGTGGGTCTGGCTAAGTTTTAACAATTTTCTGGGGAAAATCGCCTTGAATGAGTCCTTTGATGGGACCTTGCATAAATGAAATCTAAATATATAGGGATACATGACTATTAGCATGATCCTATGTGAAAATAACAGGTGAAGAGCTAGAAATAATACACAAGGCTTTTACTGTTATTTTAATTCTTATATTTCCTACTCAGTTACCTCAATTGGCAGGAACAATACAAGAGTTTAACATACTATAAAATACAAACTTATAGTCACATTCAGATGCTCCCAGGTTTGGGTTTTACTTGAAGAGAAGTTCATAGAGTTAGTAAATTAAAGCCATAATGCTTTCATATTTCATAAGAAAGCTACACTTTGTTTTGTTCTTAAAAAATATATTGTATTATTTTAAAAACATTTCAATTGATTTTTTGGGGGGGTGGGTACCGAGGATTGAATCCAGCGGTGATCAACCACTGAGCCACATCCCCAGCCATTTTTGTATTTTATTTAGAGACAGGGTCTTGCTGAGTTGCTAAGTGTCTCCTTAAGTTATTGAGGTTGGGTTTGAACTCACAATCCTCCATCCTCAGCCTTCTGAACCACTGAGATTACAGGTGTGAGCTACCGCACTCAGTTTCTATTGAATTTTGAGGGGTTTTGTTTATGTGTTTTGTTTGCTTGTGGTTTTAGATCTATCACTTGCATTAGATATTTGATTGTGTTTTCAACCACACAAGGTGCAGGTCCCTTCCATATTGAACAGGCAGGATCTCATGGCTCTTGTTCTAATTGAACTTCTTATTTGGAACTGAGCCTTTCCTACTCTTTATTAAGCCACTCCATGCCTCTCATCACCAAGGGGACCCAGTAGTGTTAGTATGTGGATTTTCCAATTCTTATACAGAAAATCATTCTGAGTCTAATTCAGTAGATTTTGTAGATGCCATGGTAATGCACGTGTTACTTGTTATTCTTATGTAATGACACATGATTTTTTTAAATTATAAATTTGGTCAAATTGTATAAATTATATATTGACGCAGTTAAGGGATCAGTTTTTTCCCATTCTGGATTAATAGAGAGTAACCACATGTTATCTTAATTATGCTTTCCTTAAGGAATTAAAATATGGTGACCCCTAAATAACATGTAATTATTCATAAAGATAAAAATAATAGCTAACATTTAATGAGTCTTTACTGTGCACCAAGATCATGTAACTGGTGAGACTAAATATATATGAGAGGTGGGATTTCAACTAGTCAGTTTGATCTCTGTTGCTCAAGCTTAACCAATATGCTGTACTTTATTAAAAATATTACAGAAGCCCATGATGACTCAGAATTGTTAAACATTTGTTGTGCCTACAGAGAACATGGAGCTAGATGTGTAGACTCAATAAACATTTGTTGAAAGAGTGTATGAATGCATGAAGTCAGGAATGATTAATTGGTACCAATGAAATGTGCTAATAGAGAATATGGGATAGCTAAACACCTGATTATATAATTCAGTATAGGTGTTCAGGTAATTCTGTATCCAAAATTTTAAAGTTTGGTTAGTTTATGTCTTTCCAGAGAACTTTCAGAGACATTAAATGTTACTTGTATTCCATAATTTTAAAGAAGTTGGAAACTAGATGGTAGAAAATGGATTTTGGAGAAATAAACTCATCACATTAACAACAGCCTCAAGTTTCTTGAAAGAACGCAAAATCTGATGTCTTTTTCTCTTTTCTCACCAATATTCCCTAGTGCCAAAGACCGGATGCTTAGTTTGGACTCAATAATTTTTTTTACTGCTAAAAGTTGTACAGCAGGACAAAAGTGCATGATTTGCAACCATTTGACCTAAGTTTTAATCCATGTTTAACCACTAGCTAGTTATGTTACTGTTTCACCTCTTTGAATTCCATTTTCATATCCAAAAATAGGGATCATATGTACCTCTGACTTTTAAAAATATAAAGAAAGAAAATAAAGTACAAGAAACATATTTTAAAAATTTCAAAAACACATTGTTCCAAATATGTTCCATGGAAAACTATTAATCTCTCTTTAAACAAAAAGGTTTTGTGATCAAATGTTTCTAGAAATGTTTAAATTAATTTCCTTTCCCTTAAGACTTTTGCAGATGTTAATGTACCAGGGTGCATTGGGAGCATATATTTGAGAATTAGGTATGCAGATTTTCAGAAGCATATTTTACTTTATTGTCATTTCTTCATAGAAATACCTCATATGAAAATTATTTAAGCACTCTTGAGACTGATGTGATTGTATTATTAGTAATAGTACCCAGGATGAAAATTAGCAATAAAAGTTACAAAAATTCCATGTAATCAATATAGGCAAGACATAGTAAATGAAAGTAATGAAGCTTTGTAAGAGTAGTGGCAGCATACAGGATTAGGGTATTGATGGTCATTGTGGGTATAGGAACAGAAATAAAATTATGAAAACATTCTAATCCCAGGTGTGGAAACTTCATTATCAGCCTCATCAGAAATAAGGAACTCTGAATTCCACTCTGTCCAGCACCTCTTTACTCCCCAGTGTGGATGGAATTTGTACTGGCTGTGAAATGTACAAAGTCAGAATCAGGGATTTAAGTATTTGCCAAGTCAATGAAATCAGGCGGTTATCACTAACTATAAAACAAACAAAAAATTTTGCTAATTTCAGTCTTACATTGTGATATTTTCAGGTTCTCCATGGTTTCTAAGAAGGGTCAATTCTAAATAATCCGTATGCCTGCTGATTTGTCTGAAGACTTAAGATTGAGTATAGACAAAAGCTAAATTATCCTGGGAAACAATAAGAAAGAAATTTAGATCTTGGGTCACCTGAAGGCAGGAAAGGCGGGACCAGAAAATTGAGAGACTCACTTCCCTTGTCCCATTCAGGAGGTGACAGCTGCTCCCCCCCCAAAAAAAAAATAACAATAAAACCCTCAAATAAAAACACAAACAGAAAAACCTTTGTGAAGCTCTGAGATATCCGGTGCATATTTTCACAGCTTTTTGCTGTATTGTGCATAATGTGATAGAGTCTCAGTCCCTCCATGGAATCTTCAAGAAAATCAATGTCACTGCGAAGTGGGAGGGATTTGGGGGTTGTGAATGTGAAGCAGCAGTTATGAAGCTGCTTATGAGACTGGCTGCTAGTCATATCTGATTTACCCAGGAAGGGGGTTCATGTTGTCTACTAGTTTGTAAATTAAGTTACAAAGGAGGGTAAATCTTTTTCAGCACCAGCTGTATTAGGCATATCTGCATTAGAACCCAACCTCAGTGTAAAGCCTGGAGGGCTGCCTAACAGTGCCTGGGAGTTATGGCTGTGCAGTGATTGTCTTAGCTTTTCTTCTTTAGCTCCAGAACAAGAGAACAAAAGCAGACTTCTAGTGTCCCTTTTCTAAAGAGCACAATGTAGTCTTGACCTTCTTACTGGATTGACAAGGGGCCAAGGAAAGGAACACCAAGAAATAAAAGCAATTTCCTGAAAGGGCTAGACAAAGATTGGGCTGTCCTGAATGTTCTGTCACAGATCTGCCCAGTCCAGGGAACTGGCCTCTGGGAGAGTCCTTGGGCAGGGGTAGGCCCATTTTCTCTCATGGAGTTCTGGAGGGAGGAAACAGATATGGAAAAATTCAAGTAAATGTATGCCAAGGGAAGCATCCAAAGCAATAGACAAAGCTAAAGAACATTTAATCATCAAATTGAAAACTCTATGCCCATGGTACTAAATATGTAGTTCAAAGCACTTGTTATTCATTTTATGCTTTTATTTGGCAGTTCTTGGGATTGAACCCAGGGCCTTAGCTCATTCTAGGCAAGTGCTCTATCACCAAGCTTCATCCCCAGTCTGCACTTTATGACTCATGAGAGAAATACACATGTAAAGGAATAATAAAATTATGCTATTTATTATGATTAATATAAAGTTGCCTTTGTACACCATGGTGCATGTTCTATAAATTCTTGTTGTATTGAATGGAATTAAGTTAAGAGTTTGGTGAATGGAGAGTCCTTGTTACCTCCATTTTTATCTAAAGAATATTCTGGAACTAATGATTACACTTTGGATCGATTTACAAATTCAATGGAATAAGTGCTAGATATATGATTTGTGATTTCAAAGGTCTGATCACTTTATAAATTGGTGCTTAAGATACACTTTACTTCTCTTCAAATGTACCATTCTTTGGTTCTGCTTCAGAGACTTTGCATGTGTTGATTGTTCTGCCCAGCATGATCCTTCGCCAGATCTCTGTGTCTGGATCTCTGTCTGAATCAAGATCTCTGCTAAAATGTCATTTTCTCACAGAGGACTTTCCAGATCTGCTTATGAAAACTATCTGTCATTCCACACTCCTCCTCCATCCTTTCTCTGTATTCTGAGCTTCTTTATATTCTTTATACCTGCACCCTCATCAGGTAGATGTATGTTTATGTTTGTATATTCCCATGTTCCTTCCACTAGAAGAAGAGCCAGGAAGTGGAGGGCATCTTCCTTCATTTACCGATTTATAAGTTATGTGCTTTGTCCATGATAAGCATACAGTAAATAGTCAATGAATAAACAAAGTTAAAGTGGTTTGTATGGTAACTTTTGTTTCTTTAGATGTATATTATTTTTGTGCTTTTGAAAATATGTTTTAGTAATTTTCCACAAGTGAAAGAGCATGGTTTTCTTGAAAGTGGTGCAAAAGCTAAGTGTAACTCTTCCTCTCCGTCATTACCTTTTTACTTCATATCTCAAACTCCTGGCCCTTTTTAAGTACACGCAGAAGATAGTTTCCACTTCCCCATCTCATCACAACTTTCCTGCAGCTTTCAGACCCTCAGTAGCTGGCAGAGTGATGTTTTCTCCCAAGACGTCCCTAAAAGGGCATTGATTTTTATATAAACAAACACCAGGAGAAAGTAAAGCAGGGAAGAATAGATAGACATTAAGTGAGAATATCTAACTTACAGAAATGTACTTTTGACTGTCTTCATTTCTCATGCTATTATTAAAATATCTGTGCTTGGATAGAACCTTTTTGTTTCCATGCTGACTACTTCGCTGCTCCTGTGAACTTTTTAAATCCTGCATTTGGCAGCAGTTGTGTTTTCCTTGGAACTCCGTGCTGTGCAACATACTGTTAGCTGAGGACTGTGATGTAGAAATTTATTATTAAAAATAAAATAGAGGGAAGAATTTATTCCATAAGGATGAAAATGTCTCAGTGTCAAGAAGCTAGGATTTGCAAAGTGCTTTATATAACAGATTGTGTTTCTTGTCAAGGGAGCATAGTTGAATTGCTAGGAATATATTGAAAGGGGAGGGATTTATTTTGCCTGTCCTTAGTTCATGAGAGCTGAGGGATCAGGAAGGATACTCTTTTCTTTCTTTCTTTCTTTCTCTTTCTTTCTCTCTCTCTCTCTCTCTCTCTCTCTCTCTCTCTCTCTCTCTCTCTCTCTCTCTCTCTCTCTTTCTAGAGGATTTCTTCATCAGATGGAAAGATTTTTGTTTGCCATGTGTAGGCATAACCTTTGACCTGTGTGTCCCCAGACCTCCTGGTAAGATGCTTATTAAAATGTTCCTTCTCAGAGGACTAATCACAAGTTCCATAGCCAAGAGGGTATTCCTTTTTTTGGATGGTGAGAGACAAACATTTTTTTTTTCTTCCTGAATTAAGTAGCCATATATTCTTATCAACAAGAATGTTTTCATTTTCTATGTTTTTGTTCATTTTTCCAGTGTTGGTCTCTTTCTCAGTTTTATATTTCTAATATCCCTTCTGTAACTAATCTTAAAATTATGAGCATTCTTCTTCCCAAAAGAGTGTTGTATTATGTTAATAAACTCCTGGACTTTTCCCAAAATTGCATAAGTATCATGCTGGTTTTCCTTTATCTGGAAGGTTTAGTCCACATGAACTAAATTGCAAAAAGAAAGTTTCAGCATCTACTTCTGTTCCCCATTGCCTGGGACCCATTAATGTCTTTTATCATTCCCATGAGCATGTGAAATGAGTACTTTGGTCACTGGCAATTTAACACTATTACATCCGTTTGAATGAAAGGAGGTTTTGACTTCCTCATTGATAGAACATCAACATCGGCTTGCACTTAATTAGGAATTTCACTGATTTCATTCTGCAAGCTGTCTTTTTTACTCTTTATTGTGATTAACTGACAGTGTTTTTTTTATTGGTTATAATCAATAGTCTGGAGAGTGGGGATAGGAAAGTGTCTATAGTACTTTGCAAAACATTTGGCCCTATAGTTCTGCTATACTAGAAATGTTCTCCACTGATTGTTCAGGTTAAATGGTCTATAGTATTTAGTAAGTCATTTCATCACATTATGGATGACTTTTTAAAAAGGAATACTGAAAATGTCCTGCTTATTTTATTCTATGCTTTATGATCCAAGGATATTCTTCTTACGATACAAAAATAGTTTTACAGAATAAAATTGTACATGTTATTTTGTGCTATTATAACATGCAGCTTATTTTCCTTCTACCACTATCCCACTCTAGTGCCCAGTGTGCTATCCCCATGGAGAGAGGCAGTCTTGACACTATCCAGGTCTCATTCCTCTGCTGCCTCTGTCTCTGCATTAAAGAAACAAAATGACAGAGGATGCCACAATAAATTCTATACACTGAAATAATGAATGATAAATTTTGGTTCCAATTATTTTAGTTAAAAATAGAATTTTAATGCTAAAAATCTTTGTGTGGTTTTCTCAAGTCCAAAGGAGAAACTATCCTGTTAATTTCCTTTAATGCTCTCCTCCTTATTGACTAGAGAACGTCCTAGCATCTCATGTATCACAGGTAGAGTTATTTTTCTGTTTACAATATTTCACCTAGGATGTAGATTTCTATAACTTTATTATTTGGAAAAATGTACCAGTGGTGTGCATTTTAAGCTTATGTATGTGCTCAACTTATAGCTTTCAAATATAATGATATGTAATATAAATGCTTAAGAACAGGACAAAATAGAATTTCTTTACTCTAAATTAGTCTGTCATATAATGCTAGGAAATAACTCTGATACTTATTTCACAAATTGTACTATTTTATGCTTTAAGGAAAAGACAGATTTAGACATGGAAGTTTGTTTTACAAGTTCAACTTGTGATTTATCAAATTGATTTTTCTCTTCTGTGTTCATTGATGACCCAAATGAATATACATTTCGAATGTTTTATTTTTTTTAATATCCTTTTTAGTTGTAGATGGACACAATACCTTTATTTATTTATTTTTAAGTGGTGCTGAGAATCAAACTCAGTGCTTCACTAGCACTAGGCAAGCACTCCACCACTGAGCTACAACCCCAGCCCCTGTTTTTGCTCTTTTCATAACACGAGCTAGTTATTGGAAGAGGGCAGTGAATTCTGTGCTCTTCATATTTTAGTTCTGGCCCTAGAAAATATGTGTACTTCTTGGTATATTGTCATTGTCAAATATTCTTTTTTAAATAAATATATTTTGAATTATAATTTGCATTTGGTATTTAGTTCTTTTAACTGTGATACCCATGCAGAGTAGAATTTACTATTATTCCAACCCTGAGAGTTTAAACTCATCCATAACAGCCAGCCTTTTATAAAATGTTTTTAGAAGATTATGATAAATCATTTCACTTGCAGCCCAGTGCTCAAGTTTATTTTATCGTTAAAGTTGCCAAAAACAAGCATCTAGTCTTCCAGTTATTAATGCAAGATATTCTCAAGTTCTTAATAAGGCAAATGATTGAAATGTGCCAAGAATTGCTTTTGATAGTTCTAGTTAACAACTAATTAAATGTTGTAATTTAAATGTTTCTAAATCATATAGTTTCTTTATTTGATTAATGTTTGTGAACCTTATTATAATCAAATTTTAATTAGTATTAATGGGTATTCATTAGCAGTAATGCCAATAAATTAGAATAATTAAAAAGCTAAAGTATTAAAGAAATATCAATTATATAAGCTTCTAATTTTACATAATGATCATCTGAGTTAATTTTTCTAAAATTGTGTACTAGCCAAACTAACGATAAATAAATCATTGAAGAAATTTCAAGGCCTACAGTGATTGGCTATGTCTTATCTAAAATGAGTAGGTTAAAATTATTTTGGTATATTTTTCACATACTAAACTGTATTTCTCAAGTGTTTTTTTTTGGGGGGGGGTGGGGACAGGTACTAAGGATTGCAATCAGTGCACTTTATCACAGAGCTACATCCCTCATCCTTTTTATTTAATTATTTTATTTTGAGATAGGGTCTTTCTAAGCTGGCCTCAAACTTGCCATCCTTCTGCCTTGGCCTCCAGAGTTGAATTGCTAGTATTACACGTGTGTACCACCTCAGGGGCACAATGTTTGTGTAATGGTTTTGAAAGCCTAATTTTAATTGCTGTATATTATTCTTTTGTATACTATCATTTCTCGGATAATTTCTCATTTGTTGGAGACACAGTGGTTAACACATTATAATTATTGGATTTTTACATTTGGTTTTACTAGTTCAAAGGGTATGAATTTCTAAGGCTATTTGGGTATATGTAATTATATCCATGTTTTATAAATGTTTGTAAATGTAATTATATACATTAAGTATGCATATATATGTTGTAATCTAGCAATGTCTACGCTTATATTTCTCCCTAACTCATCCATTTTGCATCATGATTAATTTCCTAATTTAATAGGCAGCAGTAGTATTATATTGTTTATACTGATTTATTGTTTATACTGAATTTCTTTCATTTCAAATAAAGTTAAAACTTTTCCATAAATGAATCAAGTATTGATTTTTTTTCTTCTGTAAATTGTTCCTATCCTTCTCTCAAGTTTTCTATGAGAGTTGTGTTTCTTTCAATTTCGTCAGCACTCTTTAATGTGCTTAAACATTGTATTTTACCTACTATTTACTGCAGGTATTTTAGCAGTGGCAAATTTGTAAAGACATTCAAAAATTTTATACAGCCAGATCAATTGATCTTATTTTGTGATTTAGGGTGGAAAAAGATCTTTAAGGAAACAGTTTAGGGCTGGGATTGTAGCACAGTGATAGAGCACTTGCCCATCATGGATGAGGCCATGGGTTCAGTTACCAGCACTGGAGGGCATGGGAGGGAAGAGGAGGGGAAGGGAGGGAATGGAAAGGAGGGAGGGAGGGAGAGAGAGAGGGAGGGAGGGAGGGAGGGAGGAAGGAAGGAAGGAAGGAAGGAAAGAAGGAAGGAAGGAAGGAATGATAGGTTCACATTTATTTCAAGTTTGATTCTTATTTTCCAAAGCAGGTTAATATTTACCTAGATTTTTATTCTATTTTATATTTATCATCTCATTTTTTAAAATAAATTAAATCTTTCAAATGTAGAATTCAAATTAGTATTTGTTATAAGGTTAAACTCATAATGTTTTCCCCAAAAAAGCCTATTTCTTTTTTTCATTTGTTGAATAATTCATTAAACACTTTGTTTTTTTAACATTTTATTTTTCATCATTTTGGTGTAACATATACCTGTGTGTATTTCGAACAACCCACTATATTTCATTCATTTGTATTTTGATTATCCACATGTGGGGTTAGGTTTTTAGAAAATGTTTTAATAATCAGGAGGCTGTTTTCTGCTTTGTAATATTTTCTAAGTGATGCTCTTTCTATGGTATAGGCATAGCTATATATCATCATGTGTTGATATCAGTACACATAGTGAGGTGATAACTACAGTTAAGAAAATGCCCTCATCTCATCTCATTGCATTAACTTTCTCTGTTCTTTGTGTGTGTGTGTGTGTGTGTGTGTGTGTGTGTGTGTGTTTTAACAGTGTCTAGGATTTACTCTCTTAACACATTTCCAAATCTACAATAAATATTACTAACTTTAGGTCTTATGCTGTACATTAGATTTTTAGATTTAATCATTCAACATAATGGATTCTTATATGTTCCCTCGGGTAAAATTTATATTTGGTTGATTAAAAAATATTTTTATTTAAAAGTATTCTATTAGCTGTTCTATGTTCCTCAGTAAAGATTAACCTTTTATTTATGTATATCATTATAGAAAATTTCTTAATAACATTCAGTTGATCTTTTTATTGTTTTATCATGAAAAACTTTCTTCTAAGAAGCCATTGCTTACAGAAAAATAAATGATGTCTATAAATACATGTATAGCCCACCTTGGGGGTACAGTGCTTTATTGCAAATAGTTCTTTGGCTCTTGTGAAGAGCGAGTGTGCTGGGTGGACAAATGAATTTCAGTCCCCTCAGTTGGTGTCTTTTCTTTCTTTAATATTCTTTCTGTAAATATTATTTTTTTTCTTTTTTATTTGTGTGTGGGTGAGGGTAGGGGGAGGGTACTGGGGATTGAACTTGGTCTCACATATGCTCAACAAGCCCTCTACCACCGGGCTACATCCCCAGCCCTTTTAAATTTTATTTTGAGTCGGGGTCTTGCTAACTTGCCCAGGCTGGTCTCCAACTTCCATCCTTCTGCCTCAGACTCCTGAGTAGCTGAGATTGTAGGTGTGCACCACCACATCCAGCTCTTCTATAAATGTTTTTCTAATAAATAAATAACCTGCTTTGTAGGCAGAACAGCTGGGGGCTATTACAACAATGGAAATACCTTGATATTTTATAGTCTTTGTTAAGAAAAAAATAAATGTTGCGATTTCAGGGGCACCTTTCACACTAAATAATACCATTATTTTTAGAACTGTCGTGTTTTGGTGATATTACCAAAATAGAATTAAAAATTATTGAAATGTTTTGAGTTTCTGGTTCTTATTTGTGACAATAGGTTAGACTACACTATTAGATTACTCAGCATATTTTCCTACTTAACTGGAAGCTTAATGCTATGTAAATAAAGCTTTACAGGATTTGACATCTATCTAGGATGTTCCTGGCAAAGAAAAGTAAAGTTATATATTTGCCAGTTCTTTTTGTCACCTACTGATGTGCACCTTCAAAATAACTGGAGGTTGAAACGCTTGCTATCAAACTCCAAGTTTATGTCTTCAGGTGTGTTGATTTATTCACAATGATTATTTAATGTATTACTATTAGAACACAGATTTCAATAACTTAATTGTTCTTCAAAAGAAAGAATAAAAAGATTTATCATGTCACATAATCATTTAATTGACCATAGTTGTAATGTTATCCTTACAGCTCCTGGGACACTCAGAATGGGACCACAAACGAGGGTCACGGGGATCACAGGTATGTGCCTTGGCCTTCTCTTTTCCCCATTTCTTAATGCTTGGAGCCATGAGTTTTCTGAAACTCAAGAAATGACAGTAAGTAGAGAGAGGAAGAAGCACCGTAATCATGCCATTTGTTTTTATTTAAGTTAGCTGTAATTAAAGTCTGGATTTCAATCCCCAAAGGCGGATGCCAATATATTCCTCCTAAGAGCTTTCTGGCATCCCTGATGGCTCGTGTTTATGTGAACAGAGATTTTATATTCGTCTTGTCTCTGCAGAAGACATTTTGATCAACAACCCACTCTCTTGATTTTAATTTACTTCCTTTGATAATTTTTCCATGTATTTTCTGTTTTCCCCTCTCTCTGTCTTCCTGTTTTTGGTTAAATATTTTGAAATACAATCAGGGTAAACTCTGAACTAATTAAAAGATTTTGTCTCTAAATTAACTGTCTTCATCTAAGGGAAATAGAAAGATGAAAGGACCTATTATTTTTGAAAAGAAACAAATTTGAAACCTTTCTATATTACCAGACTCTTTTCATTGTCTTACTTTATGTCTCAGGGCAGGAGAAAAACTTCCATGACGCATTTATGCTTTTTTAATGACCTAATTAGACAATGTGTATTTGTTTTGCTTCCATAATTACTTGGCCTGACAGAATAAAGGCTGAGTTTTACACTAAGAAAATTATCTCTCCTCCTAGGGTATTTTTTAAAGAAATATAATTTTTTTTTCTCATAGCACTTGATGTTTACCTGACTCTAAACATACCAAATAAAAATGAAGTGGGTGGAAATTTTTACCTCTGCTGATCACTTTTGTACTTGCTACTAAAAATATTGTGAAAAGAGAGTCCCGTGCACAGTACTGTAAGTGTGAGTTCATCATAAGTGTGAGTTTTCCCCAAATGTCGCATACACTTGGTCATGATGAGCATATGGATCACTGTATTTACCTCAAGTCACTGGGAAAATAAAACCAAATTAGTCTGTTGTTTGAGTTGAGCTTTCAGTGGGTATGGTTTTATTTTTGTCCATTATTAATTTGATTATTAAATAATCTAAACCAATTTAATAAGTTAGGGTTATCTCACAGAAGGTGTGCTTTGCCCTCTCTGCCTCAGTCTCCTTCTTATCTCTTTTTCCCTCAACCATGCTCACTCTGTACACATCTGTTATATTAAAGTAGAATTTGATACAAGGTTGATGATGAAATTAATATTAATTCTTGGTGATTCAAAACCAATAATAAAGGTAAGCCGGAGGAATGACGGAGCAAGTTGTTGAGGTCATGTCCCTTCAAAATAATGAAGCGCTTTGATAATAGTACTAAGTGTGTGTGAGAGTGTGTATTTGTGTATAAATTAAAATTATTGCTTAAAATATATTACTTCCTATGTGGCATAGTTTGCCATAATTTGTCTTCACATTGGGATTGGTCACTCTGTCATATAAATTGGAAAGATTATTTAAAAGTACAATAATTTAATTTTAAATATAATACACAGAATCAAAAATGATTTAAATTCCAGATATTGCATGTTAACTAGAACAATTCAGAATTATACACACAAAATATTTTTAATAACTGAAGTTTGATGGAAGTTTAGAGCCTGAAGTAGTTGTGAAAAGCAAAGAATTCAGAACTGTCACGAGCATCAGGTTCTGTCTTGGATCTCTCAACTCATGAGTAACTATTCTAATTGTTATATACCTTTGTCTACTTTAAGTCTTTTTTTTATCAAATCAGATAAAAACTGTTAAAGTGATTTTTACCAAATCAGATAAAAACTGTTAAGGTGAAAAGCAAAAACATATTGCAGTCAAACCAATAATAACTGCAACCAAGCTGTTAGTCTTTGGAAATTCCAGATACATAAATTAAGCTTATTAGATAATAAACTCTTTTCTAAATGTAGTTCCTCACTTTTTGGTGGGGGGGATTATGTTTTGGATCTTTGAGGTTCTTGACCCCTTCTTTTCTGGCTTTTTGTTTTTTAGAGATAATATGCCCAATGCCTATCAGCCTTTCAAACAGGAGCACATAACTCTTAATATTTTCTGCTATTCCAAGGCCTAGCTCATATCCTATCTCAGTTTAGTTTAGTTTAGTTTGTTTCATACCAGGGATTGAATTTAGGGCCACTCAACCACTGAGCCATATCCCCAACCCTATTTTTTTTAATATTTATTTTTTTTAGTTGTAGTTGGACACAATACCTTTATTTCATTTATTTATTCTTATGTGGTGCTGAGGATCGAACCCAGGGTCTCGCACGTGCGGGGCGAGTGCTCTACCGCTGAGCCTCAACCCTAGCCCCCAAGACCTATCTTATATTTTATTTATAGACAGAGTCTCACTGAGATGCTTAGCACCTTGCTGTTGCTGGCTTTGAACTCATGATCCTCCTGTCTCAGCGTTCTGAGCCACTGGGAATATAGGCGGGTGGGCAGTTTCATTTAATTTGTCTTGGTTTTTTAAAACTCTTACTGCATCTATAGCACAGTTATGGATCTAACTTGGAAGAAAAGTTGGAAAGATAGTTTACTGCTTTCCAAGAGGTCACAAACTACACTTAGAACAAACTTCTCTATATTATTCATATGCAAGACAGTCTGGTAGATGAAATAGCAAACATATAAATAAAGTGTGATGGGATTTAGGTGAGAGAGAGTAGTTCTTCTCCCTAGTAGAACTAGGACATGCTTCCATGTTTCCTAGAAGTCATGCTGGCAGAGATGAGCCTTCAAGGATGGGCAAACTTTTGAGAAGTAGAAAGAGAGAGAAAGGTGAATGAAAATGTTTGGGCAAAACTCTGAACTGGGAAGAGTGGGGCACATTTGGATGTAAGTGAATGTTCTTGATAACTTCTTTATAAACACTTACTGGATTGAAGTTCTGTAAAGGAATGATCTAGAGAATGATATACATTATAGCCGAGGAGGTAGAAGTAAGGAAGATCAAGAGTTTGAAATAAAGCCCCGGAAGAATTAGTGCCATCCACACAGACTACTTGAAAGGGAAGATGCACAATTCAGGGTTAGCAATATTAAGGGAGAAGTGGTGATGAGAATTTGGAAAAAGGAGCTTCCAATGAATGCTTGAGGGACCACTCTGATGCTCTATCACGAGTAGAGCAGAAGGTGTCAATTTGAGAATGCTGATCATACCTGTGACAATTTATCAACACCAGTAGATAGACTCCCAGAAGGAGAATATTAAGAGCAAAAAACAGAAGAAAAGTTGGTCCTTGGAGAAAACTTACTCTTAGGACTGAGAAGCAGCAGCGGAGGGAGCTACTGCATGTGCATGGTCTCACCAGGGACCAGCTGGAGAAGTGATTCAGAATCAAAAGCAGTGTACACCTGCTAAGGTGTACACCAAGGAGAGCACTGAGACCACAGACCCAAGAAAATAAAACACTTGGAAAATGCCTTTATTTTTCTAATTAGGCTACTCGTGAACTTTGAGAAGTGATTTTGATAAGTAGTGGTGGAAGCAGAGTAGAGGAGTTGAGAAGTATAAGATACCATGGAGATGGCTTAAGGAGCTTTGTAAAAGAAGGGCGGGGTTGTAGAAAGGCATGGCAGCAGAAGTGAGTGAGGGGTTTTATTGTGTGTGTGTGTTTTAATGCTAAGGTGCTAAATGAGTCTTAACAATTCCTGAAAAACAAAAAGAATAAGTGTGGAAAAGAATAAAGCTAAATTTCTCAATAGTGATCTGGTTAAGGATTGAGAGAATGGTGCTTTCCAAGGAGAACATGCACCCCCACCTTGGTCCTCTGACACCTGGTTATGTGTTTTTCTTACAGTTGAGTCCCACCCTACCCCACCCTACCATTGACACTACTTCAGAAAAATGGGCCATATTCTAAAATGAACAACTTAGTAGATAAACAACTTAGTAGATACCCAAGCTTTGGAAAGATAGGAGAGACATCTGTATCTGAATAAGAGAAAAAAAAATAGGGACAGATATTATTAAATGGAGAAAATAGTATGAACCTAATGGTTGCAGTTTTCTCGATTGATAAAAACTGTAAATTTGGAGATGTAATAGTGGGAAATTTGAATGGTAGAAAACATATGGAATAAATGTCATTGTAGATAGCTAAAAAGGAGAACTGGCTTGATGTCTGAGTATCAAACCATGGCTAGGTATCAAGGGTAGAGCTATTTCAGATGGGCATGCTAGCCTGAATGACAAAGTTTGGTATATTTTACTTTGATGTTAAAAAAAATGAAAATATATCAGGTAATTTTTTTCAGTCTTGCAGAATCAAAAATGTAACAAAACAACTTTCGCTTTCAAAAATTGCCTAACAATATTTAGCAGAATATAGAGGTAAGCTGTTTCTTTCCCTCTGGTGCTTAATAAGTAACAGATTTTTCTTAAATTTGTCTTCATCCTTTAAAGTTATACCATATATGCAGTATCACAAGATTTAAGAAAGGGCACCCTTCATAAATAATACCTGTCATGTAGAAAACAATACTTGTCTTTGTTTAGATAATTTCAATTTAATTGCATATGACTTAAGACTTAGCAAGAATTTCATTTAAGTTGATTTATTTTACTTATTTCTCAGTAATTCTCTGGTAACATTTGTCAGCTCCATCACAACTTTCTGGTTGGTTTTTCTTCTTTTATTTGTTCTTTTGAAAAACAAATGTTTGTAGAGACTATCTTTCTACCGTTCACATTTTCCACTATTACGTCTCCAAATTTACGCAGTTTTTATAGATCAAGAAAACTTCAATCATTAGGTTCATGATATTTTCTCTACTATTTTCCAAAGAAAATAGTAGATCTACTCTCAAATAAATGATCATTCAAATATAGGAAAGATGCTAAATGATAATCTTGCAAAAGCATGTAGAACTTTTTTATCTGGCTGTGTTCCCAGTAATACCAACTTATGTCAGGAGATGACATTCTCAGAAGGCAATTAGGACTTTTTTTCCCCCCTCTTCAAATTCTTGAAGAAAAGTTTTCTAGTGGGAAGTTAAGAGACAGTAGAAAATTGCTGTCCTGTAAAAAGCATTAAAGTGGTAGAAAGAGATTCCAGGGAATCCATAATTTACATATCACTTGGTTGAGGGTCATTATGGAAAAGATTAGTTCAGTTAGTGAATTTGTGAACCCGCTAGCATTTTAATATGCTGGGAACCAACAGGCTTTTATTCATCAATAGTCAAATACAAGCAGGTTCTTTTGTCACTTGGTACATTATTAATATCTTACTTCCAGCCAAGCTTTATAAACTAGAATTAAGACTACTTGCTGAAAGATCAGCTTGTTTGTATGATCCATCTAGTTCTTCTTTAGGTAATGTCATTCTAGTATATTTCTCTAAATAATTGAAATTTTGTTTGTACAGTAAAAAAAGCAGCAGAATATATTGGTGGAAAAATGTTATGAAATGCACTAGCCTATCAGTATGATTGAAAGTTATCTGTAGCCTTCTTAGAAGGATGTTTTTAATTGTCCACCAAAGCACTAGAGATTCCAGTCTGTAAAAATATTAGAATAAGAAGCAGCCATTCAGATGGGGTAGCTTTTGTAATACTGCTTTAGGGCTTAAGGATGAATTTTGTTGGGAAGTCATACCTAACTTTTTTGAGTACCTGAGTATTTAAGAGTATGAATCTGTTAAAGTTAGCTACTGATTTGATTAACCTAATCCCTTGTTTGTTAATGTCTGATTTAGTGACAGATCAATTCTTTTCTGGGTTAAATTGTTTGATAATGTGAAGAATAACTAAAGCATATTCCAGATTTCTCTGAAATAATGCCATATAAATTTATTAAAGTTAACTCCTAACACATTTTGGAGAAATGACCAGCCATATTTTCCAGGAATTTATATTAAGGAATTAATATGAGTGGATTGGCATTCTATTATTTCGTCTCCCAAATGCCCAGCATGTTACCACTCGTTAGCAGTTTATGCCCTAGTTAGAGCTATCTGCCAGGGTCACTCTTTTTCTGCAAATATAGTGTCTTTTACTTGCATTTTATTCTGCTTTTTTAATTTTCCTTATATGAATTTAACAACTGTTAACTACTAGATTAGAAATCTTTCTAGCATTTTTATCTGGGCATTTCTTTAAGGAATCTTTTGTTTGTATTTTTCATGAATGTTTGTTGTGACATTTCTTTAAATTTTTCTTGTATGGGCAGGAACCACACAACAAATACTTATCAGGGCCCCATGCATAGTAGGAGCAGCCTTGGCATCTTATGCAATAGTGGTGAGAAGGTACTAGAATATCATATCCTTCATCTTTCAATTAGATCTACTGCATTGTATACTTTTCTTTTTTCTCTACTTGAAGTTTAGTATTATATCCTTAATTTGACAAACTTTAAAAGATATAGATGTAGGAAATTTGTCTTATAGGTACAGTGTTCACAGTATCCAGAGTGCCAAGAAAAAGCAGACATTTGTCTTTGTCCTCAGAGAAGGAAAAATAGTGGCTAGTCTTTAAAAATGGAAACAACTAGTGAATTTCTTCTCTTTCATCCTTGGTCTTTACCTTTAGATGCCAAAGGCAAACCCAGTTATGATAGTGAAAAATGTTTCCAGATATGGTTAGATGTCTCCTGGGAGGCAAAATTGCTTCTGGGTGAGAACTATGGTGAATACAGGATATTTTCCTTACCATAAGTATGAAAGATGGTACACAAATATGTATAAATTTTGACAATTCATGTGAGAATATTGGAAATTCCTCCTTTAAGCATTTATACTTTCATGTTATTAGGTTTCATTTGTAAGTCTATCAAATAGCAATCTCAAAAAGCATATTCATTTCCCTATGAAGTAATATTCTCATGGTGGAATTGTGTCCTAGAAAATGAGAGGGGAAATCCACTGTTCCCACACTTATGCATTCAAGTGACTCAAAGGAACAGCTGGAGAGAGAATGTGGCTCTGTCCACACAGTGGCTGTATGGAACATATGTTTCTTGGTGAACTGATGGATGACCTTGAGTATGTCACTCTTTATTAAAAGTCCTGGTCTCTTTAAAAGAGCATCAATGAACAGGAATCCAACAAGTCCACAGAAATAAAAGGGAAAATTGCCACTGGCATTTATGCTTTTATTTCTCCCCATGTTTATGGATTAGTAGACATGCTATTTAATGTTTATTGAATGACCTCCTTATCATGAGGACAATGGACATCATTCACATGATAAGTACGTGTCCTTATGCTTGTTTTGCTAAAGTACAACCTTGTTATCTTATGTGAAATCGAACAAAGCAGTGAACTAAGCTGTGTTAATAATAACTGTGTGTCTGCAGAAGCTGCAAATGGTTGAAGCAATATTTACTAAGGGTACAAATATAATAATACATTAGACCTTATGCCACAGTTTTTGACAACTTTTGCAGTTATTGCTTTTATTATATTCTTTTCCCCTTGAACATGTTGATGAGATATTCATTAAGAAAATGAATTAATGCAAGTATTTTATGTGTAAGTTCCTATAAAGTAAATAAACATATTCTGGAAACTAATTTTGTTGCTCAAAAGTTTTGCCTTCCTCTTACTTTCTAGAATGACAGAAGAAAAATTTGGTAACTTTAGAGCAGTTAATTTTATCTTTGTAAAATTTCAGTATCTGACAAAGAGAAATGATTTTTATCACATGCTGGGTGATTTTATGCAATCTCTTTCATAGAGTAAGATTTTTTTTTCATTAAATGTGAGAACATATTCTACAAGGCCATGTGCGGGGATAGAATTTTTATTTTCACAGTATTTACAGATAAAAACTAATGAAAGCAAGATGGTGGAAATGTAGCCAGATTCTCCTAGAAGGCAAAGTCAAAGGCTAGGGTATACTCACTAAGAACAAATCATAAGATAAAAAGGTAGGTAAATGTGAGGTGAGGTGAAGAAGGTCATGTGTCAGTTAGAAAGCCAGTTACCTTCAGGGTGAATGGAGGTAAAGAAAATGGGAAATGGTTATGGGAAAATGTTAATCTTTCAAGATGAATCTAAACACCTGTTTTATTCTATAAACTAAAAAGACCAAGATATAGGATTTTAGTTCTTTCTTGGTACAACTTTTGAAAATTTGGAGTCAGTGAATGTTTTTATTTAATTTTTCATTAATGCCAATCCTAATTATAGGTATAAATATGTATTTTTAATAGTATTAAAAGCTTATTTATGATACAGGAATTTTTCTTTGTCTCCATTCTAGGGGACCAACTAAAAGATTGTTGATAGCATTGTTCATACAATTTTATATTGTCATCAAAGATACTGATTTGTTTGTTTGTTTGTTTTACACTCAGAGAAAGATTACTTGGCAGCATTAAATGATTCTCACATTTTCTGTAGAATACAGTCATCCTGTAAACATAAGTAAATGTGATGAACTGAAGCTACTAATTAGTTTCAAGCTCTGGAACAGCATTAGAAATATTAATGAAGTGAAATTATCTTAAAGGTCGCAAGAATGAAACTTGTTGTCAGGTTTGATTTTTGGGATCATAGGGCTTTTTGATTTTGAAGGGTGTGTGTACTGATGCATTATGCAATGACCAATTCCTGGAAAACTCTGGATGTTGCAAGTTGAAGTTTGTTCTTATTGGAAACCTGCAGTTATCAAACTTGATTCAAAGCCTTTGCTTGCTGAATCCTGTGGTTTTATGGTTAAGTACTTCTGGGTGACAGTTCACACTTGGATCACTACAACTATTTCCATTTTAGAATTTTGTAACCAAGTTCTTTTCTTGTCCAATCATTTTAACCCTGAGTTTACAAAAGGTTGTCCATAGATTTATTAGCGATATGTGCTTAAAAGATCAATTTACAAAATAAGATGAAACTAAAAACCCTCAGAAGATTGTTTGACCAACAGATGGAGAAGTTTCAAAAGGAAACCAACAGGATTAGTCTGGAAGATGAAGTGCAGACACATGTAAAAGCATGAGTTCTCAGAATATTAGGAGAAAAGGAAAGAAAGAAGTTATTTATCAATGTTGATGCAGCAGAGAGACAATGGAATAAGGATTGGTCAGTGTAACTATCTCATAAAACAAAATAAGGACATGAGCATTTCAACCATGTTGGGAAGGTTAGAGTATGTATGAAACCCTTTTATTTGGAGCTTTGGCATGTCTGAAGGCCAGGTTTATTACTTTTTGTCCCCAGTTAGGTTTTAACTTGGTGCTATGACTTGTTGACAGTTCTCTTCTGATGCCTCAAAAATATGGTGGTACAGTGCAGGTGGATTGTATCTTCAGCCTGTGTGTGTTTAAATTCTAATTCACCATATTAGTTTGTGAAGTCTAATCTGGGACAATTTATTTTTCTTTTTAATATAGAAATATATAATATGACTTTAAATAAATTCCTAAATCATTTAAGCCAGTGTTATTTTATTCTGATGGTGGCCACCTAGCATACAGTGAATTTTTAATAAGTACTTAAAAATGAAAACATGTTATGATTTATGAACATAAGTGAAAGTAAATGAGCTTGGGTGTTTAATTTGTTCAAGCAAATTGTGCTGAACCTGAGTGTCTTGAGGAATTTTCTGTTAACACATAATAAAATAGAGCAGCCCTCTAGCAATTGATGAACTCCTCTCTAAAGCATGAAAAAATAAGGTCCCAAAGTCTTTTGTTTTATTTATGCTGTTCTTCTGCTTTAAGACTTATTTTTACAGCATCCAGGTGAATTGAGATTTCCTAATTTTACTATCTTTAGGGGTCTCATTGTAGAGTAGTGTTGGATTCTACATCATGATAGCAGGAAGGATTTTTCATATTGGCTTTGATTAGAAGATAGTATTTAAATGCATTCTTTCCATTATAGAAGCATGCCTTGTCATTCTCAGGGCATATGGCTGCTACCTTCCTTTCCCCTTTTCTCTTCCCACATGGAGTTTTTGAGTGTGGGAGTGATCCTGTCTCATGCTGCTCAGGGAACTGAAATTTACATAAGGACATTAATAGAAACTCATGACACATGATATAACCAGGCTTTTCACTATTTTTTGCTATTTATTTGGCTTAAAATCAGTGGAACAAACTGAACTTGGCATTGCTATTTCTGTTCAAAAAGAAGAAAAAATATATAATTTTACCATTTCTTATGTTTTGGTCTTGGCACTGTGGCTTTTGTTTATGGAAAAAGACAGGAGAGGAAAGAGCATTATTTTAACTTCACATGATAAATAATCATGCCAAACTGAAATTTCCTTAAAAAGTATGATACTTTTTTCTTATAATTACAATGCAGATTGCTACTAACTCAGTGCAAATTCAACATAAGAAATAGCATTCATAACTTCCTTAAATAGCATTATTGGTTTAAATGTGTCACTATGATTACATCTTTATGGTGACATTCATTAGAATGCAACCAGTTTCTGTACTTACCCATGAATAAGAGAAAGCCTTTTATTATGGATGTTATTTCCTCTTGATAAGTTCTTTTAGCATAAAGGAAAAGTATCACAGTTAATTTTAATAAAACTGATAGCTAACACTTTTTGTTAACCTCCTTTGTAAGTGCTTTGTGGACATTATGAACTGAATTAAAATATATTTATCTGAAGTGAATTTCTACCAAATATTAATAATAAAAATAGGAATATTATATGTATATGACTCTTAAAAGTATTTATACACTACTGTGCATAAAAATCTCAATTCATAGACAAATTATAGGAAGTATAAAATTTTCCCAGAATGAATAGTATATTTATTATACATATTATTTGCATTGCCAATAGTATGGGAGAGGCTCCTGGATTGTGCATGTTTAGATCATGAGCTGGTTACAGCTCTCTCTTCTTATCTATCTCTCTCTCTCTCTCTCTCTCTCTAAATTTTTAAATATAAATTTATATTTATATTTAAAAAGTGCTGGGGCTAGAACTAGAACCCAGGACTTTGCTCATGCTAAGCCAGCACTCTTCCATCAAGCTAAAGCCCCAGCCTGTAGTATGCAATATATTAAACATATAGTACAGTGAATAATATACAAAAATATATATATACTTTCTACTTAGATTCAGATTTTGTTAATTCATAGCAAGGCAATTAATTATAAATATTCTTATTAAATTTTAATATATAATTTTTTGTCATTAATATGTTCTTTGGATAAATCTTTAAATTCCATTAGACATTTTGGGAATTTAAAGGATATGAAAAACATTAGAGAATATGGAAAACAATATGAAAAAGCTTAATTTTATTAGGTTTTAAGTGAGACAAGCAGGATGGATCGATTTTTATAATTTTAATCTGATTACGCTGATAAGTATATAGAAAAGTAATACCTAATTTAGCACCACCTCAAAATGCTGGTATGTGATCATTAATAATAAATTAGCAGTGTGGTGCAGTGGTGCTTATCTGTAATCCCAGTGGCTTGTGAGGCTGAGCTGGGAGGACCTCAGATTCAAAGCCAGCCTCTGCAAAAGCAAGGCATTAAGCAACTCAGTGAGACCCTGCCTCTAAATAAAAATAGGGCTGGGGATATGGCTCAGTGGTCAGGTGCCCCTGAGTTAATCCCCCCGGTACCCTAAATAAACAAGCATACAAAAATGTGTTATGTGCATTGTGTGTGTGTGTGTGTGTGTGTGTGTGTGTGTGGTGTATCTCTATCTCCTATACTACAGATAAAACCATCTCTTTGGAGATATTAGCAGATTCAAGAAATTTTGTTAATACTAGCTATTCTTTCCCATAGAATAGACTAGCTTTGTTAATCACACATAAACATATTTTTCAAAATCATGTTTTAGAAAAAAAATCTTTACCAGATTAACTTCTTCAAATGAGTTGCATTTTTCTATAAAATTGGAAAACTGATGTTATATTGCTACAATGTCTTCTACAGTGTTATTTTCTGTATATCATCAGTAAAATTTAATGATTATTTTAACAAAGTAAAGTGCAAGTATGTTCTATACATTTTTATTTTAAGTTTAATCATATGTGGGGGGGTGGGACTACAGATGGTGTATAATCTCCTTTATAACCTTTTAGGGATCATAATATTTCCATTCACAGTAGAATAGTTTTTGTAGCACATAATCACAGGATAAGGATTATAGAATTTATTATGATATCACACTGTCTCATATATCATCAGTAACTAATACAGAGAACAACGCACATGCATTGTGGCATTAAACATTAGGATATACAGCTAGCAGGTGAATGACAGAGTGATGATTCAGAATGTTTTCTCCTTCAACTCTGCTTAAAGTACTAAGTTGATTAGATTGGGAGGAAATAAAATTTTGTACTTAAATTTTTAATCAATTTCAGTGGAGCAAATGCTTGCCTGTTTGTTTATAACCCAATAAGGAAACATAAAAATAAGGCTTAAAGGTATAGGTTGACTTCAAGCCTAGAATCATATGGCTTTTGTAATAGCAAGTACCACCTTGTGCTTTGTTAGCAGTAATCATGGCATCTGGAGCTGAAGAATTAGCTCAACAAAATCTGTATGAGCCAGATGATCCCTGCAATAGTGTATTCATTCTGGAGGCAAGATGTTAAGGAGGGTGTTCATGGAAAGTTGGTACATTCATCTGGATGAGTAGTGTATCTAGAAATGATATCCCAGAAGACATACAATTTTCACATAGAAGAGACCCTGTGATGAGGGGCAAGGGTGGAGAAAAGCTGTGCTGTGCTTTCTTGAATCATCAAAAATGTTAGAATATAGAGAATATAGATAGAAGGGAAGTGAGTTTTTTTAAAATATAGTCCTATAAAATACTGTGTAGACAAATGAATAGATCATAGGGCAATAGGAATCTGGATATGAGGATAACATACCTGGCTATTCAAAAGGATTTAGAAATAAAAATATAATAAGGTATATAATATTCCTGAATAGCAATGGTTTAACTCATTGTTACACAGAAAAGTTTCTATCAGAGTAAATGAGCTAATAGCAGAAGGGTGTTTTTCCTTTTGCTTTCTGATCAAAAATGAATCATCCAAAAATTCTAAAATCTTAATGTTCTAAATTAGTGGGTTGCTCATTGTGCCTCAGAGAAGAGCCCTTTAGCTGTGCTCTTTACTTAATGCACATTTGCACATCCAGGTAACCGTGAGTTTTACTTTCAGATCTGGGCTGTATTCTGTGTGGAGTAGCTTCATCAATTCTGCTTGGGGGCTGTGCTATGAAGCAGTCATGCCTGTGGGCTGCAGACCCACTCAGTGTCACCTATGTGGCTTACCAGAGAGTCTAATTGACAAAGTTTTAGATGGAGCTAGGAAATTCTCCTTTTCGGAAGTTTCCTAGTTGATGAGAAGAGTGGCCATATTTTTAAATCACTTTTTAAGTTGACAGTATGAGTAGCAAATGGATTTCAGTGCTGAAAGCAATCTTTGTATCATCTACCTGAAAATCTAGGGTGAGAGCTGAATATCTTTCTAGTCCATGCTTGTTCACCTACAAATTGTGGGAGCTTGGGTTTAGCTTTATATCAGTCATATGTTCATTAGTATACACAAAGGATAATGAGAATAATATCCTTAAGGGTATAAGGACAATGAAATAAAGGTATTAAGTACAGAGTTGAAATACTCAAAATGAACACTGAGGATTGATGTGGGTTTCTTGTTTAGCAAATTGGCACCGAAGCAATAATGTTTCATAATTCCAATGAGGGTCATTCACATCATAATCTTTGTGAATGGTGCCCACTGGAGTTATGTAGTACACAATATGTGCAGCTGTACAAATGACTTTCTTTTGCCTTACACTACTTCTACACTAAAAGAACAAAACTCTTCTAAAACATAACCTTGATTATATCACTTTAATTCGCCATTAGAAAAACAAATTCTGTTATTTTCTGGTTTTTAGATTTTGTAATGACATTTGCCTTCTCTGTCCACATGGATCAAATTTCTTGTACTGTGGCATAATAGTGTTTTACTCTATGGAGACAGAGGGGTGGCAGACAGTAGCAAGGATTGAATCTAGGGGCTCTTGACCACTTTTTAAGTTGACAGTATGAGAAGCAACATCCCTAGCCCTTTTTATTTTTCATTTTAAGACAAGGTCTCACTATATTGCTCAGGGCCTTGCTATGTTGCTGAGACTGGCCTTGAACTTGCTGTCTTCCTGAGCGGCTGGAGTTACAGGCATGTGCCTCTGCACCAGGCTTCCATTCTTGTTTTATAAGCACATTTTCTCTGCCTATAATAAATACATTTTCCCTTTTTATTTTCTAAAGTCCTTCATAAATATAGTTGAAACAGTCTGGGTCCCAACTCTTACTTAAGCACTGATTGTGCATTTTGTATCCAACTGACTTTATCAGGCTCTAGAGCACTGTAGACCCTCCCACTAGCCCAGGCTTCCCACAGCCAAGACCTGCCTTGGTTCATCCCCCACCTCGACTGCCATGCACATGGCTGAGTGAATGGGATGTGCCCTGGGAGACATGAGCATATAGAGCTCTCTTTTAACCTCCTTCACACGTTGGTTGTGGCATTCCCTTGCTTTAACTAGGGAATGACTAGAATTCCAATCAGTATTTCTGAAAGCTGGTTTTATGGAAAAAAAAAAAAAAAGAGAGAGAATCATTCTAATAGAATCTGACCTTTAAAACACATGTTATAACTGATTATACATGGTGACAATGTTTTCCAGATTGTAGAGTTACTGCTAGTAAGAGGTATGAATAACCTTTTTGTTCTATAATGATTTTCAGTAGAAACTATATTATGGAAGTTGAAAAGCTTTTAAACAGAAATCCAGAGGGCAATCCAAATTGTTTATAATAAACTTGTTCTACCTATTTCTTTAATATATTTTTGTTAATTATTAATTAGGTTAAAAAAATAAAACCTAGTTCCAAAAAAGAAAGAAATAAGAAAAAAGAAAAACAGCTTTACCAGATTTTAGAACCATTTCTAAGGTGTTACCAAAGTACTTTAGGATGTTAAAAGAATGTTTTATTAGTTTATAGCTCTTTAACAAATTCCTAAAATCAAAATAAAATCTTCTACCCCAAAGTAAAAGAAGCATCATGGAACTTTATAATATTTATCAAATTCCAATTTTACATTGACCTAAAGATTGACAGTGTCAATTCTCATTGCTTCCTGTACAAAACATAAGAAGGTTTAAATAAAAAAATTTAAATATACCTTGAGTTAACCAAAGAAAAAGTAAACAAGCATTTATTGAAAAAAAATTGCTTTTACCAAATGTTGTGCTTGATTCACCTACAGAATGATTCTGGAAGGCAGATAACTTACTTATTTGGTTAAGGTATTGAGTACCAGGGTGTGGGTCCCATGCTTGTGGTGAGGCAGTTCAAGGAAAACAGGGCAGACAAACATTCACCCTTCTTAATGCTTATATTATAGAATTCTATGTACTATTATCACATCTTTATAAATGAGGAGATGGACTTGAACAATTTTTATGAGTTGTCAGACCGAGCTAGAAAGAGGTAACTTTGTATTGAAAGTCCGTCCTGCTGACTCCAAAGGCAGATGTCGTCTCTGCCCAGTGACTGACTCCTTACCACAAAGTTGTCAAAGTGCTTCACCAGACAAGGCAAAAATTCAGTTCTTTTATACTGATGCTGATTACCTTCTTGTAAAATAGATCAACTTTTTATGTAATGATTTGCTAAACCTTGATTTTAACTAGAAACATAAGCCCTCTATTGTGTTGAAAGTTATAAATTTAGTTTCTGAAATTTAACTTCAATGTCAGTCTTTGAATAGTGAGTTTTCCAATCAGTCTCATAAACACATAGGAAACAAATATTTCAGAATTTTTTTTCTAACAAAAAATGGTGATTTTGGCCAACAGAAATATAATAGTGCATTTTTTGCCACCAAGCCTAGTTTACAGAAATGAGATTTAGTTACAGTACACAAAAACATGCCACACCAGAACTTCATGGCTCTCTGAACTTCCAGCTTCTCATGTGTGCAGCCCTACTGATGGTGAAGTTAGTTTGTTTGTGATGGAGTTGAAATTACCTTCAAATATGAACCTTGGAAGACCTCTAAGAGTGCCATATTCTCTAAGTAGTAGCAATCTGCAGGGGTAAAATTTACTATATCTTTTATTCTTAAAACTACACATCTATGAAAGCAAAAGGTTATAAAGAATTTTTCCTGTAATATCTTGAAACAACATGCTTTAAAGTATAGTCCTTCAGAATTCCACATGAGCTGAGCTGAAACATGGGTTAATGTGCCAGTGAAGGCTATGGCCTTTGACTTAATAAAAATCCCAGCTCTACTATTAAAATCATTTGTTACCTTGATGAGATAATTATCCTTTGAAGTTCTGGTTTTCCCATCTGGAAAATGGGATCATATCTACTTTAAAGTTTTTTTCCTCCGGATAAGTAATATTGTGAGATATTAAATAACAAGAATCTATACAATAAACACTCTCCTTTAAATGATAGCTTTTAACATCCTAATCTTCATCCTCTTCTTCATCACCACCACCACCATTACTACCTGTTTTTACTGCGATCTGTGCAGCCTGCACAAGGTGATGAGCCCAGGCTTGCCTTCTCATCTGGTCCACCAGAATATCTACTAATGCTTCCCCAGACAGCAGAGAATCAGCTGACCAGGTCAAGTTTGTATAAATGTTGTAATCTTTGGTACATTTCCCTTTCGTCTTTGTCTACCAGAAGCAGCAAAATCTCTCAGTATTGTTTTTTCAGCAATGAGAACTTATGCTCTGTTATGAACTATTTCTTCCATGATGAGCAGGAGCCCACCATTACGCAGACTTCTTTGATATACGAGAGACGGCATCATAACTGAGCTCCAGAATGGAAAATCTTCCTTCCAAGTTTCTGTGAACGTTGTTCGGCAGATTATTTATTGAGTTATCTCTGATTACATGAACAAGATAAATTATTTGTCTGACTTGGAATGCCTGCTTCTTAAGTAACTTATAAAGATTATAATATCATCCATAAATTATTTCTCAAGAATTTTCAGTGGGAATACTAACTGCAACATCCTGTATTTTATTTATTTATTTATTTTTTGGCACCAGAGATTGAACTCAGGGGTACCCAACCACTGAGCCGCATCCCCAGCCCTATTTTCTATTTTATTTAGAGACAGGATGTCACTGAGTTGCTTAGCACCTCGTCCTTGCTAAGGCTGGCTTTGAACTCGCAATCCTCCTGTCTCAGTCTCCTGAGCCACTGGGATTACAGGCATGTGCCACCGCACACAGCAACATCCTGTATTTTACAAAATAAATTAAGACAAACTTGTCCTTACTAAAATGAATTTAACCTTTTAATTCATTTTTTTTACTTACATCAAAGAATAAGTAAATTTCAGGTGAGTTAATTGTTAATAACTATTTCATTAGGGCTAATGTGTAATTTAAGATTGAAATATCAAATTAATTACTATTAAGCTGTATGAAAGTTCTGATTGAAAGCAGGAAAAAAAGTAAAGTTCTGATTAAATAGAAAATTACATAAAATGAATTTTTTATCTGCCATACAAAACTTGTGAGCACCTCATAAGTTGATTTTGTTGTATATTTTGTGTATTAATCAGGCAACTTAAATCATCCTCTTGTATCTACTGATAAGAATGTAGCCTCATAGATAGGGACAACTTGGGAATCTATATTATTGCATAATGTATAGTACATATACCCTCTCAGTTTGGGATCATCTACAGACTCCTACATATAAAAAACAGCTCTTTTCTACTTCATTCTGAGGAGGTCACAAGGCTTAAGTGTGGATGTTTATAAAATTTTCCGTGGGAGTTGGCCTTTCTTTCACCCTCCTATCTGTGTAAACTAAAAGTGCTTGTTTGACCTGACAAATGTGATCCAATTACAAATTATAATCTGATTTTTATTTTATTTTTTGTACTCGGGATTGAACTCAGGGGTACTTAACCACTGAGCTGCACCCCCATCCCTTTTTTATATTTTGCTTAGAGACACCATCTCCTAAGTTGCTTAGGGCCTTGTGAAGTTGCTGAGGCTGGCTTAGACTTGCATTTGTGAAATTAGTTTGTTTATGATGGAATTGAAATTACCTCTGAATATGAACCTTGGAACGTGAACCTCTAAGAGTGCCATATCCTCTAACTAGTAGCAATCTGTCGGGGTAATCAGCCTCCTGAGCTTCTGGGGTTACAGGTGTGTACCACTGTGCCCAGCTATAATCTGATAATTTTACTTAGTATCTTATATGAATATGATTGGAAAGGGTTGTTTTGTTTTAAATGTACAACTAAACTCCCATCACCCCCCCCCCCAAAAAAAAATCTAATAGAAGTTAGGTCGCTATTTACATGAACTCAGAAATCAAATAACTTTTACCTAGAAACTATCGCCACATCTTAGTTTGAACTTTTATTATAATAATTAAATGAATGTTGGTGTGAGTATTGCTTAAATTTTAGCATTAGTGGACTAAGTTTTCTAAGTATGGCTTTGAAGTAAAATATTATCTTACCTTTCTGAAACAAGGAATTTCAGAACAAAATTAGTCTCAAATACTAATTGAATTGTGAGTACTATTTCATATGTTGTAATTTTTATGTTCAAACTACTGAAAGTTAGATTAGCAGGAAACAGACAACAAAATCAACTAAAATGAGGATGTGAACATCCTGAAATAAAGACAGTGCTATATACAAACTAATTAAAAACAGAGGGATGAATAGTTTGGCAGAAGCATTAAGATATCTGGAAAACAGGAAATAAGGATTGGCGTGGTCTTACATAATGTGAAAGGCTAAATCCTCCACTGGCAATAAACAGAAGAGAGGAACTGAGTCGGTCAGCACCAAGCCGTCCTTTGCCAATGGAAATGAGATGAGACTGTCTTCATTTTATGTGTGTTTAATTTTTGGAAATTCACGTAATTTTTCACATAGAAAATAATTTTCTCGTCAGTTATCTGAAGATATTTGTAGCGAGAACAAATATCTTGTGATATTACATATCCTTCTTAGCCATGTTCTGTTATAGACACAGATTGGCTTTTCACATTTATCAAATACAGTGTGTCAATATTTAGAATACAAGATTCAGCAACCTAGAAAGAGTAGCATGAAGTTATGCAATGGAGTAAAAGAAAAGGATATGTAGATTGAAAAAAAAGAAATGGATGAGTGTATGTCTTCCAGTTTCGACTTTGAGATCTTTGAATTTCAGTGTCAGTCCATAAGTTTACAACTGGTTATTTGTAATTTTTATTATGCTTACCTTTTGCAGTAACATTAGGAAACACAATTTTCAATGTTAAGTGTTCATTCAGAAAACATTCTTTGAAAGCCTATTTTTGTTGTGTCCTATAAATGCAGTGTTAATTAAGTATGATTCTTGTATATCTGAATAAAAAGCATATACACATTATTCATTCCTGAGCCTTTCTTTCAATACTGTCTTCATGGGGCAGACTCTGTGCTATGCATTGGAGATAGGAACACAAAAAATGGATTTGCCTCATCCTTATCTTCTGGACAATGTATCTACCATGCAGTGTGGTTTAGCAGTTTAGCAACTGTTAGCAGAATGCTCTGAGAAAGATAGGCACTTGTGAGAAGGATTTGTAGCATCAAGGAGTGTCTGGTTGCCAGCAGCTACATTTGAGTTGACTCATGAAAAGTTTTTAGGAGCTCTCAAGGGAAGGGTTTGGAGGGTTTGAGTAAAACAGGACAGATTGCTCGTCAGGTGTGCTGACATTGATGGAGGTAATATCTTGCAGGATCTTGAATTCTAAGATGACATTTTTCTAAATCTTTTGAAGGACTTCCTGCTGGAATTAAAATAATTGTATCTACAACTTACAATTTAGGAATATTGTTCTAATAGTAACATAAATAGAAGACAAATTGATCAATGCTTTTAAAAGTTGTTCTCATAGCAACATGCAGGTAACAGGAGCTTAAGACAAAAAGCTTGAGGTGTGAGACAAGTTAGGAGACTGTGATGGTACAATAGATACATGCCAGCAAGATCCAGTGTTGTAGAGAATTCAGGGGGAGACTGTGTCATGTTATGCTGCCTTCCACAACCCTCTCTAAATTAGGTTCTCTTCTGCCCACACATCACGATTATTTCTTTCTGATTCTTTCATAATATTTACCATAATGTATAATGATTTATCTCTGTAAATGGGCTGAACCTAAAGTATGCAGTGTTCACCATCATGTTCCCAATGTCTGACAAAATACTTGGCATATAGTAGCTATTTGATAAACATTTCTCTCTCTCTCTCTCTCTCTCTCTCTCTCACACACACACACACACACACACACACACATTACACACACAATACACATATACATACACACATGAGAGAAAATAGGTAAAGCCTATGCTTTTAGTTTCCCCCACCCCAAATCAGAGCAACTAGGTATATGGTATAACTAGTCATTGTGATGGGAAATGCAGGAAGAGTAGCAAATTTGGTAAAGGATATGGATTTGATTTAGAATCAAATATGATTGCAAAATTTGTAAGAAAGGGCTGGACTGGTAATACAGATTAGGATTTTTGTGAATTTTTTGAATCCAGATGAGGTCACTCTTGTGCTGGACAGGAAAGCAGATGGTGCAGCAGGGCTGCAGCACATGGACTGTCATTAAACACAAGCACTTTGAAGGAGAGAAGTATTGAATTGTACCAGGGTGTAAAGTAGGAACTAGAATAAGAACTGTGCAAACTACCCCTGAGTGACCTGAATAAGAAACCACAGAATATTTTTCCAGTTGTAAGGAGGAAGAGCAAAGTTCCATGAGTAGGCATGACCCTAGGGACCCAGTGCTATAGGTACCCAGTGATCATCAGGCAAGATCTTCTCCTGGAGCATGCAGTCCAGGTGGAGTGTTGTTTGATCAGTGAGTATTCCATTTAATGTTTGTTTTTGTGTAATTTAGATAAAGTAGCTATCAGGAGATGTGAGCTTCAATCCTACCTGGCTTATCCCATGAGTAGCTACATGATCTTGAACCAATCAAACAACTCTTCGTTTTTTAGCTTTGTTAATCTAAAAAAAAAAAAATCACAAATATAAGCTGGATTATCTCTAATTTCTCTTCTTGCTTTAAAAGTTTGTGATCATGTTATATGGCACAGAAATGGAAACTGGTATAGGCTCAAAATGTGCCATCATTTTATTTAGCAAAAAAAAACCCAAAATAAAACAGTAAAAAGTATTTTGTTCCCTGTTGTAGTTAAGAGAAACCTATTGGGAAAATGTAATTAATTTTTTTTTAAGCAATAGTTTCCAAAAGATGGGGAAGAAAGTAAAGAGGTGAGCATTCTTCCAACATGGAGAGAGGGGCTGTCCAATGAGAATTCCATTCATCTCATTACTTATTCCAGGGAGAAACTGAATAGATTAGGGTTAATGGAGTCAGAAGAAAGTCTTAAAGATTATTTATGCATTAGATTTCACTTCCTCTCGGGGAGTCTATACTATTTCAAGGAAGGAGAAGAAAAGAGTTTAATATGCTCCCCAGAGAAGCCTTCATAAAAATCTGTATTCCTTATGATCTTTCTTTTTAATTCAAGGACAATATTAGGATTGCTGAGTGGGTATTCCAGTATTGAACCACTCTCAGAATCAAATTTATTTTCTGCTTCATCCAGTGTTGACTGCTCTGCCTTGGCTTGGGCTCTGTTCTGTATAGTCCTCATTCCAAGAGAGATGGTGGAGCAGCCACCATCCAAGGCACTGTAAATCACAGTGGCAGAAGGGAGGAAGAATGCTGGTTGGCAATTAAGTGCCATGTCCAGGAGATAACAAATAGCATTTCTCTTAATTACTTATTGGCCATAATTTGTGGGATGACACCACTAAACCCCAGAGGCATGGGGCAGTGGAAAACCTTCCACTTGCCCAGAAACAAGGGAATTGAGAAATAATTTGTAAGCAGCACTAATGTGTTTCATCACTGGGCTCATTCTTCCCAGTGTAAGAAAAACACACTAATGTCCTCAGGAGACACCAGAATCTTCCCTTCAGTCTGTATCCACAATGCTTAACAGTTGTCTTATTAGAGAGCATATGAGTTTGCTAGAGCTGCTATAGCGAAATGCCATAGGACACTAGTCATATAGAGTTAGGACCACCCTAATGATCTCATTTTAACTTGATGAATCTATGAATACCCTATGTATCTATAAGAAGTTCACATTCAGAGGTAGTGGGGGTTAGGACTACAACATGAATTTGATGGGAGGAGGAATACAACTCAATACATGACATGGAGTGATGTGCAGTGATTTCTGTATCAGATTTGAATGTCCATTTAGGCATAGACCATTATATGAAAAAAAGAAGTCATCAGCCTTTCCACACACACCCCAGCTAACATGTGCACACAGGCAGGTGGAAAACAGGATCATCATTATAAACACTATTATTTGGAAAAAGAATAAAGGAAGTCATGCAGAATTGCAAATCTGAAGCAATTCCAAAATCTTACTGGCAAACTATTTTAAAGTTACTTATTCTAGGTCAGGTACATTTTTTATTAGACCCCTGAGTTTACTTGCAGTAAGAAGGCTCTCTTGACTGTTCTGTGTCTTGGGCTCCACCCTCAAAGGTTTCCCCTGGTCTGATGACCCTCTATGGCCCCCTGTGAAGCAAGCACTAGGAAGGATGCCCTTCCAGGGGGCTTAGTGGCTTTATCTGGTTCCTTCCTATTCACAGATCTTTAGGATTAGAAGAGTCATGTTAAGTCCTGAGCAAGTGATTCTTTTCATAGTACAATCCTCCCAAAACAACTGCTTTGTAAAATTATTCCATACTGTGGCTTAAACTAAGTAGCCACACGTGAGGTTTTCTTTGAAGTATTTCTTCAGTTTGCTGTTTCTTTGTCTCTGGGCCTTATACTTCTCACTCCCAGTTTAGATGCTGATAATTTGAGACTTTCAGGCTTTGTTGGGAGAACCTGGCCAACTCTCTGTGAGGAAAGCGTCTTTAGTCTTTTTTCCCTGATTTATTTTATCCACCTAAAAGGATATATCAAATACTGTAACCTTCATTTGATTTTGCATGAGGACATCCTAATCTACTTAAAAGTTTCAAAATGGGTATGATGCCATATTCTTAATTAATTTTTACCAAGAGTGAGTTGTATTGGACAGTCTTAGTTCAGTGTCCTCACTTGTTCTTCAGCCTTGTAAGAATGGCGAGCAATTGCCTCTTCCCTGCTCTTGGACCTTCTGTTCTTTTTTCTTCTGTTTTGCAAACAAATCTAGTCTTTCCTGTATTCATTTGTTTCTTGTCATACCTTGTCAAATACAGCTCACAGTAACCAGCAGATGACACTCACATGTTGTTTCCAGTGTCTGCTAGCGCTGCAAGTTCATTAAGGTCCGGCATCTGCCTTCCAAGATATGCAGGCAACAGTGTTACCATATGTTTCTTCTCCCCATCATATGGACCCCTTCTTTCTAGCCACCAAAGGCAGGCTTCTCACTCATTGCCATCAGGCCCTACTCTGTGGCCTCATTTGTTAGGAACTTTTTTATAATAGCACTCCACTTACAGATGCCAGTTTCTGAATGTCTTGCTGCTGCTTGTTTGTTTGTTTTCGTGTTGCTGGTTATTGAACCCCGTTGTCACCCATGCTAAGCATCTGTTGTACCCCTGAGGTCCACCTACAGTTATGATTGCCTTTCTTTTATGCAATTACAGTTTATACAGTGATTCAAAGTCACATCTTAGGTACAGTCTTGTCAAAAATCAAAGTTAAATTCTTAGACTTACTCCGTGATGCAGAGAAAGCAACTGGAGAGCTAAGTAAAAATAAAGGGGTGCGGGCCTTTTGACAGGAGGAAAAGCACCAACTAGAAAGATTGGCCTAGAGTTGATTCATTCAGAGGGGAAGTTATTAAAACTTAGGAAAGAACTTAGTGTTTGGGATGTAGAAATTAGACCATGCACATTACATCAAAATGTTAATAAATATGAAAATAAAAAACAACTAATTGTGCAGTTAGTATTAGAGAAGTATCTGTTTGATCAAATCAATTCACTATATTCATGTACTGCTTGAAGGTGGCCCACAAAGTTCCTGTGTTGAACAATGTTGAGAGGCAAGGCTCTGCCCTGGTGAACACATCACTGCTGTTGCCATGGGAGTGGGTCAGTTATCCCACACCCTGCCAGCGGGCTTCTGGTAAAAGGATGGGTGTGGACCCTTTCCTCCTCTCCTTCTCGTGTGTGTTCTTTTGACATCCTACTTTTTGCCATGGAATTACATGATACACGGTCCTGTCAACCTTTCCAGATCTGGGACCCTTGAACTTGGTTTTCCCAACCTCTAGATCTGTAAGGAATAAATCTCTGTTCTTTATAAATTGACTAGTCTCAGGCATGTGCTATAGCAACACAAAATTAACAAAGACATGCATATTTATTGTATGATAAGTCATATGTTGGGGGCTTCTGCTTCAAGTCAAATGCTTCATAATTGCAGTTGGGGGTTGTGAAGAGAGAGTAAGGATTTGCAGGGTAACTCCTATAGATTTGAGGACATGAATCTTTTCTTCAAAATATCAAACTTAGATTTAAAAAAAAAGAGGCACACCTAATGGTTATGAGGAGAGAATATAACAGTTTAATGCTTTTATAGTGACTGTAGTGGGTAGAAGTTGGAGAAGAGAAAGATGGGAATAGGCTGAAGTCTTCAGGTTCAATTTCATAGAAGCTGGTGGTTTTGAAGGATGAATAAAATTTGATTGGGATGGGAGAGAAGAAAAGGTCATTTCAAAATTCAATTCTGAATAACCACATGGGTAATATTAAAAAATATCCTAAGGTCCAAAAGCATTTAGTCAATTTAATGTTATGATCATAGCAATCAATGAAGGAGTGTGCATTTGGACAAGCAAGGGCCTGCTGATTCTTTTCTGTTGCTATTTCTATTGATCATGGGGCCAGGCAAATTGCTGCAAATTATGTTTTGCTATTTATTTTCTTTCATGACACCAAGAGCAATAGTGTGTGCTAAGTCAGAGGAATAAATGTGCAGCCTGGTATTAAAGTAATGCTCCTCCCCTCCACGCACTCACAGGCTTCTTTTCTAACAAACATGCAAATATACAAGCATTTCCTAAAACTGACAGCTAATGGTATAAATTAACTTCTTGCATCTGGTTCTGGCATTTTCAAAACTACTGTAGCACATAAAAGATAATTTTGAAATATGAATAATAAATGGAAAAAAGAATGACGTGCCCTCCTCCTGCTTTCAGAAGCAAATAGAGGGTTTCACTATCTAGAAAATTATAGCTTCTAGGTTTGTTTATTACTGAGATTTTCAAACAACCTTCCTTACAATGAACTAATTTGTGTTTGGGAAAAAAATAGCAGGAGACAGTTCTTTCTAAATTTCTATTTAAAATTATGAAAAGCACTCAGAATATTGGATTTAATCACCAGCAGAAAACAAGGCAAACTAGAGAGTTTATCACCATGAAAACATATTAAATTTAATGAGAAAGCAGGTAAAAATTTAATGTGAAATATAATGGGTTTTGTCCCAAATTTTTAGGTCTTTATGGCTTAAAGGTAAAATTTTAGTGTTTGTTTTGATAAAAGTTTGGACTTGTCACGATGTATGTATGTAATATTTGCTGAAGTACAGGCTATGGCATAAGAAAGGTATAAAGAACTAATCAGAAGCTGCTTCATAGCTTAAAGACAATGTCTCCTTACCACCTCACCAATGACCTTTCTTTCCCACATCAGAATGTGTTGTTAAACCATTTAAATATATCCAAAAATATCACCCCCCAAAAAAAGCATAAAAGAGATTGTGATTTTTTTTTTCTTCCTTTGGAATTGAGCACGTAGTATATAAATACATACGTTACTAAATCTAAAATCTATACAGAAATTGTAGAATACCAGAATTTAAAATTAAAATACCAGAATTTTAAAAAATGTACACAGCTTCACTAACAATATAAAAAGAACACATTATTTTTAAACATTTAATATCACATTCTAAAAATATGTATTTGGGTTATTGCGTTTGAAGATTTTTTGTGCTGGGAATTTAACCCAGGAGCTCTTGACCACTGAACCACATCCCTAACCAGTTTTGATTTGTATTTTGAGGCAGAATCTCACTAAATTGCTGAGGGCCTTGCTAAGTAGCTGAGGCTGGCCTTGAACTTGGATTCTCTTGCTCTTGCCTCAGTTACTGACAAAAGTAGCTGGGAATACAGGCATGTGCCACCATACCCACTTGGGAATTTTTTTTCCAAAACTTCAACAGCCTTTGTTTAATAATTGAGTCTTCTAGAGATATATCTTACTAAGAGACATTTTCTCCAAATTAAGACCTAAAGAAATACCTGTCCATGATTAGTGCCTTTAAAAAATGGATTTAAAAGAAAATTATTTTGAAGGAGGTTATTTTGGAAATAAACCATTTTGAGTATTAATGCTTATTAAATTATATTAAAATATTACAGAATACTAAAGTAATAAAATAATAATATTATTGATGAATAATTAATCCTAGAATGGTTTGTCCCAATAAATTGATGTTACACACTGTAATCTAAAATCATATTCATTTCAACTCACATATTGATACTTATACATTTGAGACTGTAGACTTTTTCTATATTTGCTTTTGTCTATAAGTGAAAATATTTTTTTTTCTAATGAGACTCTTGACTTCACTCAAAAATAAATGTACTTTTGTAAAGTTCATGTAGAAATAAAAGTGAAAGACTAAAAGAAACTATATTTAAAGGAAGGAAAAAAGCTAATTTTAGAAACCTCTAAAACTTAATTGTTCTTGGTAAGCCGACTCCTGTCCCTAAAAAACCCTTGAATGCTGTAGAACAGTTTAAAAATTACAGACTTATTCCCTAATCCTTCTTTCCCCTTCCCCTCATTGAGAACTTGCTTTAACTTGTAATATGTCCAGATTCTACTCAAACCTCTGCCCATGATCCTGGTTTGTTAGTGTTCTCTTCACACTCAGATTCTGAAAGTCTCCCTTAATTCTTCCTTTACCACATTCATAGTATAAAGTGGGTTTTTTGTTGTTGTTGTTTGTTTGTTTTTTCACTATAAACTTTGTTTTTAAATCATTCACAATTTCTGTTACTTCATCAATACTTTGAATGTAAATACCTTAGGAAATGGGTATATAATTTTTCCAGTGACTTTTAGATTCAAGGAATTATTTTATTTGTCCTACCTTAACTCCTCCTAGTGATCTCATTAGGAAAGAGAGGATTGACAAAGATCTCTTTAAATTGCACTTTAGTGACAAAACTGGACCTTAATGGTTGAGTCACAGGCTTTAGATTCAGAGCTTGGGCTCAAATCCAGCCCCATCACTCCCAAGATATGGGACCTTGGTCAAGTTACGTAAACCCTATGAGCTCATCTGTCAGATACGTATAATATCAATACCTACTTCCCCGGGTAAAATGAAGAGAGTCCACAGAAAGTGCAGAGACTTGTCCCTGGCACAAGATAAGCCCTCAGTAAATGCTGTTTTTAAAAAATATATATATTTTACTATTTGATTTGCTTTATTCCGTGCATTGATGAAAATTATTTTAAGAAACTACAAAAAGTAACTTTTGTTCTTATAGCCTGAAATAGTAGAAAAAACACAAATGATGGGAGATACTTATTATTAATGTAGAACAGGGGAGCCACTTCATTTCTCTGATGAACTGAGAAGGACAAGAGAGGATTGATTGATGAGGTCAGGACATGGCTGAGGTTCAGAGGGAGTCATTTGATCTTCAGGTGCTAGAAGGGCTCACTGCATGATACATGCATTCCTTGTTTCTCTGACCAAAAGAGAATCCAAAGCAAGGCTGGTTGCTCTCTTTTCCAAGCTTACACATCAGAAGTGTTTCTTGTCACAGACATGATCCTTGCTTTTGCAAGTTCAGAAATGCAATTTTTGTGTGAGAAAATCAAGCTCTCAAATATCAACTCATTAGAAAATGGCATAGGAGTGAGGTGATAGGTTATTAGTTCACAACTGCACGAGAGTTGTCAGGAAATTATATATTTAGATCAAAGGCAAAATTTGTAGAATTACAGAATCTATAGATTATAGCCTTGCTCAAAGCATTGCACAGAAATGACACTCAGAATCCCAAATTGATGGAAGGGTTGTAGAACATAAAGCTAGTAGAGTATGAATGTGATGCTTTTAAGTCTCTTTTATCTTTAGAGTATTAATCCGCATAAGATTTATCAGTGTCATTCTCAGGATATCTATCAGAACCTGCTTTTCATGTTGATGGGGTTTTCACACCTGGATTCTTTCAGGGTAGCAATTTGTATTCTTAATGCAGAATGACAGACTCTTGATTAGATTTTCTTTTAGGTTAACTACAAGTCTATTGAATGAGGTTTATTTTCCTCTCTTAACATTACAATCCTCAGAAATAACTCAGAAAAGCATGACTATGATAGGGAATGTTTTATGTTGATTCAAACTTAGACCAGTTCTTAGTCCAGAGAAAGCCTATTTTGTGGCACAGATCCATCTCAAATGTGCTGTTAAAATTCCAAATATCTTCTTTTTCTGGGATTCTAATTTTTCATGTTTTTGCTTTTCCTCCCCTAAAACCATATGTGTTTTCTGAATGGTTTTGGAGTCTCTACTCTTGATTTTTGTGTTAGTTTAGAAGGAAAATCATTTTCACATGAAGGTAGTTATGATTAGGTAAGACACCCATATTTTTTTTTACTTCTTTGTTTTATTAGATACTCTAGAAAATATTAGACCTTTTGACTCATCATTAAAAGCTTAAAAGTACAAATCTATTCAGAGTACCTCCATCTCGCTCTTTCTCTAGTTACTAAATTGACATTTTCCTTTGCCTGATTATGTCAGAACCTCCTGGATTTCTTATTTTCCATCCCTAAAACCAACATGCACAGCTCATAAAAACCAGTAGTTACCAAGTGACAGGTGTTTTTGAAAATCCTGTTTAGTTTATACATTCGGTGAAGATGTTCCCTCTAAATCAGCAGTTACTAATGACCTTTTGTTCCAGGGAGCTGTTAGAAACCCAGATGAGGTCTTGGAATTGAAGTATGGTTTAGACTTAAGAGTTGTAGTTTTCCAAATGTACCTTGTTGAGATTTTGTTTTATGCCCTAATACATTTATTCTTAAAATTGTCAAGACTCACCCCAACTTTAACAATAGGTTATTCATTTTCTTGCTGCCTTTTCTCATTCTCTCAGACTGTTTCAGCCAAAACAAGTTATTGGATATTCTATAAGGTAAGCTTCAGCAGACCTGCATTTTATTCTATTCCCACCACTTATCAGCGGAGGGACCTTCAGTAAGGAATAAAGCCTATGATTCTGCATATAAAAGTGGTAATTAACAAGTCACACTTGTCTGATTTTCGTCAATTATTAAATGGGACAATGTGTAAAAATGTCTAGTGAGCACCTACACATGTAGTATATGTTCAGTAAGCCCTGACTCCTTTCCTACTATTCTTCTCACTAAACCCAACCACTCTTGTATTCTTTACTGTCTTAGCTATTTCTGTTCATAAGACTGTGTCATATGCCTGAAAAGAGTTGGAATAGGATGAAAAACTTTCTAGGTAAGTGGGAGCTGTTGAAAAATTAGCCTAGAAGTGATTTAATCATACATGTACTTTAAAAATCACTCACCTTGGGCTGGGGATGTGGCTCAAGCGGTAGCGCACTCGCCTGGCATGTGTGTGGCCTGGGTTCGATCCTCAGCACCACATACAAACAAAGATGTTGTGTCCGCCGAAAACTAAAAAATAAATATTAAAAATTATCTCTCTCTAAAAAAAAAATCACTCACCTACCTTTGAGGATTTTCATGAGAAATTATAATGAGACAATGACATTAAAAGCCATTTTCAATATTAGAATGCTTAAGATTTTTTTTAAAAGCCAAAAAGCAAAATTTAAGAATGAAAAAAGTATTACAGCAGTATATCTAAACAGTCCCACAGTAGTTATTACTTTTTCTTAATATGATATGTAATATTGTTTTTCAAGAACCTTTTTATCTGATAATGTTCTACCAAGTAATAAGGGCCAATAAGATGGATGAAATTATAGGATCTCATTTAAAACTATAGGAACTCATTCAAATATGTATTACCCTCAGGAGTACTCCCTTTGGAGCCTAAAAAGGGACTGATTTAGTACCTTTTTATTTTTAATTTTATTTTTTTTTTTGTACTGGAGATTGCATACAGGGTGATCTACTAAGTTCAACAGGACGACCTTGAACTTGCAATGCTCCTGCTTCAGCCTCCCTAGTTACTGGGATGATGGGCCAGTGCCACCACACCCAGCCTCTTTTTGTCTTTTCATGAAGCCATTTCTCTCTTTACTGTAACACTGCTGCCCATTTTTAGAAATAAGCTGGGTTTTGTGAGTATCCAACTTCTTCCTCATGAATAAAAATAAGCTAATAGTAGACAATAACCTCTTAACATTACTCTGCCCTTCTACCTATGTGGACTTTTTTCCCCCTAATTATAATTTCAGGAAAGGATTTGTGTTTGGTGTTTGTTCTGCTGCCTCTTGGGCAGGTAGTACAAACATTCAGTTGACCTGTTTGCTTTTGTTAATAATTTTTCTTTAAAAAAAATGTATCTCATGGAGTTCATCTAAGGCAAAATAGTGTGTCATGAGACTTTAATATTGAAAAAAACAAAACAAAACAAAAAAACCTGTTCGCGTAAGCTTCTAGTGAACTGTTGAAATAAGTAGGTACGTATTTGGCCTGGGGCTGCAACTTGTTCTCAGTTGAACACTGGGTGTTTACAGTGACCAAAGACAGCATGTCTTACATCAGAAGTTAGATTAATTTTTCTTTAACACCTAAACTCTATGTACTTTGAGTCCTAATACACAAATAGAAAAGGCTTTAAAATTTATTTTTCATGTAATAATCTATACAACCTCTAACTGGAATTTAGAGAATAGGTCCAGATAGTACTCTGACTCTGCTAAAGCTATTTCTTAAAATGGAGCAGACAAAAAATAGAGAAAAATCTTTCTAAAGGGCTACTTTGCCCTTGTCCTTCTCCATAACTAAAAGTTGGAGCTTTTGCCAGGGAGGAGGGAGAGCAAGACTGGGGGTGGAAGGGATGATGAAGAAGGCAGTGGGGGGAGTTGTTTTTCTGTGCCTGCTGACGTCAACGAAATTGCCAGATGGCATTTGAATGCTTTGCAAAAAGACAGGAGCCTTTTATTACAGCTGTCACATGGGGTTTCATTCATTTGCATTCCCAGAAGTGGTCTAAAGCTTTCCCTAACTGTAGGAGTAATGAGGACTCTGTACCTTCTGAGACCCAGAGGCCTTTTGTAAGATGTTGTTACCTTAAGTGGCTCTGATAAGGGACACATGCTCAGAGAATGGTGTGTTTCAACTGTCAGCTTCAGAGGGCCATGAACTACTCAGCTTCAATTAGAACTACAAAAAAAAAAGTGGGGGAAAACCTCTTCTGAAGGTCTTTGTGGGTCCTGACAGTCACAGAAACAGACTTAACAGCACCTGAAGGATCTAAAAATGGCTGTGGTGGGCAACAGTTCAAAACCCCAGATTCTATTAATTGATCCCAGGACTGAGAAATACCTCAGGTGCAGTAGACTTGAGCATATTACAAACAGCCTTGCTCTCACCAACTCGCCTCATGAGGCCTGATCTTCCTCCTCCCTCCCCAATTTTGGGAGACCAAAGAAAATGGAACTCTTAGAAAATCTGGAGATTCTCATATAGAAGAAAGAAAGGAGCTTTCAAATGCTAGAAGCTGCTTTCAGAAACCAACCTCTAGGTCACACTCTGAGGCTGGCTGACCTACCTGTCTTCTGCAGGCCTCATCCCTTCCCACTGCCAGAAGTTTCACATTTTACTTTATTTTCATGTCTGGGATTTGTCAAACTTTGAATTCACTTCTTTTCTCAAGTACGTTATTTTCATAATATGTCTATTTCTGGCATGGTTAATTGGATGAATTGATTTCCAGAGCCAATTTGAAAATGAAAAACAATGTAAAAGATTTAAGGTTTGGTTTTTGTTTTTTTGTCATTCTTGCTGTAACTAGTATTTTTCATAGTAATAATTTGACATATTAAGTTTGAACTGAGCTGTGTCTCTCAGGTTTCTGTCTTCCTTAACTTCACCTGAAGTTGGTGATGTGATACCCATCTCAGGTAGAAGTTTTGGTACCCTGTTATCTGTGTTATGCTTAAATAAGAAGCATCAACTATGTCAAGGACATTGGAGTCTGGAGACTAAAAAGGCCTTAAAAATACCTTATGTGTTACCTAGTTTTAATCTTATGCCAGCGCTGGTGTCGTAATTGGGCACTTACAGTGGAACTGATCATCTCTGGAATCAAATATCTTAGGCTGTCATGTTGATGTCAACATAGTCTATGGATGGTAAAGCCACTGGCTTGTCCTAGAGCCATTTTCCAAATCCTCTGTTCTGCTGCAAATGAAATATTCTCTCTTGACATGCTATGCATTAAATGCATATAGGCTCTGCCATAGAAGTTTCCAAATGTAAGCACTAAGAGTGAAAGTGGAATTTCCAGGCACAGTATTTGTTTCATTCCAATTTCAATTTCTGCTTCTGCTTCAGGATTTAGGAACATAAGAAGGGATGAAGAATCTCTTTCTTCTGACCCTTTCCCCCTTTTAAATGCAGGAGCAGTGGACACCTAGGGGCACGATCTGATCTGTATGTTGTATTCATGAGCAAGCTCCAAGTCTGTGAAGTGGCATGAGGTCAGCAGCAGGGAACACAGGACCAACATCAAAGTATAACCCTTAGGAAAAAAGTTTAAAGAAATCCAAATGGACAGGGTGATGGAAGTGAGGGGGACACAAATTTAAATCATCCACTCCAAGATATTATGTAGACTACATGGATTTTGGAAATGAGTTCCTAGATATTTCATACAGAGCATACTTGGGCATAATCCTGACAGTATTCAGGTCATGGTAGGTCTGTGACACGTGCCTCATGCTTCCCCAGGGACAAACCTAGGAAAGCTTTGGTGATAATAGCTGTGTCCTACTTTTCATGTCCCAGCTCCCTGTCCACTTCAAAAGCACAGAGCACTTGTTCCAGGCACAAGTGTTGCCATTGTTGATGTTATAATGGCAATTATTCATATTTACTTCTCTAACAAGGTTTGCCTGAACACTACCAGAATTAAAACAATGTGTTGCTGAGTGGACCGATAGTCCTTTTTGGTGTATTGTACCACCCCCATCCTAAAATTGTAAACTTATGTCTCATTTATTTCTCAGCTATGGAAAAATTATATTGTTAATTCAGTTTCTTTTGTTGTGAAATAAGTTTTTGATTGTATAATAATATGGTATGTTGCATACACATTTATTGCGTATATACAACTTGGCAGTGCTACACTTCAAACACAGAGTAAAACTAATATATTTCACTGAAAAATACTTTACATGCAAAAGACCTGAGCATACTACAGACAGCTTTGCTCTCACCAACTTGCCCTATGCAGCCTGATCATCTCCCTCCACCTTTTTTGAGGGAGGAAAAAATGGAATCTTTAAAAACAAAAAAATCTGGAGATTCATATACAAAAGAAAGAGAGCAACTTAGGAATGCTGGAAGCTGCTTTTAGAAATTAATCCCAGGACTATACTCTTGGGCCAGGCTAACTACCTGTCTGTCTGGACAAACAAATTAGTGGATAAATAAAAGCATTTATTAATTTGGCAATCTTTGATTTTTAAAAGTTTTAGCTTTTTAATTGACACAAAATTATACCTATTTATGGGGTAAAAAGTGACAATTAAATACATATATACATTGTGCAATGAATAGAACAGGGTAATTGGCATATCCATCACCTCAAAAATTTATCATTTCCTAATGTGGAGAACATTCAAAAACTTCTCTACTAGCTATTTTGAAAATTTCAATTCATCATTATCAACAGTAGTTATCCTACTCTGAGTAGGAATATTGGAAATTATTCTTCTTATCCAACTTGGAATATGTACTTAATAGGTATCCTGTACTGTGGTAAGGACTAGTGATAAAATTAAAGAAAATATAAAGTATAGTGCTGATGGAGCATATTTAGATAAATCATTTGAGTTAAGTGTGATGATTGATATATAATGAGAGTGTTTGGAGAATACTGATAATGGTAGGTACCCTAGCTAGTCTTGGGTGTAATGGGAGTCAGAGAAAGTGTTTTTAGAAGAATTAAAGGTCATATCATATTAGGAATAAGCCAAGGGAAGGTGATAGTGAGGGCTGGGGTGCAGGGAAATTTGAACTTCTAAGCACAAGTAACTATCTTCACCAAGTTTTGTATGATTAAAACAGCATATGGAACATATAATTAGTGAAACTTGTTGGAACAAAAGTTTGTAAAATGGGTAAGAAGAGAAAAATAACAGAACTCAGTAATTCAGGAAATGAGGAAGGGAAGACAAAGGCTTCAAGTGTGGATTTGAAGGAAGTTGGAGCCCCTGAATGAGATTATGCAAAGTCGGAGAATGTAAAATTTGGGTGGCAGGCTTTGAGGAGTCATCTCCTCCTAGAATTCAGTGATAGGACAAAGTTTTGAGCATAAGTTGGGGGCAGGACATAGTTTAGGGATTGTCAGCAAGGAGAAATAGTATAGATCTTATGAGAATAAGTGAACAAATTAAGAAGGAATTTGTGGAATGAAAAGAACACAGGCTATGAAGTGAAACCTCTGTGAATGGCTTTTAAAATGTTGGGAGATGGAGAAAATTAGATCAAAAACCTGGGAATTAGACCAGAAACTGTGCAACTCCTAGAAGAAAACATAGGGTCAACACTCTAGTGATTTCCTAAATAGGACCTTTAAAGTTCAGGAAATATGCCAAGAGTTAATAAATGGGAGGCATCAAGTTAAAAAGGTTCTGTACAGCAAAGAAAACAATTAGGATATGAAGAGAGAACCCACAGAATGGGAGAAAGTCTTTTGCTACTCTTGACAGAGGATTAATATCTAGAATATATAAAGAGCTGTTTTCACCAGAAAACAACCCAGCTAATAAATGCAAAATGAACTAAACAAACACCTGTCAAAAGAAGAAATGGCCAACAAATGCATGAGAAAATGTTCAACATCATTAACAATCAGGGAAATGCAAATCAAAACTACACTGAGATTTCACCTCACAGCAGTCAGAATGGCAGTCATCAAGGATAAAAATATAGTAAATACTGGAAAGCATGTGGGAAAAAGGAGCACCTTTACACTATTGGCACTGTAAATTAGTACAATCACTATCAAAATCAGTATAGAGGCTCCTCAAAGCATTAGGCATAAAACTACCATATGACTCAGCTATACTACTTCTCAGTATTCATCATGAATAATTAAAGTCATCTTAGTATGGTGATAAATGCATACCCATGTTTATAGTAGCACAGTTCACAATAGTCAAATTGTGGAACCAACCCAGGTATCAACAGATGAATGGATAAAGAAAATGTGATGTATGTGTACGTACACACACACACACACACACACACACCACACACAAACAATGAAGTTTTATTCAGCCATAAAGAAAAATGAAATGATGACCTTTGTAGGAAAATGGATAGAACCAGAGACCATCATGTTAAGGGAAATACGTCAAAACTCAGAAGGTTAAGGGTTGTCTTTTTTTTTTTTTTTTTTTTTCATATGTGGAAGCTAGAAAGGAAAAAGGAAAAAAGAAGAAAAAAAGGTGGGGTGGATCTCTTAAAAGTCAAAGGGAGGTCAGTAGAAAAAAGAATCAAAGGGTGAAAGGTGGGGAGGGAGTAGGGAAAGTGTTAAGGAGTGACATTGGCCAAATTATATTGTTTTGTTATGGTGTGTGCTTGTACAAATACATAACAGCAAAGCTCATCAAACTGTACAACTGTAATGCATCAATAAAAATGTAAAATTTTTAACTATTGGGAGATGGGGAATGAGGGGCAAAAGGAGGAAGAATATTCAGAGATAGGGAAAGAACTAGTTAGGCAGAGGTGTGAGCTGAAGGAAGACAGAAGTTCACACACACACACACACACACACACACACACAAAGTCACAAATATTGCACAGTTGTGAGAACAAGTTCCAGAAATGGACCAGAAAAATATTATTTGAATTTGGTAATTAAAAAATACTAGTGATAATAACAAGGACTATTCTCTAAGGGTTTTCCTAGGACCCAGGCTTTGATGGATTGGGATATGGAGGGAAAGTAAGAATATGAAGGAATTGGGTCCTTACTATTTCAAAAATTTTGGTATAGAAATTGGATGGTAGTTGATAGGGATGTGGAGCTCAGGTGAAGGATATGGGAATAAAGAAAGTGAAGAGATGTCCTTGCCAAGGAGAGACCCGAGTGTAGCTAAAAGGAAGGGACTGGGTAGATGGATAGGCTAAGGGTAAGACACTGATATCAGAAGTTTGCTTGGTTAGCATAATCCCAGAGTAAAGAGAACTAAATAATTTTAATGATTACTGTCATCTTGCCATTAGCTTTATGTATCCTTATCAATGTCGGTGTTTTATCTGCCAGCTTGGAAAACTCAAGCTTGCCAGTCGGGCACATTAGAGTTTCACTGAAATAAACTCTCCCTTTACAGCTGCTCCTTTCTCATATTCCCTGTTACTCATCAGCAGAAATGTTTACAACAATAGGCTCTTTATGACAGACATATTTTTAATCCAGCATTTTCAATATGGAATAAAATCTCACAGATACCAGTAAGTCCTCCAGGCAGAAACACAATTATTCACAATTGTAGGTGGATTATATTGTGGAAAAGTGCCATTAATCTCATCTGTTTAAGGATGTAAGTTTAGATTTGAGGATTTTTTTCCATTTCCCAATTCTGAAGGAAGAAAGAATATTGTAATCACACATGGGACCCCCTACGTGCTGATCACAGTGGAAAGCTCAAAAGATAAGATTGTTTCAGGAATCCCAGGGATGGACTGGATCTCTATAATACCTCTCTTTAAAAGTGTTTAGTTTATGCCAAAGAAAAGAAAATTGAGCATTCTCTATAGCCATTCTATTTTAAAAAGTTACAGTATCAAACTGTTTGCAGTGAGTCAAAATCTGTTCAGTCATTTTTTTCCTTTGATGTTCTAGGATTTTCTAATGATGTGTTTTGTTGCTACAAAGAAAGACCACTTTGTGTGTGACGTGTCACCTATGCTTGAGTACTAACATAAAAAGGAGTTCTGAAAATGAGCAATGAGCTAAATAGTCAGGGCCAAATGAAATTCAGGGAAAATCCAAAGGAAACAAGTGTGCTTTGCTTTTGGTTCGTTGCTCTCAGGAATTGCTGCTGGATAGAGTGTGCTTATTTCAGACACTTGCCTTAAGTAAGGGAATTCTCCAAAGGAAGTTGTAAGGACTGGAAGGAGGTCTTGCTTAAATACAAGGACCAGAGAAGCACTCTTTTCAGGCTGATAAGAATAATTGGCATTCTCTAAACTTCTGAGAATCATTTGTAAGAAGAGCATATTGTGTTAGAAAGCAATTAGAGCTCATTCATTTAACAATTGTGGGGTTTTTTTGTTTTGTTTTGTTTTGTTTTGTTTTTGAGTTCTTACAGTATCCCGAGCCCTAAGAGTATAAAAAGGAATAAAATTGTTGTTGCCCTTACATTAGCAATCTGGCAAGGAACTTGGTCACAATTAGCAATAGCACAGTATTCTAAGAGATGGCTGCCCAGGCACTATGGCTACCTCCAGGCTGAAGTGATTGATTTGATTGTTTAGGAATACAGCTGAGATAATTTTTATGTTTTAAAGTTAGATCTAGATCATTAGAAATGACGAGAGAAACAAAACCCTCAATATAAGTAACACAACATGCAAAGCATGAGACCATGTTTGGGGAGATAACCAGGGATGTTTGGAGGAAGGAGATGTTGGTAGAGTATATGGAGGTATAACTGGAAAAGAGGTGGTAGAGTTAAACATTAAAACACTTAACGCCATACCAAGAGATTGAAACTTGTTCTCCCACTTTGGAAAATTATTGAGTAGAAAGGCAGCTTCTTGATGTTTTTGTACTTGGGAAACTGAGCCTGTGACAGAATAAAATGGGAAGAAAAAATTTGCAGCTATCAGCTATCCTCATGTGAAACAATGAGAGGTAGCATAATGCAGGGGTGAAAGAATTTTGAAGAGTCTTTGGTAAAAATTTTGAGATCCTGTGACCAATTTAATGTTGGAGTTGAGAAAGCAAAACATAAGTTTAAAAAACAACCCTCTCCCCAAAAACAAGAACTGATATGCCCAGTTTTGTTTTTTTTTTTTTTTTTTTTTTTTTTTTTTTTTTGCATTTTTTAAATTCATTCTCCTTAGTTGTACATAACAGCAGACTGCATTTTAATTCATCCTATACAAATGGAGCACAACATTTCAATTCTTTGGTTGTACGCCATGTAGAGACTCACTGTTGTGCAATCATACATATACCTAGGGTAGTGATGTCCGTCTCATTCCACCATCTTTCTTATCCTCATAACCTCTTCCCCCCTCCCCTTTGCCCAATCCAAAGTTCCTCTATTCTTCCCATACCCCCTGCATTATAGATCAGCGTCCAGTAATCAGCGAAAACATTCGGCTCTTAGTTTTTAGGGATTGGATATGCACAGTTTTTTTGTGAGTGATTTTATTGTTAGCCAAGAAAGAAATGATAGGCAGAAAAGATTTGAAAAGATAGAGGTTTAAAGTATTGTCTTTGGAAAGTTGAAAATGAACTAGCCCTGGAATATCTCAGATGGAACTGACCAGTCTCAGAGAAGTGGCCCATGTTAGAGCTACAAATAGCGGGTCTTCCTTATAATGTGGGGTGAGAGCTGGGAGGGAAGGGTGAACACTAAAGTGAGAAAAAAAAATTAAAAGGAATGATAACGAAGGAGACCGGAAGAACCAGCAAAGCAGGTGGAGAGAGTGTTACCTGACAAAATGGAGAAAAGTCAGGCCAGAGGAGAAGAAACAGTCCATGATCTGGGAAGCCAGGAATGTTGTCATTACCCAGGATAATTAACACATTGGTTGCACATGATGGAGAATTTGTGACAACAGAGCTCTCCTTCTTGGGGCTTCTAAATTCTAATAGGTTAGAATTTTAAAACAAAACCAAAAACAGATGGCACCTCAGAACGGACTAAAGAACGGTTTTATTAGTGGGAAATGCTAACAGTATTTTTACAAAAGAAGATTATTTGCTCAATAAAACAGGGAAGTTGAGAATTGTGAAGACCTGTCTACATTTAGAAATGCATATCTAATGCATTAAAGTCTCAAGATAAATGACTGGATAACTTCTTTTATATATTTTGTGACAAGAAGACCTGGAAAAGGAATTAACTGAAAACACCTAGGTAACATTTGCTGAGCTTGGTGCCTGAATAAAGTATTGTCATGGTGAAAAGTAAATTTAAAAAAATACTTTCCATATTTAATAATCTCCCCAATCCACCCATGTGTCATAGGGTGTCTTTTCTCAGGCATGCAGATGAATGAGCAGCATTTTTATTATTGCAAATCACCTTGAAATCTATGGCACATGTTAATTTGTAATTGAGGCACAGATGTGGATATGTGCTAGGCACTGCTGTATAGAAATAAATCAATTGACTAGAAGAAAGTAGCCAGTGCTCAGCAATCCCAGCCCTTAGTGGGCTACAGGAGTCAGCTGGTTTTAGATGATCTTATTTTTTATGGTCTCATAACATTCTGAATATAAAAAGATTGCAACTGAAACCAGTTTCTTAAATTGATTAAACCAGTTTCTTAAATTGATTAACCCAGGTTAATTGATTAACCTAGACAAATATATTATGAAAATTTATTTCCATTACTACCTACTTACTTACTCAATAAAAATTTTATGCTGTGTCAGGCATGGTGGTACACCCTTATAATCCCAGTGGCTTAGGAGGCTGACTGGAAGATCATAAGTTCAAAGCCAGCCTGGGCCAGTTAGGAAAATCCTGTCTCAAAATAAAATTTAAAAGCACTGGGGTTTTAGCTCAGTAATACAGTGCCTCTGAGTTCAATCCCCACTACCTCCCTCCACCCCCTGAAAAAAAAAATCCAGTATTACTTAGGATAATTCCATCCATACATAATAAGAAAACTTTGCTCAAACTAGCTATAGCAATAAAGAAATGTTATTGTCTTTCATAATAGGGAGTTCAGAGGAGAAAACACTTTAGAGCTACAAAATTCAATAGCTCAATAATACCATAAGGGACCTATGTTTTTATTCTCTCTACAGTGCTACTGTCTACATATTGGCTTCATTTGATTGCTGATTCCACGTGTAATCCACATGTGGCTACTGTCAGCAACATGCTTCCTTCTGAAGGGAGGCATTTCCTTTTCTAGGAGCACAAAGTTCTCTCTGTGTCTCTTGGACTCACATTGACTTAGACCACTCATCATTGACCAATCCCTTCGTCTAGAGTTAGAATTACCATGATTGGTATAGAGTCAATTATGACTCTACTTCATAAACTTTGAAGAGAGATCAGAACGGGGGTGTTTCTGAATGTCTCTGGACACATTCATCTTGATTTCCAAATGTCAGCATAGACCATGATACAACCATCCAAGCGGTTAGTTGATCCAACAGCTGCCACCATGATTGATGGGTATTTGAGAAGACATTGTCATCTTTTGAGCAGTGTACTGTGTTGCTGATGATAGAGATTACATAGTAGCTTAAAATTATTTGCTTGAAATATTGAAGCCAACAAACAGTTTGAGACTTTTTTTTTAAAGTTCTGTCTCGCTGTATATTAAATTTTATACTCTATCTGGCCATCAAAGCTGGAACCTGAATGGTTTCATTATTCTGTGTCTGTTTTAATAAAGCTTTGCTTATTTATTCTTATGACACAGTTTAATTAAAGATTTTGTTCCTTGCTTCAGTTTCATGTTCTTATTTTGAGCTGAAATAGAACTAAAATGATAGCTAAACAGGAATTTGATATCTTTTTTTTTTTGGTCATCATATCCTTTCTCCTGATTCCCCGGGTCGAGGGATGAAGGGACATATTTTAAACATATTTTAATTTTATTAATCACTCCTAAAGTTATTTTCTCTTATTTTCATGGATTTTTTTCTTAAAGAACTGATGCCAAATCATTATAAATTGTTGGTTCTTTGTGCTTTTTAAATCTGCTTTTATTGCTATAACAAGGGCCTATGGAAACATTGACCAAACTAGCAATTATATCCACAAGGAAAAAAATCTATGACATAAATCCTGAGTGACTCACCATTGTGACCAAATGACTTATTGACTTGCCTCATTTCCTCCTTTACTCAGCAACCCATTCTTGATAAACGTGTGGAGTGGAGTATCATTTTGAAATGCTTCCCGTACAGACCCTTGACAATCCTGCCCAACATCTGCCTGTTAAATATCTTGGTGAGCCACCACAGTCTGCTGACTCTAGGATAATCCCATTTTTTAGTTGTCTCATAACATTCTGAGTATAACAAGATTATAACTGAAACCAGTTTCTTAAACTGAAGTAATTAACCCAGAGTTGTAGACAGATCCATTATAAAATTTTATTTTCACTACCACCTAAGAGGAAAATGAAGACAAATGCCTTCCTATTATGGTAACAGAAGGCTCCAGAAGAGCTCACAAGTTTTTCCTTCCAGGGGCAAATAATAGAAAAGATCTGGTTTACATATGAAAATTAAGGAGAAAGAACAAATAACATTTTTCTTGATGAAGAAGTATTTACAGTGGGTCTTCCTTAAGGCTTAGTTCTGGGAAGATCCTAATTTGACATTTTCAAAAAAGCTATGAAGGAAAAGAGTTCAGCATTAAATCTTGGATTTTACTGACGATGTTAACAAGTTTCCCTTGATAATGAGAGCTTAAGTTGAAAAAGATTAATTGTAGGAAGATATTACGAAAAAGTATGTAACAATTTGGCACAGATATTTTCATATCATTAAAGGGAAGTGAACATACTTAGGAACAGTACCCCAAAATACTGACAGGCAATGTGGGGTGTGATTAGTAACACAACGGGTAAAATTAACTTGGGTCGAGTTACTTACCCTTTTATGCACTAGTTTCAAATATTGAAAGTCATTCCCTTTACAGTGACACCTTGGAACTGAGTAGCATCTTGGAAAACAATTGTGCACAGTTTTTTGTACACATGTACTCTCCATGTGTGAAAATTGGTCACAGATTCGCTCCCCTTATCCTTTAAAACCAGGCAGTGAGAAACAGATCCATAAGTACTCTGAGGGCCAGGGAGCTTTGAGTTCCCTACTCTTTATGAGGAGGACAGGAAACTGAAGAGCCCTGAAGCCCATGTTTCAAAGGTAAGACTGGTTTCACAGATACGAGAGTTTTATGGGCTTAGGATTTTGAGGGAAATGCCAAGAAACCAGAGGTTTCTGTTTGGGTGGGGAGTCTGTTCCTTACCTATCCCTGACCTTTCTCAGGATTCTTTTCTGTGGACAAGTGGGTGTGTTGTTTTCTTTTGTTTCCATGCTATTTTGAGGAGAGGTACAGATGATAACCTGACTCTGTTCAAGGTGTCCATTTTGAAAGTTTGTGAAAAAGGACCAGTGGCCAGATACAGGTGTTTTGAGAAGCAACTGCTTTCACTTTAAAACAGATGTCTTTCACTCCCCTGATAAGGAGTGGAAGTTGTGATACTCAGTTTCATATTTTATCCTTTGATCTTTTTCACTCTCCTAAACATCATTCACTAAACCACAGGTTGTTTGGAGGTTCGCAATTGTTCACTCATCTCCATAGCCCTGGGGTAGAGACAGAACTAGAAATTCAGTAGATGCTCCTTTGGGACTTGCTGAAAATCTGAAGCAGAAATGGATGTTCTCCTATTGACTCTATATTCCCTTTTTGAACCATACATACCATTGATAAAATGTATTTTTCCTGTCAAAATATTGTAATGTAGTTGAAGAAGAAAGAATATTTAACAAAGAACAATGAAATGCTAATATACTTGTTGTGTGGTTACATAAGCTTTCTGTAAGCTAACTCCGGAATTTCATCATTTATAACATTTCTTTAGAAAAAAAATACATTCTGGGTTCTAAAAATGTTGATTTACCTGTGTTTTGGAATTCTACCTCTAAATTTGGAAACCTTGTTACTTAGTTTATAATATCTTTGGTTATAGAAAACAGAATTGGTTGAGGTTTTTAGTACATTGTGAAGTGTTTGCTGCTGTATGAATACAATTTCGGGCTTAGACAATGGCACACATCTGTAATCCTTCAGCCTTCAGGAGGCTGAAGGAGGATCATGAGTTCAAAGCCAGCCTCAACAACTTAGTGAGACCCTGTCTCAAAATAAAAAATAAAAAGTGCTGAGAATGTGGCTCAGTAGTTAAGTACCCCTGGTTTCAATCTCTAGTACAAAAAAAAATGTGGAGGGGGTCTATGGAGAGCATTCATTACCCATGATTATTTACATTATAAGAGTTACTACCGTGAGATATCAAAAAGAGAACATTTCCTTGGTTTACAGATTAAGTGAATTATTCACATATTTTTTTGCAAGGCTTGGAACTCTTAAAACATAAATTACTGAAAGACAGCTTAAAAAATATCATAGACTACAGAAAAGAGGTACAGGAGTACCTATGTTGTATTTTTCATGCCTCCCATCTGATCAGTATGCAGGGGCAGTCAATTCTCTTTGATGCTGCTTGCACTCTTTTTCACTCTGCCGATGGGCATTGCGGATACCCCTACTCCCACATCCTGACTACTACTGCAGCCCTGCTCACCTTGTCTTCCTTGAACATGCATGATGTTGATGTCATTTTCCTTCTTGAACATCTTTCATCAGCTAATCACCAACTAATATAAATAGAAAACTTTGTTTTTCATTCATGGGCATCTGAAATCTGGCCTCATGCTTCCTTTTAAACCTGTTTTCTGCTAAGAAAAAGCAAAACTCTTCCATGCCCTGGATGGAGACCAGTCTGTTAGAAATGGAATCCTGCTTCATCTTTCTCAGGCACCAGCTTCCCTCTCCCAGCTTGTCTGCCCTGCCCTTCACCTGTACTCCTTGGACTTGTCCTTCCACCTTGCCAGATTCCTGGTCCAGTTAGCCAGTCTTGTCTTCTTTCTTTCCTCTCTGTTCCTCTCTGGCAGACATGACTTCATCACTTTTTAAAAAAATACTTTGTTGCCTTTTTGCGTGAAATTTCACACTGTGTAAAAAGAAAGGGAGAGGATTGGAGCCCATGCTCTGTGACCTCAGAGGGGTCTTCAGTATTGCTCTGAGAATCCAGCCAGCTCTTTGTTATTTTTCTTTGAAGAGTTCCTTAGTCTGCTTTATATCTGTGACCTCACCACTGCGCACCTCACATTCTGAGCAAAAGACTGGCTGCCTGGCTTACAAAGTAAATAAAAGCCAAAGTGGAAGAACTCCTTCAACATTGCACCTATAAATCTATAGACACTCCTCTTACGTTATTGTGGAAAAGGCAGCTGCCCTTGGAAATGTCACTGCCTTTCTGCCTCACCTCTCTTGGATTTGTATTTACTTATTATCCCATTGTCCTTACTGCTTTCAACTTCTCATGCTAGTGAGCTCTCCCCTTCTACCTCAGCTCTTGCTCCCATGCTCAGCAACTCTTTATACCACCCCATGCACACACACACAGACTGGATGCCTTCCATTTTACATCTAGTTTTCGTGAGAGTTGTCTGCATGATTTTCATTGCTCATACTGCAGTGTGACTGGCAACCTGGGCCCTTCCCTGAACCTCTTCTCTCCTTTGTTCCCATTAATTTCCCCAATGCTAACTACTGGACATTTCTCAGAATTTACTGATCTCTCAAACATTGGTCACTGCTGACCACTTCTTCCTTCCTTTACAAATGCATTTCCTTGGCACTTTTGATAGTAACTCTTAGTTCCCAATTGCTTCCTCTGATTTTTCTGTGTGGATTTCTCTTCTGCTTAGCACTTAAAAGTTGTCATGGATTTTGTCTCTGTTCTCAATCCTCTTCTCCTTTCTCTTTTCACATTTCATGGCAGCATGTTGTTGAAATGACCATACGTATGTCATGATGCTCAAATGTGTCTTTCCAGTCCATATCTCTCTCTCTTGATGTGCAACTTGAATTATTCTATGAGCACTGCATGTTTAGTCAAAGGTGAGTACTTTGGCATCCCCTCCAATTGAAGTCCTTCTCTTCTTGGTGAAAGATTCTTAACTACCTGTTGGCCCAAGCTGTGATCCTGAATGTCAGCCTGGCTACACTCTCCATGCCAAACTATAATGTCGCTCTCTTCAAGGTTTGGGTATTAGTTGAAACTCTTGACTGTGGCTTGCATTCTTGCTTTGGGCTATTCCTTCAGATTTCTCCAGATTGGTCCACCAGTGTGTCTGTCCTCTTTACCTGAATGTTGTACCCAAGGGCCATTCTTTCTCTGCCCCTAGATCTAGCAAGAAGATTTTCTTATTCTAGAAAGTATCCATGTACCCTAATTCTTGGCTTACTCTTTTCCTGTATATACTAGATTACAGAAAAATTTTTAAAATTTCTTTATCAATACTATTACTTCTCCTTGGCAGGTTAGTTGTTTTCTGAATATTTTCTACTCTAGCATCAGCTTATTGAATGCTAGTTTTATTTATGAGTCTAGTTTTCATTGTCATAGTTCTCAATTTTAAAGAAATTAAGTTTGATATTACAACATAAAATTGTGCTAGAAGATGGACTGTGTTTCAACAGCTGCTGCTTTGTTTTAAGGAAGTACCTGGAGCACTGTGATTTATTTGCCCTTTTCCATTTCTTTAAAGCACAGAACTGGAGAGGAGTGATCTATGGAAAATTGGAATGTGTTACTTATGTGTTCATTATTTCTAATACCAGAAATACTAGGCTCCAGGTTTGAACTGGCAGAGGAAATTTAGCATTCCCTTTGTTCTTGTACAACTCAGAGCCTGAAGGAGGAAAGCAGATCTTCATCACAGAACCACAGAGCAGAAGTCGAATTGAGAACTATGACAGGTGTTATTCCAAAGAGAGTCTGTGCGTACATCCAAGAAGTAGTAGAGATGCAAGATTTCTCAGAACAGACAGCTCCCATGATTTTCCATTTGTTTGTCTTTGTTTTTAGTGCTTCCAGTAATTCAAATAAAGATATACCTCAGCAGGCAACATGGAGATGAGTTTGGATAGTACTAGAGCAGTGCAGGGCAGATATTCTGCACTACAGCAGTAGAGGTAAATCAGTGGCATACCTAAGTGCCCACTGCCTACAAGGCTGGATAGAGTGTAGTACGGTAGGGATAAGACAAATATTACTGAAGGTTCACAAAACCCTTGTGTTCAGATGCACATTTGATGTTTTTTATTAGGAATATTGTAATCACAATAGAATATTTCACATGAAAAAAATTTTCATCAAAGGTTCTGTGGAAAAGGGTCTTATTAAAAACAAGAGAGGTAGAACGTGGACCATAGCTCAGTGGTAGAGTCCTTACCTAGCCTGTGTAAGTTCCTCAGTTTGATCCTAGCACAGCAAAAAAAAATAATAAACAAAAATATGACTAGACAAGCTTATTAATTTTGTGATCTTGAGAGATAAAGTATAATTGTATCTTTTTATTCATTTATACCAATAGTCTCATAGAACTTATCCTCTTGTTAGTTTATTTTTGTTTTCTGTGGGGAAAAAAAAAAAAAAAAAAAAAAAAAAAACAACTAACCTCTGCCTGTTAATGATGAAGCCCCAAGTCATTCCAGAAGAGATGGTGAGACAATTAGGATTCTCTAAAAAGGCAGAACACTGCCATCTGTTGTCCATTGAGATTGTTTTTAGATTAAGCCAACAGAATACTCAAATTCAAACAGTTCTTAGAATTTAATAGTAATTCTTAAAATTCAACAAAAAATTCCCCAAATTGATCAACTTTCTGAGTTCACACTTTTTTTCAGAGATTCTTAATTTTCCTCCAATATTTAAATACCCTTATTCATATCAGAGAATCCAGTTCTCTTTGCTTCTTCTTCCAAGAACAGAAATAGTCTTATTATTTATGTAGCAATTTATATTAACCACACCTTCCCACATTCATTTGTGTGAGTAACCACATGAAGAGCTCATGGTCAGAATTCCTCACACATGTGCCAGTTTCCCCATCTTCTAATTAGGAGAGAGAGATACAGAACCAGCAGAAGGTCAAAGGCAGCTAAGGTTATCTTCTCAAAAATATGGGTGCTTAAAATAGAGTAAATGTTTTTAACAACTTTTGTTTTCTAAATAATAAATCAGTGTTCTATGGTAGTTGTTAATTTTGAGTTTTAGGATGAATTCACTAAATGTCTGAAAGATATTTAGAAAAAATAAACAGAGAATGTTGGGACAGTAATGGTTTATTTGCAGATACATAGATTTTGGGAAGTATGAGAGGACATCAGGCCATGTTCTATGTCACATTTGAGTATTCTTTGAACACAAAAAGAGAAGAAAGTTAAGAATTCCAGCAATGACTGGAGTTTGCTACGTCCCATGCCCCCAAATGGGACCTGTCAATAGAGTTAATGTTGGAAATCAATTTCATGGAGGGCTCTATAAGTTTTCCTCCTACTGTACATATATATATTATCTTGAGAATAAAACTCTAACGTAAACTAATGTTCCCTGCCAGAAAATTAAAATAAGCAAACATCTGTTTTCCTTAGGATGGCCTTTAGCCAAGGTTCAGCCTACAATGAGTTACTGCAAAATTTTCACATGATTTCATTTTTTAAAAATTTCCCATCCAATTGCAAGTCTAAAATTATAAATGGGTCCTAGGAAAGTATAAACACATATGCAATTTTGCTGGCTCTGAAGCCAGAACCCATCAATACACCAAATATCATTTTATTGAGTCCCGCTCATCTTTTAAATTAATTTAGTACACCAAAGACCAACATACTGTTTCCTAGCATCACTGACAGACTCCCAGGGAAAGATTTGGAGGGGATGAAATGGCAAACTATTCTATAGAGATGTAGGAGGCAATCGTTTCCAAAAACCCATCAGGCGACCTTTCCCAGCATTGAGGACCAAAGTTGGGTAAGAAAAGTCCCAGTGACTCTTCCTTCTTATGTGTCATCTCTTGTACTGTTTATTCCTCTCTTATCCCAAGTCCCTTTTCACCCTGAGAATGTTCTTCCCATGCTGTTTGCCTCCCAGGGTGCCTCCCAGGATGACTAAATACAAAGAAAAAAAATACTTCTAACAATAGAGCTAAGATGCCTGCTCTTAGAATTCTTTTCACATACTGTGTTATAAATCATACCAGTGCAACCAACCTTGGACTTTTGTACCATTACTTTTTAAAAGCCTCAAATTAATCTCAGAGTTATTATGAGCACTTGAGAATAGGGAGTACAATCTTTATGATTATATTTACCTAGATAAGAAGTGAGAATATTTGAGGTTTTAAAAAATTGTTTTATTTTGGTTTCGTTGCTAGAGAAATAATCTCTCTACTATCTTCATTTAATCATCAGAAATACTACATAGTAGGTATTACTATTAACCCCTTTTTAGAGCTAAGAAAACAAGGGGTAAAGAGATAAATTAATTTCCCGAATTTTAGCAGCCCTGACATTTGAACACAGGCAGTCTGACTTTAGATCCTATGTCCTTAGCAATTTTGTGAAATAAAAATGTGATGCTGATGAACAAAGGAAACTTCCTCTCTCGTATCCCAACTCCTGCAAACTTTGCCTCCCACTTTCTCACATATACAGCCTCACACATTCTGCATGTGATGAAACACGCACTTGTACCTTCTTGTTCCCTGTATGCTAATTCATTAACCAAGTTTCACTTTCCCTTTCTTGATCCAGGAATGGTTATGAAGAGCTTTAGCATGACTATTATGTTATGCTTCATTTCAAGTGAAAGGAAATGTTAGGTTAAAAGTACTGTGGAGTTGTCTCAAGATAATTAGGGCCCGCAGTTGGTTGGGGAATTCAGTAAGTTCTAAAAGTTGAGAATCCAAAATCTGACAAAAAAATTTCCATACCTCTAGTAATGTATTCTAACTTGATATGGAAGTAGAAAGGCTTTTGCACATCTTTGATGAAGAGCCAAGAATTTTTCTGAGTATGTGTCCACCATATAGATTTCAGTTCAAGTTCTTTCTAATGTATACCACAACCATACTTCACTGTACAGATTGCCAGTTTCCATCTCTTTATAGTGGAAATGACTTAGGAGCTTAAGAGGTTTTTCTAACTGGAAAATCCTTCAGATATGTTAGTTTTCCTTTGGAGCCTTTAAAATTATATCTTCCCTGCCTCCTTCAATGAAAATCTATTTCAGGGCCTAACCTTTATGAAGTCTACTTAAAGTATCTATGGAAATTTATTCAACTTAGTTTTCTAGGAAAGAAATTTCATTTGTGAATTCATATCATTGGTAAATGGATATCCTGTTAGCATATGTGATTTGCAATGATGAATTCAACTGATCTAAACAGATTTGAGACCAAACAAAACTGAGTATTGAGAGAGAAAAAATTATGTGTATGTTTCAGAGAAAAGTCTGTTCCCAGTGAACACTTGGTGTACACTAGGTATTTTACTATAGAAAGGAAAAAGCATCAGTAACTCGGCAATAAACTGTAATCTAGAGCTTAGGGCAAAATTAGCAATCAATGAAACAAGAACTTTTCTCTTTTTTTCCCTTCTTTTGTTTTCTTTTGTACCAGGGAATGAACCCAGGTATGCTTAACCACTGAGCCACATCCCCAGCCCTTTTTATTTAGAGACAGTGTCTCACTGAGTTACTTAGGACCTTGCTAAGTTGTCAAGACTAGCTTTGAAATCTTGATCTTCTTGCCTCAGCCTCCTGAGCCACTTGGAATTACAGGCATACATCACCACGCCTGGCAAAACTAGAATTTTTTAAGTTTTTGCAATATTTTTTAAAGTCATTTTTAAAAAATTTAAGATGTTCAATGATTCCAAGAAATAGTTTTTAAATTACTTCCTTCTTTCTTTAATGTGTGTATGCGTGTATTATGGAGGAAAATAATTTAGGTGTATAGAATTGGAAGGGATCATCAAGAGATTCATCCAGCCCAGGTGTTTGATTTTAGAGGAAGAGCCTTAGTATCCCCTTGGATAGTATTGCCTGTACATAGTTTTGGAAACCATCACAAAACTCAAAGTATATTTTGGGATGGCCTAGGTTAAGGTATATAGCATTTCAAGCAGGTTATCTAGATGCTTTCTCAATTCTAGTATTCTAGCAGGTGTAATCCTGCTTCAAGTTTCACATAGACTTGTGAAGAGAATCTTTTATGCTGCTTCTCATTCTTTTCCTCCAGTTAGAATTAATTTCCAAAGCAAATGATTCACTGAGTCAGAAGACTTAAGAATTATTTCATATGCTGCCTCTAGGCAAGGATGTATTCAACCTATTTCATTAAGTTATCAATTTTAACCTTTGCCTTAAAATATGTAGGAAACAGATTTGTAACTTGAGTATATCGACGTAAAGTCTAAGGAATATTTTTAAGAACTAAAGGCATTACCCTCACCCTGCCCTCCTCCAAGATGATATTCCTAATTCTTTTGAACAATAGGTTTCTGTTGACACTACCTTCTCAGTCTTTTTCCAGTTGTTCCTTTGAATACCTTCACTTTAAGTAAAATGATGTGCATTTGCATCTGTGTTTTCACTTGTCTTGTTCCCATAGTTATTTCCTACACCTTATCAAAGACACTGCCTTTTAGAAGTTCTCTGATCTGTATATTTTGATATGAACCCAAAACAGTACTGGAGCAAATAATCTGGCATCTTAATTACAGATTTATAATTTCATTTTGCATTGTGTAAGTGGCTTGATTACATAGACTTATTTGTTAGAATTTTTTATAATTGGCAACTTGTGATAATTGAGAAACTCGATGCCTTTTATAGAGTGCCATTCTTTCTCAACCCCACATATATTCAAAGATTCCCCTTTTATCATACCAGTGCAGCAGTGTCAACTCTGTAGCACAGTAGTAGCAGTAAGAGTGATAACCATTTTCTGTAATTGAGTCAATAGCTACATATCTAATCTGGGAGTTATGTTTAATGTTGATTATATTTGTTATCTTTTTAACTTCTTACTTATAGCCCCACATTTTCCAGCTTTTTGATTTTATAATGACAAAAGTTACTTGGAAGCAGTCCCAACCATTTATATCTGTGAAGGTCAAAAGCCAGCATTAGGTAGGACATCTGGAGATGGTAAAGTAGATTGGATAAAGATAAAGGGGACAGAGGAAGATGTTTAAAACTGTGGATGCACTGAAAAGTAGAAAATGTGCCAAGAGAATCCTTTATTTTTGCCTTGATATATTAAACTGCTCTTTCCTCCACTGTTTATCAGATTTAAATACCAGATTTTCTATTTAAAGGTAGTAATCCAAATTTGGTTGTCATTTAAATGGTGTCTAGGGAATTACACTTGCATTTTCTTAAATGTTATATATAAATATTTCTATTATAAGGAAAGCTTGTGAAGTAGAATGTTTTATATTGCTTGGCAACTTTTTTTTAAGGAAAAGATTTTTTTGATCTTCTGCACCTTAACAAGACTCAACTGTGGTTTTATGCTTAGGGTAGCTAGTTACTGCCCCAGAAGATGATTTCAGGGTGTTGGTTTAAGACTTTCCTTTAAAGTGACCTTTATATAAACTTAACTTTTAGTGTTTATTGTAACTATCTAAGATTTCACTAGCTAAATGAAACGTTTCTGACTAACACTGGTCTGTCTAGAAATTTAATTATATTATTATTTTTGAAGTTGAATAGTTGTGGAAATACCTTCTGAGTGAGTCTCTTATTTTTTTTATTTATTTTGTATGTAATTTAAAGCAACAAAAAACTTTGATGACCAAAGCTACTCTCCCCTGAAATTCTTAATGGTGACTCGTGGATATGTTCATGTCTTTATGGCTTCTCTGCTCTTTACTGAAACAGCAGCCAGCCTATCTTTCCGCCTTTTGGCATTTCATTTGTGGTTAGGCTTGGCAGGTTTGTTGCAAACAAATCTGATTGTTGGTTTTAGATTTCATGCCTCATTGACGCCTTTAGTTATTTGATCCCAAAAGGTGGTGATAACTTCTTATATATGCTGTCACTTATGACTTCCACAATTCTATTCTTCAATCAGAAATCCAATAAGTCAGGGAATTGATTTAATAATAACTAGGACATTTTTTTCCCAACAATGAAAAAGTGGTCACTTTGGTTCCTAGCCAATCTCAGTTTGGATAATTTGATTCCTGTTGGCCTGATTCTTTTCTTTGTTTTCACTTAAGGACCTTTGATTTCACAAAAGCCTCAGCATATTAACATTGAAATGTACAATGTGTTTATTTTTTATATTGTTATGTTCATATAAGGATGAATTTTCAATTCTGTTCTTATTTTTAAGTTATTTTTTTAATTTAATATTTATTTTCTCTGACTATATAGAAAATATATCTCTAATTTTAAAAATGAAAATATACCATTAACAAGACATAAAACTATTGTCATCTCACCAATAATATATTTTAAAAATTCTAATTTTAATTGTCAATGGTATGGTCTTCTTTTTCTTCAGATTTGTAGATATTACATACTGAAAATATTTTAAGAAATGCTTTATTATTAGAGCATAAACTGATAATTTTATTGTCAAAAAGTCTTAAGTTTATATTCTATAAACAAAGATTGCCTTCAAATTTTAAATATTTTTGGAAGCCATCCAGTAAGTTACTAGTTTAAATAGTAGAACAACATGGGTAGGAATTGACATTTCAAGTTTAGAGGATAACATTGGGGGAGTTTTTCCAGAAGTGTAATTATTAGAGATGCACTTGAAAGTACATGTTGTTAAGGTGTGGTGACCCAGCTGAGTGACATCTTCATGAATATTTTTTTTTAAATTAACAATGTAAGTACATATGTGACATGCATAGTTACATATCCTAAAACTTAATATGGCACTGAAATTTTTCTGTTGGTTCATAGTAGATAATTAGTCATGTGAACAGAGATAAAAACCACAGGTTCTATGATTAAACAAGACATTAAATAATTACAGATACATATGGAAACATAAGATTTAAAGATTTGACACTTACTTTAGCATACTGGTCCAGAACAATTTGAGCTGTGGAATCGAAATGTTTGTGTTTGCACCCTGGCATTTCCAGCTGTCTGATTTGGGCAAGTTATTTATGACTAACAAAAACGAAGTAAATCATTGTACCTACTTTGTAGCCTTATGCTCTGCAAATGTCAGTTGCATGATTGTTGTCATTGCTGTTATTGTTATTCTAGTGGTAAAATACATATCTGTTCTCTATGATGGCTTTGCAAAACAATTTTTCCATTACTTATAGTCATTATAAGAGTAGATATTTTCATGGATGTTGAGTGTTTTCAAGGTACATACTCACTTTTTTTTTAGTTATAGGTGGAAACAGTGTCTTTATTTTATATTTATGTGGTGCTGAGGATTGAACCCAGTGCCTCACACATGCTAGGCGAGCGCTCTGCCTCTGAGCCACAATCCCAGCCCCTCACTTTTTTTTAATGGCATACATTTTAACCCTGCCGAACAATATTTATTAAGCATTTATATAAGTAATCATTTATGTGTCTGTCTACTCAAATCTTTTAAACAAGTGTGTGTAAGTTTCAAATACAGTTACAATACAACTTTGTTCATGTACTTTTCTATGGATTTTCATTTAGTGGTTATCGTCTTTTGTTGTTGTTGCCAGAGACTGCTATACCCTTTGTGAGCTTGTTTTTATGTCTTTACATGCTTGCAGAAGTATTTCTTTAGACCAGATGTCTTAGTTTTGCTGGATTATAGGATACAGACATTTAAATTCCAAATTGACAGGGTCAGCAGAATTTTCTTTGAAACATAACTGCACTATTTTTCACTCACCGCTCATTTTCCCCAAACCATTATAAATGTTTGTCTTTTATTATTTGGCCAATTAGGTAAGTAATAGTTGCTTTTCTCATATTAATTTGCATTTTATTTATTAGAGAAGTAAATCAATTTTTAGGTATTTGATTATTTTCATTTTATTTAAATTGTCTCTTTGCTCTTTTTTTCCACGTCTTCCTTTCATTAATTTTTAGAAGCTCTTTATTTGATCTGTTTTATCTTCTCTGTGTGGTTAACATTTTCTCACAACCTTTTTCATTTGCTTATGGTATGTTTTCTTATGTAGATGTTTATATCTTTATACAGTCAGATCTATCAGATGGTTCCTTGGCAGCTTATGAGTTCATATTATTTTTTAAAGGTTTTATTCCCCAAATTATAAAATATCCTTGTTTTTCTAATAATTTTACCCTAATGTCTTTGACACTTAAGTTCATTGTGAGAGAATGATTAAAGTTTGTTTTCCTCTGAATACATAGCCAAACTCCTATAGCTTCTTTTTTAATAGTAACTTCAGAGTTACTATGACTATTTATAATTATTGTTTATATCATGGCCATCATTGAAGACCAATAATTGCCTGCACAATATTAAGCATTTTACATGTGTAATTCTTTCTAAGTCTTGTGATTACCTTTTGAGTTTGGCACAATTGTTATTTTATCTGTTTAATTTGTGGATAAAATTGCAGCATGGAGATACTAATGATTTGAGAGACCATGCAGCTAGAGAGCTGTAGAGTTAGGAGGCAAAACCTCCCATTTCTGGAACTGTTCCTCTAATCACTAACTGTCATGAAAAATTAAATTTAGGTGGGTTCCTTGTGGCTCATACCAGACAGGTTTCAGTATTAACAGTGCCCTGCTCCCTGCCCTAGGCTTCATTCTCCCTCCTGGTCTTGACCCTTCACCTGCGCCCCCTCAGTTCTCCCTCTCCCTGCCTCTATTCTCTCCTGATCTGTAGGGCAAGGGCAATCCTGTCCTCTCTCTCTTGTAGTCATCATTTCTTTGTGAGTACACAGTAACTGATCTGATTTTGACAGAATATAACACGTATGTCATAGAATTCTAGAGCTGAAATCTATTTATTTACCAACCCTAAGAAGAGAGATTGTGAATCTGAACACAAAATTAAGTTGCTTTTCAGGCAACACTAATATTAATATTAGTTGATTAATTGCCATAGCAGGCTGTGTGTCACATTAAAATATTAATAAAATTAAAATTCATAGGATGTTAATGTTACTTTCAAAATTAAATTTTAAATAATGTACATGTAAAATGTTAGGCTCTTCATGAGGAGTGTTTGACATGAAGGTTTTTCCAGTTCTCTGAAGTTTCTTATCTTTAAAAACTAGTGTTTTTTAATCTCTTCAACTTTGTTCTACCCTTCTCCAAGTTCTATCATTTAAAAATATGCCATAGTTAGGGTGTTCTGCTGTTCTCTTGTACTACAGGGTGGCTGTAATGTGATATTAGATGCTGATAATGTGCTCTATATTTCAGAAAAATAGATTTGAATGTTTTCATCATAAAGACAAGATAAATTTTGAGGAGATAGTTCTGCTTACCCTCATGTGAACATTATGCCATGTTTACATATATTGAAACATGACATAGTACCTCGTAAAGATATATAATTTTATGTGACAATTTAAAACATTAAGATAATTAAAATGTAAAAATTTTTTAAATGTGCCATGAACACAGAAAGAGTAAAAGCCAGGGAATATTTTAGCAGAGTTTCTAATAGAAATGTGATTTGAATTTTATCATACTGAATTTTATATAGTTAGTCCATTTATTTTCCAGTGAAAAAACCCCAGTTTAACTCTGTGTGCTCCCAGCCTCAGGCTTTTTCTTACTCTGTTCTCTTGGTTTGGTGTCTCAGTCTTCAGGAACCAGTATTACTGTGGATATTGCTGTGATGGGCGAGGCGCATGGCCTCATTACCGACCTCCTGGCAGACCCTTCTCTGCCCCCAAATGTGTGCACGTCCCTGAGGGCCGTGAGCAACCTGCTCAGCACGCAACTCACCTTCCACGCCATTCACAAGCCCAGGGTGAATCCTGTAGTTTCCTTCAGTGAAAACTACACCTGCTCTGATTCTGAAGAGAGCTCTGAAAAAGACAAGCTGGCTATTCCCAAGGTAGGTACTGAGGACACACCCTTAAAAAGCTTAGCCTTTTTATATTTTAATTGTCTCTTAGGTTTCCCTCACAGTCCCTCCAAACCCATCTGTATATTCATATCAATTACTTCAAGATGATGAGTTGATTCTGGTGGCAAAAATAATAAAACCTTAAACTCGAACACTTCTGTCATAATACTTGATTACTTTCTACAAATAGAAAACTTACCCTTTTTAATTATACTTGTTAAGAGGTTTTTTTGTTTTGTTTTGTTTTGTTTGCTTGTTTGTTTGTTTGATGCTGGGGATTGAAAGCAAGGCCTCATGCATGCTAGGCAAGTGCTCCACAATTGAGCTATACTCTCAGCCCCAGGATTTACTTCTGTGTGCCTGGCTGTGTTGTAGGTGATGAGGATATTGCAATAAAACACAAACAAAATAACAATGAGAAGATAAAAAACAATACCTGCTCTGTTCTCATGTGAATTCTGTTTAAAACACACTGCCTTGTAAAACTGAAGGTTCCTTTGCTCTTTGATTTCTTAGTGAGACATATTTCAAAGTGCCTTTATGAATTTCTCAAACACGTTTTGAACTCAGAATGGTTTTAGTTATTTAAGATTATTAAAGGTATAAGGTGGCCTTACTGATTTATATATACTCAAGAAATGATACAATTTCTTCTTTTTACAAACAGGTTGGATATCCCTTATCCAAAAATCTACCCGAAAATGGTCCAAAATCCAAAACTTTTTGAGCACTAACATGGCACTCAAAAAAGTGCACATATTGGAATATCAGATTTTTGTATTGGTTAGTTTAACTTGTAAAATCGATGCAAGTATTTCACAATACAAAAAAAATCTCCAAAATCTGAAACACTTTGGGTCTCATGCATTTCTAATAAGGTATGCTCATCCCCTCTTAAGATAGGTGTTTTTCAAAAGTAAATAGTACAGGCATGATCCTATGCCTAGTTCAGACCTCAGTATTAGTTAAAATTAAGTTATATTAAAGACAAAATGTCATTGTTTCCATGGCCTCTGGTACATGCAGCATGGTTGGTACTCAGTAGACAAGCAGCTGTGTCCTTGAGCTGGTGGTCAGTCAGTAGCATCCATGTCTGTCATGGAGTCTCTTGGGCCAGGAATGTGATCCTTATAATTTTATCAATTGAGTATTTATAGAGTTTCTTTCAAACATTCAGTTCTCCAAAAAAGATATACCAAAGCACGATATGAAAGTAAAGAAATTGAAAGATTAACTGATTCCTTAGGGTCTCAAAAAAGAGTCGTAATTCAAAACTTGGCAGATGAAAGTGTTTGTCTTTTCCTCCTTAATTATCTTCTTGAATGCATATTTACACCTTTAGGACACATTGGAAACTATTGAGTGCCAGAGTTGTTCTTGAATCCCAATGGGTCACCTACTTTACATCTCAAAAGTTTTGGCACCTTCAGAAGAGCAGAGAGTGTCCTTGTAAACTACAGCTACACAGTTGGTTTACAGGAGTGATTAACCAGAAATAAAAGTGGGTGGAGGATCTGCCTATTAAGCCTGTTACTGAAGTTGCATCGAGAGCACACCTTCACTTTGGTTTCCAAGATTGAGACTCTCTTGAGAGTGCTGGTGCCCATGATGGCAAGCCCAGGCCTTGACCTCAATGCCGATGGCACCAGTTCCACTTAGGATATGTTAGGACCACCAGTGGCACAGAGAAGAAACAGCGGGTTCCCATCAGGGCTTCTATTCAGAGAAGTTGATACTGGTGGATTTACCCCTATCTCTGATGACTCAATCACATTACCATAGGGAAGTGGTGTTTTCTATGAAAGAGTCCATTCTTAGCTCCTATGATTTCTCAAGATAATAAAAACAACCAACAGAACTTGTGTGTATAGACCATTATGTGCAATGATATAAATTAATCCATGTCCCAAACAAGTGACTTTGTGAAAAATACTTCTCATAATAACTAATATAATATGTGTATATAGGTATAGATGTCCTATAATAATGTAACTATAAAATTTCTCCAGAGGTAATTTAGTCTCATTCCTATAATCTATATTTGTATAAGCATTGCAGAGCAGACCCCAAAATGTTATTTTTTAAAAATGCAGTCATTTTGGCCAGAAAGTATTTTATTGAATTTCTGCATATCCCAATTTTATATAGACAATATTGAACCATTGTGGTTTCATCATTAATTCCAATTGAAAATTATTTTCTTCTATTCTGTTACATGAAAGTTAGTGTTACAAATGTGCTTGGCAAATAAAATCAATACGTATTCCTTCCTAGCGCCTCAGAAGAAGTTTGCCCCCTGGTTTGTTGAGACGAGTTTCATCAACTTGGACAACCACCACTTCGGCCACAGGTCTGCCCACCTTGGAGCCTGCCCCGGTTCGGAGGGACCGTAGTTCCAGCATCAAGCCTCATGATGCACCTTCTCCCAGGTTAGTCAATGCTCCTGCTGGTTTCATGTCTTTTAGAGAATGTTCTTAACCAAAAGGAATTATAACTTATGAGAGAAGGGAAGCCTAAGTAATTATAGTTGGTTATAGACCAGCATTATCAGTGGAAACATTGTGTAACTTAAATCAGATAATTAGGCTTAAATTTTGTTGTGGGACTTCAAGTATAAGAAGAAAGTGTGCCCTGAGATGATCCCTGCAGTTGTGACCTTGAATGGAAAGGGTTGAGTCCAGGAGTAAAATGTAGGACAATAAAAGGTACACAGAGATGCATACATCAAAATTACCTAACCTGCTGGGACTGTTGGTGCACAACTGTAATCTCAGTTGTTCAAGAGGCTGAGGAAGGAGAATCGCAAGTTTGAGATCAGCCTGAGAAACTTAGCAAGACCCTATATAAAAATTTTTTTAAAAATTATAAAAGGGCTGAAGCTCCCCTGGATTCATTCCCTGGTACTGCCAAAACAAAAACAAAAGCAAAAAACTAGGCTGACATTTGCAAGTCATTGTTAGAGTCCCCTATCTCATCAGCAACTGTCCTATCTCTGTAGGAAAGGCAGAAAGGTAGATCACCATTCTAAGACCACCATTCTGTTCAAACATTTGGTAATTTAAACATTTTTGTTTATGTGTGTACAGTATTGGGAATTGAACCCAGGGCCTCGTGAATGCTAGGCAAATTCTCTACTGCTGAACTGCATCACCAGTAGTAATTCACTACAGAGCAACTTTATTTCGTAAACTAATTCCCATTTTACAAAATGACTATTTAGCTTTTTGTCACTGTGATAAAATATCTAAACAATCAACTTATTAATTTAAAAGGTTTATTTTTACTCACAGTTTCAGGGCACACACCCAGTGATCTAACTTCTTTCCACCAGGCTCTACCTCCTAAAGTTTCTACCACATCTCATGGACTGGTGACCAAGACTTTAATGCATAGGCCTTTAGGGGAAATTCAGGATTCAAACTGTAGCAGTGACTTAAAAGCCAGAAATAGTAAAGCTAAAGAAAAGATAATATTATGATCATAGAATGAATTTCTAAGAAAACATCTACCAAAAGAAGTCCTTTTACAGGAAGCTATTATGTTTGTTCTTTTCTAATTTGAAGAAAAATAGCATTCTTTATATGAATTCAATAATTCTGAGAACATATGCCATATGATTTCAGGATTTTGAAAGATATATGTCAGTTGACCTAATGAATGAAAAAAATCCATATCCATTGAATTATATAATAGCAATACTAATAGTAAATTTCTCCTTATCTTAGTCTCTAATATAAATAAAGTATCATGCTGACATTGGCAGAGAAATTGAAATGTTCCATCTAATAAGAATTTAAAGACTGCTCTATGTGTGTAATAAGAATTGTAATGCATTCTACTGTCATATATAAATTTAAAAAATTAAATACTGCTAACTTTTCTTGCTTTCTTGATTAAAGATGTTTAATTGGTTTCTTTCATATAAACGTTTGTGTTTTAGTAAACCAATAGAATCAGAAACAAACTCAAATGATTCTTTCATATATCTGTGTAATTTCACTATGTCTTCTTACCTGGAATTTTGTAAACTTATAAATGCCACCATGGGAGAAAGTTACTCACCATTCCAGGAACACTTTTTAATGGTTGAAATGAGAAGTCATTGCTAATATTTTTCTTTAAAATGTTGGCCATTTTCAATTTCTATAGCATCATATATTAAAAAATGATAGCGCAGAGTATTATAGTTAAATATTGCATAATAAAATGAATTATGTCCTCAGTGTACATCATTACTTATTTTACCAATGCATTTTAGTAAGTTCTCTGTGAGGGTATAGTTAATTTCCATAGAATGACATGCCTTCTCAAATGTCTTCTTTCCTTCTGTTATTCTTTGTTATTTTTTGTCAAATTTCATTTCCCCCATTCTTTTCTTCAAGTCAATTATATGAAATTGGAGGCTGAAATTGAAATCATCATAAGGAAGAGGGTTCCAAGAAAAGTTATGAGCTTAATTCCCAAAGATCCTGTCATTTTGCCTCATAAAATAAATATGCAGACTCAAATATTTGTAAAAGAGATAAGAAATAGCTTATCCCACTCAATCTCTTTCCCCTAAAAATAGTTATAGATGTCTTCTTGGGTATAGTTTTTCCCACTGTCTAAGCTACTACCTCTAAATTTCACTATCCTGTTAAAAACTCCTGATTTAAAATTTGAAAATGATACGACTTTTTTTCACTATTATGAACACGTGAAATTGATCCTGACAGTATTTAGCCCTTTAAAGAAAAATCACATATAAGTTAATGGCCATAGTACCACCATTAAATACAACTGGTTTGAGTCATTAATTAAAAGTCATGATTAAAACCCCCTTCACCTAGGAAAACTGTTAGTCATACTGCTGATTGATTTCAAAACTGGTTTGAGTTTTAGCCCTGAAGTTTCTTCCCTTTTAGCTTTTTATTTATTTATTTCTACATTTGACCTTTCATTGGAACTCTTTGAGAACTTCAGTGATCCAAATAAGAAAGTGAGAAGTAAAAATTAAAAACAGTTCACAACTTACATGACTTTAAGTATGCAGCTGGATAGGTTCCTCTTGGGAAATTCTAGACACAGTCTGGTAGAGAGGACCATGGGCTGAAGGTCAGAAGGATCTGGACCATGCAGACACGTGTGTTCCAAGAGGCCATGAGCCTCCGTTCCCTCTGAGAGGAGTCATTACAGAAGGAGACTGTAGCACAATTGCAGGGATAGACTCGATGGAGGAATACAAGTACGTGGTTTAAAAGTGTAGACTTAGAGAAGTAGAAAATGCTGACTTAAATCATGTTCTAAATTATTCCAAGTTGACCTTGAAACTGGCCTCTGTCTACTAGGGAAAAAAGGAGCAATTTACTTGACAGTAGACTGTTACCCAGTAGGAGTTTTCATACTGGACTTGTTAGAACTGGAGGTATAAAAATTTACTTTTGTGAAAGAGGGTTGCAATCTTCCATAATAGCCATAGATTATTTTCCTCGCTGTGTTACCATGAGAAAACCACATGAAGATTTCCCTAAGCTGTTTCATCTGCAGAATCCAAATTGTTCTTTTGTCATGAGATCTAAACTGGAATCAAGAATTGAGGATCAAAATAGGAGAATGGGGGTCAGAAAGACGGTGGAAAGAGATGGACATCATTACCCTAGTATATGTATGAAAACATGAATGGTGTGACTCTACTTTGTGTACAGCCAGAGACATGAAAAATTGTGCTCTATTTGCGTAATGTGAATTGAATTGCATTCTGCTGTCATATATAACTAATTAGAATAAATAAAATTAAAAAATTAAAAAGAAGAAGTGTGAAGGTCAATGAAAAGCTGAAAATTGCTGTGCAGCCCAGATCACACAAAGCAATGTATGAAAGTGCCTGTAAGCTGTCATACATTTATATAAAGAGTATATGTAGATTTAATCTAATTTAGTAATATTATAAATTAATATATATTATATTAAAATGAGATAGCACTGGCTGGGATTTTATTTATCTTGACTTCATTACATCTCTACACATTAAGGTTACTGTACTATTGTGCCTTTCAGGCTTTTCAAAAAAACATTTTAAATATTTTTATTTGGGAAAAGCCACAGTAATAGATAGTTTTTGAGCTAACCTTCATCAGACACCATTGAAATATTAGAAATGATAGTAAGGTCTTATATTTTAAAAGTTCACATAGAAGAGTGATCATTTATTCATTATATTGTGGACTAAGAAATGAAAATATTTAGGCTACATATACATAGCACAAAATTTATTCACAGTAAATCTTATCAGTTAATCCAGCAAAAGAAACTAGTACCATAAGAAAACAGTTGGCTAGTTCTCTGCCTCACACCCTGGTTTTCTTTGATTTATTATTTACACAATTCAAACCATTTGTGAAAGACTTAGGATGAGATTTCTAAGAAGGACCTGAAACAAATATTTTACATGCTTTCTTTAATTATATTGGATAATTTGCTTAAGTTCATTCTGCATTTTGGATATCTCCTTTATGATAATATATGGTTGACCATTATTAGAAGTAAAGAGAAAAGTTGAAGTACCTGGGTCAATAGTTGAAGAAAATTTCTCCAAATATAAAGAGAGGGAAAAATGAAATATACCATGAGTGTCAATGCATCAGATTGCCCTCAACACAAATTACAAATGTCACTAATTATCCAGTTTACTGATAATGCAAGGATCCAGGCAGTAGCATATATAGCATTCTTCCCTTTGAGAGACCTGAGACTGTTCTTGTATTGCCTAAGTGTCCCTTTTATTCCATATTAGCTTTTGTTCTGGTTTGGATTAACATGCAGGATTCTAAGCAAGGGAAGCATAATGTTGCTTGTCCACTATAACCGCTTTGGCTATAGACTCCTTAAGATTATACTGCATTAATTATTCAGCTATACAACAATCTCTCTATATAGATGACTCCAAAGTTCTACCAATTTCATGTTTACTTACAGTAAGCCATCAGGAACGATCAGCCATATCCTGCCCACAGTGCCAAACTAAACTCAGCTAAAGATCAAATTGTCACATAATATTCATGCAGATTAAAGATTTTTACCAAATTAACAAGTATATATGAACTCGATAAATAGGAATGTTATCTCTTCTCTTACTTTAAATGGTATGCTTCATGAATCACTGATGTATCCCCTTCAAGATACTAAGCTCAGATAACCTGTTTTGTCATTTGAAAGTAAAGTTATTCTTCCAGTGAGCCTGGGCCCATATCCAGATTGATAAGTCTATTATGAAAATTATGGTTTTGTTCTGGTAAGATTTGCCCAATAGTTGAGTAATTTATTCATTAGTGGTAAATTCTGTCTTTACAGTGCTATTAATTCAGATTCTTGGAATAACCCAGTGATGATGACCCTCACCAAAAGCAGATCCTTCACTTCATCCTATGCTGTTTCTGCAGCTAACCACGTAAAGGCTAAAAAGCCAAATCGACCAGGTTAGTAACTTATGAGGAAAAGAGTTTATACTCTAAATGCTCTGTCATGGAGTGACCAAGCTTTGAGTACATAAAAATATTATGAAGGGAAACTAAACTCAGATGTCTTTGGTTCAACTACTCTGTAAATTTCAATAACGGATTATTTATTTAAATTTCCACTTCATGTAATCATACAGATTCTTCAAGGTTGCTGTACCAGATTTTCTATCTTGAACTTATTTAGTAGGAAATCAGATCACCACTAAGGATAATTTCTTGAGCACCACCTTTTAAATGTCAGTTTTACTTTTAGCGTCTGTTAAACATAGATTACTTTTCAGGAATGTGCTGTATGTGTATTTGAGGAAATGCTTCATTTGCTATACATGAGCTATGACAAGGAATTTAGATATCACAATTAAGAATAATAGAGTTATAGGTAAGAAAATGAAATGAATTGGGGAAAGATTATCTTTTGGCAGAGCACTGAGCTATATCCTCAGTTCTTTTTTATTATGAGACAGGATCTCCCTAAGTTGCTGAGGGTCTTGCTAAATTGCTGAGGCTGCCCATGAACTTGTGATCCTTCTCCTTCAGCCTCCCAAGTTGATGGGATTACAGGCGTGCACTACTGAGCCCTGCAGGTTACCTCATTTGACTGGAGTGTGTGCTAGTCTGTCTCTGAATTGCTCTTTTCCTAGAATCCCAGATTCTAGGTGTATTTACTAGGGTGTTTACTCTGACATCGTCCTCTTATAGAATAACTAACTCGTAAGTTTTTACTGCTCCGTAGAAAACTTTAACAAGATTTTAGTTACTTCCTGCTTGGTTTCTTAATTTTTTCTTGAGCAGCTAAAGAATTCACCAAATGGTTCAAGGGAAAACTCTCCTTTCTTACTGGGATAGTAGACATTCAAATTATGACTGCCATGGGGGCCCCACTCTCCCAATATTTTATGTTGTCACCCTCATTTCTGCTAAAAGCTCTGCTGGCTTCCTTCCCTAATGTCTTCATGCCTCTGCCTACATTCTTAGTCTGTCTTGTTTTTTTGACACCAATTTTATTTTGATTTTACATTTTTTTTGTATAATCGTTTTTGACTAAATGTGCAGAATAAAAATTAAATACTCTGATAATTACAGACATAGATATTAAATGTGAGTAAATGTTCTTTTTAGCAAAAGAGAGACCCAAACAATTGCATCACATGAAGTCCAATTCTATCACTGTTAATTTATTCAGAGGAATTATTGGCCACATTTGCAAAGATTTTTTTTACTATAATTATTATTGCATGTTAGTTGAATAGATTAATGACTTTGTGACTTTTCTATACATGCATACATTATGTTTTGATCATATCTACCCCTCCCACTAGTACTCTCCCATACTTTCCCCTCTCTTTGTCTTGGTTCCCTTTCCCTTCTCTTTAAAGTCTCTGTTGTACTTTCATGTCATTTTTATTCTTTCCACATGAGAGAAAACATGCAGGACTTGTCTTTATGTGTCCAGCTCATTTTGCTTAACATGATGTGCTCTAGTTTCATCCATTCTCCAGCAAATCACCTGATTTCATCCTTCTTTATAGCTGAGTGATTCCACATTGTGTATATATACATACCATATTTTCCTTATCTGTTCATCTGTTAATGGCTACCTAGGCTGATTCTATAACTTGACTGTTGTGAATAGTGCTGCAACACACATAAGTGTGCAGGTATGTCTTCAGTACACTGACTTCATTCCCTTCAGGTATACACCCAGGAGTGGTATAGCTCTATGATATAGTAGTTCTCATTTTAGATTTTTGAGGACTCTTCATACTGTTTTGCATAGTGGCTGTACTAGTTTCTATTCCCACAAACAGAGTATAAAGTTTCCTTTTTCCTTACATCCTCACCAGCGTTGTTTATTTTTTGTTCTTTTGATAGTTTGCCATTCTGACTGAAATGAGATGGAATCTCAATGAAACATTGATTTGCATTTCCCTGACAACTAAACGCGTTAAACATTTCCCCTATATTTATTGGACAGTTGTGCTTCTTTTTTTTTTTAATGAGTGCATTTTAATTATACAGAATAATGAGTTTCATTGTGGCATATTCATACATGCAAATAACATACTTTGATCATATCCACCCCCAGTACCTCCCTTCCCTTACTCTTTCTGATCCCCTTCCTCTTCTGTAGTAGTCTCCCTGCTACTCTTGTATCTTTATTTTTTTTTTTTAACCTCAGTTCCACATATGAGGGAAAATAGGCAATATTTGTCTTTCTGTTTCCGCCTCATTTTGCCTAGCTCTATGATCTTCAGTTCTATCCATTTTCCTACAAATAATGTGACTTTGTTTTTCTTCATAGCTGAATAATACTTCTTTGTGTATGTTTACCACATTGTCTTTACCACACTCTTCTGTTGATGGGCACCTAGGCTGATTCCATAACTTGGCTTTTGTGATTAGTGCTGCAATAAACATGGGCTGCAGAAATCTCTATACTATACTGACTTTAATTCCTTCTGATATATACCAAGGAGTGGTATTCCTAGATCATATGGTATTTCTATTTTTATTTGTTTTTTGAGAAACCTCTACATTGATTTTCATAATGGCTATAACAACTCACTTTCCCACCAATGGTCTATGACGGTTCCTTTTCCCCTGCAACTTCACCAGCCTTATTATTTTGTTACTCTTGATGATAGCCATTCTGACTGGGATGAGATGGAATCTCTGTGTAGTTTTAATTTGTATTTCCCTGATGGCTGAAGAAGTTGAACATTTTTTCCTATATTTATTAGCTATTTGAACTTCTTTTGAGAAGTGTCCTTTCAAAACTTTTGCCCATTTTTTTGATTGGACCACTTGAACTTTTGTGGTTAAGCTTTTTGAGTTCTTTATATATTCTAGATATTAATCCTTTGTCAAATGAAGAGCTATCAGATTTTTTCCCATTTTGCATATTGGGACAACTTCTGTTGATTGTTTCCTTTGCTGTTCAGAAGTCTTTAATTTGTTATAATAAAGTTGTCAATTCTTGCTATTTCCTGAGCTATAGGAGTTCTAGATAGGAAATTATTGCCTGTACCAATATCTTGAATTCCTCTGTTTTCCTCTTGTTATTTCAAACTTTCAGGTTTTACATTAAGATCTTCGTTCCATTGAGCTAATGTTTGTACAGGTTAAGAGATAGGGGTCTAATTTCTGTCCTCTCCATCAATATCTAGTTTTCCCAACACCACTTTTTCAAGAGTCTGTTTTTCCTCCATCATTTGTCTTTGGCACCTTTGTTGAGAATCTTATGGTTGTAGATACATGGGTTTATATTTTGAAATCAGGTATTGTGATGCCAGAAGCATTGCAATATTTGGCATATTTTTGTGCTTCGAAGTGAATTTTAGGATTGTTTTTTCTAGCTCTGTGAAGAATGTCATTGTCATTGGTATTTTGATGGGATTGCATTGCATCTCTAGATCCCTTCAGGTAGTTTAGCCATTTTAACAATATTGATTCTCTCAATCCATGAACATGGAAAAGTCTTTCCATCTTCTAGCTTAATTTCTTTCTTCAGTGTTTTATAATTTTCCTTATAGAGGTCTTTAACCTCCGTGTCTAGGTTTATTCTTAGCTATTTTATTTTTCATTTTGAAGCTGTTGTGAATCGGACTTTTTGTTTTTTGTTTTTTTCTTTCTCAATGAGTTTATTGTTGGGGTATTAAGAAACCTCAGATAAGAAGCTGTGCTATGTGTCAAAATGCATTCTAATGTCATGTAAAACTAACTAGAACAAATTTTAAAAATACCAAAAAAAAAAGCTATTCATTTTTGTATGTTGATTTTGTATCCTGAAACTTTGTTGGCTGTTCTTCAGTTCTGAGGGTTTTTTTTTTTTTTTTTTTTTTTTATTCTTTGGGGTTTGCTAGGTATAGAATCATATCATCTGCAAACAGTCATAATTTGACTTCCTCCTCTACTATTTGTTTCTCCTTTATTTCTTTCTCTTGTCTCATTGCTGAAGTTTCCAGTAACATTTGAAAGAGTGCTGAGAGTGTTCACCCTTATCTTGTTCCTGCTTTTAGAGAAAATGTTTTTAATTTTCTCCATTTAGTTTGATATTAACAATGGGTTTGTCTTATATGGACTTTATTATATTGAGGTGTAATTCTTCTATACCTTGTTTATTCAGGATTTTATCATGAAGGGCTGTTGGATTTTGTTGAAGGCATTTTGTGTGTCTATTGAGATGTATTTTGTGCTTGATTTTGTTTATGTGGTATATTACATTGGTTGATGTGCATATGTTGAACCAACCTTGCATCCCTGGAATGAACCCCACTTGATTGTCATATAGTGTTTAATTCGATTTGCAAGTATTTTATTGAGAATTTTTGCATGTGTATTTATTAAGGATGTTGTTTGGTAATTTTCTTTTTTTTTTTGTGGTATCTTTATCAGGTTTAAGTGGAAGGGTACTATTGGCTTCATGGGATGAGTTTGGATAAGTTCCTTCCTATTTTTATTTATTTATTTATTTATTTATTTTGCAATAGTTTAAGGAACATTGTTATAAGTTCTTTAAATGTCTGATAAAATTTAGCTGAGATTGTATCTGCTCCTGGGCATTTTTTTGTTGGGAGACTTTTTATTATTGCTTTAATAATAACACTTCTTATTGAACTATTTAAGATTTTTTTGTTTGGTTGGTTGTTTGTTTTAATATTCTCTTGGGTTTGGTTTTCCTGGTACATAATGTACCTAGAAATTTGTCCATTTCTTCTAGACTTTCCAGTTTATTGACATATAATTTTCTAAAGAATTTCCTAGTATCTTATGAATTTCAGTGATATCTGTTGTTAAAATCCCCTTTTTAACCTCTCATCTTACTTACTCGAGTCTTCTCTCTCTTTGGTAGTTTGGCTAAGGGTTTGTCAATTTCACTTATTTTTAAACTCATTGTTTCACTGATTCTTTGTATTGTCCTTTTAGTCTCTATTTCATTTATTTCTGCTCTGATCTTTATTATTTCTTTCCTTCCACTGACTTGGGGTTTGGATTGTTCTTGTTTCTCTGATTTTGAGGTGTATCCTTAGGTAATTTATGTTACATCTCTGTTTTCCTTTCATTAATGATATTTGATTCTTTTCTAATTCTCCTTGACTTATCTATCCTTCTAGTGAGATTTAATCTTCTCATGCTCCTGTAGTTTTACTTATCTTTTTCTTTTATATGTAGGATTCCTTTAAGTATTTGCAATGCTAGTTTTGTGGTCATAAATACCTTTAGTTTATGTTTATCTTGGAACATAAACTAAAATGCTGCTTTCACTGTACTGGTTCTGGTTATGTTGTTTCCATTTTTTTGATTCTAGGAATTTTTTTGTTTTGTTTTTTGGCAGTGCTGGGGATTGAACCCAGGGTCTTGTGCATGCAAGGCAAGCACTCTACCAACTGAGCTATATCCCCAGCCCCCTTGATTCTAGGAATTTTTAAAATTTCTTCCATGAACGACTGTTCATTCAAAATTGGGATTTTTTTTTTATTCTCCATGTATTTTATATTTTGTTCTTGTGAATTTCTTCTTTCATTCCATTGTGATCTGGTAAGATGCAAGAAATTTTTTCAATAGTTTTCTATTTGTTAAGACTTGCCTTATGTGTCCAATTGGGAAAAGTTCTATGAGTTGACAAAAAGAATGTGCCTTCTGCCAGTATTGGTTGGAATATTCTGTGGATGTCTATTAAGTCCATGTGATCTGTAATGTAACCTGACTCTGATGTGTGTTTGTTGACTCTTTGTTTGGATGATCTATGAAAGTTGGGTATTGAAGTTGCCCACTATTATCATATTGAGGCCAAGCTCTCCCTTTGTGTCCTGTAGCATTTGTTTTGTGAAATTAGGTGCTCTTATGTTCAGTACATATTATGTATTTTTACAATTGTTAGATTTTCTTGATGACAGTCCCATTTAGGAGTAGATAGTGTCCTCTTTTTGCTCTTCTGACTAAACTTGGCTTGAAGTCGATTTTGTATGTAAGTACAGCTACTACTGCTTGCTTTCAAGTTTCATTTGCTTGAAATGTAATTCTATGTCCTTTCACTTTCAATCTGTTGTATGTCTTTGTCAGTGACGTAGGTTTCTTACAGGCAAATATTTGTTGAATCTTATTTTTTTAATCTATTCAGTCAGTCTGAGTCATTATTGGAAACTCAAGACCATTTATATTCAGGATTATTATTAAAAGGAATGTTCTAGTTTCTATCATTTTGTTGTTTTCCTTCTGTTGTTTCAAATAATCTGTTTGCTTCCCCTGACCCCCTTTGCCTTAGAGGCTTTTTTTTCTGCATTAATGATATTTGATTCTTTTCTAATTCTCCTTGGCTTATCTACCCTTCTAGTGAGATTTATTCTTTCTCATGATCTTGTGGTTTACTTATCTTTTTCTTTTGTATGTAGGATTACCTTAAGTATTTGTAGCAATGCTAGTTTTGTGGTCATAAATTCCTTTATGTTTACCTTGGAAGGTTTTTATTTCTTCTTTCATTCTGAAGAATAACTTTGCTGAATATAGTAATCTAGGTTGGCTAGTTTTTTTGTTTTGTTTTGTTTTCCAGAACTTGACATATATCATTCCATGCCCTCCTAACCTTTAGAGTTTCTGTTGAGAAATCTCATATTTTTCTGATGGCTTATCTTTATAAGTGACTTGGCACTTCTCTCTTGTAGTTTTTAACAGTACTCCTTTGTTCTGCACTTTTGGCAGTTTAACTATAATATGATGTGGAAAGGTTTTTTCCCTAGTCATTTATGTTTGAGGTTCTAAATGCCTCTGTTCCTGAATATCCATTTCTTTATTAGGATTTGGGAATTTTTCTGCTATTGTTTCATTGAATATGTTTTCTAGGCCCTTAGTTTATAGCTAATCTTCCTTTTTTTCCCCCCAGTTTGTTTGGTCTTTTAATATTGCCCCATATATATTTATGTTCCATTCATTATATCTTTTTTTTTCCTTTATTATTGTCTATATGTATTACTTCATCAGTTTTGTCTTCAAGCCATGATTTTTTTTCTTCCTTTTGATCTAGTTTATTAGTGATCCTTTGAATTGAGTTTTTTTTTTTTAATTTTTTTTAAGTTGTAGATGGACACAATACCTTTATTTTATTTATTTATTTTTATATGGTACTGACGATTGAACCCAGTGCCTCACACATGCTAGGCAAATGCTCTGTCACTGAGCTACAACCCCAGTCCTGAATTGAGGTTTTTATGTGACTTACTGAGCTTTTTATTTCCAAGATTAGTGTTTGCAAAATGTCTATTTCTATATTGAGTCACTCTTTCATTGCCTACATTTTCTTCCTTAATTCATTGAGCTTTTTATTTTTACCATATTTGAAATGATTGATCATTTTTGAAATCATTCTTTTAAATTCTTTGCTGATCATTTTATTCACTTCAAATACCTTTGGAATCAATTATTGGAGAGTTAAGAACTTTCAGTCGAATCATTTTTCATATTTCTTTTGTTGCTGTGTCGAAATTTGTGCATCTGTTAGGATGGATATCTCTTTCACTTTTGTGTGAGAATTTTCTGAGTGAGCCATGTTCTCTTCAAGATGTGCCCTAGGTTATTGGTTTGTTGTGTGGTACTGAGGTTAATTGCGAATGAACTTTGTAGTGCTGTTCTCTTTGGTTCCTTTGACTGTAATTAATAGGTTTCAAAACTTTGCATACTATGTCAAAACCTGAGTGTCCCACTTTGTTTATAGGAATTTCAAGAGTGGAATCCTCTGGTAGATCAGGCAAGTGTATTGAAGACAGCAGAGTATGTGGCGTACACCCTCTGTAGTTACTCCTATAGTCTTGTCATAAGTGTGCAGTCAACATCAAAGACAAATAGATACATATGTACATATACAACTGAATACCTTTCCTAAAAGGGTCACTTGTCTTCTCTAACTTTTTTGTCTTCTCTAACTACCTTTCAGGAAAGGTAGTCAGTTTTAGTGAAAACTTGTTGGTATAGAATCACAGCACTGTGGAATATTTTCTGCAGCATCCTAAAAGGATAGCCAACTTAACCTTGTGTGCCTGACAAATCTGAGAGAAGTAAAGACATTCTGAGAAAAGTAAAAAGTTTAACACCTATCAAATTTTCACTAAAGATATTTATGATAGACATATTGTAAAATGAAAAATATTAGAGAGAAAGTCTGAGAGCTAATAAAAATGGTGATTTGAAAACCATGGGTCAATCCAAACAAACCTGATATGCATAAATATTGTTTCTAGACTTGTGGTAGTTTTTTTTTTTTAATCTTAAGGACAGAATTAAAATATAGGACAATAACAATATGTAACTCAAGGATGAACTGTGAATTTCAGTGTTCTGTGTTCTTGTGTAGGTTAGGAAGGGGTTTAGAGAAGGAAAGTGAGGCAGATAATGGTCAAGTAATTTGCCTAAGACCATATGTTCAGTCTTCAATCCTTTCTTTTGTCCTAGTGATTTCATATTAGAAAGAAAACTTAAAAACAATTGATGTCATTTAAAATAAGGATTTTGTGGTTCTTTTTTTTTTCTGAATACAGATAATAAAGGATTTGGTTTCTTTTCTCTGTTTCTTCAGTTAGGTAATAAAATAAAAAATATCAACTAGCCCAGTGTGATGAAAAGAAGAAGCTGAAAAGCCTGGTTAGAGCAGACACTGGAAAATAACAGAGCAAAGGATAAAGCATACTCTATCCTTTACTCCTGCTCCCCAAATGGAGAAGAAGGGACACAGTGTAAAAGGAAAAATAATGCCCACGTCATGTACCATAAGGACTGAGGTAGAAGCAAAAGCCTCACCATAGCCAGAGTCTCCCTTCTTTCTTGCCATCAAGGGCATAAGGATCTCCCTTGGGATTACTTTGAAGGGGACTTTGCATTGTGGTGTTTTTAGCACAGAGCCATGTGTTTATCAAATAACCTTGCATCCCATGTGCACTGAATTCAATTTTTAAAAAAATCCCTGAAAGTCTGCCAAAAGGTAGAAAAACATCTATCAAGAATCAGTGCTGGAACAAGGTTGCAATTTTCCCGGGTCAGGTGGGTCCTTCTGATTTGAAACCCCTGTGTCCTAGCATGAACAGCATGCCTGGGTTGAGGGTGGTCAGGAGGAGTGCTGTGCTTGATGTGGTTTACTAGGATGTCACCTGGTTTTCAATGAACTATGTGGAAAGAGGCTGGGGAAAGCCCCTCATGGGGCAAAGAGTATAAGCAAATGTAATTCAATGATGTGTGAAGAGAGTTTGAGGAGGAAGTGTTAGAGCAATGGGCAATGAGGTGGGGAGGGAAAGCAAGCATGAAGTAAAACACAAGCAAGCTAAAAGATAAATGACCTGTTTTCAGAAGGGCTTAATGAATCTGTTCTTTGCACAAATCAAGTAAACAATATGTCCTCTAGCTCAGTCAATCAATGTTAATTTTAAGTAGCTGAAACACAAGAAATTATTATGCAGTCACTAATATAAAATAAATGGATGAAATCACAGAGGAGTCCTTTGATTAAAGCATAAAGCAGGAGATTTAAATGCAATTTGCATTTTCAATCTTGCTCCTCTTCTGTGAATCACTGACAATGGGAAGCTACCATGACGTCATTCTGCTTTTCAAATTCCTCTAATCCGTAGTTGCTGCATCTTTCAAGTTTGACCTGTCATAATGAGTGCAGATATCTCTACACCGGTAGAGAAGACCAAGTTTTTCCTACAAAAATTTTGAAATAAAGGAAACAATTCTTTAGTTACATTTTGTGTTTTGGAAAAATATTAGGACTGGTCATTTCCTGTAGGCATGGAAAAGAGGCATGGATTTATCAGACAGGCTGGTTCCTTTCTTGTTCAATTAAACTGAGAGAGTTTTGTAGCACAAAACAGATGGATTCACTTAAAGAATTCCCCTGCGGTACTGTTTATCTTCTCCCTTTGATTACCCACAGTTCCTTATGTCTTGACCACATTTTCACATGCTCTCAATAGCAAGGAATTAAAGACTCACTCAAAGGAGTAACTATTTTAGACAATTTTTGTTGTTGTAGTTTTAAATTTTCTGTTTTAAGATAATTTTTTAAGTATTTCACATTAGGAAAATTTATATCATTCAAAGGCTTACATTTCAGAAGCTATGCCTTTTACTCCTGGAGTTTCTAAGAGTGATATAAAAGATGAAGAAAAATATATTTGAGAGAATGCACTTCACAAATGTTTGTATCTGTGTGAATGTGCAACATACAATTAAATGAGACCTAGAGGGGTTATGATATCCCTGTAACTTTAGACATGATTACATTTGAATTATCTTAGGAAATCTGTTTTCAAAGATTTGCAAAAGAAGGTTATTTCTCCCATTTCCTGAGAGAATCCCCTTCCCGTGTCAAAAATCATTTATTTATTCTTTTCTAGAAAGAAAAAAATTTTAGCAATCACAGGTTAAACATTCCTAATGTAACAATCCAAATTGGAGCATTTTAGATTTTGAATTTTTGGATTAGAGATACTCACCTGGTAACATCCATGTAAATATTCAAAAATCCCCCAAATTCTGAAATCCAAAACACTTCTTCTAGTCCTAGCATTTTAGGTAAGGGATACTTGATGTGTATGTACATTTCTCTTTGGGGGTGGGGGGTGGGTGGGTGTATATTTTTTCCTGTGGAATTCCTAATCCTCTGGGTTTTTAAAATTTTAAGTAAATTTTATACCTTTATCTTTTCACCTACAAAATAAAATATCCTTGCTCCTTAGGGTTGTTGCCAAGACCCATGCTTTTAAAAGAGTTCAAAACATGTTAACTAAAGTACTATAAAAGTAAATTTGTTCTCCTCTGTTACAGATTTATTTAAGATTTCATCCCAGGAGTCTTAAAGTCTGCTTATTGGTTTAAATTTAGTTAAGTTCTAAGGTCCAAGAACCTTAATGGTTATATGAATTTTAAATGTGTATTTAAGAGTGAAATGTATGTGTCTGAGTCCGTCAGCTGGCAACTTCTAAAAATTAGCAAAGAAAAAAAAAATCACCATTCACATAAATTGCCTTCTGAAAAGCCATGTGTGGAGACATAAATGGAGAATGGTCCCATGGGCTTTGAACTGCCATTCTGGGGCATGGGGTGTAGGAGTGGTAGAGAATTGTGCCCAAACTCATAATTTGCTATCAAAATAATTAAGTGGCTGCCTAAAGAAGGTCTATCAGGAGTTTATTTTTTTAAGACATAGCAAATTAAAACACTGCCAGGGCCCTGCCCAACCCCCACCAGGCATGCAGAGCAGCCCCTCTGTGTTCATGTTCCCTGCCCCTTTTCTTCCTTTGTGCTAAGCTGACAGCCTCTGCCCTCCCCCTGATGAGTCCCTCTTTCTGGAACATGCTTTCCCCACACTCCCGTCTGAATATCTTCCTTACTTCAGCAGGCCTGTGTTTAGATTTTATGACCCACAGAGGTCTTTTCAGACTGTCTTCTCTAAAGAGCATTTCTCTCCTCTGTTCTCTACCCTCTATATTGCTGGTTCTTCATATCACTTGAAATTACATCCTTTTCCTTTTCTTTCTTGTTTATTGATTTTTTATTTTGTTGTTTCTGCGTCCCTGGATAGTGGGAGCTCCATGAGAGCAGGGGCTTCATTTTCTACCACTGTATCCTTGGAACAGGACACATAATAGGTATTTGTTAAGTGAGTGAATTGTTGAGATGCTTATTCAGTGCAGAGACCTTGGTAACCTTTATATATCACCATACCAGGATTTAGCTCCTTTATGGTTACATGGCTTTTCTAAGATTATCTGTATTTTCTGTCTTAGTCCTCCGCGTAGTATAAATCAGACCACCCTTTTTCAACCTTTCTTTCTTTTTTTTTTTTTTTTTATCAGAGCCCACTTGTATGTACATTTGTAAATATGATAATGTGATATGTCAGTGGAGAAATGGAAAGTTTGGTGATTTAGAGCTTGGTGAAAAATATATTTCCTTTATTTCATAAATTTAAAATTTAACAATCATATTAGAATATTAAAAATTGAGTTTATTCTGGAGTTTTCATACAAAAACCTTTCTCTTTTTTTTCTTTTAATTTATAACCATTAATTATTTCATAGCACTCTGACAAACTCACTGGCAGTAAATGATGATATATTTGTTGGGAAGTTCTGAGTTAAAAATTTAATGAATTTTCTTTCAATTCAGGAATCCATGAAGCATTAAGGTCCTGAGGTCAGTCAGTATCTTTGCTAAAATAGCTAAATCTTACTAGTTGAACTAGGAATCAGAATATAAACTATCAACCAAGTCACAAAAATCAGTACAAATGCTGGTAAGTGGATGGTGGATTTTTATTCTCCTTTGGATGGTTACAGATAGAAGCCTGAGCTAATAAAATGAACCACATTTTACTCAGAATAGCTGGGCTCACAGCATATCTCTACTTCCTAGAACTGTGACCCTGACAAGGCTTTTTAACCTCTTTTGGTCTAAGAGGTTTCACTTGTTCAGGATCAATGCAAAAGTTTGATAAGAATGAAGAATGGAAATAAATGTTAAGCAGAGGACTAGGAGGTTCCCCACACTTGAGCAAAGGAAAAATGAGATTTTTCATCTTTTAAAACAAAACAGAAAAATAATAGTGCCAAGAAGAAATATAAAAATAAATTGCAAAAACACTTCAGCAAGCTTAATATTCCTTTCAGTGGAGCAGAAAACCATTGGGTGTGACAAATCAAACTTTTGAGGGAACTGGATCTTGGAAACAAACCCTGTTCTAAGCCAGCTGCCAGTTAACCCCACACACACATGACGTAAAGTCCGTGGCTGTAAATTTCCCTGGAGCAGTGAGAAATAGAGAACAACTCAGGATGATTCCATTTCATGCCCCCTAGAGCAGGATGTTCAGCCATAAAAATCACGAAAAGCAGTAAGCACGTAGTCCTCTGGAAGGTACATGTTTGGTGTTTTGGTTTTTTCTTTTCAATTCCAAGCATAGGCCACCTTCTCTGTGTTCAGAGAGAGCAGCTTCAAAAAATATCCTCCTCCTCCAGCATCAATGCTTGCAAATCCAAGCCAGCATCCTGGAAAATTCTCAAAATCTAGAGAAAACACATGAGTGTGTGTGTCAGACACTCACATTTGAAATCTATGATTTAGGTCTAGTGTTTGATATGAAATGGGTCACATTAGATGTTTAAATGTTTTCTTCAAGAATTATTTTAATCAAAGCACTATTTCACATAAAAAGTTGCTGTTTTGCTGAAAATACAAATGGTTAATAAGGTTAATTGCTTCTCAGAAAATTTATCTCCTTTATTTTCAGAATTGCATGCCTAGCACACTGAGCTTAATGTTGAAAACAATAGTAAATCTGTCCCGGCTAAAAGCTTCTCAGCCTAAGAGAAAGCAAACAAACACAGGAGAAAAGTGTAACGGTTGTTTTCAAGTCAAAATGACAAGAAACAAAAATGGGAGGAAAAATATCCTTCTGTCCTGAAGTTACTCCAGGACACCAAGGCTTTAGCTGGACTTGCCAACATTGCCACCAATTTTTCATGATGATTCATTACTCTCATTTCATGCTGTGGAGACACCCCAACCACACACACTGTCTCCAGATGGTGGCATGGGGAGACCAACTCAGTGGCCTGAGTTTACACGTGGCTGTTTTGAGTTTACTGGAGCAGGGTGAAGTGCAACAGTTGCACATTTGCATTTCAAAGACATTTGTTTAGTGACTTAATAACTTTCTTTCTCAGGTGCCCTCGCTAAAATTTCACCTCTTTCATCGCCCTGCTCCTCGCCTCTCCAAGGGACTCCAGCCAGCAGCCCTGTCAGCAAAATTTCCACAGTGCAGTTTCCAGAATCTGCTGACACAACTGCCAAACAAGGGCCAAGTTCTCACAGGGCCTTAACCTGTACTCAGAGTGCCCCTGACCTGTCCCCTCAGGTCCTGACTCCACCTGTTATATGTAGCAGGTAAGGATTTTGTGGTGTTAACTGAAGTCCAATAATAAAATCAATGACAGTTTTCCTCCTCAGAATGCCACCTATCTATACAGTTTGGTGAAGGTTTGCCGAAAGAACAAGAAAGTGTAGGATGATATGATTTGTATTTAATAGACATGAAGAGAAACTGAATGTTTCAGTGATTTTCTATTAATAGAAAGCTTAGACTCCATGCACTCCACACAGTTAATCTTTGGAGATGTCTCCAAATAATCTGTTGTTATTTTGTTACAAATAATAATGATTACAAAAATCATAATAATTCTGTTACCAAATAATAATAATTTTGTCTGCAATTGATGGAGCATGCATAAAATATTTAATTGAAAAATTACACCAGCTAATCTGATATCATCTGACACTGGGTTGAAATGTGTTTTACTTGTTCTCATGGGAGTACTTTACATTGATATTAAAGATATTTTGTCTGCAGTTTGCATTTCTGATTTTAGCACTTTAAAAATGCATCAATAGTGTATGGAAAATTACGACTAGACACTAATAGTTCTCTGAGTGCTATTAAGCAATTGTTTGTACCACTCTGTCTTGTTGAAAAAGAATCATAAAAGATTATTTAGTAGAGGATAAGAAAAGAGAGTCTAACATGGCCAAAGTAATTACTTTATCAACATTATTACTAAGAAATTAATCCTACTGATTAATATATTTTTATTGTTCTTCATTAATAGCTTCAACTTCAATAATTGGTCTTAAATCATTAAATATTTTTTAAATATAAAATAGTTGAGTCTTTAAGTGTAATCATAAGGATGCCTTCATCAAAAATGATACTTCTAAGGTTAATGAGGAGAACAATTTGAATAAATTCGTAACATGTTGGTTTTCAAGTAGCAAATATTGGCTCATAGACCCAGATTTTATCAGTATATTCCATCTTAAGAACTAGCAACTGATAAGAAGTTTCACAAGTTCCATTTTCTAGATTTTGTTCATAAACTCTGTGACTTAGTCAGTTTCCATCTCTATGACAGAATACCTAACATAAATTAACTTAAAGGAGGAAAAGTTTAGTTTGGATCACAGTTTCAGAAGTTTTGTTCAACGATTGCTTGACTTTAGTTGGTTTATGGCTTGTGGCATGGCAGTACATCATGGCAGAGAGCAGAGGGCAGAGGAAACTGCTCATCTCCTGGTGGCTGGGAAACAGGGGCAGAGAAAGAGATTCAGGTCCCAGTCCCTTCTAGGGCACACCCCACCCCAATGACCTAACTTCCTACCCAATCCCACCTCTTAGTGGTTCTAGTTCCTTCCAGTATTACCACCGGCAGTGATCAAGCTTTTAACACATGGGACTTTGAAATGTAAAGTATAGATCCAAACTAAAGCACTCTAGAAGTTAAATGAATGTATAATCTTTATTTTTACTTCTTAACTTTTTGCAAATATTTGTTAACAGGAAGTCAGTTTTGTGTGTTCTTTGGGTCGGGGCCGAGTTGAAAACTTAGTCTGCCATCTTAAAATGGTTCCTTCCTCTCTTTGTCAGCCACTTTTAATAAAATGATTTCTGAAGGACACTAACTTCCCCAAAACACATGTTCTGTAATAGAATGTCTAGGAGACACAGCATATTTCTCTGTTGGAGACCCTCAACATGAATCATCTTATTCAAAGCTCTGAGAAGTTGTGCTAAAAGAACACCTCTCAATTTTTATTTTATCCCTTGTGTTCTGAACTTTAACCACAAAGCCAGTTTCATTGGCTAGCACCCTATACTTGCCCAGGAATCTAATGTCAGACAGGACTAACTGAAGAAGCAGGATTTGTGGGTATGCTCTGGACCACAATGGAGCCCCTTAGAGCAATCTGCATTGAGGACATCTGCTTCCAGCTTTTCCAGGGAGCCCTCCCACTCTGGACTCCAAACTTGTGGGAAATAAGCTGCCTAAAGAAAGGAGAGAGATGTTCAGGAAAGACCTTCCACCCATGGAGCTTTCCTCATCATAGCCTATTTTTTTGTGATCTTGGCGGGAAGAATGTAATGGGATTTTTATAAAAGAGGTTTCAGAGAAAAACAAGGGGATTTCACTGTCTACTTGTTCAGTAATGTTTATAAATCCAGTAGTGTGTGTTTTATTTGTTTGGGCTTTATAAATCTATAATTCAAACCAGGTTTTATTATTTCCTTCAAGGCAGCCACCCATGTAGGCACAGAGAGCTCCAAAAACACACGACTAATTATTGTGGTTTCCCCTGCTGAACTCGAAGGGTTTGGCATTGAGTCCCAGTCTCTTGGCTGCTGTAATGTCTATGCAACAAGCCATTTTTTGGCACAGGAGCTGATATATTTGAACTCTAATTTCAGTATTACTTTTAGGTATTATCTTGCAATGAAAAATCTGTAAACTAATAAACTCTCCTTCTACCAACCTGCATCTGAGAATTGAAGACCATCCATCAGTTGCATGTACTCCCTTTTTCTATTTATTCTCTCATTGTCTTTTGATTCCCTAAAGTAAAGTGATAGGATTTCATCCTTAAAAATATGATTTTTATATAATGCTTTCTATTGACATTCAAGGGTTGACCAGTAAATTTACTTAGTATGAAGATATTCTCTAGCCAGAAAATGCTTTTCTTTATTCCACAGACATGCATAATGGGGGAAAATGATGAGACATTTAAGATATTAAACAATAAACTCACTCATTTCTTTTTATTTGAGTGGTTAATCTGTAAATAACTAACAGACCAAAAAAAAGTCTTCTGAGACTCTTGGTAAGAGTCTTCCATAGAAGATCATATTCTTCATCTTTTCTATAAATAGAAAAATAGAACTTAGTGGCAAAATTCAGAATTAAAATTTAATCATGAAGTGTCTCAAAAGGAAAAAGAGAGGACCCCATCTGCCCAATCATTTGGAGTTACTTTTTAACTAATAAAGCAAGAAAGTTGTTGAGAAAAGAAAAATGTATATCCCACATTCTTCAATGCCTTCTGCTGAGGGGCACCATTCACCTCCCAAGTGTTTTTGATGTTCTTGGTCACCCACATGGTACAGCCCTGGTCCATCTTTCTCAACCAGCACCACATCTAGTCAACCATACATTCACTCATCACCAAAGTGTTTATCTCTTGGTTCATTTCCTTAGAGTCTAGACAGGTTACCGATTGTTCTTAAAAATGAATTCACTTTCATTTTTTTGGCAAAAATAAAAATTAATACATGCTTTCTTAAAGTATCTGTAAAAATAAATCTAATACTGAAATTTTTAAGCAGGTACAAAGATATTCCATTGGAGAATATATTTTTGACCAAATACAAATCAGCCTCCCCAGAATCACTGCTATAAACAGTTGGCAGCCTATCCCAGTTTTCTCCAAATAATGTGACAAAATTTTACCACAGTTTTACCTCAAATATGGTCTAGACTGTAGAGAGAAGGAGAATGGGAGGCAGATAAAATTTCTAATCCCTCTGTTTATTATTCTCTCACAAAAACAAAAGCAGTAGACTGCCTGTTAGCATCCATGTATAAAACAAAATGAATTTTTCCATGACAAATAAGTAAAAGTAAAGAAATATTATTGTAGATGTCTGTCTTTTGTTCTGTGGTACTGGGGATTAAAGCCAAGGCCTAGAACATACTAGGTAAGAGCTCTGCCACTGAGCTATATCCTCAGCCCTGTGTCTATCTCAGTGTACACAAAGATTGTGTATATGTTTGGTATTTTGAAAAGAGAAATATATACTTATGACTGTTCCAATATTTCTCAGCTGTGGCAGACCATATTCCCAAGGGAATCCTGCTGATGGGCCCCTGGAGAGAGCTGGCACAACCACTCTGACACCAAGCAGAACAGGTAAATCATCGTTTTGGATCCTTTTCCACAAAATGGGAATTATCTTACTTCATTTCTTTTTCTGATCCAAAAGATAACCCATTTTCCTGATTTTTTTATTTGTAAATTTAAAAAGACAAGAAAGAAAATCAAAATTATTCATAACTCTACTATACAGATTTAATTATGGTAAAGTTTTGGTGCTAAGCTGTCCATAATGTTGCTATACAAATTGTGTGTGTGTTTTTTTTTTTTAAGTGAGATTCTGTTTTACATAGTAATTAAAACTACATAAAAAATGCTATTTTGTTTATCCTGCTTTGTACATTGGAGAGTCATTTACTGTAGGTTCTCTTTAGAGAATACCATCGCAGACCCTGAGAAATTACCCTCCTTTTCTCACTGTAAACTTAAAGTGGGTTTTCCTTGAGGAGGTATTATGGAGAGGATAAGAAGACGGGTATTGCAGCCTGGTTCATACCCCGATTCTGCAACCTGCTTGCTGATAATCTAGATCTAGTTCCTTAACTGCAGAATACTAGAATACCAATAGTACCTACCACAGAGGACTAAGAAATTAATTAAAGGAGATGAAACATTTATTACTTATTATAGCATCTGGTTCACCATAAGTAGTTAGTGTTTGCTGGTAATTACTATAATGATTATTTTTTATTTTTGTTCATACAGTCCTAAAAGTACACAAAGTTGGAAATGTCTATGAATTGTAGACTTTAGGGTAATAAAGCTATCTCATAATTATCAGCTATCTGTTCCAGCATTTCTTGGTAGCCACTCAATAAATATTGAGTGATGTAATTTTTCTATGATAATATTGTGCTATATACAAAGGGGAAGAGGCATAGGCAAGGAGAAACCAGTGGAAAATTCTCTGTGAAGTGCTTGTGGAGCACTATGAGGACTCAGAATACTTTACGTGTGTTCCTGATCTTCCTCTAATTCTACTGGGGGCTGATAGAATAAGGGAAATATTTCACCTTTGTGATCTCTTGAATGTGGCTTCTTCATTTTTTCTATAGATTCTGGAATTGAACTTTGTCAATTACATTTTCATACTGTACCTAAGTTTTCTTTTTTAGTACCAGGGATTGAACCCAGGGGAACTTCGTCACTCAGCCACATGCCCAGCCCTTTTGATTTTTTTATTTTAAGACAAGATTCATACAGTATCTAATTTTAACATGAAAGCAGATGCATGGGAAAGAAGAAAGATGAGTCCTTGGGAAAATTCTGTAAATATATTTCTGACTAGTTCAGGCTCTAGAACAACAGTCATTATTCACTTGCAATTTAAGAAAAATCCATTAGTATATGTATAAAGACACACAGCAAACCTAGAATACATAAAGCAATCTTGACAAAGGAGAACAAAAGGGAGGTACATTTCCCTTGACTTCAAGACTTAAGCTACAGTCATCAAGACAGTGTGGTACTGACCCAAGAGTCAGCAAGCAGATCAAATGGACTAAACCAAAAATCATCAAATTAGACCCATACCTGCATGGTCATTTGATTTTTCTACAAAGATGTCAAGCAATCCAAATGTGTTTGGGAGGAAAATGAACTTTACCTTTTATCTCACACCATATAAAAATATTTTTTAAGTGGAGCACAGACCTAAACTTAAAAGCTGAAAATGATAAAGCTTCAGGAATAAAACAGGAACAAATCTTTGTGATTTTGGGGAAGACAGAGATTTTATAGACCAGGGAAATCACAAAAGAAACCAAAGCTAGACTTAATCAAAAACCAAGTATATAAACTCTATATAGAATCAGATTTCCCGAACTCAAATTCTAGTGGCAGAATTTATTGACTGTGAGCGTAAGCAATTTACTAATTTTTTCTGTTCCTCTGATTCATATCTGAAAAGCAGAGATAATAATAATACAATCCTATACTTGCCCCATGGGATTGTTGAGAAAATTAAATGTGTTTGTACAAATCAAATGCTATGAGCGGTACCTAGCACGTAGCAAGCACTTAGTAAACTTCATTCAGCTCCTAGAAAATTATTGGTCTCTTTGCCCCAGGAGCACGTCCTCTAGATACTTGGTATTTTCTGGTTAGTCATTCTATCAGTACAGTTTGTGGCAGTGGAGGAAGGAAGCCAAAGCCTCCTAAGAAATAAGATTGGATACATAGGGTCTGCCATGCGCCTAACCACATACCGTTGCTTCATGCTCTATCCACCATTCCTAGGCGTGCAGCTCAATTTCTCCCACCTGAGTCACCATTCTAGAATTAGTGTATCAGTTAGCTACTTAGTGGTTTACTGTATTGGGAGAAAAAAAAAAGAGGAAACTGAAATATAAAGTCAGAGGATTTTTTAAAAATACAAAGTACTAATCTAAAAAATATTATTGAGGGATTATTGAATGTCACATAAATCACAGATTATATTTCCTATCTATTTTATTTGGTTAAAACCTGTCCTTTTCTTACTTTATGATCCTGGTATGTGAGTACCTGAAAATAATATTCCCCTAAATGTTATGGCATATGGAGATGAATCTTAGGAAATTTTGTTACATGAGACCTCTTCCCCCATTGCAGGTCCCATGGTAAGCTGTTCTCTTTTCACTGCAGATGACACTGCCCAAGTTACCTCTGATTATGAAACCAATAACAACAGTGACAGCAGCGACATTGTACAGAATGAAGATGAGGCCGAATGCCCAACAGAGCCACTGAGGAAAACATCAGCTTGTGGCACCTACACTCCAGAGGCCATGATATTCCTGGTAGCTCCTTATCACTCAACTCATCCATTTACTTGAGAAACTGGCTTCAGTTACAGAGGAGATTGGCTTAGAAATAGTTACCTGAATCATTAGATTTATAGATGCATCTCATTTGGACCCCACATGTTGTGGCCCTACCCTTCTGTATCAGTACAATTTCTCCAGCTGAGCCTATCGATCTCTTCATGGTTGTAATATTTGGTGGTAAAAAGTGCAAAGCATTTATCTTTATAAATAATTCTAGAGATTCCATACCCAATCAAGTAGTCTAAATCAGCACAGGAAAAATGAATTATGTCATTCAGTTAAATATTCTATAAAGAAATGAGGAAATACAGAAAGAGATTTTCTTAGTACATCTGCTGTTTTTTTTTTTTTTTTTTTTTTCTTTAGCACCTCCTTGATTTTAGAAGAAAGCTGCTATTTATTTTCCTTGTTCTAGTAAGGAAGATTTATATTGACACTTGCTAAGAGATCCTTAAATGATGACTTATTTTGTGTGTTTGAAGAGATTTATATAAGAAGGTTGGAAGCATATTTGAGTCAGATTAATTTGTGGGAGACAGCAAATGCTAGAAAATAATTGGTTGTCACATTATCATCATTTTTTCCCTATATTTACCACTTATATTTTAGAGTCAAATTTTCAGGTAAAATAGCATTTTCCTTATATTTCTTTTCTTGGGGAGACTGCAGTAAATGTATGCTTATGACTTCCCTGAATAGGGTCAAGTCACAAAATGTCTTTTCATTTATATAGTGCATTTCCTCAGCAAATAGTAGGTCACATATTTAAATTAAAATACTTTAAAAATGCAGGGATTGGTATTCTACAGGATTAATGCTGATTTGAAGCATTGCTATGTATATTCAATTAATTAAAATCGGGGTGATTAGTGCCCCCTCCCCACTCATGGGTTTCTTTTGAGAGTCCAGTATAAGCCAGCAACCCTTATCCCATAAAAATTTATACAAGTGTAGAAAGAGATATGTTTATATAAAATTTCAGAGTATTCTGAAGTCATTGAATCTTTATCAAAGAACCTTGCAGTAGACACAAAAGCAATTGCTTTGACTTGTGGAAGAATCATCCATGTTTTGCAGGTGTGATATGGAGCAGGGACAGGCAGGCACCTCACAATATAAGATTCACAGTCCAAAACCGCATTAGATGCTTTTCTCTTCACTCTGGGGCTAGTGTTTTACCCATCTTGATTTGTCATTGTTGTCTTTAAGATTCACTGTGAAGTTTTAGGCCAGTTATTTCAGATAACTCAGTTGTTAATGAGATTCACCAAAGCATGAATTGTGTTGTAGAAATCTTCATATCATTAAAATATTTTAACCTTCATTATAGGACAAACCAATTCTTGCTCCTGAACCTCTAGTCATGGAGAACTTGGACTCAATTATGGAGCAGCTCAATAGTTGGAATTTTCCAATTTTTGATTTAGTGGAAAATATAGGAAGAAAATGTGGCCGTATCCTTAGTCAGGTAAGATTATTTATTCACACATATGACTTTGAATATCAGCCACACAATCCTTCAGTTGCTGAAAGCATTGTATTTTCTTGACATCTGTGGGTAGGAATTATATGGACAAAGGAAGTATTTCTGTTTGTTGGTTTGTTTTTTCTGGTACCAGGGATTGAACTCAAGTGTGCTTAATCACTGAGTCACATTCCCAACCTGTTTGTTTATATTTTATTTAGAGAGAGGGGCTCATGAGTTGCTGAGGCTGACTTGAACTTTCAGTTCTCCTACCTCAATCTCTCCAGCTGCTGGGATATGCCACAGCACCCAGCTCTGACAAAGGAAGTTTGAGGACACCACAATCTGTTGTGTCTATGGCAGTGGGCTAACAAAAGAAATTGGAACTTTCATTGAGCAGAATACCATATTCTACAATTAAAGTTTTATGTACCTTTTAAAGATGAATTAGGGGAAGGAGGTTGGGGAATCATAAGCAAGATGGACACATTGATAAAATTCATAGAATTAAGCAAAATAATAGATGATCAAGCCCTCAAAGAAAATATCTATTGAGGGCTGGGGATGTGGCTCAAGTGGTAACATGCTCACCTGGCATGCATAGGGCACTGGGTTTAAACCTTAGCACCACATAAAAATAAAAAATAAAGATGTTGTGTCCACCAAAAAACTAAAAAATAAATATTAAAAAGTTCTCTCTCTCAAAAAAAAGAAAGAAAAGAAAATATCTATTGACAAATACTTATTTATTTTCTATGATTACTTTTTGTAACTATTTTTTAACTTCTTAATATTACACTGGTTAGTTCTCATCAAAAATAAGATATTGTACAGAAATATGTTTCTGTGTTGTAAGAAATAGATCAAATGTAGTTCTCTGTATTTGAACATCAAAAACACCTTTATCACAAGAAATATTGAAGGTGTAATGTTATTGTATAACAAATATTTTAGTATTGTTTCCTTTAAGGTATACTACTTTTGAAGTTTCCCAAATAAATGTTTGTTTTGCTGAGGGAGAAAGAAAACACACAGAAATTAAGAATTTGGACAGGTTTGTTTCAAAAAACCAAAATAAAGTAATGAATTTGCTGAAGTATCAAATACCTACCAAAATATACACAATGAAAGGGCATGATTCAGTAATTTATCAGCTTATTTAATATATATACATATATATATATATATATATATATATATATATATATATATGTGTGTGTGTGTATGTATATATATGTATGTATATATATTATCAGCTTATTGCTTATTTAATATATATATATATAGTATGTATATATATATATAATATATATATATATATATATATATATATATATATATATATTATATATATATATATACACTTTGTACAGAGAACTAATCTAGTCATCAGGAAGAGAAACTTTTCCTTGCCCTGATGGAATTCACAATCTAGTAGGGAAGAGGTGTCAAAATAATGGCAGATCAATTAGGTGCATGCAGAAGGGGTGTGCTGGACTCACAGATGGACTAGAAACTCAAAATTATTCCAGTCTATGCAGTGTGCAGCTGTGGCTTCTGCTGGACCCTGACCGTGAAGGTGTCGGGGACTTCATAGCAGTCCTTGGCTTTTCCTGGGAGTTGTATGTCCCTTCCATCAACTTCCTTTCTCCTGAGTGCTCAGCAATGTCTTCTGTGCTCCTTTATCTTGAGGTCAGGTTCAAGGACAGCTTTTTCATCTGGTCTACTGTAGCCTTATAACTCCCAGGACATTTTGTATGCCATTTTCTGAAACCGATTGCAGTTCCAACCCTGAGTGAGGGGTCCTTCCTATAATGTTGCCACAAGGTATGGCAGAGGTGCAAGAAGTCATCTTTCTCTTTTTTGCTGGAGATTGTGTTCCCAGCTATGGAGACAACATTTGCATCATTTGGTGTTTGATATGTATGTTACAAACTCTTGAATCATCATCAAATTGGTGCAGGATTTTTTTTTTTAATCTCTATTTTACAGAAGAAGAAGAAACTAAGGCTTAAAAGAGGATGTTTCAGAGTCATAGAGTAAATATGTAGGTTTATTCATATCAGAGCCTCAGGCTCTTTTACATTCAGGTTTTTCTCAGCAACTTGTAAAACATATTAATTTATTATATCTTCAAATTCTCCAAAGTGGGAGTTTGACAAGTAGACAAATGGTTATTACAGCAGTCAGTTTTATAACATTTGTGACAGCATACTGAACATCAGTGCAGGTGCTTAAAGTTCTCAGAGCTGGGGACATAGGAGGTTTGAACTTGACCAATATTGTTCAAGTGCTTTCCTTTTTTTACAGTGCTGAAGGTCTTGCACATAACTAAGCACATGCTTTACCACTGAGCTCCCCGCCACCCTGACAAAGTAGTTTTCAAGTGTCAAAGATACCACTAGAGATTAGAAAGATTCCGGATAATTAACATGTAGATTTCAATAAAATTCATTAATGTATCTTTTTATCAGAATTTACATCAGTTACTAGTGTCCCAGTTTGCAAAAACACTGAACTTTGAGAAAGTGCAGATTCCTTTGCCTTGCTAAGTAGAACTTTATGTTTTTTTTTTTTTTTTCCTGAGTTTACAAGTACAAAAATCATGAAACTTTGATTACAGGAAACGCTTCTTCTTTTTCTTCTTTCCATCTTCCTCCCTCCCCGCCCCCACTAGTGTGATGTACGGACAGCTGAAATGAATTAACATGGACATTCCAAAGAATCAACTTTTGGCTGAGACTACACACAGAAAGTCTCACTTCAAAAGATTTTTAAGGAGATGTGTGCAATGGAAACAACTTCTCAGCCTTAATACACTGCTTCTCTTTTGATGAAGATTATCATGTTTATTCTAACAAATTTAAAAGGACATCTTTCAGATTTTGAAATTGAGTTTACTCTTTTCAGTTACCAATATTTACCCATTCAATAATGTTCTTTATTTATGAGTTTGGAATTACCATATATAAAATTATGAATGGTTGTTTTTAGCAATTTGTTGCTGAAAATTCTCCTGTTTTAAAATCATACTTTAAAATATCCTCTGGTCTTAATTTTTCATTTTATCTTTGAAATGTTTAAAGGGAACGGTAGGAAACTTTAATTGGCAATTCTAACAGTGTTGGTTTCCCAGTATGAGGGCAGTGGGTTGGGGGGTAGGATTTGAAGCAGTTAAGAGTACAAAATCTCAAACCAAAATGTGTGGTTTGAAATCTGGGTCTTATCTTTCAGCCATGTAATCTTGGACAAGTCACTCATCCTTTCTGTGCCTTATTTTTCTCTGCTTTCAGATATTAGTAATGAGTGCTAGATGATTGATTTAACGTAAATAATTATTTGTATGAACTCCTTAAAGCAAGCACCTCATTTAATGTTGTGTGTGTGTGTGTGTATGTGTGTGTGTAGCTATTGCTGCTACTATTGCTGCTATTACTATTGAAGTCACATGCAAGTTAAATTCCTTAGGTGCTTATAAACAAAAAAAACATTTGAAAGATAAAATGAAAAATTAAGACAAGGATATTTTAAAGTGTGATTTTAAAACAGAAGAATTTTCACTGACAAGCTGTTAAAAACAACGATTCATAATTTTACATATGTTAATTCTGAACTCATAAATAAAGAACATTATCATCTAAGCAGTAGTGGAGAAGAGATCACTAAAAGAAGAAATTGCTTGGAATATTGTACAATAAAACTGTTGCTGCATTTTTAAAGAAAGGAGGTAGAGTTGTTGCACATAAAAGGGAAAAAGTTAAATGTCCTTGCCATTCAGAGTGAAGAAAAGTCAGCAGAAATTGAGTTGAAGATCATATACAGTAACATCCAATCTTTTCCTCAAATGCAGGCAGGGTGTTCCTTTTAAAAATAAGACAAGTCTTTTCACTGCTCCAGTCTCTTTGGCAACTCCTTGCCTCACTTATTAAAAGTGCTTACCTGGGTTTATCTGGCTGTAAATCACTAAGACGGTCCCTGCCCCAGTCTCGCCCTACAGGACTTCTATTTTATTCCTGTCCTCGGTTTCTGTGTTTTGGGCACATCAACCTGCTTACTGTTTCTTGGGTCTAGTGAGCATACCTCCGGGTCTTTGTACTGACGCTTTACATAGAAAAAACTTTTCTCAAGTATCCATGTGTCTCACTCCACACCTCCTTCAATTCTTTGCTCAAAAGGCAATTTGTGAATGTGATTCTGCCCAGTCTAAGCACCATATTTGAATGCACCTGTTCTGCCTTCCCAGTTCTCCATACCTACTCTTTTTCTTTTCTTCATGTGACTTGCCACTTTCTGACACGGTAATAACATATTTGTTATGTCTATTGCTTCCTGTCCTCCTCTGCTAGGCTATAAGCTCCAAGAAAGAGGAGATCTTTATTTGTGTATGTATGTGAATTTAAATGTTTATACATATATGTTTATGCATTTTGCATGTTAATATCACATACATATATACTACAGGCATAGAAAATTGGCATATAATAGGCATTCAATAAATATATATTGGAAATATATATTTATACATATTTTATAGTGTTTGTGTATATGTATATATACAGGTATAATGTATAGGATTCATAACTACTGAATATACAATTAAAAGAATAGTAGTGAATTTGAATAGACATACTTACAGTAAGAAAAAATTTAACATGAAGTAATATATTGAAGATTTAGAAGTAATATCTCAAACGAATTTTAAGAAGGACTGTAGATAATAAAAAGAATGAATAATTCTTTCTGAACATGTCCTAAATTGTCCCATACTAGGACTTCGAGTCAAAAAGTAAGGCCATTTGGGATGGTTCTGTCCTCCATTCTGCCACATAAATGACTATGTGTGTCTTCATTGCCACCTCTACTTCATATTAGTTTTTTTTTTCTTTCTCTCTCTTTTGCATGTCATATGCACTAGTTATTTCCAAAGGTATTTACTTGATTTGAGTCCTCAGAACTGTGAAAACAACTGCAAGGAAAATAGATATTTGAAGAACAAAGAGAAAAGATCAGTGAAAGAGCTACACTCCGTTTTCCATAATGAATTATATAATAAATTATTTCCCTCCACGTGTATTAATCAAAGCTACCCTTTTGTTCTCCCCTGTAATTCTTTCCCTTTATTCTTCACCAGGGCACAACTGTGAATGCTTTATCTCTGAAAAGCTTTCTGCTGATGCTTATTATTATTATCATCATCATTATCATTATTAAATATAATTCACCAAAGTTAAAGCTTATCTCACCCTTTAGTTCTTACTGTGTGCATTATACAATCAGCCTCTTAGTATGCATCATTTCCTGTTTACCAGTATCCACTCACTTTATTGGCTTAGTGCATTACTTTAGTGTATACTAGGGATCTTTGAAGGTTTTTGGATGTATGCATAGTCTTTGCTCTTAAATCTAGGTGACATATCCCTTGTTGTAAGGAACTACAAGGGCTCAGCACATAAAAGTCCTCCATGTGAACTTGATTTATTATTCCCAGGTGGTTTCTCTATTGGTAATAAATTAATATGGTTGATGGAATGCACGCTTTGTTCTCCTTAAGTCTTACTCACTGAGGGATGTTTTGCAAGGTTTTGTCTTTCTGTTCTACAGGTATCATACAGACTTTTTGAAGATATGGGTCTCTTTGAAGCTTTTAAAATTCCAATTAGAGAATTTATGAATTATTTTCATGCTTTGGAAATTGGATACAGGGATATTCCTTGTAAGTATAAATGGTTTGTGGAATAATGCTGTCAAATTTGCTGTGGGTGATAGTATATTGAATCATTAGCAACTAATGCAGAAAATGTAGGATAGTGGAGTAGAAGAAAGAGGAGCTTAACAACACCAGGCCCCTTGAGAAAGTCTGGCTGATGAGTCTGTGGAAGTTGGAAGAGAATGATGAGAGAGGATTGTTTGAAGGCATCTTGAGATAAACCTTTCTTAGTACAGTTTCCCCAAGGCTCACCCGGGTTGGATGCCAGTGATTGACATAACTGTTAGTGATTTCTTAAAGTCAAGGAGTTATGTAAATAAACTTTTACAGAAAGGAAGCCACTGAAAGCACTAAGAACAGCTAGTCAACAGACTGAATTTTTAAATGAATGTTGTATTTTCAAATACAGGTTAGTGATACTATTAGTCTTGGCCAAGTTTTATTGAGTCTGAATTGATATTAGACTCCACAGATAAAATAACTCCCAGTTTTTCTCTAAGTCATGTATCATTAAATGATAGTGAAGAATGGCCAGTATTCAAGTACAAGAAATTTTCAGATTCTGTAGTCTATTATTCAGTTTAATTTTATTATTGTACTTTTATGTGCTACAAAGTAATTTTTTTTTTTATGTGATAGAGAGTTCTGCATTCTGTGTCAAAAGACATTGCTAGAATAAACCTACTTGTGCTGTAGAGGTCCCAGACACTTTTTATAAAGAAATTTATTTACATTTCTCAGGAAAGCTTTTGATTGGTGATCACTTTTATGGACTGCGGTTGTACTTTAAGACTAATATGGTATTTAATAAGAATTTACGTATTTGTTATAATTAGCACATACAAAAATTTGCTCTTTAGCTAATTATTTTAACATTTGCTATTAAATATGTTTATCATGGCTCTATTTAAATAAATCCATAAATAATAAAAAACTAGGAACCAAAGTTAAAATAGAAATGTGTTCACTGTAATAGGATAATTAATGAAAATTTTATTAGAAACTGATTTTTTATAATAATGCTAAGTACACCTTTTAAAATTTTCAAGAGACAAGGGAAAGTGTAAATGCTTTTACTTAAATTTTGACTAAAAATTGAATAATCTGGAAGCAGATATGAGAAGGAAATAGGGAAGAAAAACTATGAAGTGGCACTGGAGAAAGCAATAAATATAGTCAACTCACTGATATAAATGTAATTTTTCACATCTTTTAGCATAAACTATTAGCACAAGTGAAGCATGGTTGATACTCATTTGTACAGGGAGGTAAATAATAATAATATTTGGTAATATTCATAATCCTTTTCACCTGGGCATTTTGGCTACTAAAGAAGATAATCATCAAGTCATGCCCCTTCAAAGATCCAAAGGTTTGGGGATTTTTGTTGTTGTTTGTTTGTTTTAGGATGCTTTTTCTGATTGCAAAGACTTTCCTCTCTATAATAGATTTTTTTCTTTGTTGAATCTTCTCATTTTTATTGTTCCAGTTTGAGAAGTGTAGAGAATGGAATGGCTCAGAAGTGCCTATGGTCATGGAGCTATTAATGTCAGTAGTGAGAGCAGAGTCGGCCTGTGTTAGTTCAGTTCAGCCACAAGTGAAGGACCCACTGATCAGTTAGATGCTGAGGTGACATGAAACAAACTGGAAGGGCAAAACTATTACAGTATAGATACATTCCAAAGTGGGGGAAAAAAAAAAAAACTGCTGTAAGTGAGCTTTCAGCCAGGGATGGTGGTGCACACCTGTAATTGCAGCTACTCAGGAGGCCAAGGCAGAAAGATCACAAGTTTGAGGCCAGTCTCCACAACCTAGCAAGACCCAGTTGCAAAATAAAAAGGGCTGGGGATGTAACTGAATGGTAGAGCACCCCTGGGTTCAATCCCATAGTACTGCAAAAAATAAAAAATTTTAAAAAATGTTGTTTCTATTCTTTACTACTTTCCTTTTTTTTTAATGGTACATAGAAGCATAGATAAAATTTTAAGTTAAAAAATCTATAAACTTGGTTCTAAAATCTATAAAATTGACATACAACCCCAACCCCTCCAACAGTTCAGGTCAATTCTGCTTTTTAGTTTATGGAGGAAGTTGAAAAATATCAAGGTAGAAGAGGGAGGTGGCCAACTCTAGAAAGGAGGCAGGATATGTATTACATGTTAGTGTGTACTTGTGTGTTTGTCAAGGAGGGAGGGCATCTTGCCACATAGGTGTGGGAATTACTAGAATTTTAGGGGTTGATCCAAAATGCAGAAATTAAATGATAAGGATGATAAAAAGGGTGAAATAAAAATAGTCCTAATAATCTTTTTTTAAATCACTTTCAGTTCCTGGCTGTGGCCAGAACAAATAAAAATAATCCTTTGAGCACATTCATATATTATATGAAAACCTCTCAATGTCTTAGGTTGACTTGGCTAGCTTTTTTCCTAGGTGCTCTTGCTTCTGAGCTGGGTCACCAGAGAGTTAATGCAAAGGCAATAGAGATACAAGCACTTGGGCATAATACTTGGACATAGTACATAGCAAAGTAAATATTTGTTTGGCAAACATGTCATTAACTGCTGACAAGGCAGATGGTTTTCCATTCTGCTTACATGATTGAAAACAGAGTAATCCTCCTAGACATATGCATATATAACTAGACATGTGTATTTAAGCAGTCAGATTTGGTAAGCTGTTGTTTCATTTACTACTTTTGGACCTATTCTCAGAAAACAAAAGGAATCCTCCTTTTTTTTTTTCTCATATGCTGTACCTGGTCTCATAAAATGAGATTGGCAGCTTTCCTTCTCTTTACACTTACAGAAGCAAACCATTAAGATGCGATTGTTTGTTCATCAAAATTTTGTAAAAATGACCCATGAAATCTTCCAGGCCTGGCCCTTGAGGTAGACAGGACAGGAGAGGGGGCAGTATGACCCAGAAGGCTCTGCCTATGCTGTTCCTATCCTCCCTTGCAATGCTGGGCTCATGCACAGGCTGTATGACTCACAGCAGGAATGGTACCACCTTGCCTGCAGTCATCTCTTCAGTTGCAACAGGAAAGGAAATTGAGAAGTTTGCTCCCACCAGTGGCACCCTCTCTCCCAAGTGACATTCTTCCTCTACCAGATCATAACAGATTCCTACTTCCACAAGCACTTAGAACAGCTATTATTTGAGCAATTCAATTCTTTGTCTTTTTGTTTTGTTTTTACAAATCTATCATTAATTGTGGGAGAAAACCAGTGAACTGCACGTTTGCTGTCTTGTTCTATGTCAAAAACATTTTGTATGGGAATAATATTTATCATTAATTGGTAGCTTACTGTGCATTGGCACGTTAACACATAGTCCCTTCTGTGCTTCTCAGAACTGTATGATGAAATTGGCACTATTATCCCCATATTTTTTTAAGAAAAGAAAATGAGATCTTTAAAATCTATCTTGTTTTCAGGATAAGAAAATGAATTTTGAGTAACTTACCCCATATAATGTGGGTAACAAATATCAGAGCAGAAGACAAATCCATATCTGTCCCAAATCCAGAAAATTCTAGTATGATCAACTCTGCACAGGCATAGGTACAGACATAAACTGATAGTAATTGTCTTATCTGTAAGTTATCTATAAATGTAATGGGCTTGTATCATTGAAGATAGTCTATGTTCAGGTACAGGGGCTCTAGTCTTAATAAAACTGCTCTTGGATGACTATAAAATACCAATGTTCACATCCAGCAGTGACACAAGGGCACAGGTTTTGTTCTTTCCTTCTTGGTAGTCTGGGGAGGCCATCTCTAGGAAAGCTCTCCTGGGGAGATCTTCTCAAGCCCAAACCCAGGCCCCTGGATTTAATTCCTGGGGTGTTTACCTATGATTTAGCAGTATGTCATCACTTAAAGACAGATACTTAAGTGTTGCCAGAAATATAGGAAAATAATTGAAACCCTCATTCTATTCACAGATTAAATCTGGGTTTCCATTTGTCAGAGATGAATTGCTGCTTAAAGTCTATCAAGGCTCTTTCTTTTGCTCTGGCCCTCTGCATGGCCTCACACAGAGGATGAAAAGAAAACACTACAGATGTTTCCTGTAGTAAGTTTCGTGTAGTAGGTTTCTGCTAGACTCTAGATACAAATTTTTCCATTTTGAATATCATGCATACTGGATGCAATGAGTATTGTTTTTTCTTATTAAAAAGCATACTAGGGAGTTGTGGAAGAGTAATCAAAAAGATTTGAGAGAGTATAGCAGGCATTCACTGGGATGTTAAGCTAGGACCAAGCTGTTTATCCAGTAGATGGCACTATTAGTCCTTGGTCCCAAAAGTTCACCAGTCGATGACAGTTCCTTTTCATTGGTTACAGATCACAACAGAGTCCATGCCACTGATGTCTTACATGCTGTTTGGTATCTTACTACCCAACCTATTCCAGGCCTCTCAACTGTGATTAATGATCACGGATCAGCAAGTGATTCAGGTATGTATCCAGCACCTCTGCGCTCCCTTGTGCCAGATAGGAACACATGGTTTTATAATAAGGAAGTCAAAACGAATATTTTCAGTTTCATAGGTTTTAAAAATTTCTATTACTTTAATTTTCTCTTCTCAGATTCTGACAGTGGATTTACACATGGACATATGGGATATGTATTTTCAAAAATGTATAGTGTGCCAGATGATAAGTATGGATGTCTGTCGGGGAATATTCCTGCCTTAGAGCTCATGGCACTGTATGTTGCTGCAGCCATGCACGATTATGATCACCCTGGAAGGACTAATGCTTTCCTGGTGGCCACTAGTGCCCCTCAGGTAAATCTTTAGATTTTGATTAGGAGAGCTAATCCAGTGTAGAGATTTCTCTGAAGAAAATTAATTTTATACATTTGGCTTACACCAAGTAAACATAATCAAATTATACTTATTCATAGGATAAAATTCTTAAAGATCATACTGATTTTGAAAAAAAAAGTCATTGTTCCAAGATATTCACACACACACACACACACAATCATTGTTCCAAAGTCTTCATGGTGGTACATAACTTTATTATGCATAAGAATCCTTTCTAGTTTTCTTCTTCTGAAGAAAAATCTAGTTGAATCCATGCTAATGAACCTCTTCAACAACAACAAAAGGCAACCTATGCAAATGCCCCTTTCTGAAAAGATTAGAGAAACCAAATCTTCTTGAACTTTTAAGAATGTAAGGCCTCTTTGTATACAAATCTTAGTCCTTGGAAATATATTCATGATAACAATTGTGAATTCTTAAGGCCTATCAACTGGCTGGTAGGAATTTCAGATCAGTTTATTCCATTTGTTTGAAGGAATTTTTTTTTAACCTAAGCATAGATTGCAAAAATGAATAGCATGAGAAAGTCATCTTGGTGTGTTTAAGTTTGAGTCAAAAATTAATCACTAAATATCTAGGCATCTCTACTTATACAATTAAACCCAATCATTTTCCCCTCTATTTATAAACAATTGACTCAAGTTACCAAACATCCTGAGGCCCTCTGTGCCTCCAAGAGGAGCTAGAGGCCAGTCTAATCCTGTGTTTCCTTGTTTGCCTTTTGTCTTTTATCGACTCTCATCCATTTCCCCAATAGTTTTTCTGGACTATTCCATGATTTTTCTTGAATCTATATATAAGAACAACCATGTTTTTCCCCCAACTACCTACTTTATCTTCTTTCCGCATACCCTTCATACACCAGAATTAGTTTCCCTAAAGATGGGGAAATCCTTGGGGCTGGGGATGTGGCTCAAGCAGTAGCGCGCTCGCCTAGTATGTGTGCAGCCTGGGTTCGATCCTCAGCACCACATACAAACAAAGATGTTATGTCTGCCGAAAACTAAAAAATAAATATTAAAATCAATCAATCTCTCTCTCTCTCTCTCTCTCTCTCTCGATCTCTCAAAAAAAAAAAAAAAAAGATGGGGAAATCCTTTTGCCAGCATGGTTTACTCTTCAGATTTTCCTGCAGGTCTGTCTTACTCACCTTAACCTGGATATTTATGTGCTTAGCCTTTCCCAATTCTATGCCGTTTCTTCCCTTTATACACTATCTCTCACAGTAGTGTTCAAGCATTTTTTTAAGGCAATTTCTGTTTTTTTTTCTCACAACTTCTCATTATTAGAGATTTCCAAAACAAGCAGATGTATGTTTACTATATATCTTTAAGTACTAGGTATTTCCCATGGCTGATTATGGGGTAAAAATGTTTTGGGTTGAGGCATCCCTGGGATTCCATTCCTCTTCACGAGTTGCATATATTTAAGAGGAAATAATTCTGTTGCCTGATACAGAAAGTAACTGAGTTACCTTATAGGGATAATTGGTATATTTATATATATGTATGTGTATTAAAATACGTGTCTGTTTAAACTTACAAATATATGTATATAATAAATTCCTGTGCCCTGCAAAGAAATCTAAAAAAAGAAAAACATTTTACGGAATGCTGACTCTATTAAGATAGGCTACTACCCCTCACTTGTGATTATTTGGGCAAAAGTTTCAAGGAAAAGAACTTAACATGACTGAAAAGCATATTTAACCAAGAAAAGGAATCAGCAGTCAAGACGCAGTAGTAAATGATTCTTAATAACCAGCACTCAAAACACAATTTTTTTTTTTTTGCTTTTCCTCGAAAAACAAACAAAAAAAGCTATTTCAGAAGCATTGCATATTCTCCTTTATTTTTGTGATTCTTTTTTAAACTTACCCACTGATCTCTTGAACTCTTACTCTCCTACTCTTGCCCAGGCGGTGCTATACAATGATCGTTCAGTTCTGGAGAATCATCACGCAGCTGCAGCTTGGAATCTTTTCATGTCCCGGCCAGAGTATAACTTTCTAGTTAACCTTGACCATGTAGAATTCAAGCACTTCCGTTTCCTTGTCATCGAAGCAATTTTAGCCACTGATCTGAAGAAACACTTTGACTTTGTAGCCAAATTTAATGCCAAGGTAATTACATTTGTATCAGTCTTCATTTTATGGCCACAGGGAAAGATATCATAGAAACAAACTGTTGAACAAAACTCCGTCAATTCTTACTTATCAACTGGGAAAATGAAATCCAGTAACATTTTTATCACAGCAGAAATAGAAGGTAGTAGTCTCAATCTAGCTACCTTGGAAGTTAAGTCTCTATGTGATGTATTATACTTTGTTCTACAGAGAAATAAAACATTGAAAGTGTGATTTTTGTTTAACTTGCTCTTCTCTCTATGATATAATTATATATGAATTATATGGCAGTAACATAGGTCAAAAACTTGATACAAAAAATGTCATGCAAATATAAATGCCTAAATATTACTGCAAGATAACTTTTTTAATCATTTATAGCTTTAATATTTTACTGGCAATAAATATGCTGACTTTAAATAGCACTTATTATCAATTTCATTGTTCATTATTTTACATTTTGGTTAATTATTTTACTATTTCTGGAAGCCATTGTCTTATTCTTGAGATATATCCCCATTCCCAATAACATTATTTAAAAAATCTAAGTTCCTAATTTTTTGGTATTCTGATCTCTACATAGTAGAAAGATATGTGTATTCTATTGCTTTATTTCCTCCTGTTCAATTTTTGCTTTGCTTGAGGTAAATCATTTTAACTGTATCCTTTAAACAGGTGAATGATGATGTTGGAATAGATTGGACTAATGAAAATGATCGTCTATTGGTTTGTCAAATGTGTATAAAGTTGGCTGATATTAATGGACCAGCCAAATGTAAAGAACTCCATCTTCAGTGGACAGAGGGTATTGTCAATGAATTTTATGAACAGGTAACTACTTGAACCATTTCATCTATCTGAACCTACACTTTTAGGCTGCTTGTTAATTCACCAAAGCTTCTGAAAGGCTGCTAGGAAGTATGATCACTCACTTTTATATCATGCTTTTATTAAAAACAAACAAGCAAAAAAAAAACCTGCCCTGTTTTGAATAGTAGTTTAAAACTGACACATAAAAAAGACTAAACTATACCCATAGAATTCTAAATCAAAGTTATTTATGGCGTTTGGGGGAAAGATGTTGAAATAATTGAATTACCTATTAAACATTAGAAAGACCCTGAAATACTGTTTTTTTAGTAGATTTAGTATAATAAAAAGCTAATTTAAATTTAAATGGAGGAATATATAATACATTAAGTTCATTTACTTTTCCAATATAGTTAATAACAACAGTGCATAAAAGCTAAAATATTGGCATTCTGTTTGATATAACAAGAAGAGTTAATAGACTACCAGAAAAGGCCCCATAATAACCTAAGTGTGGGGCAATACTGTCCAGGTTACCCTGCATTGACCAGATTAAGCTTGAAGCTTTTTGTCCATTGTTATGAATTTCTCACTTAAGAAAATGTGGAGGTGAGGGAGCATGGGTGAAGGACAGGAACCAGTGACATGAAATAGCATGAACAGTGAAGCAACAGAGGTAATGGAGTGATTGTCTTCAGATGTCTTAAAAGCTCTGTACAAATATAGGAATAGATTTATCATAATGTTGGTGTCAAGATTAAAAAATGCTAAATTATAAAAAGTACTCAATACAAATCCGATTCATAAGAAAGGTCCGATACCTCTCTGTTGCCTTAAATGTGTGTTTACCAGTCTGTAAAAGTTATCGGGAGATATAGCTTAGATCAGTGTCGGAGACAAAATTATAATAGTAAAGATATCCCATCAAAGGGTGAAGTACCTTATAAAGTAATAAATATCTGTCATTGGACATGTTTAAACAGGGATTAGAATGAACTATGGGTATTATGGACATTATTCATATACAGAATAAAATGATTCATTTTTTAAAAAATATATGTTGCCTTTTCTGGGATTGGGATTATTTCTTGATCATGAAATATTGAAATGCACAAAAATGTGAAGGAAAAGGAAAATCCACTTATAATAGTTGAATTATTTAGGCATAATCTTTATTGATATTTTGATATATTTCCTTCCTTAAGTTTTCTAGGTAACCTGTGGTTTATGATCTGTTATTGTTTTCCAAGAAGATCTAAAGTTGTTCAAAACAAAACACATATACTTTAATACTATTAAACAAAATAAGAAAACATAATCACAGAAGATGTCATTCAAACAAAATCTAGGGTAAAGTAGCAACTTGAATTGAGCAATAAATTATTTTAAGCTTTCTGGTAACCAAGGCAAAAAGAAAAAACATGATAGATTATATTTGTTAGAGTAACATTCCCAGCATTGCATTTTAAGATGCATTTGTATTCTCCTATAAAGGACCCTGACTAGTGTGATAAGAAATATTATCTACTGAGATATTAAGCCACTCCTTGCATTTCTCCATGATAAAGCTCAACATCACAAAATTAGTTAATGGAAACAACAAAGAATTGCTCTCTGAATCTTAGAGATTTGGGTAGAATCTCTGAGCCATCAAGTAAAGTCAGTTGAGCATGAATATCCATGCTCTTACATATCTATACATTTTAGATGACAAGGGAATGTTGACTTTTTGGTATCTTAGACTCTTCTCTTTCACCTTTCTAGCTAGCTATTCATGCTAAATCCCTGTTTCTAGGGTGATGAGGAAGCCAGCCTTGGGCTGCCCATAAGCCCCTTCATGGATCGGTCAGCTCCTCAATTGGCCAATCTTCAGGAATCCTTCATCTCTCACATTGTGGGTCCTCTGTGCAATTCCTATGACTCAGCTGGACTCATGCCAGGAAAATGGGTGGAAGATAGCGATGAGTCAGGAGACACTGATGACCCAGAAGATGAGGAGGAGGAAGCAGCAGCAACAAATGAAGAAGAAACCTGTGAAAATAATGAATCTCCAAGTAAGTTACAAAATCTAGCTCCAATATGTTTTTCCTAGGATTCTTTTCTTACTGAGGTTCAGATGAATTTCATGCTTCACAAAAAAATCTAGCTCCAATATGTTTTTCCTAGGATTCTTTTCTTACTGAGGTTCAGATGAATTTCATGCTTCACAAAAATTATGTTTTGAGGCCAGAGATTATCCGCTGGGTTTGATAATCCTTCGGGGTTGTATACATTACACAAAGATATATTCTCTGCCATGAAGTTAAATAAAATTCAGAGTTGAAGCCTTTGCATCAGAATATCTTAATGGTTTGGAAATGAATTGCATTTCTGTTACTGTGGAGACCAACCACAAAGTTTTCTGGGCTTGGTCAAGGGAAAGTTCTGTGAAAAGGTAAGAGATAGCATTCCTTCCTTCATTCAGCAAACACTCTGTGCCAGTCATTCTTCCAGGTACTGAAGTTAGAGCTACGCAAATCCTTGCTTTGTAGACTTGCACTCTAGTGGGGTCAGCAGACATTAACAACACAGATCATTACATTTGTAGTATGTTAGGTACTGATAGATACTAGAGGGGAAAAATAGGAACATATGAAATATTGTGGAGAAAGTTTATTTTTCTAAAATTTGTAGATAGCCAGGGCAGGGGAAATATGAGTAAGAAAGAGAATTAAAAAAAAAAAAAGAAAAAGAAGTAAAGGAATAATTCATGGGGATATATATGAAAAGAAGGATTTCAAACAAAGGAGAAAGTAACATGTGCAAAGCTCTTGAAGTAGGATTGGCTGGGGTAGTCAAGAACATTAAATGATAAAATTCAGAGTTGAAGAGAGAGGCAGCAGAAAGCCACATAGTATAAGAATTGAAGGTAAGGCTCTGTAGGTTACCATAAGGATTCTGGTGTTTATGCCAAGATGTGAATCATCAGTGGTTTTGACAGAAGAGTTTGTGAACTCAACTTACATTTTAGCCAGATTGCATCAGCTACCATGTTTGGAATATTCTTTAGGTTGAGGTGGGAGAAGTAGAAGTAGGTATTGTTTAGAGGACCATTGTAGTTTCCTGAGTGAGGTGTCTATGACTTTGGACCAGGTGAGTGGCAATGACAATGAAAATAAGTTACAGCTCTACTTGGCTTGGGGTGCATCATGCAACCAGTCTAATCCAACTTAAATTAAATGAATATAAAAAAATTATTTATTTTTCTTATTTCTCTTGCCATGAGACAAAAAGTAGTGACTGATAGCATAATTAGTAAAACTCATGACCTTTAAAATGACAGCGTGCAGATACTGCCCCTGTTTTCAGGAGAACACAGTGTTTTTTTCTGTCGACCTGCCCAGGTAGACAAAGTGCAACCTTAATATTTTTCAAAGACGTGATTAAAATATTACCAATGAAAAAAATCCTGATTATTTCTCTCCTATTTTTATCACAGCCAGGATAATGCCTACCTTAGTTCATCTCAACCATCTAGAAAGGAGCCTCTGTATGTTGTATAGATTAATTTTCCCTTTTGTATATAAGCCTCTGTTGACAGCATACCCAGCATAGGTGAAGAGGTCATTATCAATTTAGAAGAGAGGCAAATTTGGCTTTATGCTAGATTATTGTTTGTCCTATCCTATCTGTTAACTTCTGTACAGAATGGAATGTAAAAGGAAAAGTTGTTTCTATACAACAACAAAAGTTGTATTCTGTAAAAGTTATTATATTTCTGTGATGCTTATAAAAAGATTTCCATCAGAAATTTTGTGTTGGCCTTGGGATTCAGAGCCAGGAGGCAAGACTTTGAATTCATGAGTTATTTATTCATTTATTTAATGACCATGTGTTAGTTTTCTCTTCAAAGAGCCCAAGTAGCTTGCTGTATAATTAAGAATAAGACAGTTTTTCCACTGAATGACATTGGAAGGTGTTTGTCAGCTAAGCCTCTGGAAGAGCTTTCCTCCAGTGGGCCCTGACTGGTTGCTATTTGAACTCAGATACACTAAAAACAACAACAAAAAAAAATAATCCAGGGATCTGGAATGGAAGGACCCAGACAAGGACATTATATAAGAGACTCAACTGATCAACCTAGGCTTTGGTAGCAAGTGCTGAAATGAAATGTTTCCTTCCATTTTGTCTGTCGGGCTGGGGCTGGTTGATCATACTGGCATCCAGATTCTGATATGTCAGTGTTCTGACCTTATCATTTTTATCAAATTTACTAAAGCAGCAATGAGAATTATGTGGATTCTGTAATGCCTTTCAAAATTTAACTGGAACCTTTCATTAAAATTTAAAACACACCACCCAGTGAAGTGTCACTGAAGCTTTCAAAATACTATCTTTAAAGTATTCCTCACAGCCAAAAAAAAAAAAAAAGGTAAATGTTGAGCAATGTGAGCATTTCTAAATATTGACCACATAGAGTAATGGAATTTCAATTAGCTACCTCATTTTAAATATAGCTAAACTAAGGTTCTGAAATTTAAGCAGTATCTCCAGGTTATAGAACAGGAGGAAGAATCCAGTTTTTCTCATTTTTAGCTCCGTTGCTTTGGGCTTTTAGTAATTTTAATTTCACCATTCATATTGGCTGAAATAGTTACTTTGATTTGGCCTGACTTAGATTTCAGAAAAGAACTAACTTAATGTGCATTGATAACTCCTGCAATTTGCAAAACTTGGAGATCTCCCAGGAAACACAGGATAAAATGTTTCAGTATGGTGTCCTAGGGAATGAAGGTTTTTACCCCACCTCATAATTAAATCTGAAAGATTCCTACGGCGAACTAAGAGGTTTCTAATGAAGTACTAAGCTGCATTTAGAATTTAAGCAATGAAAGGCTCTTTGTTCTCATTTCAAAAGGTTCCAGTGCTGAACAATTTGGATCCCAATATAGGCATGTTTTAGACCACCTGCAGATTTTAATCTACGCACATTTATTTGGTACAAACTTCCTTCTACGTCACCTTATTCAGTATAATCCCAGAGAGGTTTATTCCTAATGTTTAACAGCATTAATAAGAGAACAGCTGCTCTCATGGGGACTGCCCCAAAAGGAAAAGGAGAAGAATTGAGCTTTTGTTAGTTTCTTCCCCATAAGTGTGTACAATTTTAAGATGGAGTGATCACCTTGAGCAATAGCATGTTTCCTATAACAGTGATTCAAAACTGACCTTTAGCCAATGGTCATCTGTCACTCCTTTGATTCAAAGGATTAAGTAAAAAAGCATGTCAACATTTTAAAATTTCTCAATAGAAGCTAATTTGTGCTGAAATGCAATAAAATCAAAGTAGAAATAGATGAGTAGATGGCTCTGATAGAATTATTTTTTAAATTTGCTTTTAAAACTTGGATGTATGAATATTTTTATTGACCTTGATAGAAAATTAAAAAAAAATGTCATTAAAGAAATGAGGATATGCAATGAAGTGTGTATGTATTTTAGTTTTTTTTAAAAAAAATACTGTCCTTGTTAGGAAGCTTTCAGATGAAGAAATGGATATATGAGATCATTCCCCAGGGCCCCATGCAGTGCTGCTGCCCCTTCTTCATCCAATGTGGTGAATTTTCATGATTTCCTTCCAGCTCAGGTGCCCCGTCTTTTAAAAAGAAAAAGAAAAAAGATCTCTATCTATTGTCCCACAGGTTTTGTATTTTGCCGTAGTTTGATATATTAAAGAAAAATAACACACAACCTCTTTTAAATGGCAAGGAAAGCATTATTCAGGATGGTTGCAATTGGAGTCTAGACTATTGCAGTAAAGGAGAAAAACAGAACTGCTCTGAAACAAAAAGCAGGAGAGTTTTTAAATACTGACTGTAGCTAGTTAAACTGAGAGGCCTTGCGGGGAGTTGGGTGATGTGATTAGGCCATCTGTGTGCATTAATTGGTGCATATTGAAGGTAGGCTCCTGCCATCCTAGAACTTTCTTCTCCTTCCCTTCCCCATTTCTTTCTCTCTTCCCTCTCTGGTTTCTTTTATTTCCCTTTTCCCCTTTCCTTTCCCTCCTTCCTTCTTTCTCTCTCATTTTTAAAATTCTATAATAAGAATATTTAAATTAGATCTACTTTCTTAAAATAATAAGTGTGAAGTTGCTAGACATCTGGTGTATACATTATATTTATAGTCGTCAATATTGTATTGGCATTATCTTTCTTGATTACCATGCAAAGGAATGTATCCCAGGTCCCTGATAGCAACATTCCTGGATTGTAAAACTGGCTACAGGCTGGGAGAAGATTCATCTAAATTGCACAGGTACAAAGAAAATTTACTATCTAAAGTAAATGCTCTAAAAAGAGGGAAATCGGGGCGGGGCGGGGTGGTGGTGGTGATGAAAACGACTCTGTATACTTTTTTCCCCTATAGACAGGGGAAAAAAACTTTCTAAAATTTAGTCAAGCTGAGAGCAATAGCACTGCAGTATTGGTCACATGTGTATGTCTGTCTGAAGCTGCACAGGTATTCATTCAGTTTCTGCCTTCTTGCCTTCTCTCTTAGAGTGTGAGATGCTTTAAGGCAAGCTGTGAGTCTAATTGATCTTTGTTTCAACAACATCCAGAGAAGTGTTTGTCACTTAGTCGATACAAGTTTGATTGACGGGTCCATGTCATGAATAAATGTTAAACATAGTAAATAAATATTTGAAAATTCTTGCTCATAATTCTTCTGTTTTCATTTTCCCTAGGACTTATTCAACTTAATGACTTTTATGTGTCTGTGTGGTTCAAAAGCAATTCCCTTTTCTATACTGTGTTTTAAAAGTTGATCTTATTATCCTTTAAATGCAAAAAAATTCTGTTAGGTATTTTATAAAACTGTTAAAAATCACTAGCACTTCCACAAAAATGTTGGTAGGTGCCCTCCAAGAGGTCTAGATTCTTTGACGCATCCCATAGCAATTGGCTTTGGTTTTGTTTCTGTTATTAATATCTGCCCCCTCCCCCCACCTGGGCTTTTTTCTTCTTTCGAGGATATGCATTGTAAACCATAACTATTTTATTAAGTAGATCCAGATACCCCTTTTGATCATGCACTATTACTAGTTTAATGTGGTCTCAATTGGATCAGAATTTCCTGTGGACTCCTATCGTTGTTATTCTTACCTCTCATCAACACTTCATCATTTACCTGCAACTATGGAATGTAAGTAAGAAAGTGAATGTAAGAAAGTGAATGTAAGCAAGAAAGTATCTTACTGGATACTTGGTAAAGTCTGAGGCTTGCTTTGTACACAAAAGAGGAGAAAAGAGCTGCTAAGCTGGGCAAGTTTATAGTCTAATGGTAGGATCTTTGTCTAAATTCTAATTTCTTGGCCTAAGTCTAAAAATGTCACTCAGAGGAAAGTACCAAGAATTCTATTCCAGTTGCTTAGAAGGGAGGTCTGTTCTCTCCTAAAGTGCAGAGCCTCTGCCTACTCTACCTCTCTCACTGGGCTCTCCCAGACACCTCATGTTCTCGGGTCCTATTCACACTCCTCAGACCTGCTCCTCATCTAATGTATGTCTTACCACCATCTTCTTACCTGCTCAGCCCAGAAAGCTCAAGGTTATATTGACTCCTCTCTCTCCTTCATTCCCTACCTCTTAATTGGTTCCCAAGTCCTGTTGATTCTACCTAAGAAATATATATCATAATACTTACCATCATTTCCATTACCTTGTCCTGGTCCAAGCCACCATCATCCTGCTGTCTCCTCCCACATGGATCACCTTTCAGAGACTTGGTAAGATTTGAAAAAGATGTACCTACTCATTCACCCCATCTTCCCAGTGGAGCAGGCTCCTTTCTGACATATATGGTGTAGGTTAAGTCTCCCTTACCCAAAATACTTGGGTCCAGACTTCTTCAGATTTGGTATTTTTCAGATTTCACAGTATTTGCATGTATATAATAAGATATCTTGGGGATGGGACCCAAGTCTAAATATGAAATTATTTTGTGTTTCATATTTATCATATATCTTACAACCTGAAAGTAATTTTATATTATATTTTTAGTAGACTTCTGTTTTGACTATGATCCATCACATAAGGTTAGTGTAAAATTTTTCACTGGTGGCATCATGTTCACACACAAAACGTTTTGGATTCTGGGACATTTTGCATTTGGAGTTTTTAGATTACAGATATTCATCTGTAATTAGTCTTTTTGGTTTTTTTGTTTTGTTTTGTTTTGTTTTGTCTGTAAGTCACCAGAACCTAGCACAATACCTGGTATCTATGACGTGCTTATAATTCTGAAAATTCATCTTTAATACTTTTTTTCTTTTGCTTTTCAAAGGCATAAATGGGATTATTTAGGGAAGTAGGTTCACATTCAAGGGTGAATGGGGCAATCTCAAAAAAGAGACACCCTTGGGGTAAAGCAAGGTCTTTTAATACTTTCAAATTGAAAACTGTTCCTGGTAATAAGAAAATGTAAATTATTTATTGATTAAATGCTGAGCCTTGTCATATAAGGTCTGTATAGGTCTGAGCAAGGCTCCATCAAAGCATCCATAATCTAGAAGATGATCTGATACCTAAAATATCTGAGAACAAGGTATGTTCTTTAAGGAGGGACATTATTCAAGACTCTTTTTGTTATAAATTACTGATTTCCCATTGAATGAGTATATCCTGAAAGGGAAAAATATTGGTTTCATGTAAATAGAATGTAGGCCACTAGCAGTGTTTACTTGCTTTTACTCCTGTCTGCCTCTCCTTCCCATTAATTTGTTATTTTAACTTTACTTTTTTCATAAAGTAAAGCCAGCTCTATAGCAAGCTATAAATTATAGCCAGCTCTAAACTATAGCCAGCTCTAAGTTCATATCATTCCAGATATAGAAACAGAGGAGAATAGATTCCAACCCCCATCTTCCAACTCCACATTCATACTGCATCACTAGAAAAACTCCTGGGGAAGGAATCTGATTGGCCTGACTTGGATCACATGCCAACCCATTAGCCAATCACTGTGACACAGCTCATGCTGTCAGGAGGTAGATGGGGAACTAGTCTTTGACACATTTTCTAGAACTGCATAATTGAAGGAAGAGAGGTAACTTCTTCCCTAATAATTTTGAATATGCAGATACCAGAAAAAGAGATAATAATAACAAAGAGGGAAAAAAAGAAATAACGTCTACTCTAGAAAGTATGTATGGAGGAACATGAAAATTTTAAGAGGAGAAAAGAAATTATTTCTTAGAAGTGAAATCTGACTAGAGGTTATTTTGATGAGTGAATATGAACTTTTAGTGATTAAAACAAGCATTTCAGAAGGAGGAGCAGTACCAGCTTCTAAGTGGAAAAGTCCAGGGTATGTAAAGAAAACAGATCAGTCAAGCATAGACAGAGGTCAGGCTGTAGAACAGGAAGACCATAAAACTGAGTTTGTACCAGCTTGTGGAAGAACTTAGAATGGAGTTTGAAATTCGTTTTTTAGTTCACACAAAGCAGAAGTCTGACATCAAAAGCATTTTAAAGGAGATTAGCTTTGTAGACTTATTTGAGAGTTGAATTCTTTGACAAAAGAAGACCTAACAAGCAATTCCAGTGGTCCAGGTGAGAAGTTTTGAAAGTCTTAACTGTCGTAGGAGTAATACCAAGACACCAGCAGAACTCTGTGTGGACATTACCCAGTACTGGATACTGTGCACAGTTATTTCTCAGTGATGTTTTAATAGTTATTTAGTTATTATCATTTTCCCTTATTTCCTTATTCTTGAAAGCTCCATATGAATCCATTTGGTTCTTAAATCCTATTAATAATATGCAAAGAAATAACTTCTATGTGTTCAGCACATGAATAAGTCATCTAATTTTATGGCCTTTTTTAGGAAAGAAAACTTTTAAGAGGAAGAAAATCTACTGCCAAATAACTCAGCACCTCCTACAGAACCACAAGATGTGGAAGAAAGTCATTGAAGATGAGCAGCACTTGGTGGGCACAGAAAACCAGTCCCTGGACCAGGCTCCTCAGCAGTACTCCTCAGAGCAGATCCAGGCCATCAAGGAAGAAGAGGAGGAGAAAGGGAAACCAAGAGCAGAGGAGAGCCTGGCCCCAGAGCCCAACCTGTGACCATGAACAGAACAAGCTGTGTTTCCAAACTAATTTGTCACAGACTTTTTTCAAGCCAGCACAACACTTAGACACAACACTGTAGAAATATGAGAAGATGGGCAAATGGCTATTGCATTTTGGGATTCTTCGCATTGTATGTGTTTATTTTTACAGTGAGGTACCTTGTCGAAAAACTCTTGCTCAAAGAAGCTTTCACATTTGCAACACCAGCTTCGACAGATTTTTTTTTTAAGGAGGATATATTATATATGTGTGTGTATATATAAGGTCCCACGTAGAAACATGTACAAACCTTCACACACATGTGCGTATACACACAAACACACTGAAAGCCAGGATCTCTGGCTCCACAATTAAGTAACATTCATATTAAGAAATATAGTGGTCACTGTGATATAATAAATCATAAAGGAAAACAAATCACAAGGGAAATGGTGCAGCTTAGCAACGATGTGGTGCAGCAAATGTAGGTTACCAACTAAGCAGCTTTAGCTCTTCATACTGAGGGATGAAAGTTCCAGAGCATTATTTGGATTCTGATACATCCTGCCAACACCGTGTGTGTGTGTGTGTGTGTGTGTGTGTGTGTGTGTGTGAGAGAGAGAGAGAGTGTGTATTAGTTGAAAGAGTGCTTGTATGCATGTGTGTGCGTATGTAAAGAGTTTTGCGGGTTTAGTAGTTTGTAGAATAGCTGTAGCAGATGTCTCAGTACATGTGAACAAGAGAAGGAAGTTCACTCTGGAGTGTCTTTGAAAGGCAGTCATTCCAAATGCCCTCCTCCAATTTAGCTTTAATTAAGGCCTCTTGGCAGATGGAGGGCATTCATGGGCCATTTGATTGATACTACTGCTATACACCACTTGGAGGCGCTGTACCACCAGCCTCAAACCTGGAAGACGGAGGCATTTTCCAGTCTACTAGCCTAATGAATGTATAGGAGCCGTTTGTGAGTGTGTGCACTCACATAAGATCAAAACACCATTTAAGGGAATGGCATTCTTTATACATAAACACCTAAAAGGAACTGGAGTCAGGTGGTTTCATCAGGTGAGAGTTCTAAAAGGATGCCAGAGAAGGCCTGGGAAATTACATTTAACAGTGATCTCCCGTGCCTCCTTAATTTGCTGCAAAATGTGTAGTCAAAAATGAAAAGACAAATGGAAACCCACTGTGGGTTATATAGCAAGAGATGAGGGAGAAGATGGCAACCTAGGGTTTGGGCGTTGACATAAGAAAGCCTGATCTTGGCAACTTTTAAAGGTTGACTTTGGGGTTGAAGGTCAGGCTGTACCCCCTGTTGTGGTATTTCTAACGCTGTGCCATGGGGTAGTTTCCATCTCAGTCTGGCACATTGTCATGCTTTTTGGCAGGGAAGATTACTGAGGGATTGTTTAGGGACGGGGCTGTTATTGAAAGTCTTTTTTTTTTTTTTTTTTTTTTTGGTTTGTTTGTTTATCTACACTTGTTTATGCTGTGAGCCAAACCTCTATTTAAAAAGTTGATACTCACTTTCAATATTTTATTTCATATTATTATATATGTCATGAATAGTTATCATGATGTAAATATGAAGATTTTTTGTTTGTTTCTGTAGATACTAAACACTTTTTTAAAGAAAAGAAAGGGAAAAGGGAAACATTTTTATAAAGTTATATTTTAATCACCATTTTTATACATTGTAGCTATCTCCAGGTCCAGTAAGAGGGTGTAGTTCATTGGCATAGAGGTCTGTGGACAACTGCTCATCTACCTATTCTAATTTAAAAGATAATCTGATAGTTATTCTTGCCAATTAAATGAGGATGCTGTAAAGAATTTTTTTTTTTTCCCAGTAGTAACTCTTGCTAACTGAATGCTAACTAATTTTGGGTCTTTGCCTCCCAAATGAAAGACTTTTTAAACCGATATCAAATTGTTGTAATTGGTGTCCATTTCTCTCCAATGTTTTTGGGACTACAACTCTTAGTTCTGTATACACACTTGCTTGTCACCTAACAATCTCAGCTTCCAAGAAAACCTTGATTGTGATTTCTACTTTTAACTTTTCCTGAAGTCAGAAAGGAGTGTTTACATGAAAAATCCCTTTGTTTCTCATGACTGGATAGTGTATTCTTTCCTTCCAAAGCATGACTTTATAATAATTCATGGAATTTTTTCAAATTAGGTAAAGACAAGGCAAATTTTTCTATTAAGTAGGAAAATGTAAAGATGATCAAATGGATGCAAACAATACCTAAATAATTAGTATATATTTCAATTTGTATTTCTCAGTTAACACCAGGTCATCGTTATTTAGCATTTGCTGAGTTCCCGTTTTCTTAGAATTGCCTGTGTTTCTCTATGTTTGCAAAATGTACTGTGAGTCAAAAACATTTCCCCAATAAAGTTAACAGTTACCCTTACAAATAAGAAAGAAAAAGGAATTTATAATCACGTACTCTTTGCATCTGTTTACTTAGAATTAATCTTTTGTCTTTCTCCATATGACTATATATCTCTAAAATGAATAAGAGGAAAAACCAGGTGTGGAGTGAGTCGGGTGGCAGAGCCACTGTGAGAGTCCTTTCTGTGTGTAGGCAGTGTTATTCTGCAAAGCCTTCTGCTTAGAAGCCAGCCTGGCTGGCACCATGGAGTTCTCAGCCAACTGCCTGGATTTTTTTGTTGTTTTGTTTTGTTTTAAGGTACATGATATAAGAGGAATAATAATGACCAAATCAATTGGAACCTCTTATTCCAGAATCATGTTCATCAATCCAGGCAGTTTAGTAACTTTTTTCTTAAAAAATAAATTACCATTATATGTAAGCTAGAAGTCAATTGAAATAAAGGAATGGAAATCCACCAGGTGTGTGACTTTCATACATACCTGGTGCATCTTAAAAGATGCACCTAGGGACATAACCAGATATTTTCTGCTTGTGATGTTATCCCCCTCCTTGGTGACAGCAATATTACTGTGTTCACTTCCAGATCCAGAGCTTAATTCCTGTGGTGCCAATGTCTTTGTTGCAATTTACTACATTTTTATATGAGCCTACTTTTAGGTGCCATATTAGATAAACTCAGGTCTTTCAAATGAAGGAACTTCCAGCCCACTTAGGGAGAAGGATCGTTGTATAGATAGCCATAAAATCAATATTAGGAAAAATTGGAACAGGTTGTTCTCTGTCAAGAAAAAGTCCAGGTATATTCTCTCTGTTATCAATGTTATTTTAAGCATGCTAATAGATTGTCTGTCTTTCTAGTGATATAGCTAAGCCAGACTTTTGAATATTATTTCCTTGGTGAAAACACCACTTTTGCTTTCTTGGTTATCTGTATTTTTTTTTTTTTTTTGGTCATTTTATAAGACCTGGTTTTGTTCTCAATAAAGGATGAAGACTTTAGCTCTGTACAGGAATATGTCTATATTGGTCTTCATCTGAAATGTGAAGGAATTTCCTCATATTATATTTTAAAAAGTATCCACTTTCTAAAAAACATACTGAATTTTGTCTGTTCCATTTTAGTTGGATTCCAGAACAAAACCATTGCAATCCCAGTATAAGATAAGGAATTGAGTATCATGCAGATGTTCATTAGATGTATGTAGGCTATTAATTTGTGACTCCCCATGTCCCTTGCCTTTCTTTCCCCAGAGAACTTTCTTGAAGGTAAAAACTGTGCAAAAGGCATGAGACTCAGGCCTATTCTTTGTTTAAATGATGGAAAAGTATAAATTATTTTCTAAGTAATAAAATATGAAAATTATCATTGTAAATAAAGTCTAAAGTTTGAAATGACTGCTTTCTAAAATGAAGTAATTGTTTGATAAACAAGTTCCGACTAATGAGAAATAAATAATCCAGAAATCCTCATATTCTATTTCGGGAGGTATTCTTGGTGCTTCCAAGGGATTACTTCTGTCCTCATTATTTACGATATTTCTAGAATAATGTTGAAAACTATAATAAAAGTCTTATTGTCCTTCTCTTCCTTCCTAACCCTGATTCCCATTTAATGCCTTCCCCAGTTTCTATGCCAGTTTTAAATAAACTGCATTTTCAAACTGGCAGAAGTTTCCAATAAGATAGGGTCTGTAAACTTTCATAATCTAGAGTAAATCAAGATTTTCATTATTCTACAGATCTATCAGCTAATATGTATAGAAAAAAAAATCCAAATTTGCAAATAGCTCAAATCCAGATTATTAAAAGCCAAATATATCTATGTATTTTGAAGCCAAACTTAACTTCTATCGTCTCTGCTAATAAGCAATGAAATATTTTAAGACCACTGGAGTCATGATCTCTCTCATGATTTCCCCATGAAGTAAAATGATGAATTTGCTGATATGATCATTTCATTAAAAAAAAAAAAAACTAAGCAAATTCAAATTAGGAAACCCGTTAACTATTTTAGGTGACGAGCATTCCAAAATTAATTTTTCTTAGAATTTCTAATCGAGGGGAAATACTAGTTTGGGGTTGTATATTCAAATTATGTAAATTTGTTCCTCTAGAAAATATTCAAATTCTTATAGGAAATTCAGTTGGGAATAAGCTAAACTATTGTCACCTAACAATCTCAGCTTCCAAGAAAACCTTGATTGTGATTTCTACTTTTAAATTTTCCTGAAGTCAGAAAGGTGTGTTTACATGAAAAATCAAGTTAACTAAATTGCTAACTATGACTTATATAACTTAAATCAAGTTTTGTGTATTAGTATGTTTTATACCAATGAAAAAGAGAATATCTTTTTTTCTCTATATTGTGCACCATGGATGTTGGGCAATTTGTGCTATTACCTAACATATTGTATCTGTTTAAACACTATTTACTTTTACCTTATGGTGCTTTTTGCCTTACCTGAATTGATCTTTATGTTCACACTAGAAAATTCTATAGCATGATAACAATGGTGGTATAAAAGATGGGAGCTTTTGTATGTGTGCTTCTGTGCTAAGTATGTTTGAAGACATAAAAATGAAGATTGCAGCTTTATTGACTTGGTGAAACTCAATATGCTTATTCAAGAATATTGATACAATATAACTTATCTTAATGTACATAAGACCAAAAAATACATGGAACCATGTATAGAAGGAAAACAAAATTGTCTTTAATTCATGCTTAAAGATCCAAAAAGCATCCGAACTTCCTGTCTAAAGATAGCCAGTTCTTCTTCTATCATGTTTAAGGTTGATTACCTTGATATATATTGTTCTCTCTGGATTTCTGCTTCCTTGAAGAGGGGAGCAGACAAGAAAAGCCAAACCTTCTCCTTCTAGAAATGTTGGTCAGGTCCATGTTTGAACATCTTTTCTTATTGCTTCACTTCAAGAAGTGGTTCTTTAATCATGAAAGTAATTCAATCAAAATAAATTGCTTCAAAAAGAGTAATATCAAATCTTCATATGTAAATACTATCGAGAATATTTAAATTTGTTTTCTTGAATCAAAACTATGTTAAATGTTTTTATTAAATTTACTAAGTGATGTTCCATGGTAATAGGATGCTGAATATTTTAACATAACCAGAACTAGTAATGAGAAAACTTGAAAAGATTCAATTATATTTCCAATGTCCTCATGCTTCATGAAAAAAGATGAAGTTACCATAAATACATAAGGTAGATTAAAATGTATTTCCCCCAGAAATTTAAGTATTCAAAGTATATAGTCTGAGCTCTTCTGAGATATTCCAAAATGAAAGAATGTCTTACCCAGTAATTTATCATGGCTTAGTTTGCTATAGAATAAGTGGCCTATTCCTATAGTTTTTAGAGTAAATTCTAACATAGTTAAAAACCCAAATACTGCTAGGCACAGTGGCACACTCCTGTAATCCCAGTGGCTCAGGAGGCTGAGACAGGAGGATCACAAGTTCAAAGCCTTAGCAACAAACAGTGAGGCACTAGGGATGTGGGCTCAGTGGTCGAGTGTCCCTGAGTTCAATTCCTGGTACCAAAACCAAAACCAAACCAAAACAAAACAAAACCCAAATACTTAACTACTAGGAAAGATTAAACATTATTTATCTTGACTTTCACAGATGAAGCATTACTTGTAGATTATCCATACCTACTGCATTCATCTGCCAAGCATGGTAGGTTGGAATTGGAAATGCATTAATAGAAAAATAATAAAAAAGTTTTTTAAAGCTTTACATTTTCAGAGACATTGAGAATATCTCTTTCAAATGAAACCAAACACAGCAGGGAATTCTTCCTTCTTAAAAAAGGCAAAAACAAATGAGCAACAACAAAACAATAAAAAAAAACTAGTTAAATTTTATAGAGAAAAAGTATGACTTTGTGTCACTTTTACTTCTCTTAGCTCAACATTAGTAAAGAGAAATGATCAGAAATTCTCCTGTGCCATAATAAAGAATGCTTTTTATGTTATGTTCTAAGTCACCCCACCAGGTTTCATTGTAAAGTCCATGATACTTAGCAGCAAAAAAAAAAAAAGAGAGTTGAGGATTGTATGTGAACATCACATAAAATTCAAAGCACATCCCAAGCACCCTTCTGTCATCATTGCAAACCAATTTAGCTATGACCTAATGGATCCATATTCCAGCCCTGATTTCATTTGTTACAATGCTCACACATACATGTTTCTGAATGCTGAATGTGAATTAGCCCTTAGAGCTTAGAAACTGCTGCTTAAATATCTCTTAAAGAGAAGAAATTTTATTCTAGTAGTTTTACACCCTGAATAGTAGCAAACTAGTCAGATGTTTAATGTGAAATTTAAAATAATTGTTTAAAGATGTTCTCTTTGTATGTATAACTTGTTGGTTGGTAGAACTTCCCTAGTCACCTCACTTTTAAATTTTTTCAACTGATTATTTCTCTGACTTAAAAACCATATGTTACGCCACATATTTCATTTAAGCTATTTAAAAGCATAACCCAAGTACTATAGTATTGGTATTCTTCAGTAATAACCCTAATAATATCTATACATTACTTGTGGGTGGGGGTTTTAATGGCTTGACTTTTAATATATATTTGTTTGTTAGATTAAAAATCACTAATTTGTATACCCTAAAATATTTGCATGGCATTTTTGGCATATTATGTTTGCTTAACTGTTTTAGTTTTCATGTATGAGTGTCAATTTATATCCTAATATATTCTCACATAAGAATGCATACCATTTTTACTTTAACAAGGACAATTTGCTAGTTGACAAGCACTGGAAATAAATATTATTGAACCCTCACACACCCCGACGTTTCTTTCTAGAGATTTTTATAATGCGAATCATAGAATGAAAATCGGTGCTTTTATAAATATTCTGGATCTCTAAAAGCAGAAACCAAGTTTTCTATGATGATATTAGGATATGTAACCAGAAGAACTTTAATCTGAATCTAATGTTTTTGGTTTTGATTGGTCTGATTGATTTGGTTTTTGGTGTGAAAATCTCTTCTGATTCCTGACAGAGCAGTTGTTTTGATCAATCATTACCTCTTTCCAATAAAAAACCTGTTATTGATAGTTCTTATTAGTATATCTCAAATATTTGACCTTTTAGAATATTTTTTAAGCCCGAGAGAATGGGGTTAAAATAATTTCGTGTTCCTAAGAGCAATATTTTCAAAGGACCACCAACCAAAGTGGCACCGTAAGGGATATCATTTGTACAAGACAATTTTTAACAAGGTGATTCTTACCACTTTCAACAAACCTGAATTTGTTCATTAGTTCATAACTTTGCCAAATTTATTAACTTCTTTTAGAAACACAAGAGTGAGACATTGGAACTTGACCATTTTGCAATTGAAATAAATTTTGTTCTTTCATCTGTACTTTGCACTTAATATATGTAGCAATACTTAGTGTCACCCAATTACAAGTATTTGTTAAGTGACATAGTTTATGGCTGATAAATGTTTTGTAAAAAAAAGTAGAATCTGTACAGAAAAAAACTTAGATAAATTGTATTTATTTTTATTACTTTTTAGCTTAGACACTATACTGATGCTCTCTTTTTGCCAGAATTACTGGAAGTGCCTCTTGGTTTTATATATATATATATACAGTGCATATATATTCAAAATTATTGAAATTGTGTCATAAATGATCGATGTGGTTGTTACAATGTGAAGGTAATGTATAATATAAAAATAATTCTGTGGTACCACGTTTGATGTAGTTATTTTTGCAACCTATAGTCTCTGGTCTTCTGTAAGTATGTTGTCCTCCCATGTCAAGTACAAGGCTTAGCACCCAATCCACTCCCTAGTGAGACATCCATTGTCCTTCCTAGAGACTCTAAAGACCCTCAAGAACCTTGTATTCCTTTAGTAATGTCTTCTCCCTATCACTTATACATTCTTAGCCACATTAATTAAAATCTAACTTTCTGCTACTATGCGTTAACTTTTCTTTAATTAAATAGCCTCAAACCAAGATACCCACATTTCTGGCATTCAGTTTCAGAATTCTGTAAAATAGTGCTGCCATTTATCCTATAAATTCTATAATTCTGTAAATAGTATGGATGCCAACACATGGAACATTTGAATTACACAGACTCAGTTATTTTTGTTTGTTCTGCATCTTTGAAAATAGAATAGTTTAACGATTCAAAACACTCAAGACTATTTCAATGAACTTATGTGTAGTCCTCAAACAAAATGCAAACCATGATTTCTACCCAAGGAATTCATTCTTTAATCTACACATTGATTTTCCCATAACTCGAAAAATAAAACTCCAAGCTCTAAGCCTGTTCTTTTTAAATTTCCCTTAACACTCACCTGAAACTACCCTCCCTTCAAAAGGAACAAGATATTTAATAAGAAGATAAGTTATGTAGAATGAGATGGAGTGACACTGGGTAAGTCTGATGGATCCTGAGATCCATGGCCAAGGAAAGCAATGACTCTAGCCACTACCTGAAATAAGAAGCTTCAGGGATCAGATTCGTGTGTCCTGGTCACACCAACTCACACTTGATGCAGCTCAGCAGATCATGGCACACCTGCTCACCATGTGAGGAGGAGGTTGGAATATGGGGATGAAAACCTGACCAATGAAAAGATTAGAAATGTTGTTTTAAATAACTAGAAAACCTTCTGCTTGTTGGAAGGAATGTAAGCAACAGTTGCTTATTTTTGTCTGGAGCTATTTCATGTCCTGAACCTTCTTTCTGGCATCATCACTGGCTTAAAGAGGAACTCCAGGCCCACTTCTACTCAAATCTGTCAGATTCAAAGTCCTGTTGTCCTTCTCGGGGGCTCTCTGAAGTCTTCTGGGCAACTGGAATGAGACAGAGCTGGGTTGTGGTTGTGGGTAGAGATAGTTTGCTTCACACTTCCGTTAGCACTTAGGGTGGAATAGCTGTCAGTTTGGGTAGCTTTTCCCTGTCAGATGTCAGAGATGAATTCATTGAAGGCTTAGTCTCTAGTCTTTGTGGATATTGATGTAGACAAAGATGATAGTTTCACTTTCTATGTCTGCCATAATAAGTTGCAACAAATTTGCAGACTTAATGCAAATTTATCAGCTTTGTGCATCAGAAACCCAGATGCACTTTGGCCAAGTTCTCTGCATTGGGATTCTCACAAGAACAAGAGCAAGGTATTTGCCAGCCATCTTCAAGGATGCAGGGCAGGAATCCACTACCAAGCTCATTCAGGTTCTTGCAAAACCATTCCTTGCAGCTATAGAGCTGAGGTCCTTTGTTCTGGCTGGCTGTCACTGGGAACCTCGCACAACTGCTTAAAGCCACCAGCCTTCCCTCTGACATTGCTCCTCTCACCATCACACCAGCAAAGCCCAGGTGTCCTTTCCTTTTCAGACTTTCTCTTCCAAGGTATCCTTTCTGCTTCCTGCTGCTTTGAAGGGTTCATGTGATTATTTGGGGGCCCTAATAATCTGGGAGGTTCTCCTTAGGTTTGTAACCTGAATTAACATATGAAAATCTGTCTAGAAATGTAACTTAATTTATTTATAGTTCCCATGAACTAGGATATGAATATATTTGGAAGCTATGATTTTATCTTCCACAAATCAAGAAAAGAATGAAGAATACAATAAAGATATAGAAAGAATAAGGGCCACATAATCATTTCCTCATGCCCAGCATGAAGGTAGCAGTCCAAGTACAAAAGCCAGCACTGGCAATGGGAAAAGCAGAGGACTCCATTTAAAGAGTTTGTAACAAGTCTTTGAAAATTGAATCTGTATACTCACTATAACCCCTGTGAAACTGGGGCCTGATCTGATCTGGTACAATACAGGCTCTTAACCATCCACCAACATAGGTTTCTATTTGTCCCATGGCCAGAATATGTGGGTAATGGGATTAAGGGGTGGGGATAGGAATGGTTTCCCTCACTATTTTAGCTACTAACCAACTTATTTTGTTCCCTATCTCTGAAACTCGTCTTTGCTTGTTTAGAGGAAATCGTTGCCAAGTGAGAGGTGATTTTACCATAGTACACACTGGTCCCATTGCCCTGGAATTGAAATCTCTTGGGTCATTGTGCCTTCTCATATTACTGAACCATCAGGAGAAAAAAAAATGATTGATCCCAATTTATCAAGCTGAAATATGGTTTCTGATATAAAATCTTGGCCAGAAAGACTGTGTTTGTAACAGAGAGAATTCTCTGTGGAGCCTTCAACATTGAATAGTAAATGAAATGGGAAACTAAATCCACTCAATATAAACAGGAACACTAAGGAATTTGACCTGAAGGATGAGATTTTGGATCATCGCATCAGTAAAAAAAAAAAAAAAAAAGCCTCGACTAAGTGATGTGCTGAGGACAAGGAAAACAGAAGTTCTAATACTTTTAGTTTTTAGCCAATTATAGAAATGAATTGAAAATTCGTCCTTGAAAAATTTTATGTATCTACCTACCTTTCTATTACTTATTTAAAACTCAATTAAGAGAATTTTTAGATATATTCAAAGTAGTAAATAGTATAGTGACCACTATGTACCTGTTACTCAGCTCCAACAATTGACATTTGACCAATCTATTCCATCTATAACCCCAAACATTTAGCTCTTCTTTCCCAAATTCAAAGATATCCTATGCAATATACCTTTTCACTTACAAATGTTTTGTTTAAATAAAAAGTATTTATCTTTAATTCCTCAAAATAGCTAATATTCACACAGTCTTCACATTTTTGAGTTTATAAATCTTTCAAGAAGATTATGGAATCTTCTTGTTATAGAGTATTTACTTTTGAATAGGGGTACAAACATACATTATAATTAGTTGATTCATTTCTTAAATAGTAATATACAATTTATCCCCCACGTCCCCCTAACCCCTGCCTTGCACTTCTTGGTTGGGAAAAAAATAAAACAAAATAAAACTAGATTGGCTGTCCCAATGACATCCCCCAATTTAGATTTTGCTGATTGTGTTTTTTTCATATTCTTCTTCCTCCTCTCCTTATTTAGATCCAGTCTGTGGCTGGATAAGATTTGTGTTTGGGAATAAGAAAGAAGACTTTTTCAAGGGTGATGATTCAAGCTTGTAAGTTCCATCCAGATGTTCAAAATGGCTGTTTCTTCATGTGTGTGTGATATTATTGGTTGATGATGACCATTATCTAGATTCATTAAATTGTTAGGAATTCATTAGGTTTGAAATGTGTGATATTCTAATTTCTTCATCCCTTTTTATTTTTTTTATTACTTACATAGGAATTTTTCCATTTTAATAACTAATAAACACATGGAATAGGAAAGGCTGTACAAATGCACACTTTCCCCCTGTGTACCACCAATTTCAAATGTATTAAATGTTATTTAGAGTCACACAAAGGTGAACATATGATGTTTTTAAGGTGCTATTCCAAATTCATGAATTTAAAAATTTTATGTGTTTCAACCATTGCAATTATTATTCTTTTTTCATTCTCAGGTTTTCCTTTGTTTGGCTAGCAGAAGCTTGTTCAAGTGATCCTAAGTTCTATTGGCACAATCTAGTCTTCAAGATCTTCTAGGAGAAGATGATCCAGACTCATCTTATAACCCTAGACCTGGGATCAGTCAATGTCAAGGAGCTATGGTTCCTTTGTGTTTTTTTTATAGACCCCAATTAAATGCTAATTAGTTAGTCACTGTTTCTAGATCTTTTCAATGGAGAGAGATGGAGGCATGGGCACACGTGTGTGTGTGTGTGTGTGTGTGTGTGTGTGTGTGTGAGAGAGAGAGAGAGAGAGAGAGAGAGAGAGAGAGAGAGAAAGTGTTTGCACATATACATATGTGGGTTTGTTTTTCAGACTAAAAACTGCTTAATTCAAATTTGGGACTGCAAAGCTTTCCTTAACCTCACTGATCTACTTCTATAGTTGATATTTAAAGCCACGAGACTGAACAAGGTCATAAGGGAATAAGTGTTGATAGAGCAAAGAAGATATCCCAAGGATTGAATTGTGGGCTATTCCAAGCAATGAAGTCCAAAATGACCACTGAAGTAGAAGAAAAAGATCAGGGGAGTGTGGTACCCTGAAACCCAGGTAAACAAAATGGACAGAAGAGAAGGGCACAGTCAGTAGTGTACAATTTTTCAAGTAGATCATTTGAAAATGTTTGGGAATTGATCACTGGATTTATCAATGTGAATGTCTTTGGTGTTACTGATGAAATAGTTGTGGTAGAGTGAGGGAGTTGTTGGAGAAAGAAATGGAGGCGAGGAATTTGAGATCTGAGTATAGACTCCAGCTTGGACTTAGAAGCATAGACTTTGTTCAAGAAGCAGAGAGAAAAACAGATTATGCATACACATGTAAGGTAGAGAGTAGATGTGGCCATGGAAGATTATGTTATTTCTCCTGTTTTTTTGTTTTGTTTTTCTATTTTGTAAATGAATTCCCTGTGGAAAGCCACCCATGAAATGTTCGTGGACCAAATCAGCACTGAAGCCATTGAGTGGGAAGATCTGGTATCTGGGAACTCATAGCAGCTCTCCTGCTGGGGAGATGGCCTGACACATGTGAACTCCCACCAGCTCTGCCAGAAGGTCCCACATAACACCAGAGACGGGAGTGACCCGTTAAGAGCCAAAACAGCCTGCCTACCCCCATCTATATCTTGTTTTTCATGAAGCAGCAACCATGGAGACAAGACTCCTCCCACACTGAGACCTTATACCTACCAATCCCCTTTGATCTGTAGCACTATAAATAAAGCAAGCACTGGCTCCATCTTTGTTAGAAGATGTACCCATCTGGTTAGCTTGGCCCATTGCTGCCCCCGCTCTGAAACTATATTTCTGTGTCCTGTAGTTATTTCATAGTACTATTTTCTTAGCTTTTATTTCTCAGCCAGCCCATTCCTCTGGAGAGGAATGCTTTCCCTCACCCACACGGGACTTGTGTGAGAATTCCCTAAACAAGTCCATCAGATAATAATGGATGGAGGGAAAGGGTTGAAGCTTTGAAAAACTCTTTCAAGAAAGAGGGGAAAAGGGTCATTAAAAGGTATTCTGCCTATGATGCCTCTACTGTCCAGTGAAGTTAGTTATATTAAATTATAAAATAAGCAAGGGCACATTAGTGAATTGTTCTCCAACCATTTAACAGTGTAGATACAAACATGGAATAGATAGAAAGTTGGATTCAACCTCAGGGAGGTTTGCCAAGAAAAAACAACTAATAGAAAAAGGAACCAGGAATTAAGGAAAGTGATTAAAATGATTGATTGCCAGAAACAACTCAGGTATGGATCAAAATGAGAAAGTGAGTGTTATGGGTTAAATTGTGACACCCCAAACCCCGTAAGTTGTAGTTCCTTGTATCTGTGAATGCAGCCTTATGTGGAAGTAGAGTCTCTGCAGATGTAATCAAGTTAATAAGAGGTCATTCTTATAGTCCAATAGGTCTTAGCAGCATCCTGTTAAGAACTAAAAGTATAAACTCACGGGAGAAGGTGACTATGTGTTTATGGAGGCAGAAATTTGAGTGATGCATCTGTCAACCAAACAGTACCACAGGTATCAACACCAAAAAGAAGAGGCAAGGAAGGATTCTTCCATCCAGGTTTTAGAGGGAGCATGGCCTCTACCCATACCTTGATTTTGGCCTCCAGAAGTGTGACACAGCATAGTTCTGTTGTTGTAAGCCACCTACTTGGTGGTATTTTGTCATTAGGTCTCTAGGAAACTCACTTATATATGGCAGAGCTGAGTGGCTGTGATAGAGATTTATAGAACTAGTCTGTGAAAGAGAAAAAGATCCCTTGTCCCTGGTCCAAAGTATGAAAGTAGGAATGAGAGGCTGAGGTAGGATATAGTCTAATGCAAGGCTCCATATAAGAAGCTCTGACTAAAGTGAGATGAAATCTTAATCTTAGCATTTCTCCAATTGCTAGGGATGTTGAACATTTTTTTTTATATATTTGTTGATTGATTGCATTTCTTCTCTCCAGTCAGAATAGCAATTATCAAGAATACAAGCAACAAGGTTGGTAAGGCTGTGGGGGAAAAGGTACAATTATATGTTGCTGGTAGGATGGCAAATTGGTGCAACCATTATGGAAAACAGTATGGAGATTCCTCAGAAAACTTGGAATGGAAACACCATTTGACCCAGCTATCCCAGTCCTGGTTTACACCCAAAGGACTTAAAATCAGCATACTATGGTGATGCAACAACATCAATGTTTATAGCAGCTCAACTCACAATGACTAAACTATGGAACCAACTTAGGTGTAGTGTACTGCAATAGATAAATGGATAAAGAAAATGTGGTATATATACACAATGGAATATTATTCAGCCTTAAAGAAGAATGAAATGATGGCATTTGCTGATAAATAGATGGAGCTAAGGATTATCAGGCTAAGTGAAACAAGCCAATCCCGAAAAAACAAAGGCCAAATATTTTCTCTGATGTGTGGATGCTAATTCACAATAGGCAGGAGGGCTAGGGAAGAATAGTTACTTTAGATTAGGCAGAGGGGAGTGAAAGGAGGGGGAGGGGGTATGGGGGTAGGAACAATAATAGAATGAATCAGACATTGTATCCTAGTTGCATATATGATTATATAACTGGTGTGACTTTTATATCATATACAACCAAAAGAATGAGAAATCATACTCTTTGTATGTGTCAAAGTGCATTCTACTGCCATGCATAATTAATTAGAACAAATTTTTTTAAAATAGTAAAAAATAAGCCCTGCATGCTGAGTAAAACAAATATTCAGTACACACAGGTGTGGTAACATTCACTGTGGGCTGTAGAAGAAAAGAAATCATGTTAGAGAGTAAAGTTGAATAAGTTGCTAATACAGCAAATTATTTTCAAGGGGAAGAATTACATTTCTTGGTGCGTAAAAATAAGTTCTTTGTACTTTCAACCTGTAGGTATTATATACCTCCTTTAATCTATCACACCTATAGACACTGAAAAGTCTAATTCTTAATAAGATGTTTACTCACTATTGCTGATGGCAAAATCTGGTTTGATTGCTAAAATATACTTGGTTTTTCAGAGTCTGGATATATCACTGCTTTGTTGTAAGGTTTAAGATAATTCCCACTTTCTTTGCCTCTTCTTTAATTCTTTTGTAGTTAAACAAATATAGAAAATATTTGATTCACATAAATACATATGTATTTACACATATATTTGTGTATTTATACACACGACACACATATTTATTTATTTACTATTTTATACTAGTTCTGTGAATTAAACTCAGAGGCATTCTACTACTAAGCTACATCCGCAGTCCTGCCTTTTAAAAGTTTTTTGATACAGGATCTTACTAGGTTACAAAGGCTAGCCTTGAACTTTCAAAAGGCCAGCCTCCTGACTCAGCGTACCCAGTGACTGGAACTACAGGTGTGGCTCACCACGCCTGGCTGATGATTAATATTGATTAGCCATCCAGAACATTGTGTGAATTGAAATTATGTATGTGATAATGATACCTTCTGGTCATTTAGAGCTTAGTTATTTGAAATGTATTTTTAAATACATGGTGTAATTTGATCCTTAAAGCAACCCTGTAAATGTTTTTTTTTTTTTAAAAAAGAACAAAAATTTTGCTTCACAGAAGAAGAAGTTGAAAGTCAGTAAAATTAAGTGACCAACCAGAGTCATATCCATTTAAGAACTGAATGAGTCTTGGTTGATTTGGGTAGCAAATTCATTATTGACAGAAACCAAATGCCAATTAATACTGCTCAAAATCCTCTAAAATTGTTCTCCTGGAAAGGAATGGATTAGAATTATACAATCTCTCAGTGCAAGGAGTTCTCTTTCTTTAGAATTGCATATAATAAGCAATTGAATGCCAAAAAAATTAAAAGAAAAATTTTTTTTCTATTTTCAAGACTCAGAGAAATTGTGGATGTGAACAACTGATCCTGTCTCTCTGAGAATTAACTCTTTCTGGAGAGAGCTCTGGAGAGCTTTGATCCTGACCTAATATATGGTCCCTGCAGATTCTAGAATCCCAATGGGAAAGGAAACCATGCAGCAACTTTGCCCAAGAGCTTTTTTAAGTAAACAAAACAAACAACAAACAAACAAAACACAAGGATCCCAGTGATGTCCCTAAGGAATGGCTGGCTTGAAAACTTTTTGGAAGGAGAAGGAGGGATCTTTGTTACAAACTTCCGTCCCTCCTCTGGCTTCTGTTCCCTTACCCTCTGCCCCCTGCAGTGTTGTGTTTTCTGGGAATCAGCAAGAAAGATCACAAGTGGTCTTTTCTTTTTTCACTCTCTCCCATAAAGAAAGCTTTATCACGTGTGGCCTTAAACTTGCAGCAAATTGCAAAGAAATGGCTCAAAGGCTTCAGCTCTTTCTGTGCCCCAGGAGCTGAGATGCATGTCAGTGGCCTTGCCAGCGTGGCCAATTCTCTGCAGACTGCCAGAAAAAAAGAGGCCAGTTGGAAAGACGAAAGAGAAGAGATTGCTCAGGGGTGAGACCAGATCCTTCATCCTTTATTTCCCTTAATCTGCTCTGTCTGTGTCCACCCAGGCTCTCCTGACCTGGCAGCACTGCTCACACGGTTGCTGTGGAATTCACCTGGGTTTCCTCTTTCAGCCTGTGGCGTGTGGTCTAGCCGCACACGTGAGAGGAACTGGCTGTCTTGCTTCTCCACCTCCAGGTAAGATCTGGTTCTCTTTTGAATTTTGTGACCTTACCACTGATTCTCACAGGAAAGAAGTCCATAAACCCTTGAATTCTGCATTACTTATGGGTTCCAACGCTCTTCAATGAGAGTTGATGGTGGAAATAGGAGAGGAGACTGGTTGAAGAAGTCAGATAAGCCCAAATCTGGGTTCAAATTTTGTCTCTGCTGCTCATAGTTGGGTAGCTTTGGACCAGCCACTTAACTACTCTGATCCATATCACTTTCTAAATGGGCTTATAATGCTAACCTTTGGGGGATTGTTCTAAGGATTACAAAAAGTACATATATCACCTGGCATAAAAATAGTACTTATTAAATCTGACATAAAGTTATTTGTAAGGTTGGGGGAAGAATGAGCCTTCTAAACAACAGTCACTCCTCAGCAATGAGCCTTCTAAACAACACTCACTCCTTTTGAAGGTGGGATCCCAAAGTCCAGAAGCCAAGCTGGTACCTAGGTTTTCCTCATGCAAGATGGTAAGGAGGTTACTGCCTTTCTGACTTTCCCTGGAGTCCTTGGAGGCTGCCTGCTGGAGAGTGTCTTAGTCATCATTTCAGACCACAGGCGTCAAGTGCATCTGTGTGATTCAACTGTAACATCTCTCAGACACCTGCCTCTAAATTTAAAGACCAGAGGATTAAATTTATAAGCCCATGGAAACAGAGAGTTCAGTTTTTTTTCAGCCTAAAATGAAAGAAAAACTGGTTGGCTAGTTTGACTTTTGTTTCCAATCCCAGGGTGCTGCATGAAAACTTTGCCATATGTCTTTCCCTACAATCTATTCAAATGATTAATTAGGCTTTTGCCAGACGTAAATCCTGCTTGTTAACTGTGTCCTCTAACTCTCTTTCTTCAAAGACTATTGAAGAAAGTTATTCTGTGTGCTGAGGATAGTTCCATTCATATCATTGAGCTTCTTTCCCTCTGTTTTCAATGGCTGGAAATCTCCATGCTCACAAACTGTAGCCTCCTTAGAACATACTGCATTTGCAGTGATTTGCAGATTAGCCATCAAGATGAAATTGCATTTTCAGCAAAACTATGCAGTGTCAATATTTTAAGCTAGATATTATTATGCTCTACTACCTTAACTATGATCACTGTAGATAGTTCCCTTCTGCTATCACTTCTAGATTCCAGTTAAAACAATTTTTATATTAATACCTCCAAATCTAGAAGAGACAATGTACTTAGTGTCTCAAGTTTTTACATATTATTTTCAAATTTCTTCTCATTAGCATTAGCATATTAAAATTAATCCTTTGGATCTTTAAGGATAGATTCAATTTGAGTGTTAGTAGATTGTAGTGTTAAATATTTGTTATTTGAATTTTCTTGTCACTGGCTTTAATATTATGGCTGATGGGAAATCATATGAGATATTAACCCCTAAAATAATAAGCCAATATGAATTATATAGTGTAATTCTTGGAGAAGTATTACAACTTAAGCTGTAGATTTACAATTTAGTATTTAAAATTTTTCTGGATTATGTCTTTTTTACCTGGTGATATTTTTACATTTTAATATCTTAAAATATTTTTCATATAATAGTACATGTTTATTGAAGAAAAATTAGAAAATATACACAAAACACTTTTAAAAATTATTTGTAATATCACCAACCAGAAATAGTATGTTTTGAAACTTTGTTTCTATTTATATACATGTGTGAATATTTATTTATTTTACTAAATAATTTTTATATACACTGTTTTGTACAATGTATTTTTAAAACTTGCTCTGAATTACCCTAGATCTACATGCCTATGGTTACTTCTTTATATTACTTTCCAATGGCTTCAAAGCATTTCATTGCATGAAGGTATTGGACTTTATTGGACTTATTCTTGGGTTATTTGATCATTCAATATTTCACTGTAAGCAATGGATCTTTCTAGGAATTCAGTCGAAGGCACTCATTAGTTTTGTAGTGAAGGAACCTATTTAGCATTGTATAACTCAGTGTTTTGCAACCTCCCACCCCCTTTTTGTTTGTTTTCTGTGTCTCCCCTTTTAATTGTTCTGGAAAAACATTGTTCTGGAAAAATAATCTTCCTAACTCAGTGTATATGAAGTACCTTCTCATATCAGGTACTGGTAGAAAAAAATTGCTATTTTTTAAAAATCAGGAATGGATTTGAATCTTACCACCTGATATTTTTGCATCAACTAATATTTTATTGTTTTAATTTTGATAGGTGAATAAATTTTCTCGTCTCCATCAATTATTTAAGTTTTTAGAATATTCCTAGCTGTAAAATATTAGTTTATTCATCTGTATTTGCTAGCATTGTATTTGAGATTTTATAGTTCATGGGCTTTCCTGAAGCATTTCTTTTTATGCTGTCTTTATGAGATCTAATTTTCAATATAATTTTAGTTTTGTCAATGAATGAAAACAACAATACTCTGGTTCCATTTTCTACTATCTTCCTTTGAAGGATAGTGATTGATAAAGCACTCCTGTTATATCAATATATACTATAATGTATATTGTATCATATATACCAAGATATATCTTGGTGTCTTTGTTTAGGGCATAATTTCAATTTATTTTTGTCAATGTCTTTCTTGGTTATTTTTCTCTTATGCTCTGTGTCAATATAGATAATTGATATTTGCTAGAAAGTTATCCATTTTGCCAACATTTTACAATTATTTTTGTATCCTGTACATAACTTTTGTTTTATGTTCCTACCCATCGTGTTTTTATCCTTGTGTCACCTTTTGATCTCAATTAGCATTATCAATATCAATTCTGTTTAGTTTTTTTGGGTTTTTTTTTTTGGGGGGGGGGGGGGTTGCAATATTTTTGTTTCGTTTTTCTTCCCCTTGTACATTTTTTGAAATTTAAAGTTATACATGTTTTTTATATAATGTAATCTATAAATATAACAATAATTTTTGAAAACCAAACACTTGACTCACCCTCTTTCCCCTCCCAGACAAATCCTCTTAACTTTTGAATGGCTTAGGTTTTCTGATATTAACTTCATATTTCCAAATAAATTATTGATAATACTATTACTTGATTTTTTTCAAACAATGAAGGCTTAATAAACATAGACTAAGCATTACATAAAGTCAAGATCCCCATACAACACTCAGAATGAACCTGTTTCCACCACAATACATGAACTTTTACTCCAATTGTCATTTCTTTTGTTAGTGTAACACATATGTGGAGGATCTCTTAATATGGAATTGTGTTACCTAATAATCTTTAGGGAGATCCCGGGGGTATTTTATTTTTTTAATCCTTTGATATAAATTAGCTTATCAGGCATGCACCGAGTCATGCAGAATCCTAAAGAAGTTGGGCCACGGGATGTGCAGATATTGATGTCAAGACAGAGAAATAGGTTCAGAGAATGGGGTGCTGTCAAGGGTTTGATCAGGACAAAAGAGCAAGGCAGTGTAGAAAAGTAAGCATAGCCTCCAATATGAGTTATTACAAGTTTATTGGTAAAATAAACTTTAAAAAAATCATACTAAAGTATGTTTTAAATTTGGGTCATTTATAGAAAGTCTTTACTATGGTATATATTTTTGTAAAATTAGAAATAAACATTGTATTTTCATTTTTAAAAAAGAAAGAAAATTAAGCATGGGAAGGGAGGCCATCTTTCTTACTATAAGGCAGACCCAAGACTATACTTTCTTCTGAGTCAAATCCAAGCCTCAGTCATAGATAATTCTTCTTCCTACTTGTCAAACTAAAATGATACACAAATTTGACCTCTTTGCTTTTGCAATACTTTAAGCCTAAATTTGGCCCTCCAGGAATTATAAGGTACTTTAGGGACTTACGGTGGGTATCAACCTCTTCTACTCATTCTGATAAGAAGGCAGATGTGAAGGCTTTAAGATTAGTGCAAGTGAATCAACATTAAAATGGTTGAATTCCTCTTCTTCCTTTCCTGCTTGCTCCTAGTTTAATCTGGCAAGACCACAAAGTTAGCAAAACTGTGCCTCTTTATTTATTCCAAAGGCAACATTTAAATTTATTCTTTGCTGTAATGAGGCTTAAACCAGTAGGATTGAGAAAGAATGCTGGCAACAATGTCCCAATAGCAGGATTAGTTAATCAAATATCCTGTTTGATTTTAATTGAAAGATTTTGCCAATTTACTATGGTTACAAAAGATGTCTTCCATAAATGATGTCTATAGAAGTGAAATAAAATATGATTTAATAAATTGTGTAGATTTGAATTATTTGTTTAACTTTTAAAATCAACTTTGACAGGTTAGAGTCCAGAAGCAATTTCATAATGGACACTTCATCCAAAGAAAATATCCAGTTGTTCTGCAAAAATTCAGTGCAACCTGTTGGAAGGCCTTCCTTTAAAATGGAATATCCCTCCTCAAAGGGAAAACAGCCCTGCTGTGGTGAACTAAAGGTAGAGTAATGAAGGATTGGGTGGAGGTTACGCTCTTGGCTTTCTATTCAACTATCTTCTGTATAATAATTTAGAAGTGAAAACTGCTTTCCTTTTAAAAATAAGATTTTATATGCAGCTTAATAAAACCACACCTTGCCTGGCCATGGGAACAATCATTTCCTAACCATGTAGGTTAAATTAGTTTCTTGGGATTTTTTGAAGGTACAGAAAAGGGGAGAAATATTAGAAAATAATAATTATTGAATTTTTACCATGTACCAGATATTTTACTAAGTAAGCACAGGTATGATATTTAATCTATGAATCACCCATATTATTTCCATTTTATAAAATAATTTTGACTTTCATTGCTATACAGTAAGGGACAGTGTTGCTTTTTAAATGGAACTCTGTATGACTCAAACCTCTTATCTTTTTTTAATTTTTTTTTAGTTGTAGATGGACACGATACCTTTATTTTATTTACTTATTTATTTTTATGGGGTGCTGAGGATCAAACCCAATGCCTCACACATGACAGACGAGTGCGCTACCACTGAGCCACAACCCCAGCCGAAACCTCTTATCTTTATACCAAATATTCACTCAGCAAATACTTACATTTTTTTCACATTAATGCTAATCTAGATGCAGATGGATATTGCATCACACACCTGTCTAGCAAAATACATAAACCAGATACCAAGAAACATTTGCCATTAAGAAGCTTGTTGAGTACAAATTTAACACACATGAACTTAAACATGAGGGCTGTTAGTTCCTTTTTTTCAGTCTACTGTGTCCTTGCTGATATATGCACAATCACTGAGAAAATACAGAATTATGAGTGTTAGACTTTTGACAAGATGCCAGCTGTTTGGTTTATGGTTTTCATTTGTTTTATTTTGTGGCTCATCAATGACTCCTTCCTCTCTTTGCTTCGTATATATTGATCTTCTTTTCAAAGCTAGACTCCTGTAAAACATCCTTTGGAGAAGGGAGAAAGATAGGAAGAAATGGTATTCAACATATTTATTTTGAATGAAATCAGCATACATTTCAAATTCCAAGAAAATTTGAACTTATTTTTGAAATCTGCATGAGCTTGGGGTTGAATGAAGCCTATAACAGTGGTTGAATTAAATCTTCAATAATAAACTTAATGTTGTATGTTGCTCTTAGTTTGTGTTCTTGTATGTTTGCTTAGTAAATTTTCCAATCTGTGTCAAGCTACAGACAGACTGTAATCTGTTTTATTTTCCAGGTGTTCTTGGGTGCCTTGTCTTTTGTTTACTTTGCCAAAGCATTGGCAGAAGGCTATCTGAAGAGCACCATCACTCAGATAGAGAGGAGGTTTGATATCCCTTCCTCACTAGTTGGAGTAATTGATGGTAGCTTTGAAATTGGTAGGTATTGCAAATACCCGACTTTACCTTTAAGCCCAAGATATTCTTATGGCTAGGTGACTTTCCTCTCTCCATTCTGTTGTCTGCTGTGATCTGACCTGTAAAATCTTGTTTGGACAGAATTTGCCATAACCTTATGCTATAGTAAAGGCAATTTGCTCTCTCAGAGCACCTAGCAATGCATTTCCTACCCTAGGTATTCATTATTGTATGGCTCATACAATTTAGAGTCTCCAGTCAAATTGAAACACTTTCCTAGAGAAGAGGGTGAGAAACTGATTGGTATTTTGAGTTATAGGAAAGCAAATTACTGTTAATTCTTCTAGATTATTCTAAGAATGAAACTTCTGTATTGGTTGATGTGCTTTAAAATGGCTTAAAGTTCTACTGTTTCCATTGAACACCTTTATCTCAAATATCACAGGTTTGTTCTAGTTATTTGCAATCCATGGATTTCCAGACAAGTTAGTTTCCTGACCATAATCCCAATTTGCTTCTCTTGCCTCTTCTACATTCCTTCCTTCCAGGATTCTGGACTCACTCCCAAACTGCAGCTCTCAATCATTCCATTTTGTAAAACAATGTCCTTTATTCTTGGATATCTCCTGGCATTACCATCTAATTTCTCCCCAAGTGAAGTATTTATTTATAACAAAGAATTTTTCTAAAAATGACAGAATTGGCCAAAAACAATTATAGGTTTTTCATATCATAACTTACTAATATTTCCATATATTGATTCTTTATTTCAAATTGTTCTCTATACTTTAAGTATATATATTTTTTCTTTTTGGCTGAGTAGAATTTCATTCTCTCTCTCTCTCTCTCTCTCTCTCTCTCTCTCTGTGTGTGTGTGTGTGTGTGTGTGTGTGTGTGTGTGTGTTCTTCATCCATTCGTTCTTTGGCAGGCATTTATTTAGGTTGGTAAGGATATGTTCAATCAAAAAATAAAATAACTATATATGCCACATTTTTTTATCCATTCATCTATTGAAGGGCATCTAGGTTGGTTCCACAGTTTAGCTATTGTGAATTGTGCTGCTATAAACATTGATGTGGCTGTGTCCCTGTAGTATGCTGTTTTTAAGTCCTTTGGGCATAGACCTAGGAGAGGGATAGCTGGGTCAAATGGTGGTTCCATTCCCAATTTTCCAAGAAATCTCCATACTGCTTTCCAGATTGGCTGCTCCAATTTGCAGTCCCATCAGCAGTGTATGAGTGTACCTTTTTCCCCACATCCTCACCAACACTTATTGTTGTTTGTATTAATAATAGCTGCCATTCTAACTAGAGTGAAATTAAATCTTAGTTTTGATTTGATTTTCTCTAATTGTTAGTGATGATGAGCATTTTTTCATATATTTGTTGATTGATTGTATATAATCTTCTGAGAAGTGTCTGTTCAAGTTCTTGGCCCATTCATTGATTGGGTTATGTGGCATATATACACAATGGAATAATACCCAGCAATAAAAGAGAATAAAATCATGACATTTGCAGATAAATGGATGAAGTTAGAGAAGATAATGCTAAGTGATGTTAGCCAATCCCCCCAAACCAAATGCCAAATGTTTACTCTGATATAAGGAGACTGATTCATAGTGGGGTAGGGATAGATGAACTCTAGATAGGGCAGAGGGGTGGGAGGGGAAGGGAGGGGGTATGGAGTTAGAAATGATTGTGGAATGTGATGGACATTATTATCCAAAGTATATGTATGAAGACATGAATTGGTGTAAATATGAATTGGTTGTATATAATCTCTGGTTGTATACAACCAGAGATATGAAAACTTGTGCTCTATGTGTGTAATAAGAATTATAATGCATTCCACTGTCATATATATATAAAAATAATAATAAAAAAAGAAATGAACTTCTGGGAAAATAGCATTCAAGAATGTGTTAATAAATTGTCAGTATATGTGAAAAACCATATGAATATTCTCACTATCATATTTTTACTACATGAGAAATTGAAATAGGAATTTTAAAAGCATGCACTTTAAACCTAAAAAGCCACATGTAAACATAAATACCACATTTTAATAAAAAGTATATTTTTCCACTCCCCCCACCCTCCCCCAAAATAAAATAACTAAAAATATTTTTAAAGTTTTTTTTTTGTTTTGCTTTTTAATGTTTTACTTTAATGATCTTTAAATAGATTTTTATATACTGTGATACAGAAATCTGTTCACATTATCATAACCAATTTTCTAATCACCATTAATTGAGTGTATACTTGGTCCAGTGATTTGTACCAATCAATTTTGGTCCAATGATTTGTCTTTTTTTTTTTAAATCACTTATTAACTTAGCACTTCTTTTAAATCTGTTTAAATGTTTTTATCCTTGACTCAATATAAGACAATTTTAATGATAATAGTTTTATAATTAACTTCGCTATCAGGTAGGAAAATAATCTTGCTCTTCAATTTTTCTTAGATATATTTGGATAATAATTTTCTTAAATATCTTAATTGTTTAGAACTTATTGGTCAGATCTGTTAGCTAGTATTGTATGACAATGAATCTTCCTAACCATGAATGTAAAATAACTCTCCATTTAATTAGGCCTTTTTCTTATCATGTTCAATTTTATTTTTGTAATTTTCTTCATAAATGTATTACTCATCTTTTGTTGGATTTATTCTTATCTATTTAAATTTTTATTGCTGTTTAAAAGAATTTTTGTTACTTTTTTAAATTTGATAATCCTAGAATAGGGGTACAATATTGATTTCAAAATGTTAACTATGTGCAGCAACTTTGCTGAACTTATGTTAGTAACTTATGTTAATTTTTCTTTTGTATGTGTGTGTATTTTATTTAGAGACAGGGTCGCACTGAGTTGCTTAGCACCTTGTTTCGTGAGACTAGCTTTGAACTCAAGATCCTCCTGCCTTAGCCTCACTACCACTGAGATTATAGGTGTGCTGAACTTATGTTAATTTTAATTGATTGACAATAGAAGAAGCTTTAGTATTTTCTGAGTAGACAATCCCATTGTCTGAAACAGAAGACAATTTTATATATCTTCCTTTTTAATTCTTAAATCTGTAATTTTCTTGTTCTTGTTTCTTTACATTGGCCCCAGTACTGTGTTAAATAGAAAAATCAGGGACAATGGCAGTGGATACCCTTCTCTTATAATTGACTTAATCCAAATGCTTTCAAATATTTATTATCTAACAATATCCTTGCTGCATGGTTTTTATGCATATATTTCAAAAATTGATTTGCTCATTAAGTTATGGTTAATTGAATTGAGTACTTTTACTACATTTATTATGATAAACATGAAATTATCTTTCCACTGGCTGTATAATGATTTGATTCATAGATTTTTTTTTTTCTTACTTGATCATACTCTTGTACTCCTGGAATAAACAGTACTTGGTCAGCAAGTGTTGTTTTTGCTTACTGTTTAGTTCTCTGATACTTTTGCTTGGGATATTTACATGTATCAATCATCATAATTAAGCTTGAACTTTAATTGTCCTTCATATACTGTGATACAGAAATCTGTTCATATTATCATAATCAATTTTCTAATCACCTTTAATTGAGTGTCCTTGTCCAGTTTTGGTTTCAAGGGTCTTGTGACATGACTTGAGTAACTTTCTTTTCTCCTATTTGAAATTTTTGCATGTGTGTGCAGACAGGGAGTGAAAGAAGGAGACTCTGTTACTTTAAAGTTAGGTAAAATATATTTGTAAAACTCTCTAGATTTGTCTTTTTCAGAGGCTAGTGATGGTAGGTGTGGAAGAACTTTGATAACCAATTTGGTTTTGTTGTTGTTGTTGTTTATTAGTTTAAGATTATTGATCATCATTTTTCCCCAAGTGTGTCTTGAGAGCTCACAAAAGGTATTAAGTAAAGGAAGCAAAAATGTCTACAATATCACCGATGCCAAAATGGCATCATCTTGTATGTTGCATAGCCATGAATGTAATCAGGAACAGCCTGTGACTGAGTCCTTTGCTGTGAAGTATTGGTGCAGGGCAGGTGGGGTAACTGAAAGTCAGCTCTCTCTTTACTTTGGTTTATTTACTGGGGCCCATTAAGAAACATATAGACATCATTATCAGTATAATGAGATACAAAGTGTCTTCTGCTAAATACTTAAATGCCAAATGGGAAATCTCATGCTTACTTAAAAACATAAAATGAAATACAAAAATAAAAAGCTTAATTCTTCCTGAAGCCAGAAAGCATAGAGCCACTGTACAAGTTGCTGTCATTATTATTATTATCCTCAAGGCTAAAAAAGCTACTGCTCTTTTTCCAATTGGCTAAAGCTGGCAAGGTGACTAAACAGTAGTAAATTAAATGATTGCTTACAAATGTAAGGAGATACACTCTTGCTGGAAAATTGAAAACATCAAGGAGAACTTCAAAGCAAGGAACCCATCAGTCATCATCATCAATTGCTGGGGAAGTGTTAAGTTCTTCCTCTCTCTAGCTCTGCAGTTCTTAAAAATAAATACACCAGATGAAAATAACTAGGACTCTAAAATCCCTTGTAAGACCCTAAACAACATTTATCAAAGCATGTTGCAGGATGGTCCTGTCAATGCTCTTGAGCTTGTTTTAGAAATGCAGATTTCTTGGCTAGCTCCTGGTTCCAGGGAATTTGAAACTGTTTGGATCCGCCAAGAATGTGCATTTTTAACAAGTTCCATTTCTCCCACCACCTCCTTCCTATAATTGCCATACACAGCAAAGCCTGAGAAATCTTCCCTGAAGCTATTTAATCACATTGACCCCCACAATCAAGTACAAAGTAACTTATCACATGCTTCACTGGAGACATTTTAGAAAGGCTTAATTCTTACCTAAAGAAAACACACTCTGATTATTTTAAAAAAGAGAGAGATGGACATGTTTTATAGAGATTTTTGTATTTCATAAAATTTGTGTTACATGTGTACATTAAGATCAATATAGTTACTGTGTACCAAAATTACCCATGTGGAGTAATTTTATTTCTATTTTGAATCTTTAAAAAGTATATAAACAAATGATAAGATATCATTTGTGTAAATATGAGCTTCATAATTTGATTTAATTTAAAGTGAGGTACAGTTATGTCTGTTTTACTGTTTCTGTTGGGGATATCAGCTAGAGAGAGAACATATATATATTTCAAGAGCAACTGGAAAACTAATAGAAGTTTTAATAGAAAACTTGAATGAAGAAACAGCAATAAGTTTACTTCAAAATCACTAAGGAAAATTTAAGCAAGCAACTCAAGGAATCCTTCAACAATTTAATTTATTGATAAAATACTTTAAAGGGCAAATAAGTAAGTAGCTTGGGTGAATGTGATGGTAATTAAAATATTTGCCTGAAAGAATAAGGTGACTGAAATAGTGTATATGGAGCCAATTTCAATAGTCATATTAAAGATAAAAAAGGTAAACCTTGAGGACCATGGTGGGGAGCTGGTGGACTCAAATCATTGCTGAACCTGCTGTGTACACTCATGTACTGAGCTGCCTATCAGTTGTTATCTGAGTTCTCTAACTTTGAATGCTTTATTCTTTCCCCCAAAGGGAATCTCTTGGTTATAACCTTTGTTAGCTACTTTGGAGCCAAACTTCACAGGCCAAAAATAATCGGAGCAGGGTGCCTGATCATGGGAGTGGGAACATTGCTCATCGCAGTGCCTCAATTCTTCATGGAGCAGTAAGTCCAAAGCAGTCACGTTTCAGCTTACCCAACAACTGTCTTTCTCCTTTTTGTAATTACAGTTAATCGTTTAAAAGGGAATTTATGCCATATAATTTTATGTCTTATTATATATTCTTTGGACAAAATTTCAGAATAATTTTATTAGTGATGATAATCTAGGAAAATTATTGATGTCAACACAATTAAAGAAAAAGTTTTAATTAGTATATTTTGAGTCAAATGCTGTCATTGAGCTATGGAAGCAAAATATATACATAAAAGAATTAACATGTGCAATAAATGTCAAGTGGGTGTCAAATGAGTCATGAATGAATACTATATATAATAAATGCTATCTCATGTTACTTAACATTTCTTAGCTTGAGTTTATGCATCTTAAAAGTAATAAGTAGCTTGTAATGCTGCTGCAAATTTTAAGTGAGATGACACAGGTAAAATGCTTATCAAAATTCCTGACATAAGCAGTAACTGTGTTATTGTTGTTGTATAGTTTAAGCAATTATCTTTTGCTAATTCTACCTTATTTCAACCAGTAATCAACAATGGTTTTATCTTAAAGGTGTTGCGTTCAGATGAACTTTTTTTAACTTCAAGTTAATTACAAATATAGGATAGCAGTACAAGAAAATCAGAGTGTATATGAGAGGTGGGATAGGCAGGCTAGAGCTGACAGAGGATGCCAACATGACAGACTTAGATTCTTGTCCACCATCTTTTATAAATTAGAGATGCATTAGTTATTTATGATTTAGTGTTTGCCACTTGCCAGGTACTATGCCAGGTAATGGGACTTATTTCCGTGAAGAAACAATACAAAAATAAAAATATGCACAATCTCTTTCCCCGTGGCACTTGCTATCTACTCAGGATTATTATATAACTTCTTTTCGACTTTTTATAGCATTGGTCACAAGCTGGGTACTTATTCAGTGTGATTTCTTGTTCTCTAAAAAGACTATCTGCCTAGAAGAAATATCCTTGATGTCTAATAAAACATACTAATCATGCATACCAATGAGTAAGGACCTGTCCCAACAGATGAGTTTAGTTTTATGTGTGTTATCTCAACCAGCTCATGAATTTATCAAGTCCATATTGATCATGGTAAAGGCTGTGGAGACATGGTAATGAAAAATAATCTCTGTTGTCATGGATCTTATGAAGAAGAGACAGAAAATTTAAAAATAAATAGTAATACAGTATGTTTGATAATGTTAAAAACTACAGAGAAAAATAACCTAGTTACGAAAGGTAACCTATTAAAAAGTAGGCAGTCAGGAGTGTGGTTTGCAACTGATAGTAGGGTGTCCAAGAAACAGTTCACAGAAAGAGGGAGTGATATCTGAAGACCTGAAGAGGTGAAGGGTGAGCCACACAGGCATTTGGGTGTTTTAGTCAGCTTTTTCACTGCTGTGACCAACAGATCTGACCAGAACAATTTTAGAGAAGGAAAAATGTATTTGAGCCTCATAGTTTCAGAAGTCCATAGATGGCTGGCTCCTTTGCTTTGGGCCTGGGCCCAAGATGAGGCAGGACATCATGACAGAAGAGTGTGTAGTAGAGGAAAGCAGTTTAGGACATGCCACCAAGAAGCAGAGAGAGAGAGAGAGAGAGAGAGAGAGAGAGAGAGAGAGAGAGAGAGAGAGAGAGCATTCTGCTCCATAAGGACATACTCAAGGACATACATACCCCAGGGACTCACCTCCTCCAGCCACACCCTACCTTCTATAGTTGCCACCCAGCTAATACCTATCAGGGAATTAATGCACCAATCATTTCACCTCTAAACTTTCTTGCATTATTTCACACATGAGATTTTGGGGGACACCTAATACCTAAACCATAACAATGGGAAAAAAGACTTCCATCCTAAATGAACAGGGAACACAATGCTCCTTCAGTAGGAGGGAGTGTGGTGTGGATGAATGGCACAGGGGCCTGTGTGCCTTATGGAATGGTAGGGGGAGTGCATCAAATACGCAATCTGAGAAGTAAATGGGAATGGGAGAATATATCCAGCTTGTTTCCCAAACTTTGATGACTACTTGAGCCACCAAAGTACAGATTGTTATTCAGTAAGCCTGGAATCAGGGCTGAGGTTCCCCTGCCCCTGCTGGTTTACAGACCATCCTTTGGGTAGTAAAGTTAGGAGCAATTGAATCACTTTAACTTCTCTTCTGAAGAAGATGGGAAGCCACTGGAGAGTGAGATGATCTGACTTACATTTTTTAAAGGCTCATACTGACTACTCCTTGGAAAATTGACTCTGGTGGGTCAGGCTTAGAAACAGCACCATTTAGAAGGCTACTATAGACTAGCTTGGTATTAATGAGTCTTTCCTGAGGAAAACATTATTTTTATTCAGGTACCGATATGAGAAGTCTTCTTCTTCTTCCAATGCAACTCTGAGCATCTCTCCATGTCTCCTAGAGTCAAGCAGTCAATTACCAATCTCAGTTATGGAAAAATCCAAAATAAGTAATGGTAAGTTGATGATTGATGATGATGATTTACTTTAGCTTTTATATATGCTTTAGTATGGACCAAAATATCTGTATATTTTTTTTCCTCTCAAAAACTTTACTACTTAAATTGAGATATCATAGTGCCATAAAAATTCCTAGAATATAAAGCAGTATATGATGAGGTCCTAAGAAAATATACAGATGATCAAATGTTATGGAAGGGAGCCTTTGTTGCTGGTGACTAGTAATATCTTCCAGTGATTCTAAGATAGATGGACCTGGAAATCTGGGTAAAATGACTCCAACCCATACATATCTCAGTCCACTGCTCAGAGTGAAAGAAATATAGATTTTCCTCCTAAGTACACTTGATTTCTCATTCATTCTCTTTCCATCAGAATGTCAAAACCTTAGTTTAAATTTGTTCCTAAAACCTGCTCCCTTTTTCTCAGGGGTTACTTACACAATAGGGGTGCAGTTGTAGCAGGGGCACTCTTGATGTTCTCAGTCGCCTGTCAGTTTATATATCTAAAATCCCTCAGGTCAGTGTTTGATCATACCAGGTATCACGGTGGGGTCATATTATGTTTCTGCCTTTCTGAGCACAGCAGGTCCCTTTGGCACACAAGTGACAGTTTTGGACACAGGGAAATAATTCACTTTGCACATGAACTAGGGTGCAGGGAATTTTGTCAGCATGTCTAGCATTCCATTATGGCTGCACATGGCTCAGCAGTGCTACATCTGAGTCACATAGGGAACAGGGGAATCATTTCTTCTGTATCACCCTAGACATGGAAGCCCTGTGAGGAGCCTCCCTCCCAAAATCTACACACTTATCCACAGGTTGGCTTTTTTTGTTGTTGTTGTTTATTTGTTTGTTTGTTTGGTACTGGGAATTAAACCCAGAGGTGCTTAACCACTGAGTCACATCCCCAGCCCTTTTCTATGTTTTATTTAGAAACAGGGTCTTGCTGAGTCGCTTAGGGCCTCGCTAAGTTGCTGAGGCTGGCTTTGAACTTGTAATCCTCCTGCCTCAGCCATCCCAAGCTGCTGGGATTACAGGTGTGTGCCACCACACCTGGTGCTTATCTGCAGGTTTTTGCCATGTCTCTAGGACTCACTATGAACAGAAAGAATGAATTCCCACTTCTGTCTTCAATATCTCATAAAGGTAATATCTCAGTGCTGCACCCTCCTTCCCCTCCACTCCACCCCCAACTTGCTCCCTTCTCCTATCCTGGGGAATTGGTTTCTATACAGCCAGTATAGAAGCCCTTCTTTCATGTCAAATCTTCTATGTATTCTGTAAAGCCTTTTGGTTCCTCTAATATCCTCCTTAATACTACCTGTTAAGATGTCTTTTCCCTGGGCAATCGACATTTAAAATCTGGCTGTCTAAGTAAAAAGAAGGACCAAAGTACTACAAGAAACATGGCTTAGGGAAGGAAGAGTGGATATAAAATGTAATAACTTTACCTTCTCCTGCTATGGGAAAGGAAAGCATTCTAGAAGAAGAACATATAAAAATGGGGACAGACATTCAGTACATTTTCAAGCCAGTGGATGAGAGTGGAGGACTTGTTGATGGAATACAATAGATGGTCAATTCAGTTGGGTCCTCATAAAAAGACAAGTAGCTGACTGAAGAGTCGAGCTCCATCTACATGCAATGCAGTCAGTAAAGACTTAGCTGTTGTTTGCTTTGGACAATCAGGAAAGAAACATGATAAAAATGACAAGGCAGCTATTTCGGAAAAATGGAAGACTTTGATGGAAGAATGTAAAACATCCAAGTTTAGAGTCCAGGAATTAGAATATTTTTAATGTAAAGGGACAAGTTACCAGGTAGGTACACAGATCTTTTTCTGTAGTGGAGGTTCCAGTCTCTTAAAATCTTTTCCTTAGACACAGTGGACACAAGGTTCACCCCAAACATGAGAGTGGGGTTAAATACAGGATATGAGGTTTCTGCACAGTAGCTCAGCATGTCCTGACACTGCTCAGCTAACATAGTCTTTTCTCCCACAACACTCTAGGCATTAGCTACAAGTGACTAGTGGGTACTTGAATGTTGCCAGTGTGAGCAAGGAACTGAATTTTTAATTTAATTTTTAGCAATTTGCATTTTAATAGCAATTCATGACCCTTGGACACTGTGCTGGGAGGCACTGATCTAAGGTGTCCACACTTAACTACTAAAGATTATCACCACATTTCTATAAATTAAACAAATGGTAAGGCCAGAATCAACATTAGATTTAATTTTTAGAAAAGGAATTCACATCACATTTTGAGAAACAGAGAAGAAATTGAGAGAAGATAAGTGAACATTCCATGATCACCTTGCTACTTTTCTAGAAAAAGCAGAATCAGGATAAAATCTCTGTGAGGGTGTAGTCTCCCATTGCCCTGCCTTATCCAGAGTTTGAAAGATGTCCACTTCAATTCTTCATGAACCATCATCACAATCAAAATTACTTTAAAGGTTATTAACAGGTGAAAGTAACTCCCACCTCATTAGATTATTAGGAGGATTCAATTTTAATATGCCTGCAAACCACTTAGCCTAGCATGTGGCAGAGAGGAGTCATTCAGATAGGTGATTACTGAAGACAGTTAATATTATCAATTGCATTAAATGGCTAAACTGTTCAGAGCTATACTTCATTTATGATAAGAGGTAATTAATTATCCTACCTCATATGGTCATATTATGACCAGACTTGGATGAAAGCATCTAAAAATTGTTAGATTTGAATTTTACTTTGAAAACCCTACCCAAAGTGTTCTTTATGTTGGAATATTTGTACTGCTCAAGCCTATAGGATTTGTAGGGGTTTGTTTTGTTTTGTTTTGCTTTTGGTATTAGGGCTTTAACCCAGAGGTGCTTAACCACTGAGCTGCATCCCCAGCTGTTTTTAAACATTTTTTTTATTTTGAGACAGGGTCCCACTAAGTTGCTTAGGGCCAAACTAAGTTGTTGAGGCTGGCTTATGATCTTTCTGCCTCAGCCTTTCAAACTGCTGGGATTACAGTTGCATGTCACCACACCCAGGCTAGGGTTTGTAATATTAATGAGTTTGCTTCCAGTTACCTAAAACTGGTTAATCACTAACAAACAAACGTCATTGCAGGCAATTCAGCCCAGTGTTGCAGTATGAACCATATGAAATTTTGAATTTCAGATAAAACCTGGTCAACAATGTAATTACTTGTGATTTCTGCTGAAAAATAGGAAAGTTGTCTAAAAATTAAAATGAGAACGTCTTTGTTAAAAATTTGTTTGCTCCAAATAGAATATTCAGTGTTATTAGAATGTAAGGATTCAAATAACTCAACGTAGGTATAAAATAAAGACAGAAAATAAAAAGTAAGTGGTAGCCAGGCACGGTGGTGCACCCTGTAATCCCAACAGCTTGGGAGGCTGAGGCAGGAGGATCTCAAGTTCAAAACCAGCCTCAGCAAAAATGAGGCACTAAGCAAGATAATGAGATCCTGTCTCTAAATAAAATACAAAATAGGGCTGGGGATGTGGCTCAGTGGTTGAATGCCTCTGAGTTCAATACCCAGTAAATCCTCCCCCCACCTGTAAGAAAAAAAGAAGTAAAGGGAACAAAAACAAGTAATAATAGACTTTCTTAGTCTGGGGGATTTAACTGCCTAAGATTGAAACTGCAAAATATTTTTCAAACCTGCTCAAACTCCTATCAAATTAGGACTGTTGCAAATTTGACTTTTGCATTCTAAGTTTAGAACCAATTGTAGAAATGCACAGTAAATAAATTTGATAGTGATCCAGGTTTTTTTTTTTTTTTTTTTTTTTGTGATGCTGGGGACTAAACCCTTGTGCATGCAAGGTAAGCACTCTACCAACTGAGCTATATCTCCAGCCCAGTGATCCAGTTTTAATTCTCTTGTTTGTTTTTCTTTCAAGAATGTGAAGGGGATGCCAGCTCATCCATGTGGGTGTATGTGTTCCTGGGAAATCTTCTCCGAGGATTAGGAGAAACTCCCATCCAGCCTCTGGGTATTGCCTATTTGGATGACTTCGCAACTGAAGACAATGCTGCTTTCTATATTGGTAATACCATCTCAGTCACCTAGGGAATGTGAATGCCCAGTCTGCTCATTCCATTCTCTGCTAAATTGGGTGTGAAAGGTTTTATACTTCATTCCCCATTTCTTTAGTCAGCAAGCACACTTTTAAGCACACCCAGAGGATTAGGATGGTAACCTCATAAATTAGAAGGACCTATTGCATTAAAGAAAGAAATACCAAAATAAAAAAAAATAGCTGTGAGCTCAACTGCAATGACATATGACCTTGTGAAAATATATTGATGGCCTTCAGATTTCATAGATTTTTTAAAATAGGACAAGTATACCACTGAGGCTTTTAAAAAATCATTTTTTTCCCACATCCCTAAAAACTGCTTTCCAGGCTATGAGCTCTGATTATTTAAAGAGTCTTCTTTTCCTGAGTGATAGGCAACAAGGAATTCTGGGGTTCGGCAGTAGGCAGGGTTGGACAAAGGAAAGTATAAAGGATAAGGGCAAGGCCCAAGGCTAACGAATCTCTGGAGAGATCCCAGAGAATAGATGAGCAACTGAAATCACAAAAACCAAAATAATACAGCAAAGGCAAACTCTTAAGATACGTCTAAGCAATGTTTACTGGATGCCTCATATCCTGGAACTAAGCTAGAAACTAGAGATATATGGCTGACTAAGACTTGTTCTCTCTTTTATGCATCAGTCTTTATTTCTTGGAGTTCTGATCTTTTGAAGGCCTAGCCTTCAGGGACAGAGGGCAAGATTTAAGTGGAAAAGGAACCACACCTAGGTTCACTGTATAAGCTTGCCCTGCCTATGCTTTGCAGAACTCCAGGTATTCTGCTTATAGCCAAGCAGGTTATAATTAAGAACAGGTTCTTGCTCTAAAGGAAAGCTGTAGTGTAAATCAGGAACTGGAACAGAGAAAAAGCTCAGTGATATATGCACTAGGCAATTACTCTGGGGACTAGAGGAAAGGTTGCAGCCAAAAAAGCATGCAGGTGCCTAAGTGTCCTCTTCCGCTCTAAGAACTCGGAGTCTGCTCACTCTTTTAGCCTTGCTTCTATTCTAAAAAGGGCCTGGTCATAGTTAGTTTCCCCTCCAGGTAATTTTACCACCCAAGAATATGTGTATGTAATGAAAGATAGAGTGTAGATATTTTGCAGGCAAGAGCTACCTTTCTGTTTATTGGAAACCAAAATCTGTTCAGTCTGTTCCACTTACCTTCTAAGGCCACACTTGCTGGTCATGAGCATTCTGGAGAGTACTTTCCCTGCTCCATGGTCTAGCTTCTTTGCCAGCTGCTTCTATTAATCTGTGTGGACTGCAGAACCTCATAGTAAATGGATACACTTTCTCACTAAGGTAGAAGAAATCAATTTTAATGTCAAGATAGATGTTATGCTTAACTGACCATAAACATTTTTGAAAGACTATCAAAATGAGACTAATTCAAATTTTTAGCCATGGAGAATCTAACTGGGAACTAAAGTTTGCCTATTTTAGGAAATTAACAACTTCAGAGTCCTGGTGTTATTTTCTAACTAAGGGATAGTTAATGCATTAACAGTGTTCATTTATGTGCACATTTGAATTCAGCATAATGAATCCCACTATTATGTACAATTATAATTCACCAATTAGAGTAAATAATTAGCTGAGTATGGTGGCACACACCTGTATTACCCACAAGTCAGGAGGCTAAGGCAGGAGGATTGGGAATTCAAAGCCAGCCTCAGCAACTTAGGCCCTAAGCAACTCAATAAGACTTTATCTCTAAATAACATATAAAAACTGGCGGGGGATGCAGCTCAGGGGTTAAGCACTCATGGGTTCAATCCTTGGTACCAAAAAAAGTAAATAATTAATTTTTAAAAAGTGTTTATTCTCCAAAAGAGAGAAATATTTGTTTCCTGATTCAGTACAGTTGGAAATTTGATGAATTAAACACAAACAAATGAGAAATTGAAACATTTATAGCTAACTGGATCTCACATTTCTTGTTTAAAATTTTATTAATATATCAAAGAAAAAATGGAAGTGTTTTTCTTTTCCTTTTTTTTTTTTTTAATTTTCTGCTACAGGGTGTGTGCAGACGGTTGCAATTATAGGACCAATCTTTGGCTTCCTGTTAGGCTCATTATGCGCCAAACTATATGTTGACATTGGCTTTGTAAATCTAGGTAAGGGGTTTATTTTTGCTTATTTATTTATCTTAGTTACTGTAACTTTTTAAATGGGGACAGTGTGGAAAATATCAAATTGCTTTTATTAATAAAATGACAAGGTTGTAATCTTTCATAAAATGAATATAACTCCATGTAAATATTTTGATATGATCATCACATACCTTAGTAAGTGAAATAAGAAAAATGAGCAGTGATCAGAATGGGATGACCCCTGGCTTGTTATTCAATGAGCCCTTTCTCACTTCTGGTTTGCCAGACTCAGTGCATCTCAGTATATCGAAGACTGAACACATGGTTCCTTGTTGGCTCTAGTTGGTTTCAGGTGTGTCAACATTTATTGCAGCTCCATGAATTGATAATATAGTTCAGGGCTTGCCAGAAACACCTATGATTGAAAGTCTCTGGCAACCAAATTTCTCTCTTTTTTCTTACCAAACAGCATCATAACAAGACTGGTATTCCATCCAGAAGATTGCTCAGTTAGAAAAGAAATATATTCCCATAGCTACTTCTTTGTTTCCAGCCCTGTGAGATGTAACCCCAAGAAATAGATGGCATTTATCTGTTATTTTCTTTTAAAAAATAAGTCCCCAAATTACTTTGAAACAAGAAAACGAGTCACTAGGAAAAAATATCTGGAAGTGCAAATTGAAATCATGTATTAAAATTAAGTACAAAATTCTTACACTTTTTAAATAAAATAAACTCTAAAACACGTCCCCAAAATGTTGTTTATTCATTCATTTACCCCCTTAATATGATTTTATATTTACTGTAACCCATGTTATTGTACAGCAGTGAACACAAGAGTTGAATTCTTAGTCTTTGTGAAGTTTTAAAATCCAGTTGTAGAGACTCATATAGAGGAGGAAGAATAGATGTGATGAAGACTATAGAGGAGAATTGTTAAGCGGAGCAGTTAGCATGCAGTGATAAGCTCCTAATAACATTTACTAGGTAGAATGCAATGGCAACTGAGTCTACTTGTCAAAAGACATGTGTTTATTTTGTTGTCCTTTGAATGTGGGAGAGGTATAATGATATATTTTATAGGTTCCTACACAGGAAAAAAAAAAAACCACTTAGTTTGATTCAAAAATTCCAATATTTACTTTTTAGTACCATGAGAGATGATGTGCAAAAGTAAAGTTTTTAATGATACAGAAGATTGAAGTTTTATTTGCATATAAAAATCTGGCTTCAGACCTAGAATAGCTCTGAGATGTTATTAACCATATTAACCAAATTATTATCATTTAATAAATAACATTCTGATGATTTAACCTCAATAAGTCTTAAATTAGTCATCTGTGTAATGAGAGATTTGCACTAGATTTGGGCTGGAGGTTGCATGGCATAACTCTGAGAAAAATAAGGCAGATATTCCATAGGTAAATCAAATGAAGGTGGTACTGCTATGAGGCAGCTGGCGCATGAGGTTTTGATTGGCCTCCTCCTGCCAGGATTTTCACTGCAGACCCACAAAACACAGTGTGAGAATCATAAGACCCCTTCCCCAATTTAGACTCTATACTGTTAACAAAAGGAAGTTCATCCTTCACTAACACCCTGTTTCCTTCAAGGAGTAATAATTATAATGTCCAGATTAGGAAAAAATATCATGTACGAATTATTAGGTATTTTACGATGTGATAGAGATGATGCTAGGATTTGATTTTTTTTTTAAGTAACTAAGTTCAATGCATTGGTTTTGCTTCACGTGCTACTTAGCCATCTTCTCTTTCAGACCATGTAACCATCACCCCGAAGGATCCCCAGTGGGTTGGTGCCTGGTGGCTTGGTTATCTCATAGCAGGAACCCTCAGTCTTCTTGCAGCTGCTCCTTTCTGGTGTTTACCCAAGAGTCTGCCAAGACCCCAAAGTGCAGAGGACTCCAATTCCTCCTCTGAGAAATCCAAATTTATTATTGATGACCACATAAACTATCAAACACCTCATGGAGAAAAAGTAAAAGTAATGGAGATGGCAAGAGGTAAGGTGGATTCTCCTTGAATTTGAAGTACTTTTAGTTTTCCTATTAGGACTTTGGGGCACTTGAAAAAAATACCATTTTCTTCCCCTTCTGTGTTAAATATAAAAATATAAAAGAGAGAGAGAGAAACTTTCAGGAAGTGGAAATGGAGTTCAAAACATGAGGTTTATATTACAGGAAAACTGATTGGCCCACATGATCAGAAGTCTGGACAGCCTTCCTTGCTTACACCAATGCTCTCACACCCCTCCCGTTTAGTCCTGCTCTTGTCTCCACCTGGGGTTGCTGCATTCTGTCAGTCTCAGTGGGCAGAAAGGAAGAGTGAATCTTCAGGGTTTTCAAGCCATTAGCAGCCAAGAGCCATCCATTTGAGAAATGTGTACCAATGCATGTCTCCCACTAGCCATCAAAGGAATCAGTGTGGAGCAGGCAAAAAGGCCTAGTGAATTCCCTTCATGGAAATGGGTGACCAACAAATCCTCCCCTTCCTCATTTCCCTTAGGGAATATTGTATTCACACTATAGAAATTCTTCAGTTTCCAACTGGTTGGCTGCATAATAGGAAGAAAAGAGAATGCCTAAGCTCCTTTCTAATTCTGAATACATGTGTGAAGTGAAGGTAGTATCCATATTTCTTTTCTTGTGATTGTGATCCCCGTTTGAAGACTAAAGACCAAAAAACACCTGTGACTCTTATTTGGACAATGAGAGGTTATTCTCATTCCCATAGGATTTAACCCTCATCAGGGTTCCTAGCTGATGTACAGCTCTAACAGTCTGTCTTACATGCTTGCAGAAGCAACTGTCTATGTCTGAATCGAACCTGGCCAGATTGGAGTCCAGATGTGTACATATGACATGTTTGTGCACCACATTGAATGCTCCTGAGCACTATGTCACAGGGACCCAGCTATCTACATCCTGCTGCTACATTTCTGTCTTCTACCAAGGGTGACACTGTTTTTAATTATTTCATGTTATTTGTCTTACAGATTTCCTTCCATCGCTGAAGACTCTTTTTGGAAACCCAGTGTACTTCTTATATTTGTGTGCAAGCACCATTCAGTTCAATTCTCTCTTTGGCATGGTAACATATAAACCAAAGTACATCGAGCAGCAGTATGGACAGTCTTCCTCCAAAGCCAACTTTGTTATTGGTGTGCTGTCCTTCATAATTTCCCATGGTTACTGTCTCACATGCATATTGCTAACTTTAGTAATCATAGATTGTTTCAATATTTAGACTGAAGGTAACTTAAGGTATTTTAGATGAACTTTAAAAATAAGTATAAAAAATCCAGTAGAGTAAAATACTTAGTCTGTGGCAAAACTGTGTAGCAAGAATTATTTATAACTGTGAGTGTGTGACCCAGAAAGAACTGCTTGCAGTTTTTGAAGAAATAGAATCACATAGACCTACTGTGTACTTTATTAAGACATTGTTAATGCTGGATATTTGTGTTTCAAGTTTAGCTGAGACATCACACCTCTGGCCATTTTTCATGAACAGTTTCTAGGATTATATAAAATGGGTATTTACATTAGGTTAAAGAGTATTCACCAAAAACCAAAGCTTATATTTGCTCAGAGTCAAAGGATTTTTCTGACTCCTGCCATTACAGTTATTTAAAGGGTTTGAATTCTGGCACTTCAGTACAATCAGTAATGAGAAAGAAATTTAAGGACCAAGAAAAGCTTAAAGAAATGAATGAAGAAGAGCCAGAGTCTTCATGTAAGTGAGCAACTGGAAGTAACTGGATACCTTTAAAACTTAGATTATTCCTTTAGTTCATGAATATATCATTTAATCTTACTGTTTCAAGGCACAAAATATACTCTATTTCTTATGACATGTTATTTTATTATACTCAATAATTAAAAATAATTCATTTTTCATAAAAAAAATTTTAAAAATCTTTTTATGGCTGGCACGGTGGCACATGTCTGTAATCTCAGCAATGTAGGAGGCTGAGGCCAGAGGATCACAAGCTGAAAGCCAGCCTCAGCAACTAAGTGAGGCTCTAAGCAACTTAGTGAGACACTGTCTCTAAATTAAAAAAAAAAAAAATTAAAAAGGGCTGAGGATGTGGCTCGGTAGTTGAGTGCCCCAGGGTTCAATCTCTAATATTAAAAGAAAAAAATAAAATGAAACAAAAAACCTCTTCATATATCTATCTCTGAGAGAGGAAAGCATATTTTGTACTTTTAGAGATATAATTTTCCTGTAATGATCCCTGATAATGGGCACTTAGCAGATACTAAATTAATCAACCCTTCAAATTTGGATTACTCTCCAAAATTCTAGATGATAAAAGGTTCGATTACTAAACTTTTTTTTGCTTTAACATTATTGTTTCATATTATTATTGACCATTTTACCTGAAGAAACATTTTAGAATTATTTTTCCCAAACCCCATCTAAGTCAATCATGAAAAAGAAAAAGGAAAATGAAGAAGACCATCTTCTCCCCAGGGATTGCAATGGCAGGACACACCTTAGCGTGTGCATAATGATGAATAAGTTTTTTATTTAAAAATCATGGTACATCACTTAGCTCCAGAGGAAATGGAACCTGGGACAGAGGGAGAGCTAGCTGTTTCTATCTGCACATTCACATTTTAAAAATTAGGATAAAATATTAGTGTTAAGTAACTTGGCTCATGAGTAACTGCTTCTATTTAATTATTTTCTATTATCTGTTTTGTTTTTAAGATACTAATCAAGTGCCTTTTAGCTGACTTTTGTCACTTTGGGGTTCTGGAATACTCTCATTTGCCACACCCACAAATATCAGTTCAGCTGGAGAAGCATTTCTCCAATTGCGTGATCATGCCCCCCCCTTCAAGCTTGGCGGCTTTCTAATATGATCACTTTAATGTTAGTTCACATAGCCCGTACTCATCTCAAAAGGGATGGAACAAATTACCCTTGTGTTAATATCTATCCACATGTGATGAATGCATTTTAAAAATAAAGTCATATAATAGTAAACTAATAATAATTATATATTTGATATTTTGGGTTCTATAAAACTTAGTTAAGAGGCTGAACATACAATTTAGAAAGAAAGAACAAAAGAAGGTAGGTGGAAGGAAGGAAGAAAGGAAATTTGCTCGTTGCTCATTAAAAATAAAACACTAGATGTCAGTGTTTTATTTTCACTTAACTATTTCATCCTGGGTTGTGAGTCAGAGGCTTGAGAATTTGAGATGATTGTTTATCACAGCAAATGCTGAGTTTGTAGTTGTACCTGTCTGATGGCTAAAATTTATACAAGTTTCAACTTTTCTTAGTATTTTGAAAAAAAAATTATTGTCTCAAAACCTGAAAATAATGTGGGCATCAGGGTTGACTGATATACAGTATGAGAAATGAATTCTAATTAGCAGAGAAGTTGTTTACTGTTGAGTGCCAAATTGTTCTCTGTTGTTATACCTTTTATAGTCTAACCAACAGGGTACCAAAGAGCCTCTTTTCCCAAGTCTTTCCCAGCACAGAGATTCCATTCTTTATTCTACTTCCAATACGTCTCTGTAAACCTGATAGAAGTTAATTTTAATTGTGCCAGATATTGTGTTAAGAACCTTTCATGAATAATTTCAATTCATTACCTTAACAACATGTAAAGGTTGAGCGTTCCAAACTCAAAATGCTGACATGAAGCCACAAGTGAAAAATTCCATGCCTGACCTTAAGCATCTGTCACAGTTACAAGTTCAGGCACATCTAAAGTATTATATAAAATGACCTCCAGACTATGTGTATAAGGTGTATATGAAACATAAATGAATTTCTTGTTTAGAATCGAGTCCCATCACTAAGATGTGTCATTATGTATTGGCAGATATTCCAAAATCTGAAAAAATAAAAACAAAAAAATCTAAACTACTTCAGTCCCATTCAAATAATGGATGCTCAAGTAGTCACTCCACATTACAGGTGAGGAGACATGTTTAGAGACATTCAGAGAATGACCTGCAGTTGCACAGCTATGAAGTGGCAGAATGAGATCCAAACCCAAGCAGTGGGGTTCCCAGGGTTCAAGCTCTCCACCACTCTGTGGGACCTCTTCCTAGAGTTGATTTTAACCCACATTTATTTGATAACTAAGTGAGGTTGCTTACTATTTATCAAGGACACTATCTTCCAAATCCCTTGAAGGCTAGGTGGTATATTCTAGTCATAGAAAGCCTGGACCTTGACTTTGGACTCCCTGCTTCCAAAGCTAGCTTTACCAGTTGCTAACTATGACAGTGAACAAACTGCTCTCTGAGTGAAGATAATAGTATGCCTACTCTTGTAGTGAAGAGTAAATGCTTAGCTAAGTGGACTATACATTATAAGTAAATAAATATATGGTGTTCTTGTTGTTACTGGAAAGGAGACCAGACCAAGGGCCTAAGAAGCTGGACAAAAATAAATACATAAATTTTGTTGGGCCAGAAAATGGAAACCAATACTTCTGTTTTTTCAATTCCCTACTTTCCATGTGTCTATTATTTTTTTATGTACAACCTTAAGGAGCATTAATGGTCACATACTTGCCACCTGACTGTAACTGCTAACTCTGGGGTTAGACCAGAAAGACATCAATTCATAGATTTATTGATTAATCAATTTATTGATTTCAGTACTTATTCACTTACTATTCCATGTTAAACATTATACCAGGAAGAGTTCTGAGACTCTGACTCCATGACTTTCATGAAAAACTCTTGATACATGTTAGTAAATGATAGTGACTGAATATTTCTATAAGTTAAACTGACAAAACAGTCTAATATTACATCAGGAAATATTTCTCTCTTTTTTTGGTATAATTTTTTGGGAGATCTATGTGAGTACACTTAGATTTCTTGGAGATTCACAGAATAACATATTTTCCTCGTTCCCCTCAGGGCTCATCAACATACCTGCAGTGGCCCTTGGAATATTCTCTGGGGGAATAGTCATGAAAAAGTTCAGAATCAGTGTATGTGGAGCTGCAAAACTCTACTTGGGATCATCTGTCTTTGGTTACCTTTTCTTCCTTTCCCTCTTTGCTCTGGGCTGTGAAAATTCTGATGTGGCTGGACTGACCATCTCCTACCAAGGGTATGTTTCTTCATCATACAATTTGAGGAGATTGATTTGTTTATTAGAGTTTTAAAATAAGGTAATTTTACTTTTAAGTATCACAACTATGGAAAAGGAATTATTGCTTTATCATAGAATAACTCGTGATACTTTAAAACTTTTGTTTTTGTTTTGTTGCTGTCACCAAAATTTTGTCATTTCCTTTATATTTGAATATCTTATGGAAACATAAAAGATGTCAAATCCACACCTTGCATTAGAAAATCAACCTGATAAATAACACAATCTGATAGTGGAAATACAGACATTGAATCTTGTTTCTGCCTGTTCTTAATGGAGTGATGTTTTATGGATTATTTAAACCAGTCCAGCTTCCATTTCCCCAGTTTTAAAATAAAAATAATAATTTCCTGTTAAGATTTTCTAAGGCCTAGTAATATCTTGTAGACCAAAGTGGTTAGTACTCGTCTGACACAAAGTAAGTGTTCCATTGGAAGCAATTGTTTTTCCTCCCTTAGGGAATTTGGGTAACTAGACTGGTCTCTCTGCCATCCTCTATGGTCTCTGTTGAACTCAAATCACAGGGAATTTCAGGAGACAATATCTGTCCCTACTGTAGTGATTCCCACAACAGCTAGGTGTCTTACAGTGGATCAGAAGAATATTTACTATTTATATTTATTGTACCACTGTCATCCATGGTGGGTGAATAGATTGCTTAGTCTCCAGAGTCTGACTCTCTTAATACAAGGCAAGATCTTGTGGTTCCTATTTCACCATTTTCTTTATGGGTCCTTCCCATCACTCTGATTCTTAACACAAGTTCCCAGAGGTGACTTCCTTTATTCTTTCACCCATCTTTACATTATTTGTTTAAAAATATTTTTGGGCCCCTTTGATGGACCAGGCCGACCTCCTGGATTATATCTGCCTGACTACCTGAACCTTTGCCAGGGGCCCAAGGCAAGCACTCTGGGCACTATTCTAAACCTGTCTGTTTGGGCCTCTTGCTTCTTGCTCTCCAGCTCTCTTCCTACTCCTTCTTCCATGCTTATCTATCTTGTCTTTATGCTCTGACTTCTGTTGCCTTCATTGAACTGGTTTCTTCTGTTGACTGAGCACAAGTTTTACTTTTTACCATTCAAAATGTTCAGGAAAAACAGTTTGAAGTCCATAAATTATGTCTTCTTGGAGTTCTTACAGTAGTATTGTTAGACTCAACTGGGTAAATTGTCACCTTGGTAATCAACAACATAGATTAAGAATGTTGTACATATTAAATTGCAAGAAGATTCTGGATAGAGTAGAAATCCTGTGTCATCTTTAACAGTCCCTATGATCCTTAGGGTAGATGGACAGTGGGAGACAAATTAATATTTTTTACTTTACAAAACATGCTAACTTTTATTTTCTCACTTGTATCCTCCAAACATCTTTATAAGCTTATTTTTGTTATCTTTGTAACTATTTTCCCCAAATTAAAGTCTGTCAATGGTAAATCTTGAATTTGAATACATGCATGACTCAAAGTCTAGTGTAATTTCTACAAGAACATATTTTTCTAAGTTATAAGCAAACATAAACAGATAGCAACCTCAATAGCTGTTGAGGTTTACATTGAAAGTATATTTACATAATCAAAGATTATGGTAAGATGGTTATGCTGCTACTGCCAATGATGGCGATTTTGGTATCTGGGATTGAACCCAGGAGTGCTTAACGACTGAGCTGCATCCCTAGGCTTTTTAGATTTTGTTTGTTTGTTTTTTGAGACAAAGTCTCGCTAAGTTTCTTAGAGCCTGGATAACTTGCCAAGGCTGGCTTTGAACTTGTGATCATCCTGCCTCAGCCTTCCAGGTTGCTGGGATAAAAAATGTTCACCCCTGTGCTTGGAAAAGATTATATATTTTTAAAGAAATAAAAGGTAGTATATTCTTTGAGAATTAGCCTTTTCAAAGCAGTCACTTTGAAAGACCATAGTAGCATTGCATTGCAATAAGGTAATTGTTTAAAACATTTTGAAACTCCTCTTTTGAAATTGCTTTCCACATGTTTTACAATATCAACAATAATGGAAAATACTTAACTTTTGAGAATTATTTTGCTATTGGAAGCAGCCAAAAGAAATGGCAATATCACTGGGAAAATCTTTCACCTTTCAGCATAAATGTTTTGAAAGAAAAATTTCATTAGTATTTAAACATTTTGGTATATTTGTTAAAAGTCTTCTTATAATTAAAATATTGAATTACAACTCCCCTGTCAACACTTTTTTCATAAAATTTGTATGTGATTAATTTCTTCCTTAGGTGTAAATTTAAACTTATTTTCAGTAATATAAAATAATGCTTCCCATGAATTGCCCCACAATGCTTTGTTCCAAAAGAAAATTTTGATTATGAAAATTTGTGTTTGAAAAACACTGTAGACAAGCTTTAGATGTGGGAATAACAGAAACAATTCTTCTGAAATAATGAGAGTAACCCTGATGTGAGATAAAAACCTAGAACCAAGGCGCCTGGCAATGTTCTACTTCCAGGTTTGTCACCAAAAAATGATGTGATTTTTGAGCAAGTTACCTACACACTTTGGACCAGACCTTCCATCTGTCAAATGAGAGGCTGGCCTAAATTACTTTAAATTTCTTTCCAGTTCCAACCTTCCACAGTCTCAGCCCCATAGTATTCATAGTGGCCTGATTTTTTACTTTCAAAGACTAATTTTAATAGTTTCAGATACTAACAGCCTCAGCTAATAGTTAATACTTTATGGAAGAAAATAGGATTGAATATTCCTGTAGGGCTTTCCAGGGGTCCTGAATACCCTTTCACTCTTTGGAGTGATTTTTAGATGATCAAATCCATAGCAGTTTGAGGGCCATGGAATTGAGGCCAAATGACTGATTCCTTCTCCAAAATAAAATACAGTTTTTCTATAATGATTGACTTCCTACAATTCTTATTTCTTAGCCTACCATGTGCAAGGAATTCTTGACTAGAGATGAAGGAGCGAATAAAACAAATGGATCTTACCCTCATTGAATATACATTCCAGTGTGTTATTTGTTCATATAAGTCCCTCAAATATCTTTGTTTAAAAAAAAAAAAAAACAAGGGTAGGGATGGGCAAAGACATAAATAAATTCAAAATGGAAGAGGAAAAGGTGAATTATAAAGACCCAATGGGTGTAACATAGGGAGCAGATATAAGTGGTTACCATTGCTATAGTGTCCTTTGAGAAGAATAGAGGGCTACAAATAGTGCAAAAGAGAAAGAGTTAAAGTGTTAGACCACCTGGCATGAGGAAAATTGAGGGAGGGGGAATTCTGATAGAGATTAAGGGAGAATATGAGAGAATAGAATAGAACAAAAGGAAGGGAAAGAAAAGAGAGAAACCAATCAATATGCAAAATAACCATACAAAAGAGCCAGCACCTTGAGGGTAAATATTGTTTTATTCGTACTTATAGCCATCTTCCATCTTCTGAAAGCTAAAATTTAAGAGGTTTCAAATAAAATTTTAGGACTAAATGATCAGATAATTTATTGATATAACATGTGTAATCAGTAAGCAAGAATGATATCAGACATGGAAGAGATCCATACTGTGGAGAATATACAGGAGGAAGGACAGGTGACCTTAAAATGCATTGTTGGTAAGACATCAACAAGTAGATGGGTAACTCCTACAAACGCTGAAAGTGTGCTGGATGCTAACTGTTTGGCTGTTTTTTTCTGACATCTTATCATTAGCACTGTTCATTCTTTTGATATTCAGAAACTCATGAAAGAAACAAACCCCCACCCACACACACCTTAAGTGCAATGAAATTGGGTCATAAATGGTTCTAGAAGTTTACTTTCCTCCCTTGTAGTCATGTTCCTGCACTTTTGCATATAAACACATTAGAGGATCCCAGAGGCAGGAAACTGGAGCTAAAAAGTGGGCATTGTGTGAATTTGTAAGCTTTCAAGATAACTTTCAAGAGGAAGCTGGGTAGTAGTCAACTCATTTAAGTATCAGACACTGGCATTTCTGATGACAACTGTGTTTCCAAAAGGCAACTTTGTTAGCACTATCATGCATGTCTCTCAAGAACATTGACTTTTGAAAATATTAGGGTGCTGCCTGCTAAGAGGTAATGACTTATGCTGTTGCATTTCTTTTCAGAACCAAACCTGTCTCTTATCATGAACGAGCTCTCTTTTCAGATTGCAACTCAAGATGCAAATGTTCAGAGACAAAATGGGAACCTATGTGTGGTGAAAATGGAATCACATATGCATCAGCTTGTCTTGCTGGTTGTCAAGCCTCCAACAGGACTGGAAAGAGTGTTGTAAGAACCTCCTCCCCCACAATATATGCCCAAAAGCCTGTTATTCTGTAGAACTACCCTACCTTCAGGGACCCAGCAGCAGATCACACTAATAGGAGCTCTGGCTCTTACCCTTCCCTTTCTCTTTCGTGTGAAAATAGGAAATTCATCACCATTCCTAGTAGATCTAAAGTAAACAGAGAGTAGTCTATTTCTCTCATTTTGCTTAGAAGGAGTATTAGTCATGAATAATGAAGTACCCATCTTACGATTATATCAAGTTTCCTTACCCAAAGACCAATAGTCCTTGGAGATTTTAGGGGCATGACAAATAGAAGCCTGTAGTAGGCAGTCTATGTCAAGAGGTGCTGGCCCTGGGGTCCAGGAGATGATTATTTTAGAAGGCTGATAGTTGCGGAAAGTTCTGAGATAAGGAAATCTGTGTGGTAATGAAAAGGATAGGTGGGATAGAATGGAGGGTTTCTACATTATAGAAGAGAGATATGAACTGGAAATCTCAGTAAGAAGCTGTCTCTGTTAGTACAGACTGCTATAACAAATACACCATAGACTGGGTGGCTGAAACAACAAACATTTCTCATAGTTCTAGAGCCTAGGAAGTTCAAAATGAAGGTGCCAGCAGATCAGGTGCCTTAAGAGGGTTAGCTTCCTGGTTATCTTCTCCTTCTTCCCTCAGCTGGCAGAGAGGGAGGGCAAGATGTCTCTTATGAGGGCTATGACCTCATGACCCAATTCCCTCCCAAAGGCCTTCCATCTAAATACCATCACATTGGGCATTAATATTTCAGTATGAGAATTTAGGACAAGCATTTGGTTCATAATGAAAACCAATTGTGAAGGATATTATGCTCTTTAATCTTAAGTGACCCTTGTAAACACGTTTACATTCCTGCCAAAACATGGGATCTTCCTTACACTCATTGTGTCAGACCACTTGTGACTAATGAAATCTGCAGTGTTAAAGGGTTGAGGGTGGACCACATGTATAAGCTTATCAGCTGAATAGAAATGCTTAGATAAATGCACATGCAGATAAAGTTTGTTGTTTTTTTATCCAGATTATTTTTCTGTTGTTTTGGCATTTTATTCAAATCAGAAAGGATTGGCCTCTTGCAACAGTGAATAAGACTTTGACCTGTCTGAAATTTGAATTTTCACCATCATCTTCTCTTCTATTTCCTTTCCATTTGTTCCTTCCAGCTACTACTCTTTTGCCCAGAACTGCATAAAAGTTTTTCTTAACTTGAGTACCCATTACACACCACAGCATAAGATAGGTGCTTTTAAAAACAAAATTACATTTAAATCTTTGGTCTTCAAGTAATTGGGTATTTTATATATTTTCTTCGTGTGAGAATTGAGACACTGAGATACAAGGAACTAGTATTACACATCTAATGAGTGTTAGGAGTCACAATTCAAACATTTTATCTCCCCCCACACCTTTTTTGGTACTGGGGATTGAACTCAGGGACATTTGCCCACTGAGCCACATCTCAGCCTTATTTTATATTTTATTTAGAGACAGGGTCTCACTGAGTTGCTTAATGCCTCTCCATTGCTGAGGCTGGGTTTGAACTCACCATCCTCCTGCCTCAGCCTCACCTTGAGCCTCTGGGATTATAGGCGTGTGCCACCACACCCAGTTTCTCAAACATTTTCAACTTAACAACAACAAAAACTGTATTGCTACTCTTCCTAGAAAAGGAAATGTCAGCTTTATTTTAATTCTTTATCAAAAAATCACAAACTCTTCTGTGATAAAAATGACAACTAATTATAAATATATATGATATATATTTAAGAACATATACATACAATGAAATGAAATTTTACAAATGATTTTTACAGAAATAAACTATTGAAGGATTTAAAAAGTTGTCTCTCTTCAGTCAAACTTCAGTTGAAATTTTATGATTTTTTTCCTAACAACCAACATAAATTCCCCCAATATGCACATTTATTTAACAATTTTTATCAAATATCTAAAACAAAGGGCCAACTGGGTGTCTATTGATAACAAAGCAGTGTCTGTCTGTATCAAGATTGTATTCTAATGGGGAAATAATGTTTAACAATAGAAAAACAAGTAGGTGATATCCGGATAGGCATCGTGAAAAAAATAAGTTAGGCTGAGAAGATGGAGTGATGGGGGGTGCTATTTTGAATAAGTGGTTGTAGAAATGCTCACTAGTTAAGTATCTGAACAGAAACCTGAAATGAGGGTACCATCCATGTAGTTTTTTGGAGAGGAACTATATTGATAGAGGAAATAGCAAGGCCATGAGGCAATAAGGAACTTTCCATGTTGGGGAGGGGGGTATCAGGGGCAAGGGCCATATGTGTGGTCAAAACAGGAGAGCAGGGAGGGCATTGATCAACATGATGGAGAATGTGTAAACAACTATAAAGATTTGGGATTTCATGTAAATGTATAATGGCAACCACTGAAAGGTTGAAGATGTTGATGCAACCCAAGTGCCACTTTTTAAAAGATTTACTTTGGTTAGTATGTGGAAAACAGACTATAGCTGAATAAGAGTAGAAACAGGTTGACCACAAAGAGACCACTGCAATAATCAGAGCAAGAAATAATGTGACTTAGACCTGGAAGTGGTAGTAAAGGAGGTCAGGTGCGGTTGGATCTAGTAAAATTTTCTTGATTGTTCTGCAAGATTTGTACTTTTTAGACCAACCATCTGCTCTTTGATATTGAAATATCATATCTCTAGGGATTTCCCCTTGTGCAATATACTTTAACACATAAAAAAGACTATTTTTTCCATTTTTATATAATGAATTTATACTACACCATAGAATCTTTTTAAATAAATATCATTGATTTTATTTCATTATTTCCTCAATAATTGGACTTTCCTGTATTGTATTGCAGATATTTTATAACTGTACCTGTGTGGGAATGGCAACCTTTAAATCAGGAAATTCTTCAGGCGTGGTGGGCAGATGTCAAAAAGATAATGGATGTCCCAGAATGTTTCTGTATTTCCTTGTAATTTCTGTCATCACCTCCTATACTTTATCCCTAGGTGGCATACCTGGATATATATTACTTCTGAGGTGAGTACTGATTCTCTCCTCACCAATTTGATGTAAGACATAAATTCTTTTTCTGTGGAAAATCATGATACCTCATAACCTTTTCAGGGAATTTGCCCCACACCCTTGTTCCACTTTTATGTGGCTTCCACTTTAGGTTTTTATACAAAATGTAGATGAACAGAATTTTTTAGTAAAAAATGTTTGGAAACTGTTGGTCTAGAGCAGTGTTAGTGCCTTTGTCACTGTAGTTATTCAGTAAATACTGTAGGTTGTTTCTAATGTTGGTGATAGTATTAACTAGCACAGATAAATTGTGTTTTAGATGAAATACACTTTTACCAAGTTATGGGAGATATAATTTATAAGATAATTCAAAAGTTCACCTAATACCACAATGTTTGTGTTTATTATTTTGATCTATAGGTTATGATTTTTCTACATATTCTTGCATTTTATTGGAATTATTATGGGTGATTTCATGGCTTTGAATCCATTGAGATTCCCAATGGATGCATATTGTGTCAATGCCTAAACATTTTTGCATATAAAACCCTTATTTTTATAATGATGCATTCCTTTGCATGTTTTAAATTGATATGTAAAAGGACATATACAATAAGTTGAAAAGTCCAAATTTACTGCAAATCAATCTTTTGTGACATGACTTGAGTGGTTTTCAAATTAATTCTCATATCCAAGGATGAATACTAAGTTTTTCTAGGCTGAAACTTTTCAAAAGTATTATGTGCAGTTTTTAATTTCTCAGTTTTTATTATGGAAATCAATTAAGAAAGAAAAATAGGAAATAGAACTTACCATCTACAAATTTGCAGTTCTCAATGGTTTAAGAGATATCTGTGTTGAAAATTGGGAGCATGAGTTTGAGAAATGGACAAGCTTTGCCCTTCCGTTTTCATACCTGTGTGGCTACTTCTTTAACACCTAATACTGTGCCAGGTCGTTAGCTGGGCCAAGTGAAAATCAGATTGCTTCCTGTAGAAAGGAGTCACTTGAATGAACCATGGTGAATGCCCATGTTAGAAGGACTGTCTTGGACTGAAGGAGAACAATCATGATGTGTGCCTCTTTTAAAGCAGAAACTAAATGGTGTGATTTATTGGAAGTATTTAGCGACATAGTGGTTATACATCATTATGATTACTACTATTAAAATCCACAGGTCAAATAAAGTCATAACGTCATATTAATGATGTTACTGTTGTTTTATGTATTCTTGTACTTTTCTGATGAGTTCAGATCCCCATTATTTAGCAAAAATGTTTGGCATGAAGTAGTGACTTATCAAATTTGATCAATTTGGCCCTGTGCTCTTAGATCAAAAGTAACAAAACCTAGTGACAGCTTATTGATCTTTTATTATTGCTTCAAATTTTTGCAATTTCTTAGGGAAAATTTCTTTTTTCTGAGCTTTGCTGTGTTGCTAATTAAGCTTATGATTTTACTTTATCCAATGCCATTAGAATATGTCATCTAGGGGTAATTTACCTTCTAGAAATAGTAACTCTAAACTCACTGAAGCAGTGCATATGACGGAACACAGCTTTTACACATTTCATCCTCTCCATGTGGGCACCTAGTGGGTTCTCTACAAATGCTGCTTGAACTTAAACATCATTTTGCGTATGTTAAGGTCATTAACATTTCTACTTGTTTTCATGGGTCTTATTTATTCATTTGTAAGAGTGCTTTTGTTGATTTCAGGTGCATCAAGCCACAACTTAAGTCTTTTGCCCTGGGTATTTACACCTTAGCAATAAGAGTTCTTGGTAAGTATAATCTATGATCTAATTTAGGGTGCTCATCATAAGTATATTTTGAAGACTTTTCTGAATATTTTTAGAGAATTACCATGCATAGCTAAATAATACAAGTGGCTGAGGCTATATTCTTTTTCTTTTCTTCCTTTCTTTGTTTATTCTTTCCTTCATTTCTTTGACCCCTTTCTTCTTGTGTCCCAGAAATATTTACTGGGTACTGTGCTATCCTAGAGATAAAATAGAGATTTTGTGAAAGGAATCACAGTTTTTGTTTAACACTCTTCCAACACTTTTCTGTCGTCATAAAATCCATGGACCTTATGAGAGAGCCCTCAGAGAGAAAGCCAAATATTACTCAAAAAAGGCTGAAGACTAAAAATATTTTTTTTCAATTATTAAAATGGAAAGAATCCTTTTGAACTGCTCTCAATGCTCATCCCTAGGATATGACATTAGTTAGCAAGATCATTTAAAGAAAACAAGGGGATTTAAGTAGACAATTCTTTAAAATATAATTGAATGTTTTTCTGACTATGCAAATTTTTAATATGCATTGGTTAAAACCCAAATAAAACAGTGAATGAAATTGATAAGATTTCTGTCCTTAAAGAGTTCACAGTCTAAAGAAGAAAATAAAATAATTGTAAACATTCCTCTGAAATTTGACAAAAGAGAACTATATAGGAAGAAAAACCTGAAGCTTTTTAAAAATTGAAATTTGGTTTACATAGATCTTGATATCAAATGGTTGGGTATGAAGATACCATATAATCCTAGTGAAACTGGGAAAGAAACAAACATGAAGGTAGTGCCCTCATGGCTCACTGCAGTTCTACAATATAAAAACAGAGATTCTCTAGAAGAGATTAGATGTTGAGCCTGATGTATATCCCTGGCTGGAACTGACCTCAGTATCTATTTGTCTTTAGGATTATAGATGTAACCTACAAAGTAAAAACAATTCTAACTAAAGGAAATGATTTATAAAAATGATGTGATAATAATAATATTTGAAAATGCCAAAAAGTAAACAGAGTCAAGAAACAAATGATAATCTGTGAAAGTTTTGTAATTTATATAACAAATATATAATATCTCCATTATAAAGAGATTTAAATTTTAAGAAAAAGACCACCAAACAACCAAATAGAAAAATGGCTAAGTCTGGCGTGGTAGTACGTGCCTGTAATTCCAGCAGCTCAGGAGGCTGAGGCAGGAAGATCACAAATTAAAAGCCAGATGCAGCAAATTAGTAAGGCCTAAACAACTCAGTGAAACTGAGGGATGGGGATGTGACTCAGTGGTTAAGCACCTCTGGGTTCAATCCTTGATACCAAAGGTGAGGGGGGATAGAAGTCCCACCTAACTTCATTTCTTCCATAAAAATTTCAGTGTGTACTTCTAATTATAAACACAATGGTTTCTTTTGGTCTAATGATTATCATAGCTTAAAAATAACTTTTTTTTGTATCAGTGAATATACACTTAATGTTCAGCTATTTAAAATTATATATTTCCTTATACATGCTATTTGAATCAACAAAGTTCACACATTGAACTTAGCTGATATAACTCTTAAATCTCTTTTAATTTATAGGTTTTACTTCCCTCTATCATTTTTTCCAATTATTTATTGTGAAAAACTCTTCTAAAGAAGATTTTAAAAAATTATAATGAATGCCTGTATAGCCTTCATTTGGATTCATCATATGTGTCAAAAAGACACTAACCTTTCTTTCTTTCATCATATATATATTTTGCTGAATCATTTGTAAATATGTAGTGGACATTCTGACACATCACTGCTGAAGACCTCAGTCTGTATTCTCCTATGAGAGCAAACATGGTCTTATATACCCCCGGTACCATTTTGGCAAGTAAGAAACCCAACATTGATATGATACTTTGCCTATGATATATTTCACATTCAAATTTCTTTTGCTGTAACAATAATAACATCTATAATACTTTCCCGCTTTTGATTGAGAGTTTATCAAGGGCCACACATTGTATTTAGTTACCTTTTTGTCTCTAAAAATCCTTCATTTTTTAAAAAGAGGCAAAGCCAGTTGTTTTGTAGAATATTCCATCATTTGGAATTATCAGTTTGCTTTTTTCCCCCCATAGCTTTATTTAGGTAAAATTGAAAAACAATAAAATGCACATATTTAAAGTATGCAGTTTGATCAATTTGACATGTATGCAACCAACATGATCAATATTAAAAAGAATTTCCATTGCTTTTTTAAAAAAATGAAATCATGCAGACTGTGATTCCTGCATGATTTATCACATTAGAAATCAATCACCTTAAGATACATAGAGCCTCACCCCCACATGTCAACTATTTCAAAATAAAATGGCACACTTATAAATATCTCACAGGTCAAGAAAGAAAGCACAAGAAAAATAAATAAGTGCTTTGAACTAAGTGACATTAAAGGCTTAAAATATCAAGATCTCTTGGATGAAACAGTACTCATATGAACATTTATAACTTAAAGTACTTGTATCAGAAAGAAGCTAGAATAACAAATTATTTTCAAATTATGTAGTAAAAAGGAAAAAATAAGGGAGAAGAAATATATGAAATAGAGAAGAAATAATACAGCTAACATTTGATAAAAATTGAATAAGTCTAATCAAGGAAAAAGCAAGAACACAAAAATTAATATCCATGGAAAGAGAGCTATTAAAATAACCCTATAAACATTAAAAGGAAATATTAAGGTAATAGTACAATTCTATGCCAACATATCTGATAGCTTACATAACATGGTCTATATTACAGATGGGTCTGTGTGCTGCTGAGAAGAAAGTGAATTCAGTCATTGATGGATGAAATATTCTATATATGTCTGTTAAGTCTAAAGTATCAATTGCATTTTTTATTTCTATAGCTTCTTTATTTAGTTTTTGTTTGGAGGATCTATCCAATGGTGACAGAAGCATGTTAAAGTCACCTAGTATTATTGTATTGTGGTCTATTTGATTCTTGAAATTGAGAAGGTTTTGTTTGATATATGTAGAATACTCCATTGTTTGGGGCATAATTATTTACGATTGTTATGTCTTGTTGAAGTATAATTACTTTAAGCAGTATGAAATGTACTTCTTTGTCTCTTCTGCTTAACTTTGGCTTAAAGTCCACTTTATCGGATATGAGGATAGAAACCCCTTCTTGTTTTCACAATCCACATGAGTGATATGTTTTTTTCCCATCCTTTCACCTTCAGTCTGTGGATGTCTTTGCCTATGAGGTGAGTCTTTTGGACACAGTATATTGTTGGGTCCTATTTTTTTAATCCAGTCTGCCAGTTTGTGTCTGTTGATTGATGAGTTGGGCCATTAATATTCAAGGTTATTATTGAAATATTATTTATATTCCCAGTTATTTCGGTTTATTTCTAGTTTTTAATTTGAATTAGTTTCTCCTTTGACTATTTCTTTAGTGTAATTCCTCCCTTTGCTAGTTTTCACTTTTTTTTTTTCATTTCATCTTCATGGAATATTTTGTTGAGAATGTTCTATAGTGTAGGCTTTCCAGTTATGAATTCTTCTAACTTTTGTTTATCATGTAAGATTTTTATTTCATCTTCAAACCTGAAGCTTAATTTTGCTGGTATAGGATTCTTGGTTGGCATCCATTTTCTTTCAGAGCATGGTATATGTTATTCCAGGACCTCCTAGCTTTGAGGGTCTGGGTTAAGAAATCAGATGAGATCTGAATTGTTTTCCCCCTATACATAGGCTGATATTTTTCTCTCACAGTCTTTAAAATTCTCCTTATTCTGTATGTTAGGCATTTTCATTATAATGTGCCTTGGTGTGGGTCTGTTGTAATTTTGTTCATTTGGGGTCCTATAAGCCTCTTCTATTTGATTTTCCATTTCATTCTTTAGATTTGAGAATTTTTTCTGATATTATTTCATTGAAAATATTGTGCATTCCTTTGGTTTGTATCTCCATGCCTTCCTCTGTTCCAATAAATCTTAAATTTGGTCTTTACATGTTATCCCATAGTTCTTGGAAGTTCTGTTCATGGTTTCTTAACATCCTCTCTCTGTGGTCAAATCTATCTTCAGGATTATATATTTTATCTTCATTGCCTGAGGTTGTGTCTTCCAAGTGGATTAGTCTGTTGGTGATGCTTTCTACTGAATTTTTAAGTTGGCTTATTGTTTCCTTCATTTCAAGAATTTCTGCTTAGTCCCCCCCTGCCCGCCACCAGAATCTCTGCCTCTTTATTGAAGTGATCTTTCACTTCTTATATTTTGACATATCTTCTACTTCCAATGTGGTGTTGATGGATTCTGTTATTGGATTATTTTGGTTTGTTTGGGGCAATTTGTTCCCTTGATTTCATGTTATTTATGTGTCTACCCATCTAGTAGTATGGATCTGAGGCAATAGAGTTTCTACCCTCTGGACCTGTAGTTTCCCTGAATGTTTCTAGTACTTCACTGTTCAGGAGGAGAAAAATAATAACCATCACCAATGCAAACAATATACAGCATTGAACCAAATGGTTTCTACTATAATGCCTACAATGTTAATTATCACAATAAACAGAAATAATATGATCAGTTATTGCCTATAGTAAAAACAGCAAGTTTGCAAAAGAGTTTATAATTTCAAATGGTGGATGGGGAGAAAGAAGAAATGACATAGGGTAGGATGATTATGAGAGAGCAGGAGAGAAGTAGTAAAATAATTAAAGGAGGAGTAAAGGAGAGAACAATAGAGATTGGCTGTTAGCAGAAGTAAAGAGAGGATCAAGGGAAACAGTAGGGGAAATATATACATATATAAAATAAAAACTAAAAAAATCAAAAATAAAGTAAGAGAATACAAAACTAAAATACTCTAATCAAGCATCCTAGTTCACAAAAAATTAATCCATGAAAAATAACTGGCTTTAAAAATGTCAGAAATGAGGAAAAAAAACCAAATATGAATATTTATAAATATACACGTAGCATTAAGGTTACAATTAAACAGAGAAAAAAGAAAAAAAGATCTTGATGAAAGTTAAAGAATTCTTTCCATTGGAGTTCAAAATGTTCTGGAGATTTTAAATCAGTGCACCTCCAGGGCCCAGTAATTGCCAGTCCACCCTGAAGGACTCACCTGGGTTCCACTCATGTGGTGGAGGAGCCAATTCTTAGTTTCCAGTCACCTGCGGCCCCGTGTTTCCTGATCTTGGGTTCCATCTCCAAACTCAATCTCTCCAGCCCCTGCTCTTCCAAATTCCTGGCCAGGCATGGCTCTCCCAGGTGGTCCTGTAAGCGTTCAGATTGGAGGAGGAAGAGTAGAGCCAGGTGGGTTTCCATGAAGAGTTGATTTTTCTCCTGGTCACTTAAGCACACTGTATGTCATTCAGTGTGTATTTACTGGGCCTGTATTTCAGGTCAAACTTGGGTTTGCCGGGAATCGTCCCCCTCAGCTGCCAGCCCCTTGGCAGAAGCTGCAAAATATTTCCTTCCTTTGTCCTCTGCACACTACCTGGAGAGATGGAGGCTTCTTTCCCTGTACATAGATATTGTGCAGTGCATCTTTCAGGTTTGCCAGGCAATGGCCTTGATCTCTAAACGCCCTGTACCTAGATATGCCTTGGGTCTCCCAAAACTGTGGGTTTCTTTAATTCCCTTATCCCTCCACTATGCTGATAGAGGGATTGCTCTGGCTGGTGCTTCCAGCCCAGCCATGGCAGTGGCTGTGCTGCTGGAGATTTCCTCCTTAGTTTATTATATCCGACCTCCTGTGTCCCCAATCTGCTTTGAGTGTCCAGTTTTACATTTCAGTAAAACTCCCCACCCCGGCTTTTTTTTTTGTTCACCCCCCTTGCTGAGTAGCTGCCTGTCTGCTTTCTGGGCTTCACTCTACAGAGTGGCCAGGAAGGTGACCTCCTTTATTCTGCCATCTTGAAAAACCCCCAAGATATATTCTTATTGATAAAAATATAGAAGTCATCCAGACTGATGGACAATTGAGTACAGAGGAATACTGGGAGACAGGTAGCAATATATTCAGTGACAGTTAAATAGCTTCAATAAAGAGAAGCTGTTTGGCATGAACCTCAAAGAAGCAATGTTGAAAGAGTTAGAGCTTGGAGGTAGTGACAACGTAGTAGCAGCGTGCCAAACCCCACTTCAGATATGGTCCTGTGAAATGTAGAAAATACATAAAGAACATTCCCCACCAAAGGGAGACAAAGAGTAAGTGGTATCTTGCGGGAAAAGAATGTTTTCATTTAAGAGAGAAAGTGGGAGAGTTTCCTTGGAAGGGAATTTGTCTCTGAATGAGAATTTCCTAAAGGGGATTCCCTAAAGGTCTGGGAGGGAGCTGCTTACAGTAGGGATTTGTGGGGAGGAGTGAGCACAGAGAGTATGGAAATGAAAGGATGATGATAGAAGATGACCAGAGGGGCATCATCTTGGATGGTGGCCAAATATGATGAATATCTATCTGTTTGTTTTTGATAAAAAGTAGATCAAATATATTTGGTGAGAACACTATGCAGGTGCTATTATATGCTGCTTGGTACATCCCAGTGGGAAGCACATGATTTCAATTTATATTAGCACTTGACATTTAGATTGTCCTCTTGATGAAAATAGTGTCCACCAATTTTGTCCATTGTAAATCTTTTGTAATTAATAAATTGTATGACATCTTGAGATTATGTGAATATTCTGTTACCCCAAAATCTTTCACCTAAAGTTTAAGCAACTTTTGATGATACTGAATTGAATCAACTATTACATGAGTATTTGTAAAGCATAGGTAGACATTCCAATCAAAAATATTTTTAAAATATTTCCTATATGTTATCAAGGAGCAAATTGATAATCTCTTTTGGAATTGTCATTAATGTGCTTATGTGACTTAAAAGTTTTAGGGAGAGTATATTATTCTGTATAAGTACACAAAGTAATTTATAACAGAAGAAAACATATAAAAGAGATTAAAAACTCCAATGCCAAAAAATATCCAGGCAGTTGATGGAAATAAGTAAAGACGGCAGCAGGAGAGCAGATTTGGATCTGGAGAATGAAGTACACATGGACATAACGGGTGGAGAGTCAGGGTGGAAACAGCTGCTATTCTACTCCAGCCAGCTGTTACCAAGGACTGCCAGATAATGCAGCTTTTAAGAGAATTTAGAAATCTACAATTTCACATGAAATCTCCTGACTCTTAAATATTAGCTACTTATTAAAAACACAAACTTATGCAGATTAAATAACAAATTCATGGACTACCAGTTCAAATCATGAAAAAACTAAATTGAGTGGTGAACACATTGTAATTATCTCCTAATACTTTTGTTAAGATTTGTATGTGAGAGATTGTCTTTTCTCTAGAAAAATGAGTTAAGTTCTCAATAAACTGATTGAGAATCTATTTGAATTTATAGCATGTGTAAGAAAGACATGTTTCCTGCTCCCATATAGCTTTCATTGTACCAGGAAAGGCAATTAAACAAGCCATTACAGGAGAATTAAAGGTTTTGAAAGGAATACAAGTGCTGTGTGATGTAGAACAAAATGATTTAATATCATTTAGGTCATCAGAATAGACTTTCCTGGGGGAAAATATTTAAAGTGAAATTCACAGGGTGAGTGCATTAAGAAGGGGAAGGGATAAAGTGGAAAGTGTTTCAGATAAAGAAAATTATAAAAGGCTAGCAAGTGGGAAGCAGTGAAAAAAAATTCAGTAAAATTAAAGTTTGAAATATAAGATAGTGAATATTGCCCAAATGAGGCTAGAAATATACATGAGACCCAGTGTCCAGTTGGCAATGCTTGTCTTAAGCAATTATCTGCCTAATTGAATGACCCAACATCTTTGTGGTTAATGGATTGCAGAAGGTTAAAAAAGAGCAGAATCATCAATCCTCTATTGTTTTACATAAGGGTATAAGTAATGTCAGAAAGAATAGAGACAACAGAATGTGTTGTATCTAGGAGGTGACATTGGCATGATTTAGTATGGATTAATGTCGTCGTGATGAACAGAGAAAGGAGATGGTGGAATCAAAGGTGACTTCCAAACTTGTAACTTGAGTTTTAGTTGCCAGGGTGGCTACTAAAAGAAGAGACAGTTCTTTGGAGAAAGAAGCTGTCCTGTATTGAGTTTGACATAATGGGAGACAGTCTTCTGGAGGTAAACAAATGGCAGCTATTGCATGAGTTTGGAGCTTATGAGAAAAGACAGAGCTAGAGAAAGAAGTTTGTAGATTTCAGCATATAACCGATAGCCTTTCATCTCCCACACATTAATTATTGTACTAAAAGTCAATGGTTTCAGATAACACTTATAATCAAACGTATGCATATGCTTTTAGGAGTCATTATTTGTCTTCCTCACAGCAGGAATCCCAGCTCCAGTATATTTTGGAGTTTTGATGGACACTTCATGCCTTAAGTGGGGATTTAAAAGATGTGGAAGCAGAGGATCCTGCAGATTATATGATTCAAATGCTTTCAGGTACCATATGTTCCAACTGGGATGTTGCTTCTACAACACCAGTGTGACTGCCACTAATAAGTCCTCATGTAGTTTCACTGCTTGCAAAGTGAAGAACAGTCTAACCAAAAAGTCTGTTTTATAAATAATTTTATTATTTGGTTCTATGCTAGGTATTTCATTTTCCCCATTCCTTACATAGATTTCCACTTTAAATGAATAATCATTTAAAAAATATGTTAAAGATTCCAGAATATAGTAGCATTTTGGAAGTTCATAGACACAAATGGGTAAGTAACTCCCTGAAACTCAGAAGCATTTAAATTTGGGTCACATTTTGGATTTAATTCTATTCTTTTTCATACTGAGCCAAACTGTACCATTTACGTCAGTTATAATCCCCTTGGGCAAGAGTTGAATTTGGCTCTGAATCTCTCCTGCTCTTATTGCCAAACTGATGTTCAATTATTTCAGTACTTGAAATGCATAAAAGTAAAAGGTTTCCGCTGTGTGGGTGAGTGTGTATGGGGTGGAGGGCTTGTTATTTTCACTATAGTATCATTCAGTTCAGTTCATCAAACATTTAGTCCTCTTGTTGCTTAAAGCAATGCTTCAATAGCTTAAAAGCAAGAGGATTTTCTAAAAGACTTACAAACTGAGCATTTCTTAGAGAAATAAACTTGGTGCTGAGCCATCTAAGTCGGATGTGAATTGGGCAGACCATCTCAAATAACCATGTTTGATTTAATAGGCTTTGATGTTATGTGTGAAATTTATTTTGGTCTTTGAAAGGGACCTGATCTGTGAGTATAATTTGGGCTTTGCTCATTTGCTAAGGCTGTATTCACTTTAGTGTGGAGACAATATAATCCAGAGACTGAACGTACGTTTAAAAGGTGACCGTAATGCAACATTTACCCTGCCTTTCCCTACCTTCGTATTTTCTGTCAGAGTATGGAACCTCAGACTTCTCATGGAAGAAATTGATTTAAACCTCTGGTTTATTCTTAAGTCATTCAGCTTTATTGAGGGATCCAATTCCCCTTAACATTGTTTCATGCACTTGTTTCATAGAAATGAATTTGGGAAAGATCTGAGGATGGGGTAACCACACAGTTTCTCATGCAAATTGGACACTGTTGAGAGTGAAAGGGGGCATTATTAAAATTACACTTGTGGCTGGGGCTATAGCTCAGTGACATTAAATATATCTGGTATGCTCAAGGCCCTGGCTTCAATCCCCAGCACCGCAGGGTAAAAAAAGAAAAAAGAAAAAAAATTGCAAAAATAATATTACCATTGAAACAATGCTAACATATACTGGGACTGCTCTGGGCAAACAAGGATGTGGTTATCTGGTCTAAGGGACTCATTTTCAGAGAGCATAGAGCTGATTACATAGTTTGTAGTAACTAAAAATGATAGTACTGCTGAGAAATTTCTTTATATTAGCACATTGCCTTTGATTGGCTGGCTACCAGTGTTCATAGAAAGGCATGTAATAGCCAACATTCTACTCTAAAGCTGCATTCTTAAAGAAAACCATCAAGATGATGTCATTACCTTCCTTGTACATTTTATTTCAAGTTAGGTAGTTGCAATAATTCTGACTGAAATTCTCTCCTCTTCCAGACACATATATCTGGGACTAACTATGATACTGGGCATAGTATCCATTTTCCTAAGTATTGCAGTACTGTTTGTTTTAAAGAAAAATTATGTTTCAAAACATAGAAGCTTCATAACCAAGAGAGAAAAAACAATGGTGTCTCCAAGATTTAGGAAGGAAAATTGTTCTCCAAGTGATCATTTGCTACAGCCCAACTACTGGCCCGGCAAGGAAACACGACTCTAGAAAAGTGACAACTCAAAGGTGTGTTCTCTAATGTGTGGAAATTCAGCAAACAAATAAAAGTTTAATCAAAAGGGGTTTAAATGTGTAATTTCTTTCTTCATGCAAAAAGAAAAAAAATTCTACTTTGCTTTTGACCCTAGGCACTAGATAATATTCCCATAATCAATATCATTAAGCAGAACAAAAGATGCAGATGACAAAACTAGCTTTCTATCTTTTAATTTGTATACAGACTCCTTGCATTATTTACAGATTCTGCTTTATCTTGCCTAATGCCCATTGATATGTTAGCTATATTCCTAAAGAACTATTGTCTCTACTGTATGATTGTTATCTGTAAAATAATTTCTAAACTTACTTACTTTTCAAAAGCCAGGTAATACTGTTAGAAAGTTAAGTCATAACTTAGGCTCCTTCAAGTGTTTTCTTAACAATGATGTTAGGATGGACTCCACATGGAGAAGGAGATTCATTTTTAAGCTCTTCTTTCCTTTGAAATACAACAATGGATACAGAAATGTGTTTGGCAAAGTGATCTTGAGAGATTGGAATTTTGGATCATTCATTCTTCTACTAATTATTTGCATGTGTTTTTTGTGTGACACTATAAGTAACTGTGTTTATACATTAATAAAAATTAATGTTAACGTGTATTAGTGTCCTATGAATTCAATGGGTTGAAAATATTAAGTAAATATTGTCCATGTTTTAATGTTTACGGGCAACTCTCTACTTATGTGTATGATGTGTTCCTAAAAAGCATTTGGAAATTGAATTTCTGAAAATCTATGATAATCTTAGATATTATAACAGAGAAACAGAGTAATGGATTGAGTGACAGTAGGCTGGCTGTGGCGCCTTTTGGTATCACCTGTCTCCCATCACAGAGCCTAGTCATTCTTGGGAGGAAGCTGCATAGCCTGTCAGGTAACCATTTCTCCACAACTGGAAAATACATCACACCCATTGCCTCTTTCCTGGCTTTTTGGTACTCCTCCGACGAGACTTAGTAGATTTATCAGAACACCATCTTTAATATTTAACTCTACTCTGTATAATTTTTCTTTCTCCAATATAGCTTGAAAGAGGATTCTTTAAAAAAAAAGACAATTTAGGATAGAGACACCCACCCTGCTCCAGCGTGGCACCCTGTTCAGCCAGCTCACCAATCCAATATTGTCCATGTTCTGTGAGTCCTGCACAATCTGGAGAAGACCAGGTGGAAGGGAAAGTTGGGCTAAGAATGTAAGACTGAAGGGTATTCAAATCTGAGTAAGACCACAGGGTGCCTCAGATGCATAGGAGGAGGACCTTTACTTCCCAAGGAGATTTTCAAAGTCAAACTTGGAATCCTTAACTAGATATTATACCAGCCATTCTAGGAACTGTATTACTTAATCTTTTCAGCATTCTGGCATGAGAATCCCCATTTTATAGCTGATGCAACTGGGTTAAGCAAAATTAGATAAACTGCTTAGCCTTGGAGATACACTGCCAGAATCAAATCCAGGTCTAAATCTAAAGTTGTCTTCCCATTATAACAACCTGACCCAATAATGTGATACTAAATAAACTGTTTTTATTATTTTTAATGTCTCTACATTACTTAATTCAGTCTGCTTGGGTAGCCATCTTCATGTGCATAATTCAACATCTTGAAGAAAATCAATGATCAATATAAATCACAGAAATAATTTACATAACATATTCTTTTCTTCAAATGCTGTTGTTTTAAAGTTTGAAATGCTTTGCTTTTTAAAAATAGATAAACCCAAAACATGCCATTAACTTAAGTCATATGATGAAGGATGATCCTTTGGAACTGTGAAGACTCTGAGTGCAATGCATTCTTAGTAGCCTTTAGAACAAACAAACATAAACAGGATACTCCCAGTTAATCCTCTGTGTGAGGTGTTTCTTGGAACCTAAGCCCGGCAAGAAGGCCCAGATGAAAAATTTGGTACCCATACTTAATGCAGTACAGCAACTAAATAATACAAACTAAATTGTTTGCAGTCTTTTATTTTTCCCTTTATATACCAATTCTGCCAATATGAATGGGAAGGGAAAGTTTGAGACCGTAGAAGAGAGAAAATGTCCCTTGAATGTATTTATTAACTTTGTCATTTTGTTTGAATTCTTGATTGTTGCATTATTTTGTTGTTTTTGAAAATGAACACCGATGTTTTGTTTCCAGCAGGCCTGCTTCAGACCTGCTGCTGTCTGCCAGCCGAGCAGGAATCCTTTTTTGTCTGTAAGTCTTACCCATAACAAATATTTACTGAATGGGTGAGTGAGTGCACTCATCAAGGGTTTTCTTTGTAGAGATGTAATTCAAATTCAAATTCAAATTCTCATCCTGTCTCCCACATCCTCTTTATTTTTCAAAGCTTTTTGTAGCAATATCCTGAAAAATAACTCCTTTGCAAGTAAATTGCTAAACAGAATCCTTTCCAATTTACTCTCCAATAACTTGAAAAATACAAATCAGCCTAGAGGATGATGAAAGGATGGTCTCTTTCATAAAGGACTGAATGCCAATTAAAAGGAAGTGTGTTTTTACGTATGACCATTCATTCACAGTGGAATTATGTGTACAGAACTCAGCTGCATGGCATCTGAGAGCATCATTTAATAGGGAATTGAATGGACTAAAAGCAACCCTGAGATTTTAGATAAATAAACTCATCTGACAGAAGTAAGCAGACTTTTTATGCCCCAGAAAGCACATGATTAATTTTTTTTGTTTGTTTTAAAAACAAACCAAACCTCATTTCAGAGATCAAAACACTTCCCTTAGTCTCAGGGCCAAACATCCTAGGCAAGGTCTTGATTGATGTGTGGGATCCCACAATTGTTACATGGTCAATGGGCCACTTTATTCTCTTCTATAGTCATGGCTCCTAGAGGTGACAAGCATTTAAAATTGACATCTGATTACCTCTAACCTTTAGGCAAGTAGACTCCAGCAAGTCTACCTGCCAGATGGTGTGACTTAGATTAGATTAAATGACCTGCCCAAGGTAGAAGCAGGCAGACTAATGCTGGTTCTTTCATTACATCATGACACCTCAAAAGCAGGCATTTGGCTGAATGCAGTGGCGCAAGCCTGTAATCCTAGCAGCTTGGGATGCTGAGTCAGGAGAATTGCAAGTTCAAAGCCAGCCTCAGCAAAAGCAAGGCAGTAAGCAACTCAGTGAGTCAGTGAGATTCTGTCTCTAAATAAAATATAAAATAGGGCTGAGGATGTGGCTCAGTGGTCGAGTGCCCCTGAGTTCAATTCCCGGTACAAAAAAAAAAAAAGAAGAAGCCAGCATTCAAAACAAACATTTCAAAACCTCAAAAAATTGTTGGAAGAACTTTTGTAACCATTTGCTTTGAAGGAATTTCCATCTAAATATCACATACCTATACTCATACATAAGGCAGCTTTTTAAGGAATAAATTGACTGTAACATGTACTTGAGAATATTTATTGTTTTTATAATTTTAAAACAGCTATTAAATACAATAGCAAGAATTCTCTGTGCTGAGTGCTTTAGATAAGATCACAATAATTTCCTGTGCTATGTATTGTTATTGATAATTTCAGAGGAAGAAACTGAGGCTTAGAGAGTTTTCATGGTTTGTCCAAAGCCAACAAGTTCTAGCAATTGGTGGAGCCAAGATTTAAACTAAAGTTTATAAGATTTATAGTCACGCTGTGCTTGTATGTCCTAAATCACTAGTCTTTAATAACTCCTCTAACAGTCAATTCTGTATATCCACACTAGGAAATTTTAGTATCTTAAAACAAACATGGCTAAATAAAAGTTAAATGATATAAAATGTTTTTAAATGAGAAGTAACAGTCTTCGCGAACTCACTTCTGTCCAGTTTGGTTTGTTGATCTTTCTGATGGTCACTTTCATATCACTTTCTTTATCTACCAAATTTGGGCAACATCTATTAACTGTCTCTTTTTTGTATTTTATGTTGAAAATTACTTTTTAAAATTAGATTTTTCAAAACAATGGTTTTGAATTCTGTTTTTCTAACACCTGTAACTGATTAACTTTTGTTTCTTCTTTCATTACTTTCTTCCTTCTACCTTCATTAAATATACTTAAAAAAAATCTTTACCCAGATTTTTGATTTGTAGCCTTGTAATCATACATTATTTTTATTTTCTTGAAATATCATGAATCAAACAATAAATACTGTCTATTGACTCCAGTGCAAGATTAGAAAGTATAAATGTTTTACAACAATAAGTGCTGTGGATGTGGGGAAAAAGGTATACTCATACATACACTGCTGGTGGAACTGAAAATTGGTGCAGCCAATATGGAAAGCAGTATGGAGATTTCAGTACATTCCAAAATTGGAAAATTGGGAATAGAACCACTGTTTGACCCAGCTATCCCTCCCCTTGGTCTATATACATACATACTACAGGGACACAGCCACATCAATGTTTACAGCAGCACAATTCACAATAGCTAAACTGTGGAACCAACCTAGATGCCCTTCAACAGATGAATGGATAAAAAAATGTGGCATATATACACAATGAAATATTACCCAGCAATCAAAGAGAATAAAATCATGGCATTTGCAGGTAAATGGATGGAGTTAGAGAAGATAATGTTAAGTGAAGTTAGCCAGTCCCAAAAAACCAAATGCTGAATGTTTTCTCTGATATAAGGAGGTTGACTCATAGTGGGGTAAGGAGATGGGAGCCTGGGAAGAATAGAGGAACTCTACATAGGGAAGAGGGGTTGGAAGGGAAGGAGTGGGACATGGAGTAATTAATGATGGTTGAATATGATGATCATTATTACCCAAAGTACATGTATGAAGACATGAATTGGTGTGAATATACTATGTATACAACCAAAGATATGAAAAACTGTGCTCTATATATGTAATAAGTATTGTAATGCATTCTTTTGTCATATATAAATAAAAAAGTTTAAAAAATAGGAATTAGTTAAATACAATATTATACATTCAAAATGAAAAAAGTATAAATGTTTTAATTTCCTGTCTCCTACTCACAATTCCAAGGTTTTTTGCTACTATATTCAAGAATGTAAGGCCAAATATACTAATAAATTATTTTTACTTTATATGTCTTTTTTATATAAAAACAAATCTATGAAAAATACTTCTTGCATGCATCTTTTCCCTTATTTTTCTATAGTTAAAATGGGTTCCTGGAGATGATGTATTAAATAAAGGCATACTAAATAAAGTCATTCAAACAAAGAAAGGCAATTGAGCTTACCACAGCTTTGAAACCTCTACCAATTTTTCAGTTTTATAAATTGAAAAATAAGATTTCAATGTTTTGGGTTTTATTTCCTTGCCAGTGGTTTAAACTTTTGTTAATCTACTGTTCATATCTATTCTTTTATAAATTAATCCACAGCCTTGCTTACATATTTATTGTTACAATTATTAATGATGTTAACTTTTAGCAGATCCCATGAACAATTTTATTTGGAAGCTTAATTTTAAATTTTGTTTCATGTGATTTTTAACTTGCAGATTTAAAACTGTTTATATAATCATGCATCTCTTTTATAAATTCTATAATTGCATGTGTGCTTAAGATGGTTTTTTTACCTTAAGATGAAATGATTACCTAGTTTATCTACATTTTATGGCTTAATTTCTAAATTAAAGTATTTACTAGCTATGGATTTATTTTCATGTAGTATTTTGAAATAAGGAAACTAGTCATTTTGACAAGTTAGTCACTTGTTCCAATACTGTTTATTAATTAATATACTTTCTCTATATTGTGGGACTTTGGGGAAATTTCTTATTTTATTAATATGCCTACTTCTGTTCATGATTACACTATATAAGAATTACATTTAGATTGTAAAAATACATTTTAAGCCAGTCACAGTGATACACACCTACAAACCTAACTATTCAGGAGGTGGAGATGGGAGGATCACAAGTTTGAGCCCAGCCTGGGCAACACAGACTCTGTATCAAAAAAACAAAACAAAACAAAACAAAAACACCTATTCACTTAAAAATAATGGCTAAAGAGTTCGAGGTGTAACTCAGTGTACAGAATGTGCATAGCATAAACAAATTCTGGGTCCGTTCCCATTCCCATAAATCAACCAGAGGTTTAATCAAGGCATTTGAAATTTAAGATAGAATAACTTTGGATAAACATTAGTTCTGAGAATCCTTGATAACTTTGTAAATAAAACTCTCACACTGCCATAGCATGTAATTGTATTTCCCCACCTCCCAAAGATGGTCAAAAATACACTTTAATTTCTGACAGTTTATTGTCTTCCTTCCTATGATTGAATTATGTTCATTCATTTTTTCCTCCTATGATTGAATTATGTTCATTCATTTTTTTTTCTTCTAGAGACATTCAAAACTACTTTCTTCAGTTTCCAAAAGTATCCATTAATCTTACAGTTCCAACCTTAGAAATGTATATATTTTTATAATATTGAGACTTCCCATCCAGGGATATGGTATATGTCTCCATTTATTAATGTTTTGTGTTTCTCGGTAAAATTTAATTCTAGTCCCTAGTTTTTGTTGTTATTGTGATTTGAAATGTTTTATTCGATCTTATTTGCTAAAAACTTATTTAGAATCTTTTGTTTCATTTTATATGTAAAAGATTTAGCAAAGCTTTTAGTTGTTTCATGTTTGTAGTAAAATGGCTTCTTAACCAAATTCTGTTATTGCTTTATTATTTCTTTTGTTGGTTGATTTTTTGGGAGGTTTTAGGGAGTATCTACGAAAAAAAATATTATTTTAACTCTTCTTCAAAGTTAGCATTTTTTTGTCCCAGAAAATTCAGTGATATTTACATCTGTCATGTGTCTAAAACTAAGTCTTGTTCATAATATTCTGCTATTCAGAATCATCCTGGAGCTTCCAACACATTCAGGAGATCTCAGAATTCTTAGGAAAGTGTTGCCTTTCAGGATCTGGTCCCTGACAACCTACCTGTAGTTTCCTAAATGTGCTACATTGTCCCAAAAACATATAGAAAACAACTTCTTCCTTTCACCTTTTCTCAAGGCTTTTCAAACTTTATCTTGTCATGTTAATATGCAAGTCTGATCCAGTCATTCTGGAGGGGGGGGGGGTGCTGAAAGTCTACATTTCTAATTGGCTCCCCAGAGAAGAAATATCTTTAGCATCATCTTTAGCAAGGAGCTTGCTAAATGCTACTACTCTTTAAAAATTCAGTTCAGTCACCTCTGCTCAGCTCTCTCTGAACCCTCACCCCTATAGTGCCACACACAGACTTCATGGTAAGCTAGTCTATTCCACAATTTTCACCTTTATTTAAATATCAAAATTGTTTTCCCATGTTTTCTTTTTCCTTTTTTTTATTTTTTTTTTCTAGCCTAAGTTCTGGGTTGCCTAAAATATTTGACTCATGAAAAGATAGAAAGGAAAGTGTTTGGTAGGTCACACCCTGAAGAGAACTTGTTAACTGCAGTAGAGCTGACTTCTGAACACAGAGCAACTCCTACCACAGAGATCAGAATATCAGCACTAGAAGGGGATCTAAGAATTCATTATTTTACACACAGAAAGATTTGGATTTGGGTTACAAAGGTGAATTGATATTCCCATAGTCCACAAAATCAAGTTACTTACTAATTGTGTTAAGATTGCTAACTGGGTTCCCTTACTTCTTGTCTCACGTTCTCTCTATGGAGACCTGCCATAAATCAACCAGAGGTTAAATCAAGGCATTTGAAATTTAAGATAGAATAACTTTGGATAAACACTAGTTCTGAGAATCTTTGATAACTTTGTAAATAAAACTCTCACATTGCCATAGCATGTAATTTTCAGTATTCATACATTCAGTGTTTTCACTGGTTTTACATAATCTGGGTCAAGCTCTTGCTTAGCTCTAGGTCCTTCCTGCCCCCCCACTGTACTCCTTGGGCCTTCCATCTGTTCTTCCAACACACCAAGCAGCCTCGATGTCAGGGTCCTTGCACTTCCTGCACCCTGTCTCTGGGACAGTTCGCTTACTGTCATTTGATTCCTCAATCTGTTTTTGTTCAAATCTCTTTGGAGGCCTTCCCTGAAAGCACTATTTTAAAATAGCATTTGGATTTATGTGGGCCCCATTCACCTGACTTAATTTGTAAAATATATATCTTAATACACAATTTCTTGTTTATTTATTTACTGTTTGCAAGCTCCACAAATTGTCTAAGAATAATTATTCCTATTGTAATGAGCTAGAATAGAGTGGGAAATGACAGGATGGATAGAACATCCCCAAACTTGAGAGGGGCAGGATAACAATAAAAATTGAAGCTGTAGAAGACATCTTGTAGGGGGGGATGGAGTGTGGGGGGTTGCTGGGGTTGTGGCTCAGCGGTAGAGCGCTCACCTAGCAGTGGTAGAGCGTTCTTTCGCCTAGCACGTTTGAGGCCCTGGGTTCGATCCTCAGCACCACATAAAAATAAACAAAATAAAGGCGTTGTGTCCAACTACAATAACAAAAAAATATTTTTCTTTTTAAAAAAGATATCTTGTCTCCATTAAAAAAGAATCAACTTATTTTTAAAAATGTGTAAATATTACTAACAACCCTTTTACCCATAAAATTTACACAAGCGTCTCTTTACAGAAAGACTTTCTTAGGGTATTATTTACAATTAATTAGACTTAACTGCTGAGGTTACTCATGTGGGTCTACATATAAGATCCTTTAATAAACAGCATTTTCTAACATTCAGCCTCTGACATTAGTACAACTCAGATTACACAGTGCTTTAAGGCCAGGTCTGGCTTGCATTAAATCCATATTTTAAAAATCCAGGCATTGATTTATTTCATGCCTAAGGCCAATATTATTGGAATATACTCCATGCTTCATATGCAAAATCCAAAGCAGTGAAAGAGTCTAATTCTAAGACAAAGTATTCAGTAGATGAACAAGTTCATCTGTTTGGCCAAACTTAGAAACACATGTTAAAAAATAAAATAATAATAATAATAATAATAATAATAATAATAACTGCCAACACTGTTGCCTTTTGGAAAGGACCTATCTCCTCCTGCAATTCTGCTTGTGATGAGTGTTTATTATTGTGCATTTTTTAATTCATGAATTTTCAAATGGAATCTTTGACATTCTAAATCTGGGCATGGTTTGCTTGGGGACTGGCAAAGTGTCATACCTGTGCCTGGACACCACTCACCCTTCTGCCCACTTCATCATACTCCAGGGGTCCATTTGTATTTGCATCAGGGGCTCCCTGATTCTTTGTCTTCAAACACTCTGTAGTCCGTAGGAATTTCCTAGATACCCATGGGCACCAGGAGCTGCTAATCTATCCTTATTGCTGCATTCTTTCTTCTAGTTATTTCCATACCTTCCTGTCCTCCATCTTGAAAGCCCAGGACACTTTGAACAACTGATCTTTCTATACACAGAAAAATATTTTTTAAAAATCTGCATCTGAAATAAAATTCTCTAAAATTCTAATTCATCTAATTAAAATTCTCGAATTTTTCTTCTGTTATGTTGCATTCCTACTAGTCAGAAAGTTTCTTTATAGCTATTAAACATTATAATAGACAATAACAAAAAAGACAAGAGAAATAAAAACAGCTCTCTTGATCCTGGAGCTCCCTAGAGTTCCTGTTTTGTCCCTCTGTCACTATAACCACACTTATAAGAATATTACTGTAGAATATTAACTATTATTCATCAAATACTATATATACAGGTACTGTGCTAACTCCTTTTACCATATCACCTCACTTAATGGTCTGGATAATCAAAATGTGTATACAATCATTATCTATGTTATGCATGAGGAGGGCAGGAAGTTTAGAAAGGCTAACTCACTTACACAAAACTCTGGAATTCAGATCCAAACTTTTACCACTATGCTTCCAGGTTCAAAGATAATCAATATATACTGTCTGCCTCAGCTCAAAATATATATTTATTTTGCAGTTCATTCAATTCATTCTACAAAAATCTGATTTCCAGATAACAAAGTTTATAATTTAATACATAAAATTTGGGCCTCATTTTTCTTTAGCACTTAATGTCCTTCACATTTTTTAAGCTTTTTTTGTTTTCTCTCTCTCTCTCTTAGCTTCTGTGACTACATTCTCTCTTGGATTCCCTGCTACTGCTCTAACTGCTTTCTCTCAGGCTTTTTCTTCCTTGACATCTCTTCTAAATTTTTATGTGTCTGTACTCATATTTGCATATTCCCTTAAAAGATCTTATCTATCTTCAAAGATTTCTTCTACCAGTTCTCTCTTAATGACTCCTATGTGACATTTTAAATCCAAAACTTTCACCTCAGTTCCAGATCCTGAGCTGCTAACAGAATAAATCCCTACCAAATCCAATAGGGGACATCTCTACTGAATCACAGTAATTGATCTTTCTCTAAGGAAATTACCCCTATTGCTATGTTTACACGTGGCTTTTACAATGACCGAAAAACTATAAGGAGAATATTTTATTCCTATTTCTACTGGGGCCATGCATGAAGGATAAGGTAGGTCTTAATGTCATTAGCCAAGACAGAACATTTTGACTGAGAGAATGTAAAGTAGGTCAATGAGAAAAAGGACTCAGGGTTCAGCCTCAATCTAGACAACAAATACTTGGTAGTTCACGTTTTACCTATAATAGGTATTAAAGTTTTAACATGGGATCCACCATAGGAAATAAACCCATCAGTTTATTGTATAAAATCCTACAGAGAGTTAGCCAACTTTTTCTTAAAAAAAAAAAAAAAAAAGTACATATTTTAGGGAGGCTTTCTGATCTTTATCACAACCACTTAATCTGCCAATGCCTGAGGTTTAGTAGGAACTTGAAAATACTTGAATTATGAAATTAACTAAATGCTGTTTCTACTATTAAAAAAAAAAAAAAACACTTTCAACTGTATCAAGTTTTCTTCTTTAAATCACCAATAGAAACTATGTGGCCATTCTTTCCTCAGGTATTAAGGTAAAGAATCTCTCCTGCAAGACAGTGCTAACTTTTATTATTTAGGAGACCTAACTTGTAATTAATTGGAACTTTACTATCCCATGTGGGACATCCAGTACTCATCCACACCATATTACAACAATGTACCAAGCAAAGAAAGTACATTTTATCTTTCGAATGTTAATATAAAAAGGTAGACACATTTTAGGAACTGCCTTGAATTATTTTCTATTGGAATCATTTTAAATACCTTGAAAAATATGTTGTATTTATTTTCTAAGGAAAAGCTTTTATGTAACAATTTGGATAAACTGAAAATCATCCCCAGAAGTAAAGATTTAAAAAATAACATTAACATAAAGTAATGTATAAATTCTGACATGTTACTAAGTAACATTTATGAATATGCTAGAAGGAGCTGGAGAATTTGCTTATGTTTCACAAGGGCAATGACCTAAAAAGATGGTTAATCATCACTGAACTGATTAAAAATTTGAAAAGCCAACTATTTAAAGAGGAACTTCAACAACAGATAAAGGATTAACTTATTGCTATAGGATTCTATGTTCAGGTTGGAACCTTTGAGATTCTCTAATTTCAACATTTAAGAAATTTCAACATATAAGAAATTTCTAAAAATCACAAAGGAAAAATGCTTCGGTGGCCATGATACTTACTACAAATTTTATGCCTTCTGTCTTCCATACACTTTTATTCTATGCCCTCGGAAACTATTAACTATCCCTTCGAGAGAGAGATGTTCCTCAGGTTCATAGTGTTAAATTATATAAAGTATTACATTCATAATTTTAAAAAGAAGTTTGAAATACTGTTTTTATTACTTTGTGACTAGAGAAGCTTCATGTCTGAAGATGTGGACCTCTAGTTACCTTCCTAAAATGTGCTGAAAGACAATTATTTTCACAAACTACATAGAATTATTAGAGTACACTCCCTGTTTCTTTGCTTTCATCTTATCTGGTAATAAATGGAGGGGAGGTTAATTGATAAACATAGATAACTAAAATGTGTCCCAAATTCACTTAACCACTTTGACTTTTCTGATTTCAACTTGCTGTGGTGAGATTGCAATAAATCACAGAGTCAATCTCAAAGCAGCTGGCGGGCCAAAGGGCAGGCTGCAAGTCTTCACTCTTCGACCCCTTCAGGGGTTAGAGCACATCATTTATAGTTCAAAACCACAAGTAAAGCATGTCAGTACATTAATCATAAGTGGCTGTTGCTATTATTCAAAAACCACACACAAAAAATCACAAGATCTAAAATAATAAGCAGAAAAGTGGGTCAAAACAACCCAAGTTGAGTATAAGTTAAAGAATGGATCGTAGCCAACTTTTTCTTCTATCAGAAGGCGTGTCTCTGATTTGATATCAAGCTCCTTGATCCATTTTGAATTAACTTTTGTGCATGGCGAGAGAAAGGGATTCAGTTTCATTTTGTTGCATATGGATTTCCAGTTTTCCCAGCACCATTTGTTGAAGATGCTATCCTTCCTCCATTGCATGCTTTTAGCCCCTTTATCAAATATAAGGTAGTTGTAGTTTTGTGGATTGGTTTCTGTGTCCTCTATTCTAGTGAAGCTAGCCAATCCCTAAAAAACAAATGCCAAATGTCTTCTTTGATATAAGGAGAGTAACTAAGAACAGAGTAGGGTCGAAGAGCATGAGAAGAAGATTAACATTAAACAGGGATGAGAGGTGGGAGGGAAAGGGAGAGAGAAGGGAAATTGCATGGAAATGGAAGGAGACCCTCAGAGTTATACAAAAGTACATACAAGAGGAAGTGAGGGGAAAGGGAAAAATAATACAAGGGGGACAAATGAATGTCAGTAGAGGGGGCAGAGAGAGAAGAGGGGAGGGGAGGGGAGGGGGGATAGTAGAGGATAGGAAAGGCAGCAGAACACAACAGACACTAGTATGGCAATATGTAAATCAATGGATGTGTAACTGATGTGATTCTGCAATCTGTATATGGGGTAAAAATGGGAGCTCATAACCCACTTGAATCAAAGTGTGAAATATGATATATCAAGAACTATGTAATGTTTTGAACAGCCAACAATAAAAAATTTAAAAAAAAAGAATTAAAAAAAAAGAATGGTTACTAATGTGTAGACAAACATTAACATACTATGCGGTTAAGGTACATTGCACAAGTACAGTGTATAAGAATAGAAGGAACAATTTTTCCATTTTGCATTGCCAAGTATGCTATGATAACCAATTGTTGGAGGGTACAGAGGTGGGGTTTCCCATGGGAGAAGTATTTCTTACAGGAGTCTTAGGGTAAAATGGAGTCTCTTTGGTGATTTCCCATACAGCTTGGTCCATAACAAACTGAAGTTTGACTTAGAGGGATGGAGGAGGAAGAGATCCTCTAGATATTTTTTTTTTTTAAATGGGGGTAAGAAATGAATCTCGACAGCATACTTCTTGGCACAGTCTGAGCCTCTGTAAATGTTATTTTTCTTCTCTGCTTCAGGAAGGTGGCTGTCCTTTTAAGATAATTTTTACTATGGTCAATGGGAGGTGGGTATGGGCAGGCCCCATGAAGGGTTTGAGAATTTAGGGAGTACTGCATTTCCCTTTTCCTCCTTACTGCCATAGGCATATTCTAGGAAACAGGCACTTGGCCTGCACTCCTTTGCCATGACCCCTGAAATAGTCAAATCTGGCTACAGATGAGCAGAAGCCCATAAGATTGTGCCCTCCCTCCCCTGTGCCACCTCAATCAACTGGCTGTTGTCTTCATGAAGGAGATGCCTTGCTATGTCAGATGCCTGTTGCCCTATCTTGTGAGCATACTGTTTTTCAAGTATTCACTTATATGTCAGGCAATTTCAACTCAAAGAAAAACATAATCAATTACCTCTAAATCAGGCTTAATAGTAGAATGTGTGGACTTTAGTCAAGCCTGTGAAGTTCCATGTTACAATTTCACCTTTGCAAGAAATGAAGAGCAATGTTCCTACCTTATCAAACTATTTGCTGTTTCATCTCAAGATCCAGGAGAGAGGAGTGCACTAGTTACTTACTGTCTGGGAAAGAAGGGGAAATACAGAGAAAAATAATGTCTATATATTCTCCCCTGGAGCAACAGTGTGGGAGATTCCTTCAAGTGGGTGTAATATGGAAGAGGTCTGATCTGGGGCAGAATTACCACCAAGCAGTGAGGAAGGACAAAAACCAACCAAACAAAAAAACTAATATTTTGAACCTTATCCAAGGTTACCCAGGGAATGATGGGACCTCTCTAAGAGTACTGTAGTTCTGGGGAATCATCCAACTTTCCAATCAGGGGGATAGCAAGGACCCTAGAGAATAAGAAGGGAACTAGTGTACATTCCACAAGGAGGAAAGTCACTGAAGAGGGTAATGTTCCTCACACTTCCAAGGGAAGCTGTATTGTCTTCAACACTCTGGCCTTTCCCTGCAGACTGAAAGAACACATTCCTAAAATTAATCCTGAGGAGTCTTGGCTGACTGTACTGTAGGAAGAAAAGCAAAAATAGGGGCTACCTACTTGGTCTTGAACACAGAACAGGGAATCCACATGATAAACAAATGTGCAAACATGAGGGTGGAAAAAAGTCAAATAAGAGTCATGCAAGGAAAATTTAAAGTAAAAAAGAATGATCCTTTTAAATGTAACTTGAGACATGCACTGGTGTTGGTCCTACCAAATGTAAGTAAAACTGAGAAGTTATGGAGAAGGAACTTACTCTCCTGCATGGTCACCTGACACTAAAGCCCCTCTACCAGTCACACTGGCACAGAAGGCAGAACTCACACTTCAAACAAGGGACCTCTATATAGATAGAAACAAGAAAGTGACTTTTTTTTTTTTCTGATCCCAAATATCTTTTAATTAGTAGTCCATACTCCTGGAGCTATTCAAAAAGAGAGAAAATCCCCTACAAGATTTATTTAGTAGAATGTGTTCTGACTTTGACTCTATTTTTGTATTTTGCTTTATAATTTATAGTGAGATTTCTACCTTTAGTCTTAGACATCTGCCCCCTTTTGCTTAAATGTTCAGTCATTCTTTAGAGACTAGTTTACCAAGTGCCAAGAAATCTATAAATCCAGATTGGCTGATACCCTAGTTTCCTCAAGACTGAAGACGAAAGGTTGTGGAACTATAATGAGGGCTTACACTCTTCATTTTTACCTGCAAAATTCTGATGTTTGACTAAAAGCAGGATTAAAGACTTGACAATTCTGCTTCCATGTTCTGAGTCATCTTGGATCCCAGGAACAAGGTCTAATTGATAAATATCTTGTGAAGAGTTGAAGCTACCCCTCAGGAAGTAGCCACTTTCTTAGAGTGGACAAGGCCCCCATCTGTCTAATCCTGAGGTAATGATGGACCAGACACATCTGATCAAGGTCCCCTCCCTTGGTAGCTGTGAAAATCTTCCAGCTATGCAAACCTCCAACCATGCCCTCATTCCCCTTTCTATCACACTTCAAAGTCATTGTCATCCCTTCCAAGACAGGGTAAGGATGTGGTTCCCCCTGTCTTTCTGCTGTAGCTTCATTGATTAGAGTTCCTTTCATGCTTTTCAAAAGAAGAATGAGGAGGAGGAAGGGAAGGAGAAGAATAATCAGAGGAAAAAGTGGGGAGAAGAAACGGGGTTGAAAGGCACTATGGGCAATAGTTCAGACTAATGGAAGCATTTCCAGAATGGGGCACCATTAAAGAAAATAAACTGGATTCTGCTCAAAATTCAAAATATATTTTCTTCCATGAAGGCAATAACAAGATAGGATTAAATATGCATGAGATCATTGGTCAGTTATACTCATGTAGTTGGAGATCTTTGAGGTGTATTCTCATGAACACTAAGCCCAACATAAAATAATTTACTAAAATAACAATAAAAGGAAGGAATTTAGAATAGTTTTCAATAGAGTAAATGTCAGTTCATTAGGTATATAGATAACCTGAAACCCACATAGAAACTAGAATCCTGGATATAATATAGCAATTCTTACCACAAACTCTAACCTAAGAAGACTTTTTGTATACAATATTCAGAGGCATTTGATGGGACATTTCACTAGCCACAGTCTCTGGAAGAGGTAGGAGTGGGATGCCAGTGCAGGAAGAGAAATGAGGAAGAGTGAGAGAAGGTAGTAAGCATCTGTATTATTTTCCCATTGTTGCTGTACAAAGTATCACACACTTAGTGGATTAATACAAAAAAATGTTTTTCTTACAATTTTGTGAGTCACAATTCTGAAATCAGTTCTATTGAGCTAAAGACAAGGTGTTAGCTGGTAATTCTGGAGAATCTGAGAGTATAATCCATCTCCCAGCATTGTTTAGCTTCTGATGGCTTCCTCTATTCCTTGACTGATGGCCCCTTCCTCCCTGTTCAAAGTCTATAGATCCAGTCTCTGATTCCTTCATCACACCACCTTCTCATCTGACTGTAGTCAAATTTCCCTCTACCACTATTTTCTAAGGACAATATTTTACTATATCTAGGGACCATCCAGATAATCCAGGATATCCTCCTCATGCCAAAATTCTTAATAAAATTACATCTACACAATCCCTCTTTTGTCATATATCCTAACATTGACAGGTTTTAGGAATTAGGACATGAATGTCTTTGGGGACCATTATTCAACCAACCACATCTCTATTCTTCCCTGTCCTTCAACTCTCTTTTACATATTATATAAAATTTTCAAGGAATTCTGCTGGAATATCAAATCCTGAGACCATTCAAACTCCTCTTAAATACTTACCATTTTGTTCAACAAACATAGAATAGGTGTCCCATCAGTATCTAGAACTTCTTTAGTCTTTGCAACAAATGTTATAAACTCGTCCCTGCCCTCATGGAGCTCACAGGTCATATCATTTACTGAAGCATGTATGCCTTCCAACTCACTCCCTTCTCTGCTGCTGTGAATTTACCCTTCTAGTCCTACAAGCCTAACACTAAGCCAAATAGGACAATACTTTGGAGGAGAATAGGACAATACTGGAATTTATTTTACCACAATCTCAGCAACACAACAAACTTACTAGCCTTAAAGACCTATTTAGATGATGATTTACTGTTTAATTATTAAGTATACTTCACTATCTTGATGTTGCATGGAAAAATATTGTAATATCCCAGGGTTAAATTTATGAATGCCTTTAATCTCCTGTAAGCAGGGATTAGAATCTGCACAAATACGCTCCAAGAGGAAGCTGATTCCTGATTTCTGAAGAATGAAATTTCTCTGCAAAGTGCCAAAAGATTTAGCACACTCAGATATGAGAACCGGTCTTAGCGTTCATTTCTACAGAGAGGAGTCTGCTTCCACCTAATGGCTGCAGAATTTTACTATCATCAATACTATACAGGTGATTTCTACTTGAATTTTTGCATTTATGATTTGTAGGCACAGTGTCAGCTTCTTTCTACCTGGATCTCTGCTTATTCCCAAATCCAGTTCTCTATAATCCTATCCTCTGGCAGGGTTGATTAAACTGGCTAGCATGTTGTGTTATAAAAATTGTGTTAGGCAGCTACATATATCCAAGGTGTATAAGAGGACATTAGAAGGCTTAAAGAAGTCCTTGGAACACAGATCACACAGAGTACTTGAGGAAAACAGGTAAGATGGTCCAAGAAGGCATAGTTACAACTGGAAATTTGAGAGATACTTGATTAGCAGTAATTGAGGATAAGACAAATCTGTGATTCAAAGACAATTTGGGTGATTGTGATTATTCTTTGTTATGTCACTAATGTGTAAATGACTTGAAAGTTCTCTGAGAAATTTGGAAAGTATTTATTTTGTGGTCAGTAGTATTCAGGATATATATGACAGCTGAAGCCTAATTAGGATTTCTGTTAGAGAAATCAATGTCATATTGGTGCAATTCAAGTGGATACACATTTTCACCATTTGAATATGAAAAAATTTAGTCTGGGTTGATCCAAGATAACTAGAAAAAGCTGAGGAAAAAAATTCCTATCAAGCTGGGAGTGGTGGCACACACCTGTAAACCCAGCAGCTCAGGAGCCTGAGGCAGGAGTATCACAAATTCAAAGCCAGCCTCAGCAACTTAGTTTGGCCCTAAGCAATTCAGCGAGACTCTGTCTCTAAATACAAAAAAGGGCTGGGGGTGTGGCTGAATGGTTAAGCACCCCTGGGTTCAATCTCTGGTACCAAAAATCAACAACAAAAAATCCATATCATGTAAAACATATTTGAAGACTTTATTGTAAAGTCTTATGAATTAGTATGAATGTCATTTATTATCAAATAAATGCAAAATTAAATAATAGTGAGATCTCATTTTATGAATAATCAAATAATAATTTAATTATTCATAAAATGAGATGGGTATGAATTATGGGTATGATGGGTATGAATTATGAGGTGCAATCTGTATGGAAGTACTGTTAGTAATAGCCTCATTCTGGAAAGCAATATGAAAAATGATCTTTAAAATGTTTTCACTCTTACTGGATGCAGTGGCCCCATGCCTGTAATCCCAATGGCACTGGAGGCTGAGGCAGGAAGATTGCAAGTTCAAAGCCAGCCTCAGCAATGGTGAAGTGCTAAGTAACTATGTGAGACCTTGTCTCTAAATAAAATACAAAATAGGACTGGGGATGTGGCTCAGTGGTCAAATGCCCCTGAGTTCAATCCCTAGTACCAAAAAAAAAAAAAGTTTGCACTCTTTCCATCAATAATTTGGCTTTAAGATTGTATATTGTCAATACAGTGAACTAAATTGGTTGATTTTCTAGTGTTAAGCCCTCCATTTACAATAAAAACCAAAAATTTGTTGAGAAAACTGAAAATAGAAGGGAACTTCTATTCAAAAATCTACAAAAAAATAAATTTAATTATGAAAGACTGAAAAATTATCTCCTAAGATTAAGAACAAGGAAAGGATACCTGCCCTCACCACGTCTATCTCGTGATATGATTGTACAGAGATGGCACTGGAGGTTCTGGACAATATAAAATGTTATGGGGAAAAACATTCAAATTAGAAAGGAAAAAGTACCATTGTCTTTATTTTTATAAAATAGTGCAATCTACCTTTAAAAATCTCAAGAAATACATATTTTAAAATCTAGAACTAACATTGGAGGTTGGTAAAGTTTTTGGATATAAGTTCAATATAAAAATCAGTTTTATGTCTATATGCTAGCAGTAACCAATCAGAAATTAAAATTAAACAATCATTTATGAATAGTGTCAAAATAGCACTCCTACAGAAGTAAGACAAACATTTCAATAAAACTGGTGAAAGATTTCAGCAGACATTTCATTAAAAAAAATAAATTTGGGTAGCAAATAAGCATGGCCAAATACTTAGCACCACTACTCATTAGGGAGATGCAAATTAAAACCACAAGAAGATACCACTACACATCTAGGACTAAAATATAGCGTATATCAACTGATGGTGAGGATGTGGAGGAATAGGAACTCTCATAATGTGCATGTAAGATGGCATGGCTATATTAGTAAGCAATTTGACATTCTCTTAAAAACTTGAGAATATAATCTCATAAAACCCAGGTTTTCCACTTCTAGGCCTTTCCTCAAGAGACTTGAAAGCCTATGTCTATACAAATACTTATAAACAAATGTTTATACCACTTTTATTTGTAATAGCCAAACATTGCAAACAACCCAAATGCCTATAAACAGGTGAATAAAGAAATTTTGATATATTGATATAATGAATACTAATTCACATACAGAGAATAGTGAACCATTGATAAAACAACAGGGTAGACTTTCAAAATAATTATGTTGGATGGAAGGAATAACTACTGTTTGATTACAGTAGTTAAAAATCTGTACCTTGTAAATTGAATTATGTACCCTGTACATTTATCTGTAGTTACAGCACGTCAGCAGGTTAGTGTGAGGTGGGGAGGGACAAGAAGGAACAGGAGAAAACTGGAGTGACCTATTCCTCATCTTTGTCTCAAGGGTGAATGTGTATTTCAAAACTCATCGTGGTGTACTTTATGTATATATGTAGTTTGTAGTGTGCTATTCATCTTTGATGAAACTGTTAATTGTTTTCAAAACATTATCTGTGCTTTTGTACCCTATGGAAAACTTTCTCTTTTCTCTGAGAATGCACATCTCAGATTGAAACCACTGAACTAGAGGATTAAAAGATGAGACAGAAAAAGAGATGCTATATCTCTGTCTGCTGGACATGTTCAGTCTTCACACGGTTGGCAATGGAGAGTTCTTGAAAGTGTGGTTGATTTATTTATCCAAAATCTTTATTAGATGTCTGTAATATACCAAGCACAGATTCTCACTGAACAAAAGATCCTTGCCTTTTAATTGCTCCTATTTTGGTAAGGAAAAGAAAATATATAAATGTAACTTATTAAATAATGTGATTTTAGGAGATATTAAGAAGGAAGTAGAGCAAGGGAATAGAGAATTACAAATGCTACATTTTTAAATAGGTCAGGGCAGGCATTGGTGAAGCTGCAATGATTAAGCCGAAGAATGACTGAAGTGATAAATGGACACCTGGGGGCAGAGTGTTTCAAGTAGAGGAAAGAAAGGCTCTGAGGCAGGTATATGATTAGAATGTTTATGGAATATCAAGGAGGCCTATGTTACTAGAAGTAATAAATGAATAGAAAAATAGTAGGAAATAATGTTAGATGAATAACCAGGGAACAGATTCATAGATTCTTGTGGGATATGGAAAGGGCTTGAGTATTTGTTCTCAGTAAGCTAGGAAACCATTGGGAGACTTTGAGTACAATTTCATAGACATAGCATCCTGTTTTGTGCATTGTGCCATGCTGGCTCTTTAACCCAAATGAACTGTTGATCATATCCAATATTTTCATCACATTAATTTATGATGAATGACTGCTTCATATGAAATTTAGATAGCTTCCTTACCACCTTTAAATATTTCCCAGCTGAAGTCTTTGCTTTAACCATCACTTCATTATTATAAGTTTTCTTTAAATGGAAATTTTAATTTACTCATTTTTTATTCAAAAAATAATATTGAGTATCCACTAGGTATCAGGCCCTATTCTAGATACTGATGATAGATCAGGGAACATAACAGATAAAAACATATCCTTGCTCTTCTGGCATTTACGTATTGTTAATTTATGATTGCTGAGACAGGGGAAAACCCACCATAAACAAAATGTGTGAGTAAAATTTGTAGTTTGGTGGATAATGAGAGAAAAAAAGTAGCAAAAAAGCTATATTGAGTGTCAGAGGGGACAATAAAAAAGAATGCTCAGAAAGGACCTGTCTGTGAAGCATCATGTATGTGGGTAACAGAAGATGGTGAGGGAGTAAGCTATAGAGATAACTTAAGAAGAATATTCAGACAGAAATATGAGTATGGGCTCTATTTCTTATAAGAATTTAAGAGATATAATTTATTTCTTATCCTATTCTTTGGATTTTATACTGACTGATATGGGAAGCCATTAGAGAATCTAGGCACAGCAGCAATATAATATGACCTGATTTTTTTATTTGTTCTAATTAGTTATACATGACAGTAGAATGCATTTCAACACAGCATACATAAATGGAGTATAACTTCTCATTCGTCTGGTTGTAAATGATGTAGAGTTACATAGGTCATGTAATCATATATGCACACACAGTAATAATGTCTAATTCATACTACTATCATTCCTACCCCATTACCACCTACCCTCTCTTATTCCCCTCTGTCTAATCCAAAGTACCTCTATTCTTAACTACCCCCCACCCCCTTTGTGAATTAGCATCTACATATCAGAGAAAACATTCAGACTTTGGTTTGTTGGGATTGGCTTATTTCACTTAGCATGATATTCTCCAGTTCCATCCATTTACCGGAAATTACCATCATTTCATTTTTCTTTAAGGCTGAGTAATATTCCATTGTGTATATATACCAAAATTTCTTTCATTCATCTGTTGAAGGGAACCTATCTTGGTTTCATAGTTTAGCTATTGTGAATTGAGCTGCTATAAACATTGATGTGGCTGTGATATGACCTGTTTTGAAATGATAACTCTGGCTGCTGTTTTGAAATTTACATGAAGAAGTGAGGTTGGGAAGAGGGGCAGTGAGTGGTAAGAAGACCATCTGAGAGTACCACAGTAATTCAGGACTAGACTGATAGCTGGGCAGAGGGTGAGAAGTAGTCAGATTCTGGATGGTATTTTGAAATTAGAGCCTAACATACGTGTAAGAGAGGAATCAAGGATGATTCTGATATTTTGTGTGTATTTGCAAGTGGCAGAATAGAACCATATGTGACTCTCTGTGATGGGAACACCCCAAGAGGAGAAGTATGGGGAGGAAAATGTTAAGATGAGCTAGCTATTCCATAAACACGAGGCAATGGAGATCAGGCCATGGATAGACCTCGAGTGCAAGAGAAGGTTCTGACCAGAGATAAAATATTTTGGAATTATCAACATACAGATGGTATTTGAAGTTGTGAGAACAGATGAAATTACCAAAATAAAAGGCTAAATTCTGAGACGCTCCAATTCAGAAGCCATAGATGTGTAAAGGGTTTAGTAAAGGAGGTACAGATGGAGTAGTCCGTGAGTTAGGAGGAAAAGTACAAAGGATAGTGTCCGGAAACTATTTCTAGGAAAAGGAAGTGACCAGCACCGAAAAATGCTACTAACAGTTCAGATCAGATGGAGGCAATTACAGGTAGGATTTGGGTGATTTATGATGAAGGTGGAAGTAGTTTAGGTGGAAAGTTGGGAAGAAAAACTGGGAGACTTTGAGTACAATTTCATAGACACAGCATCCTGTTTTGTGCATGCAGGCTCTTTAACCCAAATGAACTGTTGATCATATCCAATATTTTCTCTCGACTGCTCGAGAGAGGATGTGAGGAAAGAAATTTAAAACAATGATTATAAATGAGCCCTTTATTTGTTTTGTTTTCTGTCAAAATAGCACAGAAATAGGAAAATAACCTTCCAAGGGACTGGCATCAAAGTAGGGAGTTTGGAAGGTGAGAAAGTGACAGAATGCTTACATATGGAAGGTAAGTTTTAGTAGGAAGCCCTTAGAAATGGAAGATTATTTCCTCCCAAATACAGGAAAAGGAGGCCAGTGGATAAACAGGGGAGGGCCCCCGACTTTCATCCAGGTGGGGGAGGTGGATCTGGTCCTAAAAGTGGACAGATGGAGGGAGTCTGGAATTCATTTCTTCCTTCCTTCCTTCCTTCCTTTTTTTTTTTCATATTTATCATTGGTTGTAGGTAGGGATATGTTAGCGTTTTAAAGAAAGTGAAGGAGGTACAAAATCATTATTCAGAGAGCAATATGATGTAGATTATAAAAGTATGGAATGATTCTAAGGCAAAACAAAAGACACATTTGAGCTTCATGGTGTAAATTTAAAGTCTGCATAGTTGAGGATTTTTCTTCAGCTACATTCAGCTCCATGGGAAAATGGGCAGAGTTGGTTTATTTATAAATTTAAAAAAAAGATGAAATTATTATATCCTAATAGTTGGATATAATCAGAGTTATGGTTTAATAAAAAATTAAAATGATGCAAGAGAATCAGAGTGAGTTGAAGATACATAAGAGATAGTAATTAGCACAACCATGAAATTTAATGTACTACAGAGAGAAACGACGTGAGAGAGGTAAGGAATGGTGAAATACCTGGCAAAATCATTGTGTGGATTATAAATACCAGTCAGGAAAGCATTATTGGATCCAGGGTACTGGTGATCCAGTTCTGGAACTGATATTATGGACAGCTTGCAGTTGTTGGTGTGACAAAGTCCAGGATATTTCATTGGAATGCGTAGAAGCCAAGAACATTGGAGAACAGAGGTGGAAGAAAGAAAGAAAGGAAGGGAAGGAAAACAAAACCAAGAAGGCTGTGTACTGGAAGAATTCTCTTTGAGATCCTTGAAATCATGAAAAATGATGATAGGAGTACTATTTGGAGAGATTGTCTTTGAACCAAGACTTAAAATTGTTAGTAAATGAGCCAGGCATGGTGGCACATGCCTATCATCTCAGCAGCTTGGGAGGCTGAAGCAGGAGGATTGCAATTTCAAGAGGAGCCTCAACAATTTAGCCAGGCCCTAGGCAACTTAACAAGACCCTGTCTCCAAATAAAAAAAAAAAATCAAAAGGGCTGAGGATGTAGCTCAGTGGTTCAATGCCCCTGGGTTCAATCCCTGGTACCAAAAATAAATAAATAAAAAATAAGATAAAATTGTTAGGAAATAAGTGGAATTTACTCCAGGGTTGGTAGATGATTCAACCAAAGAGGGATAAATAATGTAGTCTTTTGACATGAGATTAAAGGAACATTGTGAGAAAATGAAAAGGAAGTAGCTAAGTCAAGAAAATTAGAAAGACGTGCATCTGATTTGGAGCAATATGGGGTTAAGGGTAAGGCAGCTCCCATTTATTACAACTTGAGGAGAGGCAATGTCTTCAGGGAAGGGCCAAGTTTAAGTAAGAGCAAGAAGGTAAAGCAGAAAAATTCTGAGAAGCCGCTCATTTTACTATAGTTAGTTATGATGGAGACAAGGAACAAAACCAGGACCAGGCAGAGCTAGATGGGGATTAGACAGGAGACAATGACTGATCAGGCAGCCCCTACTTTATGGTGGCAACTGACATAAGAGAAAGAATTCCCATAATAAACTAGACCATGATGATGCAAGAGAGTGGAGCATCACTGGGGAGAGACATTGGGCTCACTTCCAGGAGTTTCCAGCTCTCTGGAGCTCCTCTGACCACCACCAAGGGAGCAGTAGTGGGCAGGAAGTGGAAGATTGAGCTGAGCCAGTTGCCTCCCTCTTAAGACACACCAGAAGAGCTCAGCAGAAAATTCTAGACTGAAAACCACTGGAAAATACCAGCTGAGCACTGGTATCAGATATTTTATTTTTATTGAGTGTAAATTAACTGCATTATCATTTATAATGCTAAAGTTATACATTGAATATAATGACTCTAATTAGGTGTTGAGTCTACAATGTGCCAGGGACTCTATAAATAGACACTTGGCATTCATCAAGTCTTTATCCCATATGACTTGTCACTTTGTAAATATGGATGCTGATATTCAGAAAGGATAAAATTCATCAATATTATACTGCTAGCAAGCAGCAGAGTCAAATTGGCATGAGTTTGTCAGACTTCAAAGACCATGATATTTCTTCGAACTGTGATGATTATCTCTGAAATAAATATTAAGAGACCTTTAAGCAAATTTTGCAACTCTATTGATCCATGGCTGTAACCGTTGCAATGTCTTTTCTCTGGCCACTTTTACTTTATCAGAAGTCACAGGGGGAGCGCAGTCTAATTACTTAAAGAGGTAGAATGAGAGAAGCACTAGGCAAATGCTCTTTGGCCTCTGAAAACATTCTGGAATTTCATCACTGACAACCTGAGGTTCTCAGTTTATTTGTACTGTTAATCTCCATGCTGTGCGTGTGTTTGTCCAAAACAAGTTGCTGTACCTTTGGATGGATGGATGTTTGAGAAGACGAAGCATCCTGAGAGCACCCCAACTGTATGCACAGTCTGAATGAAAGGAAGTCCTTAAAAATGACAGAAAATGTTTGGGGTCTCTGCTATGATGGTTCTGAGAATCTGGCAGTGTATAAAAATTAACTGAAGTGCTTATTTTACAAAACACTGTTCTTGTCTACCAAATCTGAATTCCAGAGTATGGGGCTTGAGTGTTATTTTGATAGACTCTCCAGGAGATCTGGACTCAGCAGTGGAGTATTTTGGAGCCTGTGCCCCAATTTTCCTAACCCCAAATGTACACTTCTCAGTCCTTCACATTCCCAAATCCTTTTTCTCCATACTGTTTGAATCTTTCTATGATTTATTTTTTTATTTTTATTTTTTGGTACCAGGGATTGAACTTTGTACCACTGAGCCATATCCCTAGCCTTTTTTAGTTTAGAGACAGGTTCTCCCTAAATTGCTTAAGGTCTCGCTAAGTTGCTGAGGCTGGATTTGAACTCCCAGTTCTCCTACCCTCAACCTCCTGAGCTGTTGGGACTACAGGTGTATACCACCATGCCCATTTGAATATTTTTATGATTTATATATATCTAAGACTAAAAAATTGAGCTATCAAATAACTGAAACAAAGAAATTAAGTACACTGTACCAACAGTTTTCCTGCCAGAGTGAAAAGTTAATGTTTATGTATGCATCTATATATCTGTATAATGATCTATTTTTACCCCCATCTACACATACATACGCGAAAGAAGGGTCTGTACCTTATTTATATTAGTACATTTCCAAAACAGAGCCCCATGCCTGAGCTACTAGGGAATCAAGAAGTGTTTGAGCTATTAAATTAATTATTTAAGTTTCATCTCCATTAAAAGAAAAAGAGTCTCATTTTAGTCAAGCCTTTCCCTTTTCAAAAACCAATTTAATATTTGAAAGAAAGAAAGCATTCATTATGCCATTCTTTCTTCAGGCTTTGAAGTGAGGAATATTTCCTGCAAAACAGTATTGATCATGTCACTTAGGAGAACCATCTGGTAATTAATGGGTGCCTTACTATTCCATGTGGGACATTCAGGGTCCCTACATATTATAACCCTCTCCATGTATAAGCTTAAAGAGTATAGTTTATATTTTTGAATGCTAATTTAACCTGTAGATACATTTTAAACATTGCCTTGAATTGTTTTCTGTGTGGAAAAATTTTAAGTACCTTAAATAATATGATGAATTTATCTCTAAAGAAAAGGTCTTATGTAACCAAGTTCATTGAAAAAACAGTTATAAGTCATTCCCAGAAATAAAGATTTATAAAATAACATTAACAAAATGTATAAATTCTCAGATTGTATTAATGTGGCCTTTAAAATATAAGTCTGGAGTGAACACCTAGAAATAGTTGTAATTTTCTTCTGTTTGTTTAGCACAATGACCTAACATGATGGTTAATCATCACTGAACTGACAAAAAAAGAAAAAAAAAGTATTTAAAGAGGGACTTGAACAGTAGATTGAGGATCACTTGTTCCATTTGCTGTAGGATTCTACATTCAGGTAGGAACCTTTGACTTTTTGAATTTCAACATTTCTTCTATATAAAAAATTTCTATAAATTGTAAAAAAATAAAAAAGATTTAGTGGTCATGATACGTACTACAAATTTTATGTTCTTTGTTTTTTATACACTTTTGTTCTAAGCCCTCAAAACCAATTAACTATCGTTTCTGGAGAGAGATGTGCCTCAGGTTAATGGAGTCTTAAATTGTATAATTTTAAAATAAAGTTTGAAGTTCTAGTCCCATTACTTTTTAGACTAAGGGATTTTCAAGTCTGAAATATGAGGCTTCTAATTGCCTTTTAAAAATGTGATATAAGATATTTGTTTTCATCAACTGCATAGAATCCTTGGAGTGGACTCCCTATTTGTGATTTTATCTTATCTTAAAGATAGTTGTTGGTATGGTCAATGGAAGGTGGGGATCCACAGGTCCCATGGAAGGTCTAAGAAGTTAGGAAGTACTGCGTTTCCCTTTTCCTCCTTACTGCCATAGGCACATTCTAGGAAACAGGCAATTGGCCTGTACTCCTTTGCCATGACCCCTGAAATAGTCAAAGCTGGCCACAGGTAAGCAGAGGCCCATAAGGTTGTGCCCTCCCTCCCCTGTGCCACCTCAATCAAGTGAGAAAGAACTGGCTGTTGTCTTCAGGAAAGAGATGCCTTGCTATGTCAGATGCCTGTTGCCCTATCTTATGAGCATACTGCATCTCAAGTATTCATTTATATGTTAGTCAATTTCAACTCAGAGAAAAATACGCTAAGAAAAAAACATAATCAATTACCTCTAAATCAGGCTTAACAGTAGAATGTGTGGAATTTAGTCAAGCCTGTGAAGTTCCATGTTGCAATTTCACCTTTGCAAGAAATGAGGAGCAATGTTCCTACCTTATCAAACTTTTTGCTGTTTCATCTTAAGATCCAGGAGAGAAGAGTGCACCAGTTACTTACTGTCTGGGAAAGAAGGGGAAATACAGAGAAAAATAATGTCTGTATATTTTCCCCTGGAGCAACAGTGTGGGAGATTCCTTCAAGTGGGTGTAATATGGAAGAGGTCTGATCTGGGGTAGAATTACAACCAAGCAGTGAGGAAGCACATTCCAGTTTGGGTAGAAACATGCAGTAGGACTGAGAGATTTCTTCTTGGGACAGTGGTTCTATGTGTCATGGTGCTTATGGATGTACTGGGAAATGAGACCAAAACAAGGGCTGGGTTTAGGTTGTGAAGAGCCTCAGACAGGAAGTATGATTTTTACTTTGTATGGTATGAGGCCTCTCTGAAAGAATCTGAGAATAGGCCTGAGATGTGTGGGATGAACTGGAGGCCAGCAGACTGGACAAGAAGAAGTTAATTGAAACTTAAACAGGTAGGAGTGGAGGACAATAGCCTTCCAGCCTTTAGGAATAACTCCTTGGTGGGAAAAAAAGAGCTTAAAAGTGAAGAGTTGTATTCTACCTTTAATTCAGAAAGATTTTCAAATGTAGAATGAAGTGATAAAAAATGCTTTGCTAATATTTAAATTTTAGGGACAAAAATAGAGATATTTATGGAAAAAAAGGCATAAAATTTATCAAAGAGCTGCCCATGATCTTGAGACCACCAATCTATTGATTTTAGTGCTCAGGCCACTCCACCCAGAAACTGAACATACCCAGGTACAACACACATGGAACACATGTAAAAAGTAGAATAAGTGGAGTTCACTTAGATACACATAGGTATGGGTTTCTGTTATAATGCATGTGCTTATATTATACTCACACATACATATTTCATAACATCTTGGATGTTATGTTAATTATATTATTTATTTATTTATATATTTCTCATTCAATATGTATTATTATGTGTGCTTTATATATTTTGGATAATCAATAAATCGTTGTTGAATTAATGAGTAGTATCTACAGTTGATTCTCATTATTCATAAATTCTGCATTAGCAAATTTCTGTATTCACTACTATTTATTTGGAACCCCAAAATTAATTCTGCTGGGCTTTCATGAGCACTGACATACATGCAGAGTGGTGAAAAGTCTGAGTTCCTATTTTCTCAGTTTGTTTGTCTAAAATGATGCTTTGCCTTTTGCTTCAGCACATATAGGGTACACAAATGTCTTTTTCACAGTTTATTTATTACTCATGTTTTGAGATTTTGTACTTTATATTGTTCATTTTATTATTTAAAATGTGCCAAAATGCTATCTAGTATTCCTATGTGCAAGAGTACCTGACAGAAAAAAACACATGTTAATAATTTTCCTTTAGGCTTGAACTATTACTAGTGGTTACTGACTCAATGTTAATGAAGCAAGAGTACACATTAAATAAAGTGACTTCACAGGGAAATAAACACAAAGAAGGGTATATATTGATCAGTGGATGAAAATGTGTTCAAAGGTGCACAGAAATCTAACTCTGTATTTCCTCTAGAAACAGTGTTTCAGTATTTGCCAATTCAGTTTTCTCAGGAACTTTAAGAACATAACTACCACAAATAAAATCAGCTGTAATTATAACAATTATTAAACATTGTGTAATTAGTATATTATGAAGATCATTTAATATTTGTACTTTTATGTGTTTGCCAATATAGATATTTCAGATGCATAAATGTGTATGAATAAGGTTACATCTTGTAAACCTTAGTGAAAACCAAATTATTCTACATAAAAGAGTGAATTGAAGGCAGAATTTAATTCATTTTACTACTCTTTAAAATAGGGGCTTAATAACTTTCAAAGTTAAAAGTTCTCTTAGACTTTGACCCCCAAACTCCACTCACAGGAGTTTAATCCTACAGATATCATACATAAATAAAACAAAATGATATATTAAAATAATTTTCTAATATGAAATAATTAGATGTAATTGCTTGTTGACATGAGTTAAATATATTATGGATAATGCAATGCTGTAGCTATAAGAAAAATTAGTCCCCTTTAAAATAAAGTATGTACTGCAGAGTAAAAAGGTAGAGGACAGTATTGACAATATGATACCATTTGTATTTAATTAAAATGCATTTCATGTTTCTGCATAAGAGGCAAGAGTGAGAAGAAGTGTCTTTGTATTTTTAATATTTCACATTTTCAACTGCATGCATATGTTTTCTTGAAAAATAGAAGAACAAATTAAAGTAAGATGATGATAGTGGTACATTGAATATGGCCATTGTCTCCGAGAGGTACTTGGAGTACACTTTGGTGCTTTTAAACAAGTCCAAATTCTACCTGCTTTCTGAATCTGGTTCCAGAGTTACTTCCTCTACATTAGGCCATTCTAGTTATAATTCATTAACATGATTCTTTCTCCTCATTTTCAATACCTATTATATGCAAGGCACAATTTGTCACTGTGCAAAACTATAAGTTAAACATATGTTTGCTTTCGTTAATTTTATAATCTATGTATGTAGAAAACATTCAAGTCTTAATTTCTGTAATTTAAGAAGTTTTGGGGATATAGCTCAGTGGTAGAGTGCCTGCCGAGCATGCATGAAGTGCTGGGTTTAATCCCCAATACTAGCAAAAATTAATAGTTTTGTTCATATAATCTAGGATTTGATTCTATATTATCCAATTTAATTTTTTTGAGTTTCTTCCCCCAAATATATCTCCCTAACTTAATCACAATCTTCCCAAGGCTGGAATATTGTGTTTTTCTTTCCTGTGTTTGTATCCAGTACACTCTTAGCTGAGTGGCTGGACATAACAGTCTCAGAATAAATATCATTGATTGACTGATTGGTTGATGCTGATGTTACAGCTTTTCTTACTTCTAAATTGCATATTGTTCGGATGAAATAAATTGTTTTTTTTTTCTCCCCAGATAGGTGATCATTTTTAAAAAGCATCAACGACATTTGAAAACATTCACATAATATCTGTGGTTTAATCATGGACCAAAATCAGCATTTGAATAATACAGCAGAGGAAAAATCTTCAGGGAAAAGAAAAAAGAGACGCTGCGATGGATTCAAGGTGGAATGAATGCCATGTTTCCAAACTAAAATAAGTGAACGGGGAGTTATTATTTATAGAAAAGACAACCAGTTATTTGAAAGAACACTATATGTCATATTAGTATTTTTCAATTGAAGTATACATCAAAATTAACAAAATGACACATATCTCAATTTAAATGTCTTTAAATCTGGTTAAAGTCTTTCTTTGGTGATATTTTAATTTGTAAGTATTCATTATTATTGAAAAAATAGAAATACTTCAGTAGTCTTCTCTGGTTCTTGATGGACCAAAAGATACTCATAAATGTGATTAAAATAAAAGATGTTGTGTAATGCTTAACATGAAAAATATTTTTAGAGATAATCTTAAACCTAGAAGATTAATTTCTTGTGAATCACTTTGCCATATTGATCTATTTAAATATTTCTTTCTTAGAGAACAGCATTTGTTATTCCGATAACTTTAAGTAGTATAGTCTGATGGAAAAGAAATCTATAGGAATCAAAAACCTGGCCCAGAGACCTAGTTGATGACTTAGGAAAACCATTTGATTTTTCCATTTGCAGGTTAGCAGATATAATGATAATTCCACCTTTTGCATTTGTCACAAAATTGTGGGTCATTAAATTATATTGACACTTTCATAAATAGGAGAAACTCCTCCTTGGTCACAGTGCAACAGAGGAAACCAAACTTAGCACTAAGTTGAGAAATTTGCCTGAAGTCACCTACTTTGTAAATTGAAAACCTTTTAAACCAAGACAAAGCCTGTAAACCTCATAAAGGGAAATCTTAAAGAAGTCAGGAAATCAGTCACAGCCACTTTTCAACAATATTAAAATTTTTGTTTACTTAGTTGAAATTGTAATTTATCCAGCTGAATAATGACCAGATTATATTCAATTGCAGTAGTGTTATATCAAGTCCTTTTTATCTTTGTCCAGAGAACATGAAATCCGTTTGTTTTCAGAGATATCTGCTAAAGTCTGCTCTGATGAAATGTTTGAATAAAGTTTAAGCAGAATGATAGTCATGAGGAAAAGGTTAATGCAGTTGAAGTACATTCTAGGGGTAATATACTGTGTTACAATGATTTCACTTGTATGTATCTAGCAAAGTGACAGCAAATTGGTTGCAATATGATTTTCAGAGTGATTTCTTACAGCATGTTTAGAGAAGAGGCTGGGAGGTGGCAGTTTGCAGTGTGTGTCAAGTATATTACCTGCAGCCCGATAAAGAAGACACAAAATGATAGAGGCTGACATTTATTGAACGCTTACCATCTGCCAGACACTAATCTAGTGTTTCATTTCTGTTAATGGATTTATTCCTTATAACAATTATCAGTCAGATTTTATCATTGCCCTTTTACAGATTAAAAAAAACAAAAATCTAGGTATACACAGGGCGATTAACTTCCCCTAGCCTCAAATTGGTAAGGGGTGGAGAGGGGTCTAATCTGGGGCAGCTGGATTCCAGACTCCAAGTTCTCAGCTCTATTCTGTACTGCTAAAGTAACTGTGGATTTTTATAATATTAATACCCTCAAATATTATGGCAAGCAAGGTTTCATAAATGAATTATTTAATTATCTTCCGTATTTCACACCTCTAAAAATTCACCTTCAGATCAAATTATTCAGTATCTAGCCACCACGGGATTCCTATACTTGCTTGTGTATATGCACACACACAAATACACGTTATTGATTTTCACATAGACTTAGCAGGTATAAATGTATAAAAGTATGAATGGATAATGAACATATTTAAGTAACAACAACATATTTTGATTATCATTTGTGACCCCTTTTCTTCAATTTTTGTATTGGACCAATTAGGTTATAGAGAATGTGTCAGTATATACTTCACCTTCACTATTTGTCATTTCTACTCAATATTTTTGTGCCTCCATATTCGAACGAAAATTCTTTAATGGCACAAAAGCAATGTATTTATCACCCAAAAACATAAATAAGAGGGCAAAGGTAAAATTTTTCCCTTTGTGCCATATCCTCCCAGAATAAACAACCCTGAAGGTAAGTATGAGCTATAGCTCCAGTTTTCTATCTAGCTCACTTATTCCAGCTAAAGTCTGCAATTTCTATCAAACTTCACTGTTTGTGTTGTGCCTTCTGTGAGTGGAGACAGCTGAATAGTGACATGTATTCATTATGATAGTGCCATACAGAGTAATTTCACTGCCCTTAAAATACTCTGTTCTCTGCTTAGTCAGCCACTTACCCAACACTTGGCAACCACTAACCCTTTAACAGTCTCCACAGTTTTGCCTTTTATAGAAAGGCATATAATTGAAATCAGCCTTATCAGATTGGCTTTTTTCACTTATTGACATGCTTTTAAGTTTCCTTCATGTTTTTTCATGGTTTGATAGCTCTTTTTTTTTTTTTTTTTTTTAAGCAGTCCATAGCATTCTATCACTTGGGTATTCTACAGTTTATATGTACACATACTAAAGAATTTCTTCATTACTTTTATATTTTGGCAATTATGAATAAAACTGCTATAAATATGCATGTATAGGTTTTTGTGTGAAAATAAGTTTCCACTTCTGTTGTGTAAAAACCAAGGAGTGTAATTCCTGGAATATATGGTAAGAATATGTTTAGTTTTATAAGAAACCAACCATCTCTCTTCCAAAGTGTGTACCATTCATTCCCATCAACGGATAAGAATTCCTGTTGCTTCACATCCTCACTAACATTTTGTTTTTTCAGTGTTCTACATTTTGACTACTCTGATAGTTCTATATTGTTATCTGATTGTCATTTTAATTTGTATTTTATAGTGACACTAGAAGTGGAGCAAATTGTGTTTGTTTACATAATTTCCTAAGGTTTTCTTCTTTTTTTATTTACATTTTTATTGCCCTGTGGTCAGGAAAAATACTCAATATAATTTTAATTAAAAAAAATTGTTGAGGCTTATTCCATGTTCTGTATGTTATCCGTACAAGAGAGCGTTCCCTGTGCTGATGAGGAAAATGGTTGTTCTGAAACTGTTGGATGGAATTTTCTGCAGACATTTGGTCCATGTGGTCTGTGGGGAAATTTTTTATTAGTGCAAATTAATTGTACAGAATTGTGGGTTTCATTGTGTCATGTCTGAATATGCATATAACATATTTATTTGTCACCTACATACCTTCTTTGAAGAAGTAACTGCGGAGTTCTTTGGTCTGTTTCTTAATCAGGTTGTTTTCTTATTTAAATTTCAAGAGTATCTTTGTATATGTTGGAAGAGTTCTTCATCAGATATGTTTTTTATAAATATCACATTTTTTTTCTTTTTTAGCCTGTTGATTCATTAAACCAGCCTTGCATAACTGGGATAAATCTGATTCGGTCATGGTGCTTAATTATTTTTACACATTGCTGTATTCAATTTGCTGAATTTGTTGAGTATTTTGGCATCTGTTTTCAGGGACAATATTGGTCTTCCTTTTTGTGCAATGTCATTCACTGTTGTAGTATGAGGACAACACTAGCTTCATGGAATGATAGAGGAAATGTTCCCATTGTTTCTATCTTCTAGAACTGTTATAGTTTCTTCCTTAAATATTTGAATGGTATCAGCAGTGAAAACACCCACACCCAGTTGTTTCTTTCTTGGAGTTTTATTAATTATTGATTCAATTTATAAAATACATATAGGCCAATACAGATTGTCTATTTCTTCTTATATGAATTTGAGTAGATTGTGTCTTTTGAGAAATTGGTTGGGCTGGGGCTAAAGCTCAGCAGCATAGCGCTTGCCTAGCCGTGTAAGGCACTGGGTTCCATCCTCAGCACCACATAAAAATAAACAAATAAAATAAAGGCATTCTGTCCATTTACAACTACCAAAAAAAAATTTTAAAAAAGAAATCGGTCAATTTTATCTAGGTTATTAAGTTGTGGACACATTGTTGTTCTTTGTATTCCTTTATTATCCTTTTAACGTCCCTGGGGTCTATAGTCATTTCTTTCCTTTATTTCTGATATTAGTAAATTGTCTTCTTTCTCTCTCTTTTTATCTTCTTAGTGAACCTGGCTAGAAACTTATAAATTTTATTGATATTTCTGAAGAATAGGTTTTTGGTTTTGTTGATGCCCGATTTTCAATTTCATTGACTTTTCTTTTAATTTTTATTATTTTCATCTGTTTATTTTGGATTTAGTTTATTCTTCTTTTCCACGTTTCCTAAGGTAGGATCTTAAATATTGACTTCAGATTTTTTTCTTTTCTAATGTGTGCATCCAATGCTATATATTCTAAGTATTGTTTTCATTATATCCCGAAAGTTTTGATAAATTGTTTTATTTAGTTCAAAATGCTTTAAATTTTCTCTTGAAAATTCTTCTCTGATGTATATGTTATTTAGTAGTGTGTTGTTTAATCCTCACATATTTTACAATTTTCCAGTTGTCTTTATGTTATCAATTTCCTGTTTAATTGAGAATTGACATTAGATAATTTCTACTTTTTTTTAATTTAAGGTATGTTTTGTGGCCCAGAATGTGGTCTAGAATGAATGTTCCTTGTGCTGAAGAAGAATGTGTATTCTGTGGTTGTTGATTAAGTGATCTATAGACATTGATTATATCCATTTGGTTAAACTATGTTGAGATCAACTATGTTCTTTCTGCCTGATGGATCTATTTCTGATAAAGGAATGTTAAAATTTTCAACTATGACAGTGGATTCATCTGTTTCCGCCTTGTATTTCTAGCATCTTTATCTTCATGTAGTTTGATTTTCTGATAGGTATGAATACATAAAGGATTATTAAATATTCTTTTGGGAGTACATTATGTAACACACTTTTAAAAAAAATCCATGGTAATTTTCCTTGCTTTAAACTCTTCTCCGTGTGAAATTAATTTAGTTAGTCCTGCTTTCTTTTAATTAATGTTAGCATACAATTGTTCCATTACTTTTTATTTTGAATGTATTTTTATACTTATAGTGGGTCTCTTGTAAATAACATGTAATCAGGTCTTATTTGTTGATCTCCTGTGACAATCTCAGTCTTTTAATTGGTACATACATATCTTGAAAGTAAAGCGATTACTGATACAGTTAGATTAATACTACCATATTTATTATTGTGTTTGATTTGTTGCCCATGTTCTTTATTCCTGATTTTGTCTTCTTTTACTTTTTCCGCCTTTAACACTTCTTATTGAGCATTTTATATATTTTGATTTTTCTCTCCTTTCTTAGCATATTCATTATATTTCTTCTTTACTTTTATGGTGGTTGCCATAGAATTTGCAATATACAATTAAAACTAACTTTAATTCAAGTCCACTGTCAACACCAAATTACTTCATAGATCATACCTTATAATAACAAAACATTCATAATTCCCTCCCTGTTCCTTATATCATTGTTGTCATTTAATTTCACACATTTGTAACACATATATTCATAAGGATACATAAGCAAATACGTTATTGCTATTATTATTGTGAATAATTAAAAAAAAGAAAATCATTTTTATTTTATATTCACTCATTCCTTATTCAGTGTTCCTCCTTGGTTTGTGTAGATCTGTTTCTGAATTAATTATTTTCCTCTCTGTAAAACACTGCTTTTAACATCTTGCAAGGCAAATTTACTTGCAATAGATTCCTTCCATTTTTGTTTAAGAAAGTCTATTTCTTTTTCAGTTTTGATAGATTATTTCACAGGGAACAAAATTCTAGGTTAGTGGGTTTATTTGTGTGTGTGTGTGTGTGTGTGCACGCACTTTACATATTTCATTTTACTCTTCTTGTTAGTTCAGTTTCTGAGAGGAAGTCATATATAATTCTTATATTTGGCCTGCTATACGTTTTTTTTTTCCCTTCTGGCTTCTCTCAGGAATTTTTTCCTTGACTTTGATTTTCTATAATTGAAAATGATATGCATAGGTGTAGTTTTAATCTTTATTTTTGATTTATTTATTTTTTGTCTTTATCTTGATATCCTCTGAGATTCCAGAATCTATGATTTGTTGTTTCACATTAATTTGGGGAAATTCTCAGTCATCATTTTTTCAAGTATTTCTTCTGTTCCTTCCTCCCCTTCATCTATTTCTAGTGTTCCCATTGTATATATGTTAGACTTTTTTGGTGGTCTCAAGGTCCTTGAATGTTCTATTCTGATTTTTCAGGCTTTGTTCTTTTTCCATTTTAGTTTTACAGACTTTTGTTCAAGTATCTGAAAACTAAAAATTCTTTCATTAGTCATATCCAGTTTACTAAGAAGTCCATCAAAGGCATTCTCATTCCTGTTAATGTTTTGATGTTTAGAATGTATGTTTAGTTTTTTCTTAGAATTTTCATCTCTCTGCTTACATTGCTCATCTGTTCTTACATGTTCTCTATTGTACCATTAGAACCCTTAGCGTATTAGTCACATTTTTTTTTAAGTCCCCTCTGATAGTTCTAATATCCTTGCCATATCTGAATCTGGTCCTCATTCTTGCTTTTCGATTTATTTATTTATTTGTTAATTTTTGCCGTTTATGTACTTTACAATTAATTATTTATTTATTTTCCTAGACGGCCACACATGATGTCTTGAGTAAAAGGAACTGCTGTAAATAGGTCATTTATAATCTGGTGGTAAGGTGTGGGGGAGGCAAGCATTCTATTGTTCTGTAAAAAAATTAGGTCTCCATCTTTTAGTGAGTCTTTGCCTCTGGATTGGGAACTTTGCAAACGTGAATCAGGTTTTTCTAACCACCCCTCCTTAGGTGGGCCAGGATGTCTAGAATGGGATGAAGTTGTGCATTTTCCTTCTGTCACACAGAAGGCAAGAACTGGTTGGAGCTGTAGGTTCATGCTTCATCCCAGCTCATGACTTTGATTGAATAGTTTCTACTGAAGGCTAGCCGTATCAAGAACAGAGCAAGTACTCTGGTTTATTTCAAAGTGGTTCTTTCTCTGCTCATTCTGATAAAAGCATGAGAAGATTTCTCTGCAGTGTTTGCTCTGAGAATCTGGTAGAACTCCTGCAGAGAAGGCTCACAAAAGGATGGGGTCCTTGACTGGATCCTCTGAAATTTTTCATGCACAACTTGTCCACACTAAGTCCCCAGCAAATCATCAGTCACACCTGAGGTGTCCCTGCTCTGGCACTGCTTCATTCGTGGTGGTTTCTGTTTCTGTTTCTCTGCTTTGATAAACTGTGGCTCCCTATATTTACCAGTCCGTCTGTCTGCTAGTGGGGAGAGAAAATGACTTGCCATAAACCCTCACCTTTCTTAGGGACTCAAAAAGAGTTGTGGATATTTCAACTTCTTCAGGCTTTTCCTCCTTGTTAGGACAGAAGGGCCACATCCCAGCTCCTTTCATGCAGAATCAGAAAGTGGAAGTCCCAGACTTTTAAATAGTATTAATTTACATCATATCAGTTCTAGACTTTTACTTCAGATTTTATTTTAAACAGCTTTTTCACTGCTGTGACTAAAAGACCTGACAACAACAATTGTAAAGGAGGAAAAGTTTATTTGGGGGCTCATGGTTTCAGAGGTCTCAGTCCACAAACAGCCAGCTCCATTCCTTGGGCTCGAGGTGAGACAGAACATCATGGTGGAAGAGTGTGACAGAGGGAAGTGGCTCACAGGATGATCAATAAGCAGAAAGAGACTCCACTCGCCAAATACAAAATAAGTACCCCAAAAGCACACCTCCAATGACCCACCTTCTTCAGCCACACACTACTGACCTTCAGTTACTACTCAGTTAATTCTATCAGGGATTAATTCACTGATTGGGTTAATGCTCTCATAATCCCATAATTTCTCCTCTAAATCTTCTTGCATTGTCTCACACATTAGCTTTTGGGGGGACACATCACATAATAATAAGTATGCAACTTATTTAGAAATGAGTTTCTTGTTTCTAAATATATGAGGATTTTCTTAAAATTTTGCTACTCATTTCTATCATAATTTATTGTAGCAAAGACTGTCTGGAGGATATCTACTTTTTGAAAATTTTCAAGACTTCTTTATGCCCCAATACATCATCAGTTTTTGTAAGGTACCCTTATGAACTTGAGGAAATTGTATATTCCTTGAAATGTTTGGTACAGAACTCTACATATGTCTAAGACATCAGTTTTGTTTGTTATGCTATTTAACTCTTCTTGTATCCTTGCTAATATTTTGATGGACCTATCACAAATGGCAAAGTCATGTTAAAATTTCCTTTATGATAGTAGTTCTATTAATTTTTCTTTACATTTTTAACCATTATCTTCTAAGTTGATGTACACTTACATCAATATGTAGAAAACTTCTTTTTTTATTAATGATGTTTCTTTAATTTTACTTGGGTTATTATTTATACAGCTATAAAAAGTTTTCTTCAAATGGTTGTATTTTCTTATCTTTTTAGTATTAACATTTTCTCATGATTTAGGACTTTCTTTTATAAAGAGCTTAGAGTTGAGTTTTCAAAATTCCCAATGAAAAATCTCTAGTTTATATGTCTACATTTTATATACATATATCTATCTAAGACATATAAATATATAGATATATAGAAGTAGGTGTTTCTACTGAGTTTATTATGACAGTTTATCCCTTTCTATGCTCCTTTTTAATGCTTTCTTGCACTTTTAAACTGATATTTATATTTTCCATAACAAGAAAAACACTATAGCATTTTGCTATGATTGAATGTTTGTATTTTCTCTCAAATTTGTATGTTGAATAATAATCACAAAACAATTGTATCAGAAGATAGGGTCTTTAGTCAGTGATTAGGTCTGAGGGCCAAGTCTATATGAAAGGGAATAGTGCCCTTATAAAAAAGGCCCCAGAGAGAGACCCTTTGCCCCTTCCACCTTATGAGGTTATGGTGAGAAGAGAGCCCTCACTAGACACTACATCTTCTAGTGCCCTGATCTTGGCTTCCTCAGCTTCCAGAATGATGAGGAATAAGATCCTATGGTTTTTAAGTACCTAGTTTTGTTATACACAATATTTTGTTATAGCTGCTCAAGAAGACTAAGACACATGTCCTCATGTCCATTGATATGCCTGCTGAACCTCCACATCACCTGAAATTGTTTGTATTTTTAATTATAGATAGCATGACTATTTCCTCTCTTATTTTATTATTTTTTTAAGGATAACAATAAAATTTATCAAGTATTTTATCCACTTTGTTTTGCAAATCTCATGCAATATCTTCAGGATTAAGTTGTTTTATTTAAGTAATTTTTACAAAACCATTTTGAATGTGACATTTTATGTGCCAATTTTTCTGAAACCCTATATGCTTAGGAATATATATTCTTACAGCGAATGGCTATTTTACTAAATATGAAATTCTAGGTTCAATGTTCTCTTCAATATTTTAAGAGAAATATTTTTTGTTCTTTTTACATTCACTCTTGCTATATAAAAATTGATCTGCTCTTTCTCCTGAAACACTTCAAAAGTTTTTCTTGGATATTTTTAAATTTTACTATGCTGTTTGTCATTTTTCCACATGCAAGTGTGGGTTCTTCCTTCTCTCTCTTGTTGAGTACTCAATGGCCTTCTCAACCTGAGTTAGTTTTGTTTTAATCTTTATTGAACATTATATATCTTGAATTTATTATTTATTTAAATACTTCTCCTCCTCAATTTATTTTTTCCACTTTTATTCAGTTTTGATCAACTTTGGACATAATATTTTATAATATCAATACAATATTTTATATATATTTATACATATAAGTCTCCAAATATTTTTGTGAACATCGCAGTTTGATTTTCCAATTTGGCCTTTCTCTTTTTTATTTCATATATAATATTTTTAAACCATTATATTTTATGTCTCATATTTTCTGCTTCTTAAAAACAATGTGTCTTAATTTCATTTGGCTGATATTTGTTGTATTTGAAACTTCTGGTGAGAGTCCTCTGAAACATCTGCTTTGTATGGTAACCACATCCCAGTTTTTTGTTTCTTTGTTTCTCTCTTTTGAAGGGATGTCTGTTCCTCTAAGATCCTGCAGCCTTTTCCTCTGAGTTCTCCTATCCCTGGTGGGGTTACTCTTTCTGGTAATGGGACAGGGGAGGACTGAAGGACACAACCTTGTCAGTGTGAGAACCAAGAGTTCAGCAAGCAGAGGGAGATGAACCTGAGGGTGAGCACCAGCCACCAGTAAACCACCTGTCACCCTGCACTTGGCGAATTGCCTCTAGCCAGGGCTCCCTCAGTACCCGAGGGAGGCAATACTCTGGAGAGCCTGTTCTAATATTGTAGGAATGTTGAAGGGATCACCTCTGAAAAAGAATTCCAAAGTTTAATCCCAAGGCTCTCTCCTCTTCCTAGCTGATCTGTTGGGCAGGAATTCTGAGTCACTGTGTTTTCACCCTGGAGGCCCTTGTGACTGAATTCTGTGCTGTCCTAAGCTGACCAGAATCATGCATCTCTATTGAAGACAGCCTCCAATAATATAGCTGTGGATTTTAATAGAGTAATACAGTAGCTGTAGAGAGAAAATCAAATCCAAAAGTTTTTGGCCCTAGGGATGAAGGTAAAGTTGAAGATTGGTTTATGAAGATTTTGGAGCCTGAGAGCTTTCCTCTCCCCTCTTAAAACACAAGCACAGTACTGGTGGATGATTAAAATATTATGTCCAAGTCTGCCAGTTTAAATAATATATGTATTTTTATATATGTATTTTTTGTTTGTTTGTTTGAAATAAAAAACTTTTATTATTCATAGGTCCTGGGGTGACTGGCATGGCCAGAGACCATACAGAGATCTATAAACAAGTGGGGAGAGAAAGAGAGGGAGAGAAAGATAGAGAGAGAGAGAGACAGAGACAGAGAGAGAAAATGAATGAGAACACATATGGGAGGACATATGGATCCTGGGCATGTGGGTCTGATGTAACTTTGCATCTGGTCAAGCAGCCACATGAAAACTTTAATATATTTTTAAACACTCTGGTAAAATGATTACATTAAGAAAAAAATTTATGACAGAAAAAAGTTCATCTTTTAAATAAAGCACTTTATAATTCAGAAGCAACTAAAGCTGATGACAGACAACTGCTGGGGTATCACCAAAGGATAGGGACCATGACAAGTGAATACATATAATTTGGCGGAAATCAATCAAATAAGAGAGCACAGAAATGCACAAGCAGAAAAAGTGACCAACACCATAAAGGTCTAAAAGAAACGAACCATAAGAGGTTTGTTTGACCAATATAAAAACTCTCTTTGAATCTCCCTTGAACTCCGCATCTGCCTTAGTTGTATCAACTGGATCTATTTATTTTTAAGCATCTCAAGTTTGACTTTGAAAAGAAGATTTCATTATATTTAGGGCTAAAATTTTTCTCTTTTTCTTATATTTCTCACCCCAAGTATCAGTATTACTACATCTAGTTATTCAGACTAGAAACCTGAAAGACAAAATCAGAATCCTCGTTTCCCATTATTGCCACATTATTTTGGTTTTCCTCTTAAATTTCTCCCAAATGTATCTGTAATATTTCTCTTTCCAACTCTACTCATCTTTTTTTTTCTTAATATTTTCTGAACTCATCTTGCTTAGAGATTTCCTTGACATAAGCTCATCTTTCTCATAGCTATGAGAATAAACTTGAAATATTAAATCTCTTTGTCATATTTAAATATGTACATTAACCCCGCAGTGTCTGGCTATTTCATTCTTTTTTTTAATATTTATTTTTTAGTTCTCAGCAGACACAACATCTTTGTTTGTATGTGGTGCTGAGGATGGAACCTGGGCCGCACGCATGCCAGGCGAGCAGCTACCGCTTGAGCCACATCCCCAACCCCAGGCTATTTCATTCTTGCTTTTATTTGTATCCTTTTTCTTTCAGGGCCTTTTTATACAGGCTTTCTATTTTGTTGTAAATGTCTTATTTCTTCTTCGGTTTATAAAATTCTATTACCCCTAAAGACTGAACTCAAATATTATCACATTTATAAATACTTAACCTGTACAAATTACTCACTTTTTTCCTGTGTACCTCATAACATTATAAACTTGTGCAAGGACAGCACTGAATTCTGTGCTGTTATCCTTCATCTATTGTTCATACCTCCCAGAAGATGATTTGTTCTGTTAGGGCATTTACGATATCTTCTTTAGTTTTACTGACCTAGTTCTTCTGTCCCGGTCTTGCCTCCAAAACTTGGCAGAAAAACTGCCATATTGTGATTACTCAATACACATTTGTTGAGCAAGTCAGTTGAGGTGCAGGTAAGTTCACCGAGTTCATAAGAACCGTACCTGTGACAAATGGAAACTTGGAACAGCCATCTGACTTCAAGTCCAGAATTCTTGTTAACTATCAGTAAACAAGTGCCCTGCCACGGCTGCAGGTAAATACAGACTTTTACCTCTTATTCCAGTTGTCAGCTGTCTTTTTTCTGCCAGTGACACTTTTAAGATCTGTTGGATGATTGTGAACATTTGGACCCCTGTTTCGAAACTTCTCAATCAAAACTCCTCTGTTCTCTTGCTACTGACCGTCCAGTGTTTTTCACTGGAGATTTTAGCTTTCTTCTTGTTTAGCCGTTTTGTAAAATTTTGAGAAAGTCATTATATCACTTTTTTTTTCTCTGAACTTGTCTTGTATTAAAAACAGAGCTAGTGGGGCTGAGGTTGTAGGTCAATGGTAGAGCGCATGCCTCATATGTGGAAGGCACTGGGTTCGATCCTCAGCACTACATAAAAATAAAATGAAGGTATTGTGTCCACCTACAACTAAAAAAAAAATGTTTAAAAAAAAACAGGGCTAGTAATGTAGTAATGCCCAATTCACAGAATTGATTACTCTACCTATATTAACTCATTTCATGACCTCATAGAATCCCCGCTCATTGGAGATGTTCTAGTCTGGCTATTGAGTTTTATATTTCTTACTTCTTTCTTTGTAAAACCAATTTAGGATTTTATTGTGAGAATTTTGACTTTTTGAGTCTCTTATCTTGAACTTAAACGTCTTTTAAGATTGAAGTCATGGATTGTATAAAACCTGTCTCTGAACTTTTTGAAAGCTTCTCTTAGCTAGAATGGGACTTACCTTTGACTGTGCTTATGCTAGCTTTAATAAGATATCCTGTTGATTTCTGAAATTCCTCTTCTCTTGATTTCACCAATCAGCACTCTTTTGGTTAGCATTTAAGTAAGAGTCTTCTCTGTGTTTTTTTTGACAACCAACAAATCATATTGTTAGTATGCTCATCACTGATTCTATAGGTACCTACCTTAGTGGCTAGCATAAACTTTATTTGGCTAAATCATCAGTCATATTGTTATGTGAGTGAACTTACAGCAGATAAAGAATTCACCCATGGCAAGAGAAAAAAAAAAAGAAAAAGAACAGGGTTTTAATATTAGTATGATGATTATTTCTCAAAGAGTTTATAAGAAAAACATACAAATGAGACATCAAAAACTAGATTGTTGACAAAGAAGGTCTATTTTATGGGCTGTTGAGCATGACAAAAATTTCAAAAACTGAATCAATCTGTAAATTCAAGCTGTGATATTTATTCTCTTCGAATATAGTACAGAGGATTAGGATGAATATGAATCTGTATGAGTAATATGTAAATACTTCATTGAGATGATACAAATATTGAGAATGTGGAGAGAATACTGTATTGCCAAATTAAGTAGGGGAAAGATAATATAGGTGACATGGAGATAGTAAAGGAAGAAATAAAAAGAAAAAAAGTGCATACTTTAAAAAGTATGCACATATCAAATTTATATGTTAATGCAAAGGTATATAAATTTGAAACTGTGAATCAAATAAATTGATTGAAAATATTATTTTTTATTAAGAGACTAAGCATTCACCAGGAATTGTAGTACATAGACTCTGTTATAAATTTTCAACCAAAATTTCAATGTTGAAAATTAAAAAACAAAAACAAAATCATTTTAAAAAGGGAAAAATAGAGCTGGGCACAGTAGCATATGCTACTTGGGAGGCCAAGGTAGGAGGGTCATTTGAGTACAGAAAGTCAAAGCCATCTGGGCAACACAGGGAGATGCACTCTGACAGAGAGAAGCGGGGAGAGAGAAAGAGGGGGGGGGGAACAAGGAAGGAAAAAATAAGAAAAAGAAAGAAAAAACCAGCTGATGAATTAACCCTATGTTATCTACAAAGAAATGGAAATTTTCATTTGCAGCCCTGGAGGCAAGAAGACAATAGAACTATATATTCCAGAGAATACACACTTACCAAAATTCTGTTTCAAGTAAAATATCTCCAGGAATAAAAGGTTAAAAAAATTATCACTGACAACCCTTTAGTAAAAAAATTATTAATTTATATTCTCCATTAACAAGAGCAAATAATCCTAATTTAGTATGATGATTATTTTTCAAAGAGTTATAAGAAAAACATACAAATGAGACATCAAAAACTTGATTGTTGACAAAGAAATAGAATCCCCACTCATTGGAGATGTCCTAGTCTGGCTATTGAGTTTTATATCTCTTACTTCTTTCTTTGTAGAACCAATTGAGGATTCTACTGTTACACAAGAAATAATAGTAACCCAGGGTCCTGTAAAATTGTTAGCATATCAAAAATTTGTCTCCTGTAAAAAAAAAATGAGCTGAGATTAAAATCTAAAATGATATTAGTAGATAAGCAGCTGAGAAAGAAAAGCAGCAGAGGAAAGTATAAGGATTGTAAGTGTTGCAATTAAAAGGTAATTTAGAATTACAATTCTGAATTACCCAGATTCTAAATTATTCAGCAAAATTGCCCAGATTCAAATCTTGGCTTGGCTACTTACTAGTTATAATTTCCTGGGGAAGTTACAGACTCTCAAAACTTTGATTTTCATATTCTTCAAAATGATAATAATGCAATTACCTCATTGATTGTGAGGATTAAGTAAGTTTGCATATATGAAGAACTTGGCACAACATACTATGTAAGTATTGTGTATCTTCATCATTCTAAAGGAGCAAAGACCTAAGAATGGAGAAGGGAAACAATAAAAGGTAACAATTTTTTAAAAGTACAAACAAGATTGGAGAAATAATTAAATTCTCTCAGTGAACTCATAATGTGCATGATTAAATTTATCAGTTAAAAGAAAAAGACAAAAAATAAAGACTCTCTATCCAAGAAAAACAAAATATACAATTATAATAGGTATTCTTAGAACACAATGACAGAGAAAGTTAATTTAAAATAATAAAGAAAGAAATTGAGACACAGTATCCTGGGCAAATATTAATGCAAATAAAACAAGTATAGTAACACTAATAAACTATTGCCTATATTAGAATTCAAGATCAAAATTACTAAAGGGACAAAAAGTGGTATTTTGAATGAAGAGAAGCTTAAGAGTACCTTCAGTGATTTCTTCATTCAACATACTACATCAAAGACCTGAAGCTATGAATAAGATAAAGGTCCATCAACATCATATATATTTAAGATGAAGAAACATTACCATGAAAGCCAAGGCTATTGTATTCTTAATCTTTTACTAAACTTACTCTATCACACGTCTATTCATCTGTACATCCCTTAATTCAGTTACAAGTTCATGTTATTTTTCATTCACTTCAAAGTAGATTACTGACATCAATCACTTTCCCTTAAATACTTCAGCATGCATTTCACTAAACTGAGCTCAACACTTGTTTATGGAAACAGATGGAACCGGCCCTGCTGACACCTTGATTTTAGTCCCATGAGAACCGTGACAGACCTCTGACCCACACCACTGTTAAGATAATAAATCTGTGTTGTTTAAAAAAAAAAGACCTGAAGCATTGCATATATATATATTTCTTTATCCATTCATCTGTTGATGGGCACCAAGACTAGTAAATGCTTGTATTTTAAACTATGCAGTCTATGGGAATTTGTTATATCATCTTGAACTGATCAATACAAGGATTTAACAGCAGATTTGAACAGGCAGAACACAGAATTAGTAAACTTGAAGATAGGACAGTTGAAATTATCAAATAAGAAGAAGAAAGGAAAAAAGGACAAAGAAAAATGAACAAAAGGTAAGAACCTTCTTTACTTTCAAGTGAACCAATAATTATGAGTGTCTCAGAGGTAGGAGAGAAAAAAAACAAAGGAATAAAAAATATTTAAAGAAATAATGGCTAACTTCTTCAATTTGATAAAAGACATGAATTTAATACCTTAGAAGCTCAAGGATTCCTTGTAAAATAAATTCAGAGATTAACTCTGAGACACTTATAATCAACCTATTAAATGTCAAAGAAAAATAGATGCTCTTAAAAAGTAGCAAGAGAAGCAGCTCATCATATGTAAGTGTTTCTCATTAAGAGTAATAACCATTACTGCATCAGAAACCATGGAGATGAGAAGACAGTGGAATGATATGTATAATAAAGGATTGCTATCCCAGATGTACAAAGAACCCTAAAAGTAAAAAAATATATATAAAATAAGCAAACAAATCATAAAATTTGAAAAATATCCAAAGATACTTCATTGAAGATGATAGACAGATGACAAGTAGTCATATAAAAAATGCTTAACATCAATTGGCAACCTATGTGCACACAAAAGCCTGCACCTAAATCTCTATAGCAGCAATATCCATAACTGCCAAAACTTGGAAATGACCAAGATGTCCTCCAATAGGCAAATAGGCAAGCAAATGGTGATACATTTATACAATGGAATATATTTTGGGGGAGCTATAAAGAAATCAAGCCACGAAAAAGACATGAAGTGAAATATGTCATTTGCTGGTAAATGGGTAGATCAAGAGACCATCATGCTAAGTGAAATTTTAAGTGATAGCATCATTCTTAAAAGGTTACATACTATATGATTCCAACTATATGAAATTCTGAAAAAAATCAAATCTCTGAAAACAAAAAGTTCAGCAGTTGCTCAAAGAAGAGGAGGAACAAATAGATACTGGTGTTTTTAGGAAAGGAAAACTATCCCGCATAATACAGTAAGCAGACCATCATATATTTGTCAAAATCTATAAAATGTACAACACAGAGTGTTGTAAAGTAGCGGCTTGAGTTAACATAATGTATCAATCTTGGCTTATCAATATAAACAAGTGCCACACCAACACAAGACTAAATGATAAGTGAAACTGTGTATGGAGAAAAGGAGTTTGTGGGAACTCTGTATTTTATGGTCTATTTTTCTGTAAACATAAAATTGCTTTAAAAAATAAAGTCTATTAATTAAATTTTAGAAACAACCTTTAACCAATTACTATCAAACCAAATCGAACAACATACTAAAACGTTATACATCATGACAAAGTGAGATTTGTTCTGGAAATAAAAGTATGGTTAAACATAGAAAATTTACCAATGAAATATTGTTCATTAATCAAACAAAGACAAAACCCACAAGATCACCTCAGCTAATGCTAACACTTGTTAATGATTAAAAAAACCTCATAAAACCAGTAATATAAGGAATTTTTCTCAACATAATAAAGGCTTTTATAAAAAGTTACCACTAATATCATACTAAACGTTGAAAGACTGAAAGCCTTCCTCTTAATATCAGAACAAGGCAATAATGCCCACTTTCAACAGTGACCATTCAATATTGCATTAGAGCTTCTATCCAGAGCCTTTAAATAAGAAAAATAAAAAGCATCTAAGTGTGAAAGAAAGAAGGAAAACTATCTCTATTTGCTGGTGAAATGTTCCTAAATAGATAAAAATCCCAAAGAAAACACATACATACACACACACACACGCACAATCTATTAGAGGTAATAATAAATGAACTAAGCAGTACTTAATGGTAAAAAAAAATCATATGAATAGTGTTTCTACACACTAGCCATGGAATATTCAACAAATAATAAGGTAAACCCATTCACAATAATGTAGTTAAGAAAAAAATCTAAAAATGAATTTAAACAAGGAGGTAATAAAAAGTACACTGCAAACCACAAAGTATTGCTGAAAAAATTAAAGAAGACCTAAATGAATCAATATCAAGCAATGAGATTGATTTGTTTATGGGTTGGAAGATGTTATTATCAAAATATTGATATTATACAAATTGTTCCACATATTAACCACAGTCCCTATCAAAACTTCAATAGCTTCCCTCCCCCCAGAAATAGAAAAGCCCATTCTTAAATTCATGGGGAATTCTAAAAGTATCCAAATAGTCAAAACCATATTGAAAAAAAGTGAAAAAAGTTGAAAGACTCATATTTCTCTATTTCAAGCAGACTTGGAAACTATAGTAATCAAAATTGTATGGTGCTGGCAGTAGGATAAACATATAAACTAATGGAATATACCCAGGAGTCCAGAAATAGTCCCATACATCTATGGCCACTAGGTTTATTCCTTGGGCAAAGAGTAGTCTCTTCAACAAATTGGGCTGAGATAACAGGATTTTCATAGGAAAAGAATGAAGGTAGACACTCATACCTCATACTCATAGCATATACAATTATCTCAAAATAGATCATAGATCTAAATTTAAGAATGAAAGCCACAAACCTCTTAGGTGAAAATATAAGTCTTGATGACCTTGGTAATGGATTCTTAGATATATCAAAAGTTTATGGGAAAAAGAAAGAAAGAAAAACTATATATATTGGACTAGGTCAAATTTTAAAACTTTTGGGATATATATATATATATATATATATATATATATATATATTCAAGAAAGTGAAAACAACCTACAGAATGGGCTAAAAAATAAAATATTTGCAAATCATATTTTTGATACAGTATAAAAATCCAAAATATATTGAGAATACTTACAACTCAATAAGAAAAACAACCCAATTAAAAAAATGTGCAAGGGCTTGTGTAGCTATTTCTTAAAGGAGATATGAAAATCCTAATAAGCACTGAAAAGATGCTCAATATCTTTTAGTCATTAAGAAAATGCAAATTAAAACCACAATGAAGTAGCACTTCACACGTGCTAGAATGATTATAATAATTTTTAAATGGAAAGTAAATGTCGGTGAAGATGTGGGAAAATGAACCCGTATACGTTGCTGATGGAAATATAAAATGGCACAGATGCTATGAGAAAGAATTTAGCCATTCTTCAAAGAGCTAAACATAGAAATAGCCTTTTGACCCCCAAATTCCACTCCTGGGTACATACCCTGAAGCATTATAAACAGGGACTAAAACAGATACTTGCACACAATATTCAGTGCAGTATTTATAATTGGTGGAAAAGAACAAGTATTCCACAACAAATGAATAGGCAAATTAATTGGGACAGAAAATAAATTAGAGATAACCAGGAACTAGAGGAATGGAGAATGCCAAGTTATTGCTTAATGGTTACAGTTTCTATTTGAGGTAATAAAAAATCTTAGAAATAGATAGTGGTGATTGTGAATATAAATAATGTCAATGAGTTGAATACTTAAAATAGTTAAAATGGCAAATTTATATCATATCCTTTATGTAAAAATTATTTTTTAAAAAATGTTTGGATGTCACAGAAAAAGCAACAAATATTCACTGAGAAGATGATTTTTATGGTTTTGTAAAACCTTTCATAATGACCAGGTGCTGAGGCATATGCCTATAATTCCAGCAGCTCAGGAGGCTGAGGCAGGAGAACTGTGAGTTCAAAACTAGCCTCAGCAATTTAGCGAGGTGCTAAGCAACTTAGTGAGACCCTTTTTCTAAATAAAATGCAAAAAAAAGGGGGCTGCAGATATGGCTCAGTGGTTAAGCACCCCTGAGTTCAATCCCCAGTAACTGCCCCCACCCAAAAAAAAACCCTTTGATAACAATTATAACTGAAGAGATCATGAAAGTTTTAACAAAATATATGACATTTTAGTTACAAATTGTTGAAATCTGATGGAATATGACAATTCAAAGTCAGCTTTTGTGTTGAAAAAAACTGAATTACTGGAGGGTAGAAAAGAATAGAGGATTGGCTAGCTTCACTTAGCATAATCTGCTCTAATGCCATCCATTTCCCTGTAAATTCTATGATTTTGTCATTTTTTAATGCAGAGTAATACTCCATTGTGTATAAATGCCACATTATTTTTATCCATTCGTCTATTGAAGGGCATCTAGGTTGGTTCCACAATCTTGCTATTGTGAACTGTGCTGCTATGAACATCGATAACTAAGAACAGTGTAGGGACGAAGAGCAGGAGAAGAAGATTAACATTTAACAGGGATGAGAGGTGGGAGGGAAAGGGAGAGAGAAGGAAAATTGCATGGTAATGGAAGGAGACCCTCAGGGTTATACAGTGGAGGAAGTAGAGAGAGAGGAGGGGAGGGGAGGGGAGAGGTGGGGAGGGGGGAGGGGGGAGGATGGGAAAGGCAGTGGAGCACAACAGACACTAGTATGGCAATTTGTAAATCAATGGATGTGTAACTGATGTGATTCTGCAATCTGTGTATGGGGTGAAGGTGGGAGTTCATAACCCACTTGAATCAAAGTGTGGAATATGATATGTCAAGAAATTTGTAATGTTTTGAACAACCCACAATAAAAAATTTAAAAAAAAAGAAAAGAATAGAGGAGGGAATATTCATTGAGAAGTTTTAAGTTTATACAAGACTTGATAGGTTGGGAGATGGCAACGTGGTGAAAAGCAGTTGTGGAGACAAATTAGAAGATTTCAGTAATATACCACAATTCTCCTGCCCCCTGGCTCCATATGCATACCCAGTGGGATATGTATCTTTTTCATCAGGAAGCCACCCATATTTCTTTTTTTCTGAAAAAAATATTTTTTAAAATACATGCCTCAAATATTTTACATTTTTCTTTTCATTACTAAGAGAAATTTCCCTTATATAACTGCTTAAAATGATGAATGATATTCCTGTAGAATCTTTCTTCCCTATTCTGTAAAATAGTCATTTGTCTGAAGAAAATAAAAGTTAGCTTTTTTGTAAAAGCCTCCTAGGTTGGCATAGAAAGCTTTAAAACATTTAAAAAGGTATTACCTTTTTAAAAATTGATTTTCAAATTTGCTTTCTACTTGATGGTTTCATGTAAATCAATGGAGAACATTACATTTGGCAGATAATGCACAAAGCAATGTCATTTTCTTTTATTAGTGAAATTGCTGGTTATATAAGGCATGGTTTTAATCTTTTATAAAATTTGAACATGTTTTTTATTCCAACTAGCAAAATGCTGGAAAAATCTAGAATACCCTACTTATTTACAGTGCTAGAAATACAGATTTACCCTACATCAATTTTGTCCAAAACTGAATTTCTCAGGATTACTGCGGTTTGTTTTTGACTGAATTATATTGCCATTCTTGTTCATAGTTGATTTACAGTGTTCTGTCAGTTTTACCATTTTTCATCAACATGTTGCTGTATTTACTTAACAAGTACAAATAGAGTCAACTTCAGATTCTAAATATATATATATATATATATATATATATATATATATATATATGTGTATTTTTTTTTAATTGTACCAAAAAAGAACCAAACAAACATTACATTTGCTGTTTCACATAGTTTATGAATCAGTAGTGTTAAGTACATTCACATTGATGTGCAACAAATCTCTAGAACATTTTCAGCTTCCAACACTGAAACTCTACACCCACCCACTGAACACAATTCCTCTTCTCCCCGCCGCCCTGTTTTTTTTTTTTTTTTTTTTTTGGTGCTGGGTATTGAACCCAGGGGCTTGTGCATGCAAAGCAAGTACTCTACCAACTGAGCTACATCCTCAGCCCACCACTAGCCCTTTGAAAGGGCTTTTCTACTTTATGTTTCTAAGGTTTTTAAAAATATTTTTTAGATGGGATGGGATGGGCCTTTATTTTGTTTATTTATTTATATGTGGTGCTGAGAATCAAACCCAGTGCCTCACACATGCTAGGAAGCACTCTACCACTGAGCCACAACCCCAGGTCCCCAAGTTTTTGAATATTTTAGATACTTCTTATAAGTAGAATTATATATTATATGTCCTTTTTCTTTTTCTTTTCTTTATTTTTTGGTACGAGGGATGGAACTCAGGGGCACTCGACCATTGAGCCACATCCCCAGCCCTATTTTGTATTTTATTTAGAGACAGGGTCTCACTGAGTTGCTTAGCACCTCACTTTTGCTAAGACTGGCTTTGAACTCTGGATCATCCTGCCTCAGCCTCATGTGTGCCACTGCACCTGTCTATCTCTCTTGTTTTGACTGGCTTATTTGGTTTAATATAATGACCTTAAGGTTCATCCATGTTATAGCATGTAGTAGGATTTCTTTCTTTTTTAAAAGCTGCATACTATTAAATTGTATGTATATATCTTTCTTTATCCATTTATCTGTGAATGGACATTTGAGTTGCTTCTACCTCTTGTCCATTGTAAATAATACTTCAATGAACATGACATATCTCTTCAAGATCCTGCTTTGGATACGTTTGAATATACCCAGAAGGATTGATGGATTATATGACAATTTTTTTGAGGAGCCTTCATAGTCTTTTCCCTAATGGCTATGCCATTTTACATTTATACCAACAAGCACTACCTTCTCCAAATTCCTACCAACACTTACTATTTTCTTTTCTTTGGTTAGTGGTTATCTTGAAAGATATGAGACAGTATTTCATTGTGGTTTTGATTTGCATCTCCCTGAGGCTGAGCTTATTGGCTATTTGTATATCTTCTTTGGAGAAATATCTACTGAAGTCCTTTTCTCATTTAAAAAAAAATACTTATTTTTTTTTTGAATCATGTAAGTTCTTTACATTGTTTAGATATTAACCCTTTATCAGATATATAAATTGTGATTATTTTCTACCACTCTATAGGTTATTTTATTCACTCTGTTAAGTTTTTCCTTCTGTGTGCAGAGTTTTTAAGTTTAAGGTAGTTCTATTTGTGTATTTCCTGATTTTTGCCTATGTTTTTAGTGTCATATCTAAGAAATCATTGGTAAATCTCATGCCCCTAAGATTTCTCCCTGTGTTTTTTTTTTTCTAGTAGTGTAAGAGTTTTAGATCTTCTACTTACATCTTTAATCCTTTTGAGTTTGTTTTTATATGGTGTAAAGTGTAAGGATGCAACTTCATTCTTTTACATATGGTAATTCAGTTTTCCCAGCACCTTTTGTTGAAAAGACTGTTCTTTCTCCATTATGTAGTCTTGGCATCCTCAGTGACAATCATTGGGTTTATTTCTGGGATCCCTTCTCTGTCCAATTTGGTCTATAGATCTATCTTTATGCCACTGAAACACCATCTTAATTACAAATGCTTTGTAATTACTACTTTGTAGTATATTTTGAAATCAGGAAATGTAAGGCATTAACTTCTGCTTCAAGATTATTTGGGCTATTCAGGTTGCCTTTGGGTTCTGTATGAATTTCAGGTTTTTCTGTAAAAAAAAATATGAGAATCTTGATAGGAATTGCATTGTATCTGTAGATAGTTTGGGACAATATGGACATTTTAATATTAGGTCTTCTGATCCATAAACAGGGAATATTTTCTCACTTATGGTGTCTTTAATTTCTTTCATCAATATTATAGTTTTCATTGAACAAATCTGTCACCTCCTTGGTTAAGTTCATCCCTAAGTTTATCCCTAATATTATAAGTATTGTATATATTTTGATGCTTTACTAAGTGGGATTGTTTTCTAATTTTCTTTTTAGATTGTGCATTGTAGTGTATAGAAACAGCAGATTTTTGAATGTTAATTTTTCTGTCCTGCAACGTTGCTGATTTTTAGTGTTTCCAATTTGGATGCCTTTTATTTGTTTCTTCATTCATTTTTTTTAATGTCTAATTGCTCTGGCTGGAGCTTCGAGAACTAGGTTGAATATTAGTGGTAATTTCTGATCTTAGAGGAAATACTACCAGTCTCCCCCTTGAATATGATATTATTAGTTGTGAGCTTTCCTTATATGGCTTTTATTATGTTGAGGTCATTCCCCACTTCCTACTTTATTCAGTACTTTTATCATCAACAGGTGGTAAAGTTTACAAAAACAACTTTTTTGCATTTATTAGGTAATCATGAGTCTTTTGTCCTAAATTTTGTTAAGATGTTATAGTGATTCAATTCATATATTGAATCATCTTGCATTTTTTTTGCTTAAATACCACATATGAGAGACAACATATGACCCTTGACATTCTGAGTTTGACTAATTTTGCTTAACATAATGGCCTCTAGTCCCATCCATTTTCATGCAAATGACATAATTTCACTTTTATTTATGGTTGAATACACACAATTGTGTATATAGACCACATTTTCTTTATCCATTCATCCATTGATAGATACCTAGACCTGTTCCATAGATCAGCTATTATGAATTGTGCTGCTATAAACATGGATATGCATGTATCTCTATAGTATAATGACTTTAATTCTTTAGAATAAATATGAAGGAGTGGTATAGCTGGGTCATATGGTGGTTCCATGCCTAATTTTAAGCAACTTCATATTGATTTCCATAGTGGTTGTACTAATTTGTAATACTACCAATAGTATAAAGGTGTTCCTTTTTTTCTCCACATTGTCTCTAGCATTTATTATTATTTGTATTTTATTGTTGTTTTAGTACTGGGGATTGAACCCAGTGGTACCTAACTACTGAGCAATATCCCCAACCCTTTTTTATTTTGAGACAGGTTCTTACTAAATTGCTTATGGCCTCCCTAAATTGCTGAGGCTGGCTTTGAATTCTGTAATCTTCCTATCTCAGCCTCCCAAGCTGCTAGGATTATAGGTTTGTGCCACTGCTCCTGCCTTATTGTTTGTATTCTTAATGACTGCAATTTTGACTGGTGTGAGATAAAATCTCAGTATAGTTTTGGTTTGAATTTCCCTAATTGCTAATGAAATTGAACATTTTTTTCATATATTTGTTGGCCATTTGTATTTCTTCTTTTGAGAAGTGTCTGTTTAATTCTTTTGACCACTTATTAATTGGGTTATTTGATTTTTTGGTGTTAATTTTTTTTAGTTTTTAAAAATATTTTCTAGATATTAATCCTGTGTTGGAAGAGTAGCTAGCAAATATTTTCTCCCATTCACATACCTAATTGTTTCCTTTGCTATGCAGAAGCTTTTGCCTTGATGCCTCCCATTTATTAACTCTTGTCATTATTTCCTCAGCATTAGGGCCCTATTGAGAAAGTTGTTGCCTGTATCTATATACTCACATGTTGACACTATATTTTCTTCTAGGAGTTGCATAGTTTCTGGTCTAATTCCTAGGTCTTTGATCCATTTTGAGTTGATAGTTGTGCAGGGTGTGAGATAAAAGTCTAGTTTCATTCTTCTACATATGGATAACCAGTTATCCCAGGACCATTTGTTAAAAAGGCTGTCTTTTCTTCAATGAATGTTTTTTGTTCCTTTATCAAGGTTCAGATGATTATAGATGTGTAGGTTTGTCTCTGTGTCTTCAATTCTGTACGATGGTCTTGTGTTTGTTTTTATGCCAGTACCATGCAGTTTTTGTATTATAATTTCAAGTCAGATATTGTGACACCTCCAACATTGTTTTTTCATCTTGGACTCCTTTTCTGTGCTCTTTAAAATATTCTATACCAGATTAACAAGCGATTTGGTTATCTACATTATAATAATTCAAGATTCCTATTACCTATGTATTTATCTTTACCAGGAGATATGTACATTTTCATACTGTTTTGTGTTGCTGTTAAACATTCTTCTAATGCCCTCTCCTTTCAGCAGGTCAAATGTTGTGATGAGCTCCCATAGATATTGCTAATTTGAGAAAATCTTGACTTCTCTTCATTTTTGAAGGGTGGATTTGTTGAATATAGTGTTTTTGATTGGCCAGTTTCTTTTTTGTTTGTTTCGGTACTTTGAATATATCATCTCACTCCCTTCTCATCTGTTTTAGTCAGCTTTTTTGCTACTGTGACTAAAAGACTCAACCAGAACAATTTCAGACCTCTCAGTCCATAGATAGCTGCTTCTATTCCTTGGGGCTTGAAGTGAAGTAGAACATCATGGCAGAAGAGTGTAGCAGAGGAAAGCAGCTCACATAATGATCAGAAAGCAGGGAGAGAGACTCCACTCACCAGATACAAAATACATATCCCAGAACCACATCCCCAATGCCCACCTCCTCTAGCCGCACTCTACCCGCCTTCAGTTATAACTCTGTTAATCCCCACCAGGGGATTAATTCGCTGATTGGATTAAAGTTCTCATAAACAACTGATTCTCCTCTTAACCTTCTGGCATTGACTCACACAAGAACTTTTTGGTGACACCTCACATCCAAACCATAGCATGTTCTCCATAGTTTTGTTTAGAAATCTGCTGCTGATGTAATAGAAGCTCCCTTTTACCTGATGTAAAGCTTTCCTACTGACTACTTTCAAGATTATTTCTCTTTTTCCTATGACTTTCAACAATTTGTTTAAGATGTGCCATGGGGTAGATATCTTTAGGTTTATCCTAGTTCAAGTATTTTTGAGCTTCTTGAATTTTATGTCTGCTTCTCTCCCCAGATGTGGGAAATTAGAGGCCATTATTTCTTCAAAAAAGTTCTTGACCCTTTCCTCCGATCCTTCTCTGTGTGTTTGCTCTGCTTGATTTTTGTCCCATGATTCCCTTAGATTCTTCATTCTTTTTCTTCCTCCACCTCTTACTTTCCTCCTCCTCCTTCTGCTCCTCTCTCTCAGTAATTTTCAAAGACCTGTCCTTGAGTTCACTGATTCCTCTGCCTGACCAAGTCAGTGTTTTGAGTCCCTCTCTTGCATATTTTTCAATTCAGTTATTATATTCTTTATTTTCAGAATACCTACTTGGTCATTTGTAATTTGTGTATCATTGATATTGTCATTTTGTTTATGTACCATGTTCCTGATATCATTTAGTTGTCTATCTGTGCTCTCTTTATTTTATTAAGCATTTTTTTTCACAGGAATTTTAAAATCCCTTTCTGGCAATTCCTAGCTTTTTACTTTTGGGGGCCAGTTCCTGGAGATATAATTTGTTCATTTAAATGTGTCCATGCTCCCTGTTTCTTTGTATGTTTGTTTGTTTGTTTGGATTTCAGTGTTCAAAGAATCAGCCAATTCTTCTAAACATTGTAATCTGGTTTTCTATAAGGGGAAATTTTCTCTACTCAGCCTTGCTCGATACTGAAGCTTTCTTAAGCTTTTTCTATGTGTGCATTCTTTTCTAACCTCTCTAGGCTTGTATGTATAGTCTCTTATTTGAAAAAGTTTACTAGTTACTATTTAGAACCATTCCTTGGTAAGGTCCTGGTGTCTTTCAGCGGTACTGTGACCTCTTTAGTGATGTAGCAAATTGTGGCAATGGTGCTCCATCTGCTGTCTTTATGTGGTACTACAGACTGATGCTTAATCAATTGTCATTGCTGAGAGAGCCCCAATCTGGTGTCCCATTTTTGAGTGCTGAGGCAAGACAGAAACCAGTTCTTGGAAAGCCCCCACTAGAAGTCCAAACACTGGATGTAGGGGATTTGAATGTTTTCTCCCAGCAGCACTGTGCAGTATTGTGTGATAAGGGCTCTAGTGCAAGGGAGAGAGCAGAGAGTCATATGTTTTCCTTTTAGGTTTCCATGTGTTTATATCTAGGCTAGCATGGATTACATGAAACTCCTAATTGGTTTCTGTAGTTCTTACAGGGCATTTGGTCCATTTGTTGTTAAACTTATGTATTGTGGGAGAGAAGGGTCCTGGATTCCTGTCCTACCATGTTGCTGATGTTGTTCCCTCCCAGGTGTTCTCTCTACCACCATCCCTGACCCAGGATTAATTACATGATTTTTTTAATGATTGGGCCCTGAACAATTTTCATAATTCTTCTGTGATATAAAGATTGTTTTTCTACAAGATGTCAGGAAATGACTGTCCTGGAAGAAAATTTTCATGATTTTTGTTTAACACCATGAATCAGCTTAGTGTTTATCTTATGAATTTTATTATTCCCACCATCAACTTAGCAAAACTCGTTTTGATACCCTTCCATGTTGGTGTTCCATTTTTAGATGGTTTTCTAAATTGTATGTACTTTTTAGTTGTATCTAATAAGTGGTATTATTTGACAGCTCTTCTCAATTTTTCCATCTTCATTGATAGCATGTATAATTTGAAAGATTGTGATGCAGGGAAGAACATATATACATCTTGTAGGTTATGCAAATGTCTGTTTGGCCTTTTGTCTCTAACTCCCAAACGTGGCCTAGTATTGGTTCAACAAAAGCCCAATACTATTTCTTGATTATCTTTGTGCCCGACATTGTTCTAAGCACTGTGATATAGCATTGAATGAGCAAAACCTCCTACCTGGAAAAGGTTTGCATTCTAGCAGGAATTGGCAGTATGGTCTAATTTTTATTTTAAAAGAATTTCTCTGGCTACTGGTTTGAGAACATACTTTTAGTGGAACTGGAACAGAAGCATAAAGATGTATCAGGAGAATATTTTAATCATCAAAGCTAGACATTATGGTGGAGACCACTGGAAGCACAGGAGGTAAATGAGAAGGGATCATTAGTCCTCGTTCAGGCTGGTAGAATACAACAGACTGGATATCTTAAACAACAAAAATTTATTCTCCACATTTCAAGAATGTAGGAGGTCTGAGTTCAAGGTGCCAGCATGGTTAGAATCTAACTAGAGCCCTCTTCTTGATTTAGATGTGATCATCTTCTTCCTGTGCTCTCACATAACAGAGGGACACGGCAAACACTCACAAGAGCCCTAACCTCATCATGAGACCTCCCAAAGGCCCCAGCTCCGGGTGTCATCTCAATGGGGATTAGGGTTCAACATTTGAATTTGGGGAGTTGCAATCATGTGTTCCATAATGTGGTCATATTTTAGCAAGAGAGCAAAAAGAAGTTTGCTTATGGATAACAATGTGGACTGTAAGGGAAAGGATGAGTCAATTTTGTTCAAGTGAAACTGAAACTTTAAAAAGTCTATAGCCACTTCACCTTAGATGCAAGGTCGATTTTGTTATTCATTAAATTTCTCCTTGCTGCCTCAAAGTTCCAACTGGCTTCCTGGAAGGTACCTTTGAGAATGTTCTGCCACTCCCCTCAGCTGGCTTGTGCTATTCACTTGGAAATAAAGAATGGCTTACCATCATGGCAAATTGAGAACACATTTAGTGTTTAATAGATCAATTAATGACATTTGTTGAAAAATGACAACTTTCAGTGTAATCTGATATTGTAACCTAGTTGGAAAAAGGTGCTTTATCTGTGTAGAGATAACATTAAAAGGGCTGAGGTGCACTGATTGCTGTAGGGAAAAGATAGGTATGCTTTTTGTAATAAAATAATGTTTTCAAGTAAAAAAGAAAAGCTATATTAATTCCATATTCATATAAACATTATATAGTTCTTTGCTTAACCAGTTTTCCCTCTTCCTTTTTTTTTTGTTGTTGTTTTTTAGATTTTCTTGGGAGCTATGTCATTAGGCTTCATTTGCAAAGCACTAGGTGGAGTCATTATGAAAACTTCCATTACTCAAATAGAAAGAAGATTTGACATATCCTCTTCTATTGCTGGTATAATTGATGGAGGCTTTGAAATTGGTAATTGTATTTCTATCTTAATAACTAGACTTACAGAGGTAAAACACTTCACACATGATCTACAACCCTGGTTCTTAACTAGGTGCAAACTGATTCCTCAAGGATGACTTGGCAACATCTGGACACATTTTTGGCTGTTGAAACTTGGGGATAGGGGTGCTACTAGTACCTAGGGGTAGAGTTCAAGGATACTGTTAAACACCCAGAATGTACAGAATGGCCCCAAACAACAAAGAATCACTCAGTTCAAAATGGCAGTTCTTGATACACCATATATACATACCTCAATTGTTCATATCTCTGTTTGTATATAAGGTATATATGTGTATTAAGAATTGTAATGCAAAAAAGTACATGTACAATGGCATAAAGTGGCATGAACATACTTTATATACAGAGGTATGAAAAATTGTGCTCTATATGTGTAATAAGAATTGTAATTCAAAAAAACAAAACAAAACAAAACAAAACAAAATCCTAGTTATTAAGAGTTTTGGAAGACTGATCTTACATAAACCCATTGTTTCAAATTCACACCCTGGGACGCTTAACCTGCCCTCTCTCCATTTGCCCAAATATGAAGAAAGGTTGAAAAAGGACTATGTTTCATATGATTTGTGGATAAAATGACAGATTTGGAACAAAACTATGTTAGATTTCTACTCTTTAAGGTTAAAAGTCTTTTTAAAAAAAACATGGAAGATATTGCTTTATTGTCTTAATTTTAATATCTTCTATAATCATAAAGCTTTATGTAATTAATGAACATTTTCCTTATCTTGTGAATTAGGAGTTTATTACTTCTGCTCAATTTTCCCTTTTCTTCTTACTTTTTAATTATTTGGAGACCCCCCCAAATTATGTCTGTCATATAGATTGCAAATATTTCCTACAAGTTTGCCTATTTTTAAACTTTATGTAAAACATACGTGACAATATTTTAAAGTAACTATAACAGAAGACAAATCTATGAGCATTTATTTTAACAGCATTACAAATTTGCTTACATTTGATCTTTGAATCTTGTAACTTCAAGTTTCATCCTTAGTTCCTGTGAACTGTATCTTCAAGGGGTTATTTTTTCCCAGAAACAAAATTGAACACATAACATATTTTTAGATCCCCTGCTTTTTGGGAATGTGTTTTTTTTTTACTGTGATAATTTGGGTATGGAATTAAACAATCAAAATGTTTTTATAAGAATATTATAACATTAATCTACTGTTTCATACAATTCAATAACATATATATGTTATAAATAATTACCAATATGCACTAATACACATCTCCTTTTTATCCTCAAATCTCAGAAATTTTACTAGCATGTATTGAAGACTGTCTTTTTTTATATTACCTCGACTGGAGAAATGGAAGAACTTTCCATGTAAAGGCTGAAGTCTTACTTTTAGTTCAAGAAATTTACTTCCTCTTTATTATTTGTTTCTCCTCTATTTTCTTTTGAAACATCTATGACACAACTATTAAGTTTTCTAGATTGTTTTTCTCTTTAAATTTTTCTTTCTAAATTTCTATTTCCTTTGCTGTATGTTCCATATGCTTATATCTTCCATCTTATCATATAAAGTTATAATTTGTGCATTTGTCTTATTTTTAAAGTTACAACAGTACTTTATTGTTCTCTACTATTTTTATGGGTAAACATGCTATTGTATCTATTAACTGAACTTTTTTAAGTTTCTCCTCTTTTTAGTGTTATCCTTACTATTTCTTCATGTGTTATGTTATCTACTGGTTCATTTTGGCGCTTTTCTGTCAAGCTTTTCTTTTCTATGAAATGCTCAGTAAATCTTGGTTGCTTTCTGCTTATTGTTATACATACAGCCAGATGGCCAGGATCGATGGTGACTCTCTCCACTTGGAATACTCTTTCTCTCCTTTTTAAACTAAATAATATAGATGTTAAACATTAAATCTCAAGTGACTTCTTCTCCTGGAAATTTTCCTGAGTCTCTTAATTAATAAAAAGTGTCTCTTCCTGTGGCTTATCAGTACCTCCATTCATATACCAGTTTTTGTCACTAGTATGTGAATTTCTTAAGGAAAGGTACCAAGATTGATTATCTATCTATTGATTATTATTATTGATTATCTATCATCTATCTATTATTTCTGGAACCAAGCACCATGGCAGGCACATAATATAAAAATTTTACACATTTTTATTAGTTCATGATAGATACACATAATATTAGGATTCATTTTGACATAATTAGAAAATCATGGAATATAATTTGCTCCAATTCAGTCCCCAGTACTCCCCTTTCCTTCCTCTCCTTTCTCCCCCTGTTTCTCTGCCTCTAATCTACTGATATTTCTTCTGTTTATAGTGTTTTTAAAATTAGTGCATTTTGAATATGCATAAAGGTTAAATTTATTGTAGTATAATCATGTATGTATACAGGAAAATTTGATCTGACTCATTCCACCTTTCTTCCCTTTTAGGCCCTTCTTTCTCCCCCTAAATCCTCTTCCTCTGCTCTAGTGAATCTCTCTTCTGTTTTCATGTCCCCCTTTTTATTTTTAGGAAAGAATAAATAAATACATTGATGAATATCTTTCCCTCAGATCAGGAGTATTTTTCTCCATTCCAGTGCAATCCAAGTTAACTCTAAATTCTTCAATAAAATGCTGATTCACTAATATTGCATAATAAGTTGTTTTCTAAAACTTATTTTATGTAACTCCACAACTTTCCACTGACTGGTTTCACGTAGGTAAGTTTTGCCTTCTCCATTAAATGAATCTTTGGGGAAAAGGTATTTTATCTTATTCTCTATTTGCATCCATTCTGGGGCCTTCATTTCCATTGGATACAAAATTGGACTCAGTCAATATTCATTGTGATGAATCATATCAACATAATTTTGTTCTCTCCCTAGGAAACTTGCTTGTGATTGTATTCGTGAGTTACTATGGATCCAAAGTACACAGACCGAAGGTTATTGGAATTGGTACTTTCATTATGGGGGTCGGAAGCATTATGACAGCTTTACCACATTTCTTCATGGGATAGTGAGTATTCAAAAGCCCTGTGCTGTTAATTTCATTAACTTGTAAATTAGTTGTGGAATATAATTTTTTTTCTTTTAAAGAGCTAGTCTCACCTTTTGAGAAGATCGCTCATTATGTATAGTAATTGGTATTTTTTTCTATGAAACTAATAGCTTCATTCACTATAGCTTTCATTGTCTTTGAGATATGCATAGCACTAAATAAGTTGCCCAGTTTCATTTGAAATAAATGTTTTTAATGACTTTTTAGTACAACATGAATAGTTCACATCTTTATACATAAGATTAGGATCATACTCAGTAAGACTTTTTCGTTCAACCCATTACAGTGTGGGCTTTCCCACGGCCCTTCCACTGAAGCAAATTTCCTAAGATTATGGTGTAGTCAAGGTTGGAGTCAGATGCTCATGAGAGACAACTTAAAATAGCAATGATTTAAATAAGATCAAAGCTTATTTCTCACCTCAGAGTTAATGTAGCCAGTCCAAGGAAGCCTGATAACTGCTTTGCCTTTCATGGTCTTGTCCTCATGGCCCCAGACTCTGTCAGTGTTGTTCCAGGGCAACAGGGTATCAGAAGAGATGAAGACCAAGGAGAAGCAGCGAAAAGCACACATAGGAAGTAGCTTAAGAAGAAATATTTTTAGAAGCATAATCCTTCTGCCAATGTCACCATGGCCAGAACCTTTGATGCACAGTTCTTCCATGTTCCCAGCTAAAAGTTTCAACTTAAATTACTCAGGGAAAGGGGTATTGAGAAAGAGCAAGCCATTTCTGCCAGTCACAGGAATCACTGACTCATTGCCAAACCCAGCAGTCACACCTTTTGGTCACCACATTAACTCATTTTTTTTCCCTACATTGCCTCTGAGAAAACCTGTCTTCCTTGTGATTCTTCTCCTTCCTATTTCTAACATATTGCCCTAGCTGGATTTATTTCCCATCTCTGTGCCCTCTTTTTTTAAAATTTTTTTTATTATTAATTGTTCAAAACATTACATAGTTCTTGATATATCATATTTCATACATTTGATTCAAGCGGATTATGAACTCCCATTTTCACCCCGTATACAGATTGCAGATTCACATCGGTTACACATCCACGTTTTTTACATACTGCCATACTAGTGTCTGTTGTATTCTGCTGCCCTTCCTATCCTCTACTATCCCCCCTCCTCTCCCCTCCTCTCCCATCTTCTCTCTCTACCCCATCTACTGTAATTCATTTCTCCCCCTTGTTTTTTTTTCCCCTTTCCCCTCACTTCCTCTTATATGTAATTTTGTATAACAATGAGGGTCTCCTTCCTTTACCATGCAATTTCCCTTCTCTCTCCCTTCCCTCCCCGCTCTCGTCCCTGTTTAATGGTGATCTTCTTATCATGCTCTTCCTCCCTGCTCTGTTCTTAGTTGCTCTCCTTATATCAAAGATGACATTTGGCATTTGTTTTTTAGGGATTGGCTAGCTTCACTTAGCATAATCTGCTCTAGTGCCATCCGTTTCCCTGCAAATGCCATGATTTTGTCATTTTTTAGTGCTGAGTAGTACTCCATTGTGTATAAATGCCACATTTTTTTTTATCCATTCATCTATTGAAGGACATCTAGGTTGGTTCCACAGTCTAGCTATTGTGAATTATGCTGCTATGAACATGGTTGTAGCAGTATCCCTATAGTACGCTCTTTTAAGGTCTTTAGGGAATAGTCCAAGAAGGGGAATAGCTGGGTCAGATGGTGGTTTCATTCCCAGCTTTCCAAGGAATCTCCATACTGCTTTCCAAATTGGCAGCACCAATTTGCAGTCCCACCAGCAATGTACAAGTGTACCCTTTTCCCCACATCCTCGCCAGCACTTGTTGTTGTTTGACTTCATAATGGCTGCCAATCTTACTGGAGTGAGATGGTATCTTAGGGTGGTTTTAATTTGCATTTCTCTGACTGCTAGAGATGGTGAGCATTTTTTCATGTACTTGTTGATTGATTGTATGTCCTCCTCTGAGAAGTGTCTGTTCAGGTCCTTGGCCCATTTGTTGATTGGGTTGTTTGTTATCTTATTGTCTAATTTTTTGAGTTCTTTGTATACTCTGGATATTTGGGCTCTTTTTTAACATGCCTGTCATTTTCTTTCATGGCTAACATCATAATTTCAGTACCTCTTAAACTCCACCATTAGTCTTTTTAACTTTTCATTCTACATGATTGATGGGATATATGCTTTAAATAAAACTATCATCAATATATGCTGACATTTTCTAGTACTCAAGATCTGTATGCTTATGGATATTTCCAACTTCCTGTCCCACAGGCCTTTTCCATCCATATATTCAGAACTGAATTCATCATTTTTCCAAGACCAGTTCAGATTTTTCACATTCATTCTTTCGTAATGATTCCTTTACTCAAAAGGAACTTAAAACCAAGGGCCTTGTCCTAGGCTGTCTATTTACTGAAACATGGATACCTGGTAATCACCCAAATCTTCCTTTTTTATCTCCAGTCTGTCAAAGTTGGACTGCTCCACTGTCCTTACCTAGCTGAGGCTTCATTCTCTGGTCTGGACTTTGCTTCCAATTTCATCTATTCTAACTCATATTCAATACTTTAAAATGTGTATCTAATGATTTTACTCCTATTTAAAACTCGATTTCCTAGAGCAATTTTTCAAACTTCAGATTCTGTACCAATAAAGCAATTCAGATTATTGAAATTAACGTTTTCCCCATAGGCCAGAATAAAATGAGTACAATGTAGATGGGGATAAATACTTTTCTGAGAAACTTACATTTTACATGTACATACATTTGTGAGTGTGTGTGTGTGTGTGTGTGTGTGTGTATTGTGGTTGTAATGTAAAATGCATTTCTTATTGGTAGTGACAGTCAAAATATTAAAAGCCCCTTGCCTGTGGGTTAATACCTATAGTCATTTGCACATGCATGGTGCTCACTTATTTGGTTGTTATCTTCCCAGATTGATCTTCTGCTGCTCCCCATCATTGAGGACCACACTCTAAAGCTGCAGTTCACTAAATGTCCATAATATATCATAATTTTGCATATACTCTTCCAATACCTTTGAACACTTTTCCTACTTTGTCTATTAAGCTCCTATTCCTCACTAATATTCTTCTCCCGTGTCATCTTCATGGTGAGATCTTCTTCAATCCACTTTATTTTCCACCTTCAGGCAACTCTGATCATCCCTTTTTCCTTTATGACAACTCAGAACCTTGTATATGAAACTTATATCATTTATCATATCTGTCTATCTTAGTGTGAAAGTCCTTAAGTACAAAAGCTGTTGATTCATTTCTACGTTTTTGCAGCTGAGCACAATGCCTGACATACATTAGGCTGCCCACAGAGCTACAGGGTACTTCAATGTTTTGAGGATCAGAATTTGTCCCTATTCTAACTCTATCTCTGTTGTTCCTAAGAAGTTTTCTCTTATCAAATTGAGGTGCATTATAATTGTTTTTAAGTTTTGCAGAGATAGGAATTAGAAAGAGAGGGAGAGTGTGTTTATGTGTGTGTGAAAGAATAACAGGTTATTAATAGAAAATGTAGATGAACTGGCATGCATTTTAGATTGATTTAGAAAACACTCCTCTAAAGTTTATAAAATGTCATTGTAAATTATCAGACAGTTTATAGTTAGAAGTTTAAAAAACAAAAAGATGAAACAAGAATACAGTATTGACCAGAATACAATCAGTCCCGGACTGACATCAAGGAATGACTTTTCTGAATGGACACTCCCACTTCACATTCACCCATAATCTCTTCTAAAATACAGGTCATAAAATTGAAGTAGAGGATTCTGGTAATTTGGAGAAAAGGCAGACACAAACAGGGTAAAATTTCTTTGTGTTTTTGGGAATAGTAAAAATATTCAGTAGATGAACAAATATTTATGTCCTGATATTCTTACAGTTACAAGTATTCTACTGATGCCCATATTAATCTATCAGAGAATTCAACACTAACCTGTTTGGTTAATCAAACTTTATCACTCACTGGAACACAACCTGAGATAACAGAAGAAGGTAAGAATTAGTAGTGACAGTGAAAACGATTCTAAAATTTATGAAAAATTACTTATATCTATGAAAATGTGATACTTATTGGCAAAATTAATTAAAAATAAGGAAAAAGTTTTGACCTTTACATACAGACAAAAATCATCATGTTAATATGTATTAAATATAAAGACCTTTTAGAAAAGAGGAAAATGCCAGTAGAAAATTGGCAAAGAACATCTACATTTGAAATAAAACAATAGGAGCTGGCCTAAGTATGTGAAAAAAATAGAAACTTGCTCTTTATGGATATGTAAATTATTATGCCAATTAAATATTGTTACCTACTATAAATTATAATTCACACAAATTATAATTACAAATAATAACACTAAAGTTTTTAACTATTAGATAGGAAAATATTAATAGATAAATGAAGTGGGAGGAAGAAAAATGATTTTAGATTTTTAGTATTGTTAAGAGTATGTAAATTTGTAACTCTGGAGGTTAATTTTCACTATGCATTAAAGAACAAAAATATACTTCACACTCATCCTACTGTTATCGATTAAACTTAAGGAAATAGTCAGGAATGGGCACAAGGTCTTATTTATAGTTATAGCCAAAGCATCCATATTTAACAGAATAAAAATAAGAAATATTTTACAATTTAAAAATATAGCATTGACTAAATTTCTTATGAAGCTGTTATTTAACACAGTACTGTGCTATCATTGAGATCCTGATATGAATGACAACACAGAGCAAGCTAAATAGGAGAAGTGCCATAATATAGTGTTAAATGTATACACAGATTATAATATGAATTGGATATTTAAGTCTATGATGCATATTATGCATACTTTTATATGAACCTGAAGTATGGAAGGTATATAACAAACATCAGAATTGATTTTATCTGTATAGTAGGATCTCAGCTAATTTTTACTTTTTTATGTGTGTGTATTTGTGTTTGGGTTTTTTTGTTTGTTTGTATTTCAAACTTTGCAAAGTGAATATAAATCACTTAAAATTAGAAAAAAAGCAAAAAAACAAACAAACAAAACAAAAACAAATCCCCACAGTAATATTTAATTGTTTAAAGTAGTTCAGTTTCTGATAGAAATGCTGAAGTTAATATTTAAAATAAAACCTTCTCGTCTACCAAGGTTGTGAAAAAGAATCATCATACATGTGGATATATGTCCTAATGGGTAACATGCTTCGTGGGATAGGAGAAACTCCTATCGTGCCACTGGGGATTTCTTATATTGATGATTTTGCTAAAGAAGGACATTCTTCTGTTTACATAGGTAATGTACAGAAAACATGAAATTGAATGATTATTTTGCCTGGATTTATCCTTGAAATAATAGTGTCACTAAATTAATTCTTTTAACTAAAAAAAATTGTTTAGATAAATGTGTTGTGTAATGTTACTTTTAAAAACATATTGAACAGGAACCATGTATTCTTAGAATCTGATAAACTTGTTTCATCGTATTTCAGGTGGGTTGCAAGCAATAGCAATGATTGGTCCAGTCATTGGCTTTGTAATGGGATCTGTGTTTGCAAAAATGTATGTGGACGTTGGCTACGTAGATCTAAGTAAGTACAATCACAACAAGGTAACACAATAATTTCTTTCAAAAACCTGATACCATTCTGCCAAATTATTAAATTTACTCTTTTAATACTATTTGCTTACTATTTTTCAAAGGTAACAAGTAGGAAAAAGCACATTAGTAATTATAATGAAAGTAAAATTCAGCTCCTATGTATACCAAGCTTTTACAACTAAATATAAAATGAGAAAAATGTAAACAATCTTATTTTATATGATGTGATCCAAAACAAACTTTAAATATTCCTCTCCCAGAACTGACCACCCAGTCGAGTCAATTTCGTTTTTTGATTGTTGGTGGTTTGGATGTTGAAGTGCAGAACTTACAGGTTGCTTTGCTGAAGCTGCCATAGAGACTGCTGGTTTGACTTATATCTGGAGTAGTTTAAAGGACTCTTACCAAGAACTTTGGTCCAGCCTCGTGTCCTGGCCCTGGCAGAAGGCTTGGCATATGGCAACATCCAATAAGTGCTTGTGGAATAAACGAATGAAGGAATAAATGACATCTGTGACCTTCCTCTTGACTCTCAGAGCATGCTTTACTTCATAATTAGGAGAAATAATGTGGAAGGTATGGGAACTTCAAGCTCTTATACCTTCATCTTGTATCTTCATCCTGTTTTCCCCAACTCAGTAGGAAAGGCCTCCATCTTCAGATGATATTAATAGATTCACCTGTGGTTTGGATCCTCTTTCCATGTCTTCCAAGATCTGATTCCATCAACCACTTTACCTGGTCCAATCTGCACCTTCTACCCACCATCGCCACTCTCTCTTTTCCTTAAGAAAGCACACTCAAGTCTCTCCCATCTTTTTTTTACACATACAATATTTTTTATCCATCAAACAACCTTTTAGCTGATTTTGCGTTTTTCTGTTTTCCTTTAGAGCCAAGCACCTGGAAGAAATAATCTAAATGTAAATGTCTCACTTATTACCTCCCATCTACTTTTCGATTATAATCTGACTTTTATTATTTATGAAACACAATTAGTTTCTATCCAATGCATTTCTAATGGATACTTTTTTACAACTTTTTAAAATTTACACTTTTTTTAGTACTCGCTCATTTTTTTTTCCTTCTTAGATGTCTTATAAATGCCTAAAACTCAATGTGTCCAAATCTGGCTCATTGTCTTACCTCTATACCCATTTTACTTCCTATGTTCCCTCTCTTCATAAATAACCTAACCTTAATTCAATTACTGACCGAATTACTGATTAACCTTTCATCTGAACTCTTTGCCTCTGGTCTCACCTGTTCGTAGGCATAATGCTTCCAGAATTATCTTTCTAAACAAATATGACCCATGCGTCGTCCCTTGTTTAAGTTCCTTCAGTGATTTCACATTGGACTTAAGGATTGAAGTCAAATTCCCCAGAATGAGATATATGGCTGTTTGTGACTTTCTTTCTTTCTTTCTTTCTTTCTTTCTTTCTTTCTTTCTTTCTTTCTTTCTTTCTTTCTTTCTTTCTTTCTTTCTTTCTTTCTTTCTTTCTTTACCATTTTTGTTTTTTACCTCTCCATTCCTTCTCTAATATATATCCCATGTCATATTAATTGCAGGAGTCTCAAAGTGTCCTGTAATAGTACCCTTCCCTGTACTTGGAAAAGGTTTTCTCATATTTCCATTTGCATGGTTCTTAAAATCTCATCCCAAATGTGGCTTTTCTTTAGAGAAGTCCTAATGTCACCACGTTCCGTTGGCCCAAAGTAAGGTTAAGTCTCCCTGTTCATCACCAAAAGCATGCCTGTGTTGTAGGCCCTATGACAACAAGCCATAGACATTTCTGTATTTACTTGACATCTCTTTTAGTGATTTTTTTTTTTTTTTTTTTTTTTTTTTTGGTGCTGAACACAGGACTTCACACAAGGTAGGCAAATGCTATAACACTGAGCTACATCCCAACCCCGCTGTCATCTCTTTTAAAAAATGACAGGATGGTAGATGTTTTAACATACAAATAATTAGTGCCTGTGAACAAACATATTCAATTTTCTATCTTATCAGGACTTCAATAGATCATTCTAAGGAGATCAAAAGATTTACTTTTAAAATGCACTAGTTATCACAGTAGGCTAACAGTAGGCACAAACTTGAAAGTGTTTGCTAATACAAGACTAAAGCAAATAGCTGATGAAATGTTTCATGTCTTCTATTTTAAATACATGACTTTGAGTTAGCTCACATTCTGTTCAATTTTACTTATTCACTTCCTAGCTCATTATTGTTTTTATCACTAAGAGTACAGAAATAAGTTGTGAAGTTCTTTAAGATAACAGTTTTTTAAAAATCCCCCTAATATTTAGAAATATTCATAAACATTTTAGGATTCATGGTAATTCAATTTATACAACTGAATGTTCAGACCTTATTGTATCTTTTTTCAGTAATGAGTGTAAAGTGAACTTATTACAAAGTATACTTGGCAAACTCTAATACCTACAGGAGCCAAACAGATAACATAAATGAATAAAGTGATACAGGTTCTGCTATAGGAAGTTAGGATGTGGTGGGCAGACTGGTTAGAGTTGGTGGGGATTTATTGCCCTCACTATCTACCCAAAACCATCTGTACTATTCTTTTTTTGTAGAAATTTGATTCTATCATTGGCAAGGTATTTTGATTGGTTTCTGGACAAATCCATCTATAATTTTTTGATTTTAATATGGTATGTAAATTAAAGAAAACAGTTTGGCAGGCCAGATCTACTTAGGATATATATATATATTTTTTTCTATTATATAGTAGGCCAATGAGAGAATAGAAAATTAACCAAAATCACATATTTGACAGATGTTGAGTAAGAAAAAATATTTATCATATAGATAAAGTCACTGATTTAACCAATCATTTACAGAAGTCTATCTGAGTGGTTGATTATGAAAAATTATGATCATGTAAATAAATTTTAAACCCAGATCTGTGCATATTTGAAAATAATTTATTTTTATAAACTTAAGATAATCGTCAATACAATATTTTCTTATGTTAATGACATTTTTGTAGGTCAAAGAATAATGGTATTAAATTGTGCTTTGAACTTCTTAGTGGGTGGTACTCACTTTGGCAGCACATATACTAAAATTGAAATGACATAGGGAAGATTAGCATGGCCCCTGCACAAGAATGACATGAAAATTTGTGAAGCATTCCATATTTTTAAAAAAATCTATGGAGTATGTGTATACACATATACTTTTACAATTATTTTTATTTTATTGTAGTAAGGACACATAACACTTAACATGAGATCTTAATAGATTATTTAAAAAGTACAACATAGTATTGTTGACTATGAGTGCAATGTTATAACCAGATTTCAAAATTATATTCATCTTGCATAACTGAAATTTTATACCAATTAACTAGCAACTCCTTATTTCCCCTTCCCAGAGCCCCTGGAAATCACCATTCCACTCTCTGCTTTTGTGAATTTGACTTTTTTAGATGCATCATGTAAATGTCATCATGCAATGTGTCCTATTACTGATTTGTTTCTTGCATAATGCCCTCAAAGCTCAATTATGCTATTCATATATTGCAGGATTTTCTTTTAAGATTGAATAATATTCCATTGTGTGTGTTATGCTTTTTTAATCCATCCATTGATGGCATTAGTTAGTTTCCACATCCAGACTATTGTTAATAGTACCACAATGAACATGTAAGTCCAAATATCTCTTTGAGATCATACTTTTCTTTATGGTATATATCCAGAAGTGGGATAAGCATGTGGTAGTTCAATAATTCTTCAAGGAACCCTCATACTGTTTTTTTCATGGTGCCTACACCATTTGCTTTCTACCAACAGGGTAGAAAGTTTCTGATATCTCCACATCCTTAGCAACATTTGTTTGATATTCTTGGTGTTGTCTCTATAATAGCTGTTTTAATGAGAGTAAAGTGATATCCCATAGTGCTTTAGATTTGCATTTCCCTGAGAGTAAATGACATTTAGCATCTTTTCACATATTGTCGTTCATTTGTATATTTTCTTTGGAGAAACATTAATTTGACACTGTAGCCCATTTTAAAAATCAAGTTATTCTTTTGTTACTGAATTGTAGGATTTCCTTGTATATTTTGAAAATTACTCCTTGTCAGATATATAGCTTACAAATATCTCCTTTTATCTATAGGTTGCTTTCTCACTCTTCACTATTTTCTTTGCTGTACAGAAGCTTTTCAGTTTGATGGAGTCCCACTTGTCTATTTTTACTTTTATTGGCTGTTTTTCCCCAATCTTTATTATTAATATAACAAATTTAATTAGTTTTATTGAGAGTCAGAAATATGCCAGATTCTGCTAGTGACCATAAATTAAAGAAAACAACCTCTATCTCAGGTTACAAGAATAAAATTTACTCTAATGAGGTAGACATTATAAATTTCTCTCTTGATACTGTTCTTGCTGCATCCCATGTATATTGTGTTTTCAGTTTTGTATGTCTCAAAGTGTTTTCTAATTTCTCTTTAGATTTTTTTCTGCAACCGATTGTTCCAAAGTGTATTGTTTAATATCTGCATATTTGTGAATTTTTCAGTTTTCCTTATGCTATTAATATCTAACTATATTCCATTGCAAGAGGAAAAGATAATTGGTTTGGAAATCATTTCAATCTTTAAAAATTCATTAACTCTTGTTTAATGGCCTGACATATATGTGGTCTGTTTTAGAGAATGTTCATTTAGGCTTTAGAAGAATTTGTATTCTGCTATTATTGGATAGAGTGTTTTCTACCTGCCTGCAAGTTCCAATTGTTCTATATTGTTGTCAAAGTCCTCTGTTTCCTTACTGATATTCTCTCTGGTTATTCTATTGGTAAGTGAAAATGTAGTATTGAGGTGTCCTGCTGCATTCCTGTCTGTTTCTCTCTTGTTCTGTCAGTGTTTACCTTATATATTTTGGTACTCCAATGTTGGGTATATGTATGTTTATAATTATTTAATTTTCCTGGTAAATTGACCTCTTGAGACAATTTTTGACTTACAGGTTTATTTGATTTTATTTTGATTTACATTTAATTTATTTTAATTTAGTCAGTACATCATTGTCATAAATGAATATTAATTAATAAATATGTTTAATAAAATATTCATTTTTACTTATTTTTATATAAAAATATAGTTTTTTATATAAAAACACAATTTTTATTAGTTCTTTTGAGTTATATATGACAGCAGAATTCATTTTGATATAATCATATATGGAATATATCTTATTCCACTGAACATCCCATTCTTATGTATGTACATGGTAGTGGGATTCGCTATATTGTTTTAATATATGCACATAGGAAACTATGTCAGATTTATTCTTCTGACTTTCCTTTGCTTATCCCCCTCCCTGCCCTCCACTCCCCATTCTCTACTGCACTTTTATTCTTATCCTCACCTCCCCACTTTATTACTGGTTAGCTTCTACCTATTAGAGAAAACAGGTTTCTTTTACATAGTTACCCCATTCCCTAACATGTGCCCTGAATGTCTCCTTCTAGCCCTTCATTGTCAGCCTATATGGGTCCTTAAATCTGACTTTCTTATAGACAACATGTAGCTATGCCTTATTTTATCCATTCAGCCACTCTATGTCTTTTGGTTGATGAGTTTAATCCATTTATATTTCAAGTAATGACTAACAAGGATGAATTTACAGTTGTCACTTTGTTAATTGTGGTAAAATTGTGGTAAAATGTAAAATTGCTTTACATTGTGGTACTTTTGTCCCTCATTTCTTCACTTGCTCCTTTTCTTGCTGATTTGTTGATTTGGGGGTTTATATGCATTGGTTCTTTTTTATAATTCCTATAAACATTTTTCTGGCTATCATGAAACTTATATAAAATATCGTATACTTGTAAGTTTATTTTAAGCTTATAGCAACTTCAAATGCATATAAAAACTATGATTTTACTACTCATCCACACACTTTATTTTAATGATGTCACAATCTATTTATACTATCTATTAACATATTTTAGATGTATTATTTTAATGCTTTTGTCTTCTAACATTTATTCTGGAATTAAAAGTGATTTACCCACTACCAATTCAGTAATGTAGTATTTTGTATGTGTCTACATATGCACATATATATTTTCTGTGTAGATATTTATATGTGTACACACATGTAAATGTACATACGTATGAACATGAATGCTAGACATTTTTTATTATCATGTTGGTGTTTAGTATCCTTTGTTTAAAGATGAAGAATTCCTTTAGCTTTTCTCTTTTTTCATTTTTATTGATGCATTATAATTACACATAAGAGTGGGACTCATAAAAACCATATCATACATTTATATAACATAATTTAACAATCTCATTCCCTGAAACCTCATTTTTTTCCCTCCTCTCTATCCCTGCTACCATTGCTGTACTCTGCTGGTATGCCTTGTATTATTATTTTAATTAGTGCATAAATATATATAGGTGTATACACACACACATATGATTCATTGTGGTATATTTGTATATTCTCTCTCCCACTCAATCCCCTTCCTCTCTTCTCTTGGTTTACCTTCTATTTTTGTGAGTCCTTTTTTATTCCTTTTTTACCCCTCTCCAGCTTCCACATATGAGAGAGAACATTTGACACTTGAATTTCACCATCTGGCTTATTTCTCTAGGTATGGTATTCTCCTGTTCCATTCATTTACCAGCAAACGGCATAATTTCATTCTTCTTTATGGTTGAGTAGAACTTCATTGTGTACATATACCACATTTTCTTTATCCACTCATCTGTTGACAGACACTTAGACTGAATCCATAATTTGGCATTGTGAATTGCACTACTGTAAACATTTGATTGCATCTACTGCTATAGTATGCTGATTTCAGTTCTTTTGGATAAAAACCAATCTTGGTATTATGGTCATATGGCGGTTCCGTTCCTAATCTTTTGAAGAATCTCTATACTGATTTCCAGGGAGGTGTTACTTATTTGCAGTCCCCAAAACAGTGTATAAGTGTACAATTTTCCTCATGTCCTCCCTAGAATTTATTGTCATTTGTATTCTAACTAGAGTGAAATAAAATCTCAGTGTACTTTTGATTTTTATTTCCCTGATTGCTAAGAATATTGAACAATTTTTATATATTTGTTGGCTTTTTATATTTATTCTTTTAAACAGTATCTATTCATATAATTTGCCAATTTATTGATTGGGTTATTTGGGGTTTTTTTGGCATTAAGATTTTGAGTTATTTATATATTCTGGATGTTAATCCCCTACCAAAAGACTGGCTGGCAAAGATTTCTTCCCATTCTGCAGGGTCTCTCCTCATGCTCTTGTTTCCTTTGTTGTGCAGAAGCTTTTTATTTTGTTGCCATCCACATATTATTAGTTCTTGGGTTTATTTCTTGAACTTTAGGAGTCTATTAATGATATTGATGCCTGTGCATTGTTGGAGAATTGACCCTAAGTTTTCTTCTAGCCCTTGACATGTTTCTTGTCTAATTCTCATTGAATTAATTGCTATGCAGGGTGAGAGATAGGGATATAGTTTAATTCTTCTAAATATGGATATCTAGTATTTTCAGAACCCTTTGTTTAAAATGCTATCTTTTCTTCCATGTATGCTTTTGGCACCTTTGTCAAAGATCAGACAAATTTATCTATATAGATTTGTCCCTGTGTCTTCCATTCCATTCCATTGGCTTTATGTTTGTTTATATTGCCAATAATATCTTATTTTATTACCATAGCCATGTAGTATAACTTCAGATCAGGTATTGTGATGTTTCCAGCGTTACTATTATTGCTTAGAATTGTTTTGGATAATTATTCTTCCATATGAATTTTTTTCTACTTCTATGAAGAATATCACTGGTATTTTGGTAGGGATTGCATTGAATCAGTAGATTGCTTTTGATAATATGGCCATTTTGACAATATTAGTTCTGCCTATTCAAAAACATGGGAGATGTTTCAGTCTTCTGAAGTCTTCTTCAATTTTCTTTTGTGGTGTTCTGTAAATTGCATTGTAGAGATTTTTTACCTTCTTGGTCTGATTATTCCCATTTTTGTTTTGTTTTGTTTTAGGCTACAGTGAATGGAATTCTTTTCCCAATTTCTTTCTTAGCAGGTTCGTTATTAGTGTATAGGAAGGTGCTTGTTTTTTGAATGTTAATAATATTTCTTGCATACTGTAACTTTGCTGAATTTCTTTATAAGCTCTAGAATCCTTCTGGTAGAGTTCTTTATAGGATCATATCATCAACTCACCTAGTTTGACTTCTTCCTTTCCTATTTATATACCTTTATTTTCCTTCTCTTACCTAATTGCTCTACTTAGAGTTCCAAATACTATATTGAATAGGAGTGGTGATAGTGGACCTCCCTGTCTTGTTTCTGATTTTAGAGAACATGCTTTCAGTTTTTCCCCATTCTGCAATGATGTTGGCTTTGTGTTTGACATAGATAGCCTTAATGGTGTTGAGGTCAGTTCTTTCTACCCCTAGTTTCTTCAAGTGTTTTTCACATAAATGGGTGCTGGATTTTGTTGAAGGTTTCTTCTTCATCTCAAAATTATTATGTGGCTTTTGTCCTTAATAATATTTCTGTAATGAATTACATTTATTGACATGTATATATTGAACCAACTTTAAATCCCAGAGTTGAAACCAACTTGGTCATGATGTACAATCTTATTGTGTTTTTGAATGCAGATTGCTAATATTTTATTACATGCCTTTCTCTGTATGTTCATAATTGATATTGGTCTACAGCTTTCTTTCTTTGAGGTATCATTATCTGGTTTTGGTATCAGGGTGATACTCAGCTTCATAGAATGAATTTCCCTTTCTTTTTATTTCATGGAATAATTTGAGGAGAATTGCTATTAGTTCTTCCTTAAAGGTCTGGTAGAATTCAGCTGAGAATCCATGTAGTTCCAGGTTTTTCTTTTTTGGAAGGCTATTTATCACTGCTTCAGTCTCATTGCTTGATATTGGTCTGTTTAGGTTTCTATGTTCTATTGGTTCAATTGGGATAGGTCAGATATATCTAGAACTTTATCAATATCTTATAGATTTTCCAATTTATTGGAATGTAATTTTTCAATCCCAGTGACCCTCTGGATTTCAGGAATGTCTATGGCAGCGTCTCTATTTTCATCTCTAATTGTGTTGACTTGAGTCTTCTCTCATTTTCTTTTGGTTATTTTGGTTAAAGGTTTATTAATCTTGTTTATCTTTTCAAAAAACCAATATTTGCTACATCAATCATTTGCCTTTTTTATTCTTCATTTCATTAATTTTTGTTCTGATATTTATTGTTTTCTTTCTTCTTACTGTTTGGAAATAATTTGTTTCTGCTTTTCTAGGTCATTGAGACATGATATTAGACTTTTATTTGAGAGGTATTGTTTGTTTCTTATGTAGGTACTTAATGCTGTAAGCTTGCCTCTTAGAACTGCTTTCACAGTGTCCCAGATTTGGGTACATTGTGTCACTATTCTTGTTTGACTCCAGGAATTTTTAAATTTCTCTTTCATGTCTTCTATGATCCATTCCTCATTCAAAACTATATTTTTCAGTCTCCATGTATTTATGTGATTTTCATAATTTTTCTTGCTGTTTATTTCCAACTTCATTCCATTTTGATCTGGCAAAATGCAAGGAACACTATCATTTTTCTTTTGTATTTGTTCAAACTTGCTTTGTGGCCTAAAATATTGTATATTTTGGAGATGTTTCATGAACAACTGAGAAGAAAGTGAATTTAGCTATTGTTGGATGAAACAGTCTATAGATGTCAGAGCCATTTGATTTATGGTATTGTTTAGATCTTGAGTATTTTTACTAATTTTGTGTCTGGATGGCCTATCTATTGGAGGAAAAGTGTTTTGAAATTATTAGTATTATTGTGGTCAGAGTCCTATGTCAACAAGTGTTTTTGTTTGTTTGTGTTTATTTTATTAGATGCACCAATGTTTAAGGCATAAATATTTACTATCCTTTTATCTTCTTGTTGTATTTTTCCCCTTTACCAGTGTAAAGTGACCCTATTTGACCTTTCTAATTATTTTTTGCTTGGAATCTGCTTTGTTGAATATGAGAATAGCTGCTGCTGCTTGGTTTTGCACTCAATCCCTTCAATCCCTTGATCAGGAAAAATAGAAATATGGATGTATAGTCCAACCCTTTCTGTTCCCATTCACTCTGTGACAAGCAGAAGAGTTGCAGCAAGTATCCACAAACTAGTTCAAACTGCTAATTCTTCCTGATCTTATGGGATTATACTGAGTTGTGAATTATAAAGAAATGGGGTTTCCAATTTTCCTACTGGTTTCATTGTGGCTAATTTATTATTTACTTGGGGTATAGGTGCTTCTCAACAAGTTTCTGGGTTTCTCAAAAATGGAATTGATCTGTATAATGCTATTGAATCAGTGTGTTAGTGTATGGGAATTTATGGCTTCCTATTTTGTCATTTTGCTGATAATCTTATGTATCCTTTCTTAATACTTAGACTGCTCATCTTATATTTACTGAAGTTCTTCATTTATACTTGATATATAGTTTTAACATATAATCTTTATGCATGCCTTAAAGAAACACATAATTGAAATAAAAAGGTTGAATTATTTCTAACATGTAGAGTACAACTTTTCTGGGTTACTTCTAAATTCAGATTTTCATTGTCTGTATTTTTTCACCAATTTTATCCTCTGTGCTGTGAAAAAAAAAGTTATAAATACAAGTTTCTGGGCAGGGGAGAAAAGCTCTTCTATTGGATATGAGAATTTATTGAAAACTGCTTTAACTTTCATTATTGGTGCTTTCTTGACCTCAGCAGGTGGTATCCCTAGATATTTTCAGATGGCAATGAACATTCATATTCCTTCCATGTTTTTAAAGTCATTTGCACACTTAGATAGATATGCAATGTTGGCAGTTTTGCAGTCATATCATCAAAAAAGCCACCATGTTTACACAAGCTCAGGCTATGAAAATAATCCCATAACTGATTCATGGATAACAGCAATTTTAAGATGTCATTAAATGTTAGACTTATCCCAGTTTCTGAGATTAAAAAATATGAAAAGAAGAAAACAGCATCTTTGAATTGATGAAATACAGTTTACTTTCTTTGTCTATGGAGGATAGCAATCATTGTTATTATTGCTTAGATATTATTATCTTTCAAAATTATTTTTTACTGGGTTATTTTATTTATTTTAGGCAGCATCAGAATAACTCCCACGGACTCTCGCTGGGTTGGTGCTTGGTGGCTTAGTTTCCTTATATCTGGACTCCTATCCATTATTTCTTCCATACCATTCTTTTTTCTACACAAAAATCCATATAAATCAAAGAAAGAAAGGAAAGTTTCAGCATCTTTGCATGTAATCAAAACAAATGAAGAAAGGACTCAAACAGCTAATTTGACCAACGGTGAGAAAAAGACTACTATAAATACAAATGGTAAGTATTTCACACTCCTTGTCAATTTGGAATTATTAATTTCAATGAAAGGGAAGAGTGAATATTCCAAAGTAATAATTCATATCTAAATCATATGGAGTTATTTTTCTTGTACATCTAATCTAGCTAAGTTATTTTTCTAAACTCCTATTAAAATTAGTAAATACTTCCTGAGCATATGAAAAACTGAATAGGATCAGATTTGTGGCCATTAGCATGGAGATTACAGCCAAAGGCTAAAATATATGTTCTTTGTAAACCAAAGACAATATATTTATTTCAAATTATGTAGTGTAGCCTATGAGTAATAGATAAAATTTTTATACTATTTCATTAATGCACTCATTCATTTATTTAGCAAATGATTCTAAGCACTAGACTATGTCCTAGTGATTGGATATTGCCTCCATTTTCCAAAAATTTATAATTATTTTCAATAATTTACTTAATAATGAGAATTATTCAGACAATTGCATTAACAGCCTTAAGTACTTTGGTTTGGTTAAACTTAACTATTCTCAGGTGGAGACATGGAGTAAGGAGAAGGAACTTAGGAAAGATTTCTGACTGGTGATTAGACTAATTTTTTTCTTGGTAATTGTATTTAAAATGCTCATTAAGATGTTAAAAAAATGAAGTAGAAACAGTAATAGTTGAAATCATTGGAGTCAGTAATATGAATTAGAATCCTCTACTATTTGATAACAAGTCTTCCCTTGGGGGCTTGTAGACAACCACAGAGAAGTAATAACCAAGAGAATGGTCCAACAGTCAAAGAAAAATAGTCGAAATAATGAAGTGTTGACAGCAATTTTCAGATTGGAAGGAAATGGTGAAATACTAAAATCCAAAACAACGCAATGCCTAAATCCTTGGACACCTTTTCAAATTGACGTTGAAATGGAATTACAAATTCTCAAGGATAGCCCCAATTCTTTCTGTCATCAATTCTTCCACTTATCCATTTGTTATTTCTTTCTTTCCATCACTCTGACCTAACAACAATGGTATGCTGGAGTCAGGTTGTGTTGGCTCATGAACCATTGTTAAATTTTCAACTACATTGGTAGCTTGAATTGGCCAAAGCAGGAGAATTTATCCATTGGAAATTGAGAAATACTACAAATTAGGCTTACTTCCCAAAGTTCATTATTCATTATTATCCCAGCACACCTCTGAGCTAGAAGTTTTTGAAACTTAACAGGCACATTGACAGCATATCCAGAAAATTTTCATTTGCACAGGCTGCTTCTACTCTACCAGATCAAATCCATAAACATCCACAGATTGTCTAAACTTATAGAAACTAGGTTTGACTGCTTTCGCTCAAAAAAGAACAGAGAGGATAATAAAGCTGCCAAAATAGGACAATTATGGGGCTTGGTTTGTGGCTCAGTGGTAGAGTGCTCGCCCAGCACATGCGAGGCCCTGGGTTCAATCCTCAGTACTACATAAAAATAAAATAAAGGTATTGTGTCCAACTACAACTAAATATAAATAAATAAAAATTTTAAAAAATAGGACAATTACAGTCATCAGCAATAATTACGACTGTGTTTGCAGGATAGTAACCCAAATAGTTAAAGAGGACCTTAATTTTGTATCTAGCAGGAATAGAAGAAAAAACTAAAAATACAAGGTCAGAAGGAAAACTGTTGTATTTATTCTACATGTTCTTAAGTAGAACTAAGGTTGATTGATTTGAAGGAAAGAAAGCAAGATTTCAGTTCAAAGAAAACAGTGTGTAAAAATTGAGAACAGTCCCAAAGAAAACAATTGCTTTCTGAGGCAATCAGCTTAATGCCACTTGAATTACTTATTGATCCATTTATTAAAGATACTTATTGGATCATGATTGTGTGGAAGTTCAGTCAAGATGTCAACTATGTTCTCAGTCACCTCCAAAATACAATTGATTTGATGAATTTATAGCCTCTGTTTCTTTTAATCAAAGGTCACAGCTCATTTAGAATGGCTCACAAATCAGTGATAGTCTTTCTGATCTGGGGAATGCTAAAGAGAGAAGTTTAGTATTTTGGCCTAATCATTTTAAATGCTGTTTATTCCTGGTTAAAAAAAAATGCCCTCTTCTTTTTTCTTTGTGCCCTTTGCCATGATTCTCTTTTCTTCTTATAATAAGTATATAAAATTATTTTTTTAGTTGGCATTAGATGGAAATCTTAGTTCATATCAATGATCATATCCATTGGAAATCTTTAACACATAAAGGGCAAGGTCTTTTAAAGACCATGTCATCTATTTCTCAATAACAATGTCTGGTTTGGTCTTACTTGACTCTGAAACTTCCTATTGCTTTCCTATGTAGTTCTTTCTCCCTTTATCTACTGTTAACTGCTGGTTGACCTGGTAATCACAGATGTATATCCCATAAATTCTGCCATTGATAAGTTATAATTTTGTTACCCACCTCATTGTATGCAGAAGTTGTGTGATTCCTGTCATAATGTCACGTGAGACATAACATCATTATATCCTGGTTCTCCCTGGATCTTTAGACACATGATTCATGTTCTTAAGTAGAACTAAGGTTCTATTTAAGATATTTCCAGATTTACTGAGTCAGTATTTTATGATAGAAAAGCTGTATACCAGGTAACAAGATGTCTGAATTCTCATACTAAATTGATATTTAATATTTTTGAACCTTACTTTTGTGAAGTTTTGGATTATGCTATCATTTAAATTTCTGTTGAATAATTAATGATATTGTTAATATAATGATTATATCATTAAATGCTGATAAATAAGAGACATTGCATGTATATTCTTACTTGAACACTTAATGTATTGGTTAGTACCTAACTGAATTGAAAACCAAATATTTGTTAAATGAACAAATAAATAAATATGTAATATATTGGTAAAGTGCCCAGAATAACCAAATATTAAGTTAACAAAGCAAGTTGCAAAAAAGCATGCATGTATGATTTAATTTTGGGCGTGGGGTAAAATGAACTAAACAAATAAATATTAATGTATGTTCTGGAAATATTGAAGGATTATGTTTTTAAAAATTGTTGAGGGCTGCAGATGAATCTCACTAGCAGAGTTCTTGTGTAGCATTATGAGGCTCTGGTTTTGATCTCAGGACCACCCAAAAACAAACAAATAACTTATGACAGTAGGATACCAGTCTACTGTTACTCATTTATTATGTGTTTAAGTAATGTTCAATCTTATATAGTATAAAAGATTAGTATATATTTAAGTTGTATTGTAATATTTTCTTTATTTTCATAATTTTAAGGTTTTTTCCAGTCTTTGAAAATCCTCCTTACCAATCACCTCTATGTTATATTCTTGATTTTGACATTGCTACAGATAAGTGGCTTTATTGGTTTTTTTACTTATGCATTCAAATACACAGAGCAACAATATGGTCAGTCAGCATCTCAGGCTAATATTTTGTTGGGTAAGACATATTTTTTACCTATTTGCTTGATGGATTGTGTACTACTAATCAGTGTATTTCAAGTGACATTTTATTGTGAATGTAACTTTATATTTTAGTAAATAATTTCTATTTATTCTCTCTCAAACTTTATTAAATTTGTTAACCTGATATCTTTACTTTATTGCACTAAAAGTTGCATCTCATGTTATATAGCTCCTAAAGGAAAAGGTGTATATAAATGGAACATTTAGACATGGTACCTGAATAATTAGATCTTGTAATTTTGTGATGAGATATTGAGACAAACCATTTTGTAGCACAATCATATAGTCTGTAATTTATGGACTCTGAAATCAGGATTTAATTACTTATAAAAACCAGGACATTGATGGTTCCAAAAGGAGAAACAATTTACATGCACCACCAAAATATGCACAATCCAAAATAAATATCATATTTTAAAGAGTATTTTCTGTTTATCTATTTTCAGTGACCTATAAGACCTACTTGCTGAGGAAATGTTTTCTAATATTATTCTTTCCACAACTCCAGTATTGTGAAAACATTGTAGATATTCAGTAGTTGTTTGATGAATTTAAAATTTATCAAGTGGTATGAAACTGGATCATAAGTAACAAAGAAAATGATGATTTGAAAATGAATTCCCCAAAGCATTGTAAATGCTGTTAAGTTTTGACTCCCAGTAACCTAAACTAAACTTTTTGTTGAAGGAGTCTTCATCTTAAATAACTTGTACAGGACAATGGAATGGAAAAGTTAGAAGAGGGATCAACCATTTTTAATACTATATATAATAGACCTACCTATTTATTCATGGGTTTTATGAATAGATAAGATACTAATTTCAGTATTTAATTCTAAATCACTGGGAAATATTGGAGTGGGTTTTGAGGGCTAGAATTCTTCATTCTGTAAGATGTAAAGGATTTTAGATGATAGGATCAAAGTTTCACAAGCAGAAAAATGGTATATTGTTATTGTTTTCTGGGGGTGGGGGAAGTCCCTCAGAAATTCTCAGTTCAGACACACAAATATTATCAATCATTGCTTTTTAATACTGAGGAGACCAAATCCTCATCTTTGGCAGGAAACAATTATTTTTGTCTCTCCCAAATGATAAACTTGCCCTCTCTTTCCATTTTGCCTGTTACCCTTCCCCTTAAGAAGTAATGGGATGGATGAATTTGGTTGATATACAATGTGTTTCATATATAAAGACATATTAAAAACGTATTTATGTAATTATAATTTTTCTTTTATTTCTAGGACTCATAACCTTACCAGCTATGGCAACAGGAATGTTTTTAGGAGGATATATCATTAAAAAACTCAAATTGACCTTGATTGGAATTGCCAAATTTTCATTTTTTACTTATTTCATGTCTTTCTTGTTTTTTCTGTTAAAACTTGGTCTACTTTGTGAAAACAAATCAATTGCCGGCCTAACCTTGACCTATGATGGGTTTGTATATATCACTATATCAACTGCATAATGTGTTAACTATCCAATGAAAAGACTGAGAAAAATAGAGAAGAAAGAAGTTTTAAACTATTTTTTTAGTTGAGAGAAATTTCAACTTAGAAATTCTTAAAATGTATATTTCTTAAGATATTTCTTAAAGAAAAACTATATAGGTTGTAATTATAATAATTATTATAATTTACGGGATACTTACTATGCAGGATGGATACTTATTTCCATTTTTATAGATGTGGAAAGTAAGGCTTGGAGACATACAGATTATATGACTAGCAATGTCTTAACTTGATCTCACTTACTCTCACTGGGTCAAATTTGAGGAGTTTTGGCTCCAAAATAGTTAGTCTTAACCACTACCAACTTGGATGGATTGTGAGTATAATACAAATGACATTCTCCAAAAGTGACTTAACAACCTTTATCTACATTACATTTTGATGTTCAACAAACTGAAAAAGAGAACACTTCTTTACATTGTACTGAATTCTTGCTTTCTGTAAGCTGAAACTGTCTTCTGGTGGTGTTTTCATTCTAAGTAGAATTACTAGATATCCTGCATATAATTGCATATTAAATGTTGGAGAACCTTTGCTATTATTATCATACTATGTCAAGTATTCTTAGTACTTCAGCCCACTCCAAATCAGGAGAAAAATTCCTATGCAGACTTACCATCTCATGAATGTAGCTAACAATTTAAGATTAGAAAGGTTCACATCCAAGCAACAAAGATCCTTGGATCATAGTTGAGTAACCATGCACATTAGTGCTACTTACTGTTGGTTCTGAGTTTTCAAAGTCCGGATCTCTGAAGTGCCAATTTTAATTCATCAAATTTTTCCATGTTTCCTTACCTAAACATCATACCATTCTAGGAGGCTTGGCAAAATAATCTTGAATTATATTTCTACCTGCTCCTAATCTTGACTGCCAATCGTTCCCATCCACCAATACCTACTATTATGGCAAATCAAAATACAGTGTACCTAGAGCTTTGAATTTCAAAAGTAAAGGAAATTTATGGATCATGCAATCAAACCTGCTTTTATCTCTTCCTTTATTGTGACCTAGAGAAACTGTTCCTTGCTTGGAGTCACACAACAACCTCAGACTGACTGTACATTACACCTGTAGGTCCCAGGGCTCCCTGGTTGTGAGGACAGGCTTTAGCCTAAAGCCAGTTTAATGGAGCAAGTATAGTCATGGGTTGTCTAAGTATAGTCAAATATAAGTTTTTAGAAATGTGTCATTGGTCTATTTTATCATTGTGTAAACACAGTCCAAGACACTCGTAGCATCGCTAGGTGGTAAAATCATGTACCACCTTCGTCTGTGTAGTCCATTGTTGACTAAAACATCACCGAGCAGGACAGGACTGCACAGTAAAGTTAGTATTTGAAAGATGGCAGTATTCTCCATAAGTTTGTTGATTGCCTCCTTTAAAATGAATATCCTCAATTATTATCAAGATTTTTATAAAAACAAAAGAGTAATTTCTAAAATCTGTAAGTAGAAAATCAACTATATAAATATGTATTTTAAAACTTTAGTCATGTTATACAATTACATTTTATAATTTATACCTTATTATATATTAAATTATAAAGCACGTTATAACTTCATTTAAAAAATATATGGAGCTTTTCTAGTCTTTCACAACTGATTTTATTATTTTTTTTACTTCTCAAAATTGATCCTTACTGGTTCTGCTTTGACCACAAAGAATTCTTCCCTTATAAAGTTAAAACATAGATTTTCTTTAAAAAGTTCAACCTACTTAAATAACATGTATGGAGTCATGTGACTTTTTACAGTGAGCCAGGAGGAATCTCAGTTTAATGCCATTATCTTACTGAAGAAAAATCAAGTTTCAGGAAAAAGAAATGATTCATCTAATGTGAAATTTCCTGATTGGAATACCAAGATTTTTTGCCTAAGTATTTTTTTGCCACATATTCTTTCTGGTTTCTTTTTTAAGTTTTACTTTTTCTAGGTCATAAATCATGTCTTGATAGAGATGGAGGGTGAAAAAGTGAATGAGCATTAAAACAACAACAGCAACAACTTTGCTGCTTTGGCATAGTCCCTTTAACTCTCTCCAACTTAAAAAAAAAAAAGGAAAAGAAAACCTCACTCTCTAATTTCTTTTTTCTTATTCTTTTTCCTCCTTTGTCTTCTCTGCCACTTCCCTTCCCCTCCTCCTCATCTTCTTTACTTCCTCCTCCTTCCTCCTCTTCTTTTCTCTCTCTTTCTGATATGTGTCTATCATGTATTTCCAGAATTAATCCAGTGGCATCTCATATAGATGTACCACATTCTTATTGCAACTCAGACTGCAATTGTGATGAAGATCAATGGGAACCCATCTGTGGGGACAATGGAATAACTTACATTTCACCTTGTCTAGCAGGATGCACATCTTCAAGTGGCCAGAAAAAGTCTATAGTGAGTATTAATTTTTAACTTTCTCTCCTAATCTTAATCAAAATCAAAGATTAGACTTAATAAAAGATGTAAGAAAAAGATTCCAGTATTATCTGTCTTTCTGATGCCTGTGTTAACAAAACTTCATATACAATCCTGCTTGGAACACAATCAGCGTTATCTGTTATGTGAACTCTATAACTGGAGATTACCTTACTGTTTTTGCCTTGAGATTGTAAGAATATGACCTTTCTGGAATATGAATGCATTTAGGGTCCCTAGGAAGCATCTCATTTTACTGAAGCAATGATTTCTGTTAAGTTAGAATTACTTTACTTTTCAGAAGTTAGGGGAAAGTCCTGAGCAGCTCATTTTTCAGCATTACCTGCATTTCTAGAACAATAATCTCTATACAATTTTGTATATAGATTCTGATGAGTTTAACTCTGGACTCACTATCCTTATGACTTTCCAAGAAATAATCATGGTTTTTATGCTCATTGATTGCCCATTTCTTATCTTCTAATTAGGAGTTCCCCCAAAACCAAAGGCTCAAAACATTCCCTTCCATGTGAGCTATGGGTTCTGCCCAGCTCCCTGGGCGATTCCTCAATAGTTGGAGATCATTTGTGAAATTTCTCATACCTCCAATCTACTCAACATCTTACCAATATGAAGAATCATCTCCTGGGCTCTTTTCTTATCACCAACATAAGCAATATAACCAACTATGATCATTGCTTTCTGCCATATCTGTGGCTGATTTTCAATTTTTTTCACCATTCTCTTACTTACAATTCTAATTACATGATGGAAAGGCATGAAAAACTTTGAAGAATTAAGCACCCTAGATTCACTGAAGCTGGGCCACAACTTAAGAAACTTGGACAAATATGGCTCAAAGACCATCCTTAAAATCCTACATTTCACATTTTTGGCTACAGTGCCTTTCACTGAGAGGGCACCCATTGAACCCATGGTCTTATTTTGTGCATTTGGTAAAGCCTGGAGAAGGCATATTAGAAAACTCAAGAGAGTTTTGTCTACCTATCATGGTCACATTATCTTCCCTTTTAAAAATTACTACCAAGGTCTTCTCCTAATTTCTTAGTAATAATAACACCTCTCTCTTTACTTTTAATTAACTTTTTATTTTAGAAGAGTTTTTTATTTGCCCCATCTCTTCTGAAGTAAGGATATTTATATCAAAGTTTTGTTTCATTGGCTAATATAGTTGCTCAGTAGAGGAGTCCTCCAATTTTATTCCTAGTTGAAAAACAAGTAACAAAGTAAAAACCCAGGAAAGTAAAGCTTGTTGAATCATGCAAGTATGGATTCAAATTATTCCTCAGTTCTTCCTTTAGTAATTGAACTTAGCAGTAGATTCAAGGTTAACTTCTTTTAAACTCTAGTTTAGCCTAGAATCAGAAAGAATTTTTTAAAGCAACCTGTCTATGAAAATGACTTGCATGATCAAATTTCTAAAATCATATATTTCTAAGCATTCCCTTTCTGTGCTCCAACTGTTAGTACATTCCATTGTGTTGAATCTTTCTGGCCATAATATCTTCTATTTTATTATCTGTCACTATACTTTTGGATGTCAATTTTGCTTATCAAAACAGAATTTCAGCACCCCTGCCTGGCTTCATTTCCCTTGGGCTTTTCTCATTCTTATGGGTAACTCTAGCTTCAATTTTTGGCCCCTCCAAAAACTATTACATTTCTATATTCTCTAGTGTAATCCTTTTATCAGGGACACTTTGTAGATATTGTCAAAGAGAATGAGTAGTCATAGAAAGTAAAATTGGGCGAAAGAGAAGTATTTGGAAAAATGTGTATAAATGATAAAATTGTATACAGAGAAAAGTATATACAGGAACTTATATACAGAGTTTCAAGCATTTATTTCTTCAATTATTTCCTAACTTTAAAATTAGAAATGAATTGTTTTAACTGTGAATTGAATTTTCTTATCTAGAAAAAATTCCAGGAAACTATTTTGACTGTATTCTGCAACTGTATTTTTAGAATTTTTTTAAAATGGTAAATATTTTAGTTTGAATGGATAAGATCTCTTTAAATATAATGAAAGGCATCTATAGCATTGTCATATTTTAAAAATGTTTTCTGTAATGTTTCAAAACTGTTTTTTTTAGGTCTTTCATAACTGTACTTGTATAGAAGGGTCTAATTTCCAGAACACAAATTATTCAGCCCGTTTGGGTGAATGCCCAAGAGATGATAATTGTAAAAAAAAATATTACTTCTATTTAACTGCACAAGTCTTAAGTTCTGTTTGCAGTGCATTGGGATCCGCCTCATTTGTCATGCTGCTTGTGAAGTGAGTATGACTTTTTGAACCACTTTCGTATACACTGCACTATAAAGACACCTAATGATATACATATTTTTCATAATGTATCTGGGACCCAAGTTCATATCTTGTTACTTAATTATTCAATAATGCATATTCTTTAGGATTATTGTGATAATTTGATGCTGTAATTAATAATGATTTTGTCTCTGATTCTTCTGACATCTAGATTCCATATTTTCTCCTCTTGCTAAGAATATTAAGACAGAATTATTGACTTTCACTTCAATTGTAAAAGAATCTTTCTAGATTCTAAAAGAATTCTTCATTTTACATTACCTTGTATCCTAGTAGGCCTGTCAGTGTGAATCATCTATTGATTTCATTGAAAGAAAACATTTGGGCACCAGATAGATTTAAGCATCTGGTAGTAATATGCCAAACCTAATTGACTGTGGCTGCTGTAGAAAGAATAATTTTAGGGAGGCAAGAAACAATAAGTGATAAAAGAAGGCTATGCCAGCTGTCCACAAGGTGGGGGTTTATTGATGATGGTGATGGTAAAGGAAGTGGAAAGTGAAAAGTTTGAAATTCAGTCATTTTTTTCTTTTTCTCTTTCCTTCTTTGTTTCTTTGTTCCTTCCTTTGCTTTCTTATTTTTTTTTTTTTTTTGGCCAAGGCCAATGGAATTGGATGATAAGTTGGATGTAACATATGAGATAGAGAATTTGAGGATGATTTCAAGGTTCTGGTCCAATATCTGGGAGGCCCATGGTACTACTGGGCAAAAAGTAAAGACTTGGAAGTGTAAAGAAATCAAAAACTGCAAAGAAACCTAAAGGAGACAGAAGTAAGATTCAGAGGCAGAAGGGCAGAATGTCTCCTTGTCCAAGCTGCCGGCTTCATTTATATCAATAGGTTACATTAGGCCACTGGCATTAGTAGTACATTATTGTTCATTGTGTCTTTAGGCAGGTTATAGAGTTAGCAACATTATGCAGCTTATTCCTCAGTTACATACTATAGTTTCAATGTGCACATGTTAGGAGCTTTGTGTAGCTCTCAAGAAAGTCCATCGTTTAAAGCTACTATTATGTGGACAGCTTCATGTGCCACAGAACTTGGTGAAGCATTGTGGTTGTCTAACAAGAGAGTTTCTTTATTCCAAGGAGCTCTGTGCCTGAGATCAAGGTTGAGGCTGATAAGACTCTAGCACAGAGCCTCCTCATGCAGGGCATTGATATAGCACTAGGCATTGCACATGTATTAATTATCTTACTAGTTCCTAGAAAAAACTGCAGAATATTCCAATTGTGGGAAAGAAAATGCCTTATTATTTTATTATTCCTTGAAAGTTTTCTCACCAGAGGAAATTCACTGTCTTGTACATTTCCACTGTCAGAACCCTTACAAGAGAGGAACAGGTTGGAGGAAGTGGAGAAGCAAGGACCTGTTCTATCTCTATAAATCTGAGAAACCTGTGAGATATCTAGAGATAGCATTGCATATATAATCTGACATAGAGAAAATAATAAAACACTGGAATCAGAGGCATATTTTTTGGAAGCAGGAACATACAGATGGTATTTAAAACTATGACAGTGCTGAGATCTTTCTATTTGAACTCAGAAAGAAAGAAGATCCTAACACCAAGACCCAGGCATTCTAACTTCAGAGATTAAGAACAGGAAGAGAAACCAGTGAAGGAAACTGAGAAAGAAGTTTTATGGGGCATTAGAAACACTAAGAGAGGGCCATGACCCAGAAGCCAGATGAAGAAAGTATTAAGAAGGAGTGTGTGAGCTACTGTGAAATCATAGAGTTAGGGACTAGGAAGTGACCCTTGTATTTCATGATGTGCTGGTAACTGTTAGCCTTAACAAAAATAGTTTATGAAAATAGGAGGGTTAAAGGCTGTTTTAAAAAGCATCAAGAGAAAATGCAAGAAAGGAAAATGTACTTAGCCAGTAGAGAAAACTCTTTTAAGAGCAGTGTTATTAAAAAAAAAAAAAAGCAGAAAAAAGATGTGGTAGACAGCAAGGCTGTGACACCAAGAGTTCTGTTTATGTTTAAAGCTAGATATAATAACATGATTGCATGCTGATGACATTTACCATATAGAGGAGAAGGAAGCTGATAACACAGGAAAGAGAACTTTTACAGAAGAAAGAAGAAGGAAATATGAACAAGAACACCATTTTACTCTGTAATAGAAGGGAAGATAGTCCATGTTGGTAAAGGCAAGTAAATATGTAGTCTTAGTTATGTAAAAATACTAGAATCTTTTTCTAGAATCCTTTTTCTGAAATACTAGAATCCTTTTTCTGAAATAAAAATCAAGGTAATCAGCTGAGCATGAAGAAGAAAAAGTTTGAGATGAGATCAGGAAATGTGAGTGAATAGTCTTGAAGACTGGGAGAAAAAAACAATACATCTGAGAAAATAAACACGTAAAATATAATAGGATTGTATGGGGACACCACCAGGGATTTGTACTTATGAATTTAAAATTAGCCAAGCCAGTATTTTTTGAATGATTTCCTCCAAACAGCACAATAGGAAAGGCAGAGGGTAAATGAAAATAGTTTTGATTATACAACAAAGAATGAGAGGAACAAAAATGCCCAGCGTGTATGCAAAGGAAACATCATGGTGAGGAAGGAAGTGAAGAGGTGAAAATGGAGACTGTCCATGAAACCATTGGGGGAGTCAAGATTCTGAAGAGTCCAGTGGGGTTCAGGCTGTTTGGGGATAGTATATTACATGGAGTGAATTTAAAATATGGGGGTAGTTATGAGGAGAGGGATGCTCAGAATGGGGAATTACAAAAGTGTGTACTGATTGGTCTGACTCTAGGGTGGAGGAGACAGGTAAGATCTGGAAGAGAAGAGGTCAAGAAAGTGGAAGATTATTGGGAAGACTGTGTGTGGATATGAAAATAACTAGTAAAGTGGCAGAGAGTTTTAGAAAAAATGAAAGAGAACCTAAAACTAAAATTGTCAAGGAATGATGGGAGTGGTGGTGTGCAAGTCAATTGATACCTTCAACAAGGAGGTTTGGGAATCCGATGTTAGGATATCACAGCTTTTTAGGAGAGCTAGATGGCTTTCAGAGGAGATAGTTGGATCTGAAAGGGGTAAAAAGCACGAGAAGGACACATACATTTCAAGCCCAGCCATACACAAGGTGTGGGAGAAAAACAACCACCTCTTGGAAAGAGAGTCACAGGGAGACAGCAGGCTTTCTTTAGAACAAGAAAGTGGAAGGACTGTGAAGAACGTTAGATCTAACCATTTTGCTAGTGATAGACTACAAATTCCAGTGGGCAAAATGGAAAGACTTAAGTGGTGAAAAAGAAGTAGGATAATGGATGGGATTACAGGCGAAAAGGTGAGAGTCATGATACCTAAAGAAGATCCAAATTTTGGGGATTCTACTGGTAACCCAGGGATGTGAGGCATCATGTAATCTTATGACTAACGAAATATTAACTCTAAATGGCCCAAAAGAGGGCAGTGGGTTTTTTTTAATTTTTTTTTTTTTAGTTGTTGATGGACCTTTATTTTATTCATTATTTATATGCAGTGCTGAGACTCAAACCCAGTGCCTCACACATGTGAGGTAAGCACGCTACCACTGAGCCACCACCCCAGCCTGAGGGTAGAGTTTTTTTTTTAACATATATATAAGTGATTTGGATTTGTTTAGGAATAAGCAGAGCTTTGCTTCAATCTTTTGCATACAGGGAGACAAGCATTCCTTATGCTATCTATTGATAGAGTTTTTAGGTCTTACTGATAATCATCTCCAAAAACAATAAATCCTGATGACTGACTGTTAGTAGAACAATGGAGGATCAATTCAAATTGTATTTATTGTATGTAGAAGACATTCTTCAATCTTTAAATCAAAATAACATATTTAGCTTCTTGGGGTGTTTTCTTGAGAATTCATCCTAAGAGAGGCCCATCAAAATACTGAGATGTTCAACATCAGATATGAGGTCACACTGCAGTGACAAATGCTTTACATGATAATGATGTGAGCATGTGAATATGAGCTTGGGGACAGGGAACATCACTATGTGGCTAGGTGTCAGTGTACATGCCTGTGAATGTAGGACTGTGTGATTGATTGTTATATGCATGTCAATATATCACAGACATTTATCATTTTCACTGAATTGTTGGAGCTTTCAAGCCCTTTTTTAGGAAAATATTATCCCTATGTGTAAGTCATCCCAATTCTGCATGCTCATTCTCTACCTGGGTGAAATTCTAAGTTGATAAAACTTATCATTTTGCCTCTTGTGTTTCTATGTGTGATCCAAGTACACCCTTTGAAAATCAACTATAGTGGGAAAAGGCAGTTCAGGCACTTATCAGACACCTAAGGCAGGAATAAACTGCAATTTCTCCCTTGAGAAATCTTATATTCGAGAGAGATATTTCAATGGACAAGTTAACTTCCCCTTCCTGGGGACTTTTTCTTCTCCCTTATGCATGAAAACACCTCCTTGAATAATAGGCATAGCTTCCATACCCACAGGAGAACTAGCAAAGCATCGCTGCTCTTTTTATCATAGCCAAAGTAATTAAAAGTTATTTTTCCTAGTATATATGTTTGATATGTATTTTGTGTTATGCTATATTTAATTTAATTTTTGCCCTGTTTAACTTTATAAGTTCTTGCAAATACTTTTTTTTTCTTTAATATGAGGTTTTACTATATTGCCCAGGCTGGTCTTCATCTCCTGGGCTCAAGCAATGCTCCTGCCCCAACCTCCTGAGCAGATACGACTATAGGTGTATGCCACTACACCTAGTTTTCTCTAATACTTTGAGAAGCTCAACAAATAGTAGCTCTCTCGTATGGATTAAGAGGACAGTATATGTGAAAAAAATTGAGGTTCAAAGGGCTAGTTCATTGTATTACAAGATTCTCACAGCACATAAGCACTATTATCCAAAAGAAAGGTTAAATGATTTCTCCAGGTTACTTAGTTGACATGAAATATCATTTATCTCTCTATTCTCCTGAACAAGTACTACTAACGTGACATCCCTGGGAGGTGCTTAATGTTTGTTAAATGATCATGTCTACTTAGCTCTTGGAACAAATAACTCAAGGCAAAGAATTCAATTTTTTATTATTCAATTCAATATTTCAGTTTAAAGTGGGATTTTTGAAATATCCTCACTTCTCCCAACTCAGCCCACCACTTAGTGCTGTCTTATTTAATGTATATTATGTTATCATGGATGATGGTATCAACAGTTCACTGAACACAGATCAATGGAATTGTGGAAATAACTTTCTAAATGCAAGAGCAAGTGAAATTCTAACCTAGGATACAAATGTTCCCTCTGCTTTTAAGATGATAGTTAAATACACTAGACACTGGAATACAGATAATTTTTTTTACTCTTCTGGCTGCATACATAATTTGTGAAATATATTAGTAAAATTTTCTGTTAATATTAATGACATAAATAAGAGGCAAAAGAGGTCTCCTACTTGTACCCAGGTAACCTAGATAAAAGGATCTGCTCTTTTCCTCTGGGCTGTGTTGACTGAATAGACCCTGTTAAAGATCGTCTTCGTGGGCATCCTAATGTTACTTTTACTACCACTTTCTCACAGGAATTTCATAAGGATTGAATGTAAAACTGTTTGACAAACTGTCTTCAAGTCATAAAATATTAAATAATTAGGGAATAACAATTATTATCACCTAGGAGTTTGCCTTAAAAGATTGAAAATATAATAGTACATGATATAAATAGGGCCATTCACTTGAGGGTTTTCATTTAACTGTGAAGAAAACTGCACTGAGAAACATTTATACTGAACTCAATTTGGTATTTTAAAGATTTTAATGTTTCTTTGTCTTTATCTTATTTCAGAAATGTTCCACCTGAATTGAAATCACTTGCAATGGGTTGCCATTCACTGATTATACGAACACTAGGTATGAGAAATATATTAAATTCAGAATTTGTGTAAAAATTCAAAAACTGAAAGTAATTAATTTGCAATTATAAGAAAGTAGGACTCATTTCTATTTTTGTGGTAAATTAAAAGACTAAGAGATAGAGGAAAGCCAAATGATCTAAATGATAAATTGATTACTGATTCTAGTTAAAGTTAATCTGTTAAGAACAAGGAGTTACATTTGTTTCGCACAGTATGAAACAAAGGTAAGCAGTTCCCAAAGCTTTGCTGCCTAGAAATATTTCTTCCAGGTAGGCAGAGTGGAGGATCTTTCTTCTAAATATGATATAGGTAATGCCTAAAGCAGCTTAAGAGTTCTGGGAATTTGGCTAAGCTGAATTTGTGTGAAACAACAGAAATTCACATTAATTGTATAGGTCTGTAAGGCTGGGCAGCCAACTTTGACCAGATGTTAAAAATCCAAAAGGGAATGAACTCAGACTCTAAAATTGGAAAATCAATTCTGTTTCCACTGTTTCAGCAGTTTTTGCCTAAGAAAAATTACATATGAACCAACATTACTAACAACCTCTCTCCTTTATCAGATATCAGTTGATTGATATTATAAGAACAGTTTGCAGATGGATAATGTTCCTTCTTTTTTATTGTATGTTGGGAGGGTGAGGGCAGATAAAAGATGTCTACTATGTTACTTTATAGTGTGACTCTTTGAGATTCCTAATAAAAACTTGATTCTTGCATATATTTAGACCAAATTGATGGAAGAGTCCTACAATTTTTTTTTAACCTTTACTTAGTCCAAAATGAATCAATGTAGAGTACCATATAGCTACATTTGAAATGTATTCCTTGAATTGATAGCTTCTCATATGATGTTGCAGGAGGAATGTTAGCTCCAGTATATTTTGGGGCCCTGATTGATAAAACATGTTTGAAGTGGTCCATCAACAGCTGTGGAGCACAAGGGAGCTGTAGGGTATATAATTCTGTATTATTTGGGTAAGTTGTCATATATATATATTTCATGACTTTTCCTTTGACTATATTAGTATGTAATTTTCAGTATATTAATAAATTAATAATTAAATGAACCATAATTTAATGAACACTTACATTGTCTTCTATATTGTATCAGCCAACCTAGTTTGTCTTTTTAATGTTCATAAGAACTGTAGGAAATTGACGTTTTATATTTTTACCCTTAAATATGAAGAATTTAAGATTCGAGAGTAAAAAGTAACATGTCCAAAAGCTAAGATTTTTGCATATGTTTTGTTATTTAAAAATCTTTTTTTGGGGAAAATATGTATTTCATTGTATTTGGATTCTGTAGGAAGACATATAATGGAGAACTGGGGTTCTGTTCATGCCTAGGGGGAAAAAAGAGGAAAAATGTCTCTATAGTCTTCTATACATTGGGAGAGAAATTTTGTAAGTGCTATAAGAAAAAAACTGAAATGATAATGTGGGAAAAAAACCTTGCAATTATATCTTTATGTTTTTCATATTTTTAGTTGTACATGGACACCATAACTTTATTTTATTTATTTTTATTTTTATTTTTTTGTGGTGATGAGGATCGAACCCAGTGCTGCATGTGTGCTAGGCAAGCACTCTACCACTGAACCACAAACCCAGTCCCTTGCAATGATATCTTAAGCCTTAAATAAAATTAGTTGCAAATTTACATATTTTCTAATTAAAAACTACAAGTATTAGAAGAACTCATTGTAATTTACGTTAAAATTATATGTGAAGCTGGAGTATGTCCTAAGTGTGACCCAAACTTCAAAAACCATAAGAGAAAAAAAGATGAAATATTTTTAAAACTCTGCATAAGAAAACTTATTTTAGCAAAGTTCAAAGAAAAAAAGATTAATTTTTAAAAAATTGCAACTTGTAACAAAGACACAAGAAAATGACCTAAATATATAAAGAGTTCTTAAAACCATTATTTGTGCCTACATTTATTATTTCTCTTTTGGATGTTCAGTTGGTCCAGTACTATTTGTTGAAAAGACTGTCTTCATTCTATTATAATGCCTTTGCTCCTTTGTTAAAGATCAGTTGTCCTTTTCTGAGCTCTCTATTCCTTTGATTTATCTATTCTTTCACCAGTACCACACTGTCTTGATTCCTGTAGCTTTATGGTAAGTCTTGAAGTCAGGTATTGTCAGCCCTACAACTTTGTTCTTCAGTATTGTTTTGGCTATTCTGGGTTTTTGCCCCTCTACAAATTTAGAAATTAATTTGTTGACATCCACAAAGTAGTTCACTGGGAATTTGATGGGTTTGTCTTGAGTCTATGGAACAAATCGGGAGAATTAGGCATCTTGACAATATTGAGCGTTCTTGTACAAGAACATAGGATATCTCCCCATTTATTTAGTTCATCTATTTCCTTCATTAGGGTTTTATAGTTTTCTTCATACAGATTTTTTATACACTTCATTAGGTTTGCACTAGTGTTTCATTTTGGAACTGCTCATATAAGTGGTAACATGTTTTAAATTTCTAACATGGTATGTAGAAAAATATTGGCATATTAATGATGTATCCTATAACCTTACTATAATCATTTATTACTTCAGGAGAGTTTATATCTATTCTTTAAGACTTTCTACATAAATAACCATGTCATCTCAAATATTTTTTTTCTTTCTTCTCAATCTGTATACACTTTATTTGCTGCTTTTGTTTTGTTTGGTTTGTTTACATTAACTAGACCTTCCAATATAAGATTGAAAAGCAGTGGAGAGGGAACTCACTTTCCTTATTCCTGACTCAGTGGAAAGCTTTCATTCATTTTGCTTACATATAAGCATGCATGAGCATATGTATGCATGTATATATTCCATATAAAATCAAATACATTGTTTCTACTATTTTGAATAAGCTGTTATCTGTTAGATCAATTAAGAATAAGAAAAAGAAAAAAGTTTTTCTTTTACTTTCATTTTTTTTCTGATGCTCTTTCTTTATATCTACCCAAGTTTCTGATCTTTAATGCCTTGACTTACAATGGAGTTCATTGTAAATTGAAAATATTGTAAGTTGCAAATGCATTTAATACATCTTATCCAATATCCAAGACATCATAGCTTAGCCCAGCTTACCTTAAAGGTTCTGAGAACACTTACATTAGCCTACAGATGAGCAGAATTATTTATTACTGAACCCATTTTATATAAAATATTGAATATCTCATGTATGTACACAGATGGTCTTTTTGTAGCCATGAGGGGATGTTAAAACACAAAATGGAATAACCAAAGAATACTAGCAACATAGTACACTGTCTAGTTTTGGTTGTCTACTCTGATAATTGTGGGCTGACCAGAAGCAACAGCTTACTGCTGCTGTTCAGCATCATAAGATAGTATCATACCACATATCACTGGCTCAAGAGGAGATAAAACTTCAAAATGTGATTTCTACTGAATACATATTGCTCTAACATTATTGAAAAGTTGAAAAATAGTAAGCCAAACCATCATAGTAAAGAACTACCTTATATAATTTTCCTTCTCAAAGAAGAACTTATTTAATTGTGGAACCAACCTAGATGCCTTCCAATAGATGAATGGATAAAAAAACTGTGGTATATATACACAATGGAATGTTACTCAGCATTAAAAGAGAATAAAATCATGGCATTTGCTGGTAAATAGATGGAGTTGGAGAGTATTATGCTAAGTGAATTAAGCCAATTCCAAAAAAACAAATGCTGAATGTTTTCTCTGATAAGTAGTTGCTGACCCATAATAGGTGACGGGGAGAGCTTGGGAGGAATTTTGGATGAGACAAAGGAGAGAGAAGGGAAGGGAGGATGCATGGGGATAGGAAAGAGGGTGGGATGAGATGGACATCATTACCCTAGGTGCATGTATGAAGTCACAAATGGTGTTACTCTACTTTGTGTACAACCAGAGAAATGAAAAATTGTTCTCTTTGTGTGTACTATGAATTAAAATGCTTTCTGCTGTTATGTATAACAAAATAGAATAAATAGCTATTTCTTTTTTAAAAAAGAACTTATTTAATATTTTTGCAAGGCAGGTCTATTAGCAGCACATTCTATAAACTTTTTTCTGGAATGTCTTTATTTCTATGTATTTTTTTGAGATAGGGATATCTAAAATTTTATTTTGATGAATTTTAAATGGATGAATTTTTTTTCTGCCCAATACTTTGAATATTTCACTTCATTTCTCCTTTCTCACATGGTTTCTGAATAAAAGTCAAAAGTAATCTTTACTCCTCTATAGGTAAGTGGTTTTCCCCCTGTTTTCTTTCAGGATATTTTATTTGACTTTCTGTAATTCAAAAATGTTATAATTAGCTATAGTTTATTTAAATTTTTGGTGTTCTCTGAGCTTAGTTGATCTGTAGTTTAGTGTCTGACAATAATTTAGGAAAATCATAAGTCATTATGGTTTCAAACTATTTTTTCTTTCTCTTCTCCATCTAGTATTCCCATTATATATATATTTAGATAGTTGTTCCAAGGTTCTTTTTAAAAAAATTTTATTTGTTATTTTTAGTTATACATGACAGTAGAATGTATTTTGATATATTGTATATATGTGGAGTATAACTTCCCATTCTTGGGGTTGTTCATGATGTGGAGTTACACTGGTCATGTATTCATATGTGAACATAGGATGTTATGTCCAATTCATTCTACTGTCTTTCCCACTGCCATCCCACCTCCGTTTCTCCAATTCCTCATGTCCAATCCAGTAAATGTCCTCCCCTCCCTGTATCCCACCTATTATGAGTCAGCATCTGCGTATCAGAGAGAGCATTTGGCCTTAGGTTTTTTGAGATTGGCTTATTTCACTTACCATGATAATCTCCAGTTCCATCCATTTACTGGCAAATGCCATAAGATCATTATTTATTATAGCTCAGTAATATTCCATGTGTATATACACCATAGTTTCTTTATCTATTTATCTATTGAGGGGCATCTAAGTTGGTTCAATAGCTTAGCTACTGTGAGTTGAGCTGCTATAAAATTGATGTGGCTGTGTCACTAGAGGATGCTAATTTTAAGTCCTTTGGGTACATGCCAAGGAGTGGTTAAATGATGATTACATTCCAAGTTTAATGAGGAATCTCCATACTACTTTCCACAGTGGTTGCACCAATTTGCATTCCCAATAGCAATATATCAGTGAACCTTGTTTCCCACATTTTCCTTGCCAATATTTATTATTACTTGTATTCTTGATAACTGCCATTTGACTGGAGTGAGATGAAATCTCAAGTGTAGTTTGAATTTGCATTTCTCTAGATTGCTAGATATGTTGAACATTTTTTTCATATGTTTGTTGGCTGATTGTATTTCTTACTTGAAGTGTCTGTTCAGTTCCTTAACCCATTAAATGATTAGGTTATTTGTGGGTTTTTTTTTTTTTGGGGGGGGGGTATTAAGTTTTTTGATTTCTTGATATATCCTAGAGATTAATGCTCTATCTGAGGTGAAGGTGACAAAGATTTTCTCACATTCTATAGGCTCTCTCTTCTCATTTTTTATTGTATCCTTTATTGTGAAGAAGCTTTTTGGTTGATACCATCTGGTTTATTGATTCTTGACTTTACTTCTTGTGTTTTAGGACTCTTGTTGAAAAGTCAGTTCCTAAGCCTACATGGTGGAGAGTTGGGCCTACTTTTCCTTCTAGTAGCACAGGGACTCTGGTCTAAAGCCTAGGGGTTTAATTTCATATTGCTACATATGGATTTCCATTTTTCCAAGCACTGTTTATTGAAGAGGCTATCTTTTCTCCATTATATGTTTGTGATGCATTTGTCTAGTATGAGATAACTGTAGTTATGTGGGTCTGTCTCTGTGTCTCTGTCTATTCTGTACCATTGGTCTATAAGTCTATTTTGCTGCCAATACCATGCTGTTTTTGTTACTACTGCTCTGTAGTATAGTTTAAGTTCAGGTATAGTGATGCCAACTGCTTCACTCTCCTTACTAAGGATTCCTTTAGCTATTCTGGGTCTCCTATTTTTCCAGAAGAATTTCATGACTGCTTTTTCTATTTTTATTAAGAACATCATCATAGCCTTAATAAGAATTGCATTAAATCTGTATAGTACTTTTGGTAGTATGGCCATTTTGACAATATTAATTGTGCCTATCTAAGGTCTTCTTCAATTTCTTTAATTAGTGATCTGTAGTTTTCTTTGTAGAGGTCTTTCATCCTCTGTTAAATTGATTCCCAATTATTTTATTTTCTTTGAGGCTATAGTGAATGGGATAGTTTTCCTAATTTCTCTTTTATTTGATTCACCACTGATGTATAGGAACACAATTGATTAATGGGTGTTAATTTTATATCCCGTTACTTTACTGAATTCACTTATGAGTTCTAGAAGTTTTCTGGTGGAATTTTTTGGGTCTTCTAAATATAGAATCATGTAACTGGCAAATAGGGATAGTTTGAGTTCTTCTTTTTCTAGTATTTTCCCTTTAATTTATTTCTTCTAATTGCTATGGCTAATTTCAAGGACTATGTTGAATAGAAGTGGTGAAAGTTCTTGGATATTCTAGGACTTTTTTTTTGGTCTTTTTTCTCTTTCCTTTTTCAGTTTCTTTTGAAGTACCTTCAAACTCAGAATTTCTTGTCTCAGCTGTTTCATCAAAGATATTTTTCATTTCTGTTTCAGAATTTTTGACCTCTAGCATTTTTCCCCTTTGGTTCTTAGGAGAATTTCCATCACTCTGCATGAATCACCCATCTATTTCTGCATTCTGCTACTTTATCTATTAGACTCCATAGCAAGTTAATCATAGTTATCTCAAATTCCCATTCTGACAATTCCAACATCCCTGACAATCTATGGCTAGTTTTTAGTCTTTCTCATGTTCTTCAAATTGTTTTTGCCTTTAGTATAGACTTCTGATTTTTTTTCTTGACAGCTAAACATAACTCATTAGGTAAAAGAGACTATGTAAATAATTCTTTGGAATATGGTATAAGGTACAGGAGAAGGGGTGCATTTCACAGTGCTATGAAGAAGTTCCAGTTTTTTAGTGGGTCTGGATCTTTGAATTGTGAACTTCGAGCATATTTGTTAGTACCTCCCCCATCTCTTAGGTGGGGCAGAATGGTTTTAGGGGATATAGATTTGGATGTTTTTCTTCCTTCCAAAATACCCCAATGAAAGGGTCACTACAATTCTTACCTTTGTAATTTTATACATAATTTCAAAGAAATTTTTTTTCCAGTAAAGCCTGCATTCTAGAGAGAAATATGTTATTTTGTAAATGTAAAATGATAATCGAATCTTTTCTATCTCTTTTCATAGATACGTCTACATGGGCTTGATACTACTGTTAAAAGTTCTAGCACTTATTTTATATATTGTATTAATTTATGCCATGAAGAAAAAATATGAAGGAAAAGATACCAAGGCATCAGAAAACAGAGAAAAAATCACTGAAGAACCAAATTTAGAACCTTTAAATAACAATGGATGTGTTGCACCTTCTGGAGTAGTCAAGGAAACACACAATTAAGGGAAGAAAAAGATACTTCTGCTGATTTTCCAAAATACTTTATTGATGCAGTAAGATGCTATTTTTGAGTTTCTGGTTCTTTCACTGAGAATTCCTGCACTCTACCTATAATGTAAAATTGAATAAGTATATGAATTTGAAACAAACTGTAAATAAAAAGGAATGTAAGGACTCACAATTAGGATATAGGTATGCATTCGTAGTTAAGATTAGAATATATGATCCATATAGATTTAAAGTAAAAGGTTCAGTTAGTATACAATAGAACAAAATGTATTCACTCAGTTAATTGTAACTCTCAATAAATCAAGTGGCTAGAAAATGTGTAGAGGTGAAAAAAGAGGAAAGAAATTAGTAGCCTCAATAAGGAGAAAAACCTGGTATTTTAAAAAAAATAACAACAGTTTGGATGATGTCACCCAAGGCTAAAGTCTAGCCTGATGAAGGATTTATGCAATCATGACAATTGCTATTCATGTTAAGTCATATATTTCACAGACTTCATTAATTAAAATTTTGAAATTGTGTTTGATGAACAATCCTGATGCATCTTCTTCCTATTCCCCAATAAAATACTGCTGAAAATAGAGATATTAAAAATTTGCAAGCTCTAATTGTCAGAAAACATATGACAGAATGGAAGTTGCTACTGAGTCCATAGAAATTGAGTAAGAAAAACTGACTTGAGAAAGTAAAGACTGTTTAACAGGTATGTCTTCATTCACCTATCTTTATTTTCTGGCAGAAGTGAAGTCTTCCAGATAACATATAAGCTATCACCATTTTTACATGGATTTTTGTTTGTTCTTTTAGTTGTTTCTGATGCACAAAAAATTATCTTTCACTTTTCTACAAGCAAACCAAGAAGTAAAATGAATGAGAACAAATCCTTGAATATTGTGTGTTCTGGTGACATTGGCTGTAGTAGATTGAATGCTAGAGACAGATTGTAGTTTTTAAAAATTGTCATTGGTTAAAAGTTTTTTGTTTGCCTTAAAAACACCTGTGAATTAAAAAAACATATATAGTCATACACTTGCTCCAAAGATTCTTATTCATAACATCTGATGCAGTCTGGACGTTCCCTTTTAATCTTTTAACTTCAATTTGTAATAAGAGCAGCTCCTGATAAACAGAAGACAAAGCACATGGAAGGAGAAGATGTATCATACAACACAAATATTGTTGTGGAGTAACCAGCACCCCACCAGGGCAGTTTCTTGCTCAAGAGGGGATAAGCGACCTGAGAAAAATAAGAATCTGAAATAGTGAAGATAAAGAGTCAGAGCCAGGAAACAGTTTTAAAGGGGAAGTGGAGAGTCTGATAGTTTCTTCCAGTCCACATAGGAGCTGGAACAGAATGAACTAGGAAATGGCTCAGGTCCTTTATTTAAGGGAGTACATCAAAGGCAGGGATGAGGTTTCAGAGGGAGGAGGCTTCCTTCTGGGTGTGGCAGGGGACTTGCAGCAAACTTCTTGGCAGGCCACACCAATCTCTGAGAGGCTGTGTGTCTATGTGGCTGCAGCAGGTCACCCTATCTGTGGTGCTCTGTAGAACCTTACAGGGCTAGGCAGAATGTCACATGTACCAGGCACTCTCAGACAGCAGGAATGCCGCTGTGAGTGCCCAGATACTAGACTTTCCCACTCAATGGCTTTGATTCTGGTTTTAGTTCTCACACAGTTCACAGGTGGCTTCCCGTAAAATATCAGATGACATGAGTGTTTGCTAGAATCTAAGAATTGGTCTCAAATTTATATCTATTTATCTGTCTGCAGACTGCAAAACTGAGAAAAGATTTATTAAGTAGAAATTTGGAAAAAAAAAACCCACATTTTAGTGGGTGCAATATAACAAGTCTTATATTGGTGGGTACAGTATAATAAGTCTTAGTAAAAAGAAAAAAAATATGGAGATATTTTTCAAATATAGTATAGCAAATAAAGGGCAACATCTTGGAATATTTACTTAATAATTATTGAATGTCAACTATTTATCAGACCAAATGAAATTCAAGAATAAGTAAAAACAAAAGAGGACATTCCTTTATTATTTTACACTTTAAATGGGATAAAGAACATTAAAATTTAAATAATAAAAATTATAATTTTATAAAATTTTTTATTTATAAATTTTTATAAATTGTACATTTCAACTTAATGAATGTGATATATGCAATAAAGGAAAATGAACATTAAAAATATCTCATTTTATTTGATCTACTACAGAATCCAAGAATCCAGAATAAATGCTAATCCTTAATTCAATGACATTTTTAAAATAGAAATATAAACCCTAGTGGGGAAAAGACCATAAATTTGGTAGAGAGATAAATAAGGAAAGTTTTCAAGGAAGTAAAATAAGGTAAGTGTGTCATTTAAATATATAGTGAACATAGTGGATGATGAACAAAAAAATCAAATAATTGATGATGAAGTTATATTTGAAATTCTCTGAAACTGTAGAAGATAAAGATAGACACAGAGCGTGAAGAAAGAAGTTAGAAGAGAAA